>NC_050480.2:58364948-59783169 GCF_012460135.2 Molothrus ater | reverse complement strand
CAAGCTATTCTTAAACTTCAACATGCTTGTGTGGCCTGTTGCTTGAGGTCATTGGCACTCGATTAACTCAAATACACTCTCTGGGAAGCTGTACCAGATATTTCCCATGTTGCCCCTCCCCTTTCTTGTTCACTGGGTTCCTTGCACAGCTGACTATACACAAAGTTAACTGAGCTTTTAATCAGTTGTCCTTCAGAAAGATTTATATAGGGGCCACGTTATGGCACAGATTGTTTTGCCAGTCCCTCGGGGGCACAAACAAGCAGCTGTACATTCCTGCCTTTTTAATGGTATCCAGACCACTCACTGGCAGGCTCAAGTCCCGTAATAACAGGCCATTGGGATGCTGCCATCCGCTGCTCTATATTCAGTGTCGCAGAAATAGCAGAGTCATTCCAAATTCAATTTGCTGGAGTCGAACTTAAGCCCCATGTCCTAGAGCAGAATCCCTTTTACTGGGCACTGTTTTGCAAATTAACAATCTCTGAAGTGGGAAGAGAGCTATGCTGCTAACCATGTTTTCTTTATGTTTCTTCCTTGTACCTCTTCTTTCTCAATATCAACAACACAGCTTTAGCCCAACGTGTCATTTTGACCGACATCGTGGATTAATGTGTGATGAGTGCCCAGCTGGCTATGTGGGACCACGCTGTGAAAGGTAAGCAGGCACCATGCTTTTAGTCATATGAAACAAAAACATTGATCACATGGAACTGTTCTACCTTTTCTTACCTCCCCTTCTCATCCCTATTCCTGTTCTGAAACTCGCTGAAAAAATTCCTGTGCATTTTCCTCTGACACTGCATCCATGAATTTGTGTTTTTCTTATGCTTGTTTCGTTGTTTTATGGTGAAACATAAGGTTTCCAAGAAGCATTTCTTGATAACTAAGAGTCTTTGTTAAAATAGTTGCTTCTAGCTTTTCTCTCACTCTTCTGAGATTTTTATAAACGTTTTGTCTCTTTTGTCATTTGAATGTTTAGAACATGGTGATTCAAATATGCAGTAAATTACTGGTGCTTCACTTACAGAAGTTAATATGCAGTGAAAATACAGCTCTTCTAATAAGTTACTTGTAGATTTTAATTGTTTTTTAAAAGAATATTAGTTTGTTGCTTCTCATTTTCTGTTGTGTTCTTTATTTAGCAAGTAGAACAAAGTAGGCTTTAATGACAAAAAAAGACAATTTTTCTTGGTCAAATACATAGAGAAGTTCAATATGTAGTTCCTACACTTATTGCTAGCTTTACAAAGGCATTATGCTGAAAGGATCATGTGGAGAATTTAAATGAAACAAAGAGCTGGTGTGAGATCTAGTGCTAAGCTCCCAGGAACCCCCTTCCACAGGAGGTGAGACCACATAGGCAAGGGATATCACCACAGTGTCTGCATGCCTTTGGTCCCTTGGGATTTCACATGGATGGAACAGATTTCAAGAGCAGTTAGTGTGCCAGGGACCTCTGCTAGCTGTTTGGAGGTCATGATGAATCAGTGTTGGCTTTGTCTGCATGATCCCAGTCCCCTGTGACCCTGCCAATGACACCTTTTCAGGAGGGGCTTGGGGAGCCAGAGAACTGTGTAACACCTAGCTAGACACTTAAGGGGCATGGATACATGGCCCTTGTGTTTCTTAGTAGGCTCTTGCCATTTGGCACTCGCATGAGCTGCTTTAAGAATTTTTCAAGGCAAACCCTAAAAAAAGGTAAGGCTTCTGAATGAAGCCTTAAAATATTCAGGCTGGGATGAGAAAAAGTGGGAATAAACCAAGAGTAAGAGACAACCAGAAAAGCAGAAACCTGACCATACGCTGTGAATCTCGCTATAGTCCCCTCTTTCCAATTTACAACTACTTCCTTTTAAATCCCCTGTTGTGCTATATCTGTCCTGAAGTGAGAGTGCAGGCTGTCACCTGTTTCCACCCATCATCACCGAGTCTGCTCCTGCTGCTGCTATTTCTGCCTGTCTTTTCCTGTCTGTCTAGGAAGTCATCACCTTCTTTCAGCTAGTGGGCTGTGAAGTTAATGACGGCAGGAATAAATCACATCAAGAGCACTTTGGTGGCAGTTTGTCAATGCAGGGTCATTGACAGCTTCCATTAGCAACAAGTGCTGTTTCTGAGTGGAGCACAGGCTGTAGATGCAGTAGGACGAGTCTGAATAAATGGCTAAATTGGATTTTCGCCTGATCTCCTAAGGAAATGAGGCTACTGTGATCATGTCTCTCTGGCTGCCTGCAAAGTCATCTGCACTTGTAGGTCAATTTCAACTAAATTTGGCAGAAAGTAGGAGGGCTGAAAGATGATAATTGTTCTCGAAGGTTTTATGCAAAGAAGTGGCTGAATAGAGGTTAATAAATCAGGACATGTCATAGCTAAGGGGGAGAATACTGTGTGAACTCACACCTGATTAAACAGATAGAGAGAGAACAAGAGAGATTGCTAAATGTTCTGCCCATAAGAAAACTTTCACAGGGCAAGGAAAAAGTGCAGCTGTAGCCTGAGGGATTACTCCCTGCTGAGTAGCAACATCCTGCCGCAAATAATCAGCCCTTAGCCTTGTAACCGTGAGATATAAATCCACTGGAAGTTAGGCCATTAATTCCAAAGCTCACAGAACTATTTGCTTTTAACTGTAACAAGTTGTTTTAAAATGTCTGCAGCTGTCAATAATAATGATCAGGAGAAAGCATGTTGCATTTTGCTATTAGCAGTGGTTGTATAATTGCTGAGAGAGTTTGCATGAAATTCTCTTTCATTTTAGCAGCTACAAAGTGACAAGTGATCTGAGCCACGTGATTCATTAGCTGAACAATCCTAAATTACCATGACATAATAAGTATCATGAAGTGAGAGTGTGCAGCACTGTACTTATTTGGCCTAAAAATATATCCTCTGTCCTCTAGGGAGATACATATATCTGTCTGATTTGTAAAATGTCAAGAAAAAATTGCTACTTCTCTCACTGGAACTCTCAGGAAAATGGTACTGTAATTGCTCAATATTCTGAGGGGTCCAGATCATAAGACCATCAAAATAATTGCAGATATAAACTGTGTTGGGAGTTATCATATATCTATAATTGTAGAGAGAGCTCAGCTTTCCCACGTAATGTTTTTCCCTAAAAATTAGACATAAGTTTTCTTTCCTTTGCTCACTGGTCACTTTTCCAAAGGTGTATGAAGTAGGCTAGACATTCTCTTAACTTCATAGAAAGGATCTATGAGAATGACAAAAGGTTGTCTTTTTAGCCCAGCACATTTACAGGATGATGATATCAATTTTCCAAATACAGTCTTGATAGGGAAAAGAAGCAAAATAGGTGAGAGTCTGGCTTTTCCTGTAGGACTCTATGATTTATGTGCATGGATCAAGTGACCTTTCCCTCCTCGAAGGAGGGTCAGTGTCCCTCATGTGTGAGGAGAAGGGTGAACTGACCCATGTCCTTCCTTGCCCCCACCTCCCCCATTCTTGAAGTCTAGCACAGAGTGCCACCAGCCACAGCCTCTCGTGAGAACTGTGGCTTCAAACTGCTGCTCACTGTAGCAAATATAATTCTTCCACTCGTGCCAGAGCAGCGAGCCTGTGTTGCAGTACTGATGGGAAAAGGGTCAAACATTTCAGGAGATTTGGTACAACAAATGTGTTACACAGGATTGTTTGCAGCTTGCAAAGGTAGGCATTCTGACATTAGAAAATGCAAGATTTATAGTTGGTCACACAACAATAACATCTGTGCTGTGCGCCTGAGTTAAGATATCTCACTGCATGCTCACAAGCCATTTCTCCACAGGGCTTGTGCCTGATTTTGTGCACAGGTTGAATGCACATAAATTTCAAAGGCTCTGTAAAAATAGTACTTCCAGACTTTAAAGTGTTTGGATTTGCAGGCTTAATTAACTCTGTCTCAAGGGGGTTTTTTTTTGCCAGTAAATATAAAGGAATGTATAAAATAGCCCTGCATTTCTGTGCATATGTGTGTATATACAGAGCATCATACAGACTCCTATGAGGAATATTAACTCCATACTGACCAGGCCCAGTACACATTCATACACATCTTTTTCAGTAGCAGCCCTGTCTTTGGCACCACTTATGCTAAATAAAAGCAGTGTCACTCACATACACACCTGGATTTGAGAATAGAAAAGGAATATATTAACACAATATTTTTTTTGCTGCTTTTACTCCTATTTTTGTTTATTTTTTTAATCTCAGAGGTGTTAGGTTGTAGTTAGAAGTCATTCTTTTACATGTATTTTGTGTAATTCATAAAAGTAATTTTCCATGCCACATACTTATTGATGTTTTTTAATCTAAACCTTCCCAAATATATAATGCTTTGAACCTGAGAAAAGAAGCTGAAGTAGGAATGTCCTTAAGGGAAAAAAGATGGAACTAAGCAAGGTGGATTTTTTTTAATCTTCCCCGGCAAGTTCAGGAGAAGTGGTAGAAAAAGATGAAGAATTTACAGAGATACATTTACACATTTCTCTTTTCAGCTTTAACTGGTTTACCCCTACTTTCAAGGTCATCTTCAGTTGGATTCAAGATTATGTATGTGCATAAGTAAAATATGGCTATGTGATGGTAGTGGGTTTTTCTAATTTTAATTATTGTAGTGTAAACTGATGAGAATACAAAGAGTTATTGAGGTCTCCTGCTGTTAATAGGAGGAAATTATTAGCAGTGCGTTTCACATAAATCTTTGGAGTATTCTTTCTGTGAACTACTTGGTTTCTGTGAATGCTGTCAAATACAGAACTAACCCCTAAATGAGAGTGAAAGAAGAAAACAAACACACATTTAGTGAAGTCAAATAGATTGGCAGGACCAAGAGATACAAATCTATGACAAACACACCAGTAGTATGTTAGGAAAGCTTGAGTTAACTTCAGATGTAATCTACTTTAGGTAAATTTAGGTAACTGCATAAATTATCCACATACTCTCTGGTTTTGATAAAATGTGGCTATTAATTGTTACATATTAAGATACATTGTTAGGCTTTGTAACTGAGATAATGTCACTGAAAAAAGCTGATTTACTTTGGCAAAGTGAAGATAAAAATTAGTCTTTCTTCATAGCTGAGATATCCTCCATCAAAGAAAAATTTATCTCTTCCTTTGCAGGAAATACAATAAATTGCTACCTTTATGACAGGTTCTGAAAATAAAATATCTGAATTATTCTAATGACAAGATTTTGATGTCTTGTTGCCATGAAGAGGTAATTTTGAGAGATGACTGTGCTACAGGAGTGGGCTAGATTGTGGAGATTTTACTCCTGAGTGCTTACGCACAGCCAAACCACTGGACTGTTTATACATATTATTGGTTTGTGGGCTGTATCATGGATATCTTGAGAGAATGGAAAAAAATCCTATTTTGTGTAAAATTACAAAAACTGCTCAATTAGTTCCCACTATTTTTTCCTCCCTGCTCTCAGTTATCCAGTTTTTATAATCTTTATCATCTTTGCTGATGATATTGAATAATATTTAGTGCATGTTTAGACAGCTTTGCTTAAGATCCAATTAAAAGCATTATGAGATATTCTGGAAGCAAGGAAAAGGATGAACTTGATGCACACAAAAGTGACAGCAGTGGACCTCTGCATTCCTGCATTACAATAAAACAAAAAATCTTTCCTCAAGCATGCTCTCCAGTACTACTACAAAATCCGTGTACCTTAAAACTGCATTCAGACTGACTTTAAAATAGTCGGAAAAATTATTTTGTGCAATGTGCTTGATGTACTTTCTGTTTTTATACTAATTGGAGTTCATCTGAGATGCACATGAATAAATTAATTAGCCAGAACTGTGCAATTTTTCTTTTTCTTTTACTTTGCTATCTACAAGTTGCTCTTACTGTGAAGCATGAGCAAATATAACAGAAAAGGAAAGCAGAAAGCAGAGCAGAATATAAATAGGAAATAGGCTGTGAGATTAGTAGAAATTTGGTTTAAATATAGACTCAGGTCAGATTCACTAAACTGCTTTACATGGTGCTCACAGAAAATTGCAGGTGGGCAAGGCGGAAAAGGATGTGATATGTTCAAACAATTCAATTAAAATATGAAAGCTATAGTACGCAACAGCATAGTTCCTGTGCTAATGAGCAATCTTTTTGTTAGATTGCCCATACACAGAGATTAGAAATCCATTAATTAAGCAAATCTCACCATGCAGTAGATCAGGGGAAGTCTAAGTCAGGGGATGTATCTTGTTAGGTAAAGAAATATATGGCTGTATTACATTCTTAAAGTGTTTTTCTAAACTATAGAAGTTTTCAAGGTGGAGGGAAAAAACATCATCAGGCTTGCTGGTGACTGAGTACAGAACATTGATACAGAATGTGCTAAAATACAAAATATATGTAGCATAGAGTCATAGAATAGTTTGGATTGGAAGGGACCTTTCAAGGTCATGTAGTCCAACCCCCCTTCTTCCAGAGTGCCACTAAGATTTCTTGCTATGCTTTGTGTCGCATTCAGTGCCAGTGACAAGATTTTTCTCCCACTGAAGTCTAATTGCTAGCAGAACTGGCAGGATTTCAGCTGGTACTGTGTCTATAGTGTTGTTAAAAAAGAGGAGAGAGAAAGAAAAAAGATGCTTAAGACAGACCTGAGAGAAGATCAAATCATTTTTAGTGATTAAGGAGGCAACAGAATTAAATATTTCTAATGAGAGGATTATTTAAGTGTCCTAACTGATGATATCTTTTACCATAGGTGTGCAGAAGGCTATTTTGGACAACCTTTAATACCAGGAGGATCATGCCAACCATGCCAGTGTAATGACAACCTTGACTTCTCCGTTCCTGGCAGCTGTGACAGCTTGTCTGGTGCTTGTCTGATATGTAAGCCAGGTACAACAGGCCAATATTGTGAGAGGTGTGCTGATGGATATTTTGGTGATGCTCTTCATGCAAGGAACTGTCAACGTAAGTCACGAACTTTTACAGCTCCTGACAGTATTGATCTATCTTATAACTTTGTTCCTGAGAGGAAGACTGTGCCTCTATATGTGTGAGAAAGAGAATGATACAGCTCTAATAATGATACTGTGCATCTGCATCTAGAAAGGGAGGCTTTAAACTAAATAGAAAGAACTTTTTAAAAAAAGCTCTGGTTGAAGCAGACATGGGAAGTAAACAATTGAGCATTGTATGGGTGCAAAGGTTATACTTAATGTCAGATCTACAAAAAAAAATACAAATAAATGGAAACTATTCGCTAAAAATGCTATAAGCTACCCAGAAAAATCCTGTTCTCTTATAAGACTGAAAGGAGGGAGTGATATTCCAGTTTCAGGGTCCAGCTCTGGCAGCATTTATAACCTGCTTCCCACTTATATAACCTCAGTAAAAGTTGGGAGGTGCTGCTGCTTGCAGGTCAAGATTCTCCCACCTGCCAATCAGACCCTAAAATCTCGAGACAATTTTTCTAAAATGCTCTGGAGGAAGATACCTGGCACTGCAGTGAGCTACCAATTCTCAGCTGAGTGGTGGCATGTTATTCAACTACCAGCCCCAGCACATCTTTCCCCATAGTGATTGCAAAAAATTATTCAGTGGAGATGAAAGATTTGGTAGGAACAGGAGCTTTTCTTTCTATAGGAGGCAGTGGCTCTCTCTCTCTGAGCTGTTGCTGGCACAATTCAGAATGCAGAACAAGTGCTTTTAACTTAAAAACATTCGTCACATACTCTTCCTTCACATTCTGAGAAGGGGAATAAAATAAAAGTTACGAACTGTCCTGAAAGAGCCGAGCATTTTATTTCACTGTCACAAGGATTTATTCCTGTTTGGTCCATTGCAATAAAGACAAGAGTAACCTCACTGAGTACAAAGGTGTTATAGCAGGATAAAATTATGCAAGTAAAAGAGCTGGGGCACTGCCTTACTGCTCTGTGTGAGGGGACATGGGGACCATGTCTGCAGTATGTGTTGTGAGCAGAGAAGTCTGAGGCACTGGCATCCATTTCCAGGACTTGCCCTATTAGCAACTTGCAGTCTAAAAGTGAAAATCCTAGGTTGTGTTGGACCTCCAGAGAGTCTATGGGAGCTAACAAGATGCAGAACATCAACAAGTTTCTCAGCTAAGGACAATAAACACTGATGTACACAAAGTCATAGATAACCCTGAAGACATACCTGTGTGATTTCTGTACCTACTTTACACAATGCCAGAAAAAAATTGGACAATCCTATATATTCTCACCATAAGTTAACAGGTCATGATGAATGATGTCATATAAGTTACTAGTGTTAAGTGTGGAAAGTGATTTAAGAAGTGTATATCAGAAATTACAGCTTCCAGTACCTTGTCACTATTCTTGAATCATCAGTATGACTGGTGGTTTGACCATTTCCACAGTAGTGACAGGTCCATGAGAAAGAGATTTTATAAGAGAAGAGTTTGGAAAACATACAACAAAAAAATATTGAAAAGAAATGCATGTTTAATGTTGAATTATGAGATATGCTTTTGTTGTTCATATCATTGACAAGGAGAGCCCCTTAATGTATTCATATCCTTGTGCTTGCAGTTACCTTGTATTCATCTACTCTCTGCCTTTCATGTGGGTTTTCTTCTTTGCATATGATTTTTTATTTCCTTTGCAGACTTCCATGAAGTTTGCCCTGCAGCAACAATATCAGAGGGACTATGCCTTTACTTTGTTGTTTTCAATTTTGTTCCTTATTAAAAAGCCAAATCCGAGAGTATTGCAAAGCATGAATTTGCTTTCAAATTATTGTTTGAAATGTCTCTTGCTCTTTCTCAGTACAATACTGTTGTGTGCATTAACCGTTTCAAATGACAGTACAGCTTTATATCATCATAACATCTCTGAATTTTTTTGTGTATCTATAGAAAACCATAAATCTAAGAACAACGAGCAAATGTCCTAAGCTTATTTGATTTGATTCTAGTAGGTTGTTTTTTGGAGTGAAACAGCACAGTATGCTGAAGCAAATAGCTGGAGGTTGAGCTGATGGTAATAAAGCTCAGTGTCAAAAGATGAATTAAAGCAAATAATCAAGTCTGCCTATGTTTCAGTGTATAGGTACTACTGTTGTAGGAGCATAAGTGTGTAGCTTGATCATAAATACAAGCTCATAAATATTTATAGAAATCTAGAGAGAATGAAGGGTCTTGACCAGTGTCTTTTGGGAAGAAAGTATGACAAATTTCTCCAACAGGCTACATTGTATTATAACAGCCATTTGGAGGTTTGGACAAGAGCTAATTTTCCCAGTAGAGGTGAATGAATGGGAAGGCTCTAGGTGCAATAAGTGCAATTTATCAGATTGAGTAGCAGTTTATTAGCTGAATAGCCCTGGCTGTATGTTTCTTCTCTGTGTACGTACTGCCAGAGCCAAGAAAAACAATCAAAGTCCTGATACTCCAAATTCTCCCTTACCACTGCATTGCACTCAGTCATCTGTGACTGAGTTAAGACACCATGGAGCACTGCTTGTTGTAATATAAATAGGAAAAACTCATCTGTTTATAAAATCAGTGTAAGTTCTCTTTTTTATTCTTGTGTTGTCATATGCCTGATAAGCAAAACAATTCAAATCAGACTGAGCTTGGGTTTTGAGGTCTGTATAAAAAGGTTGGTGAAACACTTTTAATTTGCATTGAAGATTGTAGTTTGTTGAATCTGAGCTTTAGTATCTTCTTTCTTCACTGACCAATTTAATTAAATATATACTCAAAATATAGATATAGATATATATGAGACTTATCACCATGTACGGTTTGGAGTGTCAGTTTTAACACATGAATGTCAGGTTAAAGAGGGCAGGATTAAAGTATACAGGGTGAAAGAGGTAAATTATAGATATGTTTAGTATTGAAAGCTGAAAGGAAAAGATAAGCAATTAATTAATTACATCAGAAGTGTCTTTTAATTTTTACTTTTTAAAAATATAATGCAAAACAGAAGGAGATAGAATCTCTAAAGGTGTTACATAACTGGTATGAACAGCAGAACCAGCACATTTTTGTTACTTATTCCTGAATTTTTGCAAACATTTGAGAAACAATGCCATGAACAGAATGGCAAGTCATAAAATTGCTTTCATTAAAAGAAGCAACTTCTGTAGAATACCTCAAGAGCAGGGAGAAAACTCCCACACCAATCCTTTTAATTTATAATTGGAAATTAGCAGGTCCAATGAAGTAATGAGGAAGGTCCTGTTGTAACAATCTATAGTTAAGAAAAATAAAACTGCTTTGTCTCGCATAGCACCTTCTGACATGCAAGTATGCAACTGCCATGTGTTCACGTCTGGGACTCTTAAGTGTTTCTTAAAATGAAGGTGTCAGGTTGAGGGAAAAAAAAGCAACACATATAGATAGGGCACTGCAGGAAGGCAAAATGTGGGTTGGAGCCCAAGTTTAGAGAGTAGATTGATAATTGGTATAAAGATGTGGATTCATTCCCCTGTGAGGGGGGAAAAAAAAGTATGTGCAGGAGCCAGCTCATGCTGATCAGCGACTGCGTGGTTATAGTCCCTGTGGCAACAATCACATTCCTGTTCTCTTACAGCAAGAGCTAAGGGGTTTTTTCAAAATCTCTGCATGCCAAAAGGGTTGAAGAACGCAAAGGTTCTTGTGGTTGAAGAACATAAAAGGTGATAGACATCTTCCCCAAAATTTGTCTTCTCCTAAAGAAGAATTTAGGAGCCAGAAGCATTGCTGTTTTCCTCAAGAAACAGCTTTTTCACTGCCTTTTTTAATCTTCAGAAAAGCACTGTGATGAGTTAGGTTGGTCAGTTGGGTTACATTTCCTCTGAGAACTGTGATGCTGTTGCTGAGACAGAAATCCTGGAGAGTCATGGTAGCAGATAATCCTTGGTATATTTTTCAGTGCAGCTTGGGGCATGAGAGCATTACTGTCCCTGTATAGTGTCAACTTTGTACTGAGTTTGCAGCCTGCCAACATTTCCTGACAGCTACATGAACAGGGAGTGAACTCCAGGACAGCATAACCAGCACATGGAGCAGTAACACTCCCACTGGTTGGAGCTACATCCTGTATACACCCTATGTAAGGGTCTGTACCCTTTTTGTGTTTTTCTCTCAGCACTGCCCTTCCCTTTCTTGAGACTCCGAGTCTCTGGGCATGTACTTAGTAATCTGCCCTCCACATCCTGCTTTGATCTGAGAGAAGGATCTAAAACAAGCTGTTAATGGACTTGAGGCAAAATTTCTGACTGCAATAATTTGGAGAAAAATTCTGCATTAATACGGGCAGGTTAATAAGTCAGTGTATGGGAGCAACACCTTCCTGCTTAACCCAGGCTGGGCATTTCTCAGGGCGGCAAAAGCTGCGCTATAAACATTTGGCTATTAGATTTAGCTTCAGGGAACACACTGACATCTCCTTCTTCTTCCTCTGCAGCCTGCCACTGTCACATGAATGGCTCCTTCTCGGAGGTCTGTGACTCTCGGACGGGTCAGTGCGCGTGTAAAGCCAACGTCATCGGGCGCCGCTGTGACATCTGCAAAGTGAGTGACCAGAAATGGGGCTTCCTTTCAGCTTTCTTCACTGTTTGTCTCAGCTAAATATCATTTACTTCTGGATAGGCTTTTTCTGCTGTTTAATTTTCACTTTAAGAACGTATATGGTTTGTTCTTATGTAGAGAAAGGTAAAATTTTGGCTTTTTAAACATTTTCTAATAGTCTTCTAGAACAGAACACAAGGCATAGCATTTACATGCAATTAATGTATTTTAAACCTCACTGTATCTATAAGTAAATTTGTATACATATTATATACACTTCATATTTTGAATGTTTGATGTAGAAAATTACTTTAAAATATTGCAGCTTTGGGAGATAATCCCTTTATGAAGAAAGCTGCAAAATGTCTGATAGCATCTGATGTTTATGTTTTAAAAAAAGCAGGGTGCTGGTTTCGTTCTGCTGGAATGTTCTGCCTTCATGTTTTTTTCTTAGGGTTTCTTCTTTTATTGTCTAAACAATGTATTATTTTTTGGTGAAAGTGTTTTTTTGCCTTGACATTGTTTTCCTGTCTCATAAATCACTGCAGAGAAATATTATTTCATAAACTTTCACAGAATTGTCTTCAGGCAGCTAAGGAATATGCTATAGTCGGCTACACATTTCTCTAGTTCAACATAAGGACTCATGAGTTAGGCCTATGTCCTCAGAACACCTTCACCTGTGTGTAATTTAAAGAACATAAATAATCCTGCAGAAATCAAAGGGATCTTTTTCACTCTTTAAAATGATGTAATTTCTGAAGTGGTTTGCTTACACTCCATTTTCAATGCTATTTAAAGAGTCTGTTCAAAGAAAAATTGCTGGTATGAGTGGAATTTGCAGATTGCACAAGGTACCCAGCAAAGATCTCATTAATACAATACTGGTGATTAATTGGAATTAATCTTTGTTTACTTCAGCACTTACTCTTTATTTCTGTACCCTTTTATGTGGTGTAGTTTTCTTATCTTCACTTTCTAACAGTGTTTACTTTTCATTCTTCAAGCCCAACTACTTCTGGGCCCCAGAAAAGGTGTTTTGTGTACCCTGCGGCTGCAGTGCTTTAGGATCTGTGTCACTGCAGTGTGATATGTTGGGAAGATGTATCTGCAAATCAGGATTCATGGGCAGACACTGTGAAATCAGCAGACAGGTGCCTCAATTGCAAGAAAATGTGGGGAGCAGTCAGCAGATCCGAGTGCCCCCGCGGAGGTGGGGCACCAGCAGTGCCAGTGGGTGCCCACGAGGTGCCTACCGGCCTGCAGCTCTGGTAATGGGAACCTCTGCTTTGCATGGGCTGAAGTCTCCTGTTTGCTTGTGTTTGGAGCTCACACAGATTGCTTGGGTTTCTCATTTTTAATACCTGTGTTACAATATAAGAAATTCTCAAGAAACTGACAGGCTCGGAAGACAAACAGCATTTTAGGATGCTTCCCCAATCCTAATGGCTTCATCTTGCAAGTGGTGATATCAGCAAGAAATCAAATTTGAGAAATAAATCAAATAAGTCCCAAAACAGCACCATCCACAGCAGTATGCACAAAATGCATGGGTGATGTACATAAATCAATGGAATCAGTGGGATTTTCTTGGACTTTGCAGCATAAGGCTTGCTTTTCTAACAATTCAAGAATCAATAGCTTAAGGAGGTTGCAAGAAGAATCAGCCCCAGAGGCAAAGAGTTAAAATCTAATTTTAAAATATTGAAGATAACTGGTGTTAAAAGTTCTCATTAGCGAATATTAGTGAAAAGTTCTCAGTTACCTGAGCCATTTTTAACTCTGTGCAGTGCCACTTATGTGAATGTAATGCCCAAAATGATAGGAGTGTTCATTCTTTATCACAGACCAGCAAAGCAACTTATTTCCTAAAATTAAGTAATTATGATACAACTGCTTCTAACAGCAGTATTTTAGGAATCTTGTTTGTTCTCCCTGCAACTCAAAATCCCCACATTTACCACACCATTTGAAAAATATCTGGCAGTGTTTTTCATCCTCAGCTTGACTCGGGGACCCATGCTGTATTTGTTCATATAGACTTTCTTGGAGAAATTAGTTTTTTCCAATTAAAAATGTCTTAGGTTACTGTGTTGCCCACACAGTAACTGATGGAGACACAATATAATGACATATTCAGAAAGTTCAGTGTATTTCCTAATTGTAGTCTAGGATCTTATCTCTTGTTCAGTAAATGTGATTCTTAGAATTTCTGTGGGTAAGCAAACTTTAACTGGGAACTTTAGCTGAGAACTTTAACTTGGGGTTAAAGTTTGCATGACTGACCAAAATGACATTGTGTGCAGCCCTCCTCACAGAATGCAACCCAGCATGGTGGTGGTCTTTTCCAGTTTAACGCAGTGTGGAGTGCTGATATCAGACTCTTTCTGACTGTTCCCCATATAAACAGAATTTATTAGATCCTAGCAAACTTTAACTTGAGAACTGAGATGCATGCTGTGCATTTGTTACTTCACTGCATGAATCTGAATGTCTGTCTTGAGATTGTGTGTATTCACATTTCTTTGTTTCTTCCTGTGTAAAAGAAATCTTTAGAGATAGTCAAGTATTTTATTGAACCTTGAGTTTAATTTAATGAGTTTGACTACCTCTTTCTCTCTGATATGCCATGTTTTGTAGAAGTATGAAATTTGCAAAACCTTTCAATTCAAGTTTGGAAATGAAAATCAGTGTAATTCTTTATTACATGTATAATCAAGCATTTGCTTAGGTTTGTATGATCTCCAGGCCAAATTCTGACCATAGATGTGGTCCTGTATTCTGACACCTATCAGCAGATTCTCTGTCTGAGTGGGGAACTTCTGTATTAACCTCAGAGATCAGATTTCAGGACTTTTCCATGGAAAGCTTCTGAAGTTTCAGAGAATTCACGAATACAAAAGGTTAGTTAGGGGTTCTACTGTAGAACAAATCCACATAAAATAGTAGTCATAGAATCATTAATGTTGAGAAGGACTTCCAAGTTTATTGAGTCCAACCTTTGACTGTCACCACTTTGTCAGCTAGACCATGGTACTAAGTGCCATGTACAGTCATTTCTTGAATGACTTCACCACTACCCTGGGCAGCCTTCTCCAATAGCTGACCACCCTTTCAGTAAAGAAATTGTTCCTGTTTTCCAACCTGAGCATTCCCTGGCACGGGCTGAGGCCATGTTCTCTTGTCTTGTTGCTGGTTCCCTGGGAGGAGAGGCTGATTCTCACCTGGCTACAGCTCCTTTTAAGGATTTGTAGAGAGAAAAGTTTCCCCCTGAGCCTCCTCTTCTCCAGGCTAAGCACCCCGAGCTCCCTCAGTCATTCCTCATAGAACTTGTGCTCCAGACCCTTCACCAGCTCCATTGCCCTTCTTTGGACAGTCTCCAGCACTTCAATGTCTTTTCTTCTTGGAAGTGGCCCAGAACTGCACACAGCAGTAGTGCTTAGTACAGAGGCACATTCACTGCCATAGTCAAAGCCAGCACAGCTCCGTTGATTTGAAGACCTACTGGTTTATTGTTGGTAAAAATTTAATACTTCATGCCTGAATCACAGAGTAGCACATTATAAATTAAATATTTTTCACTTTGTTCCATTTATATTCATTAGCAGTGATCTTTTTAGTATCTCATTTTTAACATTCTGCTTTTCTATCAAACTCACTGATAGATTTTATTATTAATGTTGTAATGTCAATTTCAAATGAAGTTATTAATATGATTTGGATTTCGGTGTACACTGAAAATCATCATGCCTGAAAAACAGGTAGAGAAGTACTCCCATTTTAAAGCACTCTAGCTCAAGACTGAGTTTGTCATTTGAATATCATCTGGTTTGTTCCAAGGAGCCTCTGTTGGTTGATGCAGTGAATCTCGTCAGGTCTTTTGCTTGAAAGCTTTGTGCAGAACTCTGTATCACAGTATACAAATGAGTGTGTGTCTTCCCTTCTTTACTTTTTGCACTCCAGTAGTAAAGTTAAGGAGGAAATTTCTTACTAGAGTTGATAACATCTACTCTGGTTCTGTAGAAACTTTATATTGATTACTGCAAAAAAGAAAGAAAAGAAAAAACAGAGAACCAGAGGCCTAATCCAAAGACAGAGTTTTTTTATCTTAAAAAAAATCCCCCTTATTTCTTTGTATTGTACACAAATACACTGTCTCTATGTTCTTCTAAAGTTATTCCTATATATCATTCTAAAGAATTGCCCTTAAGTTACTGTATACAGATATTGCCTTTGTTCAGAGGAGATAAAATGTAATTCGGAGGCTTTCCAGTTGAATTGATCGCCATTTATAGCTAAGAATTTGAATGCACTCTCTTAGCAACAAACTCTTGCCTGACATAGCTTTACAACCAGAGATGGGGTATGTATTTTGTATGTATGTATTTTGTATGTATTTATGTGCTGACATGTCTTCCATTCCAAGTGAGAATTGTACTTAGGCAAACAGCCTCATAAGGGAGATGTTACATTGCAGAACATTCATTACAGCATCAGGTAACATTCTGAAATCTTTATTCTTTCTCAGCAGTGTAGAGCATTTAGTGTCCTTGCTCCAGGGTTTTACCACTACAATTTAACCTGGTAAAAGCAGTATTTCAGTGAGGAAGAGGAAAGAGCAACCCTGATCTCCCTACACTCTCACTTTTTCCTCTTTTCTCCTGGTAATCATTCCATGTTCTAACTACTCTTCACTCTGTGGCAGCCTGGAACATTTGGCTTACAGTCTTCCAGAGGATGTGTTCCCTGCAACTGCAACTCCTTTGGTTCCAAGTCCTTCGATTGCGATGGAGACGGGCAGTGCTATTGCCAGCCTGGAGTGACAGGAAAGAAGTGTGACCGCTGTGCACATGGGTTTTACAACTTCGAAGAAGGAGGCTGCACCCGTATGTAAATGTTTTCCACCCAAGCACAGATGGATTTGTTTGTTTATTTATTTATTTATTCCTAACATTCTAGTTTGGCTAATTTTGGATTGCATAACAAATTTTCCTGACCAGGGGCTTATAGACAGCCTTGTGCATCCTTCACTTGACAAGGGTGATGATTGGCAAGAATGAAAGACCCAAGCCATTTCTGCTATTTTATGAAGATTTTATGAATTTTATTTCATTTAGAAGGAAGAGGAATGTCAGTTACTCCATGTAGTGTCTGCCAAAAAATCTCCATGAAGTTCCTATAATTTAGTTAGGAGTATCATAGAACTCTGATTAAAATTTTTTGCCAAATCACATAAACTTATAGGGGTGTAAAAGGAAAACAACAAAAACACAAACTCCCTTTGCTTCTAGTTTTATCCCAAAACTTTTCATTGTTCTTATATGGTTGATCCTCTTTAATTACCACAATCCTTTCCTGCACAGTAATATTTAGTTGCTTACTTGAACTTTATGTGTACAAGAAGATCTTTAAGTAAAACTATCTGCTATATCCCTTGTGTAAACACATGAAAATCTCCTTTTCTAGATGCTGAAACTCCAGCATTAGACATAAATATATCCAGCCACCTCTTTACCTTTATTTTTTTCCTTTTGGAAATCAGGTCAAAGACTGTAATGAATGCTTCCTATCCTTGAAGTAGTGCAGACTGCTATATCAAGAATAACCCAATCAATAGGTTTCTTCACAGGGAAATATCCATCTTTCCTGATAGAATTGTGTTTTTCAAGTCTCAGAGACTCATTTATGTGTGATCACAGGACACATAGATAGTTGTCTAGTGTGATTGACTGCTGGGGTGCCAGAATGCTTTTATTATTCTTTAGGTATAAAGTATATTCTTTCCAGAAGCAGAAATCACAATGTCTCATAATCCATTCTTGCTCCTTTCCTATCCAGAAGGGCAGCACAGGGAACAAGTTTAGCTTTCTGCCTTTTCTTACTCTTTTTTTTTAATGGAAGGAGCATCAAGACCTTGAGATCCATATTTGTTCAGCAGAATTTAGTTTTACTTGTAGTGTGGATAAACCTTGAAACAGGCTGGATTGTAGATTATGTTTGAAAATGTTGGCTCCATGGTGTTATCTCCCATGGGAATGAAGGTTTCAAAAATACCTAGAGGTTTGAGAAGTTCAGATACATAGGCACCTTGGAAAAGGGAGAGATTGTATCCAGGCTGACTGATGAGAGAGCTTGAAATAAAATGCAAATTATAACTGCAGTCCTAAAGCCTTTAGCAATTAAATGAAGGGCAAAAAATTCTGTCGTTTATGATTAGCATCTTATTCTAACATTCCACTGGTTAAAAGCACATCACCATTGTGAAACACAACAAAATGTTGATAACTACAGTTGGGGAAGGAAAATGAGAGGGCTATTAATGAAATTGCACATTAAAATTTTAATTGCTCTCTTGGCAAAGTTTAAAATGACAGGGTTTAAGAAACAGCAATGAAATGGTAAAACACTGTAGATTCAAGTAACATTTTAAATATAAATGTATTGGCCTGTGGTCATCGAATGTTTAAAGCAACAGCAGCACCTATAGATATTGAGAAAACTCAGAATTATGAATGTTCCAAAATTAATAGAACAGGTGGAGAGGAATTCTGTCTTCAATGTGCTCATTTTTCCACATTTATTTTCAGTAGGCTTCTTTTGTATTCCTTCAAATGACAAAAAAAAAAAGAATTAAATTATGAATCACAAAGAAAATCAGAAATTTAATAGAAGTATATCAAATCATGCTGGAAGGAAAAGTACAGAAAAATTAATTTCATTGTGACAGTTAAGTATCAAATAAAACATTTGACCTCTTTTATCTAGTATTTATCCAAAAGGAATATAATTTGATGTTTTTCTTGTGCAATATAAATCCATAAAGCCTAAAAACCCGCTGAAAGCATCATCAGTGTTGACATTCTATCAGCAGAGATACAAAAGAGGTTTCTATTTCACTATTGCTTGCAATGGTTGTGTTGTATTTTTTTCCCTCTTATTTTGAAAAATAATTACAAAAGTAAAAATATGAAAAACATTTGAATATCTGCTTCCCCTCTGCGCCTTTTTAGCCAATTTTGTGCAAGACCTGTAAGCCCATAAATGAGCTGTCACAACTGAAAGCTTCCCAATGAGATGCATTCTGAAACTTCAAGCTACAGTGTGTGAAAATATTTTAAATAGCATGCAGCACATTGTGTTCCTGCCATGAGGCAAAACTTGCTATCTTCTTTGCATCAATTTTCTTATCTTGAAGGCACTGGGGGGGAAAAAAAAGGTCAATTCTTATTTGAACTATAGATAGGAGTTCTATCTTTGCACATCCCTTGTTTTCTAGTTTCAGTCTGAATTGAAGTATTTCACAGTAAAGGCAGTGAACATAATTTAAACCCTCGTTACACTGCCCTTTAAACACCCCAAGGAACAGGTTATCGCAGAGACTCAGTTTGCTTATGGTGCTTTTCTCTGACCTCATGGGTTATGTGGATGGTGGGGTGAAAACAACCACACACCAGTTCTGCTCTTTCAATCACTTGTGTGTCTTGTGCCCCTTAACTATTTATCACTTACATACCTTGAATCTGTATTTGCCACCAATGAGTTGTTTACTTCTGGAATCACTTCCAAACCTGAAGTATTTTTAATTTGGTATAATCTGCAAAGAATTCCAGTTTCCCATGGAGAGGAAACATTAGTTTGTTGATGTCCTCCCAAGGCAGAGGATATGTAAGCTGAAAAGGAAGGAATAGGAGGGGAAAAAGAAACCTAAACACCTTTTTTGTCCTTTAAGGAAGGTCTCTTTAGAGCAGCAGAAATTTCAGAAGGTATTTCTCAATTTGGTATAAGAGGTTAAATAGGCTGCAAGTTCCCTGCATAGATGGCTCAGAGACCCTCAGGTGGCATCTTAGAGGAGACAGCATGGGCCCAGAAATTGTATAGCGGCATCCTGCAGTTACGTCGCAAACGTGCACCATCTCAGAAGTCTGAACTTCTGCAGTTGGTGCCTTTATTTTTCCCATTCTCTTCTCATTGCAGCTACTTCAACCACAGTTAACCTGTGTTTCTCTGCTACTGGTTTTGGTTTCCCATGGTTTCCCTACATTTTCTGCCCCATTGTGTCCACAGATAACTGAGAGTCCACTGTAGAGTAAAAGAATGATCCTAACCCCATTAGGGTCTGCTCTCCAGGTGTCACATAAAGGGATAACTTTTCCTCTGCTTTATTTTTTTCTGTCTCCCATGAAGCCTGCGAGTGTTCACGTTTTGGCAATAACTGCGATCCTGTCAGTGGACGCTGTATCTGCCCTCCCAATACTGTTGGAGAGATGTGTGACAAATGTGCACCAAATCACTGGGGCCATAACATTGTCAGTGGCTGCAAGGTGAGTGGATTTCTATTTTCTCTATGTGTGTTGTCTCTTTCACAGTAATTTATAGCTGGAACACAGTTTTTGGCTTGTAAATTGTGGTTTGTCTCCATATTGCAAGTTTTGGTGCAAGACTGGTGTAAATGTTGGCAATTTGTTACTGCTGCTGCACTACAGATCCTCTGTCTCAGGTATGCAGCCTGTAACCCAAAACACCCTGTTGGTTCTGCTGTCACACTGAGTCAGGGTCCTGCTTGAGCCTGATTTTATTTTATTATAGCTCTGTTTTACATGATTGAGATTACCACAGTATTGAATGAGGTATGTAGATGTGTATTTATAGGTAATCAGCAGTGCCTTTGGGGAACAAATTTACTTTTGCCTTAATGGTGACATCACTGGGAATTTGTACTCAAAGTTTGCTTGAGAAAGGCTTCAATTTGTGCATAAAAGACGGCAAGGGGAAAAGAAAAGAAACATCCACCTTAGTTGTAAATTGCACTTTATTCCCCTGTTCTTAAAGTGGAAATAAACCTTATCATTAGCCTTTAAATCCTTCTTATTCCAATATTTGACACAAAGTTAAAATATCTGAAGAGAAGGGAGAAGAAATAGGAAAACAATGATAGAATATCGAGGAGGCCATGAAAGCTGTTGTTAATGACCTTGAGTTTTAGTGGCACAGTGTTCAGTTACAGTTGAAAACTGGTGACAGTGGACATCATAGAAAGTTGAAATGCCTTCTTCCTCCCTGGTGTGCTCATTGATGATAAGGAATTTAATAGTACTGCTACAATTACTCCAGAAAACGATATCTTTTTGGAACATAGTCATAAACCATTAATACTTGTTCTTAAAAGGCTGTTAGTCATGTAGCTCAGGCTGCAAAGCAGTTGACAAGAATGATTTCTTTTTTGTATGTATGTAAAACTCCTGTGAAACCTCTGCACTGCTGCTGTGATATAGACTCTTGGCTTCTTGAAACCAGCCTAATGAGGTTGAAGACCTCTGTTTGAGCTCTGGAGTATATTCTCTGATTGTCTTTTATGTGAGCACATTACAATGACAGTTCCATGGCACCATCTAAATTAATGATGATCTATCAGCCCACATCTCTTTCAGTATTTTGCTGCTAATTTCTGCAAAGTGAGATGTGAATCTCCTGCTTTGCAGTCTTTATAAAAGATTTCCAATCCAAGGCTGTTGTAAGTCTGGGAGAGAGAGCATTGTAGAAAACTGCATAAACCACACATAGCATCTGATTGTAATTTAGGTTTTGATATTGCACACCAAGATACTTCAGAGAATGGTGAACAATGTGCTTTCTCAGCTTTGTGTTCAAATGCATCTTGTAGAATAAAGTTCTTTCCGTCAGAAAGTTTTATTTTTTTAGGCTAGGTAGTCATCTTGCAGACTATATATTTCCTGTATATATTCACCTTCTTTATAAATGGTGTCTTCAGATCAGAGGAAAGGTACTCTAAGTAGTCATGTAATAAACAGTTTTGCTTAGAAACTGAATCCACATTTTCTTCCTCTATTTTTCAGCTTTGTGTCTGTAATTTTAGCAAGTCTATCCATGTCAGTTACTGTGGTAACCTGTACTGCTGGTACTGAGTTTTTGCTGTAAGCTGAACTTCTCCATGTGATATCCTGGTCACATCAGTGATTACAGCCAATGTTTTGTATTAACTGTGCAGTGCTACCACAGTAATAGCACTGAGGGATTCTTCTGTTCTTTGGAAATCTGAAGTTTTCCCTGCTACTTTTGTATTCAATTTCTAGACACCCTGGAAAATCACCTATTTCTATCCCCACTTGCCTGTGCAAGTCTTATTCTGTGAGGATGTTTACTTCCAGATATTTCACATGACTAAATCTCTAGCCCTTACTGTGTAAATTACTGTCATCTAGGAGTCTTGTTTGTAGAAAGAGGATAGTTACCTGTCTGATAGAAGAGTAATAGACATTGAACTAGATTCCTCTGGAACCACTGAACCCATTGCTCCTGAGAATTCCAGTTTTAGGAAAGTGTTCTGAACATGCCTGCAGAGAATTTACATACAAAATACTTCTTAGAGAGTGCTTGTAGTTTCTGAGTTAATTTTGTCCACAAAGTATTCCAATATCCTTGACCCTTTTGGGTTTATTTCTTTTCAATGCCTAACTTATATATGGTAATATCTATAGAAAACAATCCCACTAGTGTTGTGAATGTATTTAGGGTAAATGCTTGACCCATGTTGAATAAAAATACATTACTGGCCTTATAATTTAAATATGTTATTTTTAGACAGTGGATATTCACTGCTGTATTTTATTTATAGATACTTAAAAGAGGGGAGTTGCTTTTTGGTTGGGTTTTGGTTTTGTTTTTTTCAGAAGCACAATTACAATTGCCTTGTTTCTCTCCTTTTCAGCCCTGTGAGTGCAGCCTCATTGGAGCCCTGAGTTCTCAGTGTGACTTAAATACAGGCTGTTGCTTCTGCCGCCCTGAATTCTCTGGGGAGAAATGCACTGAGTGCAGGTTGGGCTACTGGAATTATCCCCATTGTGTGGCTTGTCAGTGTTTCCTGACTGGGACAGATCCACAGAGCTGTGATGCAGAGGGGAAGTGCTCATGCATTGATCATTCTGGCCAATGCCGCTGCAAGGTAAGAAAATGAAGGTTGTAAACTGATCTTATAACTGCTGAGAAGTTTCTTTCAGGTTTCATCGGCACTTGCCCTTACTTGTTCAAACAGTACATGCAGAACAATCTCCTTGGTTTTCATAGTGCATTTGCAAACTGATGTGGGAGGAGTCCAACGTAAAGAAAGACTTCAGGGTTTATTAGTTGCTTTTCCACATACTGACACTTGCCAGTATAGCATCCTCTTTGGAGGATCCTTAGCATCCTCTTTTTCCCCAGTTTCTATTTCTGTCTATTCTTACTGTTGCCAGTTCATCCCCATAATACAATTCTTGTTCAGATTCTGGGCACAATAAAAGCAAACACGTCAGTAACCACAGTATGCCACAGTGCTTATTCAAAGTACATTGACTTAAATGGAGTCAATATTCATCATTTCATGAGGAGAATTCACTGCAATAGTATCTGTTCAGAGTAGACTTCATCCAATTCAGGATCATTAAAGCAAAGACTTTTGGCATCATCATCTGCAACATTCTTATTTGGAATTGGGCTTGGTAGAGCAGCACACATAGGTTGTTTAAGAGTTGGCTGGATTGCTGAGCTTACAGGGCACTAATTGGTGGTTTGATATGCAGTTGGTAGCCAGCAAGCAGATTATCCCAGAGCCAATACCTTCCTCAGTGACACAGATGACAGAATTCATGATCAGCACATTTGAAAATACTGCTGACTTGGAGGAGGTTGAGGTTGACATGCTGAATGGTAGAATTACTGTCTAGAGAGTTCTTGAAAAACCTGATGACTGGGAAAATAGAAAAGTCATTAATTGGAGTGGAATGACCTCAAAAAACAGTACAGTTTGAGAGGAAGAAGCCTGAGTGGCAATCCTGCTAGAAAACACAATATAAACCAATCGTATAATCTCATAGTAAATAAGGCAAACTGCCCACTGATCTGGATGCAGTGAGCACAGTGGCAATGCAGCTGCAAGGCAGGACATCACAAAGAGCATGGTGAACAGGGAAAAGGCTTTATCTACTCAGTGCTCTACTTTTACTATAGTTGGTGCTAGTAAGACTGCACTTGGAAATGATGTCCAGTTTTAGAGCTTGATTTGAATGTGTTGTTGAGAAATTGAAGAGGATCCAGAGAAGAGTCTCACAGCAGATGATCTGTGGAGATGTACTGAGAGATGGACTCTCTCTTAGGCTGAAAAAGAGGCTAATAAGAGGAAATGCAATTACAACCTATTAGCCACTTCAAAGAGTAGTTGATGGAATAAAGTCCTTTCTGATGATGGCAGAAGATGTAACAAGGGGCAACAGCTGCCAAAGGGAGCTTGGGAATTTTGGGTTGGACATGAGGAAAAAAAAAAGAGAATTATGCAGTAGCGGTACACATACAGAAACATGTGAAATGTCCATTCTAGGAGATTTTCAAGAGCTGGCTAGAAAGAGGCATGGGTAATGTGACCTAGTATTGGTGATAGTTGTACTTCTAGGGGGAGGTTTTTAAAAGTGACCCCTAGAGATTCTTTCTGTGATTTATTCATTCTTCTTCTTAAGGTCTGTATTGACACAATGACATAGTAAAATGGAAGGATGAATTCAAATAATTTAATAGTCAGGTAATTATTTTGTTAAATCGGCAACAGTCACTTAATTCTGAGTTTCAAGACACAGAACTGTAGAACAAATTAGGTTGGAAGTGACCTATGGAGGTCATCTGGTCCAGCACCTTGTCTGAAAGACGCTGCTGAGGCAGTACTTCCAAGCATGGGGAGAGATTTCACAGCCTCTTTGCGCAAACTGCTTGACCACCCTCCCAGTTTTCTGGTATATTTGAACAGGAAACATTATGTTCTATTTCACAAGTACTGATTCATTTGATGATGACACCATAAGAAAATGGAAGTGAGTTGACCACATGGACTGTCTGAATAAAACTCAGTGCTATTTGCCCTGTGCCAGCTTTTGAAATGCAGAAATGGAAGTATCTCAGTTCTTTCAGCCTCTCTTGATCCATGATAAGCAGCAGTCCCTCTAACCATCTCAGTGCCCCATTTCTGGATTAGGTCCAGCATGTCACAGAATCACAGAATTGGTCAGGTTGGAAGGGATCACTGGAGGTCATCTAGTCCAACTCCCCTGCTCAAGCAGGGTCCCCTCGAGCACGTGACTCAGGGCTGTGTCCAGAATGCTATCTCCAGAAAAGGAGACTCCACAACTTCTCTGGGTCATCATTTTTCTTGTGGTTTTTGTAAGCACTAAGTAGAAAGAATGGGGATTCATGGTGTTTAAAATTGAAGTGTTTCTTTGTTGATTCTTTTAAGGCTAATAACATAGTTGCTTCTATGTTTCTCTGAGTGCAAATAAACAGTGAATATTTAGCAGATGATTAATGATAAGGAAGTGCAATTGACATGAAACAAAATTCAAAGCAAGTAAAAATCACCATTTAAGAGAGAAAATGGACAAATAATACTGAATTAAGTAAGCATTTTTCCCCCCAGAATTTTAATCTAAAGTTAAATTTAAATCTAGGGTTGATTAATCTTTTGTGTAACTTTTTTTGAAAGAGTTGTATATTGAAGAAACTAGATTTTTATAAAATGATAATCGTTCCCATTTAAACCTGCTGTTACAGCTGCAGAAATGAGCTCTCAAAGGCTCAGGAGCCTCATTGTCAGCCCTGACAAAAAGCTTAGCAAAATCTAAGCTAAATACAGTGTACACACATTTGTTGATAGAACATGTGGAAATGAGGGTTAAAACTGGTAAATTCTGAGGGATAATGTTGGTTTCTTGTATAAGCTTTGGAAAGTGTTTTTTTTTTTTTTTTTTAATTGGCTTCTTCACACTAGTCTCAAGAGAACAAAAAGGGTGTGTGGGGAGAAAAAGCCAACCAAGTGTTTTCATATTTGTGACTATTTTTCTTTTTAATACCTTGGTCTCAGTACGAAAATGGTTTTAAAAGGCTCTGCATAAATTATTGTGTATCTGCCCTATCTGGAATAGCTTTTTATTTGGACTAATTGAAAAATGAAAATAAAAGCCTTGACATTACAACAGTGAAACTTTTCAGCCTTGTTAATACTGTTCAATGATGTGGAAAACAATCATGAAGAGGGGAAAGCTTTTCTCTTCAGAATTTCCATTAAAATACGTTTCTCAGCAAGAACATTTAGTGCTGTACCTTAAATATCTGAACATGTCAATGCTAATTCCTATTAAACAGAAGGCTTGATTAACATGGGCAATTTCAGAACAACTTGTTTTTCTTATCTTATCAATCAGTTATTGAGCATGTCATGCCCAAAGTGCCATTTAATTTTTCTGTGCTTACAACTTTCAGTGTGAAGCCAGCATCTATTGCTCAGAGCTACTCAGTGGATACAAATGCAAATGCCTTAATTACATTAATTACATATGTTTGCATACACACGTGATAAGAACCTGGAGAGTTCCTTGAATATTTCCTAAAGCTTATTATTATTTCTTGCTGCACCCTGTTATTATCATTACAGTAGGATTTTCTGTTTCTATCGCTACCTTGAAATAAAACTTGATTTTTTTCCCTTTTAAAAATACTCTCTCTCTCTCTTCCAGGTTAACGTGGAAGGTGTCCACTGTGACAGGTGCAAGTCTGGTACATTTGGTCTCTCTGCCAGAAACCCACTTGGCTGCAGCAGTTGCTATTGCTTTGGCCTGACTGCACAGTGCAGCGAGGCAAGGGGGCTGATCCGCGTGTGGGTGAGTAGGAAACTGCTGAGCCGTGTAATGCGATAATGTTGTTTCCTGCTGGCATCTTTTAGTCAGGCACTGAGCGGTAGCTAGAAAATGGCCAAACATTTAAGCAATCACTTTCTTCTTTGTGCTTTGAGGAGTGGTGAGAGCGCTATGTTCCATTAGACAATCAGGGTCAAGACATTAAAAGAAAATAAGTAGATAAGTAAATGAGTGATGAGATAGCTGACATCCAGCCAAAGAAAAGCTATTAAACCCCAAGAAAGGGCAAGCTGGTCATGTGGGCAAATTATGCAGTCTAATGCATTACAACATAACCCCTGGTATGTGATACACAGTTTACCCAGGTGTATTCAAGAGTCACAGATGCTTGTTGTCCAGCATAAATTTCCCATAGTTCAGTTAATCTGTTGATTTTCCTTGTTGGTTTTGTTGTTTTGGCGGGGTTTTCTTTCATTTTTTAAAAAGAGCTTATTGAAGCTATATTTAAATTCAAGCACAGAGAAGTATAATCCATCAGAGCAAACAAAGAGCTCTACACCTGTTTGTGGAAGAGGGCCTTGAGACTTATGCTGGACTGATAAATAAGGCAGACTGGATGTCTCCATTTTTCTGTACAACAAGCACAAAATACACATGGAGACTGCTGCCATGCCAGCTCCTCTGTTGCATTCTGGAGGAGAGATTTCTAATGGAAAAATATTCATTCTGTCCCCATGTATGGTCAGTCATATCCCTGCTTGAAAGAATGCCATCCATAGAAGGGATGTCTGCCTAATGCAAATCAGCCAAAGCCCCAGACTAGTCATGTACAAGCATCAGTTAGATAAGGATACTTTAGGCTGAAATCAAGTTAATCTCTCTTGCTTAATATGATATGGATAGCACTTATTCTCCCCTTCACTGTTCAATCCCATAGCACTTCTTTCCCTTCCCAGTGGATGAAGTGATTTATTATGATCTGACCCAGTTTCTCTCATTATTTCAGTTTTGCCCATCATATGCTGCTAGACTGGAGATGAAAGGCTGTAGAAGGCTGACAATTTATAAAATTTAATCGAGTTCTGTAACAGCAACAGTTCTGGATAATTGTGCTTTGACCTTTGTGGCAGCACAAAGCAGAAAAAATTTAAACCTCCTGATTATTTTGTTTCTCTTGATTAATTTCCCTTTGTATTTACGCTCATATCTAAAGAAGTGTATGTCCATGTCCCATCTAGTATTTGGAACTCTCATCTATTTCAGAATTGATACGGAACTGAAAAATAGGTGAGACACTGTTCTGCCAGCTGCTAGTGGCTATTTTGGGTACTCTCAGGTGCTTCAAATGGCATTAGACTTGTTTAAACAAGCAAATCCTGGTTTATAGGACAATAAGGCCTGGCTGATGAATGACCTGAAATTCAAATGTGTTGACCCTTTTCTTGGTATCTAAAGTACTAAACAGTAAAATATAGTTGTGATACAAAATCACTAAATCTCACTTAAGACTGGCAGCATTAGGAGTGCTTCCATGTCTGATCAGTCCATAGATGCTGCTATAAATGGAAATATCAGGATACTGAAAGTACAGTCCAGGGTTTGGTTGATTCCTCATTACCTGACTCCTATCTCATGACCAGTTTGTTGATGGTATGACTGTTATCTGTGTTTGTTGTCTTTGTCTTCTTCACTCTTTGGGAGAAAGCAGTATTGATACCAGCCCTTTACATCTGTTCACACATTCCCAGAGATGCTGCCATTGGCACAGAATTACTAAGACTCTTACTACAGTTTTTATCAAAATAACGATTTCAGTATAATGCTAATGAGACTTTGTCAACCAGTCTAAGAAAATTACAAGCACATAAGTGCCATCCTTGTATTTTTTTAGTAAAGCTGAATTTAGAGTTACAGAAACCTTCACTGAAGCCTTACTCTGCAAAGTGCCTGGAGAACATTTAGCTTGAATATTGTATAGAAGTATCAAGGCATCGGACACTGTGTTTTACAGCTCCAGTGATCTATAAGTGGTGAGAAACTGGTTCTTTGTAAGGTAACATTTCTCACAATCTGAACAAGAGACCTTGGGACTAAAATAGCACTATGAAAATCACTTAGATAAAATTCATGGAATCGCTTGCTGATTAAAGTATTTTAACCAATGCTGCTACAGTCTTTGTTAACACGAGGACAAGGTGCAAAAGGCTCAAGGGGAAAGTCATTATTAGCACTGTTCATACCTGAAGGAGTAGCAAGACTGCTTTGTGACAAATTGCTCATGATGTGAAATGAAATTACCTAGAAGTAATTTTTTAAAGAGCTAGAATTTAAAGACTAACACTTCATGGGGAAAAACAGAGTTAATTTTCTTCTCCATTTTTTTCAAATATGCATAGGTGACCTTGAAGCCAGAGCAAATGATTCTGCCACTGGTGGATGAAAAGCTTCAGCGTAGCACTCTTTCAGGGATTGCATTCCAGCCTCCTGAAATAGTAGCAAATATAGAACAGGTGATGCAGGATCTTCGGTCAGAACCTGTTTACTGGAGACTTCCAGAGCAGTTTGAGGGACGAAAGGTAAACCTAAAACTCCACTGAATACTGATGTGGCTTTTTTTTTTCCTTTTAATCTTATTTTATTATTTTACAATGCCTTTTTTCCTTCCCAATAAGCATGTCTTCACACAGTAGAAGGTACTTCAAAAGAAAGTAAATGCTATTCCATTATTAAAAATTATTTGCTCTGTTACTATGGAAATTCATAAGTAACACAAACAATATTTTACATGTTAATATCTGTAAATATCTATGTTCTATTTTTCCACAGGATAAATTTTCTCATAAAATGTTATTTGAAAAATTAAGCTACACAAATTTAATATAACACTCTTGCAATTTTTTATTTCTCTCGCTTTTAAGCAAAAGATACATGATATTTGTAGATTACATGGGAGAAAATGATTGAAAGAACCATCCTTTTGGATATTGTTATGCACCTCTGTGACAATTTATTTTGCACTTTTGATATTTCTTGGTTTGGTGGAGCACCAAGGCACATATAAGGAAATAGATAACATACTGGTTTTAGTGTAATATAATAACAAATTGTGGATGAGTGTTTTTGAACGCAGTCCTTGTCCCCAGATAGTTCCACAAGTACATATTGCTATTTTCTACCACGCATGCATTCATCAGGCTGCACATAGGTGCAGAGCACATCTAGCTCCTTCCCAGGAATTTATTTTTATCTAACTGAAAATGAGATTTCTTTCTGTGCTTTGCTAGCTGACCGCTTATGGAGGGAAACTGAAATATGCCATCTACTTTGAAGCACGAGAAGAAACAGGTTTTACTACTTACTCCCCACAAGTCATCATAAGAGGTGGGCCTCCCACAAATACGAGAATTATTGTCCGGCATATGGCTGCCCCTCTGATTGGCCAGCTGACAAGGCATGAGATAGAGATGACAGAGGTAACATTTCCATCTGCTTTTTTAGCCCAAAACTTAAGCACATGGGTCTTTTGAATATTGTTAATAATCTGTCTTTTGTATTTCTGTCTTTCAGCATGAATGGGAATATTATGGTGATGACCAAAGAGGCAGAAACCCTGGGCCCTGGGAATATTACCATGGTAACCCAGGTCTCAATAGGACAATGTCTCAGGGAGATTTCACCTGGAAACCTTATGGAGATGACTCAAGACCAAGTAGAACTGTATCCCGGGAAGACTTCATGAACGTGTTGTATGATGTTCATTACATTCTCATCAAGGCGACTCATGGCAATATCATGAGGCAGAGCAGGTAACTCTTTCATGCAGTGATCTGAAATGGTGCAGTAGTCAGATAATCTCATAGACCTCCCAGCTGCTCCCAACAGAATTTGTATTTATGACACCAGCTATGAGCCATTGCTGAGAAGAAAGAGCAGATGGAATTTGTGTTTGGCATAGCACAAGAAACAGAAGAGGGAAGTTTTATGCACTAGAAGATTTTAATCACACTAAGCAAGTAGAATCTTTATTTTCAGGATCCTAGAAACAGAAAACACATGTAGGCACACACATTCTGAAACAAACCTAATGTATTTTTTGAATAAAGGTCCACTGTATGAAAGCATGATGCTGTAATTAAATATAGATGTTAGCACATCAGGGAATTTTCTCCTGAAGGTGGGAAATTAAATATATTAGGATCAGATTCTACATCTTCTGTTCAATCTATTAATGAATCAGTTATGCAAGAAAATTAAGATAACACTAAATTTGAAGTGGACGTCAGGCAGCAACATGATAGGAACAGTACAAAAATCTCTGTAATCTAAAGGTCAGCTGTAAGATTTACAGTGAAAGTAGCAGTCAATTGAACAAACAAGGAACAACTGCGTAGTTATCTATTCTTCAAAGAGGAGTCTGTTGTTTACAGCATATCACAAGGTGAGCATGATTCAGTAACAATATTGTTGTTGAGATATGCTAATTCTCTATGAAAATGTATAAACAGATATGGCCTGCAAAGTGAAAAAAACAAACTTTTATTTCCACCCAACACTAGTAAAGCCTAAGTGTGAAGTTCTGGTTAATGGAATTCAAGAAAATAGTTATTAAAGTGCTCAGAGGATATCGGTGACCATCATTGCAGGCTAGAAAATATGACATATGAAAGAAGATATAAAGAACTAGATATGTTTAGAAACTAGAAATTGCTTTAAGGTGCTTAAAATGTTGTCACAGAGAAAAAGGAGAGAATGAGTTCTCTGTTGCCATGGTGGGTAAATCAAAAACAAACATGAATTTAAACATCAGCAGGAAAGATCCACATTATAAACTGCTGGGGGTAGAGATGTTCTAGAATAGCTTACATAGACTATTGCACAAAGTTTTTAATAATTATTTAATAGTTAATACACAGTATCCCTTGCAATCAAAATTTATTGGCAAGGGGATGGGAATAATCAGAGATAAACTCCAAAGGTCTCCGGAAGTCCTTCTTATGATTCTGTCATAGAAATAATAAGCTAAAATTATTTCTAGGTTTCTAAGGTGCAAATAGATTTTTAAGAGTTTGAAGGTCTTTGGAGTTTGAAGGTGAATAGTAGGGGCAGATACCATGGGACTTCACAGCACTGTGTGACAGAAAACATTGTCATTGTTGCTGCTATTGTTTCTCTTTAAAGTATATAATTTACAGAAAAGTATTCACGTAGCTTCACTGGCTAGATGCTAAATATTAGTGACAGATGCCATAAGTGTTTAACATTGGTCTAATTTATTTTTGGCATAGTCCATTTAGGATATTGTATTACAAGCAAGGGGATTCCCAGGAAAAGAGTTATGAAGGTAACCCCAATGCAATGTGGAAATTTTGGGAAGTATATTCATGTGTCGTGGATGTTTCTCCCTTCCCCCTAAGCAGTACAGATCTTAGTTCAGCTGTGGAAGCAAAAACTGAGTACTATCTCAGCTGGAGCATCAAAAGGAAAGTTATTTTGAAACATTAGCAAGGCTGATTTTGTTCTGAGGTGTGTGTGACTCCTGTGACTGCGCTAGGCCTGCACTGCACCAGCATTTTACCGAGGCTGCCCAGTCATGAGGCACTCAGAACAAGGGAGGACTTTTCAGTTCCAAGGCAGGTTTGCAAGGTGTCACTTAAAGGACCAGAATATATTTTTACAGCATGGCATTTCAGAGTGTGACATTTTATGACAGCAGAGTTTAGCAAACAGTTCATCTGGTCTTTCTGGTAACTCTCCATCTGAAGTCATAACCTTGCATATAATTCTGTATTTGATTTTGGAGGAGGTTATGTTACAATGGATTTTTATGATCTGTCTAGTTACAAAGTAAACATTTATCACATGGCATCTGAGACTTTAGGTAGACTATAGCAGGAATACATTATTATTTTTTTCAAGCTAGCACCTTGAATGATTTCAGTGGAAATTTCACGTAAGACTAAAATATAAATCCCCAAAAATGTTTTTAAAGGTTAGTGGAATATTACCTTGCATAAGACTTGAAGGCCTTTATTAAAAATAAACTGAGACCCTCTCAAGAGCAATATTTGTACTCAAATTTAAACATATGTTTGAATTAAGTGACAATAAAACATTTGTTTAAAAAGAGTGTGTTGTGCTTTCCAAATAAGGGCCCTTTTCTAAACTAGTAAAGCTTCTCTTTCCACTTGACTGAGCCTAGTAGAATAAGATATATAAAGCTAAAGAATCTGTGGATGGGAGGGGGAAAGGATCTATGTGAAGTGTTTTTATGGGTTTTTTTAGGCTTTAATAGTGCTTTAATTTCAATTGCAAAGTTTAAAAGCTGCAGGTAAGTGATAAACTACAGGAAAAACACTTTAAATAAAGTCAAAGTAGCAGCAGCAATTGAGAACATAAAAATAGCTTCATTCTAGTGTTAGCACTCTATTAGCTAAACAGTTTAGTAGCAATGGTAATGTTGTTTCTGCTTCCAAGCTGTAGCATTATTAGTGATTTAGAGGTTTCTGCTCAGAATCCCTACCCAAACATTTTTCCCCTGTATTGTTCATTTTGTTGCCCTCATTTTCACATTTAACACTCTAAATGGAAACATTGTTTTTATTAGATTTTGTTTTGCAACAGGGCTGTGATAATAAATTTCTTGAATTGAAGTATACTTTCAATTTCACTGCAAATTATTTCAATATTCCCAACAGTGATCAGGTAGCAGTTGTTTGGCTGCTGCCTAATAGACAGTTTCCAAAAGTCAGCCAAGCCTGACCTTCCTTAAGTAACATTTTCACACAAACAATAGGCAGCTTTGTGGCCCTAGAGTGTATTGTTATCTAAATATAGCTTTATGACAGTAAACAGTTTTTCAACTGTGCCCTCACTTTTGAGAATGATGGAGAGGCAGATTGCATTTTCTTTTCCCATTAAATGTACAGAGATTTTAATGTAACTTTTCATTGACATGTCAGATCCTGATTGTTTTTGCCCTCTTTATTTTCAGTCTTCTGTTTTGACCTGGCTTTGTTTGCTTGATTTTGGGTTTTTTTGTTTGTTTTGTGGGTTTTTTTTGGTTCAGTTTCCCTGTTGGACTGAACCTCTTTCTTCATGTAGTAAGAAGAGAGCATAGGGTTTAAGTCACTAGATTGCTTTGGAGATTTTTGTATTGACACAAGGTTATCAAGACATGTGACTCTGGTCATGTAAGCTCAGTCGCAAAACTCTCATCTCGTTCAGTGCTGGGCATTTGCTTTTCCTCCATTCATCCTGACATTGGTACCTATGTGCCAATGAGCAGAACAGCACCACTCAGTCCCTCAGGAGTCAAGGTCTGGGAGAAGTTGAAACAGGCTGTGAGCATGAGGAGAGGTGAGCAGTTCTGTGAGTTTCTCTCCATTAGCACTGTGCTCAGACACTTACTGAATAGACTCTACCCACATTATTGACATTTATTTGGCCAGTCAGACAATCTGACATTTTAGCTTAGGTTAGCATTATATTTGAAGCTTTAAAATTTACACTATTCTGCGCATTTTGTTTCTCTGAGGCAATAGGTGTTCCAGATCATAGCATTCATTTAAGCAAACTTACAAATCCCCAAAATAAAGAAGTAAGCTTAAAGTACAGCATTCTGATACACTGGGATTAAGTGTATTTCATTAGATTTTATATTTGTTGTCTTTGTCCATGATGTACTCAACCCTATTTAGCAGGTCAGCATTCATGCTGGAATGACTAGGAGTGGTCGGGAGGCAAGGATATTATTAGGATATATTTTATTTTATTTTTTAAATAGTTGCCTCATTAAAAGCTCATTAAGAGGACAATTTTACTGCCATGCCCCTGAGAGTCATCAATTTCTTAATGAGTCCCTCCAAATGAAGAACCAGTTATGAATTTTTGTATGTTAACTTTTACTAGTTTGGCTGAAAAGAGATAGAATCAAGCTGGAGATTTAGTTAGTTATACTGTTGCCTACAACTAGAAAATGAGACCAGAGGTGGTGTTAACTTTGTAGTTTCTTGGGAGATGCAAAAAAACAATGTTGTTTGCCGTAGATAAGAATCCTACAAACAGCCAAATGAGACTGTTTATCCTGTGCCAGCTGACTGTGAAGTAACTGGGTTTGAGTGAGTGCTTGACTAATCTCATTGGAGGTGTTTGCTCTTTTTTCCAGGATTTCTGAGATCTCTCTGGAAGTTGCTGAAGGCGGCTCTTTGTCCGGGATGGCTCCTCAGGCTCACTTGATAGAGAAATGTGACTGCCCATTGGGTTATTCTGGTCTGTCCTGTGAGGTACAGTACTAACCTAACTCCCAGGAAAAGTCTTTGTGCTTTCTCTGGTCCATTCATTGGCAAGGTGTGAATAGTAATTGGGTGTGAATTCATTTAACTGGCAGCAACTCTCCCTTAATTTAATTACTTATTTCCTCTCACAGGTATTTCTCTCACAGGGAATTTCAGCCATTATTGCTGTAGGCAAATATGCCACTGAAACCATGGCAATGACTCAAATACTTAAAATACAGGAAAGTGAGCTTTACTGGGGCAGCATCACTGATGCTGAATTGTGTGACTGATGCTAACAAGCCTTTTTGAACAGTTAGGGCTATAATACTCTTGTAATACTAAAATACTTACCAGGAGAAAAGTGTTGGTCAACTGAGTGACCTGGGTGCTCCTTATACATGCACTGTATTTATTTTTTACTTATAATTTCATGCTGAAGATTGCATGTTTCATAAGTACCCAAGTGTTCTAGCGAATCAGCTGACTTGTATATGCTTTTATAAAATGGATTTCATGATGGGTACCAGAGAAATTGTTTAAGATATAATATATTGGCTGCAGAATGTAAATTAATACTTCTGACTGTCTGTGCTCTTGATGATGAGACTGCCAATCTTTCTGTGTGCAGAATACCACGTTTTCATTTTTATTCAGCACAAACAATTCTAAATTTACTGCTTGCAATTGTTAGGTGGAGGTAGCAGGGAACAACACCTTTAAGTATTTTGCAAATGTCTCAAACATCCTGAGTGGGATCTTGTAAGGGTTTGTCCCAAACTAGCAATGGGAGGAAAATTGAAGTAAAGGAAGAGAAAGATACCTTGTTATCTGTGACAACTCTAATCCCTTTGGATGTTATACGTGATTGTGTTATGCAGCAAATAAGTCAACAGAAACAGTAACTTCATAGGAAGGGTGTGCAAGAAAGTGAATGAAATAATTTTTTTTGCACACTATTTCAATAAGGGAATACACCTGAACTTGTGTAAATACATGAGAAATTAATAGACTCCAACATTTGCTTAGAAGTACAGTTTTTTTTTTAGTTACTGTAGCAAATTGGATTTTTGGAGAAAACTATATGATAATGTAATTAGAACTTGTTTTTAATTTACACCCACCAGGGGCTCAATAAATATCTCAATTGCAACCTTCATACTTCATTCTTAATTGTGTGATCTTCACATACTCATAACTTAGTTTGTTTTTAGTGTGCTCAGTGAAGGTTGTGGTGTATTCTGTGAAGGTTTATTTAATTTTATCAGGAAAAAAATATCTGACACACTAGCATTTTTTAAACAGGTGTTAATAGGGTGTATGCGTCTGTGGCATGCTTTATCCATATAATAACATTGTGAAAACTATATGCACAGCAGTTTTTATTAGAAGTCACATTTATATTTCCCCCCCTCCTTTTTTTTTTTCTTCTTTTTATTCCACATCTAGTTGTAGGCTGCAGAAGCAGTGATAAGAATTTCCCAATGGCTGCTTCTGAAAAGCTTCCAAACGAGCAATTAAAAATATAGTCTGTTTTATCTTCTGTCTGTGTTTTATTTCATCTCTGAAATGCTTCGGTCAAAATCGGTGGTAAGACTCAATGGCATATCAGAAAAAAAACCCCAGATATTAGTTGTGTTTGAGGATGTACCATGTATTTATAATTTGATTCTGCAGTCGTTCAGAACTTGTAAATCTATGTTTTGTACCTTGTTTGGACAAGTACACTTGTGGGGATAGAGAGGGAGGGGAAAAAGAATAAGAAACAGAACTACTTTCATTTGAGATTATTTATCTATGTTAGAATTCTTCACAAACCATGAAAAAGAAGATAGACTGTTTCTATGCTTCAGGGAACTTAATGTGGTCCAAGTCAAAATAGAAGGGAAAAAGCAGAAATGAGTTAAGATTAATTTCTTTGTAATTTGAAGAAAATAATTGTGTTTATACTTTTTCCATAACTTAGACTCCTGGAGGTTTTAGCAATGATTATAAAACTGTCAGAGTGGTGGTATATTAATAAATCTAGCATGTCAGCTAGTGCTTCATTAAAGAATCCTACTTTTGGTCACAAAAATTACTTACTCCAGATTCTCTTCTGTTTTATTTTGCATCCATTTTATTGCTGTGTGAAAAGTGGGCCACTCCTTTCTGAAAAGCAGAAATGGTGGTCACCAGTAGGAAATGACCTCATCAGCCAGCTTTCACAGGCTCCTGGCACCACTAGGTGGTGGGATTTATACATGAGACGAGTAGGCCCTTACCCCTAATGGTCTCAGCTGTCAAAATGTTCCTGTTTGTGTTTTTATGCTGCCATAGCTGTATGCTTCCCGAGAGCTGTGTTAGGGCTTCCACAGAACTGTGTAATAAGCCTGAAATAAAGACTAAGTGTTTGATTTTACATGTGTCAGCTTTGCTTGCAATTTTTGAGTTATTCTTGGAATTTTATTGCCAAGCTGCAGTAGAGGAGACTTAGTGATGGATAAACTTGGTTTGGGGCTGATAGGCTCAAGACATGGAAAACCTTTAACATTTTGAATTCTGACTTTTATGGTGTTTAAATTATATAGCTATAAATAATGTAGCCATGCTGCCATTTTCTTGTTTATTATTCGGCTTTTGCTTGTTATCCATCAGGTAGTGTGTAGGCAGATACTGCTTGTCGAACCTGAAAAACATAGCAGAGATGAAGGAAACAGAATCATCATGCTTGCTCTCCACAGTCCATGCAAAAAAAAATTATTTTGAAAACAAACTCTTTTCTTAAGTAATGAAAGGAATGATGCTTGATGCACAGTGAGAACAGAAAAGTGTTCTGCATCTGAATGAAAGATCTCTCAAGCTTTAGTGTAAAAGCCTGATGCCAGTAGAGTGCTCCAGGGATTTTTCCGCCATGTTTCCAATTAGGACTGGCTCTTTTTATCTGTAAAGTACTGTATATTGTTTGTAACACAGCTGGAAGCCTGTCAGATTCTTTTCACAACTTGTAAAAACTGGTGATTGGAAAGATGATCTTGCAATGCTCCCCACACACAATCCACTCTGTAATGATCTGTTTTCTTCTGCATCTTTTTTATTGCAGTCGTGCTCTCCAGGATTTTATAGGCTTCCATCTCCACCTGTGGGAAGGACACCTGCTCAGACCTTAGGCGCCTGTGCTGTATGTCAGTGTCATGGACACAGCACTATGTGTGACTCTGAAACATCAGTTTGTCAGGTATTACACCTCTAAACCTTTGCACCAAGTTAATCCTAATGTAAAATTCCTAAATTGTGCTACTAATCTAAAAAAACAGAAGACAATATTTTAATACAGTTTTGCCTAAATAGCTTAAGTATCAAAGTTCAGGGAGAGTCATAAAAGCAAACTTTTGAAGTTTTCTGTTCTGATTCTCTGGAGTTCAGATTATGCAGTGCTTTTTAACCCCTGAATTACTATTTGTGCAAAAAGAAAAACTAGACAGCTGCAAAACAAAGAAACAATGTACCATGTGTCATACAGTAAACACAATTCTGCTCTTACAGGCAGTAATACACATCACCTGGTACAGTAAAACTGAATTTTAATTATTGCTCCTTCTCCAATGGCTGGAACAAAGGAGAAAAGAAAGGATGAATGGGATAAGAAATTATGTAGGTTACCTCTGGGTAGCTACAGACCTGTATTCTTTCTCCTTTTAAGCCTGTATATTACTCAGCAGGCTTTTGATAGAAGCTTAAAGCAAGCATTCCCACTGAGAATCATGTCAGGGAAATTATGTGTCGAAGTAGGTTTGAATCCTTAAGGCTGGGAGCAGAATGTTGTCTGCGTTCATGTAATTATCAAATGCAGCTTTCATTTTGTCTCCTTCCTTGGCAGGACTGCCAGCACAACACTGCTGGTCCCCACTGTGAGAGGTGTGCTCCGGGATTTTATGGCACTGTCCAAGGCTCCGCGGATGACTGTCAGCCTTGTGCTTGTCCCCTCTCCATTCCCAGTAACAAGTAAGTCAGCAAACTCATGGTGCAGAGTTGCCTTTCCAGCAAGCCAGAGCTTCCTCCTGGGTTCCCTGTGTCCTTTTTCAGATGGCTGGCTACAGGAGAATTGCCTCATGGAAGCTATAATAAAAACTTCTTATCTACTTTTGCTAATTGATCTTCCTTTAAAAGTCAGAAATTTCTCCCTTGCTAATTTGTGATGAATTAATTAATAAGTGCTCGAAAATACAGTACTCAAGATAATGAGTGTGTGTTATAAAGGTATTCTCATAAATGGAGCTAGAGCAGAACCCAAGTACAATGTAGCCACAAGGGAGCTGCAAAAATTCTTATATATTATGTTGGTATAAATGTGTTACAGCGCCTTTCTTGCTTCACTATGGAATTTATTGATTCCTTATTTAATGTTACATGAGTTTCAGGCAATTTGGGAAATATAGAATAATTTAAAAGCATTATAGTTATTGCAGCATAAATTTTACTGGTTGCTTTATGCTAATGAGCCTTTCCACAATGCTTCTGCATGTGTTCCCAACAGATGATATTTTAGCACTTGAGATTTGTTTGTTGTTTTGCTAAGAAGCTCTTAATGATATTTGGCATCATACTGTAGTAGTGCAATGAACAGGTTTGTGTTTCATGATTGTGCTTTTGAAAAGCTGGAAGTGTTCCGTAAAACCATTTTTCTGTGCTTTGTCTGGCCTTTAGGACGTTTTAGTGAGGATTTCAGTCAGGATAGCTGAGAATTTAGGGGTTTCTTTTTCTTTTTACTTCATTTTATCATTTTGGTTTGGTCTTGAGTTTATTTTGAAGGAGGAAAGTGCTTTTTCAAACATTATTAGATAAAGACATCATAATCTTTCATACACAGCAAATCTCAGGTATTTAAAGAAATATCCTTTATCTCAGAAGTTATAACGCATTCTTAACTACAAGTTTTTCTGAGGTTTGTTCATTTCATGAGTGTTTTCTCTTACAACTTGATTATGTGTTCTATTAGTATCAGAAAAGGACATTCAAGTTGCAAAGAACAAGATCAACCAAGGTTCTCAGTTTTGCAAATTGGAAAATATTGGAAAAAAACTTTTTATGTTACTAACTGGCAGTATGAAGGGCTGCAAATACTCCAGCCTGTCTTTTTTGTGGTGCTTAGGAACCTTTGGTTGCCTAGAAATACATGTATCAGATCAGAAAATGAACAGGGCTCTTCACCCAGTGTTTATGGCATTTAGACATATTCTCCACAGTGTGCTCCCGAGATCATTTCAGTATCTTATCTAAAACCTAGCATAAACTCAGGAAGTGGGTGTTGCTGAAGTGCTCTACAGGTGAGAAATGTGTGGAACTGTGGGTAGCATGTCTAACACAGAATTATAGAATGGTTTGGGTTGGAAGAGACCTCAAAATCATCTAACTCCAGCTCTCCTGCCATAGGCAGGGGCACCTTCCACTAGACCAGGTTTCTCAAAGCCCCATCCAACCTGGCTGTGAAGACTTCAAGGGATTGGGGCATCTGCCACTTCATTGGGCAGGCTGGTCCAGTGTCTTACCACCCTCTGAGTAAAGAATTTCCTCCTAACATCTAATCTACTCCCCTCCATTAGTTTAAAACTACTCCTCTTGTCTTATCTCCATCTTTTTTTAAAAGTGTCCATTTTTTAGGTGTCCTAGGTGCACGCTCAAATTGCTGAGCTGCCTGAGGGATAGCAAGCAAAGTGCCCGAACCTCATTTAGCCGCATAGCCTGCATGGCTGTGGGTTTGTCACAGCCTTTTGTGTCTTGCTCCCATGAAAGGGATCATGAGACTCTGGTTTCATATACCTTCACAGGAAATAAGAGAATAACACCTAATCTGAATTTAATAAAAACACTTAATCATGAGATAGTCATCCAATTTCTTAGTGTTGTTGAGAAAAGAATCCGATCTGAGCATGTCCCGGAACAGAACTGCTTGTGTTTTATAGAGCTTCACTCAGCTGTCTCTAGACATCATGGAAGGGATTTCTATTTCTGTTACCCACAGCCATCAAAAACTTTGGTAGCTGCATAGTAAATATAGAGACTGACAACTGTACATCTCACTCATGTTAAACCTAAAGGAAAACACCACTGGAGAGAGGGCAGGGAAGGAGATGTTTCAAATGTGTGTAGAAGCCTGTCTGTGCATGTCCATTTTCCTGTGCTGATAGAAGATGCCTGAACAATTGGTTCAGATGCCTGGCTTTTAGATGGATAGAGTGGCATAGATTCATTCCATAAAGCTACAGTATTAGGTAGAAAATTAGAGTATCAGACCTTAGATTTATATATTTTGCAGATCAGTTAAAGCTCTTCAGGATGCTATTAAGGAAAAAGTCTACCTGCAGCTATTTTATGGTAGTCAAGTAATCATAATCTAGATGAAATGCAGACAGCTAATGAGCTATCTCATTAGCTTGCTATGTCATGACTGATACGATAGTATTTGTGAATTGTACAGTGCAATTATTTTTATTTATGAAATTGTATAAAACTCCACTAAAGTTCTAAATACTGTGTTTATACTGCTGTACAATCAGCAGTCAGTTTCAAACATGATGAGCTGGGAGAAGAGAACAGAGAGAATGAATTTTTCTTAGTATGGATCTATTTTTATGGAGTTGAAAATGTGTTGGATAATGAGTTTGGGAGTAATAGATCAATTTGTTTATGTTTTTTGCAAAGGCATAATTTTATATACTCGTTCAAGCACTATTGATTTAATGCATTATAAGCAAGTTAGATGAGGATGCTGACTGCACTGTACCAAGAAGGAGCCCTGGGGTCACCACTAGCCACCTCTGTGCTTTTCTAGTTCTTCTTCCACAAAGAGCTGAAAGAGTTTCATGGTTTTACACCATCTTAATATTTAGTTCTGTTCTTTTGCCCAACTCACCCCTTTTGTTTGTTTTAATTGCCTATGCAGGCACTTTATACACTAACATATCAGCTAAGCACTACTTTGCACAGTGCCCACAGGTGCACACTACAGACAGTAGTAAAGTGACTTAGAAAAGATAATCAGCTGTCTTCAATGATTAAGATAAGACCTCTCCCTGATTACGAAGGAGGTAGTTTTTAGGGTTTTTTTTTCTCAGTAGACTGGGCTTTTCTCATACCTCTTTGAGAAGATCATTTGATGCTGCCTTTTGGAAAGATTCCATACAGCTGTGACTTTGGTTCCTTTTCCCTCTTTATATCTTACCTTCAAGTAAACTCTTCCCAGCTTATCTCATTTCACTCAAATATAAGATGAAATCAGACTGGAAAGGCTGAATGTTCATTAGCTCAGTTTCTAAATCTTTTGTTTCACATCCTTTCCAGTGCTCACTGTGGGTGAGAGCACCATTCAATCACACAAGCCTACAGCGTGGCCATTGCTCACTCCATCCCCTTGGATAAAGCCCTAGAGCCCTTGGCCAAATTGTGCAAGTGTCACAGCAAGGCATTCCCAAAAATTATAATAGAAAGGAGAGAACTCTCACAGGTTTTATAAACAGATAAGAAAATGCTGCCATTTACATTAAGAGTGGAACTTCTTGGGCTCTTCTTTACTGCTGACCAAAGTGAAATGATGCAAGAGAGTAGAAAAAAATTCTTTATTTACTTTTGTTTTAGTTTTAGCCCTACTTGCATTGCTGAAGGACCTAGTGACTACCGGTGTACTGCCTGCCCACCTGGATATGAAGGCCAGTACTGCCAAAGGTAGGATTAATGGAAAAAGCAGAAAGAGGGACAATGAAATGAGGAAAAGGCATGAAGGAGATAAGTGTTTTTCAATATTACAAGCGTGTGTTTACTACTGTTTAAATACATGCCTTTGGATAATTTATTTCTCCTTTATATGCTGTTAAAACTTGGCCAACATAGACAATTTTTATATACACCACTGTAAATTGATAATCAATGTTATTTATATCACAGATATTGTCCTAGTCTTACTTTTTGATGTGTGAGGGTTTTTTTCCTCTGGGGCTCAGAAGTCAAAAAAATTTATCTAAAATTAGATGCCATGTTGATAGTGTATCTTGATGTCACTCATACCCTTTGTTTTAGTGACTGTGGTGCCCTCATGGGCATTGGCTGTGAAAGACAGTTACATATAAACATTTTAATGCTGATTTGTGAATTAACAACCTAAACAGCCTCTGTTGTCCCATCCATCAAAACACTGAGGGATTAAGATGATCAAAATGTCTACCAGGAGATTTCATGCCTGACACAAAAAACAGGGCCACGCAATGATACTGGAGGGGGGTTTTTGTTGTAGTTAATAGAAATTTAACTGAAAATTGTTGAGGATGTGGAATCAATTTTGCATACTTCCTTCATCCAGACTGTTCTGTGCCCTGATTAGAAGTCTCTTTGTTGGACAGTTTGCAAAATTTCTCTCTTGATCATGAAGCAACAAAGATTTTTTTTAATGGTTCATGGATGTTTGTGTAAATTATGTTTAAAACACTGCCAAGTATTCTTTGTGCCCCACATCTCAGTTGGACAAATCTTATTTTGTGTTTGCAATGTCTAGGTGTTCTTCTGGCTACACAGGAAACCCACAGATTCCAGGAGGGTCCTGCCAGGCATGTGAGTGTGATCCATATGGTTCTGTGCCTGCCCCCTGTGACCCTGTCACTGGGCAGTGCACTTGCAAGCCTGGATTCACGGGGTGGAAGTGTGCTGGCTGTGAGCATCGGCATGCGCGTCATGGCACGAGATGCATTTGTACGTATACTAATGGGATTTTGGATAACTTCTGATTGCGTTTGTCATATTTCAGAAATTCAATCCTGCTTGTTTAACAGTGAGTTGTATGGCTTTCTTTGAAAATAATTGCTAGGTTTCTTACTATGTTGACATCTGGTCCATTTTGTTTTCACAGGCCTTGAGATGTCAAGAAAATTCTCAATAATTTTAGTATTATCATTGAAAAATGACAAAAAATCTTTGAAGGAATTCTTTTTGGCTTTTTAGAGTCTGTAATTTTGCCAAAGGTTGTTGCTACTGTTGTGACAATATTTTCTCTTGGTGAATTTTTTAGTGTTGTCCTAAATGTTTAACCAGCAATTGCAATGCTCTATGCCATGAGGCATACATGAAGTTTTTACTTAGGTTTACTTGATCATGTTGATTCAACTACCATCCATTGGAATTTAAAAGATGTAAGCAATGATAGTACACTATATCCAGAAAAGAACTTTTTTTGTTAAAAATAGAGAACTAATAGCATAAACCACCAATTTATATTTTCCAGTACTGGTATCTTTCTCCTCAGTTTTGATATATGCCAAGTGATTATCTTGTATTTTTGTTTGGATTTTTTTCATTATATTGGATAGTGCTTGTTTTAAGCCCACTGTCTCATATCATGTAATGCTGCATGCTTATGTCTTATTTAAAAAATGTAGCAAAATCTTTCTAGAATTCTTTATCAGCCCTGACTGAAATAAGGCATTTTCCTCTTCCTCATCTCCCCCAGGATATAAAGGGACTAACTTTATTGTGATGGTTTTTTTTCCCTTCAATGGCATGATTGTTAAATTTGAAGTAGAATAAGGGTAGAGTTCCAGTAAATCCACAGTATATAATATTTATTAAACTGTGCACATTTGAAAGTATTGAAGTATTGGCAAGGTGCAGTGAGCTGGTTTTAAATGTTTTATCTTTAATTGGAGTGTCTGTGTGAGGGACACGTAACATCAAGAAAAGTAGGTACCATCTCCTTTTTTTTTGCTTCTCCAAAAAGTTAATTTCTTTTGTACCTCAATATACAGAGGTGCACACCTCTCAAGTATGAAAATGAAATGGTTAAAACAAAATGCAAACATTTCAAAAGCAAACTTTAAAAACAAACAAAAGAAGTGCTGGTAATGTCTGAAGGAATTATATAATTCAAGACTGGAAGGCACAGTTTCTTGGAGTGCTCTAAAGAAGTGATATTAGGCACATAGAATCAGAAGCTACACAATGCAGAACATTTTTTCACTCAAAATGGCTGGGATCAGTTCTCAGACAGTCACTAGGACTTAGCAGAACTAAGCTTCTAAGTAAGTCATTTAAAATAAGTGCTTTTTCATCAGTCCTGATTCCCAGGTAGAAATTATAGATTACTGGGAATATAGATATAATTTCTTCTATTTCTTTACTATTAACAACAAGGCATTGATTCATTGATTAAAAGAGTAGTGTACTTAAGAGAAATAAATTTCTAATGTCCTGCAGTGTGATGTAGTTTAGGACTTAATTCTAAACTTACTATCTTAAGCTCTATTTTGAACATCAAAATGATTGCAACTGGAGTAAGTAGTCCCTTTGCTGAAATAACTACCATTTGAGTTCCATTTTGTGGTCTCTGTGTCAAGGAGAATTGTAATTGCAAGTTAAGTTCATAAGTGTTACAGCTACAAAATTTTAAAATAAGAACTGTGTTCTACAGACTGCTATCTGCATGAAAATTACTTCATTTTGCAATATCCTGAATAGCTCTTACATTATTGCCAGTATTATCCTATTTTTCCAATCACAGGCATGACTTAGTATCTTTTTTTATTAGTCTTTTACCTTATCAGTATTCTGAAAAGTCTTTTGAGGATCCAGGATGACAGAGATTCGTTGTACAAAACAGCCTAAGTGCAAGTTATCATTAATAATGGTTTTCGAATTTGTTAATCAGGCTATTTCATTGTGTGGATAATAAGGTTAAAAATCCTACTTGTGAATGGAAAAAGCTGTTTGCAGGCAAACGAAATTTTCTACCTTTTTGCTTTGAAAGATGTTATTTGCTGTAATCTCTGATTTAACTGCAACATATTTAAATTTGAGTGTTGAAATATACCTACACTCTTAACTTACCTACATTCTTACTTTAAGAACACAGTTTTCACCATAAGAACAGTTCTTCACATATGTATATGGACATTTCATTTGACCACTAGAAGTGAGGAATCAAATGCAAAGATTTCTTTTCTTTAGTCGTAAAGATAAGAACCACCTATAGGAGCAGATGGGATGCACTTTAAATCTCCCTATCACAGGAAGTAGATTTTTACTGTTGATAATAACCATCAATAATAACCATAATAATAACCATCAATAATAACCATATAATAAATTGCAAAAACTGCAGTTTAATGTTTCAGTATATTTCAGGCACATTTTATGTGCCTATTAGGTCTTACTGTATTATCTTCCTCTTGTTTAAAGGTTCCTCAGCACACATATTTCTCCACACCTGCCTTTGCTAGTACAGTACCCCTGACATGGTAGAAAATAAGCCTGATCAGTAACTTCTGTAGCCTGTGGTGGACACAGGTCTGTGGCAAAGAGAGTGTGGCAAGCCTGGATTTTGTGGGAATTTGCCAGTGGTAAGCAGTGTCTGGTATATTGCAGGCTTCACAGTGCAGCTGTTGGTAAGGATTCATTGCTGCAGCCCCAAATGTGCCTTAATAGTCCTTGTCCTGTCAAAGAGCCATTAGAAACACCTTTGGGACAACCTGAAGTTTTCCATCCTTGCTGTCAGAACACTGAGCTGTTCCAATCTGAGTTTAATGCAACTGTATACAATTTATTTTTTTACTTTCATGTATCAATCACTTGCGAAATAGTAAATTCCCTTCTGACCAGCTTCAGTTGTAACAAAACCTTAAAAGCAAAAAAAATGGTACTCTTATGTGACTGTGGTCACATAACTGCAGCTTGTCACAAGGAAAAATCCTAAGAAAGGATTTTTCATGAAAGATGTCTGCGACACTCTTAAAGTACAGAAAATTAATTAGTGTCAAGAGGAGAATCCTGTTTGCATTCAGTAGTTAAAATGAGCTGAATGCATGTACCTACTCTTGCTCATTTGTGGTTCCATTTCAACTACTGCAATTGCATTGTACCAGTCAGAAGTGTGGAGAACCCCTGGTTAGGTGGTAAAGTTGTCTAGCCTAATACAGTCAGCCATATTGAAAAAGTATTTATAAGTAGTATAATACATACTGATTAAGCATTTCTGTTAGTATGGTGTAGTTAATATTAAAGAAAGTGATTTTTTTTTAATAATTACAAAAGAATAACCATTTAAATAATGAATTTTTGGCAAATTCCATAAAAGGTCACCACACAGTATAAAAACCTGACAAACCTGAAAAACCAAATAATGTGTATTTAAATCAGATCAGAGAGGTATTTTAGCCAAAATATTGTAATGCATTCTTCTTTAAATATAATGTTTAGAATTTAACATACCCCTGATCATAAGGATTCTAAAGATTTTTAAGTGAAGATTTTCAGTGAAAAGGTGGGGGGGGAAAGCAAAGGAGCATGCATTTTCACTAAAGTGATCTATTTCTGATCTAGCTGAAAATCTCTTTTACTGGATTCTTACTGTTTTTTTAAATTATGTGTGCTTTTTTCTGTTGCTTACTGCATGTCACTGTTCAGTGATGTGTTATACCAGTTATATTTTATAGAGGTACAGGTAAAATAGAATATATCTTTATTTTGAAAGCTGCTGCTTAAAGAGGGAAGATTCCACTTATAGATAAATAGCAACGGTTATATAATTATAGGTGCATGGCACATTCCATTCCCATTATATTCTTAGAATAGAATAATTTTGGTTTTTATAGGATTCCATCAGGGAATCAAAAGTTATATCCAAAAAGTAGATTTTTTAAAAAAACATAAGTAATACAAGAGTTTGGTTTATTGCAAATCATAAAAATTTCTAATGGCTAGTGGCTGGATTATTTCCCCTGCTGAATTAACCACCTAGGTTGTCCTATACAGATATTCAAAGCACTCTGCTTATGAATACTTTCTTAGAATTTTTGGACTCAAGCAATTAACTTTGTAGGTTCACTTTCCCTTTTCTTTTGAAAAAGCCAGTACCCAAAGAATAAATAGTGATGGTTGGGAGCTAATTTTAATAATGCTGCCAGCATCCTTGTATACTGCCAAGTATGACAAAAGTTCTCCCAAATCTTCTCTCAGATTTTGAATCAAGCCTGTAGCAATCATACATTTTCTTAGAAATAGTAATCCTCTTGTGTATTTTTTGTTATACCTTGTGACATTGCACTTCACTTCAGTTGTAGAGTTTGTAGTACATAAAATGAAGAAGCCTAGATGGCAGTGTTATGGGAACAGTGACTCTGCTCACTGCTGTGCCATATTTATGGAACAAAACAATCCTGGTGAGGACTTCAAGGCTTTATTGTTGTTTGGCTCTATATATTATATGGCAAGTCCGAGCTCAAGTTCTGAATGCTTTCAGGGTATCTGTCATAACTACAAAGGAGACTTCAGAAAAAAAGTTTGAGCCTGTGTTGCAACACAAACTAAAAAACCTTTCCTTGGATGTGTGCTCCTGTCACAATTGTTCCTTGGGGTCAAGCAAAAGCCTAAATGTAAAGCAGTTGATGTGACTGAACAGGAAGCAATCATGACACAGGGAGATCAAGCAGATATTTCATTGTAAGGAAATTTTCCTTAACTCAGTCTTGTGGGGTGAAAAAACAAAAAAGATCCTCAGCCTTGCTGCAGTCAACAAATTTTCATCTTTATGTATTTAAATATTCAAGAGTGGTAGAAGAAGAAAATTATATAATGAGATTCCTTTAATACCAGGTCTTGGGCATTTAAGTATTTGCACTCAAGACTGATGCCTCCAATGAGAGGGGTTTTTTTTCCCAGCTGTCAATCTCTGCTTCATCACAGCCCTACACCAAGAAGAACAAGGGAGCTCCCAGCCACCAGTTCTGGCAGAATCAAAGTTTTCCATTCAAAACCGTGAGGAGCTCCATGTTATCTGCCTAGGCAGATATGGAATTCAGAACTAGGCAGAGATGCTGTCTCTGTCAGAGATAGCTCTTGTAGAATCTGTGAAACAAAGCCTCTCCCAGCTCTTACACAGCGCTTAATTCAGCAGGAGCTGGGAGCCTTTACAGAGTGAGCTGAAAAGAATGTGTGTCACACTACATTTATGAAGCCTTGGACTACCTTCTTCAGTGTTCTGGTTATTTTGCTGTGTGTCCATGTGTCTCAACTGTAAGAATTAATTTACATCTCTGTTGGGCAACTGCTTCTCGGGCTGCATTAGCTCAATTAGGCCATCCCTGCTTGGCCTAGAACCTGATAAGCTATCACTTGTTCTCCATTTTTGTGAGAAAATGAGCTCCTGTTGAGTTTAGATCCACACTCCTGTCTTTCACCCAAATCAAGCAATCTTTAAGCTCAGCTACTACTGGTATGTATCAGAACCAGCAGATGAGGATTTCTAGATAATAAAAATCAGAAATAAACCTTCGTAGGTGTTTTAGACACTGATCTGGGTATGAATTTTCCCATATTTTGGAGACTTACTGATCATGTAAGCTGTGTGAAACCAGCAGCAGTGGCAAGATAAAGCTTTCAGCTCTCTACTGGGGTTCTGTTTTGGAAGGCACATGAAGGCTGTCTCATTATTTGGTGTGAGACTAGTGCCAAAATGGGAAAAATGAGGTAACATATTATTGAGCTAACAGTAGTTCAACACTTTGTTTGAAACAACAGGAAGCTGATACTGAAGAGTCGCTGAGTATCATAGGATACCACCTCCCATCAGGGATCGCATGATTGCCCTTAGACCAAAAATTTGCTAGTCATAACACAGTCTTTTGAATCTTCACAGAAATGAATGTATTAAAGCAAAATTGTGTCAGATAACCACTCAGTTGGAGGAACACGTGACTCAGATGTGTTTCTTTTATTACACATTATGTTTCTTCGTAAAATGGAATAAACTTAAAAGAATTTCTTTTAGCATGCATACTTTGGGCATATTTCTCACAAGAGGTAAGTCAAAATCCTTAGAGACTTAGTGTGCATGGAAAAGTGTGGTGAAAATGGAAAACGCAGTAATTTGCATTAATTGCTTGTTGAACTATTGTAATATTGATTGCATGGTTTGCCTCTGACATGCTTGCACTGCTGTAATGATCTGAATTTAGTGCTGTATTTGTTAATATTAGACACAAATTTATCCTGACAGCTTTATAGATAGACACAGAAGTATTTAGTCTTGCGAAATATAATCATGCTTTTGAAATATTTCCCATAGCTACAGTACATTACAGACTGAATACTGGAGTAGCTCAGTCCTGTCTCATCTACTCAGCTGTGGTCTCACTCGATGCAGTTCCTCTTTTCAACCTGATTATTTTGCAAGAGGTGTTAATTTATACTGAACACTCACTTATTGATTGCCCACTCATTGAGAATACTTCATGTCTTATGGGCTGTTCATTTTTTTCTCATTGGTGTAAATTGAGTTTGTCTTTAACACATAACAAATTTTTAGCAATTTATTACCAACCAGTAGGAAAACTTTGAAGGTGAATAGATTTCCTTGTTTCATGAGTGAAATAATATGTGGAAAAAAACCCACAGCAAAAACTAAACTAAACTATAAAGGCCAACTCTTTTCAGGTTCAAGATCACTTCTTTTCATCCTGCAAAATGATTATCAGGTCTCCTTACCTTCTTGATCAGCTACAGAACAGGTGTTTGTTATATAAAACATTATTTGCTGTAAAACCTGCTTTTCCTCGAATTCTCTAAGGCTTATAAAGGCAAGCACACAGATGGCAAGAACAGGGATGATAATTAGTTGGGGGGAGGTAAAATTTCATGTAGGAGCATAAATCAGAATGTATCATGCCCACAGTTATTGACTGCAGAGCCGTTCAGTTTATGTAACAAAATACTGTGAAATAGGAGGAAGGAGTCTGCAAATGGAAGCAATGAAAATGCAAAAGGAAGTCTTAAAATAACAGTAGTATCTAGCCTTCTTCACCCACTTCTTACTACGATAATCCAGCATCTTACCTGGTCTCCTTTTCAATCCCCACTGGAGTTTCATGCTGTATTGAAATAGTTTACCTTTTTTTCCCTCAGTATTTGACTCTACTCTTTGTCTTTGGCATATTGAACAGTCAAAAGAGTAATAACCATATTTAGGTAACTATGAAAACTTTAATGAACAGAAAAGATGTAATCTACATGAGGAACAGATTTCAGGAAAAAAGAAGTAATTCTCTCTTGAAAATTACTTCTCTTTTCTACAAAAGCATACACTTTGCTTAGCGAGGTTTTTTAGCTATTAAACTGCCTAGCTTTGCTGAAATAAATAATTACACGCTTGTAAAATTTTAGGTAAAACTCTCCATGTCTCTTATCACCAGTGAATTCATTGTTCCACAGTTTGCTTCATCTCCTGAGATGTTTGGGTTTGCTAGCTCTTTATGCAGAGAAGCAGAAAGGTATTCCCACAACTCTGTTCTAAAGGATGAAGAATTCTCCTGTCTGCTGCATAAATGATACAAGATGAGAATTTCTTGTGATAGTTAATCGAAACTAAGGGAGGGAGGAAATGCAAACTTCTTTTGATATATGCAGCACACAACAATATTTTTCATCCTGAAGGACATTTGCAAGAAAGGAAGCATACATGAAAAGCTTATAAACTGGTTAATGAAAAAAGGTAGGGAAAAACATTTTTTTAAAAGAAAGCTATCAGTATTTTTACCTGTATTCTTTCAGCTGTCTGCATTACAGGTTTAGTATGCTTGGCCATGCTGCTATATGGAGATTTTTAAGGTTTTTTTTCTTGCATTCAAATCCATAAGCGTATTGTGTTTCTTATAGAGCTCCTTAGATTCTCTGAATTGCCCATCTGATCTCCAAATTGCCTATCTGCTTTTCTCAAACTTCATCCAAATTACTTGTATAATTTAATATTTTATATTGGCTAATCTGCAGTGGACAACATTAATTATTTCCTCTTTTAGTGAGCTAAGCCTATCAATTTTGATCTTTGTGTTTTTTATTAAACTGTCCATTACTAAATCCTAAGCAATAATGTCTTTCCTACTCCCTAGCTGTTGTTTCCATTTTTTCTCACGCTACACATTTGGGGTAATATGTATGAAATCATTGTTACCTCCCCCAGAATTGCATGTGTGCCACACAATATCTAAATCAAATGTCTTAAGTGTTTAGCAGGAAGAAATGTTTAGCAGCCTTGTTGTTCTTCCCCCAGCTTGTGATGATGAATGCACAGGACTCCTTCTCAACGACCTGGATCGGCTAAACCAGATGATCCTGAGTGTTAACCTTAGTGGTCCACTGCCTGCTCCATATAAAATGTTACATGGTTTTGAGAACATGACACAGGAATTAAAGGTATGTTGGCAGTACTCACATCCATAAATATCAGAGCTTCAGTACGGCTACACTTGATTCTGTTCAACCTCACAGCTGTGAGTACATTCAGAGAAGAAGAAAAAAATAAAGATTTAATTATTTTAGACTTGCTTTGGTTGATAAATAAGTATTACAGTTATTTATTTTTACTTACTTTAATAAATAAATCTTGCAACAGTAATTTCTGAACATATGTGCAAGGAGTTACACTTCAGGCATAGAAAAGCAATGTTGCATACAAAAAAAATAGTTTTCATGCTGATGGTCTATAAAATGGTTATGTATTTTACATATTGTATGTTCCCTACCATACTTACAAGGTATGTAAATTGTCAAGATTCCTGAAAAAAGCCTGTTGGATGAATGTGACACGAGTCAGTGACAAAAGGGATTGCATATTGTAATGAAATGTTTGATGCTTCTTCTCTTCAATATTTGGAAGCACTGACATCCATCACATACAGATTTTTCACTCTCCCATCTCTTTCCCAACAGCATTTGCTTTCACCTCAGAGAGCACCAGAGAGATTTCTTCAGCTAGCACGAGAAAATCTGGATACCTTGGTGACAGAAATGGATGAACTACTGACAAGAGTATGTCTGTGATCGCATTGAGGTCTATGGGTTTGGTTGAGGCTGCATAATGACAGAAATCTTCTGAATATGCATTAAACATGAATGAATAGATGAATTATAAGATGCTTCTCAGTCTCAGTGTCTAAAATGACAGGAAGTCCTCTAAAAATCTCTTTTTGTGGGCCACTATATTGACACATATTTTCTGCAAAACTTCCTAATAAGGTAAGAAAGCTTTTTCACTTCCATACAGATGACCCAAGAATGATCTTACCTGGAAAAGATTACACTAAAGAGTTGTGCAAGTTTAGTTAAATATGTGTCTTCTATATTTCCTTTATGAGCATAGTTAGCAACTTCTGGATTTCAATAGATGTGCTATGTTACTCTTTCTGTTACAAAAGTTTTATTTCAAAATAGGCAGTGTCTAAGAAAATAATATAAATTGTGCCACCTAGTGGAGGAAAAAATAGGAGTATGAACCAGGCTCAGTACAAATCAAGCTGTCCAAAGTACATTGATGTGAAGCACTACCAAAAGTCACGATTTTGAGTTGAAAGAACCAAATAGGAAAGATGTAGAGTACTGTGTACTGATCAATATACATGCAGAGAATCACATAAAATCCAGGCAGTTTTAGCATCATGTCTCTAAATTGTACATAGTTTAAGGAACTAAAATTCTCAGAGAAACTGTTTTCTTTGTGGTTTTTATGCAATTTTGAAATGGGTAGTGGGTAAAAAAGCATCTGAAGTGTGTTTGGATATGTAGGCACCCACATGTGCATGCATACACCAGTATCTATCTGTATGTACTGACATTATGAGAAAGCTTGCTTTTCCACTTCTCTTTGATCTTTTATTTTTCTGCAAGAAGCAACTACAGTAGTTTTAAGTCTAGCTGGATTTTTAACCCCTGTCAGCTCTACAAGAAGGGAAGATAATATTTCTTCTATTCTTCTTCTTCTCAATCTTAGGCTAAGACAGGTTTTTTTTTCTCTCGTAAAGTTGCTCTTTTTAATATCCTTTTCCAATTTCCCCAATAGAGATGACCTAAACTAATATAGATTCTGACCTTCTGTAGACAACTCTTGGAAGAAAAAACATATCAAAAGTGTGATCTTAGGGGAGTTATTGTGGTGGCCACATTATCACCACTATGTTTTTGCAGGTTTTCATCATTGTGATGACTAAGTAGCCTTATGATTTCCAGTTATCCTTACAGAGTTACTTGGAGCAGTTTGGGGTAGTTTTTTGGGGTTTTTTTTGTTTTTTTTTTTTTTTAATTTAGGGACTGGAAATTGGTGGCAGGTCCTACCTTTCTCCTTCTGTATTTGTAAATAAGAATAGTGTTCCAAAAAGAACGAGTCCTGACGTCGTGTCTTCAAGGCTCATTTCCAAATGACGATACAGCTGATAACTACATAATGACTGGCACTTGGAGTACAGAGTACCACCATAGATGCCAAAGTTTTTTCCTGTATCTGATTTGCAGGCTCACTATATTTTCAAAGTGAAACAGTACTGATGAAGAAAAAAGCTGGTGAGGATTGGTGAGGAATCTATTTCCATGGAAAAAAAAAATCTAAGCATTTTAAGATAAAATATAGAAGACAGTAGTATTTAGTCACTACAACACTTTTGGGGATTTTGCTTCCCTGTGGTCTCTTTTCAAGCAATGATCTCTTACTTCAGTGCAGCACTCCTTTCCCTTCTTTTACATTGTTCTGTGCTTCATTTACTTGGCCATATAGAAGACCCTCATGTCTTTCTTGCACTAATTATGTTCACGTTTGCATGCACATTCCCACACCTACCACCAGAGGAAGTCCTGATTTCTTCAGTTCCTTTCACTTCACTGTATTTCATCAAAACCCCCACTTCCCTTCTAATTAGGTACCTTTAGAGTGTTCAAGAAAGACAGGGATCAGAATCACTCATATTGATTTTAAATGCTTTTATTGTCTTTGTAAACTTTTACCTTTCTCCCCAAGTACTGAATTTCTCTAACTAGAAAGTTTCTGGAAGCAGTAGCAGAAGCAACTTAATTTGCAATAGCTGGGAACATTTGGAGAGAAAGCCAAGAACTTCCATCTGTACATGTCTGTGTTTACACCTCCTTCTATGGTCTGCAGCTCACTAGCTAAAGAAATTCCTGAAGGACAGCCTCCAGATGCTATCTAGAGGGGTTCTTTAAGGCTTGATTAAGTCTTCAGACTAAATAAACATGGAAACAAAACTAAAACAAAAAAAGTGTTCATAGTTGCTAGTACTTGCTCATAGTTTAAATTGCTAAGTGGTTACTCCAGATTGGAGCAAAGCCTTTCATGGAACCTCCATCACTAAGTTTAAGCTGTGGACATCACCAAAACATGTTCACTGATCTCAAATACTTTCTTTGGATCTCCTTTATGCCAAAAAGTTTTATTTGTGTCCAAATAACTTCGACAAGACTCTTTCCAAACCCTTGCTCTGGGTCCAGTTTGCCTCACCCTTATTGCTCCCACAGCAAGAGTTTGTTGGGCCTGTTTCAACTGTTAGAAGATGCTGAAAACGGACCTTACAGAAATGGTGAGCTGTAGTAAATTGTAGACATGTAGAAAATTACTAGGACCTTATTAACAAATGAAAACATTTAATTAGCTGTGGAATGGCCAGCTACAGTATGAAGGATGTTTGCCATTTAATCTGGTTTACAGAATTAAAGCTAGACTAGATAGTGAAGCAAAAGCTGATTTTTCAGCAAAGGAAATTCTGTCAAAATACAGAAGGCCTTCAGTGGACCTGAATAGAATTTAAGTACTAAAGAGAGCTGTCACTGAAAGGAAATGAAAATTGTTCAGTGACAGATTAATTTTCAGAAAAATGTGATACATGCTATTCAGTCATAAATAGAGAGGTTAAAGTGGCCAATTTGAATTAGCATGAATGTGGAAAAAGTAATCAAAACTAAGAAAGGAATATGTAAGTTATAAAACACCATTTCTAGCAAAGGACTAGAAATATTATAGAGTATAATAAAACCGAATGTGAATATTCCAAACAAATAAAACTCAAAGAATAAAAGGCTTCTTCTGGAGGGTTTGATAATAAATAATAAGGTTTTTTTCAATTACATGAAGAATTAAATAACATCAGAAATGCCATGGAGAGTTAGAGCAGTGGTCTATCAAGACCATTTGGATTTTTTTTTGCCTTTTTTCTAACCCAATTGCCTCTTACAGCTCACTGTAGCAATATTTTAGTTCTGTATCCGGGCAGGTAAAAAGGGTTTGTAAATCTTTAGAGGAAATAACCAATAGTATGATTAATGCTGTGTAAGTGTGAAAAGACATTTTCTACTGATAGAGGGATGGAATAGAACAAACTCCTCCACCCAGTCTGCATGGGTTCTTAGTTCTTCCTGTATATTTCTATTTACCTGAACCGGTTTCATATAAATTACTTTCAGTGTAAATTACTTTCAGTGTGACTACTCTGAAGTAGCCCGAAATTGTAAGTGGAATGATAATGCCAGGAATTTTATTTCAGAAACTCAGATGTAAAGTACCTTGAGGACTGCCATATAGAAGCCAATCAGGCAAAAATAAATGTGTTTAAGTGCTCCTATTTCTCTGACTATTACTGAAAAGTGTGGGGGTTTTTGTAAGGGAGAAACAATTTGTGCAGTTCAAGTCAGGGAAAACCTAAGCTCATTTTGATTTATTGACCTTCTAGCCATTTCACAGAGACTGTGAAATGTTTCAAGATTTTTTGGGGAATGTAAAGCCTAAAGAAAAAAATTAGGGGTTTACTGATTTTATTGGGGGGGTTTTGGGTTTTGGTGGTTTAGTTTTATTTGGTTTATTTTTTTTTTTGGTTGGTTGGTTGGTTGGTTTGGTTTGGTTTTTTTTTTGCTTTGCAGCACAGATCAACAAGCTTTGTGTCTTGAAATGTTTAGCTTCTTTTCAATAAAAAAGGGTACATTTTTAAATAGGGACCTCAAGAGCTAAGTAGAGTGTCCTAAGATGATTCCTTTCCTCAGCATGTTTTTCAGGTCTGCAGCAGATGTCTCCCTTTCTGCTGCTGCTGTGATTCAGTACAATTACAAAGCATTTAGTAACAGAAAGCTTAAATGTTACTGAGCATCCCAATATGTTATAAATGAACAACTTCAAGCATTAGAGCTGAATAAAACTACTCTTTATTTTTCTCTCTCTTTCTTGGTCAAATTAATGTATTGATTTAAAGTTCTTCTTGCTTGTTGGAATGAACTGTGTCTTTGAGAACACCTCCAGGGAAGAAGCAAAGAGGTCACAGTACCTGCTGCACTTTGTCAATCGAAAAGTACACAATTGTGAAGCTATGGGAAGTATTCCCTGAAGAATCTATTAAAAGGTTCCAAACAGCATTTCTTTAAGCAAAGATATTGTTAGTCAGTGGATAATTTCATCCTGTCTTCATTGATGTGCTGCTGCACACAAGTAGGGTTTCTAAGAACCTAAAATAAAGCCTTCCAATTTCCATTTAAAGGAAAAGCTAATAAAATTTAATTGTGTACTTGAACAGAGCATTTCATTCCCCATGCATCTGATCAATAATTCATTGATTGCCTCTGGCCTGAGGAAAGTTTTGTACATGTATTCAGCCTGTCGGAATATAACATAGTGCAGCCTTGGCCTGTTCATTAATTATATTTTCCCTGAATTGGTATCACCAGGCTACCAAGGTGACAGCAGATGGTGAGCAGACCAGGCAGGATGCCGAGAGGACTAATGACAGAGCGAAATCTCTTGGACAGTTCGTCAAAGGCATTCTCCAAGCTGCTGAAGGTATTGGAAAAAATTAAAGTACTTGAGTTGTTTCTCAAGAAAACTGGAGGATGTTAGGGGAAGAGGGTCTGAGAGACAGTGAGGAAGACTTTACTTGCTGAGAAATGTTATGTGCCTAAAGTGCTGAGTGAAGAAAAGGCAGTAAACTGTCCTCAAATTTTTCTTCAAATCTGTGTATAGAGTTTATATAAACACTTAGTGTACTGGTAAATGTGAACAAAGACTAGAAGAAGACGGAGCATGTTCCTTCAGGATTTTTGCAGTTATCTGAAGAGCTGTTATGATGAAGTAACAAACAGTGCTTAGCTTTTGTTTATTTTCAAAGCAGTTAAAAATATGTTTTGGTAAAAAAGTTTGATGTAATTTTAGTACTTGGTACATTAACACATCATCTTAATTCACCAGCTTTACTTCAAAAATGCACTTACTTCTTGCTGTTAATGAACATCTGCTGCTTAGAATTTGTGACTCCTAACCCTACCTAAGCATGGAGCCAAAATCAGCTCGCTGTCTTCCACAGACTGATTCACTGCACTTACACTGCAATAAATGCTTATGAGAAAAATAGATTCTAGATGGCCTTAAGAAGCAAGACCTATATATTTCATAAAGCTATTAAATAAGATAATGGCTGAAAATATTACAATAATTGGCAAATACAGATTATTTTTTTTTACTTGGAAAAGACTTTTCAGCTCTTTCCTCCTCCAGATATTCACTGCAGTACTGGTTTTAGTAGCTATGCTTCTGAAGGCTTATGTCATTGAAAGGAAAAGCTTTGACTTTTGTCCAAGTGCTATAAAATACATTTTATATTGTCTTTTGTGTAACACTTCCATGTATGTGCTTTGGAAGTAAACTGAACAGCACTTTAGGATATCCTTAGGAGTTGTGACTTTGACAAGAAAAAATTGTGGGAAAAGCAACAAGAAAAAAATTGTGGGAAAAGCAACAAAAAAAAGTGAGCAAATTTTTGAGAATTTTTTTAAACAAAAGACCATGTTCCCCATATTTCAGGATGAATTTGGGATGATGAGCAAAACAAAGTCTTTGATGCTACTAAGTTTAGGCCCAGTGTTTGTAGCTCAAGTAAAAATTTCCTCAAGCAGGTTTAGCAGTAGGAAATACAAAGTTAGAAAACATTGAGGGGGTGAAATAAATTTATGCAGTATCTTAGAAGTGGACAAAAACTTTTAAATCAATGTGTTTGCCTAGTGGTCAAGTTAACATTTTAAGAATACATGAAATACACATTGAGAAATACTCATCACAGGATTGAGAGATACCTTGTGGGTTAAGGCATCCACTCTCCTACTATCAGAAACTTTCAAAAGCCCACCTTCAAAGTAATTTCTACAAATACACAAATACAAAGTAATTTCTACAAATCTGGATAGGAGGCAGTTTCAGGCAGTTTCAGGCAATTACTCTTCATAATTGCCATAGTTCACATTTCTACCAAAAAATATTCATGTTTAGTTTATCATCGTGTTCCCTGGCAAACCCTGTTCTTTAGCTCAAATAGATGGTTTTTTCCATTCCCTAGTACTTCTCCTCCTTCCCCCAACACCAGATATATTTGCAGAGAAGAATCATATTCCACTTTGGCCCCTTTTTTTCCTAGGCTGAATCACACAAAAGAGTGTTCTCCCAAATCTCCTACTCACCTTCATGTAATTTCCCTTTCTCTGCTGAAAATTATATCTGTGTTTCCGAACCACGGCCAAAAAGCATGAAATGATGTTTTTTCAGTGTCTTGCTCTTCAGGAAGAGTAAAACTTGCCTATGTCTGCTCTCCTAATTATGTCCCAATAACTTTTTTTTACAGCTGGATGCCACTGGTGATTCATAACACAGCTACGTTCTTCTCATTCATACTTTTTACTTCACTGACAAAACTCCTCATTAAAAGTGAGAAGTTTGTAGTGATTGGTTCTAATGACCATACTCTGACTGCTTATCCACTTCTACTGATTTTTGACTTTCTGAACTTCTGAGTAGCTGTAACTAATTTTACTTCTTAGCTATGGAACTTCCCTTCTTTGCAGTTCCTAGCCTTTGTCTATGTCAGTGCACCCAGACCTTTTACCACCACTGGACTCTGACATTTACATTCTACCAAGACACAAAACAAAATGTGGTTAGGAGAAGAGAAGGATAAAATTTGGTATAAGTTTTTCCAAACCTAAGAAAAGGTTAGCTAATATATTCATTTTCTCTCTTATGTAAATATTCAGGGAGGTTACTCACTATTTTTTTAATAAAATTTTTAAAAAATTTATATAGACTTATTCCTGGCCTGAGGTATCTTAGTAATGATACATAATATAGTAAATATTTGAGATATCCATGATCCATTTGAGGAAAGTGTAGTCTTTTTCCAGACCTCACAAAACCACTCATTATTAAAGATACAAATCTCAGTTCTCACCAGCTAATCAAAGACATCATTTGATTAGAATTGTCTTCATAATTTGCTCTAAACCTATACTATGTGTAGAGGAAATAGTAATTTACTGAGGTTTGAAATACTGATTTTAATGTCTTTAATTAAAGATTTAATTTTAAGTACTCATAAGTACCCCTGTGACCAGGAACAGTGCCATTTTAGAGAAATCAGTACTTGGGAACTCTGTACTGTGGAAGGGCAGCAGTACTTTTTAAAATTGAAGATGGAACTGTTTGCCATAAATGACCTAGTTGCTTCTGAAAGTGGGTATTCTAATATGTTGTGGAGTGCTATGGCAGAAAGATTTTAGTCCATCCTTGAGTATGATGCTGTGTGTACAGCTTTATCTGTTTGGAATAATTTGGCTGTTACAAACACATTTACAGTAAACCTTCATATACTCCAACCTTCAAATTTTTTTTCCATTTCTGCATATCTTCTTCTAAACATATGAGTGGGCTTAGACATCTGTGGGTGTCTCACTCCTCTTCTACTTCATTTTCTAAAATTTCACAATTGTTTATTCTTCCCAGCACTGTTCAGTCTGAATGCTAAAAGTGACATATTTTAAGGTTCTCCAAAAGTAATTTAGGCCTAATTTTCATTGCTTGTCCTCCCTGCTCCTTAATTCTACAAACTGTATAGCAAACTGTCTTCTGCTTGTTTTGAAGGTTCTTTCTTTGAGGGGCAGGAGGAGGGGAGCAATGTGTTTATCATCCTGGATATAAAAACTTCTTTAATTATTGTGTTGAAAAGTGAACTATAATAAACGGTTTGATGAAACATATATTATTTTCTCATTTGTTACTGACCATTGGATCACAGCAGAAATAACCAGTGCAAGTTGTGTTCCATTTGCTGATAGAGTTGGCAGCTTCTCAGTTGATTTTAATTACTAGCTCCTTACATAAATGTATTTTGGTCCTCTGCAGCTGCAAAAGAAGATGCTGTAAAACTGAATGAGACACTCAGAACTCAAGACAAGACTTTGGAGAAGAGTCTTCCAGAACTGCAGAGTGAGGCTGAAGGAATGGTCATGGAGATGAGAAATAGAGACCTCAGTGTGCAAGAAAAAATAGCTCAAGATGAGTTAAAGTGAGTGGAGAGACCCCAGTCTCCAACCTCCTAGTGACAATGTCTGATTCTTGTAAATGTGATTGTCATGTTTGCCAGTCAAGTTTTCTAGCTGAGGCTTACAGAAATGTGAAAGAAAGTAAAGTCTAATATTTTGTATCTGTTGATTTAGCATTTTCATTCTTGAAAATGCTTATATATGTGGAAAGCAATCCCTAGGAAATTATTTCCCTGCTCCGCAGGTACCAGCAACATTTTTAATTGAATTCTAATTTTTCTCAGTTTGTTTTTAGTTTCTGCTGCAAACCTGATGAATGGCTTTAGTACTAAAAATTCCATCTGGAAGCTTGGGGTTTTTCCGTGGAAAACTAGTTGGTCTAATAAAAATAATAACTGTCTGAAAAGTTTGTTCACTATAATAGACATTATAAAGACATAAATAGACATTATATCTAAACGTATTTTGCCACATTTAGAATGGTGTAGGTCAGAATAAACCATTTCTGTGGCATAGTTCACAAGCCTGCTGTTTGGTTATATAATTATCTGTAAATAAATGTATACATATAATTATATTGGCAGCTGTTTATAAAGCAATATGCCAAATGCTGAAAACTTTCCTGACTGAAAAAAATACTTGGCTTGAAGTTAAAAATTCTGGTAGTTTGTTACATCTATATGAGTAAGACCAGGCATATTTCCAGAGTTAGACTTTGCATAGCTCTTCACCAGTGCAAACATCTAGCAGGGAATCCAGCTGAGCAGGGACACGGTCCATTGAAGTTGTGATGGATCAAAAAACTGTCTGGGATAGAATTATGCAGGCCTGAAAATGTCAGTTATCAGGTGTGTGCATACTGTAAGGAGACGTAAATGGAATACAAAATTAGCTGAGAATTCCAAGCAGTTTAGAATCAGATTTGCACCGCCTATCTTAGACTTTATAAACCAGATCATTTTCTGGAAATCCTGCTAGTGCAGTATTTCTTCCCATAACTGATAGCTCTGCTTTCTGTTCTCTTGAAAAAGAATATATTGCAAACTTATTTGTGAGCAATGTTTTATTGCTTTTTCATCTGATTTCACTGAGTCTCTTCTATGCCTTCTCTACTCACACAAATAAATAAACCAGTAAAAAGTTGAGATGAGAAAAATTTAGCCAAACCTTTGAAAGTGCTGCCTGCAAATTTAGGACTGGCTGGAGAAGGGCCTTTCAAACAAGGTATTATTAGTCCTCAAATGCTATAGCTGACATGAAACTGTCAGACTACAATGAAATAATTTCCTACTCTAGCCCAATAACTAGAGTAGAAAATGCAGTAGGTGTTTTTTGAGGGACAGAATTTCTCTCCATCTTTCATTCTTCCTGAAATGTACAAAGTGAGTTTTTAAATTTCTCTGTATAGGAATACTTTTTATACTAAGGGATACATGAATATATTCATTGATTTCAAATAAAGTTTATGGTTTATCTTAAGGATAGGGTTACCTCTTTATAAGCAGTCACTGAGATCCAAGAAATTTTGGCAGCCAACTCAACAGAAGGTAAATTAGTCACTGTGCATTACAGGGTAGGGAGGAAAGGACCCTAGAGATGTTGTTTTCTGAAAATGCCTAATGAAGGAAAATGATATAAAACTCTTTAAATAGTGTATTAACATGGAGGACAGGATACACTCTGCAAGGAAGAAGAGTGAAGAAAAATTAATCATTCTTAGAACTCTGGAGGTACAGGTGCATGGATGTGGATCTCTGCGCTCCACACATGTGTGTACTCTCTGCAGACCCATTTGACATAGTTACTTTTGAATAAAGTAAGGCTCTTGCAAGCCTCATGATCACTTTGAGGTGCTTACACTTTGGTGAGTTGTCTTTTGTCAGTGATTGTATTCTGTTTTCAGAATTTTGTCCGAGAACAGAATGACAAGATTCAGTGGATTCTCTGCTGTGTTTTCAGTGAATTCTCAAAACTTAAATAAAGAAGAGAAATGAAGTAAAGTTTTCTTGTTTCCATAGATGGCAAAGCTTCTCTTACATATGCAGGTTTTTCCCTTATTTTCCTTCAAATTTTTCAAATCCAGGCTCTTATTGCCTTAAGGTACTGAAATGGCATATTAGTTATAATAATTTCTCTCTAAAAGAGCATATAGAGAAATACACCAGTTGCTGTTCTGAAGTGCCACGATTTTAATATTTATGAAGTATATCTTTCACTATTTTATAACATTCCTTCATGTTTTCTCAGATGCCACTGAGTTGCTATCAAGGGATGCTGTGAGCCAGAATTCTTTCTTTCTGTTTAGTATGCTGAGTAGCTTTATTTTTGTGTGACTTTTCCTTCCACTAATTTGTCTGATGGCTTCTGAACCTCTGTGAATTTCTATCATCCACTTTCCTGGGGGAATGAATTGCATAACTCAGCCATGCAGTGTTGGAAGATATGCCTCCTATGATTTGACATTGCTTCCTGATGTTTCTATCTTTGTTTTTGAAGAGACATGGGACAGTTGGTCACCTTATACATGCTATTCATGATGTTACAATCCTTATTTCTTCTCCTTCTGCTGGTAGGGCAATTCTAACATATTTAGGCTCTCATATGCAGTTAATGGGTTTTAATCATTTTGTTATGAGTTTCTAATCTTGTTTGTTCTCTTGCACTCGTTTTGAGCGTCCAGACCATTCAGCATTCCATGTGTTAGGCCAGATCTGTGATTGTTTCTTCTAAAACTTCAAGCATTTTGTATAGTTTTATTCTTAAAGCATTTTGTATAGTTTTATTCTTGTTCCAGGATAGCTTCTAGTGAAAGTAGCACAGCTTAAGCGTACAAGAGAGTATTTCAAGAAATGTGGCACAGTTCAGTCACACAAAAGTTCTAAAGCAAGGGATTACATGGAACAGATTGCCTCATACTTCATTAGAAAGAGCAGAGGGAAAATGCTCAACAGATCAGTATGAAAGTGCTATCTTAGGGGCAGCAAGGGAGAGTTTTGAGGTAGACTACTGGACAGATAAGTAGTTTGAACTGTGCTATGAGGCAAGGGAATAAAAGGAAAATCCATCTGTTTCATACTCTTCCTCCAGTACTGCAGTGTCATATGGGTGTCAAAATTTGCCAGAAGTGTAAGACAGGAGCTTCTTATAGAAGAATAATGGAGGAGGTATGAGAGAAAACCTGAATTCCTTTTTACACTTCTGTGACAGGGTGTCAATATTGGAATTTAGTTTTTGATTAAATATTTTGTCCTCAGAAGTTGTGAATTCAATATGTGAATAATTTTTTTCATCAAAACCAAAGGCAGAATTGATGGGAAAAAAAACTCAGAAAATCTCAAAACTAAGATAACAATTTGACTTCCCTTGGCTCCACTTCAGACTCTTCATCTAAATTATGTCCAGTGTCAGCATATCTTTTCCTCCTTGCCCATATCTTTTTGGTGTGCATTTATTTATATGTTTATTTTTAGAAGATTCCTAATGGAACTGACTACAGGCAGGCCAAATTGCAGGGTTTTTTCAGAAAATACAGTTCTTGCTTTCCACACTTTGGCATAATGAAACAGGAAGAAAAACTTAATCTGTCCTTGGTGGAAGAGTGATAAATTTCTTCCGTAGTTATTATCTATCCTACATATTCCTGTTTACTTAGGATTTTTCTTATCTCTAAAGCATCATTTTGGAAGTGCCTGAGGTGCCACTTTTTTTTTTTTTTCCTGCCCTTGACATATCATTGGATTAACACAGTGGTGTTGCCTTTGGTGAAACTGATTTGAGGCAGGCAGATGACAGTACTCCATTCCCTTAAAACTGGGGTCAGCAAAATCCAATAAAAATACTCCAGAGTGTATTTTAGATAAGCAAAATTTTTTTGACTACTGGAAGTCATAAATCCAAGGATCTAGGTTTGTTGTTTTTTTTTAATTTCACCAGAAAGAATTTACAATTTTTGACTGTCTAGTCTAAAGCAGTTGTCTGCTTCAAGACAACTTGAAATTGGTGAAATGTTTCAGAAAACTTCAGTTTGCCGATCAGATCTCAAGAATGGAAATTAACCAAAAAAATTAATTAAAAAAATAGTCTTCAAAGGAGAATATTTGAATATATTCTGCTTCACAAATAGGATCTTAGTGGAATTTAAAAACCTCTTTTAAGAGAGGGCTTAGAAACAGCTGTCCTTTCACTTTATTAAGCATGTGTCATCTTGAAAATTACTTTGAGACTTAATTTAATTTCCTTTTCTTCTATTTCATTTCCTTATTATTGAGACTATTCAGATTATTTGGTGTAGGGAATATGAACTCAGTGTCTTCATAGGTGGCAATGTATTTCAGGAATGCAGAAGATCTTTTGGACAAGGTGAAGAAATTATTTGGTGAGCCCAGTGAGAAAAATGAGGATCTCAAAAATGAGGTCCGGGACAAGCTAGCAGACTACCAAAGCAAAGTTGCTGATGTTCAAGATCTGCTAAAAGAAGCTGCAAGTAAAATTTGGGAGGCCGATCGTTTATCTGCAGTCAACCAAAAAAATATGACCATGCTGGAGGTGAGTGCTGACAGGTTTTATCCTCAATTACTTTGATTCTGATTAAAGATGGAACCTTTGCATGATTAAATATTGAAACAAAAATATAAGCCAAAAAAAGTATTATAAAAATCTAACTATATCTAATGTAATTTAAAGGGAACGTGTTCCTCAGAATGAGGAAGTGCACTGGCTTTCAAAAGCAGAATTACTCCCCTGCTTTATTGAAATAATACCATCTACTTTGTGGAAGGTACACTGGATTTATTATTCTGTGGGAAATTAAATTCAACCCAGTATAAATAGTCATGTAAAATTCAAAGCATGAGCTCAATATTTGAATAGGAGTTCTGTTAAAATCTTTGCTGTCATATATTTGCTTCTAGGAAACGTACCCTTTCATCTCCCTCTCCAACCCCTGGGAAGAAGACTGAAGGGGGTGTGTGGATATTACAGAGTAATAAATCAAACTCTATCCTCGGTAGTTAGTAGCTGTTATAAATGATCTCTCTCTCATAGAAGAGGGGTCTGCTTGTGATTTAATTTAAATTGCAGAGACTTAAAGAGCATATTATACTGTACATTAACAAGCATTTAGCCAAGACATAAAGAGCAGAGTCACCCTAATGAAGATGAATGTTTCAGCTCTGTATCTCAGTGAGCTTTCACCTCAAGTACAGTATAAGGTTAGAGTTCTGAGACCTCCGTTCACAGCAGAGATTTCAGTGCTTGTTTGAATTAAGGAAATGCAGTGGTCTGACGAATTTAGGCGATCTCTGTTCTGTGCATTTTCTTCTCAATGGTGGATGGGTAAAGGTTGGAGAAATTACCTGCTATTTCAGTTTAAAAAATATTCTCTGCATCACTGTAGCAGAGTGCTTTTCCAGCAGTCCTGCCCACAAGGCTACTATGGCTTCCTGTCAAACTAATCTGTGATACTCAATGGATCTTGCACAGGAAATTGCCAATTCTTTATTCAGAAGTCCATCCTTACCACACAATATGCAGTAGTTTTACTAATTGGAAAACCAGAAATCTTTAGGTTACTCCAAACCTTTTATTTTGCGTTCAGCAGTTGATGAAGTACCAGTGGATGGAAGTAGGAAAGCAGCAGAATATTTTTATAAATTTTTCATTCATTGTCAGAGGTGATTTACAAAATTAGGAACTTACACATCTGGGTAACAATTAGGATTTGTAACTTTCTGGTTTGTTTTGCAGTAGTACTTCAGCCATTACCTCTGTTAGAGAGCAACAAAACCTTTCCATGTGGGAGGACAATACACAGCTGGGAATGGGAGGACAAAGGAAAGATACCTTACATGTGCTTTATTCTTGTCACCATCTCAGCTCTGAGAGTTCAGAGAGTTGCAGAAGGGGCATTGTGGCATGGTGACAAAATGCAGTCTTGTACTGAGGTACTGGCATTTGAACTGTTCTAGTAAACAACTTGTCTTTTTCTTTGTCTGAACTCATCCTATAGAAAAGGAAGCAAGCTGTAGAAGATGGCAGACAAGATGTTGAAAAGACCCTTCAGGAAGGGAATGATGTCCTTGATGAAGCCAATAAACTTGCAAATGACATCAGCATAGCTGTAGAGGTGAGAATTTATCATCCTTACCAGAGAATTAGTACAACAAAACATCATTATGGAAGCAAAATAGATTAATAAAGTAAACTTAGTTTTTCATTGTATTTATCAATATTGAAATATTTTACTTGGGATATTTTTTTTCCATTGCTGTATAGCAGAAAAGCTAGTCTAGTGTATAAAAATTAATAATTTGGAGTTTTAAGTGATCCTTGGATTGCATGTGAGCTAGGTCACAATGTTTTAGGGATTCTGCCATTTATAAATGTAGTATTGATTGTGGTACTAACTTTATCTCTAGAATTAGAGATGCAGCAGACCCATTCACAGTCTCACTGCAACTCTGTAATCTCGGTATAGATTTGTCTGCACAAAAACTGTGTATCAGAAGGAAGCTTCAGAAATAATTTTTTGCCTGTGGCCACAATTTTAAGTCTAGACAGATCAGGGAGAGGATTGAAATCTCATTTTACATAATATTTTTGAAAATTCTGCCTTAAAAGTTTTGCCAACAGAGTTTGAGATCAGTGTTGTATCTACAAAAAAAAAAAAAGCTATCTTGAAGTATCATTGCAGCTTGCCATAATAAATGGAAAAATGCTCTTTGGAGAAGTGGAAAAGGAGACACAGTGAAACAGCTTTTTGGAACAGGAATGGCAAGTCTTCAAAAAACTTAGTTCTTACTGAGAAGTTTTAATAAGCAAAAAGATGTTGTATCCACTCAAAGGGTCCCGAAACATGAAACTTCTGCCACTTAATAGTTATTACTGTGGAGCACAGCAGCAATTTAATATAGCTATACATGCATCTACATTTAGGAAACAAATCCAAATTAGTCCATAAGCTTTAAACCATGCAATTCTTTAATTATAAAAGAAAAGCTTCTACTAAGCTCAAGAGTAGCTCTTGGAATATTGTTTATCTCCTCTCTTCTTTCCAGTCCAGCCATTGCTGTTACTCATTCTATACTAGTTCCCTGAAATTTTAATGCATGGGTAAGTTAAGATAATAGCCCACAAGGAAAGAAGAGACACCCTGATATATAGATACAGAATGCTAGCAATCAGAAATTCAAAGGCTTTTCTTTTGCCATTTTCAGTATGTGGAAGGTGTTGCAAATAAGATACAGCCAATGTCTGATCAGCTGAAAGACAAAATAGATGACTTATCACAAGAAATTCATGACAGGATGCTTCCAGAAAAGGTGTTGCAAGCTGAGAACCATGCGGGCCAGCTGAATGAATCATCTGCAGTGCTGGATGGGTAAGGCAGACATTCACTGGTAATGCTAAAATCATGAAGCAGGTTTGCAAAATTGCTTCACAGAACTTGAAGGGCATTCCTCTTCTTTGACATCTGTCACTGGGGCTATGCAAATAAGCAGTGGCATCTACAAGTGTACAACTATTGAGTTAGTCAATTTATGTATCTCTTGTAAGCAGTTTCCTACATCTTGTGATTCTTATAGGCTGCATGGACAGCAAGAAGTGCCCTCAGATGCACTGATAACACAGTTTAACTTATCATATGCTTGCTGCTATGTTGTGAAAAAAATAGCAATTCTTCTTAAAGAGCTCCCTACACATTTTCATGTGCATTTGTTAAAAACAAGTAATATTTTCCTTTTTAAGATGACCATTTTGGTAGGAGACTATTATTGTAATTTTTAAATTGCTAAATTGTTTACTGTCAGAAGTCCCCCTTAGTGATGGACAGTAATTTCTCTACCAGTTTCAAAACTCTCTCCCAAAAAAGTAGGTGTCCTGGACCAAAATACTTAAACCCAAGAACAGAAACTTCAGTTTCTGTTTACCACTATCATATTCCTGAATATAAAAACGGCAATGCCCTTCATTTATGTCACCACATATGACTTCTCTTTCAGAAGAATGATGCTATATAACTCATCATGAAAATAGTTTCCTGGAAAGAATATAAAACAAGCTTTTGTTGGTTTTTTGGGAATTTTTGGGGAAAAAGAGAGGGGTGTCTTTTGTTTTATTGCATTCTATGCACTTAGGAAACCAAGCCGTAAATAGTAAGTGTAATTTGCAATAGTAATACCCAGAAAGAGACCATGGATATTTTGCCTCTTGGACCTGTCCCCAGCACCAGCTTCAGAGTTTCATTACTTTATAAAAGCACTGCATGAAAAAAAGTATTATTCTTTAAACATCAAGAATATGCTACTTTTTTGCTGCTTCTATCTTTTAGATACTACCTGAAGACTTGAATATCCCAAAGACTTGTGAGCAGATGCTTAACACAGTTTTTTCTTACCAGCATCTGTAATTTTGAGGAAAAGACAGGAAATTAGCTCTGATACTTTCAAAATTACTGCCTTCATTTACAGTGTAGTTACACTACTGTAGATACCCAGTAATACATGTTTTAAGGTGTGCGTAAAATAATGATAGCTGTGGTTTCCTGGGTAAAAATGAATTTGAAAATGAGTGACTTTAGTGTCACACCCAACCACACATAAATATCTGAATACATGGAAGGTTGTCGTGAAGGAACTAAGAAAGAGAGAAAATGTAGACAAAAAAGATTTTGCGTCCCAGTCAAATATTGGCAAGACATGCTTTGAGACATAGCTTTTTAACTATTCAAAAGAGACCTTTTTATGGGTGTTTGTATGTGCTTCTGTCTTAATGTAGGTGACAGCTTGGTCTTAAGGAGCTTAAGGTAGTGTTTAAGATGTTGTAACAGCACTATGCATACCTATGTCTGATCCAGATATCAACCTCAGATTCTCAAAAAAGACAGTAAATTCCACAGAACCAAGGACATTAAAAATTATGTCTAAAGGCAGGTTGTTCAAAGTTAAAATTTCTAATGTGATACATATGAAGATACATATCTTCAAATATCTTCATGCGATACATGAAGATACACATCTTCAAAGGACAAAGAAATACTGTGGTGCTGTGTAATCAGGATAAAGCTGTTTACTTCATGCACTGACAAGAAATAGTTGTACTTTACAGGCATACACAGTCTCTATCAGTTTGAGGAATTAAAAAGTGTATCTATCTACACAACTGGCACTTGAGTGTCTTTCAGACAATTCTAAATTTGGTGATCTCAATTACTGTTTCTTCTTACAGGAGAGGTAGAGGGAGAGCCCTGTCTCTCCCATCACCCTCTAAGGATTCTAATAATATATTGATTGACAATGAGGATGTTCTCTTGAGTGTTAGAACATGGAACCATTCATGAACTTACCCTAGGAAAAAATTGTTATTTCTGCTGTGTACAAGGAAGCATTGGTATGGGCTTCTCCCTTGTGGCTAATTGCCTGCTCATGAGTAAGCACCATTGGTATTTGGCAAATTCAGTTTAGGTTTTCCTAGCTGGAAAGGATTTGAACCATGTTTCTAAGCAGTTCTTGAGGTACTTGCTAGGTAGCTATTCTGGGCTCTGCGTTTGGTTAATAGAGTATCACAGAAACTTGGGGTAGCCTAGTGAGCTCCAGCCATAGTTGAGGAAAGAGATTCACTTTTCCAAGGATGATGCAGAGGCAGCTCAGTCATGCAGTTTCTGCAGTAACCTAAAGGGAATCTCTCTCCCTCTATTAGCTACATGTTGAATCCAGGGACTATATCTTCTGTCCACTTTGTCTTTTCTGTGGCATTTTGTAGAAATCAGTGAGTAATTGATGTGAGGATCAGAGCCCAGCTGTCACAGTTCTGCAGAGAACAGATAAATTACTGGGATGAATTGTCCTTTCTTACACACACACTGACTTAATGACTAGTTTATACAAGCTGGAACAGGTCCAACAGGAGTAATCTCTGTCTCTCTCATATTGCCATACACCTGCATGGCTAGAGAATTTCCCAGAGAGGCAAAAATCCAAGTTCAGATCCATTCTTATCCAGTTCAAGTGGACATTTTAGTCAATTTACACTTTATTCTTAAAATCAACATAGGCATTGGTCATAAAGGCTACTGAGATAGTTGTCTTCAAGTTCATTCTCTAGGTGCAGAAATTCTTTGTAGAAAATGTTTTAATATATCATACAGAGAGAGTGCAAGAAAAGTTATTTCCCCAGCCTGCTGACTAGAAATTTCCCTAGGAAGGAGTCTAGCTGAACACTGTCTCTGCACCAGCATGTACTAACTGTATTTAATCTATTTATAGCTATCAGAATGGAGTATTTCATGTAAATTGAACATCACGTTCAATATGAAGCATTACTGCCTATATTTTTCATTTTGGTCAGCAAAATTAACATTTAGGATTTGTTTTAGACTGTAAGATCGCCTTAAAAACTAGCAATTCTGTGTTTGGCAGCCAGACCAAGAAATTAATTTTTCAGAGATTCTACTTTAAAACATGTCTGTGATGATACTTCATGTTCATACAGTGCAAGTTTCCTCAAGTTGCCTGGCTCAGCACATTGCCTAGAAACCCACATGATGAATATGTTACTTGTATTAGAGCATTAAGCACGCTGCTATCTTTTCTCAGTGTCTGGTCTATTTTTATCTCACAGAACTTCTCTTTTAGTGAACATTGTTCTTTATGTCTTTCTGCCCAGATGAAATATGAATTCCGTTAAACACATGATGCCACATCTCCTAAAATCTCAAATGTAGTGTTGCTCTCTAAACACCTTAGAAATAGCCTTAGAAATACAGGCTGTTTCAAAATGTAGGATACTCTGTTCTGTTGAGCTCTGGCAGCAGGTTTAATGCTGTGTTTACTTTTCTCATCCCAACAGAATCCTTACTGAAGCAAAAAACCTCTCTTTCAATGCCACACGTGCTTTCAATGCTTATACTAACATCAAGGATTCCACAGATGAAGCTGAAAGAGTTGCCAAGGAAGCCAAGGCTCTTGCAAATGAAGCTATGCAAGAGGTAAGGAAAATGAATACATTAAAAAGAAGGTTTAGATTTTTTGTGGAATGTGCTACGTGTGATCCCAGATCCATGTTTTGCCATCTTAAAACTTTATGTGAAGACCTGTGCCATCAAACATTCTTGGTTTTGTGATCAGAAAGCTATGCCTCTGTCAGAGCTACATGTACCTTCAGACAGTCCCTATTTGTTCCTAACTCATGATCCTTACTTTTGTTCCCCATTTTATTTACTATCTTTCCTCCTTCTGTCTTCCACTTTTTGGTCCCTGTGTATGGCTCAAGCCAACAGCTTTGAGTCAGGAGCCATCTGATATTCAATAGTGCAAGTTTAGATGTGGGTAATACATTCATTAAATATGAAGAACTCCATACCTTAATTAACTCTTCAACTTCGTTCCCTAAAAATGTTTGGAGGCACTTCTCTGCACATCAGATGAACTGCATGCACCTGACCAGAATTCTAGAAATGGAGAATTGTAGGAGGGGAGTGGAAATTTTATTCACTTTGTGACCTCTACTGGTTTTTGCAGAGAAATCTTATTCTCACTATGAGGTAGCACCTGTAAATTTCCAGAGAAAATGAAGAGAACTTTTAAAAATAGGATTGTAAGGTAAAGTCATCTTTCCACCCTGGGTCACAATGAGGATCTTGGCTCTTTGATGTTTATACTGTGAGCAGAAAACATTCTGAGCATAGCCAAAATTATCTTTTAGGTCAGATATCAAAGGAGTTAGTGGCTAATTTGCGGGAGTCGGTCAGAGACCATCTGGCATGCCCTTCACATGCATACAGAAATGTGAGGCAGTGACAGTATAATATGAGAGTGCCAGAACTTATATTTGATATAGAAACATGTAGATGAGCAGAAACAACTCGTAGTTACAGCACTTGTACATGAATAAATGTACATGAATAAAGGTAGCTTACAGAGAACTACTTCAGTCCAATGCATCATGAGAATAGCAAAATGAATCACATGCTGTGAAGCTCTGTATTCATCAGAGGGATAAAGTGAAGGAGCCACTGCCCAAAAATTTGTAGGCTGTTTACGTTTTCAGTGCTTCTTCAAATAACACTAACTACTGTATTTCTCTCTTAATGAATAAAATCACCCCACACATTAGTATGTGCTAGTTCTCTGTAAAAAGTTCTTTGTTTCACCAGAATGCCTAATTACACCACAGAAGTAAATAAGGGCCTGGCCTTTTTGTTTTTTCCTTCTCATTAAGATTTAATATGTGATGTCTTTTTCTCCTTTGACAACTTGGAATGAGTGAGACAGGCAGCTGTTTCAGGGATTGAAAAGGAGAAAAAAAAGACACATAGAGCAATAAAGAAACAAAGCTAGCAATTACAGGATGATGACAAAAGTATATATATCACTGGGTGATTATAGCATAGAGAGAAAGGGGATTGATAATTTAAGTGATGGAGGTCAAGATGGATGATATGATGTAAATAGAAGCAAGTGAGTAGCAAGGAAAGAGATGGAAATATTAGGGTGATGCTTTCAGCATCTACTTTGCATGTATTCATTAGAAGGAGCTTGGTTTTTTTTATGAGCAGTGTATGTGAAATGGGGATCTAGTTGATGAAGAAGAAAATTGAGGCAGCTGAGATGCCTTTTAAATGTGATTGACTTGATATAGAGGTCATTGGTGGTTTGCCATCAAATTGCTGCAGAGCGATAGATTTAGCTGTTATTTTTTATATGTTCATTTGAGGGTTTTGAGCCAGATTTTAAAAATATGCCAGCTGTGAACTACAGTCATCACTTCTTCATTCTGTTTCCTTGTTTGTATTTAAAGACTGTTGAATGGTTGCTCTGCCTAGGTGAAGAGTTTAACTGGTAACCAGGTAAATCAGGGTCTCACTTTCTGGAGGTCCCAGGGAGCTTTTAGCTGAGCTTCAGCACAAGACCAGGAATGTACCCTCAGTCAGGGCTGTCTGGAGCACAATTGCTCAAAAGGTCTCCTAGAAGGCAGCATAAGCCCCTAGAAAGTGCAATGCCAGCTTTCTGAGAAGTTGCTCTGGGGACCCAGTGACATGATGGAGATCATGTCTTTCCCTCCTTTTGAAAGATGGAGCATGTTCTCTTCTGTATGCGAGCTGCTGTGGATGCTTGTCTTCTGTAAAAGACTCCAAGTTCCAGCTGTGAATAGATAATGGAGAAAAGTGCTGTAGCTCACTTTGCATCCCTGATCCTCACCTTTCCTATTCACCAGGAATAATGTTGGGCAGGGGGATGAGGGTTTCCCAACAGCAATGAGCTGGTGTATGAACCAGAGACTGTATGGACAGGTTTTGGTTTTAGGTTCTATCCTCTACATCATTGGATCAAATTATTTACAAGAACCTTAGTGATATCTCAAGGGTTTTTTGGTTTTTGGTTTGTAATGGGAAAATGACTTAATTTTCAAATTAATCTAATGCTGCTAAAGCATGAATTAAAAGATGCTCAAAATCCATCGCGATTACAAGAAGCCTGATAAATTACTGGAAAAAATGTATTAAAAATATGACACAAAAATTCCTCCTGAGGTCTGTATGATGGATTTGCTCTCTCCTTTGAAAGCAATATAAATTCATCAGAAATTAGAAATCTTTAGCATTCGGGCAGTTTCAGCATTCCATTACTTAGGTAGTAACTGATAGGAGTCAGGTTAACATATTCTGGTCTTATCTCATAGATCAGAATAGTAGTTGTACACTATATACTAAAAAAGTGGATTATTCTTAGGCTTTTTAGAAAGGACTTACAGGCTGGGGACTGTAAGAAGCACAGGGGACACATTGAGTGTTTAGGGTCCTGCTTTCTTCTTTGATTTTGACTTTCTTTGTAGGCAATGCCCCAGCACCTGTTGGGTGTCTAGATTTCCTAACATAAAGCTGCCTAGACATCCTTGGCAGGATGTCCTGAGGTGCAAATCATTTTTGGTATCCATCTCCAGGACTAGTAGAAATGAGAAATGAGAGTAACCCTATTTCTTGCATAGGAGGAAACTGCACAATGTAAGTATATGGGAAAAGAAAATCATTCAAGAACAAGGCAGAACTATTTTTAACTGATTTGAATTAGCACTAAGCCTAAAAAACCTTGTACCTATGTAAGTTCTTGTGATCCTCAACACTGCCCCAGTGCATTTATGCCTCTAAACCATGACCGAGACAGCACTGTTTGGGTACATAACATGGTCCCACTTCTGCCAGAACATGAAGCAGAGGTTCAAACTACACAGGGTTTTCATGGGGAGGGTAGGGGCCATGAAGAAAGGTACAGGGAGAGGAAGGTACTATATAAAGATTATTGACATTTTGGAAGAGACAGAATTAGAACAAATTCAATTCCCGAGACCCTGCAATTTTCAAATTTATTTTGAATCACAATCTTTTTTTACTTTTTTTTATTCTCTTTTTTTTTTTAAAACAGAATTTGTCCCAATTTAGAAAACAACGTCAAAGTCTGTTGGCTGGAAATCCTAATAAATTATAAAAATTATAAAGTGGTTCACTGTGACCCAGGCTTGCCACAAGTGTACAGACTCACCTTACACAAAATCATAAAATGTTCGGGTTTTAATTACTGACTGCTTCATGACTTGACATCTCATGGACCACATGAAAAACTAGTAAAAAAGTACATTTCTATCAGATGTCTTAATTAATCCTCATTTTCAAGATTGTTTTTTAAAAAATTAAAATAAAGCTTTTAATTAGTACAAGTTTATTTCTCTCTGAAAGGGCTCTTCTAGTATTAACTTTATGCTGAAACCTGTTTCTGACTAATTGTCAGCACTTGCCCAATTACTGTCCCTGATTTGATGAACTTCTTGGTATTGCATTGTAAATCTGGCCTTCAAACTTCATTGTATTGACTATAAGCTGCTTCAACAGCCAGTCAGCCATGCCTAGTTATCTAATAATAACAATAACAACAACAACAATCATTATTTTTGAAGTCTGTGGTCACAGAGTGATCACACTCTGGATTCTGTTTCTAGTAGGAGAAGAAATTTAAAAGTATTATCTGATTTGACAGGTGCATCTGTCACAAAATCTAGCCAAACATTCTTCCTTCAGGAGCAGTCTTTTGCTTCACTGGGCAGTTTTTTGATTTTTTTTTCCTGTTTTCTTTTTTATATTTTTCTGTTACCAGTGCTGCTTGTTACTATGTGGTAGAGAAAATCTGTAAGAAACTAATTTTTTTCATCTTTTGAATATATATGTTTTTGTTGTTGAAAGGAATGTGTACATAGCTTAATATTTCAGGTGAGCTTGGGAAATAGCAGTGATGTGTGCCTTAGTTCTTAAAGTCACATAAAAGCTTGTATTTACATCTCATCTAAATAGGAATTCTTTAATAGCTATATCCTTGTGACATGGCAACATATATACCGTGAGATATCCCCTAACAAAAAGCTTGGTTCTGAATTTTGAAAGTATCCAAAGCATTCTCTAAGATTTTTAAAAGAAGAGAAACAGCAAGTTCACTACATGTTTTTTACAGTGTCGTTGAAAAACATCAGAGCTTCAGCAATATGTGAAATGTCACTTATGGGCTTGCTCATTATAAAAATGATGAATAGCAATAATAATTGTGTCATTTAATTGACACACAGTTAATTTTTGAGTATATGTATCTGCCCTGGAAAATGAAAAGTAGCTTCTTCTTAATTACACACCAGTTACAAGGCTATGACCCATGACTAATACAGAATGTTATCTTGCTGTCAGGAGTATTCTCAAAGAAATGTATTCAGTATGATGTGTGACCTGAGTTCAGTCTTACAAACTGAGCAGTAAGTGGTTCAGAACCTGGAGCATTTTCTACTGACTGAAAACACTAATCTAATTTAGAAAAATCATTCCAGCTATTGATCAGTCTCTGCACTGAAGGTAGAGATGGATGTTTTTCAGGAGAAAGATCTTTAAGTAGGATAGGAGGATGGTAGGATAGGATGAAGGATGGTAGCTTAGTAAGAAAATTCTTTCAGATTAACTGCAGTTTACCCTTCTTTTAAGACTCTATTTCTTGTTTCTTTACTCACCTAGCAATTATAATTCTTTAATTTAACCACAGATGAATCTCAGTTGTCATTATTAGAGTCATCAGATCCAGTCTGGCCTCTAAAGTTTCTGTAGCTGCAGTTGGAGAGAAATACTGTATTTCATGGTGTTCTGTCCATAGCTGGAAGAATAAATACATATTTAAATTGAAATATATTTTGTATGTTGGTTTTGGACAGTTTTGCTCTCAGAGTCAAATCTGTTTCTTTAATACTGTAAGCATTGTCTTTCTTTATTGATGTAATCTCTCATATTCCAAAGGGGATCTGACATTCAATTAAAAAAAATTTTAGAAAATTTTAGATTTTTTTTATTTTAGTTCTGTTAGACTAATGTTATGGCTATGGGATGTAATTCAGAGCCCACTGATGTGCACGTAAAATGTAAGTGACTGTTCACTTAGATCATGATCACATGTCTTTTATGACCTCAGACTTTCTTTTTTGACACATTGTTTTTCTCTGTCTGCAGACGTCTGGTCCTGAAGGATCCCTGAAGGATGGCGCCAGGAACTCTCTCAAGAAAAGCTTCAGGGTCCTTAACGAAGCCAAGATGTTAGAAAGTGATGTTAAAGGTATGTGCAGTATATGGCATTCAGACCCACTAAATAGAGCAAAAATATTTTGTGAGACTGTTGTGCTTCTGGTATGAAGAATCCATATAGGAAAAAACTAGAATTCATTGCCTGATTTGAAATTGGACAGTGTATCAATGAAGAAGATTCTCCTCTTTTATGTCCAAGCATTATACAGGAATTCCTGTTCCTTCTCTCCTTTTCCTGGACAAGAGGGCTGAGGAGAAGGGAATTTAGGTCTTCTCTTGCTAACTACAATAAAGGCAAGAAAAATTGCACACAGTAAATATTCAAGGCTGAGTTTTAAACTTTTCACAGAGATGATGCATGAATCTTCCTCATCCTCCTAGCTTAGTTAAACTAAGAAACTAATAAGAAACTTGTTTCTTATTAGAAACAAGACAGATTTTCATAATAGAGCCCTGCCTTCTATGTTTTGGCATACAAAATTCTCTTTTGCCCCCTGGGAGATACATTAAGAAGAACATACAGCATAAAGGAGGTGATCCATGCACCTTAGTCATCTTTTGGCTATTTACTGCACTTAAATTTTGGCAGCTCTATGATTTCCAACTGCAGAACTCGTTAACAAGTAAACACAATGTTTAATAAGGTCATAAAGCATAATGTTTCATAAGGTCATTAATTGCATTTCATTGTCATACACTGTTTGCAAGTGAAAAACATTATTATTTTCTTGTAGCCGAACTGAGGGAAAGAAATGTGTCTGACTTACTAGTAAATCTTGGGTGTATATTTAGGGTCTTCTTTATTGCAATTCTCTACTTCCAGATTCAGTACAGATTTAGGGCTGGAGGAACACATTTCAGGAAATATGTTATAGAAAATCACAAGACTATTGGAAGAGGCCAGTGTGCAATTTCAGTAGCAGGGCTGAAGTGGAAAAAAATAGAGATGCTTTCTGGAATGCAAACTGCTGCAGCTTGTCATGGCTGGTGTACAAAATACACTAAAATGGCTGTGTGAGGCAGTCTCTCCCCTGCCACAGCACTCCAGTGAGCACACTCAGCACCTCAGAGTGGAGTCCAGAGCTCTCTGTGCCCCCCAGGCAGGTGCAGTGGAGTAAAGCACAGTGCCCTGTTTTCAAGGACAAATTAAAATGGTATCTCTACAAGGATGGACGTGAATTCCCTGTGTCCACACAATTGTCCAATTTAACCCTGAAACAATATAAATTACTGCAGAGAATTTTGAAAAAAAGTTATTTTCCTGTTGTACCAGTGAAAATTTAAGTTGATAACAGTTTCATAATTCAGAAGAAATGTCCAGACAGTCTAAAGATTCATAAAGCAAACTTAATGCAGGCAGGCAGCAATGCTTAAAATGCACATATCAGATATTTGTCTATGTTTTTGCCCCAAACTGAAGGGTAATGAGATGGAGCTTTCTGTAATGCTCTCTGTTACACCTTAAAGTGCTTCATAAAGACAAACATTCCAAACTTGAACAGTATGCCTTTTTATATCTAATAAAACATGTCCATGTTCCACAGCTAGACTCATGAAGATAGTTAAAATTGTGCCCAGAATGCAGATGTGTAAGAAGAAAATGCAACGACATACTTCTATTCCCCACTCTGCTTTTGCACCAAAGTAGTGATATTATTAGTATTGTGAATAACATAGAACATGTGTTATTAGTATTATGAACTAATTCTTTCTGGATGTCTTGATTTTCCCACGAGAGAAATTGAGAGTTCAATGTGAAACTAATAGAAAGGTATTTTCTTAGAATCTTTATAAAGCCACCCTTTCAGAGTCTCAGCTGGAAGTGCAGGTTGGCTAGTGGGCACTCTATAAAGATCTGGTAGACAGAACTAATCACTAGCTTAAAATTTCTCTGTCTGCACTACAGGAAGTACATTAGTTTAAGTAATGAAGACCCATAAACCACTCAACTAATATACACTCCAAAAATCCAGTCTGAGCCGTGATAGAGATGGGAGTGTTTTCTTCTTACATTATGACATTCCCCTGATTTGTGGCCAATTACCTGAGTTATAAAATGGCTGTTAATCATAAAAATGTTTTATATTACCACCAAAGACTGCTGAAACAGTCCTTACAAAGCAAAGCTTGTGACAGAAGCTATTAAAATGAAGATTTAGTTTTTTCTCTCTCTGTGGGGTTAGAAGTTAGAAAGAATAAACCTGGTGGGAGAAGCAAAATCTATATGTAGTACTGTGGCTAGGAAGAAATTTTGAAATTTGGCCTATCAGTGTAAAAATGCTGCTGATCAATGAAAAGTGAAAATGAGATACACAAACTCCTCTCCAGCTAGAGACTGCTGTCAGGTGGCTACTGAAATTCTGCTAATGTAATTTCTTTTGCTTAAGCATTGACAACTTGAGGGGGATGTGTCTTGTCAGACAACACGTGAATATTTTTAGCTAAAACATTTTCCAGCTGATAGGCAACATATCCAGCTTATAGATCCCTTGTTTGTGTATTCTCCTCTGAGTGGTCTTTCTGCTGACCTGGTATATTGTATTCACCAGATTATGGCAGTCAGTGCTGAAGGTACTTTTTTAAAAAAGTTAAACTTAATTAGCTGCATTTCTCTAGTTACATCTCTTTCTCCTGTTTGCTCCTAATGCCAGTTTCTAAATCTTGCTTGGTTTAGAAAAAAAAAGAATCGGTTTGTGACCCATGTTCCTCTTTATAGGATGAGACTGTGGGGAGCAGGAATGCTATTTGGAAGAAGTAAAGCAAAGATAACAGAAAGGGATGTGTGTAACAGTCAGTTCATTTCTGCAGTCTCCAGTCAATAAGAATAGATGCATTTGTTGCTCCTTGTAGATTTCCAGCTTCAGTCTGGTTTTGGGATACATGAATTTAGTAGCATAGCCTCATTGCTGTTTTCTTGGACAGTTTCATGTGGAAAAACTGCATTTGTCCATACTGCCAAAGATACCTGTTTCCACTATGTTCCTCTATATGTTTGTTCCACCATGATGGTGGCACATCATCATCAATTAACCAGTGTCACCTATTTATGTGATCTGCTGAGACTTGTAAAACCCTGTGTCTCTCGTAAATGACTGTATAAACAGTAAGTAACTAAATTCCTGAGTTCATCTTAAGATGAAATATATGTGCACAGCATTGTTTGTTTTCATTTGACTCCATTCATGCAGAGGAATAAGGGATGATGCTTTATCCTGTAATGCTTTGTTTAATATGAACAGAAATTGAAAATCTTTGTTCAAGTTAACCAAGCCAGCAAATGCAAAGGCCAATACATGCAAAGTCCTTCAGGTTCCTGCTTACTCTTTAGGGTTTAGTTTCAGCAATGCATGACTAGTTTTGCTGATTTGAACAGTGCATTTATTGGCATCTTGTGCAGAGGTGATCAAGTGAAAAAACCAGGATTGAGATAAATTTCTCATGATACTACTCAACCTACACTTTAATGAGAGTTGACAGTGCCTGGCATCTTTCAGTGCAGACCTACTAACCTCTTCCAAGTCTGACAGGCTCTAAAGATTGTAGCTGCCTGTATTTTGACAAACTTCAGCACCCAGCTGGAGGATCTGGAGGATTTTGGGCCTTCAAATCATTGTCACAGTTTTTTTATAAATGCTAATAATTAAAGGATGTGGAAAAGCTGACATGAAGTCAGTTCAGTTTGTGATTCATGCAAGAGATTAGCCCAGTGCTTAGTGAAGATGCCATCTGGATTACAAGATAAGAAGTTACTTCAAAACAAAACTTAATATCTCTGTGAAAAATGAACAATTTCCTTGAAAAGATGACATGGAACATAAAATCTCCTCACTTCCCCTTGTGTAAAAGCCTCCCTAGGAACACTTATTTATGGTTTTATTATTGTAACTAAAAAAACCCCTACCCACAGTAAAACTGTATTTGAGGAATAAAAAGAAAAAATGCTAAACAGGTAGAGGCTCAATATTCAATTTCAGAATTTCTAGGGAAACTTCCCTTGTTAAATTCCATAAAAAACAGTTTGCTGCTATGGTTACAAAGCTGTAAAGAGAAGTCTGGAAACATGATTCTTCAGAAATATAACTGGGGGATAATTAGCATGCTGGACAGGCAGAGTAGAAAGGAAAAAAAGAGATTAGTTAAAAGTATGTTACAAAGTTAGAACACCACCACCATAAATGAGTCAAACTTCTCAGAAATATTGACACATTTTATAAACACCAACATTCCACTAAAAATACCAAATTATCAGGCAGACCATAATTTCAGAATTAAATGGTGGAAATAAAAGCAGGTTTTTTGGAATTATTATTTTTTAACAGGAAAAGAACTCAGATAAAATCTCAAGGCACACAAGACCAGAATCTCATTAATTCATCCTGGTTTAACAACATCATGTTACAGGTAGCCTCCTTCAGCAGTGGGGACATAACCTGCCATTTAAAAATAAAGCTGTTTTTAAGGAGAAGAGTGACCATATCATATATGCAATTCTTCCAAACTTTATTCTAGTGTTAACTGTGCCTCTCACAATTCACACAAATGTCCCTTTCTTCTGCAGAGCATTTTGCAGGAGTGAGGGCTTATCTCCAGGCACTCCTACAGTCCTGTGTGTTGCTCTAATTTAAAGCAAACAGATTTCTTCGTCAATGACATTTCAAAAGGTCTAACAACAAAAGTATAGTTCTCATTTAAATTCCATGTGCTGTTTCAGCCAGCTCTAGCCTTGGAAAATTTAATTAATAATTTCTTGTAGGCAATATGAATTTTGTTTGATTTTTCTCCTTACAAATTGCTTCTTGCACATCTAATTTTAAGAAAACATACTTTTTTTAGAATTTGTGGAATGTGAACCATGTAGGTGTTTATTTTCAATAACCTGTCACATACCTGAAGGTCACAGTCATAGCTTGTCATCCTGAACTCCTTTTCTACAAATTATTCTTCTCTTCCAGCTATCAAGCTCAGTGATGTTAAATTAGTTTCCTAGTAGGATATGCCTTTAAGGAAAGAAATTACCAGCTGTCTGTTCCAAAAAGCTTCATATTGATACAGAGGAATAATGAGAAATGCCCACTACAGTAGTAGTTTAAGCATTAACTGCATTTCTTTGTGTCAAATTTTACTTCTGAATTTTGGGATCATGTCAGTTTCCATAGCCATAAAGCTTAGCTGGGATCTCAGTTTTGAGATTGTTGCATTGCTCGACTGGATACAGTTCAAAGGGCCCTGCATAATTTTTATTTAAAGTAAATGCTGAAAAATAGGAACTTGCTTGTAAATGAGGACATCAGTTTCAACTGTGATGTACTAAATATGACACACCTGTGCCTTTGATTTGCACTGGTCCTTTGATTTGAACCAATTCTTAACTATTCATGTTTTTTACTAGGTGGGTGTTTTCCCAAAGAATTTAGAATGTTTATTTCATAAAAATCTGATGTTACTGTATTCATCTCTTGTTGACAGTTAGGAATCTTGTCTTTTCCTTGGATGTTATGTCAACATCTTTGAGAAAATCCAAGAGACCTAGGCTCTGGCCACTCTAATTGCAACAGCAAGCTGGCCTAATGGATCTTGGTTCTTTCACACCACATTCAACACATTCAGCTCAGGCAACCACCTTAAGAAGAAAGGCAGTAGCTTAATCTAGGAATCAAAACTATGACTAACATCACAGTTGTTGAATCTATCAGTGGATCATTGTGTGAACTTGCCTAAAACATATCATAACAAGTTCTTTCCTCAGCACACCTTTGAAAAACCCATATTAAGTATATATAACAGAACAAGGAACTCAAGCATTTAGATACTATGGAAGGAGGGAACTTAAAGAAACTGGAGAAGATCATCAATGAACCCCACAAGTTCTGCTGGACTTCCTTATTTACACAATTTGATATAATAATGAAAAATGGCTTGCTTGTTACTATGCATTTTAAATTATATGCAAAGAAAGGATAGTGAAAATAAAGAGTTAAAGCTTCTGTATCATATGCATTTTTTATAGAAAGGGGTGATGATCTGAACAGCACACAGAACAGGCTGAAAGATGCTGATGAGAAGAATTCCATTCTCTTGAGAGCTTTGAATGAAACCTTAGGAAAGCTGTCAGCCATTCCTAATGGTAAGTTGGAAAAGTGTTGCAACATTTGACTCAGTTGAGCTCTTTTGTTTCTTTTTCCATCACTTAACGTTTGTCTCATCAATTTTTGCCTGTGTCACACTGGGTCTACTTTGACCACTGGCTGTTATAAAACAGTGAGCAATGTGAGAGAGAAAACTGAACTGAAAATATTTACATTGTATCAGTCAGAATTTTGGGATGGTAAAAGGTACCATGCTTCTGCAGGTTGCAGAGGGTTTCTGAAAGAAAATAGTTATGATATCAGAAATTATGATACACTCCGAGACAAATAGTCTTCTGTTTATATGTGAAAAGTCTTTTTGAAGGTAATCTTTAAGGAAAGACTATAATTTCACCAGTGTAGTTTAACCCAAGAAGAGTAAATCTTACTGACTTTACAGGAAAAGCAGGGTGAAATTTGCTGGGTTTTGTCTCACCTTTCTACCCCACTCTCAACATTTCCAGCCACTGTATGTTGTTGTACATCTTTTTTAGCCTGTAAATTGCTTGGAACTGGAACAGGTTTTCCTCAATAGACTCTGAAGTGCTGCACTCTTGTGACCCACCCTGAAGGCAAGGGTGACTGAGGTTCTTGTTAATAGATCCCTTGGGGTGGATTAGAGTGAAATGACATTGAATGACCAGTGTAGATAGATAGCTAGGTAGATGTATATGTACATGTATATATACATATAAATATGGCAGGTTAATTTTAGAACCATTTGGTTGCAGTAGAAAGGAAGTATGTAGCCATTTTGGTTTTTAACTATAGAAATCTGACAATATAAAAAGGAGAGGAGAGTTAGTGGAGAGGAAAGATACTACACATATGGATCCATCAACAAGACTTGGTTGTTGCAATTTATCTGTCCCTTGGTCAAAGTGATGGTCACAGTCTTGATCCATCCAGGGTGGGGGAAACCCCACACAACATAAAGTTCAGTGGGTTAAGGTACCTTCAGGTTCAGGTGGGAGCTCCCAAGTACCTCCCCTGGAGGGTAGTTTTACACTGTTTGATGCAGCACTGTGGCTCATATGCTGTCCTCTGGTGGAAGGCCCCAGAATTGAGTCTGGGGTTTTTGGTGGTTTATGACCCCTTGTAAGACATCTTCTTACTTCTTACATACCCCCAGTGACATCTTCTCAGAAGGGATGAACACCTCCAGGCCTGTGTGTGAATGTCCCCACACACGCCTCCAGGCAGGCGAGTTTTACACCACAGCCAGTGGTGTAAGGGAGGATATTGGCATGATAAAAAGCATCATTATCCCAGCTCCACAGGATTTGCTTCTTATCTACCTTTTTCCTAATCTGGCTCAAAAAAAAATCTCCTTGCTGGACAATGGTCGCTTTGTTTTGGGCATCCTCTGGTGATGGGTGAGATACCTGGGCTGTTCTTATGCAAATCAAAGGTTTCATCACCACACATGCAAAACTCTGCTCCTCCCCTTAATTTAGGAGTTATCTGACCTCAGCATAGCAACCTGCTGCTTTTGCCAATGGACCGACTGCTTGAGTCATTAGCCTCCACCATTTTAGTGTTTCACATATGCACATTTGTCATTTCCTGGCAGCTTTTATTTTTAAATGTAATACTCATTAAAATCCCAAAGTCCTGGGATGTTAGCTACCTTTGCATTGTGATAGCAAGGGACAGGGAGCTATATCTCACTTTCATTATAACAAATAGTGAAAGATAAAATGAATGTTTTAAAAAAATTAAATGTTTAGAATCAATTTATTTTGCTATGAATTTTTTTTCAATGAGCACCTTATAAACTGAAGTTTCGCCTTCAGAAAAGTCTCTGAAGAAAATCTTTATTCTGTCTGATTTCTGATGGTGTAGAAGGTTCAGACTGCTAGTAATACCTTAGCATAAAAAACAATTTACTATTCATCTTGTACATTTTTGTGGCTTTAAGATTCCAGCTAACTGAAAAGTTTTGGTTTAGATTTAATAATCCTTGAAATCAGCACTCACAAAATAAATGGTTTAATATTTCATGCTCATCATGTACCATTTCTTGGGTTTTGGTCAAGATACTGACATGGTTATTTGTCTTGATCACAGATAGATGTCTCAGTCAACCAAAATGGACCTCTAAGGCCTGTTAACCTTAGGACACAGAATACTAAATATGGAACAAGTAAAAGTAATATGAATTACGCAATCATTAGCAGTGTAATAAACTTTTGTCAGATTAGAATTACAGGATGCTTACTCTTGGCACAAGGACACTCATAAAAACAAGCAGATGAGTATTAAGAATGAAATTCTGAGCAAATAAATGGCATGGATAAGAAAATGGAGTAAATTAGTTGTCCAACAGGAAAATGATCAAATGAGGAAGGGAGAGAAAATTACCCTGTCATATATCTTGTTCAAGGATTTGAGAGAGCAGAGAGCAGCTTAAACTAATAATTCTTCTGTCCCTGCTATGATAATAGTCAGATAAAAGCAGAAAGATTCAGAATGAGGTAGACAGAGCTCATGTGGGACAAAAACAAACGTGCAGGGATGGCATAATTTAAGGTGTGGCTGAAAATAATTTGTGGGAAAAATAGAGACAAGTAACACAGTAACTCTAGCTTTCACTCAGCCAGAAAGGTGCATGACCTCTAATTATGACCCAAGAGGAACTACTTAGATGTGATGAGAAAAGGCAATCGGGGTTCTCTTTTCTTTCTCTTGTCAGAACTGACAATGATAATGGTTTATTAAAGATTCTATGGTATTTCTGAGGTGCTGTTGTATTTGAAGGGTTTTTCAGAAATAAAGGTGGAGTTTTTTGGAGCACAGATATATATGTTTACTCAAAAAAAGTTAGTTCTGCACTCTGGGCAATCATTTTCATTATCATTTTCTACCTACAGATACAGCTGTAAAGGTGCAGGCAGCCAAAGACAAAGCAAGACAAGCCAATGATACTGCAAATGATGTCCTGGCCCAGATTAAAGACCTCAATCGGAATCTCCTGGGCTTGAGAAAAAACTACAGTAAACTTACAGATGATGTGGCCAAAACAAATGCAGTTGTGAAGGATCCAGTCAAGAACAGTAAGATCTTTTTTCGGATTGTTTGGTGGTGGTTTTTTTTCAGTTTGTGCTTTTCATTTCGTATCTCAAAATGAAACAGAGACACTCCAGAATTTCACTTAGATAGCATTACTACAGTATGCTGGGATAAAAGGACTCTCTATCACTTCTATTTTCTGGGCTTCTTATATATTTGAAAAGTGACCAGAAGTCCCTTTGAAAGCTAATGATTCTGTGGAAAGAATTTTAAATCTTAAAGACTAGTGCTAGTAGTTGCAAGAAAAGCTAATGTCAGCAGGATGCATGTGTAATGGATAGATTTGTTCCTCAGATTACTTTTTGAAGTATTTAGGAGGTGACTAATCAAAGATTCTGACTGGCAATTCACTGCCTGATTCAAGAAAAATACCTCATACTAAATCTGTCTTCAGTCAATCAGATAATCAGTCCTGGGAGAAATGCATGCCTTCTTTCATATACGTTACTATTTTTGGTAGAATACTGAAGACACTGAAAAAAAGAAAGAAGATTCTGGGAATGGAGTTTTATCTGCTTTTTTTTTTTTGGGTTTTTTGCCAAGAATTCTGTTATCAAATGTGACAATTACTTTAGCATTTTCACTTTGGTTAGGATGGATAAAAATGAATTCTATATTACAATACATTTTATGGTAGATTGCTAGACCATGTCTCATATAGGAGTATACAGCCACAAAACTAGTGTCTTTAGAAAATGACTGAAGGGCTAATTCCTCAGCTATTCTGGGCCCCTGGACTGTTGGCAGCTTGATGAAGCTGGGCACCTAAAAACATACAGTTTAGGGGGCTGTCATTCTCATTCTGTGAACAAATATCCTCTGCCAGTTGTTGCTGTACAATGTTGCTGTACAAGTGAAAGAAGTTAATCCCAATGGCTGTTTTCCCTGCCTGCCCATTGCAAGTTCCCCATTGCTCATCAGCTGAGATAGAAGTGTGAGCCCCAGTTCAATTCCCATTGGGTGCATGCAAGTTTAGACAGTATGAAAAGTAGTTGTTGATTAAAATAGTGTGGTTACATTACAGCAGGTTGTAGATCCAACAGATCTGTAAGATCTCTTGCAGGGGAGTGGGAAAAAACTGAGAAGCAGTCTTAAAGCAGTCGTTTCTTGGCACTGCTGAATCTAGACTATGCCACCTGTCCTAGCTCAGGTATTCTGAGCCTGTGTGTACATTAACACTTTAGTTGAGAGTAGGAGTGAGAATTTAAAATTTAATCTCTTGATTGTGCCCAGTGACCATTATTTTGTTTGCATTGAAGAGTTATCTTAACACTTGCAAACTGTTTCATAAAGCTGAACTGTGAGATGTTCTCCAGAGGTACACTTCTGTCATTCTCCAAATGTTAATGGATACTCAGATTACAGACTGAGATTAAAGTAATGTAGGGTGAACCATTGAACCATGTATGAAGTGAGTAGGCTGGCACTCATGGCTAAATGCAAAAGTAGACACAGCCTCTCTATGTCAAAATTCAGGCGCTGAATTCTCATTTTGATAGGTATGAAATCTTTAAAAGGTAAAAAGTCATTTATAGACTCATCCTGTCCCTGACTTTCCTTTACATTTCTGTTTAGATCTTCAAAACATTCTTTTATGTTATCTTCTCTCTCTTACGTTATTCTCTGTTTTTCTCTTTTCTTTGTCTCCGTATCTTGCCTGCAGAAATTTGTACGTATGTTTTTCTTACTTGCAGCTTATAGTGTGCATTTTCCAGTAAACAATTACTCATTGCTTACTGCCAAAGCCTCTGCATGGTCCTCTGTGTTTCTCATTCATTGAAATAGCTAAATAGTTACTTTTTGAGAACTTTTAGATAAAGTGACTTGGTAGCTAGTTTAACTCAAATGAAACCTTAAGAAGCATCTGGAGGGTTTTGGTATGAGTGTTTGGGTCAAAAAATTAGATATGCAGTTTTTAATGCTTTGTCTTAGCATTATTTTTAGGCCTCTTATTATTGCTATTATTTTCATGTAATATGCATCTTTGTGGTAAATGCATGTTTGTCCCTTTCAGTGTCATCCAAAAAAACCCACACCCTCATGCGAGCCAAGGGTTGCAATCCTTAGATCTGCTCATGAGTTGTCAAAGAGAGAGTAATATTCACTAGTTGTATGTTGAGAGGCAAAAAGGGAATTTGAGGCTTAAAGAAAGAGAGTGGCAAAAATATCATGGTAAAATTATTTACTTCACCTGAAAAACAAAAAGAAAATAATTTCTAGTTTACTGTCACTGTTTTTAAATATGCTTTCAGAACATACACAGAATTTTAAGCTTGTGACTAGAATAAAACCTTTTTGTATTTGTGCCCATTACGGTTAGTTCAAGAATTAATTTCAAGTTAATTTTAATGCAGTAATTTCAGAAATTACTTATGAAAACCAACCAGGTTTCCTTAATTCAGCACTTTTCTTCAAAATTTGGAGGGTTTTTTTTTAAGCAGAAAGCAAATATTTAATTCATAAATGTATTTTGCTACAGGAAATGTTTTCCATAACTATCATCCTGACCTGAAGCATAGTTACATCTTAAAAAATCCTGCTTTAACACCAGTGTTTGCTGCTATTGCTACTTTAACTTGATTCTAGACATTCTGAAATTGCCTTATTCTGTTCAGGTATCTTCTGGCCTGTGTGTACCTCATAGCTGCATATACAATCTCCTGAGCGTTGTGTATGCAGAATTTTCTTGGATTTTATTATTGCAATGTTTAATTAGTCTCTGACACTATTCTCTAAAGCTCTGCCTTATTCTTTTTTCTGAAGTTGCTGATGCAGATTCCAGTATTAAAAATCTAGAAAAGGAAGCAGATCGCCTGCTAGATAAAATCAAGCCAATCAAAGAACTCCAGGATAACTTAGGGAAAAACATTTCTCAGATAAAAGAGCTGATAAACCAGGCTCGGAAGCAAGCCAATTCGGTAAGTCCCATTTTTCAGAAAAAAAGAACTTTTGAGTACTGATGGGATTTTATTTTCTACTTTTTATTTCTTTTCTACAGGGTGAATCTTTCCTAATTCTAAACATGCATAAAGAGAGAAAATAATGGAGTATAATTTCTCAGAAAAGAAGAGACTATTCTGATGATTCTCACTCTGTGTCTTGTTTCTTCATTTAAAACATGCTCTTGTTAAATGAATAACATCTGTAGGAATGGATCTCAAAAGGTTATTTTTAAGAACTATTGTAGGTAATAGTACAGCAGAAGAGTCACAATATCATTGAATTTTTGTGAAAACAAAAATGTATTTTTCTGCTTCAACACTGCTAGTAAGCCCCTGATTTCATTTCATAGAATTTACATTACTCAAGAATGACACCATCGCAGACTCACTGAAATTGCTGAGTATATCTGCTTCTCCCATATTTTTTATTTTTCTCTGTCCAGTAGCAGCACTGAAGACTTGAGCTTAAGAATATAGTTCCAGTCCAATTAGTGAGTTTGGAGTCCATCTCCCTGATTCAGTAGTATTGTCAACTCTAGGATCATCCAGTTAATACTGAGATTATTCAACTTGTGATTTAAATAGCAAAGGAAAAAGAATAATGTAGATGATACTTGAGAAATCTTCCTCAAAAATTGTTGAAAAATAGTTTAAAAAATAATTAACACAATAATAGGATACTGGGAAAGAAGTGATAGGATAAATAGTTGGATGCTGGTGAAAGAAGTTTTCAGCACATATGTGATGAAATCTGTACAGAACAGAAAGACAGGCTGCGGTAATATGTTTTGTTACATTCATCTTCTGTCTGAGGGCTTTGAAGTACTTAATTGCTCAGCATTTCTGAGATAAGGAAATTAGAAGTTTGGTCCTATAATGGATCTCCTTTTTAGCAGAGTTTGCTGTAAGCATAAGGTGATACCATTATGTACATTTCCTCTAATGCTTAAACATGTCTAGCTGGGTTTGAAACACCATTGTACTGTGATTATGTCTGTGCTGGCATTATGAAAGCAAATAGTAAAGTGTTTTTATCTGTGCTCAGAGCCTGAGGAAACCAATACATGGATCCAAACACATATGTCACTCAGCTGTGGAAATAAAACTTAGTTATGAATGCCAACTCCATTGGGGACTATGTAAAAGCAATGATAGACATAACTGTTGGTTTTAAAAAATTGTGAAAAGGTGTCTTAAATTGGCACAATCAAAGCTATTACAAGGGAAAAATAGATAATTATGACTACCCAACAGCAATATGCTGTAATTCCTTCAGGAGTGCTGCTTATTTTCCTAGCTGCATCTTCTACTTATAGACCATCTGTACTTCTAGAATTCCACTGTTACCAGCATTAGACCAGTATATCTTCTAGCTATTTTTGAACTACACAGTTCGTCCTTTGAATGTGAGTTCTAAAAAGAGATTTTATTTCCTTTTACTAAACAATCCCAGAAAGAAAATTCGATTTCTACCTTCTTCTCATATCGAAGTAACTCCCTGGTGCATGAAACAGAAAAATGTGAAGGGAAAAAATGTGTAATAGTCTTATAATTATTTGGAAGCATCTACGGTTAATTCTGGAATAATAACTGAATTCTTTCTGTTGTGCTTTTTTTGAAGATCAAAGTGTCCGTGTCCTCTGGAGGCAATTGTATTCGCACATACAGACCAGAAATAAAGAAGGGAACATACAACACCATCATTGTCAATGTGAAGACTGCAGTTGCTGACAATCTGCTTTTTTACCTTGGAAGTGCCAAGTTTGTGAGTCTGTCTCCTGCCTTTCATGTCAGAGTTGCTCAATCAAATCATACTACTGACAAATAAAGAAGATGAGAAAGGCTTTTTTTCACCCAGAGGCTTCAAAGCAGTAGAGAGAGTCTAAAATAATCTAGACATTTACTGTCTTTGGTATTAATATAGCGATTTCTAAAATATGACCAGCAAATTTTTTACATATATCTTTATTTTAACTAGATATGAAATAGCAGGCTTCTACATGAACTACATTAGAGCTTTAAAATTCACAGTGCAACCAAAGTAATTTTGGAGTTGGTTGTGGGTTTTCCTTAGGGAATGAAGTAGCTAATCATATTGCATCTGTCAAAGCTCCTATTTATTGTAATTTCAAGTCAAGACTACAATTTCAAGCATAATAATGGTGAATGATTCAGTTTCCCATGAGGCCTATAGCAGACAGACTTCTAGAACACCCAATATTAATTCAGTAAATGGAAAACTATTCTATTTTTCAACATTTCCAACATGTATTTTATTTTCCTAATGCAAAATGAAAAGGCTGGATGGCATCATGTATCTCAACATCTTTCTGCCATCCAATGGATGTTTCAGTGTTCCTCTGAGTTAAATCCTTCTGTTCATGGCTGCAATATTAACATTCTGTAAGTCTGGCAGTCATTTGCTGCATGTCACTGAGAGAAATAATTTGCTGTCTTTAGCTTAAGATTCCTTATTTGAACCAAAAAAAACAGGAAAAAGAGAGTCTCATTTTAGAGCAATGTAAGAATTAATGTCAATTCTTTACTATCTGTGTGTGGGTTTCTGATGCCTCATTAGACCTTCTGAAATGTGAAAAGTTCTGAAAAACTTCCTTAATCAAAGTATAAGATCACTTCTATTTTCATCTTTTGCATGTAGACCGACTTCTTGGCCATAGAGATGCGTAAAGGCAAGGTGAGCTTCCTGTGGGATGTGGGATCTGGTGTTGGACGGGTAGAATATCCAGATCTGACCATTGACGATGGGTTTTGGTACCGGATTGAAGCCTCTAGGTAAGTAAATATTTCATTTCCAAGATTTTAGAAAAATGGCTGCTATGAGAAATTCTAGTCTGGTTTGACAAAAGGTTTTGAACCTGCATCAGTTAGTACCAAAAGTGTATGCACTACAGTTACTTTCGAAATGTCAATTGTTCTCTGTCAAGGATTTACTTTAATCACACATTTCCCCTCTAGCATCAACAATCTATGACTCCTTATATTTATTACCTTTTGTTTATCTATCACTCTATCGATTGTCTTCTTCAACTAGCTTACATTTAAAATCAGTTACAGGTTTTGGCACTTGAATAACTACTATTCTTTTCTCCCTGAATTTTAAAGAGGAGCAGCTTTTCTGAATTTCTGGTCTTGATACAGTGCTGCAAGTGAATGGTCTGTCACACAGCAGTATCTTGATTCTAATTCAGAATGCCATTCCTGTAGGCAAAATGTCTCATCAGACTGGAAATATTTATGAAAGATACAGTTCATGAAAATTGAAGGAGGAGATATTCCAAAAAGTTAAAATATATTTTGTAATTTGAGATCAGCTATTTAATGCCTTTGAACTTTAGAAATATAGATACATAAATATTCAAATCCCAAATTTGTTAGCTGAAGCTTTTATTTTTCATTCAAATAGCAAACACATGGCATATGGTGTAGTAATCACAGCATAAGGATTGCATAACTCTATAGCCTTTATCTTGAATAGATCTTAGTAATTTAGATAACATCAGCTCTATCGCAATTTGATAGAAAGCTGAGTAATTTCTCCTGCATCATTACAGTTAATTTCACATAGTATTAAACATAGAATGGATAATATAGTTAGAAAATGAGAGAATGAAGGAGGAAGAAAACAAAGCACTCTAATTCTAGTAACATGCATAGCTCCCAGAAGAGGAAATGGCATTCAGTTTAAATAATTTAATGAAATCACAGAAATCAGCCATTCAGAGCAGAGAATTAAATAAAATTATGGCACGGTCTCCAGAAGCTGGCTTAATGAAACCTTACTGCTAGGAAAATACAAACTGGGGTACAATACAAATTGTTGAAATCTTCACCAGTTCACATTACGCATACCAAAGCAGCTTCATGACACAGTAATGCCAGGCTTTCATTTACAAGAAAGCTGCTTCAGCAGAATATGTAGCCAGAACATGGTATAAAATTCACACATCGTACAAAAGCCCATTACCTATTAGCTGGTTGTTCTGGATATATAGGATGTGCATGCCATTAGTTTCAAACAAAATGCTGGATCAGCAATTTAGAATGATTACAGCTGCACAAATCAGAAGTACAGAGCAGTGTTTAGGAGAATTACATTACAGAGGCATTACGTGGATTTGTGGGATTAAGATGAAGAGCTTGGGACTGATTTTGCATTCTTAAGGGAGACTTCACAAATCACATATCCTATGGAAGTCCATTTGATAACTCTGCTCTAACTCCCTTCCTAACCTGTTGGAGAGTTTTACTCATTTTATTCCCTCACACATTTTCTCCAAATTTCTGCTCAGTTCCAGCCACAGGCTTTTTCAGCCTGACAGAATGGCCTGAGCAGCTGGAGCAGGGCATCTGCTTAGCATGAGGACATAAGATGAAATTCTGGCCTTACTGAGTTTTGCCATTGTTTTCAGTGGTGACAAGAATTGACAATAATAATGATATGGTGTTAAACCCACCATAGGTTGATAGCTATTCTTAAGAATCCCAAAGGGCCTTAGAAAGAAAAAATGTGGCACAGAGGTTTGAAAATTCTCAAGTTTGCTTAGCATTCTAAATAAAATCTAAATATGAAAAATCTGACTGTTGAGTAATGATCAGAGGTGGTCAGTTTATGCATGCACCAAAATTTCCAGTTAGTTAGACTAAATTGATAATTACTGAATCACTTTTCCAGGGATACTTTTAATTTTCATCACCTTTTTTATTTAGCATACTGATCCTTGGCATTTTATTGTATATTCAGATGTTATAATGGAAATTCCTTGAATTTTTGTTAATGGAATTGAAGTAAAATTTGTTTATTCCTATAGGACTTTCTAAAGGAATTCACTGTACTTTGATGATGCCAGAGTTTAGCAAATGTCACTTACAAGTTACTTACCTGCTTACAGAAGCAAATCCGATTGGCATCAAGATGCAATCAACCCAAGTATCAATTAACAAAGGAAAATCTAGCATAACAGTATGTGACAAAATTATTTAAAGCAGATTTACAACATGCAAATAATGTCAATTTTGTGAGACAGTCAGATGGATGAGAGAATATTTTTGAGACTCACTAGATCAGTGTTACTTGACTTCAGTAGGCCTCAATTAGGAGCAGAACCTGATTAGTTGTGATTTTAATCAACTGTGATTCAAGTATTACCATTGTTTTGATTGTTAGTGACAGAGTTTAAGCAGTGCCCTTCTTTTGAGGACAAAGGATGCCTGAATCACAAGTTCACTATAGACACATCCCGTTTAATTCGTCAAGAATTGAGTCTTAAAGTACTGTAGCAAATATAAACCATGCTTTTCAGTGAAGGTTTTCTGTGTTTTCAAGGGGTCAAGGACCAGAGTTTAATACGTGGTAGTTTATAATTTAATGCTGATGAGATGCTTGCTAAAGTCATCTCATTTATATCATGCCTCTCCTTAGGAGCAAACACTGCATGTCATTACACCAATTTTTGTAGAATATAGAATATGCTGAGTAAGAGGCATCCATCAGGATCATCAAGAGTAACTCCTGGCCACCTCCACGACATCTGCAAGAGACACACCATGTACCTGACAGCGTTGTCCAAACACTTCTTGAATTCAGGAAGTCTTGGTGTTGTGACTGCATCCATGGGGAGCTTGTTCCAGAATTCAGCTACCTTCAGGATGGAAAACTTTTTTCTGATATCCAACCTAAACTTCCCCCAGCTCAGCTTCATGCTGTTCTCTCAGGTCCTATCACTGATCACAGGACTAAAGAGGGACTACCTGTCCCTAAGTTTCCCCTTGTGAGGATGTTGAAGTCTGCAATGAGATCTCCCCTCAGTCTCCTCTTCTCCAGGCTGACCAGACCAAGTGGCTTCAGCCACAACTCATAAGGCTTCCCCTCCAGACTCTTCACTGTTCTTGCTTTGAACGTGGCCCTGCTTTGGACTTTCTCTAATACTTTAATGTCTTTTTTTTATATTGTGGCACCCAAAATTGCCCCCAGCACTCGAGGTGAAGCCGCCCCAGTGCAGAGCAGAGCAGGACAATCCCCTCCCTTGCCCAACTGGTGATGCTGTGCCTGATGCCCTCCAGGACATGTGTGGCCCTCCTGGCTGCCAGGACTCATGTTCAACTTGCTGTTGAGCAGGTCCCTTTTCATGGGGCTGCTCTCCAGCCTCTCATTCCCCAGTCTGTGCACACAACCCCATCCCAGGTGCAGAATACAGCACTTGCCCTTGTTAAATTTCATACAGTTGGTGATTGCCCAAGTCACTAGTTTGTCCAGGTCTTTCTGCAGGGCCTGTCTGCCCTCAAGGAAGTTGCCAGCTTCTCCCAATTTAGTGTTCTTTCAGTGTCCTTCTGCATATCAGCCCCATAGTGCTGATACATCCTCTGTAATCCTCCAGTTTTACAGAAATGACTATCACTAGAACAATATCTTCCAACCTGATAACTTGTCATGCACAGGGTAGCAATGTCTTTTTGCTGTCAAGTTAGCCAAGATCTTTCTTCAAGCTCCATTGTCCTCCCTAAATAAGAGAGAATTATTTATAGAAGAGACTCCATTGTGAGCATTTCAGTCTTTTGAAGATGAAAGACATCCATACTATTTGTGAATTATTAGACATCCTAAAAAGTGTCAGTCTGCTCAATGACTCTTGGTTTTTCAAGATTTATTACTTTTATCCCTCAAAGGGCTTCCCATCAGTAAACATTCTGCTATAAACCAGTTGCACCTTAGACCCACACAAGTCCACGGGATGGAATCCACCCAAGACTACTGAGGGAGCCACTTTCAATCATATACCAGCAGTCCTCTTCAGCTGGGGACATCCCAGGTGGCTGCAAACTGGTAAATGCGAGACCCATCTATAAGAAATTTCAGAAAGATGATTCAGGAATCATATCTCTCCACAGTATGTTCCTTCTGCTGTAAAAATATGTCAGCAAACTCCTTCCGTGCCAGTTAGTACATTAATATCATCAAAGGAGTAGGAAACAAACTGATGCAGAAACAGTTAATAAATGCCAAGTCCACTGCTGTTGTGTTGCCATCAATATTTGATGTGATTCATAAATGACAATGGAGGACAATGAATTCTTGAACATAACGGGGTTTGTAACTGTTTCAAAAGCAGTCTGACAACTCCATTGCAGGAAATGTGAATTCTGTTTCTCACAGTGAAGGAAACTGAAGTGCTTTATCACTTCATTTCAGTCAAAATATAATCTAATAAACATTCCTTGTTTTGTCAATGCAAGGTCCATGTCATGTGTATAGTGAATTTTGTTCAAAAAAGACATTCAGGTGAGGAAAAGATCTGGTTCTGTGATGATGTCTTTAGCTTATGCAGCCATAAGTGTCTGTTCATTTGTATCAAAATGAGGCATAATCCAGTCAGTCATGTGTGCTTCTGTTAAAAGGCACCATTTAAAATAGAATTTTCCTAAGTTTGGTGTAACTACTGGCTTTGTATGCTTAATTTTTTTTTTTTTTAATCTCTAGGTCTGGAAAAAATGGCACAATATCAGTGCGAGCTCTGGATGGTCCTAAAGCCAGCATCGTGCCAGCCTCATTCAGTGCAGTGTCCCCACCTGGATATACTATTCTGGATGTGGATGTTAATGCTGTGCTGTTTGTTGGTGGTTTAACAGAAAAAATTAAGGTAATGCCTTTTCCAGTGTTACTGTGTTAGCTGACCATTTGTGTGGACAAATTCTGTTATTGCTTAAAATAGAAACAGTAAATTTTAATATGCTGGTGTCATTGTAGTAGATGCTTTAATTTCAAGTAGTACACTCACACTTTGGAAAGGTTTTTGGGATTTGCCTGGACTGAGGGTGCACAGATATGAGATTTCCCTGCGCACGATGTAACCTTCTGATCAGAAGCCCTGTAGCTGGCTGTATTGATGCAGCATTTAGCCCAAACAGCTAATTCCTGCTGGGTAGATGGATGCTTTACCTTGGACACACTGCTGCCCTGACAGGCTTTTGGTTCCTGAGTGACAGGAACTCATTTCTGTTTCTGTACATTTCTGGTCTCCTAACAAGCTATACAAGACTATATTTTCCCTTGCATTTGGGATTTTATCTTTGTCATGTATCCACAGTATCACCTCCTCCATTGCAGTCTGCTTTTGGTGTTTCTGCTTTATTTTCTTTATTTTTGTTCCAGTTTCCCTCCCTGTTCCCCTACAGATATCTACATCATATCCCTGATCGATTTTCTCTTTTTTTTGTCTGTTCATTTTTCTGGTGACATCTTATACCTTGCTAAACTTCATGAGATGAATAGAAGATGTATGCCAAACAGAATAGACAGAAATCTTTATAAAAATTATTCTCCAATAAAAGCTAATTAGCCCTTAATTTTCTAATGGCATTCTTTACAAAACAATTTAAATTAACTATTCTGTTCCTGATCAATATTTTAGCATTTGAAAAGAAGCTAAAATTTAGACTTTCCAAAATAGTAAACTCACTGAACTTTTTTTACTCTCAAGCTTGTAGATGTCCTCAAGTGTTAAACTAACACAATGTGCAGAAAAATTGAAGTGCGAAACTCAATGTCAGAACAGCTGTTTTCAACCTCAGTTAGGTTAAAAAAATATTATGCAAATATTTTCTGAAAAACTCTCTATTTTTTCATTTTAGTCAGGAAAATCTTCCTGAATTCTTTTTTTCTCTCCAGGTAAACAAAGACAAGGACAGCAGTAGGAAGGCAGTCTATTTTAAGTTTGGTATGGCTGGTATATTTGCAATGTGGAGTTTTAAACACTGTCAGATTTGTTTCATTCAAGTACTGTCTCTGAATTAAAATATAACTTGAGGTTTTTTGGGAATTTCTGTCATCATGTGGCACAGTTGTAAGGCTCACAAAATGAAGACCTTAACCAAGACTTTTCTAAACCTGTGCAGCTCTTTGGACAGTTAATCAAGGTTGCTGGTATATCTTAGGCCACTGACTGAGAAATCTGCTTTTTCATATTATTGGGGTTTGGAATGCTTTAGATTTGTCCTACGGTTTTGTCCACATCCCTTTTCTGTATGCGTTTCTACAGTGTATTAAAAAAAAAAGTTCATTTTCAGTTTTTAAAAACATCTTTCATCTGACTTGAAGAAGACTATGATATTTAGATGTCATGAATTTCTTAAAAGTGACATTAAGTTCATACTTGTTGCTAATTAAAACCTATCCAATTACCTTGGGAAATATCAGTAGCACATTAAGTCTTTTGAGTCATACTTTTCCTTGAGTATTTTCAAATTGCACTTCTCAATGTTCTTTTGCAAGATCTTAATATTTGTAATTGCTGTAAAAACAGCAGGTGCTTGTCTATCTCAAATAGCTAAGTGTATAGATTTTTAATCAGCTCATATTGATGAACTGAAATTTAAATGAATCAGGGTATTTTTAGAAGCATAATTTTTAGTGGAGTACTCTGTGTACTGTCAGCTATTACTACTTTCATCATGGTACCATGTTATGTTCTAATGAGCATTACTCTATGTGCATAACCCTAGCTTAATGAGTTCTGATGGGACATGTGTTTTAATTGCTTTGCCCTCTGCACATTTTTCTGCATCCAAAATTCAGCATGAACAGTGTAACAGCTGAGTTCTCAGCCTGTCTTTTAGCTTGGGCAGTCTGCTCAATTTCCAGTGTTTCAAGCATTACAAGAGAAACACTTTGCTTATTGTATTACGGACTATGACAAACCAAGTCCTTTCTTGAAAGTCTGAAATGAAAACCCAGGCCTTGAACAGGTGAGAGCAGCCCGCTCTCTGAACAGCCAGGAAAACTGATGGTGGAAATCAAAGCAGCTCCTTGTTCTTCAGGACTTGTTCTCCGTAGGCCTTCCCAAGAGTCTCAAATCTAAAAGGTCTTTCCCGTTCACACTGATACAAAGTTCAGTTCACATTTTCACTGATCAGTTGTTCTGTAGGAAGGCTTCTTAGGTTGAATAATGGTCTTGATGTTTAAAATATTACAAAACATCTTATGGGGTTTTTTTATTATTTTATATGGAATTTTATATGGTATTTATTTTTATAATTTTTGTACCAGTTATGTTTTCAGATGCAGTAGATCACTTCAAATTCAGTTCTAAGGAGGTTTTTGTTCTCTGTTGCAGAAGTCAGATGCTGTAAGAGTCACCACCTTCACTGGCTGCATGGGGGAAACCTTTCTAGACAGCAAACCGATAGGACTCTGGAATTTCAGGGATATTGAAGGCGACTGCAAAGGCTGTGCCGTCAGGTAGGTACAGCACCCACAGTTTCTCACAGTGCTTCTTTAGGGAACCTGCCTGCAGTGACAGTACATTCAGTGGTAAGTAGCAGGAAATTCCACAGCAGCCATCAAATTCCAATGTGCATGCAACCAGAGTTAGGTTGCAATTCCACCGAGAGGGGAAGCAGCCAGTCTGGGTTGTAAGTGTGGTCACTGAGTTACCAGAACTGGGCTGGTGTGACAGGGCTGTGATAGAAAGGCTCCTAGAACCACATTGAACTGACTCTGGCTCATGGACAGCTGTGATGAGGATGCCTGCACTCCTGCATGGTATGGACCAGAGTCCAGTGCCTCAAGGTGGCTTTCACAGTGAGCAGAGACCCCACAAAAGAAAGGAGTTTGCATTCTCGAAATAGAATGGGAAATCCTGTCCTGTCAGTGGGAGGTTTGATAAGACATCGAACCAAGTTCAGGAAGACTGCCAAGAGCTGTGCCCACATTTCTCTAGCCCTGCACTTTTTATTTTAACTTCACAAGGCAAAAGAAAATGGTTGGAATTGTTCTTTTCAGCCCCCAGGTGGCAGACGGTGAAGGGACAGTACAATTTGATGGTGACAGCTATGCCATGGTGAGCCGCCCGATCCGCTGGAACCCCAATATTTCCACAGTCATGTTCAAGTTCAGGACCTTCTCATCAAATGCTCTGCTGATGTATCTTGCTACTGATGACTTGGTAAGAACAGCCAGCGAACCTCTGTGCTCCTTGCAGGTTTCAGGCCATCTTTGCAGTCGCTGAATTCACTAGATCATGAAAACAATTAGTAATTTAAGGTACCACTGTCCTGGTATGATGCTTCACTGCTGGCCAAGTGAAGACAGTGTTATAGTGTTCAGGTTGACTACCTCATGTTTACTGAATGGGGATCACTATGTTAGTCTGGGAAGAATTCCAGGTTTTCTGAATTTATTAATTCATTTTCCTTTATCCCAGATGTTTTTGTATGTGAACATTTTCAGTTGGTTTTGTCTATTCATAGTTTAAAATATTTTGTGATGGCAGGGGAAGTATGAGAAGAGACAAGTAGTCTTAAGTAGAAATCCTACTCATATAAAGAAAATGTTTATGTTTTATTGAGTGGATTTAAAGGGGGACTGGTGCAACAAATAAGATGTAATAGTGATTGTGTTTTTCTAATATCTACAAATGATGTCTCTTACAGCTAAAACAGAGAATAGAAGCATTACTTTTAAAGTTAAGGTTTTTTATTGGCACACAGTATCAAATATGTGTGGATAACAGGGAGAAATTATTTATAAAGACATCTGTCCATATTTGAATAACTCATCTTTGGCATTTCTGATCCAGATTGATTTGCATGACTGACAGGGAACAGTGTTTCCCTTATCCTTTTCATATGGGGCAGAAATTATGTACAGTAGTTTTCACTGATGTCTTGAAGAATTACTGAGCACTTGCTACTTCAAAAAAACTGTGTTTGTGTAAATCAGTCTTATTTCAGATGCCTGTATTTTGGAAATAATTATCAAAATAGCTGGAATTATCAAGGAGGAGGGTCCTCCTGAGTGACTGTAGGAAAAGCTAGAATTTTATTATGATAATGAACTATGTATATAGTTTTTTTCTAATGCACTTTTCAAATTGAATATTGAAAGCATAATTAAAGTCTTTATTTTAGATTATTTTAAATCATTATTTGTGACTTAGGCATTTTTCTATGAAAAAATATTTAGTTGAAATCTCAAAACACAAGCAACTGGTCCCTGGTATATTTTGTTTCTTGTGATGCTGTCCCACCACATAAAAACTTGGAAGATACTCCTTCTAATGATGCATGGATAGACATGCCTAAGAATCTAGAATACTGAGTTTGTTCAGTTTTTCTCTGAGAAGAGGTGGAACTGGCCATGAGCAAAATGATAATAAAAATTTCTCTGGTACATTTATGTCCTGGGTCATAGTTCCACCATTACTTACCTAGTGGCTTTCATGCTGTCCAGTTCTCTGGCTATTTGTTTTGCTCTTTGTATCCTGCCAGCTCGTTTTCTGGAGACAGTGCAGCATATATTGTTGCTCCAGCCAGGCATCTCCAGTTGCTGCTTGGATACTGGTGCCAGTTGTTGATGAAATCAAGAGTGTTCATAGCTCTCTTTGTCTCCATCTCTCTGTTGCTCTGTGATTTCCATAGATTACTCTCTGGAAAGCTGGAAAAACATGCCCACTTCACCATCTTCACTATTTTTGCTTTCTACCTTGCAAGTTTAAATCTAGCTGAGATATGCAATAAATATGCTAATTATAGTACAAGCATACACTCAAAGCTGAGTATTAGTTTCAGGTAATTATAATGTCCATTTTTATCTTCAATCTAAAATAAAAGTGCAGCTATCCCATCAAAACTGCAACTAAGATGCCAGCAAAATTCCAACTAAATTAGCAATCCAAAAGAGAATGTAAGGGGAAAAAAGAGCTTGGCATCAGACTTTTGTATGTGAGAGTCCTGGGTAGTAAATGTATGAGTTGTGGCATTTTTTAAAGCTTGGAAAATGTTGTCCATAGTCACCCAGGGTTAAAAAGTGTTTATTTAATGTCTTATGCCTCTTACCAAAATGGACAAGAATCATGATGGTGTATCTGACCCTTTTCATTAACAGAAGGATTTCATGAGTGTAGAACTCAGTGGTGGGCGTATAAAGGTCAGCTACGACCTGGGTTCAGGTACAGCTTCAGTTATCAGCAACCAAAATCATAATGATGGCAAATGGAAATCTTTCACCCTGTCAAGAATTCAAAAGCAAGGTAAGTTCCTGTGGTGTCAGCAGCATCACTTTTCCAGTTATCTGTGCAGTACACCTAACCTTCTAATCACAGGGATGGTGCTGATGGTGGAATTATAAGTTCTGGTGGGAATTATAAGTTTTGGTGATTTAGCAACTTCTTTTGTTTAGTTTATAGGTGTGTTGAGTTGCACGTGAGTGATTGCACTGTCAAATAGTGCTTCATGGAAGTGGCTTATTTTTCAGGCATGATTATTTTATACAATCATAACTTGCATTCTAAAATTCCTCTGTCTGGGAAAAAAAAGAAGTCTTCTCATCACTTCAAAAAAGACTTCATCAAAAAGAAGTTGTTTTCATCAGATCCATGTTCCAAATTATGAAACACGTGTGATTTTTGTTAGGACAGCAATAGCTTTTATCCTGTACAGTCCTCTCATGCTCCAGCATATACCAAAGTGCTTAAAAAAAGCAGTGACTTTAGTATTGATCCTATCTAACTAGACAAACACCACTACTTTATCTTCCCTAATGATCTGCATTGTGTCATGAACTGAATCTGCATGGAAACAACTGGGAACATCTCCAATAGTTCTACTAATTATTCAACATGTTACTGGCACAAAATGTGAAGTAGTGGAATTTGAAAAGATCACAAAGACTACTGGTTATCATGCTGGCAAAACCCTTTTTTTTTTGTTTCTTAGTCTGGTTATAGGGCTGGTAGAATCTTATCTGAGCCGAATTTGTTTTACTGTGACATAGAAGCTTTTGCAGTTTGAACTTCTACTGCATTCTGAATCTTCAGGGTCACCACAAGCCCCTAAACACATTCCTCTGCCTCTGCTCCCTGCAGTGCCAGCTCTCTACCTGGCCTTCACACCTCACACATCATCCTCCTCGTTGTCATTTAGCTGAAGTAGACTTAGAAGTTGGGACAGTGACCAAAGTAATTTAGTGATCTCACTTGCAGATTTGCTGCACCTTTAGAGGAGGAATGTCTTATGCTAGCCAGTTATCATAGTTCATACTTAACCCAGGAAGTAGTAATATAAAATACAATGTCATGTAATTGATATTAATCAATAGCATTCAAACATCACATGTTTATAAAAAGATACAGGTATAGAAATGAGAGGAAAATTAATCTGGTTTTGGTAAGGTGTAACAGAAAGTCTGTCTATTCAATTTTCAAGGAAGAAAGGAAAGAAATCCTTTTTTTCATCCCTATGTATCTTGGAGTCTGCTCAGCATTTTTCATTGAGTCTTATTTCTTTTATTGAACTTTATATTCTGCATTAATCCATACAATAAAAATATACGTGGAACGGACACCTAAATAGGATGGTCCTATGTAGCACATCACCACTGACTGAGACTGGACATGACAGCAACTGGCTGCTTTGGGTTTGTAAGTGGTGTAGAGTGAGTGATCACCAGTCTCTAAGGCACATAATGACAGTGCTTAATAAACTTTTACACTAAAAATCCTGTTCAAGAGGCACTCTTTGGACTGAGGTCACAAATTAAATGTAAAATGATCTCTTGCCATGACTGTGTCCTGAAGTTTTAGCTCCAAATTACAGTGGAATTACACAAAGAAGGCGCCAAATGGAAACAGGTTTAGAGAATATATAAAAAAGTGTACAGAATTGCTATGGCTTTTCAGGTTGTTATGGAAACAGAAAAGTGCAGCTTTCTTCCCCTGCCCATAACTGATAATGTGGAAATCCAGTGTCTTAATTGAAAAATACAGCCTTCCTTGCCTCTTCCCTCACCTGCTAACACTCCAAATGTTTTTCTGTTGGTTTCTTACATTAAAACATCATTGTTCATGATGGATATTTTCTAACTAATCTCAAATGTCTTTTAGCCAACATATCAATTGTAGACATAGACACTAATGACGAAGAGACCATAGCAACAACTTCTACAGGCAGCCACTTTGGACTCAACCTAAAAGGGCATGAGAAAATATATTTTGGGGGATTGCCAACCCTGAGAAATCTAAGGTAATGTGGCTCGAACCAATTTCTTTAGTCTTGGTAAGGGAATGTAAATACAATGTATTTATTCTCTGCATTTGCTTCTCAAGTTCACTTGCAGTCAGTGAATGGTGAATTCCCAATGTACCCTGTACTGCCACAGCAGAAAAGTGGTTTATTTGCATATGTTTTGTATTTCACACTGCTCACCTTACACACAAACAATGGAAATTGCACTTGCAGTGCAGTGCATCTTTCTGATTCTGTGCAAGAACCATGATGTAGCTGTTTCTTTAAGTATTTGTTTGATGCACAGAATTTGTGACTGAAGATTCAGAGAATTGGCTCAATACCTTCACAAATTAGGAATGTTTACTTTGTGCATGAGTAAAAGAATTGACCTACAGACTACTCCATATGGGATTACTGCTTGATGGGTATCCACGTTTTTGCATAATCAGTGTCTAATATTTTGCTTAAATATTATTTTAAATTATTTGTAGATTTTAGTTCCTGGTCTCCTTAGATAAAATTCCTCCTGTGTTCAGGACTTAAAGAATATGATACGATACTCTTCATATATTTAATGTAAGCAGAATGAAATATTTTCCCTTCAGAAGTCTGATCCTGAATTTCCTACACAAATAAAATTCCCAGTAATTATTTTTTAAATATTGCATAGTGATATTCACAAATGTTAAATTCAACGTAAATAAATTAAAGAAATGGGATAACAGATACTTGAATTTAGTGACTTTCTTTCATGACTTTAAATAGACCAAAAAACTTATTTAAAGTTTAAATGAATATTCAGCAGTTTTGCAATGACAAGAACAAGAAAATTCTGTGCTACAATGAACAGATGAGCAACACAGAAACAGGCCCATTAATCTATGTCAGCTTTAACTAAATGGCATAATGAGAGCCTTGAAGTGGTCTTGTGCACAAGGAACTGTTGTGTTTAATCCACAGACTCGTCTGCCACTAAAAGAATGGACATATTTGTTAATTTATTGGGATAATCATTGACCTCTGATGTCAAATCACCCAGCAATAAAAAGATCTAAGATCTATTTTACTCATGAAATAAAACACTATATTATGTAATTGTGAAATCACACCAGTGCATAGCAAAACGTCTAGAGCAATTATCTTCCACTTCCTTTGTGGCTGTCCCGAAAATCAGTGTACCACAGCTACTTTGACCTGTGGTAACCGTTCTGCCTGCAGCTATGATTTGTCAGTGCCTGAGGCGAGATTAACGCTATGGTAAATTAGAATCAAAAGTAGTGAATGGGGGATTAGGGCAAAGCTGAGCTACTGCGAACAATAGACACTGAGGTATCCATGACTTTGTAATTATCAGGTCGTGTCGGTTCTGCCAAATTCTTTGGCATGGTTTGCTTCTGCTCGTGACCAAATATGGTATCAAGTTACAAAAACCCTCTGATGTGTTAGGTTTTATGGCAGCTGTTTGTGGAGTAACTGATAGCGTACCTAGAATCCCACCTTTTATTATATGTTGTTTGTAAATGGCGTACACCTCCTTCCCTGCGAAATGGCTGAACCTTGCTACTAAGTAATAAGTATAGTTAATACTAAGTATAAGTACTGTTGTGTCACGGAACAACAATACAAGAAGTACCACTTGCGACAATTAACGCCATGTTGTTGTTTTCTTTTCTTTTCCTGTCTTTCCTTCTCTCCCCAGTATGAAGGCAAGGTAAAAGCAATCAGATTATCTGCATGACTTGCATGTGTCTAGTTAAAGCGCAGCTTGTAGCACGGGTGGCACCGCAGCAGCAGCAGCTTGGGCAGTGCTCAGAGCAGCTGCTCCTCTAAGGCTCTTAGTTCGCTCTAAGAGCTGAGCGTTCTGAGCTGCTCCCGAGTGCTCACCGCCGTCACATCCCAGCCGTGCACACACCTACACCAGCAACTTCTATTTTCCTCCCGCAGCCGCTGCTTCCTTCAGCCGTGCGCTGCCCGTGGCGCTGCGGTGCCCGGGACGCGGAGCTCGGCCAGCTGCTGGCTGACCCTGGCTCCGGGCTGCAGGAGATGTGTCATCCCACGGGACGTGGGCAGCGCCCTGCTCAGAGGCACTGAAGCAGTCACTGAGGAGAGCATGAGAGCGAGGGGGCGATTTTTTGTGAAATTTGCCGCTTCTCATGTTCAGAACAGGAGTATGAGGGGGAGAGAGGGGAGGTCACCTATTTCTGACTGCGTTTTCAGTTTGCAGCTGTTTGTATCCGTCGCTTTTGCTTTGGTATGCTCAGATATGAGGTGATCTTCGCTGTGTTTTGCAGCCTAATTCCTGGCTTGAATTGGAAAAATATAACTTCACCCCCACACTCCTGCCCTGAACTTTAGAAAGATTATTTCCTCTCAAGCTACAGAAACTGCTGTTTGTTCTCCCTCAAAACTGGCCTATTTTCACAAAGAAGAACTTAGAAAAAAATCCCAAAAAATCAACAAAGAATTACGGAAGATCTGAGTGAACTTGGACCTTATGTGGTGTATTTTGGAAAGGAAAAAAGAAAAAAAGGAAAAAAAGAAAAAAGAAGTCTAAGAAAACATCAAGCAAGTGTTCAGTGTTTGCAAAGAGGTTGAGCCAACCCACAGTACTCCCTTCCAACCTTACCCATTCTGTGATTCTGGGATATGGGTTGGGAATTATAACAGCAGCTGTTTGTAACAGGGCAGGATGAAGACAGTCTGTCACTGGACAAGGCAGGAAAGGGAGTATCAAGAATGCTTTCTGGATGGCAAAGATTATGGGCTCCAGTGACAATGATAACAGCAAAACTGTTCTTCCACTGGAAGATAAATCTGTAAAGGAACTGGAGAAGAGCTAGGGAAAAAAAAAAAAAACTGAAAGGTGAACATAGCTACTTGACTGTAACTAAAGCAGCATATGGATCATTTTAGTAAACCAGATGCTTGCTTTAACGTATGCAGAGAGTACTAATTTGCCAGAGAATACATCACGCTTGCTCGGTTGGCTGTAGTGCAAAGAATGGCTTTCAGTGCCAAAATGTGCAGCTAATTAGTATCTGTGCAAATTGGTTTTATTTTGTAATTAAAATTATTTAAAATGTTTTCTTTCCTTCCAGGGATCTGAAATGGTTGTTACTTCCCCCCTTCCCCATCCCACCCCAGTTTTAAGTCCTTATTTATTTCCCAAATTAATTTTTCTCTCTTTGAGCTGTTCATACTATTCAGATACTCTAGTAAACACTCATGGGTAATACTTTTTAGTGAATAAAATAGTGTGGTTTTTTTCTTTTTGGATTTACTCTCCATGGTCTCAATGGCAGCTTTTTTTCTGAGGTGACTTTATAAGGCTTTTCTTCTGGCAAGCCTGGTTCAGATGTTACCAGAAGTTATGGTCTCACTCTGGTGTACCCAGGCCTGGGAAATCGTACTTTTGCAATCAAACATGATAGTTTTTGTGTTACTTTCAAAGGGTTTCTTATTTCCTTTCATCAGCCAGCTGATGAGTCAAATATGGAACTTGAATTCCATTACAATGTTTTCCTGTTTTGGATGGATAGTTACATTCTGCAACAAACCCAAGTGCTTTGTTTTGTTTAACTGCCTGAAAATGTCAGATGTATAGCTGTGTCCTGAGAAAATATGCAGCAGTTTTCATAAGAAAGATACTGGAAATATAAATGTCAGTCCACCTTATTGCATTCCTGAAGCTTGTGGGCAAAAACTTTATTCAAATATTTGTACACTCCTAAAGTTCATTTTTCATTGGATCTAGCATGCAGAAAGAGAAATGAAAAACGTCTTCCAGTTAAAGTCTCTCCTTACTGTTATGATTTCTTAGCTTAGATCTTTCTGCTTTACCTAAGGAACAACAACTTCCTTATTTCATAGCTCCTTTTTTGTGTTTTAACACCAAAGGTGATAATTTTCCTTTATCAAAGGAAAAACACAGAAAACAAAACCACCAACCAAAAACCCTTTAAAAAAAGAAAGAAGGAATTGAGAAGGGACTGCTGTCAGTTGGAGATGAGATGAACCTCTTGTTACAACTTTGAGTGATGCAAGGCAGAGTTCAATGTGTGCTGATAGATTGTAGAAGGCAACACAAATTCGAGTGTATGTGTGTAGTTAAAATAAAAATCAAGCATCTGTGCAACTGAAAGTGTACATATGTGTGTCTGGCTGACTGTTCTCCCTAAACTCTATTTTTGAAAATACATTGTACTTCTAAATGTTTTTTAGGCCTGAAGTGAACTTAGAGAAATACACAGGTTGCCTCAAAGACATTGAAATTTCAAGGACACCCTATAACATATTGAGCAGTCCTGACTTTGTTGGTCTAACCAAAGGATGCACACTAGAGGTTAGTCTGATTTCCATGTATTTTGGCCTTAATGTTTATGAATGTTTTCTGGTTTCTAATTTTATGGTACAGTAGATTAATTGTATATGGTATATTCCTTGGGATGGGAATCTAACCTTAAAATCCAGTTACATTTAAGAGAAAGAAAGATGAGTAAGTCTGATCAGCAAGTAGACCAATTTTTCAGATCCTGCCTTCTTGGAGAGTGTCCCTGGCCACTTGTGATATCCCTATCTCCAAAGGGTAGGATTTTCTGAACTGCTTAGCAATGGTTTAGCTTTGTTTCAACTGACTAAAATGGTAATTACTGTCATTAATGAAGGTAGGCATTGACAACACTGCAAAAATTAAAAAAAAAATCTGATGCACATAAAACACATGGATTTAATTTTTTTAATTGTTATTATAAAGTCATTCACTCTATAAAACCTCAGGTATAAATATTTACTGTCATGAGCTGGAAGGCACATTTCTTACTGATCACTAAGAATGCGCAAAATTCGTGTTGTTATTTTAGCTTTAAATGCATCTGTTTTCAGTTGTTGATGCTTGCAATTAACAGCCTTTCAGTGCATATAGAATTCAAGGAATCTGATCTGAAATTTGGGAGAGAATTTAGTAATTTTCCATGGAAAAGTCTTTTTCTACAAAAAAAACCCCAAAACTTCCACTGACATATGTGTCCCAATGAATAGTTTGTATTTCTTCCCTGGAAATCTCTACTTCATAAGATAGTTTTGCAAGCAGATGGAGGATATCCATCAGACACCATATATACCATATATCTGATGGATACCATATATCTGATATTCCATATCAGATACTTTATCAGGAAATCCAAATGAATTGTTATTCCGATGCTCTCCAGTTTCATCTTTTTTTTCTACAAAACGTTAAAACTTTACTTTGAACAGCAACTGGAACTTGTCCAGGCCAAAAAAAGACAAAGGCCCTATTTTGCTGTGTTTATCCATTGTACCTTTGGCCTTCATCAGAGCAAAAAGTACACTACAGTAGGACTCTCAGGTGAGATATTAGACTAGATTTGTTATGAGATCCGTATTTTCAAGTTTGTGGTAAAGCTAAATTGTAAACAAGCAGATTGTTCAAATGCTTTTAAATTTTACAGATTTGACTTCAGAAGAAAATAGAGAGGTACATATTTATGATTTATAGTATATTCTTTCTGAAACAGAAAAGAAGGATAGTTGTGTGTATTATCTTTTGTTGCTATGAATCTTAGGAAGTACTTTGCCTTTCACATTATTTTGTAACACTTGAGGTTTCAGAGTATGAAATCTAATTGGATTAACCCTTTTCTTGGGGAAATAAATAAAATATTCTAATTTTACAAAACAAGACGTAGGAAAATTAAAAAAGAGTGAAGCAAAAGTAAAGGATAAAGACTGGATATGTGTTCAATCATTAAAATGTCCTCAGATTTCAGAGAAAGGTAGGCACCACCAGCAATTATTTTATCTGGCATAATTTTTTATTTCTAGACCTGGAAAAATTTCTGCTGTACTGCAAAAATGGCAAACTACTTAAGAAAAAGTCACTGTTTCTAATGATTGGTCTTCCACATCTGGAAGAATACATGAGTTGGCAGTGATGACAGAAAATCTTTTGGAGTATGCACTGACTTATTATTTGATGACATATTCTACTCTTTAAATTGTGTTAATGGGTAACAGTGTCTGAAGAGCTGGGCCATGTGCAACAAGTGCTTCATTTATGACTCTGAGTAACCAAGAAAGCAGTGGTGCTTAGTGAAGTAATGAATATTAATGAAAAGTATTCTCTCAGCACATCTGACAAATAATAGTTTATGTTCATATTGGGGTTTATTACCTATTGCATGGATTTAAAAGCAAACTCCAACTGTATTAACTCAATGGAAAATACATATATAAAATAAAAACAGCCTTGAGCAGTTATTTTTAATCCAAGAGGATATATTGACATAAAACTGGAACTTTCCCTTTCTGTAAGACAGGATTCCACAAATACCATAATGATGCCAGATGTAAACAGATAAACTAAAAGTGTTTGCAGAACACTTTGAGGAATAAATTGCTAACTGTTTGTTATTACTTTCCATCTTTTCACAGTTCAGAGATCTTCCTGTGCATTCATAATGTTGCTTTTAATTCTACTAATGCACTTTCCTGTCCTTTCCTTCCTACAGAACATTCACACAGTCAGCTTCTCCAAGCCAGGTTTTGTGGAACTGCAACCAGTCTCCTTTGATGTGGGCACAGAAATCAATCTCTCCTTCAGCACCAGGAATGAGTCTGGGATCATCTTGTTTGGCACAAGTGGCACAATTATTCCTCCCAGGAGAAAGCGCAGGCACTCTGCAAGGAAAGCTGCTCCCCTGAAGAGAAAGCGCAGGCAGACAGGACATGTAAGAGATTAAAAAAATAAAGATTAAAGATTAAAAAATATTAAAAAAACCCTCACAATTCTACTGAACTGGCAGAGTTTGTTTCAAGACACTGTCAGATGTTTATGCTTAAGTTAAAATTCAGATATTTGGAATAAATTATTTCTAGTGTCATCCTTCATCCGATGAAGAATCTAATAGAAGTTCAGAATTGGTTTTTTTGTCTTGGAGAAATTGTTTCTCTTACAGATTTACTGTCATGTATCCATTGCTTGTTGCTAAGCAGCAGATTTGGTTTTCTATTATATTCCATGTTGGGTTTTTTTAACCAAACCCAAATATTAGAAAATACTGTTCTTCACTCATTTTGAGGACTACTTATGCACTATTAATACTTGGAATCTCTCTCAATCCTGTTCATAGAGACATAAATGAGTATTATTCTAATTTCCCTGAGACCATAAAAAAAAAAGTGGTGAACACAGTGAAATTGTTAGAAATTATTCGAGTCTTGATTAAATCTTGATTAAAATCCTGACAGGCACACTACAACAACAATAAACAGATTGTGTTGATGCATTCTTTGTTCAGGACTTCTGGGAAGTGATATTTCATTATTCTCCTTTCTGGCTGTTTTGGAAGAGAGCTCTTGGTGACCTGGAGTAACACACTCCAGGGACAGCACATTGTAATGGCTCACCTGGATGACATTATCTTCAGGTTAGGGGCTCCTTCATTTCCCAGCTCTTCAGGTCACAGAGGTGAACATGACCTCTTATTGCCATATTAACTGGAGTTTAGATCCTGAAATCTGCTACAATATGATACTGGTGCTGGAGTAACTACTGGCATGATTTGCCAGCCCTCCAAACACAGAACTCAAGCTGAAATCAATGCAGTTCAGGGCTTGATGAGTTTAAGAGCAGGTCCTGTAACATCATAAATGAGAAGAATTGTAGGTTAGAAGTCCCCATCCTTCCCTGAAAATAGATAGAGAGTTAAATCTTCTGTTGACATTTTCCATCATGACCTCATCTTACCCCTTCCCCATTATAAAAATGCTGGAGTCTGAGCACAGCAGCAGAACTGAAAGAGCAGTGTCTTGTCTACAGTGAGCACATGAGCAGCCAGTGTAAGACAATAAAACATACACATTAATGTAAAACTAAGTGAAATCATTTCTTTCCAAATATGACTTATCTTTTCACTCCAACATGTACCTTGCAGGCCTACTATGCTGTGTTCCTGAACCGAGGTCGGCTGGAAGTGCACGTCTCCACTGGGATCCGGGATCCGCACAGGATCACCGTCAGACCCGAGGCTGGCGAGTTTCACGACGGCAGAGCACATTCCATCCGGATAGAGCGAGCTGGAGGGTAACACATACCTGCAAGTGCTACAGGCCACACAGCAGAGCTAATCCAACAAAGCTAATGTGTTCATGGCTTTGGCAGTCCATGTAAATGCTTCTTCTGAGACAAAAAGTTTCATTCCATCATTATCCAGAAATTCTTAGAAATAAGTTTCTGAGAGTCATTCTTGTTCTGAAGAGCTGGTTTACATGCTTTTGTAGGCTACCAGCCTGTTTCTCCAGACTTGTGTTTGCCTGAAATGGCATCTTTAATCTTCTGATTCTTTGCAAATATATTTTATAAAAGGATCTGTGGGTGAGAAATTCTGCCATGGTGCAGTAAATCTCCTTTTCAGGACATACAGAAAAATACCATTTTCAAAGTGTTCAAACTGCAACAGCACAGCAGCCTGTAGCCTTTTTGAGATGCCATGTGCTAGACACAGTGGTGCCCAGCTAAATGTGGCAAAACAATGAAAACACAGTCCCACTTTTCTTATTGGAAAAGCCATCACAGACCTTCTCAGACCATGTTGTTTTACACTGAATTTCACTTGAATTTCTTTGCCCTTTTTCAGACATTTTAAAACCTTCTTATTACACTTCACCATTCAGAAAGTGATTAGAAACAGCACTACTCTAGCGTGTAGAACTCAGGCAGCCAATAATATTTGTGGCCTGGAATAGCCCTTGTTCCAAGCAGGGTTTGTTATGGACATTTGAACAAATGTGTACATTCTCTACAGACATTTGTTGCATTAGTGCACTATGCACAATGTTCTGTGTTGTTAAAAGAAATCAGGAAGAAGATGCGACATCCAACGTGTTACAAAAGGCACTTATCCACTTCACCCTCTTACCCCCACAACAATGAAGCTTTCTTGACCAGCCATTCCTGTCTAGTCCCCAGGTGCCCTTCTGTCCTCTCTGTAGTTTGCTTTCCTTTCTGTATAATTTTCTGACTGAATTTCTATTGTATTGCTAAAAAGCCTCTCACAAATAATGCCTCCAGTCAATAAGACTCCTCTACTTCGATGACTAGGTCAAAGTCAAACTGTAAATGCTTTGGGAAAAAATAGTTTTTTAGGAAATGGATGACTGCAATTTGTGATACATTTTGTGTCACTGTGACAGAACACAAATATGCAGATGATAATAAAAAGCTCTAAGTAACAAAGTAAATTATTTTATGCAGTGCTGTAGCCAGTACACTTAGCTTGACCTTATGAGGTTGCATGTGAGAGTACATCAAGGCAAAAGTGCTGTACAATGCCATCCAGTGATGGTGCTTGTTCAGATGAGACCTCTGTGTTTTCAAAGTAGCTTTGTTACAAAACAAATGCCTGAACTCTGAAGTTTTTGTAGCCTGAAATATGAAAAGACATAAATTATTATTAACCCTTCCTCTGCTCATCATGATCTCAAGCTTTTTTTTTTAAAATGTTTTCTGTGAAAACTCTGCAGAGACATAATTGTCCATATGATTATGAAAAATGATATTGTTGAAGACTAATGTACATCATTGCAGGCTGATTTTGGGTCAAATCAGCTTGGACCCAAAATGCTTATGATGATTAGCGATGGCTAAAACGCAGCAGCAAAAAGGATAACTTGAGTCTTGACAATCTGACTTCCCTACACTTCCTCTGAAGGCAGAGAAGGGAAATGTCCTCTCTGGGACACTTCATGGAACCTAAATTAGTCTTTTTCTCTGAACTGCTTCCAGAGAAATCTCCCTCCTTCTGTTTCCACTGCCAAAGGGACTGGTAGATATCATAGGGATTGTCCTTTTAATAACTGCTTTCTCTAACCCTTTGAAAAATTAATCACATTTCTTGCTCTGAAGCTTTCCAAACCAAATTAATTCATCCAAAACTATGAGGAAACTGGACAATTTAGACATAGTACAGCACTTAAATAATTCAGGTGCTTAAGTCACTGTCCATTTTTTTCTAGGATGTGTGTAAATAACAAAGCCAAGCATTTTGTATTTGAAAACAGGTCTCTTTTCAATAAGCATTTTCAATATTAAGTTGCTTGCATTTGTAGTTATAGTTAAGAAAGAATATCAGAGTTCAATATAATTTTGCAGTTGACAAAAGGGAATTTATTTGCCAGAGACTGATTAGTCAGGCAGTGGTGCTGCAGAGGCTCCTACCTTCCTCTCTTCAGCCTTAACAGTAACCATGGGACTGCTTTGTCTTTTGCTTGTGCCACGTGAAGTACCCATTGGAATGAATTATAGCACCTGTATTGGTACATTGTGAACAATCAGCAGTTTTCCTCCTCTGCCACCTCCGCCAGAAGAAGCTATGAGATCTTTAAAAAGTGTGCTGTATGTCTGCCATCAATCCTGCAGTCAGAGCAGTCTGGTTGTGCCCTGGCAAGAAGATAATAAGGAAATAGGGAGTCCAAACAAAATGTGACCTCGTGCTGTTCCCATCCTGCTGAGCTCTAGATGATTATATCTACCATCACAGTACAGCCAGCTCAGCCCTTACTGTGTCTGTATTGCCTCACCACAACCACTTCTTCTTATGCAGCCACAGTCTGACATTATCACCCCTACACAGCACAGTTTTGCCAGGCTTTGTCAAACAGCTACCAAGGAGGCACAGCAGCAGCTGAAACCCTTCTAGCGGTTAATATGCATTTAATGTGAGCTGCCAATTACATAGTTTGAGTTGCTCATTGTTACAGCTGGTGTAGGAGTAAACGGGGCTTGCAAGGGGGTGATTTCAATACAAGCAATAACCAGTGTAAAATATATATTTCTTTGCTTTCAAATCTTTTCCACAGGATATTCAGTGTTCAAGTCGATGAAGACAAAGTCCAGACTCAGAGGTTGCCATCAGACCTGCCCATCTCTGTTAAGAAACTCTTTGTAGGGGGTACATCTTCTCAGTTTCACACTGCACCTCTCAGAAGCATACCACCATTTGAGGGCTGTATATGGAATCTTGTCATTAATGCCACGTAAGTCTCAATGATGCCAAAAAATGTTCAGTTAATGAGATCTGGTTGAACTGCCTTGGAAAGTTTATTGTTGCAACTAATCATACTAGCAGCAAATCCTAGAATATGATCTGTTTTCTTTATATGCCATTCCTTTTTTTTTTGTCTACAGTATATGCTCCATAGGCTGTGCAATTAATGAGCTGTTTTACAGACAAGCCAACACTGTCTGTTTATCCATGAAATCACAGAAATTCAGCGGTAACACTGCAGTAAGATGTACATCAGTGATAGGTATTTATGGTGTACTATAACACTTTATTTTAGGTAAGGGTGACTTCCAAGAGAAGTCAAAATTCTGAGAACCGCCATGGGAATCAATTTACTTTGTGGAAAGTGCAGTAATCTGGAAGGAGCATTTGAGTAAAAGGAAAGGTAATGGTGAATAAAATAAAACCTCTATAAAAGTTTCCATCTAAATCTTTCTTTCACATGTCTGACACACCTAAATTAGGATTTTATTGCTCCACATCAGAGTAAATGGCATCTCTGTAATACCATTGAAGCTACATAGGCCTGTGAAGTTTGCCACAGAGGATGCCTGTCTCTCTGCACTGACTGTAGGAAGAAAAGCCGATGGTCACTATCACCTCTAGTTTAAGTGTCTTGCTTCTGTACCTGTAGCTACCTGTACAGGGCAGGATGAGTCCTGGCTTTTGTGTCCTGTGAAGTGAAATTACACTGCAGCATATAGTTCTTCTTTATAAATGGGTGATATAAAGGCAGAAAAACTAATAACAGACATCGCTCTTCTTGTGTGTTCTCAGCCCCATGGACTTTGCTCAGCCTGTGTCCTTTGAAAATGCGGATATTGGCCGATGTCCCACACTAGAACCAGAAGTTAGGCCAGCTGAGGATGAAGATAAACCAACTCGTGCAACAGTTCTGGTCCAACCTGAACCAGACACTAATGGGGAGAAAGAAGGGCCAAGAATCCCTCCTGCTTCTCCTTCTCCAACACCATCTCTATCGTCAGCACTTGTAAGTTTAAATCACTTCAGTCAGATAGAGTCTGAAAAGTTTCTTTTCCCAGGCAGAATTGAAAAGCTATTCAAGAATAATGAAGCACTTTGCCACAAAAATAGTGACAATTCAACATGATACTGTAAATGAACACCATGTTACAGGTCAGTAAAACCTGTGGATAAGGGAAAACTGGCTGATATCATTTGCTTGGATTATCACAACAGTAATTTAAAGAACTATATAGTTTTAGAAATATCTTTGGCTTGCATGCTTAGCTGTAAACCCTTACACTTCAGGGTGTAAGCCAAGCAATATTTTCTTGGGGTTGGAAGGGAAATCTTCCCATGGGAAATCCATTTCATTATGATATTTCTTGTGCTGGTCTCTGATGCACATGATAGCAGTCATGTCAATGATGTGATGAAGAAAAAGATAAACCAGGAGGCCTATTCAATATGGCAATTCCTCCACTGCTATTTTATAACTTCAGTCAGGAGAATTACAAAATGAAACCCCAGTCACTGCTAAATTGAGCTCAACTGTTGTTACCAGAAATAAACAGTGAGGTAGTGGCAAGCAATCTTATACAACAAAATTTAAGGAAGAAACTCCTTGTCACACAAGTTTAGTAGTTTTATAAGCTGATGGAACATTTTACTGTTCACAAACATATGTTTACACATCTGAATATTAAAATGAATAATACATACACCAGAAGATGTTTTTGAGGGGAAAACTATTTGTATTTTGTTAGACCTGAATACAACTGACAGGTTTATGCAGGCTATATATAGTTTAGTATGAGTGAGATTTCAAAATGTTGTGAAAAGCTCCACATTCCCCAGTTAGGAACCTGTTTGCATTATTGGAATTTTCACTTCAATAGTAATGAGATGGTTTCAAGAAGCTAAATTTTATTTGAGATGCATGACCACTTTTGTTGGCCAGTATATATGGCACAGCTTTATCTAGAAAGACTTATCAGGTATTACTGAAATCTCCACATCACATGCATGGAAATGGGAGCCTTGGGATCAAGGTAGGCAAGCTCCATCTCAGTTACCACCGTGCCCCAAGCCCCACAGTTACAGACACCGGCCTCTCAATGCTCTGGGCAGCGGCTGTGACTCGTTCCCACAAGGTGGAGTAGTTGTAGCACCAGGGCTCCCATGCAGCTTTTCTGTTGGAATTCAAAGAAAATTTGCTGTACAGTAAGGCTACTGTGGAAAGATAAGGAACCAGGCAACAAGGTAAAAAGGATTATCCTGTTTAATGCTCACTGTGAAGGAATGCAGTTGTTCTTAGAAACAAATCTGTTGTCCTTAAAAACAAATAAAGAAACAAACCACAGAAGAGCATGAAAGAGTAAGTGCACACTTCCTAAGACTATAAACACTAACTTTTAAAATAGCAAAGTGGAGAGGAATAGATCTACTCATTAATATCAGAAGCTAGTCCCATTCCAACTAGGTGAGTTTTGTATATCACGTATCTAGAGCGGTGATAATTTAAAACAGGAATTCTAAATAAAACACCATTACTCCCCTTCTGTCTTGGAAATACTGAAACTGTTTTAGTATGCTAAAGATTTGAAACTATTTTAAATAAGACAAGCTTTTGGATAGCTGTTACATTCATATTAGTGAGTTCTTCAAAGCATTTTTAAGGGGACTGTTGCAAAAAAGTAACTACAGTCTGGTAATGAGATAACACTCATATAAGGTGGCACTCACTACAGTAAATTATACAGAATCTCAGTGTAGAAGGACTGCATATGGAAAATGTACAACAGAAAAAGTATTTTCATGTAGGAGGCTTGAATAACTTATATGCTCTATTTGAGTACTTTTAGGACCATTTTTATCTACATGCATCCATCTGCATGTAAAAGGGGAGGGCAGTTGCATCGTGAATGAGGGAAAAACCTATCCTGTACTAAAGTCAAGACAAGATCCATAAGTAGGACAGTTGGGAAGTACACCAGCCACCAGTCTGCTGCTGCTGCTGCTTTCTGTGAATGCCAGAGTGTTCCTCAACACTGGGTAACTGCTGCTTCTGCCTCACATTGTTCCCTGCTCCTCAGGGCTCGCTTGCTGCTGACACGAAGAGCGCCAGCCTTTCTTCTCCCTTTGACTCCATGATGGTACTGCCCATTTCTGATCCATGCATTTCTGCCCTCTGTTATTAATAGCATGCAGTGAACTGTGGGGACTGCTTCAGTGCTTTTTCTACTAATTGCTTTCTTTGTAATTACTAATACAGCAAATGAGAATATGGAGAATGTGTGACAGTCCACCGGTGGCCTTTTCTGCTCTTCATTTCCACTGCCATACACACTGAGCTTCTTGACCTACCAATCAAGTCCCTGACGTCTTATAAGACTGAAGTGCAGTGCAGCTCAAGAGTTCAGTCTCTCATGTAATGTGGGACATTATTAAGCAGCCAGGACACATTAAGGCCATTACTCAAAAAGCAAAGCTGAGATATTCTAATACAGGCTGGTGACCCGTGCTTAGGGCACAGTCTGGTGAAAGCTGTAAACCTGGCTATCCTTAGATAAAACAAAAGCAGACACAGGCTTGTGAATAAAATATGGATTTTTTTAAACATGCCCTAGTGCTTTTGTTTTTCCTTTTGCTGACTTTTCATGATGAATGCTTACTATTATAAGTAGTTATTAGCAAACAATCACTGTATGCTGTGATTCCAGCCACCATGGTGTGTTGGATACTCTCCCACACTCCTTACCCTTTCTTACAGTCACCCTGCTGGAGTGAAGAAAAACTTCAGTGTTTACTGGTGCTGAGGAGCAGCTTGTGTTAGAGTCAGACCCTTTACTAACATATACCAGCCTAGGATTAAATTTACTGTCAGAATATATCCTTTTACCATGTAAAAGTGTGCCAGAGAAAGGTGTGTGTATGTGTTTTCCAATTCTTTCCAGTACCAATTGTTATTCCCTATCTTTAAATTTTAGCAAGCTCAATGTAATTGAAGGTATTATATGCATGGTATTGTCATTAGCTTAATTGTTAGACTTCTAGATAAGCCTGTAAATCTTAAAATAATTGAAAATTTTACCCTGAATTATGGGAATATGATTTGTTTTTTTCTTTTTGATGATCACTGGAAGACTGGTATTATACATTCATACCCCTGCTTGGTCCTGGTGAATTTTCCCTGTTTTTTTCCCTCCATTGCATATTGATGTATCAATTGTTCTTGTCATAATGCATGGTGTTCTACTCTGTCATAGTCAAACCAGAGCATTTATTATGCAAAACTATATTTTAGAGGTGTTCTATACTGTTGTGAAGATCTTTGTGATGTGTGAAAGCAAAAAATATTACTGAAAAACTGAGTGAGAGAGGGAAATAAATTTCCTCTTTGCAGTTTAAATCTCTGGGCTTAAGTCACTCATGACATTTTCAAACTATTTCAGAGAAAGAACTCTGTCAGGAAGCCACTGCATCTTGTGCTTTGCAGGCCCCCGCTGAGTCAGGGCTCAAATAAGAGACTGTCACCAATCCAAAATGATAGCAGCCACAGTGCTTAAAAACAGAGCTTGCAGCTATCAAAGTTTGTTTCTTTCCCGGCGGTATTGTCCGATATTTTGTTGAGTTAGATCCTATGAGTAGTTTCCTCACAATACTCTCAGTGGGAGGCAAAAGCCAGACATGAGTCGAAGCTGGTAATTATCATGGTCTCACATTGCCCCAGGCACTCCTATACAAGAGCTTTAGGACCAGAGATTAAAAGACCTGGTGAAATTAAAACGAGAAAATTATAGTGGGCAGAAGATACTTTACCTTGCATTGTTGCACCACTTGAAGATTAATAGAAGTGGAACGACAGGGAGGGGTTTGTTTCTTTACAAGCTGGGTAATGTCTCTACATTGGACAGCTGGGGGATTTCAACAGCTGTTACATCTATCCATCAGTTATTCAGATTCCCTGGTTGTTTGTGGGGGCCTTCCAACAGCACCAGGAGAAACAACAGCACTTTAAGCAAAGAATACAGTTGTAAAACAATATAAAGACGTAAAATGAAGGACTCATTGACAGCTGCAGGATCTGAAACTACTTTTAATTCATTATTTTTAAGGTGACTGGATTTCAAGTTGACAACAAAGCATCCCTTTAAAACATAAATCTTGTTTCATTTCTGTAAGAGAGCATCCTACTGTGTAAAACTCAGTTATGTGAGCTAAGAGTACACTGAACTGCCTGGAAATCACTTAAGATTCTTGTAAATGTCCACTGGTGAAAGCATGAAAGCAGCAATGTTCAAATATTACTTTTATTTGCTTTTACAGCTATCTTAATGAGCTCTGCTTTTATACCAAGTTCCTGTCAGACTGCTTTATAACTTTAGCTAGTGTGATGAGACATCAGCCCACTGGAATATTGCAGGGCCAGTCTCTTGACTAGGTACAATAGTCTCAGTCCTGAGCAGCTGGGAGACTCCCAGCACATGCGCAGCTGAGACAGACACAAAATATGAAGTTTGCATGATTGTTGTGTATTTTGCAGGATTCCTGTGCTGCTGACACAGAACCAGCTATTTTACAAGGTGGCAAGCAGTTTGGTCTTTCAAGGAACAGCCACATTGCAGTTGCATTTGATGACACCAAGGTGAAAAACAGGTATGTTGTTTGTTTCAGCAATGAGTTTTGATGGAATAGTGTCAAAATAAAATGCCCCTCCCAATTCTCTCAAAGGTATCTCCCAAAACTATGGACATAATCTGAAAAGATCACATGCCAAGATTAATTCATTTCATTAAGCATACCTAAAAAAGCATTAAGGTATAAAATCTAGGCAATGAAATGCCCACCTAAGTAGCTCTCACAAATGGAAACAAGTTACCTCTTTGCTTGTAAAGGTTTGGGCACACACAGATCCCAGACTGATTTCCTAAAAACCAGAGTAATGGAATCAGGTTGTGTAACTGATTTCAATGGCTTTTTCAGAGGAAAGTTTTTTCTTCAGTAACTGCATAATTTCTTTTAATAAGGAATTTTTTTTTCCTTTCCTCCAATAGTTAAGATCAATCTTGCACAGTAAGAAGGAAAAATGATATCACTACCCCGAAGTAGTAGTGATATACTACTATATACACTATATGCATATAGCTGTTGACATGCAAAGGAATTCCATCAACTGTTTATAAAAATGCAACTTTTTTCAATGGATTTGTGAAGATAGAATTTGTTCGTTGTTGTTTTCTTTTTGTTCTGCAGGCACATGGTCATTAACAAATGTGTCATGACACATCACTAAGCAATTTTGCTGCTTATATTTTCCAAATCCATTAGCCCCATGCTTATTTATCCCTATAAAGATGTTGTACCACATATGCTAATTTTAGAAAACTAGGAATGATCCTGGACTGATCATTTTCATGCAATGATTTTTCATTTATATTATCAGCTGCTTTCAGGTTCTGACTTTGCAGCTCAGCTTGAGCAAAGTTAGTGATGTGTTGCCAGTGCAACTTTAGCATTAGAAAATCTAAATAATTTCTTCACAGGTTCTTTGCTGTTGAGGAGGTTCTCAACAATACCATTCTGTCCAAGGGGTCATTGGGTTTGCTCAGACACAGCCTCATTTTCTCTTGGGAGAGATCAGAATAAGTGTTTTATATCCTCATTGTAAACTCTTCTGTCTGCATCTTTAAAAGTTTTGCAACCTGTCTTCAGGCAATACGACTCATTAGAAACTCAACATTTGCCAGCTGTCACTGCAGCTCTCTCCTCTTTGTGAGCATTATGTGTGTGGATGATGGATAACGCTGCTGGAATTTTACAAGTGCTGGATTTTTTAGCTTCTACAGCTGCAGCTGAGAGTTGCATCTTGAAATTCTATGCCAAGATTGTAGTTTTGTATCTCCATAGCAAAGGAGCTAATGAATGCTCATATGTCAGGGATCAGATAGGTGTGAAATGTAATTTGCATAAAACCAGATTATTTTCCTTGAATTATAATGGACAAGTAAAATTGGCCACTAGCAGTATAAATTTTTTTTAGAAAAAACACAAAAAGGTGAAGCAGATGAATTTGCTTAGAGCCTGACTCCAGATATCTTTTCCATTTTTACTGTTTCCTGTTTGTTTGATTTCTAGGCTTACAATTGAATTTGAAGTCCGAACAACAGCTGATTCTGGCTTGCTGTTTTATATGGCCCGCATCAACCACGCTGATTTTGCTACAGTTCAGATAAAGAATGGTCTGCCTTACTTCAGTTATGATCTGGGGAGTGGAAACACCAGCACAATGATTTCCAACAAAATAAATGATGGCCAATGGCACCAGGTATAATAGTGTCTAATTCTAAATTATTCTTTGCAATGATAAGAGTGAACTTTGTTTTGCCTTGAGATATTTGCAAAATGTAGTCAACACAAGCCAAACTTTACAACTAGTATTGTCTGGGGAAAAAAGAAAATAATCTAGCAAAAAATTTTGTCAGATGCACTGGTACAGAGAAATTTATCCTTCAGGAAACACATATTTCTGAACATATTTAAAATATGTGCCATGTAGTAAGGAACTACAGAAAATGTTCCTTCTTGCTTAATAGGGCTCATGTGAGTATCAGCTCATGATGATGGAATACATCATTAAAACCAGTTTTTTCTACATTAATAATGTCATTGTTAAGGCAGATTGCTGAGAACAAAGAAAAGAAAAAAAAAGAAAGAAGTAACATGTAAGTAAACCTTCCCTGGATTATTAATTCAGTAGGGAATAAATATGATATTCATGAATTTATTTGGCAGCAACTTCTGTGACTTTATGAGGGAGCATTATATGCAATGCCTGTGGCACTTGGATGCTAAGAGAAGGAATGATATCACAGCTATGAAATGTAATATTTACTTGTCCAAGGACAACAGACACACAGTATATTCATTAGGTGACATGCTGGAAGGCACCATTCAAGACAGAGAAGCAAAGTATACATGTAACTGTGGGTTGAATTTATATGCTATAAGTTACATTGGATTTTGTACCGATATTTAGAAATTCAGCCTCCACATCTCATCCCAAATGACAAAAAAATCTCATTACATTTTCTCTTACACTTTAATTGCCTCATTTCCACTCTGTTCTCCAGGAATTTTATTTTCACGGGGTTTTTAGTCATGAACTTTTTGATAATAGCAACTCCTCCTAAACCAAGGTATTTCATAAAGGGAAAAAATGAAGTTGTAGTAATCATTTATCTCTTTCATATAATGCCTGGAAGCACTGGCAGCAGACCAAGGCCCCATTCTGCTACTCCCTCTGTAGATACAGAAGAGATGCTTTTGCTTCTTTAGCCATTTTCTCTTTATTCTAAGAGAACTAAGTGGAGCATATATTTCTTAATGGAAGATTGTGTTCTTTGGGCATACAGCTTGACACTCCACAAGAGACGGCTCCTTTTTGCAGATCCTGTTTCTGTAGCAGAGAGTGGAAACAAAGTCACAGTTCCCAAAAAGAAAAAAAAAATTTGAGGAGGGAAGGCAATGCTTTTAGGAAAAGGCCACAGTCTTTGTGTCTGATGAAGCATGGGCTTCTCCTTAAAATAATCCTTTAGTGACAACCTTTTGTCCATTTGGAATGATTTAGGTTAAAAACATTTCCATCAGTCCTACAGAAGCCACTTGGTGCTGCTGCTACCCTGCTCTCTGTTTAGGTCCTCTGAGGGAATGTCTGTTCCCAGTTCGGTCTCACCCACCTAATCCTCCTTCTGCCCAAGGTGTAGTTATCCATCTCAAATTTACAGTTGCCTGTAAATACCAAGTTCAGGCCCTCACCTACAGGCCATCCTTGTCAGTATTCAGTCATTCCCACTGCATGACAGATATGCTGCCACACTGGAGCAGAAGCAGCCATGCTTAAAGAAGAGGCAAAAAATTATGTTTGTCTCTCTTTACTATTCTGGTGAGCCAACTACTACATTGTTTAGGAATCTGCTAACATGCATGATGCATTTTGCATATATTCTTTTTTTATGCAGAACCATTATTATACTGAGTTGTAGAAATTTCAATATAAACTTTTAGAAAGACATTGGCCTAGAATTTTCTCAGCTCTTGAGCAACTGCACTCCCTCCATGCAATTCACAGTCCATTTGTCTGAATAGAAGCCATAATACCAACAGAACATAGTTGGTATTGTATTTACTTTAGCATGAACTATGATCTGAGGCATGTCCAAGCTAGTGGAATCATAAACTCAGTATTTTCTGCAAACATGTGCTGCTATAAAGATTTGCAACCAGTGCCATAACATTCAGCATTTATTCTGAAGTACTTATCTATTCTCAGTACTTAAAATTGCTGTCTGCTTCCAGGAAAAAAAATACTGTGCTATGCCTGTTATAACATAACAATGAAGCATTTTAAAGGCATCTCAAGTCTATTCAGTAATTACAGTAAATCATTTTCATGATGCCTCCTGACCCAGATGCAAGTAAAACACAGTCAGATGTTGGCACAAAACCTTGCTCAGGAACTTTGTTCTATAAATATTATCCATAGCTGCTGCTGTGGTTTTTCTGTAACCACTCTTACTACTTTCTTGTGTATTGTTATATATTTTGGACGGTAACAGTAGTTACAATCTGAAAGTGCTTGGTTGTAATTCCTATAATTACAGGAATTGTAATTGGTTGTGATATCTGTAATTGTACCACATTTTTGTGTCTTTCTAGATAAAAGTAAGTCGAGTGAAGCAAGAAGGAAACCTCATAGTAGATGGTGTTTCTAACGGGACTGTGAGCCCCAAGAAGGCCGATATATTGGATGTTGTAGGAATGCTCTATGTGGGGGGATTGCCCATTAACTACACAACCAGGAGAATTGGTCCGGTAAGCAAATTTGTTTAAGTTATCTCACATGCTTTAAGTATGTCCTGATTGGTGCAAATGTCTTCCCAGATTTGTTCTGTCTTGCTTTTCCCTCGGACTGCTCAAGGATATGGAGTAAATGGACCTTAGTGGAGATGAACAACATTCTGTCAGTGGAATGATCTGACTCAGAATCCAATTAATGCAGAAACAAAAAAAAAAAATGAAATAGCAGAGTTATTTACTGTTTTGGAAAAGCAGTAAAGAAAGAAAAAGAAAGCTCCATACACTTGTATCCACTTGGATCACTGCATAGCTAGTGTATAGGTTCCTGAGTACCACTTGCCCTTTCTCTTGGCTGTAATTAAGCTAGCAGCAAATGCTAAGAAACAGTGAAAGGATCTCCTACAAGGAACAGCAGAAGCCAAAATTACCCTGGAGAAAGTACCCAGTATACTGCTGCTTACTCTAATAATCACTTTTGTGTTGCTATTACTAAAAGAGGAGAGAGTGTGTTCTGAAGGAAGGCCATGCAAATTCTTTTGTCCTCTTTCTGTTTCCAAATTAAATGTGCGTATATAATTTATCACTGTTTTAGTTCAAATGCCCAGCTTCCATGCTAACTTGGAAGATGACAGAGAGCCCAGGGAAATAAATATAATTTTGTCCTAAATTTTTTAGTGTTAACTAGGAACATTGTATTCTGTCACCCAGACCATTTACTGCATCTGTCTGCATGACTCCATGCCAGTCATCTCTCTGATGCCCTTCCAACCTCCCAAGATACACCAGTATCAGAATGGGAGAAAAACCTCTTCCATGCTTTCTTTTGCTCTCTGTGAAGATGGTTCTTTCAAAGCAGAAGCCAGAACCTGAATGAATTTAATTACTGTAAAGAATAAATTCGGCATCTAGCATGGCACAATTCAGACACACAAAAAATGGAATGTCAGTAGGAACTATGTCGGGGTTCATCCTTGGTAGGTACAGAGAATCCATGAAGAACAGTCAGAGCACAAAACTGGTAAGGAAACAAAACAGTCTCCCAAAGAAGCTGCACATGAGTAAATACAATTATACCAAGATGTTTAGGGAATGGAAAATACCATTTTCCAATGTCCAATACCATTATGGACAGGCAAGAGTTCCCTTCTTTCAGTGGACAAAATAAATACAGAAAAGGAATTCCTAGATCCTTCTTAAGTCCGTGTATTGACTCTTGCATAGGGAATGAAGGGGATGAGTAACTACTCTACATATTAGAGTTGTATTCCATAAAGAAAACTGACCTGTAAGATCATGTTTTTTAGTAAATAATTGATTGTGCAGAGAGCCCAAATTGAGGCAAATCTAAATCATTAGGATTTACCAAGCCAGATCTGAGGCACTGAAAACCAAAGGCAATTCTTTACCCACAACATATAATTCCTAGTAGTATCAATTTATGCTCTTTGAAATATATCTGCAATTTACACATACTAATCTAAGGAGAAGGATCATACTGTGTCCTTACCTATTGCTATTTGCCAGAGGTAATGGAGGGAACCTTTGCAGGTAAATGGTTCAGTCTGGCAAAAACAGTCATGTTAGGTCCTGACAGTCTTATTTTATTTGAAGTCATAGCTTCATTTAAATCCTAGTGCTTTGGGATTTAAATGAAGCTGTGACTTCAAATGTGTAAAAAACAATGCTTGCCTTCCAGTCATGCTCAGTAAAATACACTGCTATGCATAAGACTGTTGGGTTGCAGCTTCATGTAGAGGCTCTGAAGCAAACCAATTTGAAAGGATGTGTTACCTTAGGGCTTTCTTCTGTACACACAGTCCTTTTAGACAGTAGTCTATTATGTAACCATGGTGGGTTGGCTTCCTTTTCAGTGTAGAAGACTAATACCCACCTGTTGAGCTTCAGCAGATGTCACATTTTGAGCACTCAAAATTCTGCTTTCAGAAAAAGAGGTCCTATTACTGTTCCCATGCTAAAGTATAACCAGATTTGCTTTTCCATAGGGAAGAGAAAATTGTAAAGTTAGAGAATGTTATCAAATCATCAACAAATTTTGCATTTCTGTGATTTATTCTTGCAGTGAAGGTTTGTTTTGTTTTCTGGCATTTCTCTTTTTTGATAGCAAGACTTTTTGATCTGGAGATGACTTACTTAGAAATTACAAAAAGGACTACTTATGAAAAATCTGACAGAAAGCATTGTTCAGCTCAGAACTGAACTTATTCACTGGTATTGCTCAAGTTCTCATGAAAATATTGTACAGGTGTATTTAGCTGTAATAAGCTGTATAATTTCACAATACATACAGCTTTGATTTACAAGAAAATAAATTCTTGGAAATTCTTTCCAATTACAGGTCAGAATGTTGTTAGAGGGGGTAGTGGGCAGAGTCAGGACTTCTCTCTGCAGGTGTGCCTTTGTCCTTTTTGTATTTGTATGTATTTCTAGGCTCAATTTTATACACTGATGTTTATTTTCCTCCTTTCTACTGCACTGCTTATGAATATATCCTCTTTTTCTTCCTCCAAGTACATGATATATCATTTTCCTCTGTCTCACTGGTATCAAGGATAGATTTTCCTAACTCTTTAAGTCAAAGATCAAAGCCTCTGTCTGAATCTGAGAACCAAAATGCAGCTTTTGCTGACCTTGGAGAGAAGAAGTGAGGGCGAGTTCTGGAGGAGATGCCAGTGGCTTTCAGAGGTCCCACTGGGATGCCCTGCTTACACCCAGAAAAACCCCTGCCCCAGGCAGATTCGTGGGTAATCAAACCACTGTTCTAAGTGTGCCTAGCACAGGAGCCAAGCTGGAGCTGCAGTTTGCTACCCTGCACAGGAGCCTCCATGGACATGAGCACATTCCCTGCCTCCACCTGCCTCTCTGGCCAGCTGAGTGGCCCTCATCACTGCAGTCATTAGACTATGTGCAGTCAATTATGTCAGCCCTCACACAGGGGCTTTGTTCATTTTAGTAGTGATGTTACCTAGTCAATTAAAAAGGCAAAGTATAGGCCATTAAACTCCTGCATTGCTGATGTAATTTGCTATGTTTCATTATGTGTCCTTTCCAGTAAGCTGAATAGATGTGACTCAGATCACATCCCTGAAAAGTAATGTAATTCATCTTCAGTATGATTAGGAATAGATTCCAATTACAATAAGATATTAAGGATTAGCCAGGTAAAATTCAACTTTTATTCAGCTCCATAAATCCAGCAGAGAAGCAGAGAAAGTGCACTCATTGATTGCATGCTTTAGGCTTGCTTCTCATAGTTTTACATTTTGTTTGAAATATCGACTGCAGGTCGTCCATAGCATTGATGGCTGCATCAGGAATTTTAAAATGACAGAATCACCTGTTGACCTGAATAATCCAACTTCCATCTTCAATGTTGGAAAATGCTTTGTCACTGCACAGAAAGGAACGTACTTTGATGGAACAGGCTTTGCCAAAACAGGTAATGAACAACAATTCTGGTGATAGTCAAAGAACAGAGAAAGGGGAGGTTCTGCTTTCAAAAACTCCCAGTGTTATCTAACTCCTGTTGGCTGGAGTCAAAGTGAGACCAGTACTTGAAACTCTTGCTGATCATTTTTAGTTATCCTGCCTGAGGAGAAACGATGTGACTTCCTAGGAAGGTCTTGCACTAAGCACAATTCCGTAAAAGTTATTTACAGGTTTCACATGAAATGGAGTGCATTAACAATGCCAAGTTAGTTACTTTGCCTTACACTCAGCAAAATTTGTGTGATGATTATTAGGAATAATGTATTAGATGCTTATATTCCTTTTATTGTGCTTCCCCTTTTCTCTCTAAGTTGGTGCATACAGAGTGGGAACAGATCTGCTCGTGGAATTTGAATTCCGTACAACACGAATGAACGGTGTTCTCCTAGGAGTCAGCAGCCAGAAAATGGATGGGCTTGGCATTGAATTAGTAGGTGGAAAAGTGAGTAGCAAAGCCATTTTGTTTCTTCAAATAATGCTTAGATAGCATTGGTAGTTTAAATGCAAGGTCACTATCCCAATCTCAAGATGTCTCAAGCAATAACAGGGCTCTCAAAGGAGAGCCACACTTGCAGCTTTCCATACATCTAGAGGACTTTACACTTTTAAAAGATAGTTTAAAAGATTCTGTAATACTTGAGTCTCCTAAAACTACAATCAGGTCTTAAATTAGTGACTACATAAGAAGTTTTGAGGAAAAGCTTTGTCATTAATAATGCTGGTTTCTCTTGGATATCTTTTGATTCACAGTCTGGAAAACCAGTCATTATTCTGTCACTATAAAGACTTTAGAGGGGTGTAAAACACCCTAAAACTAAGACAAAAAAAAAAGAGAAAATGACAACCTAGACAGCAATTTTGCATATTTCCACCTGTGTTAACTCAGTGATAGAACCCAGATCCCAGAGGGACAGCAATCCACATAGTCTTTGGTGTGTACAGTCAAACCATGTTGACTTAAAAAAACCAAACAAACTAACAGAAACAACTGAACTATTTTGAAAACTTGCTGATGCCCGTGCCAGTGCTTTCCAGGTGATGTTTCACGTTGACAATGGGGCAGGCCGATTCTCTGCTGTCTATGAGCCTGATGCACCAGGCAGTTTGTGTGATGGGCAGTGGCACAAGGTCCTTGCAAACAAGATCAAACACCGCTTGGAGCTGACTGTGGATGGCAGACAGGTGGAGACTGACAGCCCAAACAGGGCCTCGACCTCGGCAGACACAAATGACCCTCTCTTTGTTGGGGGCTATCCTGGTGAGCATGCAACACACAAATTGTGCTTTACTTAGGCTCCAATAATGCTGCCTTGGTAATGGCTTAAATGTAAGTAGGACTAGTATGCAAAAGATGATTGATAAGACAGGTTGAGTTTGTATCAGTTGGCATGGATGCTCATTTCTGCATTCAGCTGCATTTCAGAACAAGAAGTTCTGCAACAAGAGACTCTCACAGATACACCTGCCCCATTTCAAATGTAGGCCCTGTCACAGGGGATCAGGCAGATTTTCTGCCTTCTGCTGCTCACACACACACAGCCTCCCTCTAAAAACTTTCTGTTTAGCAATAGCATAATATTATGTTGCAGTAGTAACAGCATTTGGCATATTTAAATTTAACTTAGAAACAGCAAATTTTAACCAAAGAATGTGTATATGCCCTTGAGGGGGCAGGGTAGTGTATGTGTAAATCAGCCTGTAAGACCTAAAGAACTAAGAACAAGAGCATGCACAGAGAGGTAAGAAGACCATCTCTTTCTAATTAATGCCTTTGCTTGTGGTCTACTGGGTTTTAAAGGAAAAAACTCCATAATCTACATTTGCTAATCAGTATTCTGGAAGCCCTCAAGAGAACTTGTTTTATGCAGAGGTAATTGAACAGTATCGAGAATTGGGCTGAGGTCTGTAGCTGGCTTCATCTTCCACTAAGCTGATAATGGATGCTAGTATTCATCTCTTCATAGGCAGTGAATAAATTCTCTAACAGCAGTTTACTTTCTGAAATTACAGTTAATATGTTTGCAAAGTACCAGTTTTGTTGCATTTGTAATAAATATTCCCTCTAGCTTGCAAACCAAAACAAAAAAGCAAAGTATATTTGCAGTATGTGTCTGTTCCAGTGTGTACTGAGGTCATACTGAGGTCAATGGCAAGACACCTCTGAGTTAGTTAATTCCTAAATTATTTTCTGGAAGTTGTTTTTTCACCCATTCTAATGTGTGATACAGTGCATCTAAAAAGCCTTCTCTCTCAAGCTTTGGAATATTTGAAAAATTTTCCTTGGTACTGACATATGAGAATTGAACTTTAGTCACAATGACTATCAATAAAGACCAACAACACTGTGCCAGAGGGAAAACAGCTTTGTGGCAGCCTTTTTATAACAAAACAAGATCCTAGCCTAGGAGCCAGCACTGAAGAAACAGTGCAGATGGAGTTACTATCTCGCTCTGGACTGCATGTCCAGAGGAGAGACACAAATCACAGTGACACTGCTATCTGTACAAAACAAACCTACATTTACCTCATGTTGAGGGGATATTCGTGAGTTCAGCCACATGGCAAGTTATGAAATTATTTAATAAACCTACTGCATGTGTAAACACTTTTCTTTTGCTGCTTAGTCTGGCTCATCCAAGATTTGTTTTAACATTCCCAATACCTAGACAGCCACATCACAAATTTGAAGCACAGTACCATGGGATTTTGTAAAATTAGTATTTGTATTATCCAGTCCCCTTGAAGCTGCATAAATAGAGAAAAACAGTTGTAAATCAGCTAGAATTAACTGATGGAGAATTTTCTATGTAGTGAAAATCTTCACCACCATAGTGTGGTCAAGAATAGAGATTCCTGGGTACCCAGAAAAGCTAGCATTCATCTGCTGGTATCACTCTTCCCCATGCAAGGAGAGACAGATGGATTCAGTCATCTTATCCTCTGTGAAACAAAATAATGCTGTGGCCAGACAGTCTCTACAAGTGTAAAGTTACTTCGTCAACTCACTTGGAAGAACACTGAGAAACAAGTTGAGCCACAAATTTCAAACAGTTGAGAGAAATATTTCCAGCTTCCCAATCAAACCACCCTCACTTCCATCCCCCCCTTCATTAGTGGAAAAGATACACTCCAACTCCTGGTTTTACTATCAACAAGGGAAAAAAAGAATACTTGAAAACTATCAAAACCAGTCTATAAATGACATCTGAAATCCATCCTGAGGAACTGGCTTCTTTGTGATATTAGGACTGAGAATTGCATCCATTTTGGCATATTTTTCCCCTCTATTATTCTGTGGATAAACAGCTTGAGAAGTTGAATATCTGCAGAGCATCATATATGTATTGTACACCATTCATAGGTGTCAAGCTGCATACATGGGTTACTATGGCAGTTTATATGTGTTCAGATCCTGCCACTTTCATAGTAGGATAGAAAAAGAAAAGAAGTCTGGATTGCTATCTAACATAAGCATTCATCACATTTTCTCATAATGTTTGTAATTTTTTAATAATGAATATATGCAGGAAATAAAACATTCATATATTGCTGGGGGCATCTCTTCTCATGCAAGAAAGACACTCAAAGAACAAAATTAAGTATCAACTCTAACATAATTCCTTTCTAATTTTTTTCCCTCCTTCAGATGGTGTGACCCAGTTTGGGCTGACGACTAATAGCCGTTTTAAAGGATGTATTCGATTTCTAAAGCTCACCAAGGGTACTGCAAAACCTCAAGAGATTAACTTTAGCAAAGCTTTGGAGCTGAAGGGTGTCCAGCCACTGTCGTGCCCTGCAGACTGATGGTCACTCAGTCAGTATGGGTCTGTTTATATAAGCACCTCAGATTACAAAAAAAAAAAATAAATCTATATCTACATTGCATTAATAATAAAATGTCTTTGTGCAAGTATTCGAGTAGTGTTTGTGGTATATTCCAGTGGCTCTTTCAGTGTATCTCCCAGGAATGCATGAACTATTCACTTCCCCCCATCTTCATTAAGAGAGCAACACAGTAATTTTTATCTATCTCTTTCCTTATAGCTTGAAATGGAAATGTTTCATCTTTCTTGTGATGAGTGAAACCATATATTATGCAGGTTGTTCTTTTTCTATGGAACACAGGATCACAAAATATCTCAAGCTGAAAGGGAAGCATAAGGATCACCAAGTCCAACTCTCTGAAATGCTCACTAAATGCTTTTGGTGAGGTAGATCTCTAAACTTGTATTCCTTTACAAGTCTAAATACAATGCACTTGTGGGCATGCACAACCTTATCCTTCATTAGCATATTAACTTGCTTCAAAAAATTATGCTTTGGTCACACCCAAGAGCTTTTATTAAATCTTTCTGATCATAGTATTTCCCATGAAGTTTCACTGAGAAATTAAATGTGGTCTATATGGCTGCTGCCATGCTATAGCTGTGGAACCAAGTGCAAGAAGGAAAATGTTGGTGCTTAATTTATTTGGGATTATTGATGAAAATATGCTGCACCTAAAATCCCTGCTATATCACTTGAACAGCATTGAATTTTAACAGAGGTTGCATTTTTTGGTGTTGGGACATAGAGTCTCTAATCAAGGGAGTAGAACTGGGTTCTATTACTTACCCTGAAATACAGTTTTAAATGATTCTTAAATAAAGTTTGGCATTGCTGCTCTCTCCCACATGATACTGAAGTTACACATAGCAAAAAATCACAAACCAGTTTTTTGAAGGAAGATGAAATCTTGACACTTGGAGCAGAAAAGGGGGTGAAGCAAGAACATTCCAGAGATTATTAGTGCAACACCTACTACTGATCTCTGCTCTTATCTATTAATGAAATTCTTGCCATATAAGCAGGTTCCAAAGTTCAACTCTGCTGCTTCTGCCTGATGTTGTCAGTTTGTAAGAAATACTGAATGCAGAAGCCACCCCAAATCTTCCTTAAATAAAATTTATAATGCTATGTGGATAGCAGTTTAACTATAGATGGAGAGAAGAAAGTTGCTTCCTAGATTCTCACTAAAATGGCAAATCCTAGCATTTTAGGATTTTCCTCATGCCTTGTATGTTTTAGAGGGCTGTGAAATCTTCACTGAAGTGTGGGTTATGTTTTCTGTGGATTGTTTCAAGTTGTTAAACTGTAGTATGGCAAAGGTTGTGATTGGACCTTCAGAGCAGCTGCTGTAGGAACGTAAAAACCTACCTATGCAAAATAAAAAACAACATAAAAACCCCTGGCAGTAAGGTAGCACAACCATGCAGTTAAATGAAAAAGGGAAAAAGGTTGTTAAAATTATTTTCCCACAAAGAGCCTTGAATACACATTTTCAGAAATTTTGATGTTACTGAAAAAGGCAGCTGCAAAATTGTGCGTAGGCTAGCTGCAAATTTGTGCTTGCCAGTGAGCACTCCTTCCAGGAGTGCTTTGTATTTTACAAAAGGCCTTTTTGGCATACAATGTTTCTTTAAACTGCCATGGGAGAAAAAAAAAAAAACCAACAAAACCTTTACACTGGGAAAATGCATTAAAGGGATGGTAATAAATATGTATATTGGCACTTTAACGGGGAGTCTACATCAATCAGGTACACCTGAAGAAAAAAACATCTAACTCCTATGAAGTCTTGTAGTAATTGCCTTCAGCAAGTATTCTAGTTTTAGTTGCAACTGGCCTTTAATGTTAAGGAACAGTTAATGGCTGCTCAGTGTTCAAAGTGCTAAGAATTAGTAAAGCATGCATTTGTCTCTGAAAAAGCCTAATTATTGGACATGTACTGTCTTCAACTTCTACATGGTTGTGCTTCTAACAAGCACACTGTAAAATATTCATGTGTTTTTGTGTTATTTTTTATGCCTCGTGTATTTACCTATTCTCATGCCAATAATATTTCAGGGTAGTTTGAGCAGCTCAAGAAAAGCAGGCCATAATACTTCAAACACAGTTTTGTATTTCAAAAAGTCTAAAAAATATAAACAAAGGAAGCCCCAAGACAATGTTATTGTTATGGATGTCTCACAACACACAACAGCCAATTGTTGGCCCACTACACTACCCAGGCACATTTCCTAGCCTCTAGAGGCAATTCAACATGTTCAATTCTTTTTTAACCCAAACATGCTTGCAAAGGTTTTGGAGTTAGTTTTGGGGTTTTTTTTTTGAGGGCAGACTTGAAGACACAAGGGAAATTTGAACAACTGAGCCTAGAGCTCCATGAGTTAAGCCATGCCCAGCCTCAGAGGCAGGAAATTGCCACTGCCCTGCTCAGTGCTGCATCAGCAATGGTCTTTCACATAAATATGTCTTTGCCTTGAAAACAATTACTGGAGTTCCTATATAAAAGAAGTGGAACGGGAAAAAAGAAAAAGAGAGGCCTTTATGTTCTTAGCTCTGTTGAATTATTTCTTTCTTGCGTGACCTTCCAGGAATGTGTGGGACACAGCAGAAACAATGAAACAATGCACGTTATTACATTTCTTGAACTTTCAAGTGGAAAAAAATCAACATCTGCTGTCCTCTGCCAGAGGAAATACACTCAGTAGGCTGAAACAACAGCTACTTCAGCAAATAAGCTAAAAGGAAACAGAAAAACCTGACTAATTTGTTTTCATAGATCAGTGAGTGGATGCACCAAGTACTGTCAGTAAAGTTTCTGCCTTTGAAGATTCAGCAGAGCATCTGGGAATGATCCCAGCTCCCTGTTACTCCCTTTTGCCATACAAGAGATTAATAGATTGTCAGATTCCAGAGAAAGATTAAAATTGCCTGAAACCAGCAGGTTGTGAGCTTCAGAGCCATATGCAGCTGCTGGAGATTATGCCACTGCTAATTGTGCTGGGAACAATGCAATACCTTTCCAATTCAAAACTGCAAACTTTTAATACATATTTACAAGCCACAAGTATTTAAAACCTTATTTTGGTGGATATTTTGCATACAGATGTTTTTACTGCCATTTTTCCCCCCTCAGACTTTAAATACTCTGCTGCTAAACTTCAAAACAAAAAACTCACATCCAGGTGTTTTTAGATTGTTTTAAAATTGATCTTGTTGAGTGTCGTCACTTTTAGACATTTATGACAGACAGTTACTCTGAACAAGACAAATCCCTCATCATTTAGGCCAACTGCTACGTTCAAAAAGGTTGTGTTTTCAATTTTAAATGCAAGTAGTTCTCAAACTCTTTGCAAAGAATAATTTCCTTTTTCATTCTATTCAATCACACTTTCAGCTCTTTATAGAAGCTTCTAAAGAGAATATGTTTCTGGCTTAGTATTTTTCTTTAGAATGCACAAGAAAAACTTAAAATGCCAAAAAACCCAAACCATTTCTCCCATCTCTCTTTTATCACAGAAATGACCAGGAATGTTTGTTCTAGACCTTCCCTTGTTCAGCTTCTAGGCAGTCTGAGATACCTACTGAAAGGGTTTCTCAGTACATGCAAGCAAAATTTTTCATTGGCTTGTTTCTGATCAACAAGAAAAGTGTACTCCATACCCTTCATAAGAACACATTCATTGAAGGACCACCAAAAGTTCCCAATCCCCACATACACACCAGTTTTTAAACTTTTAAGAAGACCTCGCAGTTTTAGCTAAGATTTTATGAAAGCAAATAAAACTCTTCTGAAAATATCCTCAATGGTTTTTTGACCTTTTTTTCTTCTTTTTATCATCTGCATTTCCTAATAACAAAAGTCTATCAGTTCTTCAGTCGACCATCAAGTCTGAGAGTATATACATGGGCTGAAGTTCTGCTGCAAATATGTAGAAAGGATTATCATTTTTACCATTTCATGTTTCATACCTGGACACAAAACCATAGAGAACTTTCTTGAAAATAATTTCTTAAATACACTGCTAATGTACCATGTCATGAAATTGAAACAAAACCCCAAATTATTCAGGTTATATATTTCTATGATGTTATTCTTCATACTCAAGAGTACAAATAATTTCTTCAAAAAGTGCCAGATAATTCCAAATATGATCCATCTGTTTTAACTCAAAAAAAATTCCTTTCCTGTTCAAATTTAGTGGGCAACATAGCATAAAATGACAGCACTTCAGAAACTAAAATATCTAATTTAAGGAAAGAAAGAAAACCCTAGGGAAAAATCTCCAGCAGTCAGTGCTCTCATCCATGATTAATGCTCCCACAGGAACAACATCATTCTTTAGCCCAAATCTAACACCCATCTCCCAGTTTTCACTTGCCTATGGACTTGACTCTTCACTTATTTTGAAGAGAGCTGCACAAAACTCTCCTAATGCTAGAGTCCCCTCCTTTTACCCCACCTTTTTTTAAAAGTACATTTGAGTACAAAATTAAACTGATGCTTCCTGCCTGCCCAGCATTTATCTATCGCTCTGTAATGAGGATAGTAATGAAAGTAGGTGTCTAGAATTTCAAAGACTATTTTTTATGATATTCAGTATTACGAAAAATTCTGCAAGGCTGAATAATCTGCTGTGACATCTACCCTTTCAAACATAATTTATTTTGACAACTTTGGTTCTTCTAGTTGGCATGAGCAAGGAAGGATGACTGGCAGTTGAGGCCCTAGAGTAGCTACATTTCCTGTGGTTTTCTTCATTATGATTCTGCACTGCAATACAACATGAATTTGATTTAAACAGCCAAAGGCCTCACTCCTTCACTGACTTCCATGTCAACAGAATAGCTCTCTGGGAGATGAAAAACTGCCCATCTCTCTGAATTGAGGGAATGAAGCACTTAGGGTGACACGGACTCCTATGGCCCCAGAGGCAGAGGGTTAGGTGGAAAAAAACAGAGCCCTTTTCTCCACAACTTTGAACTATATGAAGTTAGAGTCATCTTAAGCACTGAAGTGTCTGGAGGCGTAGACTGGCCTAAGACAGCAGAGAATGATACCTCTACAGTTTCAGACCACTTGAAGATCCAGGAAATATGAAAATATTACAGGTTATTCTAGTATTTCTTATTTAGCACCTGTTCCAGCAACAGCTCTATTTTATTCCTTATTTAAAGATTCTGGGTTTATGCTACATTTGCTTAAGGGAAAGTCATTGCTCCTCTTATATTTTTTCTTGGCTTGTTCTATGTCTGTGTTGTGGACAATTATGTTGAGAGGGAAGTTAACCTTCAGCTGTAAAAAAATTTTGCTGCTTAGAAACAAATGATGTTGTGTCAAACTGTTACTGAGACACCCGTCTAGACTAGAGCTTCTACTTCAAATGACCAGAGAAAGCTACAGGCTGTCCTTCACTGTGTCTGCAAATGCCACCCCCAGAGCTCTTCTGGCCCACACTGCCCCAAAATCCAAATTATAAGCCTGATCCATCAACTGAACAGCAGGGCAGCATGGGCTGACTGCAGCAGCTACAAACAAGCAGCAAACTTCACTCACTGCAGAAGCTGCAGACAGGCCTGCTGCCACCCTGGGTGTTTTGTTTCACTTAATGTGACTGCTGAAACCTTTCTTCCCAATTAGACTTAGTAGCTCTGCTGCAATCCACTACAGCACCCAGCATTAGGGTTACTCTTGATTGAATACAGCAGAACCCCAGCTTAGGGAAAAACTTCCAGATGATGTAGGTAATATCAAACATTACTAGCTACTTTCCTTTTCAAAAAAAAAAAAAAAAAAAACAAACCCAAAAAAACTCCCACAAAGACCAAGGAAAAAACCCCCAACACCCAGACTCACTAAACCCAAGCTGCAAGAACAACCTCTTACATCTTTCTCACAGAGCTACAGCATTTAGAAAGTGAAAAATAAGCCACGCATGTGTATTCCCTTAAGCCCATTTCTTTCTGTAAATGGCTGCATTATTGCTACTATTCAGTCAATTTTGACAATCTGAACAAATTTCCCCATAAAGTAATAGAAGTTTAACAAAGGAGGTGAATTTGGCTTCAATAACTGATTAGATTGGTTGAGAATTCACTGACACTGAGGCAAGCAGGAAAATCTAATAACTTCTTGACTGCTCTCAAAAAACCGCTGCCTTGTGCAAAGTCTCAAGGTCAAAAGGGCCAGGGTGTTGTTCATACTCTACTGTATCTCCTTCAGGCCATGGACAGCTGGGCAGAAGAGTGAAATCCCCAGACAAAATCTACTTGCAACAGTGGGTTGCCCTAAATTATAAAACCCCGATTTCACCTGATCCTGCATCCAGCTGGTGCACATTAAAGGAAAAGATTACAACGTGCAAACACTGAAATCACATCTCCATACAAGAGCAGTATTCATGCAGCCAAAGGGACAGTAGTAAAATAAGCAGGTCAGGAATGTCACTACAGCAGGGCAGAGAAAAATGTTGCTACAGATAGGAGTAATTAATCTACAAATCTGCACCAGGGCCAGATACAAAATAGCTCACTGTGGTTTTCTTCTGGCTTTTTTCATGTAAATGAAAGAATGTAAAAAAACCCAAAAAAGTTCTACTCATTGTGTCTGTATACTTTTGACAGTTTACTCTCCTGAAGATTACAACTATTCAACAAGCAGTTAATGGTTCTAGGTCTAGGTAGGTTTTAAACAGTGTTTCTAAATTACTGTGGGCCAGAAAATTCAAGGTTGCTTCCTATGCTCTTGAGTTGCTTATTGGCCATCCTACAAAGAGAAAACAGAGAGGGAAAAAAACACCTATATCCAGACATTACACTTGAAAATACAAAGTAAAGACAGCAGTGTTGCTTTTTAGTTTAGTTAAAGAAGGATTAAGCAGTCACCACTGATGAAAATCCAACATACCCACGTTAAACCTGACAAGTAAGGCTCAAAGCAATACTGCAACCTCGATGTTCATCCATACCCTAGCTCTAAGGCCAAGTTTGTGAGGAGCTAATACATTCAGTGCAAGACTGAGGCAAACCTGGCCAGAGTGCACAAGCACACCGTTGTACACATTGTCCATAAGGTATCTGTTATTTTAAGCCTCCAAGCAATTTTATAAACTGAACTGCAGCAGGAGTGTGCTTTCAAACACCAGCTGGCAGTGGCATGTTGGGTTGTGAAGTCTCTAAAATGTGATTCCATAAAAGACATTGGATGTTGCTGCTGCTTAGAAACTGTTAAAAGTACTAGAACAGATGGAGAATTAAGTTTACCATTTAGCTGCCTAGTTTGTGGATGGTCTTCTGTTCTCTGTTGATGAAACTAAAAATTTTTATTGTTTAGTTGGCCTTTCTCTTTTCCATGGTGTTTTTAATAAACCATTTTTCTATGTAATATCCTGTTTTTTGGAATATAAAAATTAATTTTTATCTGGTAGTATTTTGCACTGATAATCAGATAATCAGTGACCTTAAGAATAACAACAGGTTTCTTACTTTACACATATAGTATATTTTCAAAATTTAAAAAAATCTTAATTACAAATCAAAAACTGTTTGTCTACCTGATTTTTCTACCATTTATTATGTGGCTGATTTGAGGCAATTAAGGAAGCAAAATAATTTTTTTCCTGTACCATGGGAGATACTCTTGAAAGATGTGTGGATGGCCCTAGTTCTAGGGTAAACAATCTCACAGCAAAGAAAACCCCAAACCATCAAAATTCTCCACCTCACAGTAGAAAGAGCTTGAAGAGGGTGCCTAGTTCACTCTCTCATATTTGCAGAGCAATGGTCTAGGCAGTAATTCCCCATTTTCATTTGTGCACAAGGTTTCTCCCGTGATAATGTCTTTCCCTAATAGGCACCAACACCCCATGCCCATACTTGGCAAGTGTTCCAGTGAGCAGGAGACCAAGGAACAGAGGAAGAAGAGCTGGGTACGCAAGGATTCTTCTCCTCTTTTTTTAATTTTGTAATTCCAATTTTGGAGAGACTTCTCTCTTCTGAGCCAGTTCAAGACAGCAGACATAACAAGCACTTGAACTCTGTAGCTGGCTAAATGCAAGCACACTTCAAGATAAGGGCAATTTTACAGTCCTGTTTCATTTATCAAACCTGACATGTACTGCACATTTTGATTTCCATGTAATGGTTTGACTGTAAATTTACCCTCAGCAAGATCCTTTTATATGCGTTCAAACTAATTTACCTCTTGCTGATCGAGCCCTAAGTTGTAATTTGCTTAAATGCAGAGCCTAAATTGACTAAATCAAATGCATTTGCGCAAACTCAATAAGCAGAACCATTATCCACTGAAATGAGCAAGTCTCCTAAGAGCATCAAATGCTTCCTTACAGTGGAAAGTTGGCTCAGGAGCCAACCACCACTTCAGCTAATGATCGTGTTTCTCCCTCTATTTCATTAGCCAGTCTGAGGGCTCTAATGTTTTTTCCCCTCTAAATGGAAGGGCAAGAGGCATTCATAGCTTTATCAAGCACTGCAACCAAAGAAACTAAAGCTCATTTTCCAGTGTAATGAAAAGGCACCAATGAAGAAAGATACATTTGAATATCCCTGTTCATGCATACGTTAGCTAGGCCAAAAATCTCAGCCTCAAAGGTCTCAACCACAAGGATCTCAACCACCTAGCACACAGGATCCATTTGCAGAAAAGGTCATTAAATCATTGTGTCACCACACGTTTTATGCAGCAGTGCAAATACAGCTGAGTCAAACTGAGTTGCCCTTGACTTGGTACTTAGAAAGGAATATTGATTTGCAATTGCAAAATTTAAAAAATCAACACACTGGTGTCAGGCAGGAAGGCATTCAGCCTCTTTATGAAGGGTGCCCAAACCAGGATCCCCCGAAAAGGGTTTGAAGGCTCTGATCTACTGCACCAGAGCCTACCTCCAGTATTTTACTATTTTAAATTTATTCAGTGGCTTTGCAATTTAAATATAATGGTGGTGAACATAATGGAAACCAGCATCTAGTACTTTACATCATATTGAGAAAATCTCTGTTGGATTAAAAGTATTTTAAGTTTTGTGAGTATTGGAAATGAGAACTGGGTGGCAGATAGTACACCTCACGTACTGATGGCCGCTCTGATATGGAGAATTATTACTGCAGGGCAGTAGTAGCTAGACTGACTAGTCTCATCAGAAGTTACTGCCATGATCACGCCTTCAGGCTATGATGCAAGGGAAGTTAAATATCCAAGTTCATTCTGAGCTAAAATTCAAACTTTGTGTATCTAGTTGTCATGAAGAAATAAATGTCTGACCAAAATTAGCAAGACAATGAAACATTTGTTTGCTGATATGTGTAAAATAATTATATAGCCAGAACTGAAAGTCTTAAACATGCAGACTAACTTTGGTAACAACTTTAAAAATTAAGTTTTTAACACAAAATAGTAACAAGTCACAGTATTTATTAAGTACTTGTCTTTAAGATGCTTTAGGAATATTAACTCATCTGTTTTTCTACTAATAACCAAATCTCATTATTTGGGCTTACTACAAAGACCATACCTGTGGTAAACCCATAAAACCAGGAAATTAAATTACCCAATGCAATAACAACACCATTCCATTTTATTTGTTTGCCCTTTGAAACTTCTGCCTTCAGTTCCCTGTCTGCTAAATTCCATCAAAAAAACAAAAAGCAGGACTCTTTTGTGGTTTCCAATATAATATGTCAAAGAATTATGTACAGATCTACCAAAGACAGATTTTCCTCAGACATGCCTGAGTAGCTCTGCTGCAGCTGCATATAGATTGGACCTGAACAGCAATAATAAAGAGCAATAATAGAGTGTCCTGTGACAGAAATTATTCAATACTGCTTGGGTTCTCCACTCTCTCTAGTGCAGCTTACAAGAACATGAAGGCTCTGGGAATTACCAGTGCTTTATAATTACTATTCCTTTTTAAAATATTTCTGTTAAGGATTAATGCACATCCTTCCTTGGTAGTAGAAAAAAATTGCCAAAAGGCAGAACTTCTTATAAAGATTTGTGTATGTGGACAATCTTTTGTATGACAGGTCCTTGCCCAACAACTGAGATCAAAAAAGGGAGGAAAGGGACACTGCAAAGGCAGGTGGGTGAGGGAGCAGGAGGTAACAGGGGAGGCAACTTTGAGTGACAGCAGAGAAAGCTTCATGAAGGTATCTCTTCAAACAGCAGCCACTGAGGGAATTCTGTCTGCTGGACTGAAATTGTAGATATCTAAACACTAAAATGAGGAAGCTTGAGCATATCTCCTCATTTATTTTGTTTATTAAGTTTGCAGTTAATTACTGCTATGTCTGCCCTGCGTAAAAATCACACAAATCCCAATCAGGCTACTCAGAAAGATTCTTCCTACTAAATGAGGGAGGACAGGATTTCTAAATAATGTGAAGTTCCTGGGTCTAGGTCCTGGTATCATCAGTCACTTAAGATTTCTTAGGAAATTGGACTACTTTTTTATACTGAGCTTTCCTTTTATTTTTCATTGTCTTTATATGGAAATCATAGTCCAGTAAATAGTATACCAGAATATATCTACTGGAATAGATCCAGGATTAATCACATCTTTCGTGGACCCACATCTCAAAGACTTTAAATTCTGGATATATGCCATTTGCAATTAGGACAGCTTGGGCATTAGGGGAATTTCATTAGGGAAATTTCATGCATCAAGTTGCTGTATCCTAAGGAAATAAGTGATGTAAAGAACCAGCAGAGCCGAAAAGAAAGCCAGAGCAGTGTTACTGCCTTAATTCCAGTGCAGGCAGAGCTTTATCAAAATCCATCAGCTGTTGTTCTGTCCTTTATGGAAAACCAGTTACCACTCTCAGAAATCCCCTGTCCAAAATCAGCTCACCTAAAGCACAAAGGGTGCTAGAGATCTAGAAAACAAAAATGAGCTGTAGTGTTCTAATCATTTCCTTTCCTCCTCAAGAGTCCATGCCACCAGCATTACCTTGCCAATTAGAGGCTAAAGTGCTGTGTGATCTACAAGTACATCATGAGGCTGGAAATTGCTAAAGGAGCATATTCTGTAGCTGTGATGCATCTATCAGGCAAGACACTCGAGTACATCTTCAAAAATCACCATCTCATTACAGAGATGATATAGCTGCAGATCTCAGGAGGTTGAAAGCAGGGAGGGTGTGTAGGAGTGAGGGGAGAGTGAGTGAGGGGGATATGTGTGTGTGTGTGTATACTGTTTCTTCCTTCTGGACTGCTGCCAACACCACAATTTCCATGCTGTCATCAGCTGCACAGGCTTTTCAAGCACACAGACATCACATAAAAATGTAACCTCATATGACACAAAAATTAAATGTAACCTCACGTTCCCCTCTCCAGTTGTGGGAAGAGAGCTGTGACTCTAGAGAAGGCTTACATACCCTGCAAACCCTCTTATGTACAGTACATAGTGATGTCGGCTTAAAAAACAAAATTAATTAAATCCAATTCAGCCCCTCTCTTTCCCCATGTGACTTCCCTCAAAATCAGACATCCGTGTCTACAGCAACAAACAAGAACAAACTTATTTAGCCATGGTGCATGTTCTTCATTTTTCACAGCAGTTACACATACACACACTGTCAGTCTGTCTCTTGCTGATCTGCTTATGGTTAGTGCTGTTTCAAAGTAATAAACAGAATAAATATTCATCACTCACTCCCTTGCCTTGAAGCCCATTTAGTGTGACTGGAGAGGCAAGGGCATGGAGGAGTCAGCCACTGCAGCAATACAGCTACAATCATTCTCTTCACGGCTAATGAGCAACGGCAGTAAGGGACTGGTGGTTTTTCTAGCTGGCTTCTTTCACTGTAAAGGAGACAGCATTTTTTCACATTGTCTCCAGACCCAATTTGAAGGAGCTGATGAAGAACTACTGTCCCTCCAAGGCAATGATGCAATTAGAGGAAACACTGTGGAATCAAAGAGGCAAATATATTAGAATTAATTCACTGTGAGCAAGACTCCAGTCAGTAGCAGCCATTGTATTAGTGCCTTTCTAAATTGTCCTCTTGCAGTGCACTATCAGACACTCTATTCAATCCCCCTATTTTACTGTAAGAGTTTGTTTAAAGTAATGCCAGCTGACTAAAGCACAATTACTGTATGTACAGCACATGTTAAGCTTGTCACAGTGCTTCTTTCTCTGGCAGCATCAGAGGCTGGATTAGGATGGAACTGTGAAGACAGGCACTGCACAGCTTGGGTCTTACCCACCTGCAAGAAGCACAGCCTGACTTCTCCCTCCCCTGCCAAGGGAGATTGCTAGATCAATCTCTCCTTCTTAGTTATTAATAAAAAATCAAACACTGTTTAGCCCCTTCAGAAGGAGAATGTCATTTACCTTTTGTCTGATACACAGAATGCCAGCCTTGTCTGTCTGCCTGTCTGAACTTGCTCAGGCTTGGAGCAAGGGTAGGCAAAGGGGGTAGGTGAAATGCTGGCACTTCTCCAAGTGCACTGCAACAAAGCTGAAGACACAACAAACAAGATGGAATTGAAACTTCATTTCCTCCATCCCACAGATTCCCAGGACCAGGCTTTTTCTTCTAATTTGTAACTGGGTGGTAGCAGTGTGAGGGGAAGAAGGGAAACAGGTCCTTCTATTGACTTTCCCCTGGAGAGCCTTTACTGGTGCCACCACTGGTTCACACTTCTGTCCTTTCTCAGAGCCTGAGCTGATCACCTGGAAATCTAGCCTGGTTGGTTAGAAGAAGGGAGGAGATAAAAGTCATGTGGGAATCGTTCAGTGTTCTGGGTATATTAAACTTCTTTATTCCAGCATGTTATGGAGAAGATCCATCTTTCAGCATCAAAATCATTGACATTTCTGTTTCCACCTACTCTGTCACCAAAGAAACACAGTTCAGCACATCTACAGTGGTTTCATTCATGGAGCCAAGACTGTGTAAGGCTTTTTGCAAACAACTAATGACCGTGACTGCCTCTAGGTGCTCAGCAAGAGGTGTCAATTAAAAAACAGTGAAAAAACACACTCACCTGAGCCCTGCTCTGCTGAAAACCCATGTCTTTCTGAGGTGCCCTGCTTTGGGGACCAAGTCAGCCAACTTATTACCACTCACACTTTGCAAATTCAGCCATAGTTTGAAAGATGGATTTGCTTGCCATATAATCCTACAGCAAGGTCCCCTGCCTCATTTTTCTGACATAAATTTCTGTGCATGTCAGTTTGTATTAAGATCATCATATTAGATGTATTTCTCCAATATTTCTGCAAACAGACTCACAAGCCCAGTGGAAGGGGTACTCACAACCAAGAAAATAATAGTGAAAAATAAGAAACTATTTTCTGGATTACAAATGTGCGTGAGTAAAAGTTTTGAACAATTCGTTAGTCCTCACACACACTTATTTTAGGTAAAAGAGAATTAAATTATTTTCTAATGAGAAAGAAAGTTGTTCTCTTTGACAAGGTAGTAATGAGTAGTATTTTTTTTACTGCTACTGCTACTGCTGCTGCTAAAAGCAATATAAATGTATTTTAAAAAATCAAGTAAGATCCATCTCTTTCACTAGCAGAAAACAAACTGGCAAGTAGTCTGAAAGCGGTATCTTCTCACTGTTTCTTTTATATATTCTAATACTTTTTGTCAAGAAGTGACTAAGAGCAAGTGAAAATATTTTTTAATACATTGCAAACTTAATTTGAATGGTGGAAAGAAGACAAAATCTTCTTGCCATTTTACCAGGAAAGCAGATAAAGATACTGTGGAAAGAGTTGCATTACAAATGTATGAAAAATCAGAGTGGTCAGACACTACTGAAATAAAACTCGCTTCAGTATAGTTTTTATTTCTACTCTATATTTCTAACTACAGAAATAACTGTGTGACAGGATAAGAAGGACAGGAACACTTTTGTGGAGTAAAAAAAGATGAAATGCTCCAGATGTACAAACATTTTGATTATACTCTTTTCCAACTGTCTCCCTACCCAATTTTTGGAAACTGCCAGATGCTACTAGAAATCTTTTCCTACTTGTACACTGCATATTTCATTGCTAAAATAGAATTAACATATAGAGCAGCAAATAGGGTTATCTGTCTCTCTTCAGTGTTGTACCATAAACACACCAGATTGTCAGCTGGAAGTAAGAATTATGACAAAGATCTCTACAGATCTCTCACACCCACAGAGACTGACAGGATAGTATTGACTACATCAAGAAGAAACAGAACACACTTTGAATGCTGTAAAGCCTCCTCAGCGCCTTTGATTTACAGTATACTTTTAAATTTAAGTAATTTCCCTTAATATCATATCAGAAATACCTTTTACTGACACTCCTTCTTTAAGATGTTCCATGGTTGATTTTCAGTGTGGTGTTCAGTCGTATCAGGTGAGAATCTCCATATTAACAAAAAAACTGGATCTATACAGTCTCTCTCTTCCCTGCTGAAAGTCAGAGCATCTCAGATGCAGAATTAAAGGCTAGCACAGCTTTCATCTCTTTAAAGCAAAGGCAAACCCTTGTGTGAACGAGTTCCAAATTCTTGAACAGAACTTTTTTTTCTTACTTTCCTAAGAAAACCTTTTTTTCCTAAGGATCTGAAAGGGCCATGAAGGGTACAGAGTTGGCAGACATCGGCAAATATTCTATTCATGAGAAAAATGTTAAAGGCCTGGATAAATGTAGCTCTCTCACTCTTTTGTATTCATTTTGAAGCAAGCTGATGTCTCTGAATCTTGGCAGAAAGAGATTTTGAGTTTCAATCTGCGTCTCAACCCTTTCATGATGAGAAATCTGTAATTCAACCCGCCCTGAACTACAGTGGTAGCAAGACCACACGTCACTGGTAGAAAGGATGTTATTGATGGCATCATCTATATTATTGCTGCTTGATCCAGCCTAATGAAGAAGATCTGGAAGTGTTACTAATATTCAACATAGTTGAGTATGTTAAATTCATAGCTGAATTCAACATCCAACAAATGCACACATACAGTGTGTGTTTCAAAAATCTCCTTTCTTTCATGCATGTTGCTGCTCCTGTCTGCAGAAGTAAGAAGTGACTGATTATGTTGGTAAAAGTTACTTTTATTATTGGAGGGCTTGAATGACTTTCCCTTCTGAGATATTTGGATAAATGGCACTGCTCCACCATTGGCAGAGAAGGAGATGGGGAGCAGAATGCTTCCCCCTAAGCTGCAAGTCCTACAATGTTCTGAGTAGTAGATGCTGACTCCATCTCTACCATAATTGTGAGAATTTGGCAGTTCATGCTTCCACCAGCCCTCTGCAACTCCTCCAAGACCAACAGCTCAAGAGCCCCACAAAGGCTGTACATAGGTCGTGTTACTCCAAAAGGTCTAAGCCTTCTCCTGTCAACACTGCCAATACAGTTTATAATTTCTATCAGCTCCTTGGCCTGTGAGACATGAGCAGCTCATTAGGACACAGGAATTGTCACTTTCAGTCAGGCTCCATCTACAGGCGGATGCAGAAGGCAACTGCTGACATATCCATGTTAGGTTTAAGAACACTGCACAAAGCTGACAAGAACTCGTGGGTCCCCATGATTGACCCGACTCAGTCCTGCCTCTGGCAACTGCAGGATGGCCCATATCAACTGGGCAAGGAGAAGGAGCTCTCTTCTGAAGCTTCCACACAGCATGCTTTCAACACAGCAGGATTTCTCACAGACTGGCCTTGCTCTCACTTTTTCCTAAGATATGGAAATTGTGTAAAAAAACACAACTCTGTCTTCCAGGGAAAGGATTCTTCCCACTGGGACACACATAAAACACAAGAGAGTTTATAAAAACAGAAGAAAACCTATATGCACCTTTCCCAGCTGTTTTCATTATGCCCAAAGCTTTTGTCCAAAACCACTTCCTTCTTACTTGTTTCTGCCAGCCTGGTGAACCTTGTATGTCTGTGGGGTCCAGAGAGAGCAGGGAGAGCCCCTTCTTAACAGAACTACACCAAACCTCCAGCTCTTCAGAGATGTGTAGAGAAGCTGATCTTGTTCACCTCAAAGCAAACAAGGTCCTATGTCCAGCCTGCTGTCACTTCCAGCTGAGCAAACCAACATTCAGTCCAAGCCATGTAATAAGAAAGTTCAAATTTTCCTTCCTTTGCTACATCATAAGAGCCTTGTTATTTCTAGAAACGTTCAAATTCTCTTTTTGATTGACATTGATTTCACAGTGTTCAGTTTCACTGAATGTTTCCTTCTGCCCATGTAATAAAACAAGGAATGGGGTTATTTCATTGTGGATTACATTTCACAGCATAAATCTTTGTTTAAACCTTTTTTGGATTACAGAACTGAGACAATCTCATTTTCTACAATGCTGAGGAAAGAAAATGAGAAGCTCACTCTGCTATGCATGCTATTCAAAGTGCACATTTCAGAACTGCAGGGTTGATATTTGTTCAATACAGGTGGGTGGTTTTGTTTTGATTTGTTTTTAATAGATTCTGCTAAAATGTGAAGTCCAAACAAGGGCACAGAAATTTTGAAAAAGTAACCATTTAAAAATATGCTGAAGTGTCTATGTTAGAAATTGCTTGACCAGCTGGTTACCTCCAGCTGCCAAAGACACTAATACAATACAAAAAGGAAGCATTTTCCACAAGAAAACTATGAAAGCAAATTAATAAAAAGTTTGAACTTTTCCCATGAAAACAGTATAGAAAATTTTGCCAAATGATTTGCTAAATACAAGGAGAGAAAGAAAATGTGCCATTTACTATATGTTGATGGCGACAAAGAATCATTGATTGACTGGTTGCCAACCAGTCTCTCACTATGCCACTGTAATGACTGTGTAGGATCACAGTTTTAGGGAAAACAGGGACAAACCACACAGTCAGAACCAAGTTTCCAACGTGACACATCCAGTATTAAGAAAACAGCTAGTAATATACTAAATTTTTTAGAAAATATGACACATAAAAGTCAGAACTGGCTCTTCTCTTCCTTCATAAACTTCAGTGAAGTCCCAGAGACAGCTAAGTTGAATATTTCTGCTTACTTCATGTTTTCTGTTTTTCTGATATAAGATTAGTCAACTTTTTCTGGCTATTATTTTTTCATTTAGGTTTTGTTTTGGGGGTTTTTTGGTTGGGTTTTTTTTAACAGGGCAGCTGGCTACACTCTGAGGACATTCTGAAGGGGAGTAAGAACAATCTATTCCTGGGATAAGGGACCCAAGGATTTGCTCTATTAGGGCAAATTCTCAGAGGTCTCTACTTTAGAAAGAGTATTTAAAATAGATTTAATAGTTCTCTTCGAATTTTGTATCAAATTGCCCTCAGTCTTCTGGAATTGCTGCAAATCTCCCAGTTAAACCAGATTTCCACACTAAACCAATGGGTAAAACTAGGGCTCTGTATTGAAGACCTGGCCCTTACCATAACTTCTGAGATTAGTGTCTGTATCCAGCACTAAAAACTACTTTTTCCTTGTTCTCACACGCCCTTGCCAGAGAGACAGGAGGTGCATTGATTATTAAACCTATTAAACTAAGTGAAGCCAAAAGCAGATAAAAGCCACACTGAAACCAGTGAGCCAAGGCATTCCTGACACCGTAAATACTTAAAAGTGGTACAGAAGGTCAGAGGAGAAATAAATTAATAGCTCAAGGAGAGATATTTGTGCCTATGCTGTTTTGTTCAGAAATGAATGGCATCTGTGGGAAGTTGGACACAGAGGAAAAAGGATTTAAGAAAGACTGGGTAATTACAGCAGTTGTTTAACTTTTCTAAGCAGCTCTTTAGGAGAATGAAGAGAGAAAGCTTAAAGGCAAAGGACTGCTGATGGTTTGCAGTCTCGGCGTATACTGAATGTCTGTAGCAGCTTAACTGAGGAATTACAACAGCTGCCCTTCCTCCTTTCACATCGTCTGGCTGCCTTCAGGGTCACTGGGATGCTGAAACAGCATGATGGACTGGAACACAACAAAAGGGGTGGAAAGATAAGAAAGACAGAAAACAGAAAATACACTCTTTCTAAATGGGAGGGAAACAAAGAAATACCAAGTGAGGCTTCAAACAGTTCAAGCGAGAGTGCTGCATTCCACCTAGAAGAGGTTTTTTTAAATAGTAATTCATAATTAAATTGTGAAGAAACAGAGAACCAGTGTCAGTGCAAAACCTTGACAAGAAAGCCAACAGTCCAATGAGACTCAGCTTCTGAAATGCTGCACTAAGGTACCCCATCAAAACACACACCCTGGAAGGAGACATTACTGGCCCTCCTGGGCACACCATTGGCCCTCCAGAGACACTCGCTCTTCCTAAAAAATCGGCCAGAAAATAGGCATTTGCTTCACTCATGCACATTTGGATCTTATGCAACAGCCCTTGGGGCAACCTCTTGGTGGGGGAAGGGATGGTGGGAAGCTTCTCTGCAGTTTCAAATGTGACCTGGGGCCCTGAATGTGAACTGGAGTGAGAGGAGTCAGTGCTTCAAAACTCACACTGGCTCTTCCAATACAGCCTTAAAGCCAAAAAAATCCTCCACTTCCAGAGTCACCGTAACTGCATAACTGGGGGAAGGGAAATAAAACCAAAAAAATGTACTTTGCTAACCATGATAAATGGTTATAAAATGTTATCTAGAGAGCACAGATGCTTCTGCCTTGGTTTACCAAAGCACACCATGACATTAAACTGTCAGGATGCAACAGTGTCAGAGCCCCAGACACTTTCTCTTTACCTGAATTCCAAGAGAGAATTGATGTGCTTTTGTGAAGTGGGAGCTACTCCATCAAGGAACCCAACAGAGACTGGCAGCAAAGCTAAAAAGCAAAATAGTTAAAAGGCAAAGAAAAGCAGAGATGCCCACATGTGGCAATCAGATCCTTTGAGTAGCACAGTACAGGGAAGGTATCAGAAGAGAATAGAAGGGTCTTAAAGCTGCACTGATACTGCTGAAGCAAAATTTACATATATATATTTTTAGTAGCAGTAGAGGCATTTTCATTCAAAGGCAAACTCGACAGGGATCTGGACATTCTTTAACTCCCTTCACTGTGTGCTATGTGCTATAACAGTGTAAAGGAAAAGGCCAGGTCTGCTTGTTATAAATGATCAAATCTGTAGCCAAATTTATAAAAATTTAACAGATTTATTAGATCGAATAACAAAAAAAAATAGAGAATTTCGAAATCCCACCACAGCCAAGACAGCGTCAGCCCTGGTGCAGCCTGGGTGACCTTGGGTTCCTGCTGACAGAGTGACAGCGTTCCCCCTAAGGTTCACCCCAGTGCTCTTCGCGTTCCCCTTAAGGTTCACCCCAGTGCTCTTCGCAGCCAGCTTATATACAGTTTGTTCTGCCTGAGGCAGAGATGACCACATATTTCTTTGTGTCTCCTTGCATGTAAAGTTGAATCCATACATGTGCAGAAACAGACAGTGTCCAAGACCCAGACAAGTGTCTGAGTACCCAGGCAGAAGATGTATTCCCATGGAGTAGGTGATGCCAGCTCCTTGAGTACCGTAGATTTAATCAGTCCAGGTGCATGGTCTTGTGAGTTTCTCATAACTCCGTTCCTGGTTCCTGGTCAGAGCGACTTAAAACGTAGCTCATGGCCCAGGGCTTCCCCATTCATACGGTAACAGGTTTGATATTATCTTAACGAGCCGTCCGGGGAATTGGTTATAATGTGAATAGAATGCTGGTCCTGGCCAGAGTGGTAACAAACATAGGTTTGATTTTCTTCTAATATTTTATACATACATATATCTATTTCTACAGCATGAATTATCTCTATCATATATAACATGCTCATCCTACAAACAATATCCAAAATGCCAATCATGGCATCAGCCTCGAAGCAAATACCCGTATACTGCAAAAAGAGAGAAAAGCAGCTGAGGCACAGCTCAGATGCCTGAAGTAGCAGTAGTTCCTCAAAGGCACCAGGACTCTGTTGAGGCTGGGCTCCAGGGCAATCCAACAGTGTTAGCACCAACAACTTCCCTGGCTCAACTTGCCCAAGACCAAAAAAATTTAGATAAGCAGCAGCCTGTGTGTCACAGCAGCTTTATCCATGTGCTAGAAAATGAGAATCCACTTGATGTGCTCAGAGAGTTCTTCAACTGGATGCTAACAGCAATACATGAGGTCACCGTGATTGCAGCCCCCTCCCATCATGAATAAGCCACAGTCACAATACAGTGAAAGAGAGGAAGAAACTGAATACATCTGCTGGATATCCCACAAAACAAAATGAAGATGGAAGTCGATCCAGAGGTAAATGGTTTCCCATGCAGACATCTGCATGACTGTTACTTCTATAATTTTCTGCCCTGTGGCCAAGTGAGATGTGCACAGAGACAAAAAAGATGATCTCTTTGACCAGGCTGAGAGGAACACAGGATAGAGGTGCACTCTGTAAAGATGACTAGAAGTCTTAACATATACGCACATGTACACACACGGATTTGATGAAGGATATTACTATGACAGGATATTGAACACCTGGAAGTAGGGACCAATAGGCTGCAGAACAGTAATGGATGAAAATCACATGCACAAGAGAGTGAGACATGCATGAACTGAGAAACAACAGATTCCATATAAAATCCACAGATTCCATTGGACTCAAGTTCTAGGCAGAGAGAGAAGTAGATTGTAGTACATGGAACCAGCCATGAGCAGAAGAGGGAGAGTCACGTCCTGAAAGAGGCTTGGAGGTCAGAGGCTGCAAGATGAACAATCAGGGTGTGTGAGATACAAAGCTACACATGAAACACATAAATGATTGCCTTGCAGAGCAATAACTCAGAAAATGCACAAGAAGCAAAGCTGACTCGGTACTGAGGAATGTGCAGGATCTGGTTCCAAATGCTGCAGAGATCATTCTGCTATTCCCCAGTTATGCCAAACTGCAGGAGCAGCAACAGTACCTTCCCACATATCATACAACTGCATTTTCTTTAAGTGAGACTAAATGTAAAGGGATAGGAAACCAGCTATTTAAAAAATAAGCTTCAAAGATATAAGTCAACAGTTAAAGTGTTTGCAAGAGGCAAAACCACTGTAATAAAGGCTAAACTAATTAATATATTAAACCCTTTTTTTATTCAATCATTCTAACAAAATAATGAGTTCCTTGACAATTTAAAGACATGTCTATCTAGGAAATACATTAAAAAAAATCAAACCAAGCCCACCAAGTCATATTTGATGTAAGATTACAATGAGCACACAGCAGCTCAGGATAGGCTTTTGAGGAACTTGTTAAGCTGGCATAACACCAAGTTACTCTTTTCTCAGTAGTAGGAGGTCTGCCAAATTCATAGGATTAATAATTAACGTGTAAATGCTGTGACTGAAGAAGAGACCACAACAAAAAAATTAAATTAATTTTCTGCGTCTATCCTTCACACTGTTGCATCATCTACAACAGTGTGTACTTGCAGCCCAGAAAGCCAATTGTGTCCTGGGCTGCATCAAAAGCAGTGTGGGCAGCAGGGCAAAGAGAGGATTCTGCCTCTGCTCTGCTCAGGTGAGACTCCACATGGAACACCGCATCCAGCTCTGAGTCCTCAGCAGAAGGACATGGACCTCTTGGAGCGAATCCAGAGGAGTGACACAAAGGATCAGAGGGGCTGGAGAACTCTCTGATGAAGACAGGCTGAGAGAGCTGGGGCTGTTCTGCATGAAGAAGAGGGGACTCCAGGGAGACCTTGTTGAGACCTTCCAATACATAAGGAGGCTTACAAAAAAGGAGGTAGAGGAACTTTTTATATGCACAGATAGGACAAAAGGTAATGGCTTTAAATGGAAAGAGGGCAGGTTTAGATTAGATGTTACTAACAAATTCTTTACTGTGAGAGTGGTTACACACTGGAACAGATTGACCAGAGAAGTTAGAGTTGCCCCACCACTGGAAATGTTCAAGACCAAGTTGGATGGGGGCTCAGAGCAACCTGGTCTAATGAGTGACATCCCCGCCCTTGACAGGAGGGTTGGAACTAGATGTTCTTTGAGGTCCTTTCTGACCCAAGCCTTTCCATGACTATATATTACCTCTTTAGGATTTACAGGAGTGACTCTAGAGGAGTTATCTCACGCTGAATTTCAGTAAAACATTGTAACACAAATTTAGGAAAATAACACTGGTTAATTACCACAAATAAAACGGAGCTCAAGTATGACACAGCTGAAATGTTAACTGTAGTAACCCATTACAGAAGATAACACAATTCTTTTATAAAGTCATGACTCATGAACCTATTGGAGAGTTTCTGAGGAATTTTATAAGCATGTACATAAGGAAGATACAAAGAATAAAAATAAACATCAAATTTCTTAATTAGCTTGCTGTGAGATAGAAAAAAAAGAAATAATTAAAAAAATGTGTTCATATGGATAAACAAGTTTAAAAGACAAGAAAGAAAAGGAAAGAATGCAGTAACATCGCAGGCAGGTCCCCAGTGAAGCACTTTGAGGCCCATGCTGTTCAATATACACCTGATCTCAAGTGATCTCAAAGAACTGATAAGATAGGTTACTGGCACTGAATTATTGAAGGCTTTAAAGAAACAAACTGCAGAGAGCTTCAGAGGGACCTCATGATACTGGTGACCTCATGACTGGTGAAAAAATGGCAGATTAAATTCAGTGTTAAGTACACAGCAACCGAGAAAATGAGAAAAAGTCTCGTACTGCATTCACAATCACTGAATCTGAACTACCACTGGACATGAAAGATCACTGCATTAATAACTATGAAAATGTTGACTCAGTGATTAAAACTGAAGAAAAACAAAACCAACCAAACAAACCAAAACAAAAAACCCCAAACAAACAAACAAACAAACAAACAAACAAAAAAAAACCAGAAAAAAATCCCCAAAACCAAACAAGTATCAGAAGTCATCAAGGTACAGAGAAAAAAAATTACTGTCCCATCTCCTGGTAAGATGTGAGTGCAAGGTATGTTTGTGATTTCCTCTTATCTGAGAAGACAGAACAGAGTAAGAAAAGGTTTAAGAAGGGCAACAAAAAATGACCGAAGTTCAGCAATGGCTTTCAAACACATTGTTACTCTTTGACCAGAGGCGAGGACAATCAAGAAGATCTGTGAAACCACAAGTAGCATGGCAAAAGTAAACATGTAGGGCTGTTCCTTGAGCACAGGAATCCCTGCCAAAGGAACAATTCAGTTACACTGTGAAACCTACTCCCATAGGATGTAGTGAATGCCATGAATTTATAGGGATCCAAAAGCAATTAAGAGAATTAGTGGAAGTAAATTTCATCAAACCTCATTACCTCAGTAAACCTCAGGCACATTGTATGACTCCTGGGGCTGTCCTGTACAGTGCCAGGAGTTGGACTTTGATGATCCTGGTGGATCCCTTCCCAGTCAGGATTTTCTGTGATTCTGTGATGGCTATGGAACACCGGGAAGTGACAAGCTAGCTGAGAAAGAGTACTAGGGAATTACAATCAGGTTCTTGTTCCATGCTTCAGTCCTTCCTCAAGCATTCACTGTTGACTACCGTCATAGATACACAGGAAACAAAACTAATCAGACGTTCAAACTGGCCAAAGGCAGTCTCTCTCACAGCCCACATATTTTGCTGAAAAACCCCAACTTTGATTCAGAGATGAGAGGGTGAGATGGCAAGCAAAAGCGCATGCCTAAACACAAGTTGAAACTTCAACAAAGCTTTCCAAGTCCAATGACATCATGCTGAAGCAGCCAGCACTGATCACTCTGCCAATTCTGCTAATGGCATGGATGAGGTAATTTCTCTCCAAAAACAGGCAGTCACTTCACACTCAACAATGCTGGAGAAGCAGTGGGTCACCCTTCAACACAGCGTACAGACACACTTCCAGCAGCAAACACTCCTACACACAGATTGAGATTTCCTGTGTTCAGGAATGCCTTTTGGAGCATCCCTTGAGAACATCAGGTCCTCTTAAAGCATACTTATTTGGAACAGCTATGCCTTCTGGGGTAACATGGATGAATGGTATTTCTGGCCTTTTCCTCTGTACATAATGTAGGTGAAGCATGCTGGCACAGATGGAAACACCATAAGGGTGGACTTTTTTTACTGACTGCTCAAATAATGCTAAAGGGCTTCATAAAAGAGTATGAGAGCTAAAATTACCTAAAAGTAAGAGTATAGACAAGCTAAGAACAGCTACTCTGAACAGGATTGCTCAGATTCTGCAAGGAACCTTCAGGAAGTTATTTTGTATGCTTAATGACATCTCACCAGTACACAGATTTATTTCTAAGACAGTGCCTAATAGATGGACCTGGGATCCCAGTGCTGTCATCATCAGCATACCTAATTATGCAGTTTAGTAGTGCAGTTTATGCACTAATTATTTTTTCCTAGAACCAAGCATTTTTAGAATTTACTGCGCCACAGCCACAGGTGCATTGGCAGAAAAAATAATTTGTTCCTAGCATTACCAATGGTTTATCACTGGTTGAGCAAGTATTTCTGTTCTTGCTACATTCCTCTTTATAATGATCAAAGAGGATTTGTTATAAGCAACTTAGAAATTCTTTGGAAAAAACTCAGAGCAAAGTATTGCAATCCTGTGTATTCTATTCATTAGCCCCGAACACCCACATTGTAGTTGCACAGAAAAAAACTATTTATGCTGAGCTTTCACAATAATTTTCATTATTCCCAACAACAGCAGCATTCAAAGAGAAAAAATTAGCCAATTTAAAAAGAAAAAAAAGATAAAAAAACCTGCTCAGCCTCACGCTGTTCTCCCTGTCTTTAAGTACTGTTAACACTACCTACAGATCATCTCCTCATTCCAGGGTGGGGAATGTGAGTATTTTCTTCTGATTCTTCCTAGAAGACCTGTGGTGAAATAGGAATGGAATGGAATGACAGACACATTTGTCTGCATGGAATGACAGACATATTCGGTCTACAGACTGCCACATTTTCTCAACTTGTAGGGAACGGGAATAAACAAAAATCCTCTTCTGAAGGATTCCCTTTCATGTTCACACACTGGCCTATCATTATCTTAACAATACTTTAACAGTAAGACTTTCATTAAGTAAAAACTCCAAATATCAACAGAGTAATTCTCTCACATTTCCTTCTACCACCTAGCCAAGGTAAAAATGTAAGGAAAATCAGGATAACCTCTCACCAAAGATCTATAAAAAATGAAAACACATCATCTTGGTGGAAAAAATTGAACCATTTAAAAGGTAACTGCATAATATGTTTTCTGAGCTACTTTTTTTCAAAAACATAACTGTACTCCTAACTATGTCAGAATTGTCTATTCTTTCATTGCTAAACACCATGAGAAGAAAAAAAAATTTTTCAGTTCACAATGGCACATTGAAAGCACCAGCAGGCACTTCTGCCAGTACTCCAAGGTTGCACAATAAGGTTTCAGCCTCATCATAACCCAAGAAATACTGCTTATTTCAAGATCAACAGTAATCCAAATAGCTATCACCTGGCTGCATTGTAAGATTTTGCTGCCATGGAAGCAAAACACTGCACTGAATGAGGCTGATGCACAGCAAGCAGACAGGAATACTGCAATGGACACCTCTCTGCTCTTTCACAGCTATGCAAAGACCCACAACAGCCTCAGCACTTCTTCATCTGCTCAGGTTCCTGCTGAAAGAAACTCTCTTTGTCCAGGCTGAAGGAGAGTAATGAATAAAGACAGCTTTTGGCAGACTGTAGCAGAGGAGGAGCATCCAGAACAAGGGCCCAGAAACTCATTTGCCTTACAACTAACAGAGCAGAATGTGGGAACATATTAGAATATAATCAAGACAACTAAATCAGGTAATACACAGTATAAATTTCAACTAAGCCAAAAATCAGAAGGCAGCAAGATTTTAACAAAAATATTCTTCTGAGACTAGGGGAAAAAGCGAATAAGCAAAAAACCAGTTTCTAGTTGCTAATCCAACACAGCTCAGGGTTTGGCACCTCAGATGTTTCCAAGAAATTATGTATTCCTGCATTTATTCTGGATAATTTGCAGTGTGTTGTACATCTGCATCTTGACAATCAGCAAGGGATATCCAGTAAAAGAGTCAAGCCTGTGATTTTCTGCTGTGCAAAGCTTTGTCTACTCTCAGTTTCGCTGTGTCCAGAGCACTGGACATCGAAGCTGTCCCTGCCTAGATGCGCTGTCTCAGACACATGAGTTATATGCTGCATCACCAGCATTTTCTCATGCATTTTCTCATTTTTAATGCATAAGAAAAATGCATTAAACTAAATACATGGCATGGTGCAGCTGCTAGGATGGATAGCATGAAAGCAGACAGGCACACAAGGTGACCACTTCTCCAAACGCGCTGACAACAAAATCCCGCCGGCTGGCTGCGAGCTCCAAGCGCAGCTTTCCTCCCCGGCCGGCCAGAGCACGGGTACGATCTCTCTCTCCGGTTTCTGCTCTGGAGCCGAAATGAAAGCGGCGCTCACGCTGTGGCCCCGCCGCAGAGCAGAGCAGAGCGGAGCAGAGCAGAGCAGAGCGGAGCAGAGCAGAGCGGAGCAGAGCAGAGCAGAGCGGAGCGGAGCAGAGCAGAGCGGAGCAGAGCAGAGCAGAGCGGAGCGGAGCGGAGCGCGGCCCCGCACCGCCACCTGCCGCCGCCCCGCCCGGCAGTGAAAACACGGACAAAGCCCGGAGGGGCCGGGCCGGGACACGGAGATACAGCCGCCCGTGGCAGCTGCCCGGCATTTCTGTCCCCGACACATGGAATAGAAGAGCGAGTGCCGTAGGAATGACCCTCCGCTTGTGCCCGGCAGGCGGGGAATGACAGCGGACGGCAAAGGCACATCCCCGCGTGTGGATAGCCACGTGGCGGGGTCACCGCTCGGAAGGCACAGGGAATCCCAGGGGAAAGCAGCACAGGACTGGCTGCCCTGCAGGAGCTGATCTAGCGACACAGCGTGGGAAGCAAGACAATTTGTTCTCAGGAGTAACCGCATTACAGAGGCACAATGGTAACACAGAGGGCAAAGCTCATTCCATAGGTGAAATGCAGCAACTGTGGCTCTCCATGCAAATGAGCATTAGTTATTGGTTTTACAGGGCCACAGGGGGAAGGAAGAATCCTTTCAGCCATACCAGAATGGACTAAGAAGGAGTAATACTATCTTTTGAACCACCACCACCACTTCCTGTGATTCATGAAGGGCAAGTTGTATTCCCACGATGGTTTAAAACCTGCAAGTGAAGGCTGTCCTTTGATACTGCCCAGTTTTAGATCCAATTATTCCCCAGGCTGAAGGTAATTCCCAACAGCCCTACAGGCAGAGAGAGAAGTATCTCTACCCACCTCCTCACCAGCATCAACGCCTTCAGCTGTGGGTACAGCTCAGGCTGGAAAGGTGCTCAGTCCACCGGGAGGGTATGGGCATGAGTTGCACTAACCAGAGAGGCTGCACCCCAAAAGCCAGCCCAGGAGAACAACTGCAGCTTCAGCAAGAATCACCCACATCATGCCAACAAAGAAAATTCAAAAAGCAGGCAGCAACAAAAGCAAGTGCTTTCTCAGGCCTCCAAAGGCCTGATGCCAAATCCTGATGGCTGGCTGAGAGCTCCAAGCACAGCCTTCCTCCATGGCCAGAGCATGTGTATGATTTCTCTCACATTTCTGTTCTGGTGCCTAAATAGAACTGAAACTTATGCTGTCATCTCCCCATTGAACGAAGGACTCCTACTACCTAGTTTTATGAAGCTCGTAGAAGCTTAATTATTTTCTTGACACACGCCTTTCCTCCCACTGCATTTGCCAAAAATTACTAAAGTCTGCCAACAGACTGAAAAGTAATTAGGGGAAGACACACACAAGGTAGCAAGATTACCCCAGATAAATTTCCTCTGGAACCCAGGCTAAAAATTACAGCATTGTATTTATTAAAAGAATCCCCTGAAGCCATACTTGTGATTGCTATACCGCTGTTACTGGCAATACAGCAGATTTTTAAGGCAATTGTTGGAGGATCATTATTTGGCTTCTACAAATCAGATTAATTTCATCCCTTCTAGCCAGAAGCCAGCCATTTATGAACACTTTTCCTATCTGTTAAATGGGGATAATAGGTACTTACCTACTTCAGATGTGGTCTGTGTGCAACAGACCACAGTGGTACACAAACAGTGATATAAATATTTTTAAAGCATTGTTCTATATTAAAAAATTATTATAAATATTGTTGTATTAGCACATACACATTCTATACTTTTTGAGTGGCTGCAACCTCTTAAAGATAGAAGTACAGCAGAGAACTAAACCTAAGATGCATTTCAATGTGATACCAAGGAAACAATTTCTTTAGCAATCTTTCACCAAGTTAGCTTGCTGCTGCAATTTCACTCAATACTTAGGAAGATAGTGTATTTTATTGGAGAGTTACATTGCTTTTAATAATGTCTGACAAAGAAATAATGGGCTGGGAAAAGTTTCAAGCAGGCCTTTCTCAAACATTTCCTTCTTTGTTGGTGCTCACAGCCAAAAAGTGCATCTCCTTATCCTTGAAGTCATCTCAGTCATGCCACGGACAGAAATTCAGCCAATATTTCCAAGACATCCAGATCCATTCATCTTCCTCCTCCCTACTGTTTTCTTGAAACCTCAGTGGAATGCTCAGAGATGCTGCTTGTTGACTTGCAATGTGAGATAAATGTGTCTCGCTGCTGCTCACACAGGGGACACTTGGTTGGGATGACACCTTTCCTCCTGGCACCCACAGATACCCAGGGATGGTGCCTGTGCTTTGCACAAGGTGGGGAAGAACACAAGGCTTTGGAAAATGAGTGCAAACTCTGAGGTCTTTGAAGAACAGGCAGTGTGAGAAAGGTGTCTACACCTCATACAAGCATTGGGGACCTTTCCCCTCCTTCCCCTTCCTTCACCAGAGGGTTTTTGAGCACAAAACCATCCTTACATACTCCACAACATCCAGGCAGTGGTAAGAGGACCATCACCTGCTTCCCTACTCCTTCCTCTCCCCAGTCCTGGCTGCTCTGCCCGTACAGGGTTGCACACAGCATTAATCTATCCACAGGTGAAAAACCTCCTGCAGATGTGTTTCCCAAGTCACCAGTCAAACAAGGGTGGCCTACCAAATCACCCCAAATAAGCAACTAATGCAGCACTGTGTTTTTAATTATAAGAGATTCTTATCAGCTTACCTGAATGCATTTTGGACTCCACACATGTGCCCTAATTTAATTACTTAATTATGAAGAATTAAGAGCTGGTACCCTCAATGAGGTCTGAGAAGTCTCCTGCTCTGCACGTACCCAGTAATTGTCACATTACAGATTTAGCAAAGATGTATTGCAATTGCAGCAAAGTTCTAAACTTCTAGCCTGTTACTTCTTTTTCCAGCAGGCATTTGTTTTGCCGGACTTTAACTTATCAATGTCTCTTGTCATACACAATACCACTAGCTCTCTACAAAGATGTAAAGTGTGAAATCACAAAATAATTATTGCTTAGTGTCATTGGGGTATGTTTATGCACAAATATAAGAATTTGAAAGTCAGAAAATGTCAGAAAAAAACCATTTAATTAGAAAAGAACTTTTTAAAATTAAAAAAAACAATGGCACTAAACCATAAGCAAAGTTATTTAAGAGATCATAACCACAGGTTGGTTGCAATTTTATACTGAAACTCCTGGAACAGCTGTTCCTATCATCTGCACTTTGCTCCTGATTAAAATAACACCTAGAGTTCCAGTAACAAGTAATCTTCTACAGAACTATAATGTATTACGAGAACACACATCACTTTTGTATTACATGTCAAAAAAACCCCTTTATATTTATTACACTAGGTTCATAAATGTTTACCTAAGTATTGTACTGCTTTGCTACTCTATTCCTTCCATTTGAAGAGCAGAGAGTTTGCTCTACAGACAAAAGTAATTTGTCTTAAGAGGATTTGCCCATAGTGGCAGTGCTATACCATGTGGGAATACCCAGCTAGATGGAGCATCGAGCAGTACATTAGAACAATTTCCTCTTTTACTCATCCTGCTTTTCAGAACCAACCAGTGCAGTGCTTCTTCTTCATATGAAGACAGACTTTAAGAAACAATAAATATACATGGCCCCAAAATTGTTCATATACTGTGGATAACTAATCAGCAGATGTCTAATTTTTCTATGACCTTTCAGAGTTCTATTTCACTGCTTGTACATAAAAGGGAGAGTTCCAGTGGTTACTCTGTCAACACAGGGCCCACGTCCAAAGCTCAGCAGAAAGGTCCTTTATTCCTTTAATCAGCTTAGATCACGTAAAAAAATGTAATTCAGTCCTTGATTGCAAGTAGAATACTCCCTATGAGGTCAATATAAATCTCTGTGTGCACTGAGAGAAAGCATTTCATTCCAAGGATACAATTTCACAGTAGTTACTTCAGGTAGTCAGCACGCAGGTGAAAGCACTTGAGCACAGCTGAGCTAGTTTACAAATAAATTGTGAAGTGGTACACAAGCTAGTGAGCCCAAAGTGTTGCTGTGGAACTGGGGCTCTGGAGCTCCAGGCCACAGTTCTTTGTGTTGCAACAAGCCTCCTCAGTCTACAATTCATTATCAGTGAATTCCATGGAGAGCTTTCAGTCCTTTCCTGAAAAGGGATGGATTTGCAATAGTTCTCTGTTGGAGCACTAATTTTTGAAGTGGTTTAGACAGCACCTATCAGCATCAGGGCAATCAGAACTTGATTTCTAACCTCGTCCAGGATAAACCAGATATATAGCCAATGGTAAGTAATACCCACAGCAGACCCTTACACTGGTTTGGAGTGAAAGGTTTAGTGGCTTGCTACCTATGAAATTGAGACTACAGTTTCCTTCTACAGTTATCTTGTTTTTCCTGGAAGCTTTTATTATGCTAGTAACTGAAAAGTTTTGGCAGTTCACAAAACTCAATCTATCAGAGGTCCAAAAAACCTGAAATCGGTGTATGTAACATGGCTGCAATCACTGCTGAAATACCTAAAAGGTTTTTCTAGTGCATGACAATATGCCAGAAAGAACAATGCCAAGAGTAGTGAGCTTTAAAAAGACTCACCTTGTCACATGATCCTTTGTTTCTTTTTTTCTTTCTTTTGTTTTGTAATAATCTCAAGAGCACAATCAACTGGAGTAAAAATAAAATTACTTAAAAGACCTAGCAAAAAAGCTGCATAGAAAGCATCTTCACAGTTGTTTTTAAATAGTTTTCATCAAACTTTAAATTAGGACTTCCAAAGACAAAATACATTGCATTGCAGTTTTTTCCAGTGAAATTCACACTTATTTGGGAAATTCATATGACTTGGTCAGGTATTTTTAATACTGTACCATTCAGAAGTGCTGATCAGGATTTGGTTCTCTATTGTACTAGCACTGAAAAGACCTATATGAACACAAAATGCTACACAAAGAGTTTGTAGGTCTCTAATACAAAGAGTTTAAACACCTGCTTGAAAAATAAATTCTTAAACAAGACCTATCAGATGGGAGGTAGCTTAGTGCCATTAGAATATTTAAGGTACTTATATATAAAATATATAAGGTACTTATGCTCGTTTCAAACATGAGTGGGAAAATTGTGCTATCTCCAAAATTTTGCTGCAAGTAAAACTGAAAGTTTACTTGTTATAACTGTTGGGTCACTATTGCCTTTTTTTTTTTTAAACTGGATAAAGTTCTATTAATATACACAATGGTTGAATGTTGAGAGGAGACTCTCTCCCCTTTGAAACATTCAGCCTGTACAACTAAAGTCCACAGGTTGGAGGTTTTGCCATTAGCTGTGATCTTAGCTCTGCTTAGGTTTTATAACCCACTCAGCATTTGGGTTGAGCTGGTAGAGGTCCTTCATGTAGGTATCATCATCAAGGCAGCGTTCTCCTAGAAACAGAAAAACCATGTGATTACACCAGTACTAACAGAGAAATGAAACAACTTCCAAAGTTCCTGTTACTGTTTTACTCCATGACATTTTCAAAGTCTCTCTGTGGTGTTTAACAAAGGACAATGCACATAAAAGTTGGAGGTGCTCCTACCCTTCCTGTCTGCCTTGAGGAGGAAGGGGAGAAGAAGAAGAAGGAAGGAGAGAAAGGGCTGCTCTACCTCTGCAACACGTTCTAGGTCAGATTCCTCACACAGACCATGCAGATTGGAACTCCCCTCTGCAAGTAAAAGTGGAGCAATGTCCTGATCCTCTCATGATTATATCCAAAAACTACATTCACATGCATGGAAGCCCATTAAAATTTATTTTCCCCTTTCTAAATGCTAAGTTTGTGCAAGGTTTTTGCTTGCTAAGAAAGTGTTACTCCCTATCCTCCTCCTCTTAAATAAGCTGTTCTGTATAGCACTTGTAATAGTTGCTGTCCTAGGAGGGGAAAGTAGTACACTGTTCTTGGTGCACTACAGGCAATTAATTTATGTCTAGTAGCAACGATGAAAATAGCATATGCTGATCCATCAAGATCTGCTCATTCTTCCCTTTGCCCTACAGGCAAAGCATTATCTCATGCATTTGCAGCTCTACATCACAGCTCCTCTTCTACTCTGCTATGCAATTATTTGGGGTGGATGGCTCGTGCCAGACAGATATTTCCAGTACTTGCACTCCTGAGACAGGAGGCAAACATAGGTAGAATGGTGCAGCTGAGTTTGTCTGCCAGCTCTTTGGCCTCCCTGCTCAAGCAGGCACAGTCTCCATCTGCTCTCTCTAGGATTTTAATCCGAACCTCTGTGACCAGTACTGCCCGTGCTGCTGAGCTAGGTCTTCTCCTCTGCACAGTGCAGCATGTTCAGGCAGTGAGAGCATGGGGACAGCACTTTGCTATGTCCCTATCCATCCAGTCCTGGGCACAAATCTGTGGCAGAAGTCCCATTCAGTGCCCTGAAATCCTACAGTGTACTGACTACTAAAGAAATGTGTGCAGACTTCAGCAGCTGCAACTGCTAGAGGACAAGATCACAGTGTTGTGCTTGTTACAATTTTAAGTACAAGTGTAAGGACATGAGAGTGTCACGAGCCCCTCGAGTCTTGTTTTGGGCTCCCTCTACATGAGTCAGGCACACTGGGAAGAGAGACAGATGGCAAAGGTCAGGACAGCTGGTTTACTTAAACCTGTACGGCAGGTTAAAGGCAGGGAGTTTCTCTTACTTCAACTGAGAGTATTAATAAGGGCTAATAAGGACTGATTAAAGTTGAAATCCTCTGGAAGTAAACCATTCAGACAGAAAAAGCATCTAAGCTTTCTAACCTATGTCACAACAAAACAAAATAAATCTGCACTTTCTCTAAGAGAAATACAATTTCTGTTACAAATTTAAAGTAACAGTAACAGTTGTTCCAGTTTCATTGGAATTCTGCTACAAAACCTTTTTTCCTGCAATGATTACACCTCTGTAGAATAAAAAAGATATTGCTCTCCTTTAAAAAAGTCTTATGTCTGGGATTGCAACCTGCTTTAACAGGCATAGGAAAATGTATGCAGATACTGGATTTGCAAGAGAACATATAATACATTCTTCTGGCATCCAACTATCTTGGCAACTTACTTATCAGACTTAGTAAAAACACTAAAACATACTGTTGCAGGAAACATAAGTAAGTGCCATTTTTAATTAAGTCTTTTGGTTTAGACAAACATGCAAAAAACATGATTTATAATAGTGATTAGAATAAAAGAAAAATGCTATAAGTAGCAATTTAGATATGGAATTGAAACTTGCAAAGAAAAGAAGTACTGCATGTAATTTGATAATGCCAAATAAGTTTAACAGGTCACAGTTAAGGAAAAAAGTAAATGTAAATCCAATCTACTACTGCTTTCTAGTTCTCCTTTTGTTTTCCTGAACATTATGAAAAATACTATGATTAGAAACTGATTTCTAATGCAAAAATACTCTTCCATTCATGGAAGAAAACTTTAGAACTGGGCTCAGAATTATCCTTGGCATTAACTTTGCTTATCTGCTATTTACTTTAATCAAAAGGATCTGGAATAAGCAGGGCAGGAAAGACTAGCTGTTGGAAAATTTTATCACATGGTCATCTTTCTGGTTGAGCATCTTCTTCCCCCCAAAAGAACACTCCCTCCAAAATGACACTCAAATGCAGAACATGAAGGAATGTAAGTTCACTTATTATGCCTTAATACAAAGAGATGAATAAGATGAACTCCAAGCACCTTTGTATCCAACCTTTCTGTGCTTATTCACTGTACCTACATATCAGGAACATCTGTTACAGCTGCCAACTTCCTCAGGGACAGATGGTAAGATACTACTGATATAATGATTACACCAACATCTCTGCTGCCTTCTCCACAAGGTTAACTGTCTGCCTTAGTGTCAGGGAGAACAAGGGACATGAATAAAAATGCAACACAGTGAAGCCCATGGACAATGTGCCAAGGAATCTTATTCTAGCAAAGTAAGCTGTTCAGAAGCCATTCTTACCAATATTTCCTCCTATTTCATAAAGAAAGACCTCTTCTTTCTTGAGTGTTTGGACATTTCCACTGTGGGGAACAGAACATAATGATGATATTACAAAGGTGCTTGTGGATCAGCCACCTAGACATGTCTGGGAGAAGTTAATGCTAATTAAAATCAGCACTGCACCCATCACAAATCCTTACTGACACAATCAGTGAACAAGAATACCCTTGCATGCTAGTGCAAATGAACAGTCCTGCAAGTGAACAGTACACTAGGAAAGGTAAAATAAGATAAATATGAAGAAACTGCAGGTTTTAGGAAAGAATTTCATTGTTATTAACAAGTAGCTTGATATTTACTCTCTGATTTTTCTTTTACTGCTGCTGCAAAAATAAGTATTTCCCTCAAATGTGCCATATTTCAGAAAAAGCCTTATGGTTGGGTGGGAAAACCACTGTCTTGATGGATTTCATTGTACTGCAATTAAAAGAGGTAAAAAACAGACAGTGGAAAAATAAAGTCCCTGTATTACAAAGGGATTCTATTATTCTCACTTCTTAATTGTAATAATATATGCTAAAGCCCAGCAAGAAAATAACTTCCTAACAATGGCGTAAAACTCTAAAAACAGCATTTAGGAAAAAGCAGCTTCTAAATCTCAACTAGTGTACCATATTATTGCTTTAGATGAATAGCTAGATATGATGAACACGTGCATTAATTTTATTTTTTTTCAAAAGATTCATTAAAATTTCTCCCTTTCTAAATGGATTTGAATGACTAAAATGTAGCTTTTGGTTTAAAATCATTTAATGTACATGACATTTTCACATCATTATACTCCAGTACCTATTATGCTGTTATATAGAAATGCATGTCCTGGGGTGCCTTTATGATGCTTGTATTTAAATAGATTTTTATATATAAATGTATTATATATTTACATAATAAATGCATTATTAAAAAAAAAAAATCTTTCTTCTTTCCTCATTCCTCTGTTTTCTTGGAATTCCCTTCTGACTTGTCCCCACAAAATTACCAAACTATTCCTGACCCATCAGATTAAACAGCAATTAATTTTTTACTGACATTTTTTTACTAACAGCATTTATGTATTCCTAAAGGTTTCCTGGGCTTTAATAACATTTAAAAGCATTAATTCCTCAAGCGTATATTTTGATGGCTAAATTCAGCCAAACAGTTCATGAACTGACCTGGACTTTGAGTATTTTAAAACTTTTTTCTTGATATAATAAATGAAGAGACACTTCTCCCGACATGATAACAAAATAAAGACATGTTTATACCTTTTCTGGCTGAGAAACCTGGCTACTATATCACCGGCTTTCAGTTCTTCTGTCAGCTGTATTGCCATGGAAACTTTGGAAAGATGAGGCGCTTGCACCCGTATCACTCCCTGAGGAACATCAGTCTGCAAAGCAATAAGAGTGGTGGAACAAAGCTGCTAGCAGCTGGCTTTGATGAGCTTCTCAAAATACAGTATGGAATAAGTAAGTAAGTACAGTGCTCTGCACTTCACTATCTACTATACTTCTCTACTAACATACAATAACTATGCCGCAGTTCAGTAAATTACATCCAACCTTCAAAGCTCTTTTTAACAACAGGGACAACTTCAGAACAAAGGAACAGTAGTGTTTAATTATTTTTCAAAGATGTTAAGAATAACAATAACAATTATGCTACATTAAGAACACACTTTGGTATGATATGAAGCATGTGACACTGATATGAAAAATTCTTGCTGCAGGCATGAAAATCAGGCTGTGCCCCCACACCAACCCTCTGCCAAAACTTCTAAACTTCTGGAAGGAACCTGATCAGTTCCATTTAATCTGAACTTCCTGCCCAAAAAAAAAAAAAAAACCCAAAAAAAAAACCCACAAAGTACTCATGGATCAGTCTACTTTAAAGGATTCTTCTTTCCTTTTTGTAAACTTCATTTTTTAAAAACAGATATTCACTACTGCAGGTTTTTCTTCCTATTTCTTATTGTCCAGCATATGTTCAGCTAGGCAACCTGCCCTATATAATAGTCTTGAGTATATAATGGATTTGTATTTTATTTCAAACCACAAGTCCTTGATGATGAATATTAATCATATTATCTACAGAGAAGGAGGACAAAAGACAGCTTTTCTGTCCCACTTGCAGGTACATGACATTTGAAGTTACAAAAGATATAATTTATTTGTGAATAAGGTCCTAATTTCTGTTCCTGGAAATATTTCTATTCCTATTACATTATCATTTACCCAAACCTACTCCTTTTGATAGGAAAATAAACTAAGAGTCTCTGTACTCAAGGTTGATTATGGCAGTTCACTGTCTCCTTTGCCACCCCAATTTACCCAACTGCAAGGCTGAACATATTTTCTTCCATAATCAATGAATAAATCCGGGCACCTGTGAATCTAAAATAGCTTCTCTGAAACCATCAGTGTTAAATGAGTACAGAACAAGTACAAACGTGAGCAGAATTGGAAGCTTCCTGAGAAAGCTGAAGGCTCATTACTATACAAATGATGAGTTATGGTAAGCAATTTTAACCAAACAATCTTGTCCAGTCTTATTATTTGTCGATTTAAAAATCCTAGACATCGTAACTACTTCTGTCTAAAGCAGTAAGAATCATCACACTGAGAATTTGCTATGTAGTAATTGTGGAATCAGAGACTTGTAAGATTGCAAGAGATCTCTATGAGATTTCCCCTAGATTAACTCTAAATTTGTCACACCTGTTCTTTAAGGCCTCCACCTACGGAAACAGTGTCTATAGCCATCTGCTAGGTAGTAAATCCTGCTAAAATTTTTTTTGCCTCTTTCCAAACTTCTGGGATTCTGGCAAAAAGAAATTACATTTTTAAGGATGAAATTATTGTTTATAGACCTATCTGGTCTTCCATCAAATTCAAATTGGTCAATTTAAACTAGCTTTCATTTTTGTATACAGTTCTTGATCTTGATCATTTTGTCTCAGTTGATTTTAATGGAGTGTCTCCAACTTTCAGCTGGATAACTTTTTTTTCCTACACAGCAGGCACATGATAAATATTTAAAAAGCAGTCAACTTTGAGTATATGAGGAAAAAGAAGAAGAAATGTCCACAGAGCTCTAACATTATGGTCACAGATCAAACAGAATAATTACTTTGTTTATTCACAGAGAATCATTATTAGCTCAGCTAATTAATGCATTTTGCCACTTTCACCACCTGCATTTCCAGGAGAAATCATGCTCAGCTGCACAATATATTCATGCTGCCAAACTACAGAGAGAACAGAACCTGAGCATCCTGTAGCCCATACACTGTGAAGGTTAGTGGGAAAGAAAACGTGGCTTAAAACCTCTAAGAGCTGAATGACAGGACCTATTCTCTGAACAGCACAGTCCAAAATACCCAAGTGAGGGGCTGGCTCCATATCACAACATATTAAGCTATGAACCTATGAGAGGATTGACAACACACTGAAGAGTGCGTCACCAATGCTACTCAGTTTGCAAGTTCCCTCCCCTGCCTCACAGGTCCTCCCAGGTCAGTTTTAAAACACTGGAAACTCTGGCTGAAATAGGTACTTGCATTATTAAAAAAGCTGAAGACAGCACATCCTTACTTCATGGAAAATACATTGGCCTACAACATTTAGTCTGCAGCAGGCAGAGAAGTCACCTGTGAGGTACTAATCTTCTTCAAACCCTTCCTTTTCAGAGGAGCTTAGAATCTATATAACACAGAGCAGAGCAGCTGCCTGGCTACAGGATCTGGGGTAGGTCTCTTCCAGTTTCTTCTAATCCATTTTTCCTGACCCACTCAAATATTTTTCACTCTAGGTGCGGAGAGAAATGTGACTATGCAATATTTTCACTAATGAAGGAATATTATGCATACTTATTCAAGGTGCAAAGTATACCAAGCAGGTATGGGGCATGAACATTATGAAGAACAAAATTGATTTTCAAAAGGATCTTGCTACATGGAAGGCAAAGGCTGAAAGAAATGCGAAGCAGTTGTTCTCTTTGGGCTGCAAAATATTGCACCTGGTTTGGGACAAAAAACTAGAAAACCATACGCAGAGAAATGATTTAGCAGGTAATAATTTTTTTAGTAAATGATCTGGCACTGCAATGAGTGACATATTCAGCAGGAGTCAGAAAGGTTACTCTGTAAATTCAAACAGATCATGCAAACAGAAGGGCCATGGGACACAATGGGTTTTGTAACCTGCAGCAGCTCAGCCCAGTGCATTGCATTGTGCTGCTCACATGATAGCTCCCTTTTTGGAACAACTGCACCATACAGAGGAATACAATGACAGATGGTAGAAATGTGGCTAAAGGCAGTAGGTAAATTTCCAGTCCTGAGGGCATCTTTCTTTGTCTGTCTAGAGCATTATTCAACCCAACACCAACACAAAGACTTAATCCCCAACACTGACTTGGGGCCATAGGTATGCACAGGTATCCCAAAAAGCAATTAACCCTCACAAGCCCTCTAATATTAACCACTCTCAACACTCTACAGAGATCTCACCCGGAGTTTGCAGTAAATGCTTTTTAACCTCTGTCTCAAAAGGGAAAATGTGATTGATAGAGAGGCCTCATCAGAGCTAAGATGAAATTTTATGCAAATGAGCTGCTAATAAGAACACAGATACGGAGTTATTTCTGGAGAATATGGAGGTGACTCAGGTTCTGTCCATCTATGTTTAATCATGTAGGGTGCCACAGCAAGTGTTAGAAAATAGAAATTTTTCCTCAGCTATTATTCAGCAGCACATAAGGTAATTAGGTATTGTGTTTAAAAAAAGACTGGATGTGGCAGTCAGTGCCATGGTTTAGCTAAGGTGCTCGGGCATGGGTTGGACTCAATGATCTTTAAGGTCTCTTCCAACCTAGTAATTCTGTGAATTCTGTGAAAGTTTCACACAGGTTTCACTGGAGTGGGAAATTCACCACATGTCTGGGTATCTCGCTTACCACCTGATAGTTAAAATGTAGTTCAAAAACTGCACAGGAAATTTGCCTCATTTGTAAATTAAAGCAGTATGAATTGAAAACTAGGGAGAAGGAAAACCCAAACCAATAAATTTGCCTGAAAGAATGAGACATTTGTAATTGAAAAATGTATAAATTGTCATTCACAATGAAGCCTTATCAATTTGTGAATATGATTTTAATGCTAACATGTTCTCAAGCACCCCAAATTACTGAATGCTTGCAATAAGCATGAAGGATTTGTAAAAAATTGTACCATTTAATTTTGACAAAAATCTCCACAGAATTCTACAGCTTAAAGAAAATCATTGAATAGTAACTTTACATTTACATTTGAATAAGAATATTACAGGAGGCTTCAGTTCTATCTCCCCAGTGGATTAGAAAGGCATAATTTACTCTAAAAGACCTCAGCCCTGACTCCCCAGTGGATTAAAAAGACATATCTTTGCACTGAACTATAAAAAAATCTAATATCTGAACTTGAAACAGCATTTATTTTTTCAGTGTATTTTCTGTTATTTCAGTGTTGAACACAGGATGGCAGCATTAAGTGAATAACATCAACTCAAGTGAATTCAATTCAAAGAATTCTTTTCTTATTAGACCAGGAAAAGCAAATTCCAAGGTTTAATTAGCTTTATTTTAAAATCATATGTAAGTCATTCTGTGTAAAGATTCCTGCATATAGACAGAAACAAAAGTAATGCAAAGTGATGCCTGGGGAATTAATTAATTTTGGACATTAAGATATGTGTCAAATACTGCATAAAAAATGAATAGGAACACTGAAATATAAGTCTCCAGCCGATTCTGGACATATAGCATATTCATTTGCCACATTCTATTTGCTTCAGCTTAAAAGCTTAAAAAATGCCTTTATAAGAATATGACAACCCTTTTTTTCGTAACAGCCTGACATACACACACTTGGTAATGAAACCAGACTGCTTAGAGCAGACTGCATTTCTACCAGCGACCACAAGATGACTCTACCTCACCAGAATCTTCACTGTGACTTCAACCCACAAGGGGGTACTTTCATACCACCCAAATGAGATTCTCACACCACCCAAACCTGATACGTTTTCATTATGGTATCAGAATACACGTATTTGGTATTACTTGTTTGTGTATTTAAATTAACTTTGGAATAATGTACTTCAAATGTCTTATAATTAAGGTAGTATACTGTATAGGCTAAAAAAGTTTCAAAAAATTGTAATTATAAAAATTATCAACAATTTCAACATGCACGAGATGTATTTTTAAAGTTTTGATATCAGTGGGAACAGCTCAACTAAAATCTTTCTGAACTACAGGAAAAATTAACATTACAATTGCCACAGGATTTTTGTATTTTAAAGAGCGTTTGAAGAGTGTTATGTTGAAATTTATGCCTTGACATCACTGATGGGTATGGGAGAAATCAATTATCTAAAGGAGAGATACTGAACTGTGGGTTACATACACTAGGGTAGGCTGACAGTAGCCACTTGGACAATAGCTGCATAAGAAGCAGTTCATCAGCTTTTCACATTTGTTTCATCCTTTAGGGTTTCTTGGGTTGGGCAGGTTGTGCATGTTCTAGCTAAAGATTGGGACAAAGAGTTCAGTGCCTATCATTTTTCAGAACATAAATATTCTGAAAAATCTGTGAAAACAAAGAACCAGTACAATCCTCTAAACGTGTTGTGCCAGTAACCCACAAACTGTGAGATCTACACTGACTTGCTATCTATTCGAATTCTCAATTAAAAAATGTATCTATCTTCTCTGCTCTATCTACTTTTTCACTAAAAATTACGATCCTATTAATAAAGCATTTCAGATGTATGTTTCCTTACATCATTAGGAGTCTTCTCCTGTTTCTCATGCTTTTCCCGGTCATATGCCATCTTTTTCAGAAGTTTCTTCATAGCTTTGTCCTTTCTCTCCTTCTTCTGGCTTTCAGTGTTTTGTTTTCTCACTTGGTTAACAATAAACTTTGGAATCTAGATAAATACAGAATAAGCGTGAATAACTACATAATTTTCTTACCAAAATTTTGTAAGTGGCCAGATTATCAGGTAGAACTCAAACCCAAAAACTCAAACTGTTTCTTTTCAGTAATAACTATAGATTCAAATAATATAAAACTGTGAAACAGTTTTAAAACCACTCCATTTGTGATAAAATATTTCATTCAGTAACTTCTCAGGGGAAGAGAATCATAGAGCATTTTTACTTTTGTCAGCCAAAAACATTCACTTAATGTGTAAAATGGTACTACTTACTTTTATTCACATGCAGCAAAGGTCAAAATTGTTTCGAGTTGCTGATGGACAACACACCTCCAACTTGTCCAGTTTGTCCAAGCTAGAGTTTGCTTAAGACCATGACACAACTTCATGCTTTATCAAAACATGTTTTCATGTTTCATAAAATATTAAGTTTGGCCCAAAAGGACAATGTGTTCAAACACTGTGTTTCCTGCTAATATCTCTTAGCCAAAAAGAAGTGCCCACAGCAATATATACTGATAGACCAAATATACACATTCCCCAAGGAGTTATTTTTGAGTTCACCTGTAGTACATACAGGTATGTTAAAACTGACCACCAGAGCTTAACATTAGATGTAATATTTTTGGTTTCCTCCCATAAGAGTTACCCATGACCAAGAACCCAGCTGGATCAGTCTGATCCTTTTCTAAATCGTGGATGTAACTTCACATGACTTGTCTATTCAGATACCCTGTTGTGAAATTTATCATTCTCCTCCCCCACCCCTAAAAACCACACTTACTGTCCACAGAAGTTTTTGGTACTGAATCATAAAGCGCATGACATTTGCTGTCCCAGCTGCCATGACGAACTCGCTTTGTTCAATAGTCTTTGAGCCAAACCCATGAAATGTGAAAAGGTTTGGGGCCATCACCATCGCAACATTCTTCAACGTCATCTTATTTTTGTCTCGGTGATCAATTACCCTTTGCAGGAATTCAAGCAGTACCTGAAATAAGAGCAGAACTTTCAGCTCAACTCTGCACGTGAAAAGTGAAGCATGTGCAGAGTTCAAAATGAACGTATGAGTGAAACACGATGTTGCATATTTTTCTGAAAAAGCTTAAAATTCCTAAGAAAACCACATTAAAAACAATCAATAATAGAAGTGTGAATATATTTATTCACAGAAAAGTAATGCAAGTTTTGTTTCCTTCAAGTAATGAAGTAAAACATTCTTGTTGTTTTTGTGGCTAGCATTTTCAAAAGCATTCATGTGACTTTGAGGCCCTGCAGAGTAAGATTTGTTTCAAAACCTTTGTTATGTAGGTGTATAAGCAGCATCCCACAGATGCTTGTGAAGACATTACTGTTGGCATTTGTTAAATTGAAAGTGAACACAATAGTGCCAGCTGTCATGGTTATGGAAACATGGAGTGGCTAATTCTGTAAGGTAAGCAATTCACAAGTAAAGCACTGCATTGTGAATGACAGGTAGCCAGTTAGAAACTGGCAATTTTCAATTAATTTGGTTCCAGATATTTGTAGCTCAACTCAGGAGCCTTCTTGACTGCCTCCACACAATAAATAAACTCACAAAGAAAGTCTTGTTTGAACAGTAAGACCTGGTAGGATTTTCTGCCTGTAATGGATGATGTTCTGCATCCTACACAAGTCCTGCCTTCATTCTTGATTTTAACAGCTTTAATGGTAAGCATATTCTGAAAAAAGCATTAATAGCTTTGCTACAAAAGGACAAGTGCAAATTGAAAGAATCCATGTAACATGCTACAAATAGCAACAGGAAGTGTAAATTTCTAGTTTATTGAGAGTAGAAAAAAACAGCACAGAGAAAAGTGAAGAATAAAAATGAAGAGCTAAACCCACTTCATAAAAGGAAACTCACATTCATTGTATTCTAATACTTTAATTTTTTGTACTGAAAATAATGACTGATGCAAAAAAAAAGGGAGCAAAACTTCTAAGAGAAAAGGTTGGTCACTGGGAGATTACTATTGCAATCCTGGAAAAAAGTCAGATCACAATCTTTAAAGTCATTTGGGAGAAGTTAGGGCCCTAAGTTGTTTGGTTGTTTTTTTTTCCCAAAGTCATGTGAAATATGGGGGATTAAAAAGAGTCAGTAATTTCAGCATTAACTTTGAACTGAAAAAAAATGAATGTTCAAAAGACAACAGCATTCATTACAGTGGATTCACAGAAATAGTCAAAACATTTATGCAGGAAAATACTATTAATAATTCTAACCTTCAGAGTGTCTCTGTTTGCTTCAGGTAGAAGGATAACCAAAAGATTCAAAGCTTGCAGTTGCTGTTTCCTCGTTGGGAGATCTGCCAATAAAGCACACAGAGCTCAGTATTTTGAAATAGTTATTTATACTCTTCAAAAAGCATGGTTTCTAAGTTCAAACTTCTTGCAAAATGCTGAATGCATACACATGGCTAATTATCATAGTATGACAAAGGACTGGCAGATCCTGGTTTTCCGATACTCATTTCCAAATGTTCTTTTAGGATTCAGTTGGTGTGACTCAGCAGTCTTTTGGCACTGTTTTCTAGATGCCTTGTGATTTCTTCTTTATTTTGCAATGCTACAAGAAAGGATAGCTAACGGTTCTTCCCTTCCTGAGCCTGTGCCCCAACATTGCAAAGGGTATATCCAACTCTGCTTTCACAGCTTCTCTGGTTGCCTTCACAGTGGCACAATCTCCCAAGTTGTCCCAATCACCCACACAGAATGAAGACCACGTGTAACTGAGGAAGGCAGGTCTCCAGCCACATAACCAAGAGCAGCTGCAATGCCAAACCAGCAGGGATGAAACCAAGAGGAGAGAAGCTTAACACGTATCTACAGCAGACAGTGCTGTACCAAAAGAGGCAATTAAAGAAAAACAACATTGCTTCTGTCTTTTACCAGTTGCTCAGCGGTGCATCATTCACCCAAGCTGCACAATGAATGCATCCCTACACTCCTACAGCTCCTAGAAGAGCTCCTACGTTCTGGCAGTGTAGAAAGTCCCACATTTGTCACTTGTCATAAACTTCCTCCTGTCATGCTTTAGAGGACATGCTCTGGCAAGTCTTCTCAGGAGACTCCTAATGAATCAGGCCATACATAAAACAAGTGAAGAAGGGGATACCTGCACAACATAGTTTTATCACATGATCTCAAAATTCAACAGGGTTGTTCTCATGCATCCTGCTGGGATTCCAACTGAATTGCTATTTCAAATACATTTCATCCAAATCAACTCAGGAGACACCACCAAACAAAAATAAAAGTTCATTGATGAAATAAAAAAAACACCACCTCGCTGACTACCTTCCACCATACCAAAAATTAAGGCTCTGAATAAATGATTGCATAATCATTTAAAACATCAAGTAGTGAGAGCAATGTTATCTACCTGCTTTAGAAAGACACATATTAGAAGTGAGGCATAAATTCAGTTTCAAAACACCATATGTCACAATGTTCAAAAAGCAATGAGAATCAATCTTTTCCTAGGAAAGTAAGCAAAAATACAATTGCAAAACAATTAAAATTCATTACTTAAATGAAGAGTTTCTGTCTGCAACAATTGAATTTTAGTTGCTTACATTATTTAAATTAGCAAATTAAATTGTTCAAATCGTTCTTTAAGTATTTAATTCTAACCACACTACTTAGTCACAGTATCATGAAAAACACTGACTACTGTCACAAAGATGGTCCTTCTTCTCTACCACCTAATCTTATTGCATGTAACCAACAAGAAAAACTATTTAAACAATGGGAGTCCATGAAGTGCTGTGTCTCTTTTGAAGCAAATCTTTTGGTTCAATATAGAAAGTGGTTTGGATCCTGGCACCTGAGTACTTCTGGGTAAGTAAAACCACATAAGCCTTCAGACAGCTCAGGAGCACAAGCAGAAACCCTCCTGGCTCCAATCACTATCCGGTAAATGAAACAACCTTGCGGAGCTCTTTGCTGCCAGCACCATCTGAAAGTGTTCTGGTCAGTTTTAACTTGACAGTCAGTACTGCAAAATCAACAACACTGTGTAGCAGGCCAAAGCACCAACCTCCTACTCCAACCAACCTGACAGCATTGAAAGGCAGCTCAGACCTGGGAGACTTGACATAGAAGTCAAGAACTTTTAAGAATATTTGTCAGTTTGCCTGTCCGTGTGAATTCTCTGATGCTGAGTTTAGTTCGGTTGGAGCATGGTGCTAATAATGCCAAGGTTGATGGTTTGATCCCCATGTGAACCATTCAAAAAGCTGGACTAGATAATCTTTGTGGATTCCTTCCAACCCAAAGTATTCTGTGATTCTATGAAAGCCCCTCTTAGAAATGAGCCACTGCTCTGCCTGCAGGCAAGGGAAATAGAACTTGCAGTCCCTTGTTGACTGGGGAGTAAATGTATGTGGGTTCTCACTCTGGATTCATTATCACCAACCCACTCTCTTCCAGTTACAGCCGGTATGTTTGCTGTATTGTAACCAGTTGGCAAAGAGGACATTTTCACAAGAACTTGCTGATCTCAAGGGACCACGGACTATCAGCAGTTCTGACTATTCTGCTCTAACTTCTCCTCCTATAAATGGATAAAATACCCTAACCAGTATAAATTATCATTTGTTGTATTTCCTGAAGAACTGCTTATCTTTGTTGTGGTTTTCTTTTGAAGCAAACACTATTTATAAACTGATACTGTCATATACATTTTCTGTGTAACCCTTGCATACCTCCTAACTACTATCAGAAACATTAGGAAGTGAAAATGTGCTTTCATTGCATGTGTAAGCTATTAAAATAGCTGTTACATGAAAGATGTTATTTGCACGGTAGCAAATTATGCCCATTTTTTCTCAGGAGAACTGATATTGCTGTTATTCAATTTGTTTCTCAGCAAAGAGGCACTTCGGTGCACGGGTATCAATTCTTTCAGCAGAGACAAAAAGGGCACTACTCACTCTGCACATCTTGGAAAGCTTTGAGATATTCTACAGTGAGGAGTGGCTGAGGCAGTTCACGGATGAAGAGTTTTAAAAGACTTGCTGCATCATGTTGCTTCACATTTTCCCAGTTGAAAGTCCCTTCATAAAATTTTGCTTCCAGTTCTTGGCAAAGACCCTGAAATGCAATGCATACAGAGAGCACTAGTAATATTTGGCTGCTGGAAGTCACGCGTTATACACACAGCAATACTTTCCACACTCTGAAAGAGGGGGAAGAACATCTGAAATATCACTTAACTCCAGTTGCTGCTGATCTTTTGCTACAAAACAGATAAATGTGGGACCAGAAGTACTGCAAGTAAACACACATTAATAGGCAGCAGTCAAATCATATGGGAAAAAGTCCCATGGGCCTGAGCCAGGGCCATATGGAATAAATATACAGTAAGAAACAGATATCATACTCAAGCACATAAGGGTCATGGCTTCCCCTCTACCCTAATATTAAGACTGTCTGATATACAGAGCAATTCTGAAACTGCTACCCAAGGGTGTTGCTATAGTGCATACATGGCCATTTTCATAAACAAATAAGGCAATTATGAGTGTTGACACACAGCTTCTTATCAAAATATACACTAAGGTGAGGCTGGTTCTCTTTTTAAAAACACAGGGCATGATTTGTGTAACTGAATAGCTGAATGTCTTGCTATCTACAGGGAATTCCATGCTGCTGGGCACACTCAGCTTTGCCTAGCACAGGGTGTCAAACATGCCCTGTGTGGAAGCGGCCTGTCCCACAAATCATGAGGTTATGCAGAAGAGTAAAGAGCTCTGAAAGTCTCAGTGGAAGGTCGTAACTCTGGGGCTGGGAAAGGATGGGATACTGTTGGCAGCAGACATTACCATGCACCTGCCCTGCTGCCACGGCAGTTCTACTACTGGCCTTTCACAGATGCACAAATGGGAACACACTGCAAAGACCAAGCCCTTCTAGTCCATTGCTAAGTATCAGGCTTGATCTCACACCCACTTCATTTATTTCCTAGTCTGGCAGAGTGAAAAGTAACCTCAGTACAGGGCCAGAGGCCCTGAGGCACCTCTCACAGTTCCCTCCCTTCTTCTAGCTCAGTTATTCTGGACAGAAAAGGAGGAGAGACACTGGCTTTTTTTGTAAAATATGTGCTGTGGAAAAACATGGGCATAATTATTTATCTGGACAAGAAGGGTACGTTGAACAGAGGATATTACATACATTTTAAAGATACCCTTCTCAATAAATTTAACTTTGTCCAAATGGAAAATGGATCTTTTTACAAAGAAAATGTGGACACTTAGTTTTTGTATAAAAGTTGGATATTCTCAACTGTCCTCCAGAGAGATCTTCTGTCTCCACTGAGTGTAGTGGAGGTTCAAATGTGCAACAGTCATAATTCAGATGTCTAAAGTCAAGTGGGTATGATTTCCTGATCATCAAAAAGAGCAAGCTTTAGAAAGAGAGATGAAAATTCTCCCTCGGAGACTCATCACCTTCTCCATCCACATTCAGACCAAATCACTGCAGTAAATGCAGTATTAAATGTATAGATACAATTATTTTTTGAGAGGTAAAGGCAGAAATTTCAACTATGTGTCCTAGTGCTCCAATGCCTACATTTTAAAGTAAATGTATTTAACTATGGGGTATATCCAATGCACTTTAATAATAACCCTAAAATCTACAGAATATGATAGCAAAGTTTTTTTCTGCATCTTTCTATAAAACTATATAATGAGGAAAAGACTTTTTTTTTCTGTTTAAGAAAATTAAGGGAAAACTTCAGTCCTTTAGTATGATAAATTCTTTGCTTTTTAAAAAGTTTTCTATTAGAATAAGTAAAAGAACTTAAAATATTAGCTAGCAAAACTATTGCTTAATTTAAAGAAGTAGTTCATGCAAATAGAGAGGTTAAAAATAGATCAAAGCTGAATAGTGAATGATCCACTGTCTGAGAAATTGTATTAAGCTTATAAAATCAAAGAACAAACAAATAAATAAAATCACTAAGAAATCACTCCAGTTTGCAGAACCAACGTCAAGTGGAAAACAAAGAATGGAGAAAAATTGAAAAAAAAATTAGTATCTTAGTTACCGGTAAATAAACAAACCCAACTTCCACAATATTCCCTTCTTTTAGTTGTTTCTAATGAACCAGCAGCTGGACCAAGTCCTACACAACAGAGGCTGGCAGACGTCTTTGGACAGCTGAATCCACTTAAATGATCCTTTCTGTTTAGAACTTAAGGCCAGTTGAGACCGTCTTTTTAACACATTGAGCCTTGGCATGAATCACAGTGTGTATTTAGCTCCCTGCATCAAGGCAAATACTGGGAAGAGCCTGCTGGATGTAACTGGCACTCACCCTGGGAAGTGTCACTGTGCACAGACGTGCCCAACAAGATTGCACTCGGCGAGCCGAGCACTTATATTGCTGTTCATAAAAATAAATGTGAGAGGTTCTTCAGTGCACACTGCCTGCCTTGCCATGTAACACAGGTTAAGTCTAGCTATTAAGAAAGGCTCACAATGCCAGGGAAAAGCTTCCTCCTGGGGTAGAAAGACCGTGTGTGAACTGTTCAGATGATTAAACTAGTTCAAAGAAAAAGCAAAAGGCTGGAAAACTCATGCCAAGAATTAATGAGATTTTGGCACAACTGAATTTGAAAAGTAGCTTTGACTCTCCTGCAAACTTAAACTCCAGTCTTTCCCCAAAACTACAGTGAGTGAAAGCATCATTTCTCTGGCTAATATAATTCAGCTTTCTTTGTAAAGAGATTTTGCTTTCTGTTTTTGAAGATTTTGATAACAATGGGATGCTAAAATACAATTTGTATGACAAAATAAATTCAGCAACCACACATGCATTTTGGGGGATATTAATAACCTGTGCAATGTTTTACCTTTACTCTTGTCGCAACTCCGGGTATTCTAAGAAGTCCCTCTGTTTCCAGAGTTGTCTCTTCTATCTGGGCAATCAGCTGTCAAACACAAACCAAACTGGCATGAGCAAAGATGTCAATTAAAAATTATTCGCAGACAGTTCTGATATACTGAAGCCTTTATGCTTCTGTTTCTCTCTCTGTGCATATGCATTTGTGCACACAGACTTGTAACAAGCAGAGGTTCAAACACAGTTTGCAAATGGATTACAGCTCTTGTAGAAGAAAACTTCAGTGTGGTTCTTATCCTTTTTTATGAGTCCTGTTAAAGAGGAGTTTCTTTATTTTATTAAAAAAGAAACCTGTATGGTTTTTACCTCCTTCAAGCCTCCTCTGAAGACTGAAGAATTATTTTCAAAAATTACTGTGGCTTCAAAATTATATCCCAATAACTATCCGGGTTAAAATGTCTCCAAATCAAAAAAAAATCAAAATAATTAAGGTAACATTCTCATGAATAATCTAGGACTCTATAAGAGGAGAACTAAAAACTTTTAGGCTTTAAAGAAGTCTCTGATTTGCAAATTCTGACATTCTCCTAACAGACTCAAAAGTCTGCAATCCTTCACATGGATAAATTTGCAGAAATTCCATAAAAGTACCTAAAACCCATATAATACTTTTTTTCTCTAAATAATATGCCTAGAAATATTCACCGAAGGATGGAATTAAGAGTATTTAAAACAAATCTGTAAACGTCAAAAGCTGATGACATAATTTTAGCACAAATAGTTCCCACCATGTTTAACTAGGGCAGTGCCTTTTTTACATGCCTTCCTGCATCAGTGCTTGAGTAAGAAAAATTATGCAACAGAGTTTTTTCCAATTACAGAAATTAAAGGGAGTTTACTTACCACTGCATTTATGTAACAGATAAATGCCATAAAAAAGATTGGACAGAAAACCCCACAAATTTAGAGAACAGCACTAGATGTGTCACTCTAGTGCATTTTCCACAGTTTAAAAAAAAAAAAAAGTGCTAACTGGCCCCATCCAGCTCACCCTGTACCCAGCTTACACCAGATCAGTGCCTGCCACTCACATCCGCTGGGCACAAAGATGCTGTGGGCAGTGTGTGACCTGCCATCAGCACCACTTCTGGGGAAGGCAAGGTCTGGTGGCACAACTGGTGGCCACAACTCCTTCACAAACACTCACTCCCCTTGGCCACCACCAACCTCCTGCCTCTTCATCTCTATCACGGCTGCCTTGAATGGCTTTATTAGCAGGCCAGAGACTGGACTTACTGTCAGCAGAAACTTCTGATGACAACACATGAATCACTATTACAGTCAGATTTTCCAGCTGCAAAACCCTGACAAAATTATGTCTTTATTTTTAATTTAAATTCCTCAGTGAAATAAAAACTTGGTGTATTTTTATTTTTAATTAAGCAGTCTTCCTGTTAGCTTGCTTTGTTTCATTTCAGTTATAAACAAGATACATTTAAAAGAATGAACAAAATTGTTCTCTTATACTTTATATAAATGCCCAGTTCTTGGAAAGTACATGCTGCTGAGAACAAGCAGAAGAAATGGGAAGCTGTTTATTTTCATATTCTCATTTAGAGTAAAACTGTATTCCAAATGATGTCTGCACCTTACAAAACAAATCACATCTATAAGATATTAATGTTTATATAGAATTTTCGATGTTGCTTGATAGCAGAGTGATCAATTACTGTTTGCAATTTGATTTCCCAGTTTATAGATAGCATCTTTTCCAGAAAAGTGTTTTCATGATCCTGAGAAAGCAATTTTTGGCATGAATGACACAGTAGTAGTTTTCAGATGGTGATGCAAAACCACTTTGAGATTTCTGTTTCTCAAAAAGTAACAAGTATGTCTACAAACAGACTGAAATGGTGATGATAGAGCACTGAGTTTCCGTCAGTGTTAGGACAAGTCCACACACAGTGGTTTACTTTCTTCTCATGAAATGAGATGTGCTATGCATAGGCAACAAATCAAGGTTCTCCATCTTCTTTCCAATTATCTCCCCCATTACCATGACACGATATGGGCAAAGGAATATCCTTTTGAACTAAAGTAACAAGTCTTCTGGAAAAGCACCTGCCTTGTGAGTTTATTTCTTGAATTCAAAATAGGTCTGATACAATGCAAAATATCACATTTACTGAATTAGTAAGTAAAGTCGCAATTAAAAGTTACAATAACTTGGATGGATTAGAGTATTATACTGACAACTGCTACAGGAAGCAAATAAATCCAGGACAAAATGTTATGTTTTTGTCATTTGGCATGTATGTAAACAGTTAACTTCTTCATGTCTATTTACCTTCTGAAAAATTAGTGGGATCTTGGTTCCTGGGACCTTCTTCTGATCCTGTTCCAGTAAAAGTGACAGTGGGACACCAAACAAGCCGGAGTCTGAAGCATAAAGCAAAAAAACCTGAGATATTATCCACATATTTTTCCAGTACATGTGACACTGGCATAAACCCACATTTCTGAAGCAGTAAGTCTATTCAATGCGTTCAGAGCTATTGACCTTTTGTTTAAAGTGTTTCAATGTCTTTGCCAATCAAGTTATTACACAAAACATTCTCACTAAAAGGATTCATCATCTCTTCCTCAGGGGTCTTCTGTTTTGACTCAAATTGCCATCCACATATTCTGGAGCACAGTAAAGCAAACTGCATAAATGAACCATCTGCGTAGTTCTGGTTTGCAGAATGGATGTGATAATGACCCTGCAATGCAGATCTTCACCACTCAATGCAAGTTATTATAGCTGAGATGGAAATGGCATGAGTAAAATATCCAGAACTTGGTCACTAAAATGAGACAAATACAATTATCACCCAGAGTTGCTCTGAACACTCCTCTCTACGAGGGTTTGGAAATAACAGCTTTTCAACTCCTGTGCTTTTGAATTATACAGCACCAGCAGAACAGCAAGACAACCAACTCACAAAAGGTTCATTTTTAAAAACAGCAAAAGTACAGTTAATTCTTGGTTAAAAAATAACTTTTACAATAGGGCCAAAGCAATTCATATTTTTTTGAAAAGGAATTCAGTTGCTGTTAATTTAGCCCTGATGACAAACTAACCTTAGTCTTTATGTAAATGGGACTTACATGTGTTACGGCCCAGTTGAATAGAGTGAATAACCATTTAAAGAGAGCTATGGTAATAATGACTAACCCAAAGTTGCTGAGACAGAACTTCTCTGTGAGAAGTACTGATAATTGCTGTATGTGCAAGTTTTCTGGAGCAGCATATAACAATACAAGTAGTCAAAATCTGCTGCTTGGTATGATGCCATGCCAATATTGAACACAGAACAGATGTGATTACTAAAAAAACTGTCAGCCCTTGAGAAAACATGATATATATCAAAGAAAGATCAATTTCAGTGCCAAACCAGAAGTTCTTGTATCTCTGTCAGCATAAAAACTCTACCTATAAAATACAAGGGACTCATCCATACAGGCAATATCCATACCCCATAGCTTTATTATCTTGAAGTTCTTGTCAATAATAAAAGTTTCCATTGAAATGTAATTGAAAAAACAAACTCCAGGAGGTCAATAAAAAAGCAGTGCTGGGCTAGTACAGCATTCCCCACAAGAATGATGTTTTCATCATCTTTACATACTCAAGCACAAAGGAGAAAATTAATAGACCCACCGCTGTATGAATCAATTGGCCAAACACTTAAGGGGTGAAGAGGTAAGGGTCAGACAGACCAAAAGGGCACCGAAGGCAGCACATTGCAAAAGCACATTAGCTTGGCAGAAAAGCTGATGTCATTGTCCATTTCCTACACATTGCCATGAGTCTTAGCCTTTTTTACCTTTTAGAGAAGTTTTTAATCAATTCAACATTTTATGAATGCCTGCCATTCAGATAATAATGTTGAGAGTGAAATTCAATTAACAATTAATTTTGTAAGAAGAAATAGTTATAAGTAAGACCCAAAATACATGATAAGAAAGTGCTTTGTCTCTGTTTATTAGTGACAGCACAAGTACTTCTGCAAGAAGAAAATGCATTCAAGCGATCAAGGTCTTGTTCATGTTTCTGTGTATGCCTTTTGCATTAAAAAAGCTGTTTACTACTACTGTAAAGTGAAGAACATATTCTGAAGAATCTATTGTACCTTGCTGTGTATCTCTCTATGCTCTTTGTTGCTTTCAATTATTTAAAGTGAGCTATTGCACTGTCACATTCACTGAACCTTGACAACAGAGTTTTGGCCAAAGCAGGCTTGTGATTAACCGGTAATACATCTCAAGCTCTTGTAAAGCATTTAGCAGAAGCCAAAAATACAAAAACCAAACAAAGCACTGTAAATCTCTAGCATCAAGAAATTGGTTTCCATGCTTTCTATGCTCCCAAGGAAAGCACTGTGATTAGACATATGCTAATGGCTTGCAGAGGAAAGTGACATGGGGCAGCTGTCTCTGCCTCCTCTGCAACAGTTTAAATCTTCCACTATATATGGTGCCATTCATCATAACAATTGCATTAGAGCCTAAGTAAACACTGGATGGGCAAGGCCTAGATGACACAGGAACATTTGTGCCAGACAGAATAGGAAACAGGTGACAAAGGCTCCCAGCACCTCCCACCTACAGCAACAAAAGCACAAGTCAGGTAGACTCACCTGAATTACAGAATTTTAAAGGCTGAAAAAGACCATTGAGTCCAATTTTGAAAGTAGGCCAGTACCTACCTTCAGGAAATCAGGAAAAGAATACCCAATGCTTATGCTCTTTGGGAATAAATCAGCACATACGAACTTCTATGAAGCAATTCTTGCTGCATGGCATACTACTAAGATAGTTACCCTTCACTCCTTAGATTATCTGCTCCGTGATTGTTTTGAATTTTAATTTTAGACAAAGAGCTGGAATTTTTCACTTATGTCAGTGAACTTGTTTAAAGCTTGCCTTGAGTTAAGGTGAAAAACTAAATATTGCTCAGGGCCTATGTTACTGCTTATATATTATATACAAATTTTCTGCTGGAAGATCATAAAGAAACTGGTGCGTTTGTTTCATTGCATTAAACAGATGCAATTGGTTCAGAATACAAAACTCCAACTTACCTTTGGTTTTGATTTTTACAGCTTTTTGCTGTTTGAATTCTGTCCCAAGTATGTCATAGAGAGCAGTTAATTCAATCAGTGCTAAAGAATAGACTTTCTTCATGTCCTGAGGGGCTAGGTCACCAATCTTTGTGGTACCTGTTTTGTCCTTTGGCAGTCTGAAATTCTAAAAGCAGAGAATTGCAGCACGGTAAATAATCCAAGTCATGACAAATAACTTAGCTCAAAGGCTGTACTTCCTTCAGGGTACAACCTTTCATCATGAAGCCTGCTGCTACTGACTAAATCAAAGGAGAATCCCAAAAATAGGTTAAAAAGCAGATGATCTTAAAATGATAGGAAGATTTAGGTTCCCAGTGACTTCTGGAGGTCATCTAATTCAATTGCTGCTCAAAGCAAGGCTAAATTCAAAGTCTGATTGGATTGCTTCTTATTGTTGTTCAAATGAATTTTGAAAATTTCCAATAACCACCCCTGTAGGAACCTGTTTCAGTGTGGAATGCTCTCATGGGGACTTTACTATGCAAAAAAAAAAATTTCACCATTAGTCACTTGTGTCCATTAACTGTTATTCTTTTACTTGGCACCTCCAAGAAGTCTGGATTTGTCATTTTTCCTGCTTGCAAACACACACTCCCTCTCCACCTTCTGCATCTTTTTCCAGTTTATAGTGGTGGAAATGGCTGTCCATGAACAATCAATCCTATGCACACACAATGGCATAGAAATCCTATGCAATAGGATAGAAATCCTTCTGCATTTGTGCACACAAAATAAAACACTGGCTGCCATATAAATAATAATAAAGGAGTTATCTTCTTAGAGAAAGGGAATACTTAATCATGTCTCCTTTCTACTGCACTAGATACTCAGAGATACTAGATACTGCAGTCAGAGAGCAATATAAGGAATTGAGTTGAAAGGGTGAGGGACTTCCCAACTCACTGAACTTTCTAACTCCATCTCTCACCAGCAGGCTTCTAAGTATGCATGACTCAGAGCAGGAAGCTTGACAAGACCTTCTTCCACTTGGAAAGACATATTATACTCATGAATTATTTTCTTACCCTGTGCAAACCCAGCAACAGCAGAGCTGAATTGCTAGTTATGGTACATGACTACAAGGGCACATACCAAAACATAAACATAATTTACAAAAGGTAGATGAGTAGCCAGTTCCCCACCTTGAGCTTTCATTGACTTGCATAAACATGTCTGCTTAAAAATAGCTGCCAATGATGGAGGTGCAACCAATATATTGTAGATTTAAATAGGTAACTCCCTTCCTTTTCCTATCATTTTACACCTCCTTTTGTAACGGAAGAAGAAATCCCTTAGCCATGTCTTTAAGCAATCCTTCACAAGCCTGGCCAGAAGCAGAGCTAATGTATGTATTATGCATATATACAGAAGTTAGAACATAGCTTTTATCTCCTTGTTATAGGCTGCATTAGAGAAACATGACTCAAACACTTTAGAACCCATCTCTAAGTATCCATTAGTGTCTGGTTTATAATGTTTAAATTAGGATACATGGGGTAATTACTACTTGAAGAACTGCACAAGTCCTTATCTAAATTAAGTGTTTGAAGAACTGGGAAACATTATTTCAGAAATTGTGTTTACTCAGACATGTTTGCATACAGTGTTAGGGAAAAAAAGAAAAAACCACCAAGACAGTTTTCACACCAGTCATTAGTTTACAGGTTATATGTACATGTTACATGTTCATGAACTAGTAGGTAGAGAGAGATCCTAAAAGAGATTTCTGAGAATCGACAACAAAATCCCTTGGAGGATTTTCTTTTGATTTTATATGGATTCATTCTGAAAGAGCCTTTTTTTTATTAAGAGTTGGAAAGAAAAACTGAGTTCAAATTAATCTTTAATTTCCTGCCATTTGACTTCAGACCTCTAACTTCTACAGACAATTCTGTTCTTCATTCTCATCCCTCACCTACCCTCATCAGACAACTGCATAAGGTTTCTACAGGCATCCAGCAACCCTTTTCATATTACAGCAGAGCTTTTTATTAGAAGTAAAGCATCTCACCTCAGGTAACAGAAAAAGGGGATGTAAACAAATGAAGCAAGGATAGAGTGGTACAACCACCACTAAGCCCTATTCCAGCTTAATATTAGAAGTTCATTTTTGCTTACATATAGAGTGCATTTTTCCAGACACACAAGTACATAAACAGGCATAAATGTAGCTATTTTCATGTTATTAAGCATACTATTCCCAAAAATTAGCTACCTTAAGATCCTCTATTTCTACAAAGCTAAATCTGACAACATTAATCTAAATCTAATTCACTCAGTCTCAGATAAGTATCACCTATACAGTACCTCTAGCTAAAAATAAAGAGGAATAAATAAGAAAACCTACCGGGAGAAGAGTGTCATCCCCTCCACCTTTGTACATTTTGCCTACTGAGCTGTCCTTGAGATTAGCTGCCTGTTCTGCAAATGATATCTCCAAATTGATGTCAGTGTCTGAAGATGGCACGTCTTCAAGCAGGCTCTTCGGCTCATCTGTTCCAAGACTGAAATTTGGACCTGAAAACACCATGAAAAAGAAAAAAAAAGCTAAAAATCAACAGCAGCACAATTGAGCACCACTCAGTGCATGAGAGTAAGTTTTAAACCAAGTAGAAATTAATGCTGTGCGAGCAATGGACATTCTGATTGCAAAGTCAGTGTTCCTGTATTTTTTATGCCAGTAGAAAATTTAGCTATTGACAAGGGTACAACTTTTGTAGGTTTTCTTCAATAATTTTGCCAAGGCATGGGGTTTTCTCTCCTATTTATCTGCTATGAAAAAATAGAGCAATCCACCTCAAACAAACAGCAGACTCCCACAATCTTGCAAAGCCAAAGAGCTTTGGCGTCAGAAGTTTCTTGCCATGAAACACTTTCTAGCCTCAAAGACTGCAACATCCTGCAAACAAATCAGCAAATATTTCTGCTGTTAAAATTTCAAAAGCAATAGAGAATTTGTCATCCATGACCCAAAGCATTAACATCTGAGAATAACAGAGAGTACACAGACCATCTTTGTTCCATTATTCCTGTTCTCACCTCAGTCTTAAGAGTCTAGATTCCTTAAAACAGTTTGGACATGTTTCCATGATACAGGGAAGGACTAAGTACACAACAATAGCCTTACTTCTCTTTGTTCCTTAAAGGAATCAAATACTAGACAAATTTAAAACATTTTTTGTTAAAGGAATAAAGAATCAAAAAAGGGAGAGGTTGTTCTGCTTTTAGAAAAAGAAGCTTCCCAATTTCACAGTAAATCAACCACTGCTTTTGGTCTGAAGTTAAAATATATTGTGAAAGAAGCAAGAAGAAAATTATACACTAAAAAATAGTATTTAATAAAAAGCATAGAAGTCTAAGAAAGCTTTCAGTCTCTCCACCATCCTTCTCTGAGTCAAGTCACAGAATAAATAAGGTTTAAAAAGACCTTTGAGATCATGGAGTCCAACCTATGACCAAACATCCCCATGTCAACTGTATCATGGCACTAAGCGGCGTGTCCAGTCCTTCCTTAAACACCTCCAGGGACTCCATACCACAACCTCCCTGGGCAGTCCACTCCAATATCTAATCAGCCTTTTGTAAAGAACTTCTCCCTAATGTCCAACCTAAATTTCTCCTAGCACAGCTTGAGGCTATGTCCTCTTATCCTGTTGCTGCCTGGGAGAAAAGACCAACCCCCACCAGGCTACAGCTCTCTGTCAGGCAGTTGTAAAGAGGTAAGATTCCCTTGAGCCTTGTTTTCTCCATGATAAACACCCCCATCTCCCTCAGCCTCTCCTCATAGGACTTGTGCTCCAGACCCTTCACCAGCTCTGTTACCCTCCTCTGGCCATGCTCCAGCCCCTCAGTGTTCTCCTGAATCAAGGGGTTCAGAACTGGACACAGAAATTGATGTGTAGCCTCTCCAGTGCTGAGTACAGAGGAAGAATCACTTCCCTAGACCTGGGACCATGATTCAGCCACTGGCTCCTACTCACACGAGACTGCAGCCTGTTCAAAGCTAATACACCACAAGCCTAGGAAAAGTGGACGGAAATGGGCATGAGCTGTAAAGGAGAACCACGAGCAATGCATATGTTTTGGTGTAAGAATGTTGTGCAAAATCATAAACTAATTTTTTTACACTGCTGTGGGAAATTTTAGTATGGCCTAGAGTAACTACCCTAAGCCAAGAAAGAAAAAGGTTCCCAGAAAACAGTTAGAGGTACAGCAAAAGCTGATTCTGAAGAAGGGGAAAACCTGCAGAGAGGCTGATTAAGAGGAGTCAGGGAAGTGCTGATCTACACTGATGGTATCAGTGGTCTGTAAAAGAACTGAGCTGCAAGCACACAATCCAAACAACATATGAAGCAGGACGTTAAAAAAATTACAGCAACTCACTAATTTTTCTAAATTATATTTGCATCTTATTTAAAAACACCAAACTATTGTCTGACATTATTTAGATCAAGTCCTGAAAATAACCTCAGTCAGCCAGGGCCAGACTCAGGGGACCTGACAGGCAAATGGCTGAAGCCACCACAGACACTTTCTGGTAAGGCACAGTGCTTTACACAACCACTCCCACGTCAAAGTACTTACCTAAGCTGAGACTTTCAGGGACAGAAGGTAGATTTGAGTTAATACTTTGACTCTACTTACAACCAAGCAATGTTGTGAGAAGTAGACAGAACATTTTCATATTCTGCCAGTTGTGTGTGTTACTCATCACTTGTTTTTTCCAGAGTGGCTTCTGCTCACTTTCCACAGACCCCAAAATGCCTAGGGACATACGCTAAAGATTAAGCTGATCTTGAAACTAGAGCTGCTCCTTTTGGTAAAGAGATATCTGAGTCCTCAGTAAGCAAACATACCCAAGGTCAAATTCATCCCTGACTTTGCTCCTTGGCATCCCTGCGTGTATATCCCTATATATCATGTAAACTGTTCACTGCATCCATACTGAATGAAAAGAGTTTCCTGTCCCCCCAAAACTTTTGTCATGCTAATGTGGCCTATACCTGACCTACATACTTCCCACCAGCATAGGAGGGATCTGATGTTAACAAACAAAAAGCAGTAGCTCCTGTTTCAGTCCTCTAGTCATACCAAGGTGTCATGTAAAGCAGATATCTCAGTAGTGCTCTGCACATTTTAAAGATCTGGAAGTGCTGCTGTTGTGGGGAGTCTTTTCTTGGTTGTATAGCCTTGCTCCCATTGTTGTACATCCCTGAACTAGGCAGCAGCTGTAAGAGGAAGCAGCCTTGGTGTTCTGCCAACCTGCCAACCACATGCTATATTTAATGAGAGAAATGCAAGTGTGATGCAGAAAAATGCAAATATTGTCTATGAGGATGTGGAAACCATATTTTACATGAGTTCTGTACTCCTTCCTTAGTTCACAGAGCTTTTTAAAGATTACATAAAATGATGGGAATTCTTCAAGATTAAAACAAGGAAACATTGCAAGTATCAACTGTGCTATATCCCAGTTTTGCAAGGGAATCTTGAGTATACACTAATGGAGCTAAGCTGACAGACCTTAATTTACAACTGGAAAGGTAGAATGATTTTTTTCTTTGACTGACAAAGCATTTTCTAAAATGCTAGTTCATAGATGGTTATAAATTGAAAATAAAAAAACTTGTAATCATTTCACTGACAGCCTTACTTCGGCTATAGGATCCTCATTTATCATATAAAATGAAAAGCAAAACCAAACTCTTTAATTAAAAATCAGATTACAGATTTTTTCCTAAGCAAACATTACTGGTTTTTACCCTTGTATTACACATGGTACACACAATTTGTTCATCCATTCTCTAGATTGTTATGCTTTGAATCTGCCCTTATACAGAGGTTTTATCTATTATTCTTCCCCTGTAGCAAATCCTAAGTTCAGAAAAACAACTGCAGTCATAGTAAACTGACTTTTGCTACTCCCTTACTTCAGCTAATAAGTATTTAGCTTTTCATATGTTTTATTATTTCCTTTTTATTTCTTGAGAGGCCTCAACCAACACAGTTATTTACTCCTTTTCACAGGATTCCAAAGAAAATTACTTCTTTTCTTTTATATCTATTGAACATACTCCTAGCTTTGCAGGCCTTTAGTGAGTGTCATGGATTGTTAAAATGATAATGCCTTTTGAGAGCTTAGTACATTATTCCGAATTTTCTTTTTGTTTCCTGTAGACACACTCTATACCTACATGAAACAAAGGCACTTATTATTCTGTGAGTTTGCGTATATTATTTAGTCAAGAAATAAGGTGTGTTGGACACAGAAAGAAGAAGAAAGGAGAAGAAAGGAGAAATGAGAACAGGTTCACATAGCCCAGGCATGCTCTAAAGGCAAATCATTAACAGCTTCAGTCTGGCAGAAGCACTTGGGAATGCAGCATTCAAATATCTCATTAGGAACAAGTATCACCTTTGGAGTATGGCCAAAAAGAGTTTTTTACCAAAACAATTTTAAGATGTCTCAATTTAGGCTTTTTGTCTTTAATGTCTGAGATGATGTTCATATTTTTTCAGGTAAAACTGGGACTACTTCTGTGTCAAAGAGGGTTTCCATTTTAAAATAATGCCCTTGGATTTGGACATCATAAATATTTAGTACCTCTGAAATATCAGGCACTGTTTACTTTCTGCCTTAAATTCATTCACTGTTTGTATAACACTAACTGGCTTACTCTGGAGGACAGATCATAGCACAGCATTGAACCAGATGTATGCTTTTAACACCACCAAACTTGCATGGTTTGACTGCAGATCGAACTGAGTTTTCCTTCCTGCTCCAGTCCTGGGAGCAGAGCCCACTGTAGCACGTTGACTAGAGCAGGAGCGTATCAGGATGCAAGCAGGCTGCATTTGCCATCCACATCACCATCTGTGCTGAGGAGAGCTAGCATATGGGATTTGCCTTTCAGAACTTCCCATTTCTGAAGGGTTCATCAGGGCCACCGGGAAAGAAAGAACCAGATGTGATAAAAACTCTGTAATAATTGCTTGGTAATTTTCCAGCTCTGAATCCTACAGTGAAGTTTATTGACACAAGCACCAGGCATCTCTTCCTTCCCTTGTGCTGAACCAGCAGTCTGGCAGTCCTCCCAATTTTTTTACTGTTCTTATTAGAGTGAGGTTTGCTGAGAGGGCAGGAGGGAAATACACAGTTCTGGAAACACACAGATTCAGTGTTATTCAGGACTGGTTTATATTCATGTCTCCCAATTCAACTGCCATGCACATTTTGTATTGTCCACTGCTGTCTTCCAAGTCTAATTCTAAAGTAGCAATTTTTCCAAAATGCTACTGGTCAGTATTCTAGAACTGAAGCAGAACTTTATTTGGTGGCTTAATTACAGCTAACTAACTTGAAATAGGTAACTTGATCTGCCTGCTAGTGTGGGTATATGGTTCAGTGTAACATCTATGTGCTATCCAGTCCTCCAGAAGAAGCAAAAACCCCAACATATCAACAAAGCAGAATAACAGTGCAGCATCTTAAAACTTAAATAGATGCATCTTAAAACTTAAATAACCTGATACAAGGGTGGGTAGGGTGGTACAACAGACACAGTGCAACCCTTACTTTGAAGAAACCCAACAAGATGCAGGACAGCCATCCTTTTACTATTGGACCTGAAGAACAGCAGAAAGCTCTGTCAAAGTCTTTCATCAGAAATCATACTCTCAAAACACAAACTATGGAGTCAGCTAAGGACTTCTGTGATGTACTATCCTGTGAGAGGAAAGGATTTTCCATGGGTACTGCACCTCTCACTTGTAAGCACACACCACTGAACATAACCTAAGCACACAGAACACTATTTCATTTCCATATTACTTGAAAAGGTAAACAACCTTTTTTCTTTAATTCCTGTTTTTCCTTTAATTTGAGCTACAGGTATATAGCTAATTCTCATAGTTTTTTTAATGCTTGAGTCCAGACAGTTCTCTTTTTTTTTTTTTTTTTTTGTTGCTTCTAGTCCATTTGGTTTTATTCTTTTGTATGCACTGATGAGTTTATGCATAGACCTTCATTTCCTGTACTTTACAGCAGAGACAGACCAGAGGCGATAAATTAAGGATCAGAAACAACCTGAGCATAAGCTACAAGAGAAGACTTCTCCCAGACAGCTTGATCATGAGCTGATCCCTGATAATAAACTGGGTTTCTCAGGTGGCTCAAAGGACACAACCTACAGGCACACTTAAAATTTTACACATCAACAATTCAGTCCAGAAAAGGTTTCTCATTATAATTTCATTTTATTTTGCTGAAAATTTACATATAATATGGCCCCATTTACTATCCTGTGTAGTTGAACACCTACAAACCAAAAGAAAAACAAATAAAATAGAGAGCATTTTGACATTACCTTTTGTTGCATCACGCGTATCATTTTTGTTTTCACTTGTTCTCACAGCTGAAGGTTCACTTCCATCACAGACCTAAGAAAGGAAAAATAAATATGCATGCCTATAAAAACCTAGTGCATGGTTGTAGAAATTCCTTGGACTCTGTGCAGGATTAAAACACACACTCCTGCAATTCAGGGATGTGCAAAAGCACATCTCTGTGTTTCAAAAGAAAACCTCTTGCCAAAGTCTAAGGGGATCTGAAACCTAGGCAATTAAAAAAAGAAGTAATTAAATCAATTCCTCTTCTTCCTAGAAGGCTGCATGGGTGAATGACTTTATTTTCCAGAGTGGCAAAGAATAAGAAAATGCAGTTTGACCTGAAGCTGTAGTTCGCACTAGTAAGGATATGGAAAGGGAATCTGGAGGAGATGTTTTGACTGACTCAGACCAAATTCCTTTCTCTTGAAAAAGCTTACATGGTTGCCTCCCCTAGAGAGCAATCCCATCCCTTTTGCAGGGCAGCCTGCCGTTATCTGTGCTTAGAGCTTAGATTTCCAGCAACAAAACCAGGACACTTTGAAGAGATGAAGAACAGGAAGGGATTTGAACCATCCTCTCCTTTCTGTAATGCTGCCCTTCCCAGTCTCAAGATGTGACATTTTGTGAACTGGATGACACCATCTATAGACAAAATATTTCAGAACAAGTAGAAAATCTATGCCCATACATATGGGTGCACATAGATTCATATACATTTTTACCCAGATATCATTTTTACTTTTTGGCAACTCAATTTCAAATTGTATTTTACTCAAGTAATTTGTAACTCCATACTTACTGAGAAGACAAATGCAAGTTTTAAAGACTTATCCTACTGGCACAATCTGTATTTTCACTTCCCTCTTCTTTTTTTTTTTTTTAATCAGGTATCTTGAGAGGAGGAAGAAGTTAGCACGATTGTCCAAAAAAATATCTCTGTTTCACAAAGAAGCAGAAGCAGAATGGGAAGCTGTCAGGGTACCAAAAGCCTAGCTTCTCTTTGGGAATAGAGCAGGAAATTCAGGAGAAACATTAACACAATTGTTGTGTTGATGCAAAACATCAACACTATTGTTTTACCTTTCCTCCTGCTTTCCTCCAGATGAAGGGAGGCTACAGGATTTTCAGAGGCTATTATTAAACTGGAATGACTTCATACAGCTGCAGGTGGCTTCAGTCCTCTTTTGTTATATAAAAAGCTTTCTAATGATGGGTGAGTAACAACGCAGTGAGACAAGTTACTTAGGGACATAGTGGAAGCTACTTCCAACAGCCTTTAGGTGACAGATTTGGTGAATAACCACAAGCAATGATTTCTGAACAATTATCTTGCTTTGGAGAAAGGAATGAAGTACAAGTTTGAGGCCCTATACTTGTATTACTTCGTATCTGTCAAGGAGACAAGTTTAGAAGGATTTTTTCCCCCAATATTTCTATATTTAATAAACAACCATTTGTTTTATACATCTTAAATGCCTAAAATAATTTGGCTTCTCAGTGGTGTCTTCAATATCAAAACATGTAGTTTAAGAGAAGAAAAATCTATTGAACACTGTGACATAGGATTTTCAAACATTACAGTATGTAGCTTACATACAGGGACATGAATATTTCTTGTGCTTTACTGAAATAAAGAAAAAAAAAGAGAAATTATATTGCTTTAAGCTACATGATATTTTACCTAAATTGCTCTGCTATTAGATCTTATAATTTTTAGGTAGAGTCAATTACAAATCAGATCCCAGAGAGCTTTTATGGAGTTAATATCTCTTTTGCAACCACAGGCAAAGCAGAACAGTGAAAGGGAAGTTGTGCCTCCAGAACACACCACTTCCCCCACTACACTTCAACTGAGTTTAGAAAGAGTTGCTGAAGGAGAGGAAGCTGTTGAGGGAAGGAGGAAATTAAATGCCCTCAAAATTCACCGTGTTTTCCATCACCACAACCACTGCACTGAAAGACAATGTCAGCAGTGAGAACAAGGGACAGAGCTGAGGTCAGGTAACCCAGTCATGCTATAAAGTCTCATTCTTATGGCTGAAGATCTCAGAGTTCTGAGGGAGCAGAGAGGACACACACCCCTCGCCATGGAAAAGGAATTCTAATCATAGTCTCCATTTCCCTCCTTCCCTTTTCCTGCATATGGGAAAGGAATTCTCTTCAATATCCCATAATGGGAAACAGGGACCTTTCAGGGCCTGTCAGAGTAGCTTCCCATACACAGTTTAACACACACATAGGTCCTGGCAATTAGTATGGGGTTTACACTCCCAGCTGATAGGCATAAAGACCTAGCCAAAACCAAGAAGGTTAGGCTAATGCTCCATTTTCCCCCCTTTTTTATAAACAAACAAACAAACAAAAGCACCTGTAAGTAAGAGGTAATCACCCAAAGGTAAAAGTAGGCCTGTGGTAGCTCTTTGGGTGATTGTTGTGATGAGTTTCGTATCCGTGTGAAAAATAATTCCAATTAAAATGAGCGATTCCTTTATTCATCACCTTTAACGTGAGGCCAATTACATGCTTCTTTATAAATACTAAAATTGCTTAATGCAATGTTGAATGTGGACAAACACCATCCCTGAAAATTTAGGGAAAAATTCCCTCGGGAATCAATGAAGTTAGACACAAATCTTCTGGAAATATCCCTTTCATGTGCCACTCTGCTCTCCCCCCATCCATACAGGTCCCTCTCTTCTCTCTGCCAGAATCAAACAAAACAACCGACAGGAACTCACTTTTCCCTTTGAGTCATTCTGTAGCCTGAAGATATCTCTGACATCAGGAATCTGGTGCTGTTTGTTTCTTTTCCTCATGGTTTGTGTGACAGTCTCCACTCGCTTTTCCACCGCAGCTTTCTGGGTTCGGGTCAGTGTGGATAAAAACACCATGCTTTCCAGGGAGTCGCCAGAGCTCTCTCCAAACAGATTCGACAAACCTGCCTCCTTCAGCCATTCTTCTTCCAGTTCTCCCTCTGAGCAATTTGAAGAGAAGAAGGCATAAACATTGGCTTTCTAGTACTGCCAAGCACATTGGATTTTAACGACACGAGACGGTTAATATAATTCACAGAAAAGTATCAAGGGGATACACAATTAAGAATTACCTACACTGTCATGACTCAGAAAAAAGCTATTGTTTCTAAAGAGCCTCAAAAGGCTTAATATATGATATCAAAGCTTTTAAAGTAGTTAATCCAATACAGATTGCTATGTGGCAATCTTTATAATAATCTACAGCACTTCCATTAAAATCATATACCATTTTATAAATGTACCTATACAAAAATGTGTATGGGGAAGCCTGAAAGCCAGATCATTGCTGCTCCACTGATTTTTAGTTCGATACTCAATCTTTTTAGCTCTCTTACTGACATGGTTCTGCCCACTTTTCTTGATACATTAATCCTACAGCCTTCCACTAGCTCAATTTAATGAAGGACAAACCAGCCTACACAAGTCACCTTAATGCTACATTATGACATGGTCTCCAGCCTGCTGACAGCCCACAGAACAATTTTTGCTTTAGTCTTAGAGCTGATAAGGTACCCTTTATTGACAGATCACTGCACATGAAAGAAGAGAAAGCTATTAAATATTGTCACCAATGGCAAAACTTCTGCTTCTGAAATCTGTATCACGCTAATGATATTTTCTATAAAACACTAAGTTCTGTCTGTAGCAGTTGAGGTTGTGCTGAATGCCAACAATTCTCTCAAATGTTCAAGCAATATTTCTCCATTTATCAGATATCTAAAAATACTCCAAAGTTGGCATGTCAGCTTCACTATTGATTCACTGTGCCCAGAGCACATTCAAGCGGGCACCTTAATATTAACAGCAGAAAACAGACACCAAAATTTAAGTATGAATTTTGCTAGGGCTGTGCAGCCACATCCTGAGCCTCTGACGAAATTCTCAGGTTTTGTTATCAGGGCTGGAAAGAAGGGCTACACCCATGCTCCAGAGCAGCTGTGAGCAACCTCTCTCCCCTTCCTTGCCTTCGCCTGGCCAGTTTGAGGTCAGCTGCAGCATCCCATGTGCTCAGGAGTACTTGTGCCAAAGAGAGGGGCTGCACATTAGGCAAGGTGTGGGGCACAGCAACACATGCTTGAGCTGGTAACTCAGCTGGGCTGACTCACTCGGGCTTCACGCCAGAGTCACCCTGCAGTAACCAGGGGGAAGAAGGCTCCATGTAAACCCAGTGGAAGTGGTGGGGCTGGGGGTGCAGAGCCTAAAGGCACAGCCACACCAGTGAGCTGCAGCAAGAGAAGAGGTTTGCGTACTGCAGAACAATGGGTTCTGCTGCTCTGGACAAGCCCCACGGCTCTGTAAGAAAATCCCACAGCTCCCCAGTCACAAGGGTTGGGAGCCTTGCTGCTTTCCCCAGGGGCCATGTTGTTATGCTCTTCAGAGCAGTGACTTTTCAAAGTGCTTATGGAGGCAGAAGAGCAAATCCCTTTGGAAGTTCATTCTTCTCACTCATGTGGAGGCCGTACCAAAATGCAAAATTTACCATTTTAATTTACTGAGACTATGGGTCTTGTAAGAATGGGAGAGAGGCAGCTACTGCATTGTTAAAAAATAATTTTTGAGAGAAAACTTCAATTAAGGACATTACTCCTCTTTTATCTGAGAGGACACAAAAACAAAATAAGAAAAAAAAATTGCCCAGCCTCTAAGACCATGCCCCAAGGAGTGGCCCATAATTCATGCTTCTGAGAAACACAAATAGTACAACTGAACAATCACAATAGTTACAAGCATAGAAAGTTACTCACTAAACTTAAATCAGTTAATCATTGGCTTGTCTTCTAAAGCATGAGGTTTCTATCCCAATAGCTACAATAACGAACAACATACACAAAGAGTGAAAGGGTAAGTTAGTTCAACAGTCAACTGCAAATAGTTCAGCTGCTGATTCACAGGCACCTTGCTAATATTCTGCAAGTACCATTCAAAGAAAAATCAGCCTTTTACTTGTCTCTAATAAAACTGTCTTTCAGGGCACTGCCTGTTTCTGGTGACATGCATCAGCAGCAACAGAATTTTCAAAGCAGATGTTTCAGGAAAGTGACCTCCTTTTTTGATCTGCATTAGGTAGGTGCCATGTCTTAAAATAAGATTTGAAGAAAAACTCCTAAATCAGCAAACTGATGAACATTGACAGAACAGATTTCATTACCATCTGGCTCTTTCACTACAAGTGCTACTCGTCCCTCGTGATTATTTCCTCTGGTTTCATGGATGTTTTCAAGTTCTTTCCAGTAGTCGTCCATAGACAGTTCATCCAAGGAGTCCTGGGATCCTGAGCGGTCAAACGATGCTCCATCGGGGATCTTCTTGGAATGGTCATGGTTCATTGTATACTGTCCAGACCGACGGCTATAAATGTAAAGCAAAAATAAATTTTTGGTTAACATCTTAAGATACAGGATGTATTAATATATGTGAAGGCACCATGAATTGTGTCAAAGTATCAAAACAAACCACTGTCAACAAGCAAACCAAGACATTAAAAATTACTTTTAGTATCTGAATATATTTTCAATTTAATATTTCTGCTCTATCTCTCTATCTGGAACAGTATGGGAGTCAGTCTTAAAAAGGAAAAAATGAATCCAAGTTCTAGTAATCCTCATTATATATACCTTCAACTCTTCAACTGTCAAGTCCACAAAATTCAGGGCACATGTCTTCCCAGAATCACCACTTAAAGAATTTTTCAAAAATGCCTTTCTGCCTGAGTAAATTCTTACACCTTAACACCTTTCAGTAAATTCTTACACCTTGTCTCCCTTTGCTATTCTGCTTTTATTTTTTATTAATATTTACTCTTGTATCTATGACCTTAATTACAGCTGGGAAAGGACAATCTAGAATTACTGCAGTTACAGTTTGTGAAGTAAACTGGCGAGCCTAAATGGTTAATAAAGACCATAGAAACTATTTGTTTCTATCTTGCTACCTCTTTGACTGAAAGCTTCCAATTTTTACAGTTTGAAGTTAGTGGTTTTTGGTTCACCCTGCCAAACGTACAATGCAAAGGCTTCCAAAAGGATCTTTCACCTTAAGTATAGCTGCAGCTACAAAAAAGAAACCAACAAGCTGAAACTTCTAGGTGTCATTTTGACCTCATTAAGTCACTGGCAAAAATGACCACTGACCTAGTAAAGTATTCAGCTAAAAAAAGGACACAGGTTGCAATGAAGTTACAGGTAACAGTTAAATATACCAAATCAAAAGCCACAAACTGATTAACAGTTGATTACATGAGTAGTATCTGATTTTACTTCAGAGTTATCCCTACTTTTTGTAGAGGTAAGTCTGGACATGGATTTTCAGTAATCTTTTTCTAAACTACTGCAGTAACAGTGTATAAAAATTCTTCCTTTTATTAAAAAATAATTTCTTTGTATTTCAGGAAGAGCTTCAGAGTCTTATATGTCTGAATTTGTCTCCACATTCTAAAAAAGAAGACACGGTTTGGGGTTAAGCAATAAATACCACTCATTCTTAGAGAAAAAATATATCAAAGACCAAGCATTGTGGATTTATCACAATGTAAACACAGTAAATTAAATCCTACCTTCCTATCTAGCTGACTTGGCAAGTTTATGTAGTATTAAAATGAAAGCCTCTTGTCCTTACATTTTATCTCAGGACAACTGAGGCTTGTCAGCTGCCCCTAGGTAAAACAGCCATGCCTTTCCCGCTGAAGATAAGCTCCTTGTGTGTCCAAGCCACAAATCCTTTCACACCAGACGTGCTTGATTCTCTGATAAGAAATACTAACCATATGGACTTTGCCTTTAAAAGTAAAGAGCCTTATGGAAGGACTCTGAGTTTCTACACACCCTGTCTCTCTGATCCAAGTGCAAGTTAATAAATGACAATTAATCACAAAGCTAATGTGCACCTCAACACCACTGCTTAACCTGCCCATACTTGAATGCTCAGGGGAAAACAAACAAAAACATTAAGGACTGTTCAGCTTTTGCATCAATGGCAATAACACCATCACACTCAATGTGCACAGTTACCCAATAAACACAACTTCTCCGTGTAGCTACCTCAGTTCTTAAACTTCTCCTGACAGGCGTGTCCCGTGTGTGACCTATGCTGCTTGTGAACTCAACCCTCATCATTGCAGAAAGATGTTCATGGAGTCCCAGAAGTGTCTCCAGCAGGCAGCTGGGGTGCTGAGTGAGGTCAAAGCAGGACAGATGTCCCAGCCCTTGACCAGCCTTTCCTTCTCCTTCAGCTGGAGGTGCTCAAAGCAGACTGGGTCTCTCTCAAAAATATACTCTGGACACTCAAACTGCTGCCTGAAGGACATATAATTCCAGCTTATTGTCACTCAGTTTAACCCCGTGGAGCTGCTCAGCAGCTCTGTGTGGCCTTTTACCTTTGGAACAACCTGCTCTCACTGATCCACCTCAGCTGAAATTTAACCACCACCACACACCATGAAAAAATAAAACTAACAGACTAATACATTACAAGTATGCACTTTGAGGAGCTCCGGCAGGCTGAGGTGGGATAGACTCCAACATGCTGTGGCTCTGTGCTACACTGATGGGGCAGAGCTACTCCAGTCCTTCTGTAAAAGCCAGGCTTGTCACCTTCTCCAGACTAAGTTCTGTCTCTAAGAAGAGAAGCCTGTGTCCTGAAATGCAGAGCTGACACTCAGCACAGAGCACTCAAGGCCATTTTCAGGGTCCTATGAACATTTGCTGTACATCACAAAAACTCCATTAACTCTCAGAGACAGTGTCCTGCCCTTCAGGCTCTGGTCACGGGGCTGCTCTGCTCCACCAAATGTAAGCAGCTTTTCTAGCAAGGCTCCTCCTGGCCTGACCTTTCCACCCCTCATCAACAAACCAATACAGCAACTCCTAATTTTGAGCAGGAAGTACTGCCTTCTTGTGAAAGCCCTCTGAGACAGTTTGACATCAATGACCAGGGGATCCTGATGAGAAATATTCATACAAAAACCCCACCACTCTGCTGTGAACTTGGAATCTCTCCTTCAATATCTGTGTTGCTCTAGGCTCATTCTCAGCTGCCAGCCTCAACCCCAGCTCCAGCAACGCTTGAGTTCCTCACAAGCCAAGTGCCACACCACTCCCACTCCACTCACTGATTCCTTGTCTTCCCTCATCAGACTCAACCGGTAACTCCCTATCCCCAGTATTGTACAGTCTGCAAACCTTTTCAAAGCCATAGGCACAACAGCATTTCTGTGGGGTAGGAGAGATAGAGGCTCAGGTTCAGAGTGAACAACTGCTAAAGCTCCAGCTGACAGAGCTGGATCAGATCCTTTTTTCACTTCACTTGGCTCAAGGTTTCTTGCCTTGCATACTGCCCCAGAGAAAGATATTGGTGAAGCAGTATTTGGTGCATAATCTGCATAGCCATGGCTCCAGGCATCTTCATCTCTGTCTCTCCTATCAATCTTCCCCTGGGTACAAAAAGGCACAAACAGAAACTTTTCAAGATAATGAGGACAGTCTTCATACCTGATCTACCTTGGTGTAGATGAGAAAAATAATTTTAACATTTCACAGCATATGGGAAAATAGGCTGCCAATTAATATTTTTATTTTTAGATATCTGTTGACAAGAGGAAGAATATGGGTTTTCTGCTGTGACTTTCCATAAAATTCAATCCTTCTCCAAACTTATCCTCAGTAAGCATTTGTTGTGTATTGCACAATAGCAATGCAGAGGTGGAAACATTAAGGGCAAGAAGAACACAGAGAAGGGAAAAAGTAATCAGTAATCAATCAATATAAGAATCTGAGAGATCTTTTTAAATATAATTAATGCCACATGTATAGGCTCTTAAAAATTATTTTAGAAGTATTTCAAATGCCCCATGGTACAAACTTTCAAATTTTGTAGAAAACTGATTTCCAAAAAACTATCAGTAGGAAATAAATATGTCTCATGAAAAAAAAAAAAAGCCATTACTGCAGTGGGAAAAAATAGGCTACTTCTCCAGTACATTGTTTTTCAGGTGTCCAGTTTATGTATTTAAAATTTGAAAAAAGCAGCTGCTTTTCACAAGGATCTTAAAGGAGATCTCTTTCCCCCCCCCCCCCCCCTAGAATATGTAAGGTACTGTTAATGCACACAGTCACTTGAAGAAATTTTCAAGCATTTCAGATTACTAAATAGCAAGCTTACTCACCAGCAGTTTCATCACCCCCAGAAAACTCATATTTTTATTAAGGTCATAACTAACAACACACTCAAACTCCATTAAAATCTTATTAACATCTATTTCCACTTACTTGTAAAATAGTTTACTCTTCAAATAGCTTTACAGGGAGCAGTGCAATACTCTCATTTCCAGATGGCACAGTCAGTTCTGACCTCTGATACTCAGCTATTGACCTTTGCAGCCGATGAGATTTTTGCCGGTTTATCTCAGTACAAAACAGAGCCCTCAGGCATAAAACTCATTCTTCAATATAGTTATTGCAGTGTTTTACCAGATTTAATATTCTTGTCCCACCCACCAGAGATACTTTTTTTTATTGGAAACATCAAGGATGCGAGACGAAGCACTCCAGGTCTTCCAGAAAGAAGATATTAAAAACAATTCTTGTAATGAACACCATTCACTACATTTACAAGGGAAAAAACAGATTTGGGTTACTTTACTAAGTACTGATGTGCTTCGTGTTGTGGCAAGTACTTAAAGGAGAAGAACTGCATACAAATTGCTGCCTATATAACTTAGATCAAAGTTACAAGGTGCTTATATAGTTTGAGTTATAAGATATCAGTATAACCTAATATATCTTTATAACCTGATATCAATATAACCTAAATCATGACTCTATACATATATATATATATATATATATATATATATATATATATATAGGTATCAGGTTTTATATATAACCGGATATAAATAACTTTCTATACAATGTAATGGCTAGGTTAACTAGTTTCTTAATGCTGAATAGACAAAAAAAGAATAAAAAAAAACTCACCAGGTGGACAGCTTTAGAGATAGGTAAGTATAGTACGAATGAAAAACTGGCAAGGGCAGAGCCAATTTGCCACAAAACAAAGAATTTAGGCTGGTTAAGACCAGACAGACCAAGGAACACCATAACTGGGCATGCTCCATCTTTGGAGCTGAAAAGTTCAGATGTGAAGACCTTGGAAGCATTCAAAGACCCCCGACAACCCCGAATTGGGGAGATGCAAGCAGTGCAAAAGAACACTCTAATAACCATGAGATCATACTATGTAAATTACTTCTGACACATACGAGAAGATGCTGCAGTGATACTAAGCAATACTTGCTGTATAAATATGCACTTGACAAGGGTGGGTGAGTTAAGAGGAGATATCCTCCTCATCATCAGGGCTGCAATAAATAAATACCTGCTCTATAGACATCGGTCTGTGGGGATTTATTTCCAGCCTATCTTTCAGGCATTAAAATGTTTTCTTTACAGCCTTTCCTTTTGTGACCAACTGTGTCCTTTCTCAGGCTTTAAGAAAATATGACTCTTTACATTAATCATTGATTTATGCCATTATAAAATTGTGCTTTTTTTTCCAGTTCTGTCACCCTGATTTTGATTTCCTCAAGAATCATTTTATAACAGTGCAGCTGTCTTTATTCCTTATCTTCTTCCCTCTGAAAACTTTATTTCCTGTCTGTTCCACTGCCTTTTTATCTGTTCATAATTGACATTTGTCATGTGTAAACTACAATAGCTACAGATGAATCAGTTTGTAAGGTGCACTTCCACTGGCATTTCAGATATATTCACTTTGCAGAAAGCTAATTTTGTTCTTAATACCATTTTTCTCACTTGAAGATGAAGGACTATGTTGTGTTCTAAAAGAGTGAGTGATGAGAAAAAATATAATCTTTGTCAATTTTGTAGTGCTAACCACTAATTTTGCATCTGAATATAACCTTTCAAGAGAGTTTGGACTTTGTCTTCCCAACTAACCATTGCAGGTGATTGGGCCCTGCTCTCCTGGAGATGTCTGAACACCTGCCTGCACATAGGAAGCAGGGAATTAATGCCCTGTTTTTCTTTGTTTGTGTACATGGCTTTTGCTTTCCCCATTAAACTGTGTCCATCTCAAACCCATGAGTTTTCTAGCTTTTATGCTTCCAATTCTCTCCCCAATCCTGTTGGTGAGGGAGTGACTGAGTGGTGCTTGATTGCTGGCTGGGCTGAAACCACAACATCAAGTGATGTAATTATTTGTCAAACTGAACTATTACATATCCTTAAACTGTACACTGAAAATACAATGTTTGGCCTTAAAAGTGTCTTTAAATCCTAGCCATTAACCATTGCTGTTGGAATTCTTGTACAGGCAATGTCTTAAGCACTGCTGCCCTTCACACATATTTTCTAGCACTGCAATAAACTAGCACTTTACTTAAGAGTTACACAAAACAACAAAAACATGACTACAGCTACATTACTGCAGTAACTTCTGAAATGTCCATGCAAAGAGAGTCATAAAAGCTATTTAGCAGTATTACTGCAGCCATACACTGAGCTGATGAGTCACTGATTCTGGACATCACACCAACACATGCTTAGATGTGTTAATCTGATAAACAAGACACAAAGAGAGAGGGAGAAAAAAGGGGTGAGTATTTGGCTCAGAGAGGTGAAGCCTGCTGCTCAAACTCATGGTGTAAATCAGTGACAGGAACAAGAATAATTCTCAGATCTCTGGAGCCTTTCACCACTGGACCACTGAGTGTTAAAGATTGAGATCTGACCCCATGGCACACTGCAAGACTGATAAAAGGAAGCTTTGCTTTTGTGGGTTTGTGATCGACTCCAGCACTGTGGCTATAAATAAAACAGCACTCTCAAAGAACAATTATCTTGTTGACATAGGAGTTACAAAGTACAGTAATCTGTGTAAGTAATTTTAAGTTTGGTTAGTACAAAGGCTAGCTAAATTGTAACAACCAAAAAATGCCTTTGAGTACTAGTACTGGTTCATTCTGAAAACCATTTACTGAACAATCACATCCATGAGACGCTGTGTCCTTAAACATAAATACAGGACTTCTTAAGTCCTGTCTAATCTAAACAACCAAGCAGACAAGGAGAGGAAAACAGTGTGCTCTCCTGTCTCACTTCTCATTCTGAATGCTGAGCTACAAGAAGCGCGGGAATAAGTCAAGCTCCTAAACCCAAAGCTCTCCTCATCCCTCCCCTCCTTTCAAGAGCCCAAGCAGCACCACAAGATGCAAAAACTTCTTAACTGAATTAATCAAGAAAGCTTGAATCCAATGGTTACATGTGGCTGCAGCTCCCCCATTCTTGGCTGGATCACTGACCCGGGAAGTGATTACCAGACTTTCCTACAGCCACGGCACCTACCAGAAGGGCATCCTGATTTTTCATGATTTCTAGGAAAAGCTGCAGAGTGTTTGTCCTGGGTTGACTATATGATGCTTTTATCCCCAATCATCTCGTTCTGTTATGCTGAATAGTAAGTTTTGCACCTTTAAGACTTGTTGCAGACAGTGAAGGGGGAAGAGAAGAAGTGCACAGTTTTTTTTTCCAGACACTGCTCTCACTCCTCCACATTCCTGCTCCTGGACTGTGTTGTCTGCAGATGGACAGACAGGGGGACAGAGCTCTTTTTCGTCTTTAGCTAGTTTAGCTAGCTGAGGCAAAGAAGTTCCCTGGACTGTGTTTTTTTCCGTTTTCTTTGGACCTCTTGAAACCTGCTCTGGACTGAACATCCAGCAGAGCACCGGCAGCTGCACCTGTGGCCCACCGGGCTGGGCCTGGGCCACGACATTTCCAGCGCCGGAGGGACTGATCAGAGACTGAGTGAGCTGAGCTGCAACCCGGGGAGGGGGTTTTCTCAGTTTGTCATCTCTTCTGGAGTGGCAAGGGGTTTCATTGTTTAATATTGGTTTTATTGTTTAATAAACAGTTTTTTTCCACTTTTCTCCAAGGAGGTATTTTCTCCCGGACCGGTTGGGGGGAGGGGCCGATTGAATTTGCTTTCCTACCAGAGCCCCTTTGGGGATTCTCTCCCAAATTTGCTCTAAACCAGGACAGTGTTTTTGTTACCAAATCGCTTATCCTAGGGGTTTCAACCCAATGTTTGAGACACTTTTGACACACTATCAACCATTTTGCAGTGGAGTTTTTAACATTTTTCAAAGAGCCTTCTTTTGTTTAAAAAAAACAACAAATTGGAATTGGTGTGGCTATCAAAGCAGGTCATCCTAAAATAACTGGATTTTACATAAAGCCACAGAGTAGTGACACTACCTAAAATAAAATAAATTATTTTTTAAAAATGAAAATGTCATTTTTTTACAAGAATTGATATATTAAAAGAGGAGTTTTTAAATTTAATTGATAGTTAAAACCTCCCGTTGCAAACAAAAGCCAGTATCATAACCTTTCAGAAATAACAGGTAAACCTTGAGCAAGACCAAGTCTGGACATTTGGTGTCCAGAACAATGCAAAAATGCTTCTTAACACCCTTAAAGTGCTTCATGGCTTTTACAAGGCATTAGAGAAACCTCAGTGTGGGCTTGTATGGCTGCTTTTCATTCTACCTTCTAAACCTTGTCACGTACTGGAACAGCTGCATCCTTTCTTTTCTACCTTTTGAGACATATACTCTTTCCATGACTGATTGCAAACTCTCCTGCAATTCAGACTTTTCAAGAGCATCATATAGAACATGGAAAAATAACAGTAAGGAAGCAACATAATTTAACAGTATTTTTCATGAAGTGACACTTAGCATTCTTTTTCTCCCACATCAAATAATTTCATTTTGGCTACTCTGTAACCTTATGGAACATTTTGAATGTCAAATGCCATCAAACTTCCCCAAAATCCCCCTTAAGCTCCAAAGAAAAGCCAGAGAAGTAGGAACTGAGGCAAAGCTCTGTTTTTCCAAAGAGTACAAAGTGATTGCAGAGAAGGTATAAAACAGCACTCCATTTCTAAATTAACATAAAAAAGGCTGAGCAAAGAGAATCAGATCTCCCAGGATTTTTTGTAATACCATCAGCTGCTGTTAATACCTGCTCAAAACTGCTCTGGAGATTAACAACAATGACAAAAAAACCAACAAAGAAAACCAAAACCAAACAAAACCAAAAATACAGAAAAGTCCACCAACTGGCATTTTAAATCCCTCCATGAATAATAAATACAAAACAGGCCAAAGTTAGGGCTGCCAGACTCTAAGTTTAAAAAGATATATATATATATATATATACACACACACCATATTGCTTCCAGCCACATCCCTATTACTATTTATAAAAGATTTATTTTTTTTAACTTTCATGCACATAACCTTACTACTTTCCCAACCCCAGCCACTTGCTGAAGAAAACAGGAAAGAAACTGTGGCAATGGCACAGGCTATTACACTTTACGTTCTGATCCACTGCACCAGAAAATGGCAGATTCCAGGTACGATGCCAAAACTTAATCTGCCTGAACTATATGCAGCATTTCTAAGAAGATTAAAATATTTCATGACGTTTCCTTTGACAGGACCTCATGTTCCTACATTTGGACTCTGTTTTCCACTTCCAATGACATAAATTATAAATATGGTAAGCTAATAAATTTACATACTGTATCTAAAATGAATAATAAACTCACCTTGAACATTGTGTGCAGGTTCAGTCACAATCAGGATATATGCACAGTCAGAATACAAGAATGATTTTAAACTATTAGAGAGCACCCAAAGGAGGGCAACGAAGATGGCAAAGGGTCTTGAGGGGAAGCTGCATAAGGCACAGCTGAGGTCACTTGGTCTGTTCATCCTGGCGGAGACTGAAGGGAGACCTCATTGCAGTTAGAGCTTCCTTGCGGGGGGAAGAGGAAGAGCAGACACTGAACTCTTTTTGGGGGTGACCAGTGACAGGACCTGAGGAAATGGCCTGAAGTTGTGTCGGGGGCATTTAGGTTGCGTATCAGGAAAAGGTTTTTCACCCAGGGTGGAGAGGGTGGTTGGGCACTGGAACAGGCTCCCCTGGGAAGTGGTCACAGCACCAAGCCTGACAGAGTTCAAGAAGCATTTGGACAGTGCTCTCAGGCACATGGTGTGACTCTTGGGGATGTTCTGTGCAGGGCCAGGAGTTGGACTCAATGATCCTTGTGGGACCCTTCCAACTCAGCATATCCTGTGATTCTGTGGTTCTGTTACAGATCACTGGCACCCCACATATGATGTGAATGAAAAGAGGTGCTAGAACTGTAACAGCCACACATTTGGACAGTTGCCAAAGGAGTTATTTGCTAAGCCATCTCAGGTTGTTTCAGGAAAAACATGACCTTGTTCCACTCTACACAAAGCGAAAAAGAATTCAGGACTGACGAGTACAGCCATAAAGCCTCTCCCCACAAGATGACTGCATCAGCTGTGTTTCCTTGGTTTTGGGGGTACTGCTGCATTCCAGCATTCAAGCTGTTCAACTCAATGCATGCTTTTATCTTTATTCTACAACAATAATATGCAGAAGCCTGCTTGTTTCTTTTAGAAAAAGGAGATTCTCAAGGACTCAGATTTGGAGATTATTTAATACCCCAAAACATTATGACATAATGTATTATCAGACCTGCAATGAAATTATCACAATCTAGCTAAACTGAAAAGTATGAGGAGAAATTGGTTTTGGTTTTACTTCTGTAAAAAATGAAGTCAACTGAATTGTCTTGGGTCCTGACATTCTGACCCTCTTAATTCTCATTTGAATGAAGACTCTTAGAGGCTTAGGATTCACATTCCTATTTTTTGCACACACTTATCCATTTCTGTTCCAAATCACACATTTCAGAAAATCAGCTATTCCCAGAGAGCAAAATCCAGCAGGGAAAACAAAGGGACAATGGAATGTGGGTGACCTGTATAGGTAAAATCACAAAAGAAGCACCACATTAGGAGCTGGTTTTCAAGTCACACACACCTTTGAAAAAGCTGGAACAGCTCACCCTGTCCCAACTCCCACTGAATGAAAACAGAAGTCGATTTCCAAACTCAACAAACACTCATTATATTTCCCTTATGGTCAACCCTTATTGTGTTTAAACCTATAGTTAAAAAAAAAGAAAAATTGCCTACAGCTAGGAAAATAAGAACAAGAAGGGCCTCATATGAATCTCCTTTGTCACATTTTTGGCTCTGTCCCATGGTCAACTGACCTACCTTTCTCATTCCTTCCAAATGCCTTCTATATCACCTGGCTTCATATGGGCACAGCTGTTTTCATTTGTAATTTTGATTCTTTTAATTCTCTACAATTCATATGAATGACAAAAATATGGGAAAAATATGTTCCCTGTAACCACCCTCATGCTGCTTATTGGGAAAATACTCAAGCATATAATACACATTTTAAAACTACACTTTTTTCTGTAATCTTCCAAGAAAACCACTGGAACTAATCTTACCCCAAAGAAGAAAATAAAGCCTGTGTGAGACCACTTCAGGCTCCACCAATATCAAAGAGAATAAACGAGGAAGTGAAACAGATACAGTATTTGTAATTCCATTATTGAGAGGCAGAGAGGAAAGATTTAAATAATTTATTTTTCTTTTCACGCTGGAAAAAATAAGCATGGCAACAAAGCCCAATTTAAGATATCCTGGCAAATACAAAGACTATTTAGTAAAGTACAGTTATAGCCATGAAATTATACTGGGGTTACTTTTGTGCCCTTAAAAGCAATTAGTTCTCTAAAATCATTAGCTCTTACCATTTTAAAGGACCTCTTAGTTAGGCCTATAACCCTGTTACTTGCCAATGTAAGGCTTACAGCACCACTCAGTAATTTTGTTTATGCTTGAAGGGAATTGGCATGCATTCACAGGCAATTTATTACAATATAATCCTTACATTCAGAATAAATTGTAAATGAATTTTATGAGCAATCCCAAAGAAGAAATTCATGCAGGAATCTAAAGATGTTTTGTAAGGAAACGTCTTTCATTGTCCAAACAAACCACCAACAAAGACCCAGTAAGATAAAGCAGATAAAACTGGTTTCAGAGAAGCTGCACAAGGGAGGGAGAGGAGGATGCAGGAAGGGCTGAGGAGAGCAGCACGAGCAAGGTGGGCCAGCACTCAAGGATTCTGAGGGATACAGGTCTGTTCAGAAGCAAAAAATAAGAGAGATGCTTAACAGCAAAGGGATAGGAGAGAGGGAGGCCTCAAGGATGCTGCAAGGAATGGACCATCTGGGTTTAGTTCAGGCTCAGCATATGGAAAGTGGCATTTGCAAACAGCTTCAAAAGTGGTGGCTGGGATTTCACCTACTGCCAGAGGAGCTAACACACAATGCTGTACACGCCTCCACACATGAGGCAAACCTGCTCTGAGAAATTCCTTTAACAGGAGGCAGGCAGGGCGTGCACAGCAGGAGCAAAGGGCAATGCAGATGTGCCCTGATCCAGCTGTTTCCTCCACACCCCTCCCCACAGACCCACTGCACAAAGAAGGCAGTGGAGAAGCCCATTCCCACCTCAGCAAAAGAAAAGAGGCTTAAAAGTGCACTCCGCGGCAATTTTGACTTTTTATCTTTCAGGGCAACTGCTAAAGCTGTGAGTGTCTGCAACATCTCCTTCCCTATCAAATTCCTTCTTCTAAGCAAATATTCCTGGGAAATACCTGCTCCAGCGTTGCAACAGCTGAACTGTCTGCAGAAGAGTACTGCAGACCCAAGCCAACCTATGCTCTGTTACCAGTGCTAATGAGCACTTATAAAGGCTTCTCATCCTATGAGCAAGCAAGGAACTCATTAAACAAACCAAAATTACATTGATATACTCCTTTCCTCCTCATTTTTCTTGGGTAGGTCTTAAATGTCAGTAGGCAACCAAGCAAGCAGGAAGCAGCTCAGGATCACAGATTTTCTTTCTCTCTGTCATCCTTTGTTGCTACATCTGTCTTCTGAACATCAGCAGAAAAGACATAAAAATGTGTATTTTTTTCAACGAGGCCCCTGCAAAGCTTTGCTGGTACTTGTATGTGTAGGTATGTCCCTTCACCTACAAATTACAAATACAGATGTAGAGCTACCAGTCTGGATATACAGATGTGTTTGTGTGCAAATGTGGAAGGCAGCCTACCACAGAGCTCACTGCTGTGATACCTGTCCACAAGCTATGAGCTCCAGGGCTTGAATACAAAACCAAAACTTCAACGAAAAGGATCTGAAAGAGGTTTTGTTCCAGGAGAGGGGCGAGGGGGGGAAAGAGAACATAACAGAAGCCAAACAACAGAGGGAAAACAGACATGAAATGAACATTGGAGATTAAGAGAAAAATAAACAAAACATCCAAATTAAATATTGATCATTTAACAGAAATAACCATTCAAAATGAAAAAACAAACCCTAAAAAACCCATCTCATGTGTTATTTTATTATTATTTGATCACAGTTTCACACATGTAGTCCTTGTTTCTCATTTCCACTACCAGCATTCCATTTTTTTACTCTTTACTTTTAAATGTGATTTTAGTGTAAGCAGTCTCCATTCCAGGTGGGTACCTAGGTAGAGAGTGCATGAAAACTTAATACAGTTAGGGAAGACTGCTGTCATATTTTAAGGCAGCAAGAGGGATTGTACAAGTCTGGTCAGAAAGAGAAGTATGACAATCACTACTTGCTCTGCAGTTGAAAAGAAAAAGTGCTGCTAGTAAAATGACAAAAAAAGGAAAAAAAAAACCAAACCAAAAGAGCTTTTACCAACTTTACTTTAAATTACACTCATCAAAGAGGATGCAGATGGAATCTCCAAGGATTCTGGTATTTCAATATTAAATACAGGTAGTAAAAAAAAAGTCTGTGTTTAGATTTACAAATTATCTAGTTGATGTCTCTTAATACAAATTATTTAGGAAAATTCTTTGCCTTCCTCCCTAACCAACATCCCTTTATTTACCAGCATCTTAAAAACATGAAAGATATTGGTTTGTAAGTTAACATGCAGTGCCCTACGTGGTTTTCCAGCTGAGAACATTTTCCATGATGATTGTTCTAAAAAGATATCAGTCTATTTTGAAAGAAATTGATCCATTGTGTGAGACACCATGAATCTGGCTTTTCAACATCATTGCATCATTAATATTAGCCATAACTCTTACTATGCATTCCCAAACAAAATACTTCAGTGGAGGGCTAATTGCCAGCAAAAAATGCAAGTAAAAATTACATTCCCCATTAACCTAGAGGTTCTATCTTTAACTTCAGACATATTCCTTTGCATAAAGAGGGCAAAAATAGCACCTATTTGTAATACTAAGTAGCTACAATTATAGATCCCAGTAATAATCAAGGAAAATGAAATATAATATTTCACATATAGTACATTAAACCTGAAGTAAGGCACAATCCATATGCAGATGCTTCTATAAATACAAATTCATATTTTCTTTTGCCACTGTGTAGAGAAAAACAAGGGCAATGTTAGAGCACTCATGCGTATTGCTATCCATGATTTTTAGTTACAGGACCAAGCTCCTCATGCTAGACAGCTGTACTTCCCCTTATGAGACACATCTCAAAATGAATACCATATGTTCTTGTACGATACAATACATACACGGGGAAATAAAAAAAAAAAAATTTGCTGCCTGCAATATTAAGTCATATATGAAAACTCCATTTCAATTAAATTGAAAATAGCATATTATGACAGTGACCTAAGCCTGCAATTTGGGGGAAAGGGCAGGGAGTATGTGGGTGGAAGAAGGGAAGGCACCCTGAATGGGCCTGACCCTGGTGCACAGAGCAGAGACATTTCCAGGAGTAAAGGGAACCAGGTGTGAGGCCAACCAGAGCAGGAGCTGCAGGGTGACCCAGGAGTCCTTCACTCCCTGCTTCCCAGTTGCACTGCCTGACCACTCTGTCCTCTCCTCAGCCCTGGGCAGCATCCTGCTGGCTTTCCAGCACTGAAGTGAGTGTCCATACACCCTAAAAACTGGATAATCAGTCCATAGCAACAGCAAAGGGAGGTGATGAGGGGACTGAACATCTCTGGGCCAGAGCTCAGTGACAAATACATCCTCTGAGCTCAGACAGGGTGACAAAGTTAAGTCCCTTCCTACCAGAGGTATTAAAGTAAACTCCTTTTCAATACTGCCTGCACTGAAAATGCACACTCGCAGCCTTAAAATTTTATGTGGATACAAGAAATATTTGATCATATAAGTAGCCAATTCTATCTCAGAGGATAAAGAATAATTCCTTTGCCAAAACAAAGCACCTGGACAAAGTCATTTGTAAAGAACTATAGAAGTGCTGACAGACTGACACAGAAATGGAATCACACACTTGTCAGCATGAAAATAGTTTAAAACTTACAATGAAAGTCAACAGAGCAATAGCAACTGATGTAGAAACTCTATAACAGGAAATTTACAACATATTTTAACATAAAGATGAAAAGGAGATTTTCAAAGAAGGACAAACGTCCATATACCTAAATTATACTATTTTCTCAATTCTCAGTTCCCTAAATGCAAAACTTGTGTGTGTACTTTACAGCTTCTGCCACCCCTGTTGAGTGCTTGCACCAGACATGCTCTAATCTTCTTCATCTTTGAAGTTCAGGAAGGTCCAGTAAAGAATTTTGGGACATTTTCAATGACTCTGCCCTCTAGGCAACTGGCTAAATTTTCCCTTTTTTGTTGTCTCATGGCACCTCACTGGGAAGTAAATCAGAATTATTTGTACAATGCCCTCTCAGAATAAATATGACCTTTACTACCAGTATGTACACTACTGTTGTAAACAATGACGTAATGAAGTAATGAAGCTGCCTCTTCATCAAGAGTGACAAAGCAGTGCTTTAGTTCCAGCTCCTCCTTTGTCATACAAGCTTCACTCCTGTGCAACCTCAGAGTGCCCCAGGGGCTGCCCCCAAGCACAACACCTCCAGGCCATCTCACCTCACATAAGGCCAACACTTCTCTGAGCAGCCTAAATCCACAGCCCAACCAACCATATGCCAGACCCTGGAATCTCCCCATCCTTACCGGCAGGCTCCACCAAGTCAGCACAAGCAGTAAGGCAGCCAGCCTGTTGTACATCCAGTCCAATCCAGGGGAGGGCAAAGGTGTCTCTTTACTAATGGGAAATTGCTACCAGGACTCGCAGAGGATCACGTGGTAACACTGAGCAGAGCCAACTAAAGGTACAACTAAATCATGCCACCAGCCCAGCACAACAGTTAACTCTCTGAGGCCACAGCAGAGAACAATTCAGAGACAGTGATGGGTCTACATCCATGGAAACAGCATCAGCATCACCTCAGCACTATGCCTCCAGCCAATGGCTAGGTTTTCTTCCCCCAGCAGACATGCGAAGTAACACAGTCATCCTTCAAGTAGTTAAACTACTTCCCAAAAAACATTGCTCAGTAATCTTGACATAGTAGAAGACTCGAGTTCCCAGAACTGTTACTGTTCAAAGGTTGAACTGTTACTGTTCAAAGGTCTTGGGATGGACCTTGTAATTAGTTTTTCCTTAATCCCATTTAATCCCAGAGGTAATTAGTATCCTAATGCATCCTATTGCAAGGCATCCTTTAAGGAAACCCCAGTATATGGGGTCACATCTGTCCACTAAGCCTGCCATAACTGGATATGCCAGGCACCTTGCCCTTCTTCCAAACTATCAAGCCAGAAAATCAGAGGCCAGCAGACCCTGGTGTACCTGGCTGAAGGAACATGCAAGACATGGTCCTCATATCTCCTTAACTTTAACAATTTTCTCAGTGTTATGAAGTTCTCACTCAGGCAGATAAGCAGGCAAACTCCCACCTGCAGAGCAACAGCGGGTTGGTGACAAACATGCAAAGCAGACGCTCTGAGAAAGCAAAATCTGTGGCATGACGGATCCTCCGTAATGGAGAAACACAAAGCAATATCCTCCTCTGCTCTTAGGGTCACAAGCTTCCTCCTTAAGAAACTAAATAGATATGTATCTCCTCTTAGCAGCCTGGAACAGCTGAACATCCCATGACAATTCACTGTAGTCCCACTCTCACATTCTTCTCTGATGGCAGCCAGCTGGAAGCAAACTGGATGACACATGGACTCACAAAGCTAGAAAAGCTTTTGGTGATGGTGGACTTCCTGAGGTAAAACTACCAAGCTATTGTTTGACCCATGCTATCAGTGATGGATACATCGTACTAAGGGATCAGGAAAAAGACCTGGGAAACTCATGCTCTACACCTCCAGAGCTAGTGAGGTCAGCCACAGGGCAGCTCACATATCACTAAATTAAAATCTTTCTCTTGAAGATGACAAGGCATGTTGGGACTTATTTTAAGTCATTTCCTTGTTTAAAGTACTAGCAATGGTTTCTTGTGAGAGCAGCAGCTTGAAATGGGACAAAGGTTCATCTCTGGCTAGCTAACAACAAGGCACACAACCAAAGTAATAGTTAACAATAAAAATCAAACCTTTAAAATACTACAATTCCCTTACTAGTTACTGGGCGAAGTATTCATTCTACTTGCAAAAGTATCTTATGCTTTCAGGATATGTTTACCCAAAAAGTTTCAATTTTCCACGTTAAGTAAAAAAAAAATCTAACTTCATACTAATAATTTGACTCAGATCAATTTCATCAGTCCTCAGAGGAATCCTGCTATAATTTAAACTACAAGCAAGTGACTAAAAGTTCTTAACACCAGACAGAAAATCATTCCATAAGGATGCAAAGACTATACTGGCATAAATGTATCTTTCAATTAAAAAATAAGTAATGCATAAAAAAAAAAAGGATAAGTATGAAACATGTTTAGCAAGTCCAGAGTCCTTCTAATGTCAACTGAAATAGAAACAGAATACTTTTTCATGTCAACTGTGTGGTGGCATAATGGAGTAAAAACACAGTGGAAAACATAAGTGATGCACAATACAGTTGATCACCCCCACTGACCAATGCCCAGCCCATGCCCGAGCAGTGATCAGCCCCTCCTGGCCAACTCCTCCCAGTTTATATACTGAACATGACACTCTGTGGTATGGAATATCCCTTTGTCCAGTTCATGTCAGCTGTCCTGGCCTTGCCCTCTCCCAGCTTCCTACTCACCTGCTTACTGAGCACAGGAAACTGAAAAGCCCTTGACTTACAGTAAGCACTACTGAGCAACAACTAAAACATCAGTGTGTTATTGACATTATTCTTGTACTGATTCTAAACACAGCACTGTGCCAGCCACTAAAGGGAAAATTAACTCTCCCTGCTGAAACCAGGACAGCAGATGTAACCTTGATTCTTCTATTTAATAAGAACAGTATCTGTTCCTAGTGATTCGTGCAAGATAATCTACCTGAAGAAATACTTCTTAAATATTGAAGCTCCTCTGGATCAAAACTGAATTACATTTTTATGCTTTTTATATTTTTTTATACTTTATACATTTTTATATTTATATGACAACTTGGAGGGTGAGAAAGAAATAGTGGCTCAAAAAAACTTCAGGAGACTAACATAACAGAGCACAATACAAAAGGCACCAACCTTGTCCAGAATCAGAGGCTGTGCACCTGTGTCCACACCCTCCCACACATGGGGGAAAAATGAAATCAGAAGGCTGAAGACCAAGGTAGGATGAAGGGAAGGTTTTTCAGCCTAGGCTCAAATTCATATGAATACAGCTACACAACTGTCTGATGGGGTGATGCTGGTGCTGGGCTACAGTCTGAGCACAGTGCAGGGGAGATGTGCCACCACTCACCACAGCCCAGTAATCTGTCTTCCAGGAGGAAACCCAGCATTCATAAGGAAGGAGTACTCCTGGTGCTAAAAGACAGCCAAGAATCTGTTCCAGGCTCCTACAAACTTTTACACACAAGCTGAGACTACAGTACTCAGTTTGAAAGGTTTGAAAAAACTGTCATTTAAGGTTGCTTATGTTGGTGCTCACCCCACTTCATCTCGTTCCATCCTGTCCCACGCCCCACTTCTCACTGGCACAGCCCTGTGCTGACCAACAGTCTGGCTCCAGATGCATTTTTTCACCCTAGCTAACTCTCACCTGCTAGCTAACTTGATCTCAGTTAGCAACTTCTGCAAAATCATACAACCAAAACTCAATTTATGCCTGATCAGAATGCCAGAGATTAAGTTTACACATATATTTGAAATAAAAAGAATTTTTAACAAGCATACTGAGGTCTGCGTTTACTGAGATCCATATCAAATAGTTCTGCAAACAGACATGAGCAAAAATATGTAAGTTAATGTTTTCCTTATATTCCCCAAGAGAGGATGACAAACCTTTCTGAAATCATCTCTTCAAAAACTCAAGCAAGACCAAAAAAACATAAACACTGTGACAAATCACATGAATTTTAATACCATACATCTTCATAAGCTGTTTTCTAATTTCAAGTCCAAAGTGCCAAATACCAGCTTTCACAGCATGAAGCTCATCGTTTCCCATAAACTTTCATAAGCAGCTCCTACTTATTAGGAGGAAAAAAAGACTCTGTGTTAGTTTGTTCTTGTAAGGAAGATGTAAATCCATCCACAGTAAGGATTTCAAACAAATACAGTCCCTTTCTTAGCTTTCACCTCAAAGGAGAACAATCACAGTGTAAACACCCTTTTCAGAAAAGGGAAGGCAGGCACTGGACAGATGCTTGGACATTTTCATTAGTACATAGTATTATCAATTATTTGTATTTGTAAAATGTCCTGGATATTTAATATCTTAGTCTTTTTTACTCTTAAACCAGAAAATATTACTGAAGTTGAAAGTTAGGCTGTGTTTCCTATAGGTAATCATGCAAGCTGTTCTGACTATACTGGGAATGTGACATTCCCAGTACTGTTTTCATGCACTACCTTGGGCACTAAGAAACCAAAGCAATCTCTCTAGTGCAAAGTTCAGAGCAAAGGAAGGTGTGTTTAAACAAAGCACAGATCAGCAAGCTTTTAAGAGCTTATCAGTGGATGACCAACCCTAATTTAGAAACTGCATTTTTATTTACCTCATTAGAGTCTGTGCGAATCCAGGCTGGGGTTTTGTTTCTTTTGGTGAGGCAGGCTGCATGTGACACGTGCAGACAACGAGGGAAAGGCAGGTTATCAGCAGCTCTGCAGGAGGAGTGCAGGCGCTCCCTCCAGTGCAATGCACCTGGATTCCAAGGACTGTTCTCACATCACAGCCTGCCTTTTGCAGGCAAAAGCCATGCACATGACTGAACACTGAACAGCACGAGTCAGGACTAAATGAGCTGGAGGTGAAGTTTGCACCAGCTTTAGAGTGGTTGTTAAAGGACAAGTTATACCCGAACTGACTAAAAACCTGCCAGTACAAAGTTAAGACATCAAGTATCTTTTCAACAAAACTGAACCAATGGAGCTAAATTATTTCAGACAAGCCTCTCACAGGATGTGGCCATAGCCACTACCAGGACTCAAAAATCAGTTAACTTGTCAAATCACAGCCCCACAGCAAGCACATGAAGCTGGCACAGATGTAGGCTATTGCCAGAGGATTCTGTCAAACCCTCCTTTCCTGGGAGTTTCCTTCACTCCCCTTGTGCCAGCACCATCACTGATGCAGTAACTTGCTGAGTTAGATTAAGAAACTAATCTGCCCAAAAACAACACTTGCAAAAAATACTGCTTTTAGTTGAATTTTTTGTTAATCCAGCTCAGCCTACTTCAGCCAACTCAGAAATGCCAGTCAGGGTAATAAAAATATTAGGAAGGTGTAAGTGAGAGATGGAAAGAAACTCTACTTTCAGTGGTGTTCCCCACTCTTTTCAGCACCCATTTATCTCAGCCTATGACAATGACCTTCCCCCACCACCACTGCACATCAAAACTTCTGCTGGTTCAGAACAAGCCTGAGGAAACACTCCAAGAGGAAAAAAAAAGTTCCATCAAATACTATCTCTTTTCAACAGAACATGAAGACATTCCTCAAGTTTACCTGAAATGCAGGCTTCTCAGGAGAAGATAACACAGGCAAGCCACCCAAATGAGTTTAGAAGGACATTAAAACCCACCCTCTGGATGGAGTTATAATGATGCTGGTGACCACTCCCACAATGATAACACCATTATCAGCATTCCCTTATCTGGCTGTGGCAAGGACAAGCAGGCTGAGAGGCTTCAGAAGCTACACTACAGATCTGTAGGACCTCTCACCCTCTTAGCAACTGCTGAGACAGAAAGCATCTTCCACTGGCCTGTGGTAACCATAACTCTGGTGTCCTGCTGTGACTGGCCACTGAGACACAGCTGTGAGTGTGTGACAGCAGTGACAGAGCTTCCTCTCTGTTCAGTAGCCAAAGCTTCTTGTTCCAAGCCTCTTGCTTTGAATCTGTAATCTTATCTTATAACAGACTCTCAACTACAGCTATAACCACAATTATTACATGAATTCTTGGGCTACCTAAAGCCTACAAGAACTTTTTGCTTTATTTGTGCAGCTAAAAATTTAACCTTGCACTTTAACCTTGCACTCTGGAGCAAATCTCCCTGTTACCTCTGGATACAGTATACTCCTGGACCTTGCTGTTGTATTATATTAAAGGCAAAGAATTTCCAACAGAGATGATACTTCATCAGTACCCTTGAGTCCCAACATTATGTAGTTCTAACAACTACATAAAAATCTGCTAAAAACCATCAACTGATTAAAACCACTAAAAATTGGGCAATGCACCTTACTAAACACATACTGCTAAACATTGACCAAGCAATCCTCATGCTTCATCCTGATTATTTTCTTTTTTTTCAATTAGGGATATGAATTCAAAATATCTGATTTATCTTATATTTTTTTCAATTAGGGATATGAATTCAAAATATCTGACTACCCAAAGCCAGAGTAAAACCTGTCAGGGTGGTTTAGGGACTGCTGGACTGGAAGAAAAAGGAGTTGGAGGAGTGATAAATTGAAAATCTTACTGGTGCTAAATCAAGCAAAAGTGCTAACTGTTCTTCTGCAGTTGGGCAGTGAGTATGCATGACAAGGTATTTATTTATTTATTTATTTGTTGAAGACAACGCTATTCTTACTTTGTTGCTTTCTCGAGAATGCTGTACCTTCAACCACTACTCTAAGTATGCTAAAAACATTCAGATTTGCTCCTACTCAAATACTTCATTGCAAATACTTCACCCCAAATGGTTTAAAGTTCCCCAAGCATACTGGGGGCCCTATGGAGGAAACATGTTTAACGTATTTTATTGTCATCTTTTGGCCTAAGAAGCCTCCCTAGGAAAGAAGGCTGTTGTAGAAAGACGACAGATAAAATATCTGAAATTATCAAAAAATCATTTCTAGTCTAACAGGATTGGGATGCTGTATCATGGAGGGCACGGAACAGTCACAGAACAAGAGAGAATATTGAGCAGCTTACCCTGACGTGAAAATAGGACCAGGTACATACTCTATCTGTGCATGCTTTTATTCTGCTGTAATACAAGACAGCTAGCCCAAAACAATAACCAAGGAATAAGTTCATAGCTTCAACTTTTTCGGGAGTGCAGAGGTGCCCATCCCATACACTGCTCATGAAAAATGATGGCTAAAATTGTACTTAAGGAATTAATCAAAGCTGTCTATTTTTTACACATCCAAATACTAAAAAACAACACCCCCTACCTTTTTTCTTTTCCTATTTATTTGGCTCTAAGTATTTAAATTCTCTGCCTGAATATCATTATTTTGAAACCACGACTCTAAGGCTGAGGCAGGTTCAGTGAAAAGCCAGCAGCCCTCACAAAATAGCCAGTTGGCACACTGCAAGTACTCAAAGCTTATGAGCAGAGTATTTTTCTTCCCCTAGCAAAGCAGATTTACTGAGGAGTCTGGAATGACAGTCAGTGAGTCATGCATAGCCAAATCTGCAACACCACTCACATTGGGGATCTCGCTGTATCACTTACTGCAACTACAGCCTCCCTTCAGCTGGAGCCTTTCAGAGACCAAAAAAAAACTAAGGTGCACTTTTAGTAATTCCAGTGAAAAAAAGCACCCACAATAGATATGGTTGCTGGCACTACATGTTACCCAAACATGTAGGAGTAACCTTTTAAAGCCTTACAGCTTTCAGCTCCTGCTTCACTAGTACCAGTTACAAAACAAGAGTAAAATACTGGCAATAATAATAGCTTATAACATTGTTTATCTAGTGCCAATATCAGCAGACTCAAAATACCATTAGTCTTACTCAAAAAAAAATTTAACAATTCTGCTCATCAAAGAGAAAGAATTTAGAGAACAATTAACTATTCTATGTCACACTTAGAACACTGGAGTTCAGATTTACACAGCTCATCTGGCACTTTGCTGACCAGTTCTGTTCCAGTTTTGCATAAAGTCTGCATGTTTATAACAGCAAATTTAGTAATATATTGCATTATGCTCAGTATCATCGAGATTTGCACACACTCAAGCAAAAAAAAGAGAAAGCACATAATAAAAATATACAAAAGGCCTTTAAGTTTCCCATTCCTAATAGCTAGAAAACCATGACATCTCATACTCTGAGATAATATAAATAAAAAAGAAAGGCTGTATACAGGCCCTGATTCCCTCTTTTATGGTATGTCGCTCTATTGATTGAGCAGAGTTACTCTTGTTTGTATCTATTTAAGGGTCTGTCTAACACAAAATAGAACTCAATAGATTGTTTGCCCTGATAGTGAAGGACATTAAATCAAATCTACACCCACAACATAAAATAATCTAAGTCACCTACAGAACTGGGCTTGTTGAAATAACGTTTTATCATCCTGACAGCTGCTGAATGGATGTCTCAGTGCAAGAAACAGTGACCACGTCTGCACAATGAGGACTGCACTGAAAGAGCTTCAGCAGATCTAGGGCTCAAAAATGACATGCAAATTGAATTCACCAAGATTCTTAGAAAAACAGGATGACATGACTGCAGCATACACAACTGGCTAAAGTGGTAATCTGCAGCAAAGAAGTGATTTTACCTGTACTGGTGACACTCACAAGACTGACGCTGAAGTACTACTGACACTGAAGTAATTCCTGCGGGGGGATGAAGGACAAGCAAAGTAGGAGGGCAAATGTAAAGATGGGTGCTAAAACGATGAAGAAAAGTGTCACAAAAAAGATCTTCAGACTGAAGAAACAAAGGCTCAAAGAGAATCGTTTGCTCCACCCACCAAGATAAAATTGAGTGTAAAGCTGACCATAGGTAACAGGCACTAGGACAGCTTTCTAATGGGTTGGCAAGACATAGCAAGAACCAAAGGTAGGAGCAAGATAAATTCAAAGCAGAAATAAGGTGCAAACTGGAAGATGGAGAACCCCATGCAGCAGGAATCCAGAATCAAGGAAGCAGGAAATGTTGGGATACCACATCTTGTGGTCAGTAGATCCAGTTACTGGGATTAATACATCAGTAACCAAGCAACACATTAAGGGTATGCCATATAGTCCATACTGATACATGCATGAAGTACAAAAGACAGAAAAGCAATTCTAAATAAAGCAGCTTTGTGCCTTGCTGCTTGTCAGCTCTACCTGAAGACGTTGGTAAGCACTGGACAATGAACTCTGTTCAAATTAGCAGGCAAACCCAAGGCAGGAAAGATTTTTCTAATGCATTCAGATGCAGACTGTGCTCCTGCAAAGCCTGTAGCAGATAAAAAGACTGCAATGGTTTTGTAAAGTCAGCTGTAGTGGGACAGATCTTTGCTCTGCAGATAGTTCTTTCTGCTTTTATAGAAGCAAAGCAACACATGGAAGGCACTGTCTGGGCGATCCACATACTAGCATCACAAAAGGTTACAGGGGTTAGGAACAACAATTGCTGTGATGACAGGGCCAGTGACCTGGAATCCCTTCTGTACAAGCAGATTGCAAATGAAATTGCAAAATGCTCCACCAACTTAAGGCGGTTGTGAGTAATCAGCTTGTGAGTTTGCTGCTTGTACAGTGAGCGTTATATGTATCCCTCACAGTACTTTACTCCTTTATACTGGATTTCACTGGTTTTCAATTCCAAGAGTGAGTCACTGGTAGGAAAAGAAGGGGAAAGGAAAGAAAACTTTTCTCTGAAATAAAAGAGATGGAAAATGACCTTGGAAAAAAGCATGATTTTGTGCTTACTACTAGATTTCTTGTTGGCTTAAGATACCAACTATTAAGACTTCAGATTAAACTGAGCAAACATATGAACAAAGAACCAGGCAGATTATTCCAGTAAGGAAAGAATAAACTCCACTTGCATGGTTGATCTGTAATGTCTATTATGGTCAATGTTCAAAAAAAGCGTATCTTGTGGGCAATTCACAGCAGAAGTCTGTTATTTCTCCATGCTCAAAGGACATCTGTAATTCGAGTTTCTTACTAAGAGATCAAACAGCAAGTGAGTGATTTAGACCACAGCTGGCTGTAGAAAACATCAAATATTATATGTCCCTTGCTCGTCCCCAAAGTTGAACACATGCTACCACTACTAAGTCTGTAAAGCCCATATTTACAAAAATATATAAAATTAAATACTTTTGTTTATGCAGACTTATACACCAACTCACAAAAAGGGGCACGTCTCTACAACAAAACCCAACTGAGCCTGCCTGGTTTCGCTGCTATATAGACCCAAGCTTCAGCTGGTATCTCCCAGAATCAGGTGGATTCAGTAACAAAAGCAGCACAGTGAAGCTCAAGGGCTGCAGGCCTGGAATAGCAGGTGCCACTCAAAAGAGGAGACCTGAGGTGGCAGCAATCTCCTCTCTCTTACTCCTTTCCAGAACTGGCCCAAGGTTTAGTTCCATCTCAGGGAAACTCAATTCATTGTTCTCATTTTGCAAGTGAGTACCAGCAAACCAAAGGCAAGATTTAAAAAAGGCAAAGAAAGGAGAGGGCATAGAACTGCAGAGGAGCAGCCATGTCTGTGAAACATTGGACTCTATCTTAAATTATCAGCAATATGAAGATTTACAAGCTCTTTGGAACCATACAAAGTTAAACAGGCACTGGCTTGCCAAGCTTCCAAACTGAAACTGGTCCTCCAATGTAAGTTAATGCAGTGCACTGAAGCGGCAGCAGAAATGCACATGCCGGTGAGCAAGCAGGGTGACTCACTGGAAACAGATACAGGGAGGCTGTCACATGGCAAGCTGGTGTAGCACAGGAGACAACACGGAACAGCAGCATCCCAAACAGGAGAGAGGTATGGAGAGGAAAGCAACTGTACCTCCAGTGGCCAACACCTTCAGAATCATTTATCTGTTACTCAGTCTGCAATTTAGGCTCGGCCCTTGAAAATGCCATGCAGCAGAAGTTTATTTGCCTCATGCGCTGGTGTGTCGGCGCAGTTCAGTTACTTCTGCATGCACATGGCATGTATTCACTTTTAAATATCTACTCTTCATGCACTGAATACTCCAAGCTTGATCTCAGCCTTATAATCACATTCAAAAAACATTTCTACATACATATGTTCACATACACACACACATTCACTCACTCGTTAGGACAGAAATAGTTCTGTAGAGACTCTCTGGATGGCATTTGATTCCTGAGGGTTAGCCCACACAGCCATGTGAGGAGAATGTTATCTAAAACACCTACATGTGGCTGGCAAATATGACATAGGACCTGTGGTGCTTTCTGTCATAGTAGATGGGGTAAAATTCCCAAGGAACCTAAATGGCACTGCAAACCTATGCTTACAGGTCTGGATGTTTCATGTACAAGGGTGACATACAATCAGTCACTGAAACAGTTTTGGACTGAAACCTATCTGATTTGCTCTTGGTTTCCCCAGCCCATATAATAGAACCCCACAGAAAGACAGAAATTATTTAAAATTTTGTGCATGAATACCATGAAGAAAAGGAGATGACACCAAAATGCAAGCAGCATGACAGCCAATAGGGAATTACTGAATCTAACAGGTTAAAACTTGAAAGTAAGTTAATTAAGGCAATATGGAAAAGAGAGCTGTTATTAAAATTGAATTTGATACTGTGTATCCTGCATTTTTGATTTCTCCAAGAAAGTTTTTAAACTTAATAAATATTAATAAATATTTAGGTAGACCACAGAAATCACCCACAACCAATATCTACACCACATAAAGATAATCCTTTAACTGCTATGTTACAGCAAAATAAACTTCTCTGTGGCAACAACAGCACTTCTGATCCTATTTTATGCATCATTACTGTTAAGACAATATTCCTACATTGACAAACGTGGAAGTAATCACACTGAGGCTGTTCTAGATTTTAGCCTACTGAACCAATGGTAGGGTAAGCCTTTCCAAGAAAGTATTTCACAGACTCACTGTGCCTTTAAAGGGCCAAAAAAACACGAGAATAGACAAGTAGCTCAACAATCTATTAGATCAGTAAAATTTTAAGTCTTATGAAGCAAGAGTTCTCATATGCCCAAAGGAAAAAAAACAGGTAGGAAGAATAGCTCTTTCTTTCCTACAATGTCACTTTGTTTGGAGCACAGCCAACATATTGCTTTTTCCAGGAGGTACCAGTGTCACGCTTCCCTCCAAAGATAAAGCAATTTCTAACACGCACTGTTTTAAATGTCTATGAAAAAAATAATTCAACATAGTTTCTCTATTAATCTTTCCAAAAGGGCTGCTTCCTCACAGCTGGTACCGTATTACATTGGCTTCCTAATATTCTGATCCCTGTTAAAATTTACAGAGTTTTCAAATTAGTAGTGAGATGCTAACCTAGATATTGAAAGATGTTGTAATTTTATTCTTTTAAAGGGCAAAATAAGATCAATTTCACATCAGCAGCAAAATACAAAATCTGGACTGCAGAACTGGTCCACTTGCACACTATGAAAAGCCTAATGGAAGAACTTATTTCCATTAAATATTTCAGAATTATATGGGTTTGGGCATTATTAGTATCACGCAACTCTGCACATCTTGGGAATGTTGACAAAGAAGGAATGTAGTTACAATAACTGGGGGGAGCGGATGGGAGAGAAATCCCACAGAAACGTTACAACGTTTCAGGAAAGTTTTGTTTGTTTGTTTCTAAAAAGACCAAAAGAGAACCAAAAGTGGCCACTCCCCTCCCTCTCTGTTCCCATGAAAATACTCCCAATCTCCCTCGCTTCAGAAGTGGGAAGACACTGGGGAAGCACAGCAGGGGGGAGTGGGTCAACCAGGACCATGGAGCTGAGATCCTGGTTAAAAAAAACCAGGAGAAACAGACCTAAGGTTCAAATTTAGACTGGCACAGCAGAAAGGCAGAGAGGTATTCAGGATTTTAGTTTAATGAGCTAAGCGGCAAATGCACATGGGCTGGAAAGCCGTACTACTGCTGTGGTGGAACTCAGGCAAGCTAACTGTGGGAATCCTCTGCTCTGCACAGCTGAAACATGCACATTTGTTTGCTATAATTACGGAAATTAGACCACTTTTCCCATTTATTTCCCCTTCTCTTAATCCCAAACCAGAAGAATTTGTGAAGGATTGCTATTACTCGCTTGGCAATGTCCCAGCTTACCCAGGAGGCTGTCCGCAGAAGCAGCTGCAGAGGAGCTGGAATCTCATGAGATTGCTGCTCCTAATGGTGTGGCATTAGCACAGGAGACAAGTTTCCTAACACACAGAGAGGCAGTGTACTCATGTATCTCAGGCCTCTAGGGGCTAAGAGTCTGGGGCTTAGAGCCATGTGTCCAGACAGCTACATGTAAAAAAAGGGGAACCAATGCTAACAGATACACAGATCTTTACTCAGAAGTTATCCCAAGGAGCAGGGAAAGCATTTTTTTAACTTATCTCTCCACATCCGTGGGGAGTTTGACTGGACTTATCTGAAGCAAAGAAACACCACAAACAATAACAGAGAAGTTTTTGGATTCTGTGACTTCTTGAAAAAATAAACATATTTTGTATTCCATTGAAAATGGCCAGGTCTGCAGCACCCTATAGGTGTAGCTAGGATGACATCAGGACTTCAAGTGAGTCTGATAAATCACATTAGTCATGGAGAAGGAAGTACCTCAACCAAAAGAGAACTTTGTGGTTCTAACATGGGGTAGGAGGTATTTTTCAGTTCACTCCTTGCTTCTATTGTGGACTCTTGGTGCGATACGTTACAGTGCATTTTATCTTTTCTCCAGGGTGACCCACTGTACTGCCTGCTATCTTCTTTTAATCAGACTATAATCTCTTTGATTACATACGCTCTTCCTATGCACACATGGAAACAGTATGCCAGTTTCAATACCTTCCCAGTTTCAGCAGGCTTCTCAGCATTATTAAAAGTCTCATCTTTATCAATGGGACCTTTGTTGACCATTTCAGCAAGGAAGAAGCAAGACTGAATGGACCATAAAGACAAAAGTCAGTCCATTACACAGCAGTCCCTCTGGTCATCGCTATGGAAAAGCCAGCAGTGACTTCTAGCTGTATCAAATGTGCTGTGAGTCACCTCCTAGTAGGTCCTCAGCCCTCTTCTATGTGAAACCGGCTTCTTGCCCGTTATCAGTTTCAAAATGCTTTAAAAGGCTTGTCTCATTATAACCTACACTTTCGTCCCGTTTATCACATTAAAAAAAAAAAAAAAAGTTACAAAGATACAAAGTAGTAAACCACAAGGAGATTATAGGAAAATCTACACGCAGTATCCCACCGACACCCTGATCCCAAAAACACTGACGGCCAGCGCCCCGAGGCCACGGGACAGCACTCACCGCGGCGAGCCCCAAACCCTCCCCGCCCCGAGCCTACAACCGCACCGGCCAGAACAGCTCGGGTTTACCACCGACAATGCACCCGGGCGGCCACGGGATTTTCTTGGATACAAACGCCTTAACAACAGCCGGCGGCCGCTGATTGCACTCGGCTCTCAGCAGACCAGCAGAACTTCTGGGGTTTCCTCGACGCGCGGAGCTTATTACAGAAAGGGGTGAGAAAAAACCCAAACCAACTAACCAACAAAGGAAAAACCCTTTGGGAGCTGCGGGACAGCGCAAAAACGGGCAAACCCTTTAGCCCCGGGGCCGGAGAAAACACCTTCTCCCGCGCAACAGGTTCCCGCTGAGCCGGCTGCGCTCCTCCTCCGCGGCGCGGCAGCCGGAGCCGCCCCGCCGAGCGCACCTGCCGCGGGCAGCGCCCTCCTTCCCTCCCCGCCGCCCGCCCGCGCCTCCACTCACCCGCCGGGGGCGTCGCCGGCCCCGCCGCTGGGGTGGTAGGCGGTGAGGACCACGCCGCGGGAGCCGGACCGCCAGCTCATGGCGCTCGCCGCCGCATCCCTTCTGGAGACACCGAGGCGGAGCGGGGCGGCCCGGCTGCGGCCCGGCGCGGCCCAGCCTCCTGCCGGCAGCGCGGCGGGGCAGGGCCGGGTGACGGCAGCGCTTCCTGCGGCCCGGCGGGGCCGTGCGCCTCCTCCCGGCCTGGGAACCCCGCGGGAGAGGGCGGCGGGAGCGAGCGGCCGCCGGCAGCCGGGCCCGCTTCACGGCTCTGTGCGCTCCCTCACGCCGCGGGCTGTGGGGAACCGGCGTCCTCCGGGCGGGCTGGAGTTGGTGTGAAGGTGTCGCTCAGACATCCGTCAGTTCAAGAAGAGTCGCTGCCCTTTCGGCCCCGGGTCAGCTGCACGGCAGAACTGCCGCGCCCCGAGGCTGCCGTGTGCGGCAATAAGAAAAATAAAGAATGTGTTCGGCGTTTGCTTTGTACATGATCTATTTCACTGAATCGCAAGAGTATCTGGTGATTGCTTTAACTTTTCATACACACATTAAAAAAAAGTTTATTTCTTTTTAAATAATAGGCTCTAATAATGAAAATCACAACAAGGGACAATGTCAAGCAAGGACACTGCTGACTGAGTTGCCTCAGATCTTCTGGGCCTTAAATAAGACAACATTAGCTCCACTGTCGCATTAGGTCAGCCTTTTTGGTGGGCAAATACTTTCCTGTGCCTTGGCACAGGCTCTGATGAGATGGGACTCGCTGCCTTGGTATTAGTTTTGAATTGGTAGGCAAGATCTCTAACGCAACACCCAAACCTGTTTGTTTTTTTCCATGGCAACATGTAAAGGCACATACGCTATTTATGTTTGTAATTTGTGCCCTCGTTCACATATGCATATGATATGTCTGAATTATTATCAGTTTGTTCTATAAGTGAATGGGTCAACTTCACTTGAGATGAGTGTAATTTGCATTGTGTTTACTTTTTTTTCCTTTTAAACAAACAAATCATGCAACTGCTTTGCTTGCAGTTAAAATCTGCAAAGCTTGGTGCTGGGCTCTGTAAGGTATTCTGAAGTGCATGGGTATCGAGTTCTGAACCGTCACTCTTTTAACCTTGTACCTAAATTGGAACGCTGCATGCAAGGTTGTGGATGGACCACGCAGTTTTCTGCGCAGCTGCTCCGCAGTGCAGAGCTGCTATTCAGGAGCAGCACAGAAATCTTGTCCTACGGCCACTAGGAAGTTGGTCCCAGCAGAGAAGCAAACACTGGTCATGTTTGAGCAAGATCAGTTTGTCCTCTTGAGTCCTTGATATTTATAGCTGGTGACTTTGGAGAGACCATAGTCAGAGAAACAGAATTTTGCCATTGATGATGGACTTCTACAGAGTGCCAAACAGGAAGCCCCAATTCCTTTAAAAAGGGTAAAGTTGCCATTAAATTTTGAGAAGAGTCCCAACATTACAAGCACAGGAAAACGTGGATATCATTAAATAGGCCAACCATTACAGAGTTCCCTTTTCATTTCTCACACACCTGAGGGTCACGTGCTCCCTTAGCTTTAAAACCATATGAACTATTGAAAGGGGGGTGGGTTTTGATAAAGCCTGCATCTTCTGTGGTTTCTTGGATGCTTTATCTGTAGGCAGCTAGCCAAGATGTTTTGGTTAAAATATATTTTGTATTGTTATTTTTTAATCAAAATTTTCACATGTAATCTAAAAAACCCAATTTATTGAAATGACATTAGTACCAACAAATAAACTATGCATATAAATTAGAAAAAGGAATAGGTCAATTTTTAACTATGTGATTCTTTAATTTTTTAATATTTACAATGCATAGGAAAGAGGCTGCCTCACCTCCATGGATGTTCTCCTTCTGCAAGGAGAATGGATAAAAGAGAAGGCACAGCTTCAGTGCAGCTTCAGCACTAGCTTAGTACCATGGTTACAACAGTTTAACTAGCAGTATGCACCAAAAGCACCGAGACAAATTGTCTGCGTGTACCTACACACTCACAAAAACAAGGACATGAAACCACTGCAAAACTTAGGACTGTGAAAAGATTTTGCTGTACTCCCACTGCAAAGGTATTGCGTTCTCTCTACATCTCATGCTGTGTCCCAAAGGCAAAAATTAGCCTAACTTCTCAAACAAGCATGCAAACAAGACTTCTGTTTTCACAGCTCAAGTTAGAAATACATCAGCATGAGGTGAGAAAACATCCTATTAACGTATGTTAGCACTCCTATCTGCTAGTGCATTTGTCTCTTTCTTTAAATGCACGTGTGGTTAATTGTTAAACAGCATAGGCAGAATGCAAAATTATTTTCAGAAGGACTCGTTTCTTTTCTTTTAAACTAAACCAGAAAAACCAAACATAAATACCAGGGTCCTTAGGTCCTGGCCTTGTCTAAAGCTTCAGCTAACTGGTTACATGCCAAACACTTAGTTATAAAACTTCCTTTAAAATCTAACTAAAATAAAACAGAAATAAAAGATTGAGAGAATTCCATGTCTAATGAGTGCTTTCCAAAGCCCTTTGCCCAAACTATATATATATCTATTATGTGCTATAAGAACAAAAATGTAAACTGCTTTTTCTTTGATAAGCATCTTAAAACACATCATCATTAAGGCAGACCACAACAAAGCTGCAGCCTCGATGTGAAAAAGAAGAGTGCAGAAACAAGATGTAGTCAATGTGGCATCACCAGGGGCTGCTCAAGAGACAATCTTGCTGCAAATGGAGAAGGGGAAGAACCTACCTTGTTTGGGGTGGGGGGGAAGTTTAAGAGAGGCAAAATCCAGAATGAGTTTGTACCAGTCAACTGGACAGCAAGAAGTAAGAAAGCTTAAGAAGGCTTTTATAAGCATGTAACAAGGAAAATGAGAAAAGGAGTTAGAAAGAAAAAAAGGTCCTATTAAAAAATGAGACTAGGGATTAAATTAGTGATAAAACCACCAAGAGATATTGATTCCCTTCTCACATCTCTCTTTATTATGATGCACTTCAAACATAGAAGTGAATTTAGGAGCTAACTCTAGACACAATTTTTTCTCTACTTGATAGGATCAAACCCACCAGCAAGGTTTTCTTTGATTAAATGATTCCTCGGTTACACTAGACACAGACAGATAATTTTGACCTACAGATGTATTATTGCTGTAAATTGACAGAAATATCATTACTCTCTCTCACTGGTATGTCTTCTGCCTAACTCTGACTAAATAGTCATTAACTCCTTTAATATTATTCCTTTAATATATTAATAGTCATTAATATTTTTGTTCTTAATAGGGTCCAGGCATACTTATTTGGAAAGTAAGGTTGTTCATAGAGAAAAGAAAGCTTTGGGGAGACCTCATTGAGGCCTTTCAGTACCTTAAAGAGGCTTTTTAAAAACAGGGAGAGGGACTTTTTATATAGACAGATAGAGACAGGACAAGGGACAATGAGAGAAAGCAGGCAGGTTTAGATTAGATGTTAAGAAGAAAATCATTACTCAGAGAGTGGTGAATAGGTTGCCCAGAGAGTTTGTAGGTGCCCCATCTCTGGAAGTGTTCAAGGCCAATTGGATGGGGCCCTGAGGGACTTGATCCAGTGAGTGGCTTCCCTGTTGGTGGTAGGAGGTTTGGAATTACATCATCTTTAAGGTCACTTCCAACTCAAACTGTTCTACAACTCTATAATCAACTAGGTAAGAATGCACCATTTGAGGCTTATAGGTTTATGTGCTAAGAGGAGGATATAATTGAGAAAGGACATTACAAATCAGTCTATCTTGCTACAGAATCCAAGACTCTTTGAAGGAGTTTAAATATTTAGATTAAGATGTCATGCACTGCATTTATACTCAACATACTCACTCACCAAAGCCAAGCAGACCATGCAGGGTTTTCATGCTTAGTGCTCTCTTTACAAAACAACTGCTAAAAAGAGACCTTCTCAGCAGTGCCATCCTTCATCACTGCTTTACAGGGTTTGAATAGGCATGTGTTCAACATGTGCTTTTGACACTTCACTGCAAAGCTATTTATTTTAATTTTTAAAATTTTCCCAAATAAAAAAATAGATCACACTGTTTTTCATGTTTTGTATAAATATATGATTATTCTTTTTAAAAATGTGCTAAGTGATTTTTCACATTCCAGTTCCTAATGATATGTTAATTATCAGCAGATAAAAATGCAACCCACTGAGAAGAATTGGCTAGAGGAAATAGTAACAGGTCAGCTGACAAATTTAAATTCACAGGCTGACTTGGCAGTAGATGGATTTGCTCCTGCTGAGATCTAGAAATCCCCATGTCCAAGAGCATTTTGACAACTACTGTAGTGCTAAAGTAGAAGTGCAACTGGATTTAAAGCATATTTTTAATGCAGGGGAGTTTCAACCTTTCCCTTCTATTATCTATTCCAGCATTTGCTCAGATGGGTTTTAAACTGAGCAGAAAATGTCTCACCAGCTCTCTCACCTAATTCACATTGAAATAAAATGGCAGCACTTCCATTATCCAAATCATATTTCCAGGGTTCCAGCCAGAAGCCAGAAAATACATTAAATGGAACATTGTTTGTGTACTGTAAGATGAAATCTAACCCTTATTGCATTTCACATTTCATGTATTGCTGTGCTCCACTACCTAAAGAACAACATGTGTGAAGAGTGTTCTGCAGCTGTTAATAATCAATGCTAGGAATAATACAAAAATGTAGATTACATGTGCTTAACTCTTGATGCCTAGAGCTATATAACTGATTTTACATTCCATTAGAAGTCCGTGAAAGAAATTATCTTTTAGAGGGTAAAATCCTCTGTCCTATGTTAGACCTCCACCTTAGCACATAAAGACAAATCCTGAGCCAGAATCGTCCATTTATTTCCACTGACTAGAAAGGCTGACTACATGAGGAGGTCACGTGCAGATGTGCACATCTGTCTGGTAAACTTCACCTTTAATGCTTTTATGTTGCCCTTCAAAATATGGAAGAAGCAATGTTCAGTTACAACGTGCACCATATGGCAAACACAGCGTGGAGTAGTCAGTAGTTCAAAATGTACAGTACTGATATGTAGGAGGTGTTTCAGATCATCTTACACATCCCCAAATGGCAAAGGTGGGGATGAAGTCACACGTGTACTCAGAAAGCAGTGATGCTTTCCTAGCTTTCTGAGTCCTCACCTTCTTCCTCACTGCCCTCTGCACGCATATTTAAAGAGCTGATGATTCATTTCACATAACAAAAAACAAAAGAAGACTGCAAGAAAAGGGAGTAACAGTTCTTAGGTTGTTCACTTGTCTTGCGAGTTGCTCTAAAATGTATCTGGTGCACTCTGGTGGCTGCCTTGGTAATTTTTAATTCCATGACTTTGCAAAAGGTGAAACAGTAATTACCAGTGCTGCTTTTGAGATTATCCATATGAAGACTAATGAGCATGTGCATTTATTCTATTTTATCCTGTTTGGTTTTTCTTGAATGCTTTCTCTGGAGAAATTTAGATCTTGCCCATTGCTGCCCGTCTGCTTACCTTATGTAAATCACAGCGCAGGGATTGAGCGGCTGAGGTTCTCATCTGCCTTATGTTTTTACTCATGGTCAGACAGCTGCTGAATTTTACCCATAGAGGTATATCTGTTTCTGTAGAAGTAATTTATCCACATCTATTTGTAGTGTGACCTTGCACAAGCCCTCATATCAATTGTTGCTTCCCTTTCCCTGTAACAGGGAATCCATATAAGAGGGCTAATAATATCTAGCTATTTATGATGAGTATTGACCATATGTTCAATTACATTGAAAGGTACCAAAAAATGCAGAAAATTATTTCCCGTTACATCACTAGATTTACTTTCATTTGCATGATTTAATGATTTAATAGGGATAAAATGGCATGGATTTCTGCATCCACAGGCATAGAAAACAGATGATAAATCTAGTGCACTTTATAGAATCTCCATGAGGTGTAGGACTTTTGGAGAAAACTAAATGCCATAACTGATGTTTCATGCCACTTTGGGAAAGGGGAAGTCAGCATGAGTGTTGGAGACTAAGGGATTTTCATTGGTAACTCTGAATGACCCCTTTTTCTTTAACTACTTCTGACACAACTTTGGTTTTATAATGACTTCACATATGTCACTAATTATGAAAAGGTGGTTGTATTTCCCAAATATAATCACCTTGCCTCTTCTTAATTCTCCCAAATATTACCTAAATGTGGTGCACACTGAATGGATTCACTGGAGAGGTAGATACACTCTACTAGCATATGAAATTGAAATAAAGATGGGTAAAAAAAAGTTTTGAGACTGGTATCTCATTTTTCTGTTCAATCATGTTTTACATTTATACAAGGCAGCTGTATAACCCTTAAAAAAGATTTTTTTTTCTTTGTTAAACACAATTTTGGTTTTCTTTCAGAGGGAGATCTTCCATCCTCCTGACTCCTTGTTGACTCTGCATCTGTTTCAATTTGAACTGATCTTTCCTGAGCATGAGCACCCTGAACTCTGTAGAGCAACTGGGACCTTGCACATCACAGATACTTTCTGTGACTATATCACAGGCACAGTATTGTGGAAAGCATCAACTTTTCACATGGCTGCTTCTGACATTGGTGAGACTGATCTGAACATCATGCACTGTCTGATACACTTGGAGCAGACCTGCTGATGGGCTTGCACATCAAAGCACACAGAGGAAGCTCCTTCTGAAAGGTCTCCTCAGGGACATGTGCTATGCTTCTGAATGGAAGGGGGCATTTACTGTCTTGTTGAGAGGCTGCTGTCATGAAGGACAGAAATCCGGGGTTTGGTCTCTTCTCTCGGACGCTGCATCCAACACCAAACCCTCTGAAGAGGCAGGAGTGAAGAAGACTTAGGTAGCTAACACTCCCTCCCACCTTTCTTCTTTAGGTCAGGAAATAGACCCCTCTATCCAGTATTTGGGATGTAACAACTGATGAACTCATCAGCTACAGTTTCATCAAGAAAGACTGGGGGTGCTAGCAAGTGCAGGGAATATACTTGGAAATAAATATATGATTTGTTACTTTACAGACAGGCTGTGTCCATCGCTTGGGTTCAGGTTCTGTGTCACCATCCCCACCCCTCATCTTAGATCAGGCTTCAGTAGGGTTTGGGATAGTTTTTTTCAGTCTGAATCTGGCTAGGAAGTAGAAACCATGCTCTCTCCCACACGTGTTAACTAAGTCAGTCAGCACATTGGCTGGGAGCTCTTCTCTTCCTTACCCTTCTAATTTTGCTGTTGTCTGCAGATTTGATCACAGCTGAAGTTGTAGCACAAAAACATCTGGTGAAATGAAACAGAACAGCCACAAAGGAGGAGAGTTTAGTCAGTCAGAAAAGCTCATGAAAACTGTGACACAATCCTAAGCTGAGCAAGCCAGAGCTATCCAGAAATGTCATTATGCACTGAGGAAAAATGCTTCAGAACAAAGAAAGGAACAATTGTATGAGTCATGGGCTCTGAGAAAGAAAACCACTTGTCTTTGAGGGTTGAAGAATACCCAGTAAAACTTAAAGTTAACACAATGCAAAATATTCTTCGTTCTTTCTTACTGACAAAAATATTCATTTTGCATCATCTTCTTTCATCCCAAACAAATATTTGAAAAGTGTTTCTTTCTCTCACATTTTACACTGCAATCAAATTCAGCCATTCTTAATACAGAATATTTCAAGATGTCAGTCTTATTTTTGCTATTTTGAATGGAAACAATCTTCTGAATTCAATATGGATTTTAAAAATGGTTCATATCAACTCAGAACACCATTTTCCAGAAATACTAAATCCAAAAGAAGGCCACCATACTTTAACCACATGTCAGGTCCCCACTACAGTTTAAGATATACCATCTTAATGAGACAATATCTTTTAAGACCATATCTGCAAATATCATAGACAAATCAGAAAGAAGGAATGGAAGTTCCCACATGCTTGCTTATCTATTTAATGAGGTTTCATGCATTTCATACAAACAATTTTTTTGACATCTTTTGTGCAAATAGCTCTGACAATGACATTTAGCACTTGCAATTTTTTTTAAATGAATGTAAGTATATGACATTTGTGATTGGAAACATTATTGTAACAAGGATTGGACAAATTTTGAACCAAAAAATTCACAAATATAAGCTGCAAGAAAAAACAGATTCTTTATGATAGTCCTTCTGATGCTTTTTACTTACTCTTCATAGGTATTCAAAAATAACTCTGATGAATAACAACTAAAAGGAAAATTAGCATGAATACCTGTGCAAAAATTTGTACAACAAATTAATATTTGAGGTTTTGTTTCTTTTTGGCTGAAAGCCAGTTAGAAAGCTAAAAAAATACCAGTCATACACCAATAAAAACTCACGGCACTATTACAGCTATCCTGTAGTACCATGTACCAAGCAATAGCTGTAAAGTCCATGATTATCTCTAGACTGACGCATAGCCACACATGCAAGTCACAAATAATTTTAAACAAAGTGTAAAATCTGTAGCCTTCAGGGCTTCAGTCCTCTAAGGGTACATTTGTTACAGTCACAAGTGACTAGATTTAATAAATTTGCACTAATTTGCTCATCTTTGATTGCAAAGAACTTGTGATAGGTTTTTAGAGCAAGGTTCAGACAGAGCTGCAGAATTACAAGGCAAGAATATACTACCACTGCTGTGTATTTTGGAAGCAGTTGCTGGAATTACAGAAGGCTAAACTTGAACATTTGCCTACATCAAGATATTACAGTGTAGTTTCTGCAGGAAAAACATAACATTTGCAGTTTACTTGGAAGAAATTCACCCCCAAAAACTGTATTTATGTTATAGTGGTTAGATTTACTTTGATTTACTGCAGTATCTTACTATTTAATAACTCACACTATGTACAATACTGTTCACCATATGTCCAAAAAGGAAAAAAAAGAGGGAAGCTGAAGTAACTTTTCAATGAGGATGCATATGTGGAAAGTAATGCAAATTTACATAGATGTAAACATAAATATTATGGGGACATCTATGACCAAGTCTCCTGCAATTTTAATCTAACAAAGATAATTATAGATTCACTGGGATAAATTAATACAGTCACAAGCAAAATGAGAACAGTAGTGAATGACACAAAACTGTCCAGGGAAGTGGGGCTGGTTTGCAGAGTAGGATACACACGTGTGTCCTGCAAGAGGGAAGAGTACCAGGGAATGGTTCCAAGCCATATGGCTGCCATAGGGAACTGGGGTCAGAGTGAGCACTAACAACGTACAGCTGCATTGGTGTTGGGTCTTTGATGAGAAAGACCATCTGCAGCTCTTGGCTGCCCTTGATTTCATCTTGGCACTTGAAAAATCAATGGGAGCAGTGCTACTAACTTGCATCAGTGGAAGAATGCATTTCTCTCAGGGACAGAAAGCAGTTCCCAGAATCAGGCAACACTGTCCCTTATACACTATCTCCCCCTTTCCCTGGGGAGCCTGTTTAGTGCTCAAACACACTCTGGGTGAAAAACCTTTCCTGATACCCAATCTAAACCTTTCCTGATGCAGCTTCAGGCCATTCTCTCAGGTCCTGTCACTGACCACCACAGTGCCTGCCCCTCCTCTTCCCCTCGTGAAGATGATGCAGACTACAGTGAGGTCTTCCCTCAGTCTCCTCTTCTCCAGGCTGAACAGACCAAGTGACCTCAGCCTTCCTCGTACAGCTTCCCCTCACCATCCTCATGGTTCTCCTTTGGATGCTCTCTAATAGCTTAATATCTTTTTTTTATATTGTGGTGCCCAAAACTATACACAGTGTTCAAGGTGAGGCCTCACCAGTGCAGAGCAGAGTGGGACAACCACCTCCTTTGAGCAGAGTATTTTTTACTAAATATAAAAACAAACTGGCAGAAGGCACTATAATCTGATCAGTAATATTTCCACTTCAGACTTTAGATGACCCCATCAATCTCTTATCATGGGACAAATTACTTAAAATATCTAAGAATCATCATCATCTCTTTTCTATTCTTTCCTGACAGTTAAATACAGTGCTGTGCTACTTTATATACTGTGAATGAGAGACGGGCAGAAGCAAAGAGATGAGGATTGCATTTTGTGTGAATGAAAAGTAACATTTTTAAAGGACAACATAATTTCCAGCCAGGCTAGTATCTCTTTATCAGTAATTATGCAGTTTAACACTCCCAGTATAATAAATCAGCTGCATAAACTTCTGGTTTCACCCCTTTTTCCAAGCACATTTTCTACCATCTTTAAAACTGAAATACAAGAAGTGAGCACTTGTAGTAATTTGAGTATTTCACAAATTCTCATTGAGAAGAGGACTCACCTTTTATGTAAGCGTGAATAACAACAAAATTTGGTGGAAAATATTACAAATAAGATACCTCTAATACCATGAGTTCTTCTGTTCTTGAGGGGATTTAGAACCTAATTATTTTACCTGTGTTTTGGAACATCTTACAGAAGTACAAGGGGATAATCATCTGTAGGATTTTTCATCACCTGCTGGCTGATGTACAAAAGCTTCAGCTATACACAAGTACCTCCATTCCAGAAGTCTTTACAATTTTCTCAGAATTATAAGTGTTATTGATAAATACAATAAAATCACATTCTGTTAGCTTAGCTAACAGGAACAGGCTAGGAACAATCAAGTAGTACTCATATGGAAATCCTGTTGTTTGCATTTTGCTTTTCTCAAGCTGCAAGGTGAAGGACAAACCAGAAGCATGGCAAAACCAGCACACAGGCCACAAACAAGAAAACTTCAACTATTATACAAATATGGTTTTTTGTCCCTCATTCCCCATATATGCAGATATATAATGATCAGTGCTCCAAATTTTCTAATTGTCTAATAGGATTGCCATAGATAGTTAGAGGTTCTCTTCTTAAGGCAATGGATGATAAGGATTGATGAATAGACAAAAGTCAAATGGATAAATTATAAGGTAAATGCCTGCATTGTAGAACAAGAATTTATCATTCCATAGCTGAGATCATCAGTGTTTGTGAAGAAGGAAGCCTTACTTCATCAAAGGCTGAAAAAGACTCGGGAAATGAGGTTATAAATGACAGGACAGTAGAATACTGAAGTTTTTCTGCTGCCAGAGTACATGAAGCAAAATTATGACCCCACCAAAGTCAGAGACTAAGCCTCTTCTGATTTTCCTGGACTAATATTTCAGCCCCTGTCCTGTGAGCTCAGCACCTGCTGCAACATTTGGGCTCCTTTACACTCATCTCTGAGGTGATGCAGGAGAGATGGGCACCAGGGTCGCTCCTACCAAGCCTTCAGGCCCCTGGCCCAGTGCTGCTGGAGCTGGATGATACACCAGCCTGGCTTTGGGCTTGTAAATTCTCTTCTGAGGAACAAATAAATAGATCCATGAGTGAATTGTTTGTTGTCTGGGTTTTGGATTCATAAAAAATTCTCAATTTTAAGTATTTAAATTGCTTTTTCCTCATGGTTTGTTTCCTTGTTGGGGTTGTTTTTCATTGGGAGATAATTAAAAAGAGAGGTCTTTTAGGAAATAGCACTATGGCAAAAAATTAGAGCACTACTTCTTTCAGGTAAAAAATCCCAGAAGAGACAGGAGAATGAAACAGCAGTGTGAAATTCCACAAGAATTCTTGTACAATTATTCCCTGCACAGCTCCCACCAAATTGATGGGATTACCAAGTGTCAGCTCCCTCTCCTTTTCATGTTCAGAAATATATTTACAGTTCAGGCTGGGCACTTGTCAACAGCACCCAAGTTTTGAGCACGTCCCAAAGGAATTAGGAGAATTTTGGAATGGAATCTTTATCACTACGGCCTTCTACACTTTAATTTTGCCAGCTAGACTCTTCCAGAATGGGTACAGAGAAAACATACTAGTGTAGATAAATTTTACCAATATAAGAGTACTTGTAACATTTAATACCTGTTCAGTTATTTAGGTGGCTGTAGTAGTGCAAAGTGCTTTTCTATTGCAACCACAGTAGGGCTTTTCCTAGTGTAACTGTTATTTCTAAGAAATAGGCTGGTTTTCAAGAGCACAAAAACCCAAAAAGCACTTCCAAAAATTAGAAAAATAATCTTTAGACATCTTAGTTTTAGTTTTATCAAAGCAACAGCACAAACACCACATCTCTCTGATGGTTTTGGGGATCCTGGCCATGATTGAACAGTTAAGGGGAAAAAAGCTGCATGCCCACCAAAATAATTCTTTTTTGATTTTTTTCCTTAGCCTGTTTTTTTCCCTTTAGCTGCTTTGGATCATCACTAAAAATTAAGACAGAATTGCTATAAAAGACTTGCTACTCTAAGAGCAGATGCTCACAGGAGCAGTTTTCAAACTGAATATTTTGCTTTTTCCTAGCCCCAGTTTCAGAGTTATCTATTTGTGGAAGCATCAGGTTATTATCTATCCAAAGTGGATTTCATTACAGAAATCACAGGAAGATACTTTTACAAGGAGTCAGCCCAATGTATAATGTGTGCTGCAACATTATGGAGAAATATATATTGCAATATATAACCATAATAGTTTAAAATGTCTTAAGTGCTGCCTAATTATTCACATGGGCAAAACTGAAATGTTGTTTTTTCTCCCTGAAGCAGGTACATAATTTTTTAGCTGCCAACAAGCTGTGAAATAGTTATAACTCCAGGATGTTGCCATGTTTCAAGTACCCTTTTTTAATCAGTAGAATTCTCTACTTTTAACTATTCAGTTCAGACTATTGTAGCTATTTTAGTCAACCTAATTTCCTATTCTCTTGGCTGCAGATAAGTACTTTAATGAAAAGCATGAACAAAATTTTAAAATAAAGCTTCATCACAGTTGCTTTGCAAGGACCCACTACGTGTACTGGATTTTGTATTATTCACATTTAGGGTCTGAAAGTGCAGAAGTGTTGGGATAGATGGTTAAGCACCATTCTTAAATTATAAACATATTGCAAAGTACAGAAGAATATATTTAGAAATCTCCCAGTAGCATTTACTATACTATGCTTGGTGTATGTCAGAAAGACTTTTAAGTCATAAAAGTACATGGCAAACTCTTTTGGCATAACATATTCTTACAGAAGCAAACAATGTGCATTAATAATAAAATAGTATTTTATTTGTCTGGCCTAAATTGTACAGTCAGATCAGGTTTTCTGTTAAGAGGCTGATTTTCCCAAACATCCAAACACAATATAAGGGAAGCTGTGTTTATGTTTAAACAACATGCAGATTTAAACTATATTAAATACCATTTCTAATTCAGGACTTAGTTGATTATACCTGGTTCATACAAGTAATCCTAGTGACTGCAGGCTACTGTAATTATAGGATCAATTTTTAAAAGCCACCAAACCACTTACAGAGGGCAGAGAAGGTGGTCTACAGGTAAAGACAGGGAACTAAATTACTGAGACACAAACCTCAAGGGAGAAAAAAGGAGTTGTATCAGTGGATCATTCACTGTCTCTTCCAGCAGCAGCACTAAGGGGAATTGACAGTAATTACAATGAAGAAACTGACTCAAAACAAACTGGAGGGGGTGGCATTCCACATCATGTGTCATTACCCAGGGCTATTGCTGGCTGCAGGATGCTGGTGAAGCTGAAAGCTTACACGAGTTCTCGGCAAGACCGGACATGTTTGTGGAAGATTTATCCATGGACTATTGCTAGACACACAGAAAGAACATCTGGCTCAGGAATTGCCTAGCAGCATATGGCTGCAAGCTGGTGAGAGCATTGGGAATATTGCCCCTTCCTTAAAATTCTTTTATGGGTGTCTTTTAAACAAGTAGGATACCAAGGAGATGGACTTTCTGTCCATACCAGTAGAGCTACTTTTATGCTCAAATAGGCCATAATTTAAAATAATTCTTGTTCCTTGCAACAATGAGAGTAATGTAAATGCATGTGAATGACAAAAAATAGAAATTATTATTCACTATAAAACACTAGAAAAAATATCTTTATTATACTGCATTATTTATTTTTTTTAAAAGTAACACATCCTATTTAATTATGATTGAATTTCTTGAACTTTCTGAGGATACAACTTCCTGATTAGGTTTAAAACCATCACCTTTCAAGGAAATCTGGATCACATTTAACATGCAGTTGTCACAAGCAATTCTCAGGAACTCATTCCCAGTCGTGGATCTTGTGAAGCCTGCTCCAGCTTTGCAGAAATGAAGCAATTCTTCAACTCTAACCCCTGTAGCTGAAACATTTTAAACATAGACTAACACTGACAGTGTACTTATCTGCAGAACACAGGCCCCTTTCTAAATTGCAAGCCATGTTCCCTGCTCATAGTGGATGTTCAGTGTTATCTTAATTCAGTGAATTATGTATTCACAAAATAAACATGCATTTAAATTTTAACAGTGCACTTTAGTCAGCGAAACTGTTGTGTTTACGCCCTGATTGGAAATGTAAATATCAAAAATGTCAGTGGACAAAGAGAAAGACATCTGCATCACTCTGAATTTCTAAGTAGTATTTTAAGATAATGAGTTAAAACTGTCAAATGCATTTTGCTATGGCTAAAAGTAAAAATATTTAGAACACATCTGGATTAGAACACTTCCTTAAAAAAATCCGTTCTCACTGTAAAATGTCGGTATATATCACATCCTTCAAAAAATTACATTTGGAGGCATTTCTAGAGCTCATAATCCAGCTCATACTGATGCCCAAAGACTGTCCTGCTGATTGTTTGGTTTTGGTGTTATGTTTGAGTCAGTAGGACTGAAACCTAAGAATGTATTTTAAATAAACTTTATTTACTTCAGATTAAACCAAGTTAGATGGAGCAAATAAAACAAATCCCCTTGAGAATACTCCCAAGAACTCATCTCTTTGAAGATGGCATTAAATACAGTTTACATAACAGATCTTTAATATTAGTGAAGAATTCCATAGTTTGTTTCCTCCCATTTCATTCCTGAACACTTTATCATTATTCATACATTCTGCAGTGTCATGAAAATACTTGCAATATTTAATTTTATCTATTAGAGTTTTTCATTTTGCTCCAACTATTTGTATTTGCATGCGAAGTCTCATTACTGGAAGCAGCTAACACAAAGGAGAACTGCAGAATCAAGTGATTTGCTAAGTTAACAATCTCAGCATGGCTCTTAGCTAATACAAGAGTAGGTTCAAAGATCCTCTGAATTACAACTTAATAGTTGCACCAATTCCAGAGGAAGGAGTGAGAAGTTCAGTCTCTGTGCAGCCAGTTCACGGGGTGGGTGTTCCAGCCTGAGGAACCATCAACTGCAAACATTAAGGAACTTTGTTTCTCAGAGTGCATATCTGATAGGAAGAGTAGACAGAAGATCAGGACCATTTTTCCTTTCTATCCTGCTAGTCACAATATTTTGTGTTTTGCAAAACAGACACCAGCTTTGCTTTCAACAGCTACTGGGCTAGAGAAGGTGAATTTTAGGAGACTTTGAACCAAAGTTCATTTTCTCCAGAAGCTGGGATTTCTGCTGCTGGAAGATCTGGGATGACTCTGAGTATTTCTGCCACCAATAATTAGAATTGTTCACAATAACTGTCTGGATCAGAGAAAAATAGTTCCTAATCCCACAATCACATAATCCTTTCCCCCTTTCCTGTGTATCAGAGAGATTTGTACCCTTGGGGTGATCTACAGCACACGTACACACAGTGCTGGGTAATGGTGAGTGCAAACCAGCTGCCTTCTGTAGCTTCCGTTGTTCTTGTAAATATTGACATCTGTGCTTTCTATACAAAGGATTTCACCTGAAATTAAAATAAAATTCATAATTTTGAAAGGTAGAGAATTATTTGCCTAATTTTGCCTGATTTTTAGTGTGACCCTTTTTTTGTCCCCTTTATCCATGTCTGAATTCCACTGTGTTCCCAAGCTAAACTCAGGAAACACATAAAAGACAAGATCGTCAGTTAAATTCTCCAGCTTCACAACCAACAGTAGTCACTATTCTGTGTATCACCAGCTCAAAATGAGAGTTTTGCATTAAAAAAAAATACAAATGCTCAGTCTTCTGCTTTCAAGGAATACTTTGTCATTTAGCAAGCTTTTATGTCCAATACCAAATGTATTCAATATATGTGGGCATACCAGTAGCTGTCAGACAAACTAGCACCTATGATGGGACTGTGCTCCAGAAGTGTTCAAATCTGATTCTCACGGACGAGTTTTGGAACTCCAAGATTTACCTAAGTACCCCCACAATTTGAAGCTCAGGGAATAGGTGAGGCAAACACATTTTTGAGCCTTGAAAGTAGCAGCTGTAAGGAAATGCAGGGATGTCAGCCTGATTTCCAGCTCCAAGGCAGGACCCTCCAGCTCCAGTAGCTTCAAAAGCCTCTAAGAACTCCATGCTTGGCCTTCTGCCAAGAATGGTGATTTCAAAGTGTCATGACATGCAGTGCTTACTCATTTTTTTATGTGCCCCAAATGCCTGGGTTTTTTCCTCATGACAAGTTTTGGATCTTGCTGTTCCTAACTACGGAACTAAAAGTAAAATGCTGCTGCAGAAAAATGCCTGTCAGGTCTTTGGGTACTTACTGAAGCAAAAATAAACAAGACTATACTATATGTAACACATGGATACATTAAAGAGGTTTAAACAGGGTTTTATTATGAAACACTGTTCATATTTACTAAAACATAAAATGGAACGACTGAGCTTGTAATGGTGCAAGTAACAATTACCACCATTTTTTTCCATCAGATTAAGAAGGAAACAGCTGTTGTCAGATGGCAGCATGATGCCAATAGCTGAACAGGAAGGATTACAGCATTCAAGTCATCTTAATTCTAGTGCATAAGCATTAATAGAGGCTTTTCTTTCACCACAAATGGCTAATGTAGCTAAGCTCTGACACTGCTCTGAACTTTTCATTTACCTAGGGAAACTAAATGCTGCTGTTAGCAGCACAGTAGATGAAGTAATATTTCCTTTAATAAAAATGTCATGAAGGATTTACAAATCTGATGTAAGCCATTAAATTGACAACATCACGAAGCACAGAACATTAAAATGATGTCTCTATGTTAGCTCTAAAGACACCTTGAAAGAAAACATAACATCCTTTAGTGCACTTTAATCTATTATAAACAGCTCATTATGATTTCCTACTTATCAAATTGATCTGGACCTTATACTCTGCTATGTAAAAGAGTTCAAGGGAAATTGCTAAGGGCACAGAGTGCAGGGGGAGTCAGTAAATACCAGGGAGTTCATTGCATGGAAACTGCTTTTGTTTAGGAGCAGAAACACAGTTCTGAAAGACTAAGACATTTCAAAGTGATATTTACTTAAACACCTCTGTTCTGTCCTCATTTCATGTGTGTCTGTCCCATAACACTGAAGGCCTTTGTTGATCCCATATCCAGGGAGTACATGTACATGAGCATGCATTCATAATTCTTACTTTTAAATAAATCTTAAAAACATCTACTTACCTCATATCACTACTACATATTTTAAAGTTCTTTTATTATTATCATCTAAATTTTGATGAGTTTTACTGCTCTTACTAATTTATTACAACAGCAGTAATTTTAAAATTCTTTCAATTTTGTTTCAGTCAGTTTTTATATACCTTACTGGGTAAATCACCTTTACCTCACTTACCAGAAAGCTGAGAGCCAGTGTGGGAAAGAAAAGCTAAGGACAAATTTGCTGCTGCAGGTAGTTCAAAGGATTATCACACAGCCCAATCCTTCAATTTTATTAGAAATTGATCCCTTAACTGAATTAACTATCCAAGCAGGTTTTTATCCAAATTAGGTTTCCTTCTTAAGTTTGTCTAGAGGCAGATGGCAGCCTTTAAAGATTATTGGAGATATAAACCATTCTATCTTATATATGTAATTAAAAATCAATACCATGTCCCTAATTTATAGAGAATATGTGCTTTTCTGTGAAAAGCTATGAAATCTCTTGTCTCATTATGCCCAGGTATAATAGCATTTACTGTCATAATAGCAAAATGTAGCATTTATGGGAGATGTTAATCTGTTGCTAGTGCTGGCCACCAAATGCAGGGCCATATGTTTCTCTGCTGGGAAGAACAGACAGGACCTAAATCCTTTTCACAGAATTAAAATTCCCTACAGGAAACATACATTATAGATCAGTTCTCCTCTTACACTCACCCTTTGCTCCAAATCTGGGGTTTGGAGAAAACTTTAAAAATTGGATAGCATTATAGATTGGACCATGGGGGCTGGCTTGCACCTGTAGAGAGGGGCAGGGATTCTCTCATTTTTGATAGAGGAAATGTCAATTCTGGAGAAAGGAAATGAAGGTAAAGATACCTGTAAACAAGGGGATGTAGGTCTGGCTCTCATTACTTTGTGTAAATCCCCAGGCCATTTGATTTTGTCTCAGAAATTATGATGAAGTCTACAATGTCAATGCATGCCCTTGCCATGAGTATGAGGAGACTGACCACTTCACTACCTACAGACATTCCAACTTTGAGAACAGAATCAAATACAATAAGAAAAAATATCTTTTTTTTTTTTAAGTCAAGACAATTATATTTGTCTTGACTTTAAGCTTATTTTTCAGCAGACATGAAGCACTAGCATTTCTGTTCTTAAAAACATTAAATTTATTGAATACCTATGACTACTTCCTTTCTGCTGGACATCTTTGTGTTGAGTTTGCCTCCAAATGGCATTCTTGACCCTTTTTTTGTTTTTTCTTGTATTCTGCTTCTCAGTTGAGGTGGACATTTTTAATGGCATTGGCATGCACTTCTTAGGGAGTCACTACTTGTTACTATGCTCCCTAGGAAGAATAATTTTTACAAATGCAACTATATGCTGTTTTTTCTCAAAGTCACCAACTTCTTGCCATGACATTGCTTGACTCACGTATCAGTATGTCCACAAAATGTCTGGATTCCTAATTCCTCCATCAGATAACTATTTAAATTTCTGCAACTCAGTGGGACACAGTGCCCAAGAGCTCTTTATGGGTTGCTGGCTTCTAGTAAGTAAAATGTGCTTGTCTGTGTTATTTTCTTGAGTTGACTTTCTATTAATTTTCACTGTTCCTGCTTTAAATCTCTGACATCTCAAATCTTGCTTCATACAGCACTGTTTCTTATTTTGATCTTTATGGTACAGAAAGAAAAATTATTGAAGTGATGGAACCCTTGCCTCCAAGCTGATGGACTCTGACGGCCACACTGGCTGCTTTATTTTAATCCAGAGATTATGAAGGAAGTTTTGACAGTACAATGGAAGAATGTGGCTGATAAAAACTTATTACATAATAGAAATCAAATATCGATTGACTCTAGTGATCAATCTTGCAGGGAAAAAAGGGTATATTAGGCGTTTCAATTCTTACTGCAGTCAGTTTTGCTGAGATGATATGTGAGGAAGGATTGAAGGAATAAGTATCTGAGCAGGAATAGTGAAGGAATGAAGGTCTATGTGTATGCCACACATACTGTTGCACTCCCTAAGACAATGAGGAAAACAAGCTCACAGTTACTGCAGCCATCTCCTTTCCAGTGCTGGAAAAGCCACCATGTGGGCTGCCCACCCAAGGCCGTGCTTGGCTTGCCAGGTAGTATCAGAGAGAGGAGATGCTGTCTGGAAAATATCTGCCAACCATCCTTCCCCTGGTGGCAAAGGTCGCCTTCCACCTCCAAACAGTACAAGTATCTCCCTTTCTATTGCACCTGGCAAGCCCTCTCATCAATGAGAAGCTGAAATGGTGAGTGTCCCAGGGCATGTTCCTTGGGCTCTGATAATCCTCCTGCCTTTGTATGGATTCCAGGAGGTATCCCATGGAGCAGAATGGTGAGAAATTAAAGATAACAAAACATCAGTGATGGCCTTTAGTCAAAGATGGAATTAAGTTCAATTGATAGAAAACTGCTAGGTTGCAACTCTTCATTCACTCTGAGAATTCTTTTGTCAGTTATCATAGATTGGTCAGAAAGTGGTTGAAGCCATTTCAAAGCAGAGATGAACAAATATCCTTTTCTTTAGCAAAAAGTGCTGATGGAAGAGGGTGAGCTCTTTGCAGAGCTGGAAATACAATCATTTAGTAATCCTTTCTAGTCAAAATGAGCTGAATTGACAACTTTAAACAGCATGTAGTTACTAACAGATTTTTGCTGAGTGCATGCTTTTTCCTCTGATTGTCAGTTTTAAATAAAAATAAGAGTTCAGGCTTATGAACAGATGATTCCCAAGCCTAAGGACCTTGAGTTCTTTGTTCCACAGCCTCACCACAGGTTTCTCAGATGTTCAGTATCTTCTGAAGGAAAAGGGTTGGGAGCTCCATAAAGATCTGACAAGTGTGCAGCATGTTCAGTTGAGAAAATAAATGGATTTATCTAAATACTGCATAAGATATGAGCAAAAGGTCTACAAGAAAGGAGGAGGGAGGGAGGAGCAGCAGGGGATGGCAAGAAAGCAGTGTCTTAAAACTCAAAAATGTAGGGATAAAGTAAAAATTGCCAAAAGTCAAGCAGGCTCTTGACAGCTGACAGGTCTTGACACCTAACAATATAAATTAAATTATGTGTAGTATTCTTTGACAGGACAGAGAAAAAGAGAAATTAAATGGCAACGAAGTTGATGCACAGTAAGAATGAAGTTGAGATCAAAGATAATGTTGGCATGGCCATCCCAAAACTTCCCAACTCAATAATCTGTCAGGATAATGACAGCAAAAGCCAGACTAGTCCTGAAAATCTGTGGATAACACCACATTGTATTCAAGCAAGAAGCAAAGTTTTTAAGGTTTGGTAAAATTAAGGCAGGGAGAACAGATAATCATCTGTCCTAGATATTGAAATAATTTCCCTAAGAATTCAATAGTAAGTGCTTAAAATAATCTATCAACTCAAGTGATGCCATATTACCAGGGAATGTCAACATAACATAACAAATATAATTCAGGAAGAGAAAAACTGAAAAACTGGCAGCTTTACACCTGTTACTCTGAGCTTGACAGTGTGCAAGTCTTTTTTAAGTGCTCCAAAGGAAAGCATATTTTGAGACACGACGGTAAACCGAAAACTGGGATAAAATACAAGGCATTATTAACCTTTACCAAGATAAAAACAGATTTTAATATTAAAATAACATGTGTTAAGGAGTAGGGGCTGCAGGAGACAAATCCTTTATGGCTTCAGTATTGCATTTGATACTGGAACACATAAGGACTGTAACTACATACAGAGCTAAACAAACGGGACAGTGGGAACAGTGCAAGTTTGTAAACGAGGGAAGGACTTATCTTAAAAGAGACAGCAATACATTACATTGAAAAACAAACCAATGAACTGAGGGAGTCTTCCTATTAAGATTTCTCTGGGTTCCCTCCAACTAATGATCTTATTATTTGATATTTTCATTCATAACTTTGGCACAGAAAGAAGAATGTGAAATTTTCTGATACTATAACATTAAGGATATCAATTTAGAAAAAGTCCAGGATATTATAGAGGAAAAATGGCTTAATGAAAGGACTGAAAAAATAAAAAATCATGCAAAAGTGCATGAATTTAATAGACTTAATAACTACATTTTATCCTATAAGCCAGGGGGCTCATCAGTTTGAAATGACAGATACTAATCGGTCATAAGGCAGCCATCAAACACAGTGTTGTACAGAATAAAAAGGTATAGGCAGTTTTGTGTACATCTAGCTATATCAGGCTAGAGAGCAGACTTTTAATATCACAGACATTGATCACACATTAAGTAAAATTATAGTGTCGCTTCTAATCACTCATAATCAAGAAAGATGCGGTCAAATGTGGACAATGGAAAAGGGAAGAGTCTGCCCAGCACAAGCAGCTAAAAAGCAACAATAAAATTCCTGCTTGTGAGTACTCATGAACATATATAGCTTGGAGGGGAAAATCAATTTCCTTTAATGGATAATGTCAATACAAAAGAAATACGTAGAAAATTTCCACTGGCAACTGTACGTATAAAATAAGAAATTAATTTCTAAATTTCAAGAGGAGCATGGTTCCAGCACACCCATCAAGAAGAACAAACAGCCTAATCTTTAAAAAAGCTCTGTATGTTTATGAAGTGGATTAAAGACAGTGGCTTTTTTATAAGCTGCAAGGTAGCACTCTGAGAGATAGAAAGTTCTTTATTCAATCTGGCATCCTTATGTCTTGTGCTCCTACAGCAGGGTATAAGGAACAATAGAGAGGGGCTACATTAGATATATATTTTAAAAACCCTTATGTTAAGGACATATTAAGCTTCTAAAAGCAAATGAATTCAAGAACTTCAGAAGTCAACAACATCAGGTCTGTGTGTCCCAAAATATATTTTTTTTAATGTATAATTTTACGAATCAAAGAAATCATTCACAAGTATACCTTTGGCTTAAGGGGAGAGCAGGAGCTGGTAAGAATAAAAGAACAGCCAATGGTCCATGCAGACCGTTTGTATGCTACTGCAAGAGCATAAGGAGCCATAAAATAATACCTGTGCTCTATAACCTCCCCTGCAGCACTCAGCAGAACCCTTTGTGCCCTTTACTTGATCACCACAGATGGCCACACTAGTACCAAGCCCAGAAATCTAAGAGATTTCTAAGAGAAACATGAAACTTCTTAAAAAATTTAACAGGGAAACCCCTACTATGGTACCAGGGATGCTGAACCATGAGGTCCAGACTGTGTGTTCTTGTAACAGCAGCTTCAACCTCTGCTGGACCTCTAAGCACGAGGTAGCGGTGTTCCTTCCTCTGCTTCTTCGTCCTCGCAGGAGAGAGGATAAGGGAAGATGCTCCTTCCTCAAGATAACCATGCACCACCATATGCTGAGGTCTTGGAGGGGCATCAGTACAGTCTCTTGTCCAAACTTCTGGAACTGAAGCCTCCATTAAGAAAAATGTGCCAGGCCAGTTATAAACATTGCTCAGGCAGGATTCAGTCCATCAGCCATATCTCAAACCATGCAGACTCAAATCATGCATTTTTAAGAAGCAGATTGTTAAAATCGCGTATATTTCAAAGCTGCACAACCTAAGTGAGACCTTTTAGTGAGTGTTAAGTTGTTGGAATCAGAGGGATGAAGTAAGATGTAACTGACAGTGTCAGCAGAAGATTTTTATTTGTTGACAGCTTTTTAAAGATATAAAAATTTCATATAAAAAAGCAGGATCTCATGACAGCTCCAAAATAGTATTATTATTATGCTGCTTCAACTAAAAATCTTACTGTATTTCATTTGGCCACTTCCAGAGAGAGGTCGTGAAAACTAATAATTCATTGAACTTCCAAAATAGCATTTCAAGCCTGGGACAATGCTTTTCCACATGTGTAGCTTAAGAATTGGCACTTCCTAAAATGAACAATACCAGCCATGCTTAAGTTTGAATTTCTGCAATACAATTTACTGTGGAAATCTCCTTGGTAGCATCGAATGTTCACTCTCCTCATGAACGTCTTACATTCATAAGTCTACATCTTTGTCTTCAGTTTGCTTGTGTTGCCTAGTGTTGTCATTGCAAACTGCTCTATCTGCTGCCATCTCCTTTGTTTGTTGTTCTCAAGAATCATTGCTCATTTCTTTTTTTTTTGTGCACTGCTTTGCTCTCACTTGGTGCACAATCTTTACTTATACAGAGCTAATTACATTAAGTATATTGATATGAAAGCATCTCGCCTGGCTGAGAACCTTATTTAGTATTACAATTAGTTTCTTGGCTGATCCATTCCCATTCAGTGAGCCTGCTTTTTGTCTGACTGAAACTAATCAGAAGTTTATGACTCAGCAGAATGGGGTTTACATGGTACAGAACCATGAGGGTTAATTAGCTGAGGTAAGTATAAAAGAGCAAGTACTGCTACATGATTTCTTCTATCACCATGAGCATTGCATTTCAGTGTGTTTACTTCTGATTTCCAGAAAGAGGACTTTTTGGAACAGTTGTTTAGTGCCCAAGGTTTTAATATTACTCCTGTAGCTTCAGGATCCTGAGTTTTGCAAGGTGTCAAATTCAAAGACAGGTTCCCATGATGTCCACATTTCTGCTAACTGTGCAAGTTTTAAAGTGATTTGAATTAATTATCTACTTCTCAGTAAGACCTGAATTAAGGGCATAGTTACTATTCTCTAAGGATCTGATTACAGTAGTTGTTGGGCTGCCCAGTGTACTATTTTATTATCATAGTCCAATCTTGTCATAAACTCTATTCTTAGAAATTTATGAAGTACAATTTTAATATATAAATATATTTTTCTTAATATATACTAGCATAGTATTTATTCACTTAACTGTAGCAGAACCCTAAAATTAAATTCATGGACTGGGACTCAATGGTTAAGAATATACACAGAATACAGGAGTTACAACTTATCCTTAGCAGTTCTGCCTAGGGTGAGAAAAAAGCATAATGCTGATGAGAAGCATTTTTGCCATCACACCAGCAACCTACTATTCTTAACTCAGACTGAGAGTGAATTTTTTTGGGTTCCTTGCTGTTATTTGGGTTTCAGCTACTTCCATTCTCATGAGCAGTAAAATAAATATTATGATGTGGCTATCCAGAAGCCTACTAAAATTATTTAACCAGAAATCATAGTATTTCAAGAATAAGTCAGACAATTTCATATGTATGCACTCATTTCTACATTACTTTTCTAGATTCATTTTTATATTGCTGGGCACTTACTGAAGGAGGCAAATAATATGCACCTGTTAATACCTAATTATAATAGCTGTTTATGTCTGACTGATATTGAATGAAACATCTATCCCCTACCTCTCATGATTTTGTGACATGAATGGGTAAAAAAGTATTATGTGATCTTGCAAAAAATCAATCCACACTTTAAGCCTACAGACTCACTAAAGATGACCAAATGTGCAAATCTTTCCTGTCCTGCTAATGGGTACTGGTTTTAGGGAGCACCTTTTGCTCATTCATATCCTAACAGGTACTGCCACTATTTAGCACTCCAGCATACTCAGTGAAGTATCTATCCTCTTGTTTAGCACTCACAAATGGAAATTAATTCTTACTCGTGTTTATTTAGGACTAATAACCTTCAGTCTTTCAAATGTTGCATTTACTGTGTCCCTTTTCAGCTGTATCTCCAACAGCTCTACTTCTCATATAAAAGCAAATTGATTGACTTCTTAACATCTTCCCTTTTTTCATTGACTTCTTTCACCCAGCACTAAACTACTCAAATTCTGCCTTCAGCCAGGGCACTGACTAGGCATTTGATAAACTTTCAGATATGCTTTTCACTCCTTCTCAATGCCTTGATGCTCATCCGGTGGGAGAAGAGCATCCTTAAAGTTCATTGAACTTGTCAGCCTTTTGGCATCTTTTCTCATGATATCTACAAAATACTTGACAGTGATCAGGCTGCCACTGGAAAAAGAACATAACTTTTTTGCTTTGCTGCATTGATTCAACTGTCTGCACTAATTGCTGTTTCCTAATTCCCTTTATATTATGAAGTCTGTGAGGCTGAGATTTTTTTAATCTGATGTTTATAAAGCAAATAGAGTCATGAAGCTCTGGTTCAAAATCAGCAGGAATATTCCTTTAAACAAATAATCACTGTTAGAGGAGAACAACAGAAGAAAGGCAGGAGTATGGAATTGGATGGGGCTTTTTCCTTCTGGACTTCCTTCTCTATTTGCCCAGCAAAGTAACACAGTAAAAAACCACACAAATTTAAAAAATTAGAGCTGTGATTTTGGTCACTTAGAGAATAAGTTCAACAATTGTAGCAGTTAAATTAGTGGGAAAAAAACCCAGGTAAAACTGGTGATATTACATTCTTCTGTCATGCAATTCATGTTAAAGTATTGATATTCCAGTAATTGTTTAAAATGTATCTACAGAGTGCACGTATTCTAGGAATCAAGTCTTAAATCATAGCAATAAAAAGTTACAGTACAATTGACTGCCCTTTTTTCCACTCATTCCTATGGCTAACTTGAAAAAAATTAGGTGATGAAATCAACTCTCAGAGCAGCCTTACGTGAAAATACTTCACTAAAATATCATTACGTTTAGAAATCAAATTTATGTTTGCTATTCTTGATACATGTTATTTAAGTTTTCGATCAACTCTCTTGATGTACATTCAAGTGCTCATACACAGGGGAGAAACTGTGATTCAACAAAACACAAGTAGAACACCACCAGGAGTGCGCACTTTTTTGCTTTCCCTCCACTCAGTGCAAAAATATTTGCATTTGCCGGCTAAATTAGAATAGATGATACTAGGGAAATAGATGATACTAGGCTTAGTAATGCACCCTGACAGAACTCGTAAAAAAAACAAAAAAACAAACAAACAAAAAACAAAACTAAATACTCAATTTGTCTAATCCATGCTAGTATAATTACACTACACAAGGGGTAGGGACATTGACTTTCCAGACTTTAGAAGGTAACGGGCGTTTTCCACCAACGCGCCTCGCTGTCCTGCGGCGCCGCAAGACGCGCTTCGGGAGCCGCTGGGAAGAGCGGGACAGGGAGCAGAGCGGAGAGCGGCGGGCAGCGCCCGGCCGGGGCAGGACCCGCTCCCAGCCGCGGTGACAGCCGGGGTGACAGCCGGGGTGACAGCCGCGGTGACAGCCGGGGTGACAGCCCCGCCACTGCCGCTCGCTCGCTCCGGGTGTGCGCCCGGCGGGAGGAGCAGCGCGGCGGCCGCGCTCGCCCGCCCTTACCTCAGGTGCAGGTAGTGCACCAGCTTCGTCACCACGGTCACCATCTTCCCGGGTCACCTTCCCCGCCCGGGAGGGACACGCGATGAGGAGGGAGCCGCTCCCCGGGGACTCCTCCGTCAGCGGCTCCTCGCTGCTGCTCCACCGCTCTCGGCCCCTCGGGCGGCAGCGCCTTCGCCCCCCGGCCGTGCCCGGCCCTGCCCGCGCCGCCGCCGCCGCCGCTGCGGACACTGGGCCGGGGCCGCTGCGGACACTCGGCCCGGGCCGCCCCGCCCGGCAGAGGCGGGGCCGGGCCCCCCCCGCGGGACAGCCCGATCGACCTCGCCCTCTCCGACCGGCCGGGTTTGGGAGCGGCTGGGCCGCGACCCCCGCGCATCTCTGCGAGTGCAGCGCAGGCAGTCCCCGCCATCGGGACGGCCCCGCTCGCTGCCCTCGGCTCCGCTCCGCTCAGCGCCGGCCGGCGGCGGGGACACCGTGACCAGGGGCAGATGGAAGGGGAGCGTGCGGGCACACGGGCGGGGAGGTGCGGCGTGGATGCAGCCGGTCCCGTCCCAGCGTGAGGCGCGGCTGAGACCCGCACGGTGCCCCTCTCAAGCGCTGCTCAGTGGGGAAGAGTTAAGCGAGGGGCAAGGGAGGTGATTGCTGGCCTGGGCAACCTGCCTCGCCGTACGAAACCGATGTCTGCGCTCCACGCAGCCCAGCAGAGGACGGGGAAGGAGAGGTGGATTGATTATGGCGTGTTAGCGTTTGCTTAGGAGGATTTTCATAGTTCTTTAATCTACCAGTAAGAACCGAAAGGACTGAAGCAGAAGGCAGCCAAATTAAGGCTGGGAGCAATAAAACATCATTGGTGTTACCATAAGAGTACTGAAAAACTGATATTACCTATTAAAGCACAACTGGATCTTGGATCTCTTGAAATTTCATCTCTAGAGTGCATGACTCCCTCATATGAACCACATATAAGTAATTTCTACGTTTGATTTATTTGGTTTGTGGAGAAAATTCTGGGGTCTTTATTGCTGTGAAGATCAACCTAAATGATCGCAGAACAAGTGATTACAACAGTAGATCCACGTTTTCAAATATATGAATATTAATTACTTAGTTTCTGGTGCATTCTGGTGCACTCCAAATTAAGAGTATCCCTTCAGCCTTATTCTCCCCTTCTTGTGCATCCACTGTGGGCACTGAACAGGACGAGACTCTTGAAAGTTGTATGTGTTAAGTGTAATTCAAAGACATTCATAATGCACACATTACCTTCCATGAAGAAAGCTTGCACACGAAACTGTATTTCATATTTTCTGACTCAAATTGCTTTATTAAATTACTTACTCTAATGAAGGATTTCACTGTCTAAATAACATTCAAAGTACTGAAACTTATAAACAAAGATAAGCCACAGTACATTAAATGTTTCCAGCCACCAGAAAGTATATGGGTTCTGTGGACAGCTTGAAAGTAAGCTTAGTGCCACAAAGATACAATTTAAATGTTTGCTATAAATTAGAAGTTTGTACCTGTAAGCTATTATTCATTCATATATATATGTGTGTGTGTATATATCTATATATTCATATGCATATATAGACACGTATCACTATATTTACATATATATATATATATCTTGAAGTAATCTGGCTACAGTAAATTTTATTTCAGTTTTTCTAGAAAGGACTGCTTGGAAATCCCCATAGAGAGTCGGAATTTTAACTCTGTGGTTTCCAGTTGTTTCTAATCCATTCTGTCTATGCATTCTTGACAGTATCAGATTTGTGAGAAAAGTCTACCATTTTTTGACTTAATTTTTTTTTGCATCATGTTCAGGTGTATTTCAGTAGTCAAGAGGGTAATGTATTTTGTTTATATTCTGTCAGAAGATTTCTACAAAAATTACTTTTAGATTTTGAGTAATCAGCATTTTCTAGCAGAAAGCTATACATCAGAAAATTTTAAATAATTCAAAGGACTAAAAATTTACCCCACTATTTTCACCACACTAAAGATGAAAAGAAAGCTTTTCAGAATAAAGTATTTGGTCACCCATAGTGGACAAGTGAGGCATAAGCCGTTGGAAGGAGGAAATAAATTCCTAATCCTATTAGCTAATAGATGGCTTATTCCCAGCTAATCATCATATGTTCTTTTTACAGTATCTAGCTGATTTAATACAGTTCTTGAGGTTTCATTCCCATTCTTACATTTTCCACTTGCAATCCTCGTTGGGATGTGTACAAATTGCAAACCTCAGTGTGTCAGATGAGCATGTCGGGGTGGTGAGGTTGAAACAGAGGAGCAGTGTATTAGGTGTAATTATGGGTAAAGACTCTGAAAAAGACCTACCACCTTTTGAAGTCAGAGCTTTGCCTGCAGAGGAAATCCTTGGGAAAGGATTCGAGTAAGCTCCGTGGAATGAAGAGATATAGTCCATATAAATATAGACTCCATCAAAATGCACTTTGAGTATTGTCAGAAGAGTTCACTGACTCTAAAATGGATCAGGTGATTATGATGAAGTGTCAGGAGAATATAGGAGCTCTCAGATGTCTTGAGCATATCATATTCTGATACATAAAAGCATCCAGTTCCACCTGGAGAATGAAGCGTTCATAATTTAACACAATCTGCAGGCAGAACTTCAGAGAAGAGGTGAAAGAAGATTCTGGTGACAAAATTGAGTTGCATTTGGTAGCCTGAGACAATTTGCCATCGTGAGGCTGGTGCACTACAGCAGCAATTGTCATTATGAACCCTAGAATTTATGTGAGACACAGTTTGGATAATTTTCAAATTTTTTAATGGAGAAAGGAGGGTTGAGAACAGTCATGCTCCGTGAACTACTAATACCAGCAAGGTTCTCTCTGCAGGCTCAGAAAGAGCATTTGTGATTGCAGAAGAATTGTAAATGCATGGCATTTGTACTATTGGTATAATCTAGTAGTCTTATGAATACTTAATCTAATAAAAGCAAAAATTTAATGTCACGTTTTTAATATCCTCATCAGATGGTCTGTATCATGGACAATACACTTTATCACAAACAGAACTCAAATATGCTTTATAATTTGCTTTCCTTAACTGAACAATAATGCATTTCAAAGTTAAATATGAAATTATGCATGTGCTCTCCTAAAATTCCTGCACACTGTCCATGTTTATTAAGAATATATGGAAAAATTTTTCCTATACTCTTTCTGTAAAAGAATACAGTGGTTTGAATTTCTTCATCTGACATTAGTTGGTTGTCAGGTGTAATTTTTTGCCTTATTTTCCTTCAAAGCCATCCTGAATCACTCTGAAAAGGATACTCAAGCACTTAGCTATACCATTAATTTTCATGGAAAAATGCACTTTAAGGGGAAAAAAAAAAAAGGTGCAGCTTCAAGGTAACAGCAAGACATCAATTTTCTGTGTTTGAAATTAACATAATGTTTTACATAATGATCTTCTCTGCTGATCATTAAAATAACATAGTTACCTCGGCAACTGGAACAGTCTGCAAATGTTATCTAGTGATACATAACACATTCTAAAAATACATACAACAAATAAGGTCTGAAACATTATCATTTGGGGGAAAAAGGTTTTTTTCAATAAAATTGCCTTCTGGTCTAAGCAGATTTTTGTGAGAAAATTTCAGTTCAACAGAACTTTATTTTTATTCAAAACTGACTTTATTTGTTCAAAACTTGAAGACCTGATATTGTTTCATTTCCTGACAATGGAAAAAACTGTAGTTGCTTTTCAATTACAATTTTCATTTTTCTATAAATGTTTCAATGGCAAATGTTCAGGAAATAAAATTTATTTCTAAAGCAAGCATTGAATGCTTAAAAAACTGCTGTAAAGCATAGCGTACCAAATAATTGATTGATGAATTTGGGGGATCTAGGGAGTTCACTGCTTTAGATCTGAATGCCTCCACTGTCATTGCTTGTACCCTTGTGAGACCTAATAGGACTCAAATGAACCAACATTGGTGCTCTTCACTTTTTTCTTTTTTCAAGCAAAACTCAATCAGCTGTGTTCACTGATGGTTTTGGGTGTCTTGAAATTAATTTTTATGTGTCATTGATGTACTGAAAAGTTTGGCCAGGAGTAGCTACCAGCACATCTCCCAGTAGAATGGAAAATTGCTCTGAGGTACGTAACTTGGATCATTGCCTTTAGTTTTCTTTCATTCTGCCTCAGTACTGAAGCTGCTACATTCTTGAAACACCTTCTTCCCTCTGCCACTCACTGCCTGCCTTTCTCTCTCCAGGGAGTGTACTCTGACTTTTGTAGGATTTCCTTTAATTTTACAGAGAAGTTGTGTTAAAGCAGTCCCTTATAATTCAGATTATTTTTAAATACCAAATTTGAATTAATGTCAATATAATTTCTGTTGAATTTGCTTGTGTGATTTTGCTAGTGTCTACAAATTTTTTCAGTTCATACCATGGGGGATATCAAATACATTGACCTTTTCTGTCAATTTTAATGGTACTTCTTTGTGTGGAACCCCATCAAGGTTTACAAAGTGCATCAAAACACTTTTTTCAGTATGTTTCAAAAGCTATTGATCTAGATTTGTATTGAGAAGTTTCTGAAGACTGCTGGGACATTGGTAATTTTTCATATATTTGAGCATTCTGCCATAATCCACGAAGTTTTTTTAAACACCTGTTTGGGTGTTGAAAATCTGGTGACAAGATCACTCTGAGAGAGCATCTGGATACTGTAGTCCTTTTATAAAGTATTGTTCCAATAGAGATCTTTGCTTTGGAAGCAAGAGTCAGCCCTTTGTTTACAGATCTTTTTGCAAATGCACAGCAAACAATCTCCTATTAGGATTTGTTTTCACAGGAATGTAAGGAACAAAAATGGGGGCAACTAACTTGGTTTTAGGACAGTGACAGCAAGGATGTAACATAATTTGTTTTAACCATTCATCCTTCCATCTGAATGCAACTGTTTTCTAGGGGTTGGCCACCTGAAAAGATTGGGGCCAAGGCCTTTCCTTAGGTTTTCATTGTGGAATTTGGTGTAATAGTGCTGCTTCCCAAATGCCCAGTCAAAGCCCATGCCATGCTACATGTCAGGACAACACCTAGGCACATATCTTTCCCTTCTTTCACCCTTATTGGCAGAATAAACCAGAGTGTATGAACTGGGAGAGGACTGCAAGGTATTCCTTTTGTCCCTTGAATTGGTGGATGGATGGAGTAGGACCAAAGTCTATCATAGAGCAGGCTTGCCCTACAAAACAGGCATAAACCAGCATAAACTAGCTGTAAAGGCATCCATATCAATCTCCTTGAGCAGAGGAGAGGTTGGGGCATAGCCTCACACTAAAATTTTTAAAGCTGATAATAAAGGTATTAATTACACCATCAAATTTTATAACCATTCCTAAGACCTTTATCCTCTCTGACATCTAATGAGAGAGTGCATGCTGTCTGGGGCCATGATTAGCTCAGAAAAAATGGAGAGATTAGAGTATTAGACATTACTGAGCAGATGGATGATTACACAGGATCTTAAGCCAAGAAATAAATATTCCAAGTACGTCACCTTGGGAAAATAAAAAGAAAATATTTAAATAAATCTTTAAATACCTGTGGAGATTAACAAGGATCTAATTTTATGGTGTGTCAGCCTACATACCAGATGATGAAATAAAGAGTGTGTAAGGCTTTCACATCTTTTCTCAGTTTAACAAAGCTCACTTGGTCAAAACTCTGGGCCCACAGGAATCCTGTGTGTGCATATCCAATGCAGGAAACTGCAGGTGACTCATCTACATTTCTGGTAATCCAGTATTATTCATACTGTGTTTTTTTGTATTTATTGGTGCCCCAGCTGTTGGTATTTTTTGGAATACAGAAATAATGAGTGGTGTAAGGTTTTGTTTTGCTCACTTTTTAAAGTTTGCATACAAAAGAGATGGAAATGTTGATCAAGCAATTTACAGAGCTGGAAAAATGACAGGCTTAGTTTGTAATAACCAACTCTTTACTACACTAGGAAATTATAAGTATTTAACCTGTATTTTTGCAAAAATGCCAACCAAGAAATCATAATGTTTCCTGTACTCTGTATTTTGATATTTGTTTGGGTTTTATGTGATTGAGTTAGTTTGTTGGTCCCAGAGCAATGTTTGTGGGGTTTTTTTGGCATTAGCCACTTTCCTAAGCATTAGGCTAAGGATTCATGTTTAGAGTCTCATCTACCCCCACCTCCCCCCCACACTTCACTCACATTCTTTGTTACAAGAAAGATACTTCACCATTTGGAGCAGGGATGAATGCCCTCTTTAGAGAGAGGGCTGAACCAAGAAGAACTATAATCTGTCTCAGTAGGTGGTTGGACATGATGAAAAGAAGTCTCTTGCCTCTGAAAAGAAATCTTAAAATGACTCTAAGTATGGTATTATTAAGGTATGCTATTTGTGTATTGTTCCACTGATTTCTGTTTGCAACTTCTAATCTTCTTCCCCGCAGACTCTGCCTGGAAGTGGATGAAGACTTCTGCTTGTAATGTTTTCTAGATTGATTACACCCCCACTGATACCTGGGTATGTGCAAACTTGTGACTGCTAGACTGTGTCACAAGGGGTTAAATAACACTAAACCCACAACAACTACATTAGACAATATTCCTGTAACTGGCTGAGTCAGGCAGCAAAGAATTCTGAAAATTCTGAGGCAGGAGCCACAAGCATAACATCACAGATTATGCTTGTAACTATGGATGTGGAGACCACCTGTTCTAGAATCATTTCAGAGAAACAGACTGCTGCTTACGAGTGGCTTACGAGTCTCATGTCATGAGACTCTAGTGCTAAAAGTTCAGCCTGCAGATTTTATTCTTCTTTCGTCAATCTTGTCTGTTTCTGTCTTCTCATTTCTTGCTTTCACCTGCCTTTTTCCCCAAACACATGTCCCTGTTGTTGTTTTCTCCCTTTTCCTTCTGCTTTCTGCAGGTCTCTTTTGCTCTCTTCAGCAGGTCTGTTAGGAAGTATATACAGTGCCCTTTGTCTCTTCCAAAGGAGCATATACAGAAGCATATACAGTGCCCTTTGTCTCTTCCAGCAACTCTTCTCTGCCACCTTGACCACCTTGACTGTTATCAATTAGTCACATGCAAATTTCTCAAGTGGGACACTTTATTTTTGTTCCAGAAACAGATAGGTTTGTCATATTCAAAAGTACTCTTTTGGTACCTCAGTTAGGAATCACACAGTATTAGATATTATATCTGAAGGCTTCTAACCAGGTAATGGCCACACAGATACAGCTCATGTTGCTCATATGTTAATATTTATTTGCACAATATAAAATTTGCCTACACTTTCACATTCGGTGTAATATTTATCATTGGACGCAACATAGAAGTGATGGAAAAGATGAAATAAATAATGTTGAAATTGTCTCACAATTCCATATCTGAAAGTAATGCAAAAACCTAACGACCCTTTAGTAGCTGGTCTAATGCTTTTAATCCTTGACAGAGGTCCTGCTGTGATTGATTTTCTAACACTGGCTTAGTTGTATGTGCTTTGAAGAAATACTGGGACTAAAGCACTCTTCATATTAGTCAGAAGGTATTTCTTGCTGGTGATTTAAAATTTGAAATAGAAAATAAAAGTCAAAAATGTTAAGACTGGGCAGCAGAGCAACTAAAAGCTTCAGCTGGGCTGACACACATAGAGGAAAATCCTGTCAGGTTAAAAACAGAAACATGTTTCACCCATGGATTAACTTTATATCTAATCCACTCATGTTCTGCCACATGGCACACTACCTACACACAGAAACTCTGTGAGGAAGAGAACAGGGGCACAAATTTATGGTAAACATTACTTCCTTCCCTTCAATTTCTCTAACTCTGAAATTAAACAAACCCAGAAGAGCCCAGACATTTTCCAAACTATAGTATCAGTTATCTGCACAGTCATGTTTCTGAAGATTTGCAAGTCAGTTTATTCACTCTGCAGAATTATCCCTTCTGACTTCAGTATGCAGCATATCATGCTGAAAAACTTGTAAAGTCTACATCTGTTCAGTGCTATGGATTTACATATTGGGTTTCTCTCTAAAATGACTTACATATGTATCATTCATGAGAAACAAACTCCTTCTTTTGGGAATCTTCTGAATGGTGCTTCCCACTGTACATGTACTTTCAGTACCGAAACTTAATTGAAAATGTCAAAACTTGCAATAAATTTTAAGATATTTGATTAGATCAACAGGGGACTGATTCTTCAGAGGTATTATCTGTTGAGTGAGATTAAGGCAAATGCAACATTTAGCACTCCTTCGCAAACAGCAATATAGTCTTCCTCTTCTGAACAAACTGCAGTTGAAATCCAATCACTGGATTTCATATTTAAGACTAAGTTGCCTTCTCACAATTTTTCTGTTACAACTTTGTTATGATTAAAGACATAAAGAGTAAATTGAGGCCACACCTACAGTTTGTTTGTTGTTTTTAGTTACCACTGGCCATAAACTCCCACTTTGGCCACTGGAAGCTGGGGAAGAAAGAAGGATATGTAGAAAAGTGTGTCAGTTGCGTTTGCCTTTCCCCTTTCAGCACAGCCAGACCGTAAATGGGTCATTAGTGGAAGTGAGAATAGCCTGAAGCTTTTGTAGAAAACATTTGCCTGTAGCACCCCTGGAAGCAAAAACGGTGAACCCAACATTAGGGATTGTACCTCTGCCTCCCGTTGGCTTGGGCAGCTTCTAAGTGAGAGCTTTGAGGTGGAATGAGGTGCAGAGATATGTGCTGTCCAACCGTTCTTCTTGCCAGGAGTTTATCAGTAAAGGCTGCTTTAAACCTACCCTGATTTATGCCAGATAAGGTGACTTTAAAGTTTTTCGGTGCTTGTGAGAGGTCAGACAGCAGCCTAAGTTAGAGTCAGCATTTCATAAAATAGAGCAGATAACAGACACCCTGAAAGCATTACATTCAAATAAATGTTTTCCTTCTGCTTGTAGGATTTTGCAGGAATGTTGCACCATTCCTCCAATCCTCCTTATGGCTTCTTGGTTTTTAAAAAAGAGACAGTGTTTCTAATTACTTGATTAATAAAATATGTACATACAAAGCTGAAAGTGATGAAATTGTCAAAAACATAAGATACAAGAGGTCTGGTAAGCTAAATATTAACCTTACAATTAGACAGTTGCTGACTTCATTTCAATTACATTGATTAATGAAACAATAGAATTCACATAGATATAAAGGCAAGTGCTAATACTCCTTTTCAAAAGTCATCTAGAATTGGGTAAATGAAGTTGTCTTTGAACAAGTAATATGCCAAAATCTGTCCTCCACAAATCATTGAAATTACTCCAGATCCTGAAAGAAAAGATATGGTTGTTTTGTATTAATTTTTGTAGTGGAATACAAACTTTATGATAAAACTTTAAACTGACATTAATTTCATCTTCAATTTAAAAAAAGACAGCCCTCCAACTTAAACATTTTACCCAAGGCTTTAACTACTTACAAAGATATCAGCCTCCACAACTGCTATTGCAAAATCTGTTGTAGGACAGGGAATTTATTTATCTCTCCCATCACTTAGGAATTTATTGCAACAGTTGATCTTTGTTATCCATAATATAAGAAAGGAACAGAAGCCAGTCCTTTTTCTTAATTACTGTTTTTCAAGATAATCAACTTTTCATGTAAAAATCTATGCTTCTAGTTTTACAGAAAATTAAGCATTCAGAAATGTAGTTTTGCCATTCACTTTGAGGAAATGTGATGACTGAATTCATCTCATCTTTCTTCATAAGTACTTGTACATAATGTTTATAAATCTTTCCTCTGAAGGTACCTGTGTTTCTTCATTGATTTTAAAGGGTATCAAGAAAGGCTACAACTTTGCACAACTTTCTTTCTAACACCTGAATTGAGATACATTTCAACTTATTACAGGTTAAATAAGTCATGATTAAGTCCTGACTAATTGAGATTAGTCAGGACTTAATCATGACTTATTTCAAATCATGTGTCTGCTGTTTGTTTGCAAGACTAGTGTTAAATGGGCATATTCTGGCCTTAAAAGAGAGGATTTTTCTAAGATGTGGCAAATCCTAGTACATCGTTTACCTGGGTCATTAAAAGAATTATTAACAAAATGCCTTCACTTCTTCTTTAAATGTTGACAATTCTGAAATTAGTGAGGCAACAATTCATATTATAAACACTAATTTTCTATGCAGATTTTAGCACCATAAACTTTAAAGAATGAAATTATACCTAATGCCAGCCACCAGTGTAACATCAGGGGAAATTCAGACATAACTGCAAGAAGAAGAAAAGTACAAATGTAAATTTTGAAACAGTAAGAATGGGGACAAGTAAGCAGTGCACTGTGGTATCAAAGGTCTGCTTAGTTATGTTTCATAGATTATATTTTTTACAGATATTGAAATGACAAATGCTTTAGGTCCTGACCAGCACCTGCCCTGGTCACACCCAAGCTGATCCATATCCCCACTGTGGGATAACTGCAGGGCCACTCTCTGACCCCATATTTCCCCCCAAAGAAAGCTGACAGGGGCATTAAAGGGGGTTGGGAAGCACACTGCATATGCTGAGAGCTCAGGGTCAGCCAGCACAGGTTTGGTTGGCCATCTGAAGGAAGCAATGATCAATCTGGGGCTGTTGGCACATCAAGACACATAATCCGATATAATGACAGAAGCTAACTCCCAGTAAAAATTATGTACAAACCGGGGGGGGGCGGGGGTGGGCAGTTTGGTAGCTTTTATAAATTCCTGGATTTAAATGCTAAAATTATTAATGAGGAATAACAGTAGTTTAAAACCCAGAAAACCAAATTTAGTAGATGAGAAATTATGATTAATTTTTTAAGATAAAGTCTCTGTTGGTCTCTGGCTTAATTTGTTAGGGAACTGGGGAATCTCCCACCTGTATAATGTGCTAAAAGACAAATGGGCAAAGCAATGGAAAATGAAAGATTAATCTCTATGCAGTCAGGAGGGTGTCCTAATTTGTCAAAAATATTTTCCTTTCTCTGCATTCAAGAATAAATATATTAACCTCATTATTTTAAGAGAAAAGAATCTTGTCTGACCCTACATAGGATCTGGCAAGGATGGAGTTAAAATATATTTCCTAATTAGCCATAGAAACATTCTGCTAAACAGCATGAGAAGAGGGAGCAGATTACTAAGTGTTGGCAAAAAGACATGATGGGTCTCATTTACAGCAGCTAATTCTTTTCTTTTTCTTTCCTTTAAGGGGTAGAGTTTCATGGGGGAAATGCGTTTCTGTGGTAAAATGCTTCATTTTCCTCATTGAGATTTAGTTCAAATGATCTGACTTAAAACCTTTGCACTGACTTTGCTGAAGAAAACTCAGTTTTTACTCTGAAGTTGAGCTAAAGTGTTAATGAGTAGTTCCTAAAATATCCAGACATGAACAACTATTAATGTCTTGTTTTGAAAAAAACCCACATCTCCCAGATGCAGAAATTATATCTAGCCTGGATCTGTTTGATATGAATTGTTAGAATATGAACTAAACCTCTGACTTTTTCATAAGATTATAATGGTTTAAAATTCTGCGGCACATCCAGAATTAAGTTTAAAATGGGAGAATTTAGAGGCATGAGTCAAATGGATGGAAAATACAGATACATATGTATTTAGCTTTAGGGGAAATTAAGTTAGTCCAATAATACATTGTACGAATCCTAGTGGATTTGTCCTTCAACTTGTGATATTATGTGATACTATTTAGCAGTAAACCTACTTACCGACTGAAGTTATGATGATATGAATAATAGTAACTGTTACAGCATAGTCCCAAACCCATTCTTCCACAACCAGAGCAAACAGCAGACCACAAAGGAAGAAAGTTATTTCCAGGGATATCACAAGAACTGTAAAGGAAGATAGGATATTTTCACCCAAGACGGTTTTTGAAAGACTTCTCATATTCCAAACAATAGCAATAAGGAGATAAAATACCTGAGACAGTTATGCATTTTCATGGATGGACTGAAAGAAGGATGCAATACTAATTGGTGGTATGAAATAGCTGCTGTCTTTCACATATAAACATGTTGCATCAAACTGATAAAATTTGGGGAAAAAATCATGTTGAGATACAGTAATTACATTTGGCCTTGAAAAATAATTCTAATGGAATATGCTTTAATTTTTTTTCTACTGGCATAACATAAATGTTCTTTCTTCATCTGAAATCAGTATTAACACTGTCCAAACATCCATGCATTTTTATTACTCTTTTAAGCTTAGTACCAATTTACTGTTGAGTTTTATGTATTTTACTGACAGATTATGAGGTTTGCCTTTGTAAAATACATTAAAAATCTGGTAAAATTTTATGTATGCATGTAATTTCTTAGGAATTGCTGTTTAGGAAAAGAATATATTTTGAGAGCTTCAGAAAAATTGCAGAAATTTTTATTGGGATATATAAAGATATTTTTAGGGATTGAGCTACAATCAAATTCTGATATTTTAATGCCCACTGTATTCAAGCATTACCAAAGCAAAATTGCCATTAGTTGAATGTGACCCATTTCTCTGATCTGAATCCAGTGATTCATAAGAAATTTGCTGCAGTAAGAAAATTAAATTAAACGACTTTGTAAAGGAACTTGATGGAGAATGGTAATTGTTCTGCAATGAAAATGAAGCATCATGGCAAAGCAGGACATTTTCTTCTGATGATGCAAGATCAGAAGACGAACTCAACAAAAGGCCTAAAAATCACTTGAATTTTAAATAGCAGTACAGAAATGAGAAGCACTGGCAAGATGCATAAACATTTAATTGCAGTGTAGTTAAAATACAGAAATCATTACTAAAACAGCTTTAAAATACTATCCATTGGAAGACAAGTTTACATCCATATGCAATACAGTTTCTTGAGTGAGGGGAAAAAAAAAGATAAAGAAACTTCAGTTACCTAAATAATATGGGTTAATCCATGAGGGATTTGTTTTAAAATCAAAAGGTGCCAAACCATCCAACATTTTAATCCTGTGAAAACAAAATTAATAAAGTTAAACAGAGAGTTCTAGTATTTAATATTTAGAGTTTAGATTTCATGACATATTATGAGTGTTTTTAAGTAGTATTTTAAATGGAATACTCTTGCAAGCTAAGTCCCATTCTGAGTTTTAGGTTTGCCCTTGCTCACTTCTATTTAAGATATTTGGTGTTATGCATGATAATCAATAACTTCGTGGAGGGATATAATTTCTCTTTTTCTTTGACTATAAAATCTTTATTTTCCTGTCATTTTTTCATGTCATCATTTCTCTTATGTTCATTAATTTACATGGTCTAACTGCAAGGACGAATATTAGAACCAACATTTTATATTAGTTTTGAGTCTCCACTTGCCAATTTGAAAGAAGTTCAGGTACAACAATTTAACTGAATTTGAAAAATTATGTTCCTCAGTCTGCATGCTTCCTTTAAACAGGCATATCTCCATCCATGAGTTCCAGTATGCCAGCATATCAGACTGAAGACAGGAAAATCTTACCTGAATACTGCAAAGCACACAGAGAGGACCACGTAGTACACAGTGTAGAAAACTATTATGCATATCAACAGGTTCACCAGAACAACCTGCAAAAGGGCATAAAGCAGTAAAACCTAAAGCCAGGTTAACATCAGGCATTCTCAGAAAATAATTCTAGATTTCTATCAAATATAATGTGAAAAAGGTATGCAAAATAAAATATTTAGGCAGAATTTTTGCTGTTGCTGATTACATAAATGTGCTAAAAGCTCTTCGGTACTTTTCAGCTCCTAATGTGTGGCTGTAATGCATGGCTTTTTTCCTATCATATATTCCTATATACCTACTATATATACAATTTACAAGTGTTCCTAAAAGGAGGAGGACATTTCTTGATGGCTTTTAAGAAATTAAGAAGGTACAGAGAAGAGACTCAAAAGGGAGCTATAGCTAGAAATGTTTGGGGTTTTTCTCCATTAGGGCTAGAGCCCTAAAGAGGTCAATCTGTTTAGCTCCAAGGGATGATTTGATTATGATGGATAAGTACCTTCACAGAAAATGCCAAGTACTTAAGGGGTCTTTATCAGAAAAGACACAAGAAGTAAACAGCTACAAGTTCTAGCTAGACAAATTCAAAAGATGCAGGAAGGACATCTTGACTTGTAAAGTGAACAAACTCCCTCTGGAAATAAGAGATCTTACTAAGCAGTAGTAGATGCTTCTGAGGATGAAACTTCAACACTAACATTCATTTCTGGCCTTAGTTCTTTGAGGGGTTGTGTGGTAGGTAATGTATTTACAGAAGCATCCAACATTGACAGAAGTGGGAACACTGTGAATATATCAGACCACCTATTTTTATATTGCTAAATGTTGTAAAGAGTTCAGTATTGAATACTGCATCTATCTCCCACAAGAAGAGGGACCAAAGAGCTTTAGTTTCTAATGCAACAGGAGATAAATCCATCATGCCTGTAGAGACTGCTTTTTCAATAACAAAAAGTCCAGGACAGTCTTAATAGTTTCTTTTTTTTTTTTTTTTTTCTTCTTCAAAACAAAGCCAAGCAAAAACTGACAACTATTAATCTCTTCAGCCAAATTGGTTTGTGGGCTAAATACAGCTCCTCTGCACTGTCTGTATTCTTATTCTAAATGAAAATTGGCCAAATAACCCATTTGATCCCTTCCTTTCCTCAGTGCACACCATGACTATGGTAATGGAAATCAACTACAGTGCCACATGTAAGTTTGGCAGCCATGCTGCCTCCTACTCCCCTGAGCAAAACTTCAAGCATTGGAAGTTTAATGTCTGGCACATTTTTGGTGGGAATCTTTTTCGTTTCATTGCTCTGGGTAGCTGCGCTTTTCCTGTGATTCTCTTTTATCCATCATCCCTCCTCTTGCCACTGCCTCTGTGAAGCCTTATCTGCCCTAGTTGGAGATTGGTACAGTAGTAAAAGTGGGGAGAGGGGACTGAAGGGAACATCCCAGAGCTGAAGGAGGGCTGTGAGACGATGACCTATTGACCTGTAATTACAGTAGGTGAATTCCCAGCCTTGAAGTCAGCCACCAACTTTGTTTGGCCTCAAAGGCACAGTATTTTTCTCTTTGCACCCAGAATATTCCTAGTCCCTGTCTTAGGGATGTAGTAAGGCATTAGCCATAGTATGCTTTGCTTACTTGAGTAAGCCAAGGAAATGCACACAACATGAAAATAAAAACACTGAAAATTTTCCAGTTTTATCACATTCTACCTATTTTTTTTTAATTTGACCTTGCCACAGAAATTTAAACATAGAATTTTTTTTTAATCTGAGAATACTTTTTATTTTCAATCTACTTTTCCCTTTCTAGATCTTCTGGTATTTCAAAGCAAAACACTCACAAGTTAAAATCTACAGGATTATTCATTATATGTCAAAACAACTTAAAAGAAGAATCTTAGGAAAACACTGCTGACATCAAATGTAAAATTTTATGACACTTCAAGAATTTTATCTCATAAGTGGAACAACATCACATATTTTGAAATTCTTTTTATAAGATGTACTTTGTGGTACTTGCTGCCAGCACTATAGGATAAAGTATCTTTTTAATTTTGGGTTTTTTTTAGGAAGAGAACATTGAAGAACGGTCTGTAAAAATGAAAGCAACAGCTCATTCCAGCCCCGCAGCAGTTGTCTAAATCTCTAATACTATCTGGTGACATATACAACACTAAATAAACTCAATTCCCTTTACCTTGGTTTCAGCAGTTTTGACCTTGAGAGCCATGGACACATGATGAGTGAAAGGAAGTGCTCTTGTTATATTCCATATGCCAACTTTAGCAGGAAGAAGCAGCTGGTTTTCACCCCAAAAAACATTCTAACGGGTAAGTATAGGACAGGGTGGGGTGAGGTGAGTTGATTGGATTAAACTGAATTGAGACAGAAGACATCTGTGAGCTAAATGTAAGCTGCTAAAGAGCAAAGAGAAAATCCTGCTTGCTCATGCAATGTGAGTACTTTTGGAGCTACAGTCAGCCAAAGCACATCTAAAACATAACTTGGCTATTTAGACACAATATTATTATTCTTTTCCACCTTTTAATTGCTTTTTTTCAGCATTCATATGATCACAGTTCCTTGGGGTTATTATAACTTCCTACTTTTAATTATCTTTTACATTTTCTAGCATTAATTCTATTGACTATAGATGTGGACTGGTACATTCTTCACAATGTTCTTTGCTAACATTTTTCTTCTGACTATCACTTTAATACATCAAGTATAATTCACATTAAATTAGGTATAATTAAGTTAAGAAATTCCAGACTTGTGTTATGACTCTTTTTTTTCCTGAACCGTATTTTGTTCCTTCAGTAGAATGAAATTTTGTGTGCTTTAGAGCACATCCAACTTCTGGTGAGCAACTCCTTAATGGATTCAAATTTGACTTTTTACAGGCACATTATGATTCAGTATGCTGTATTATTTGGAAAAAGAAGATGCTTCTGAAACTAAACCAAGAATGAACTTCTTCTTTTTCTGCTGACACTAACATAATATGTGCAAATTTCATTAGGGTTTTTTATGCCTTTTTAGTCATACAAAATAAATGTTATCTGCTCTAAAATGCAGTCTGCATTCGGCAAACAAGAGCTTTCACTCATAGATTTGATAGCTCCAGATTGTGAATACTGCCAGGGAAATTGCTGGTAGTATTGTGTGAAATTCCTTTCTGTGCAAAAATGCTAGCATGAAAATCTGTACATCAGTAAAGTCCTATTTTGGGGGCTGAAGTGATAACAAAGGAACATACTGAAACAAAATAAAAAACCCTAAACTAAGTTGCTTGAACAGTTGCAATAGTCAGAGGTAGCAAATAAATGAAGAAATATTTGCTTTAATAATTAAAAAATATTTGGAAAGGAACAAAATTATTCATTCAAAGAGCACACTATCTACCCCAAAGAATCAGCTGAAAACAGCCATGATATAAAATTAATCTGCAGAAACTTTTTCAGTAGCTATAATTAGCAAGATATTTGAAAAAGTAGTGGATTGCATTAATCTCAGCTAACTATTAAACATAACAAGGGTTTACATTCACTGACTTCTTCACAAAGGATGGATTTAACCAAAGATTGATGATAGAAACAAAATCAACAAGTTTGACTGAAATGTAATTGAAGCTGTCGGCATGGATTTGTTGGGCAGACTAAGAGGTTCTTCCCATTCCTCTTGCACAGTTGAAAACTTTAAATACTCTGAGATAACAGATAACATTTCTGTTGCACCCTTGCTTTAAGATCATAAACAGTTAAATTGTGGTAGCCCAGGGAACAGGAGTAAATCAAACTTGGAAGTGGCAGAAAGTGTGGGTGACCCAAAATACTGACTAAGTCACTGAATAGTGAATGTTAACTATAAAGATGATGCTGTTAGCTACATGCTGAGATAATGGAATAATGACTTTTTGTATTTTTTATTTTCTTAAAATTTACTGGATCAGCTGCAGGAAAAAATGGCGACTCCTATTCAGCAGAGAGAGACAAAAGAGAAGTTTTAATGGAAGTTAAAATAAATTGTCTAATCTGGTTTCAAAAAGCCCTACTTTTTTAACACATACTTTTTTTTTTAGTCATTACACTATAGAATTTTATTAGGACTGTGAGGAAAAATAGTACTCCATTACTTTTGAGCCCCTGGAGTTGGTGCTAGTTTGCTTTGTGAAAACCGACAGGAAACAGTTCTTTGGATAGGATATCAATACCTGACCCTCACATGCTTGACAATTGTTAGTAAAAACTATTTTTTGACATTGGCTCTACACTTGTACTCTCTTTGTAGTGATATGTAATGGACAATATCCAAGATACATCCAAAAAACCATAGCAGTAGAAAATCACAGAATGGAGAACACCTTCTGAAAGTAAAATTAAAGATACTTCTATAAGGCAGTAATTCTTCTTAAGAATATGATAATGGGACCTAAAAGTACCAAGGCAGTACCTTGTTCCTATCTGCTTCCTGTACCAAAACAAAAAGTTAAATGCAATAATAAACTGTGAGGAAAATTTTGTAAAGCTTACAGCTAAGTTTGCTGCCTAAGCTTATTATTTAGGGCTGGTTTTCTGGGTTTTGCCTTTTTAAAGGATGTTACCATTTACACCCACAATATGTGATACTGTCAAATATTATTGCAAAAATCAAAAATTAACAACAATTTGAAGAATGGTATCATACAGCAATATTACAGGAATATCTCATGGAAAAGAACAGGTAATTTGTGTTACTGTTAAGATGATTGCACTTCAGCTCTGGGCCTTAAAAGTAATGCTAGACCAGGAATCACATTTCTTAGGTAATTCCAAAACTTGAAAAAAGTTTTAGAATCAGAGAAATTAATAAATTCCAAGTTTTAGATTAGTTTAATTTAGATTTATTATCCTGAAATCTTTAAAAAAATAGAGAGCTCAACTAAATGGTTGCAGACTGGATTGTGTGGTGAGAAATTTTTAGTTTATTGGAGGATGGCATCAAAACATGTGTACTCTGTCTCCATCTGCTGATAGGGAAGAACTACACTTACATTGTGTGTGAGGCTAGAAGAGCTTGGAAAAACAAATGGTGGCCACTACTTTTGTGTCTGGAAGTGATTGGCAGAATCTGTCAATGCAGTGAAGGGAACTAAGATTTCTTCACTTGGAACGTGTCATGGCTAAATACAGCTTAGCTGTGTCCTATGAAGGACAGCCCCTACAGACTGGCACTGGCCACATACGCATTGTCCAGCCTCAGTATGACGGCTCGACTCCCACATGGGAGGAGACAGAACCATGTGAGGTCTAAACTCTACCACCATGAGGATTAATGCAATTAGCTTCTTTCCTTCTTCAACCTCTGTTGCAGATGGATCCATTTTAAGGGGTGAGGAATCTGAGAATTGGGTGGAAGCAGGAATGTTCTTTGTATGTTCTATTTTTACTTTCAAATTTTGTTGAATTGCTTTTAACAATGCCCCTATTCCTGGTAATATTATCTAAAAGAACTTAGAATATAATTGATTAAATAAGATGTGAATTTTAGGAAAAGTTGTCTCTTGAATTTCTGTGTTAAAGCTTACAAATTCTAAAATGTTCATAGCACCAAAAGAATTAAACTCAAAAACTGGTATAATTCCTTCTGACTAGCAAACTGAAAATGAATTGGATTCTTTTTAGAAATAATTAACCCCAATGAGCTACTTGTATCTAAGGAGTTGACTTAATTAATAGCAAAAATAGTAAACATCTTTTGTTTTGCTAACTGACACTGTTGGCTTTGTGAACAAGTTCAATATAAAGCTTGAAAGTATTGGCAAAGAAACCAATTTAATAGGCTTTATTTATCAAACTAGAAATTAATTTTATTGTTTGTGAATGGCGTGGGATTGATAGAACTGAAAATGAAGTCTTCTGTTTATCCAGAGAGAAGCTATAACACAATTGCAGCAATGTAAACTTTCCACTCTGGCCCCACTGTATGTCTAAGAAGAAAGTTTAATTGTCTGTATTAAAAAAAAAAAAAAAAAATCAATATTTGGCCTTTCTGCTAAGAAGCTAAGCCTGCTGAGAAGCCTATATTTTGAAGATATTCTGGCATTTCCACTAGTGTTAGTGGGAATTTTTGATAAGTACAGTGAAGCACTGAAAAATCCCTTTAGGACTAAACCCACAAAAACTGAGGAGCTGTGAAATTGCTGCTATGGTTAGAGGAAAATGCATCGTGTGGGATCAAACACTTGGAGATAGGAAAGGCTGCTGCACCTCCATGCTCCTAAGATCAAAGAGTAGCCAGGCTGTGTGTAAGCACACACACAGAGCATACCTATATATGCATACACATCACATATATGCATATATGTACATGTATACATGGATACCACAGAGCTCACAGACATGCACACAGACAACACCCGTGGTCTCATTCTGCTCCTGTTGTGGTCTGAGTAGGTTGGGAGCTCATCAGTGAGAAGATTTATACATATTTATACACACTGAAAGGTAGCTGTGACCTGGCTCCAGAAGCTGGATCAGCACACTGTCTGCCCAGTAGCTGGCATCTTGATTCCAGTTTGTCCAGTTGCTGAGACCAGGACATACTCACCCCTGTGACTGCAGCCCCACTCCAGTTTCGGGCCCAGACTCTCACACTCAAACACACTTTGCCACACTTGTTCCTTCACCAATCACCTAAATCCCTCTTTTTCCAGCCTTTGGTTCCACCCTTAAACACCTCATTACAAATACTGGGCAAACTCATAAAACACTCTTCCCCTGCATCCATCCCTTTAACCACACTGTGTCCACACTGTGTCCCATCCCTTTAACCTGAAAGGTGATTCAGAGAGAAACTCCAAGTGACTCATCTTGATGGGTTTCATACCTGGGCAAAGGAGCTGAAGTTCTCCTGACAAAAACCTGGAAGGTGTTTGCTCCTCACAGCTGTAATTTGTGTTTCCACCTGCCATTGAATGTCAGAAGTCCCCTGTCTTGCAGAGATGGATCAGTGGTTCTCCTTGATGGGCCTGGGATTAGCCCACCATGTTTCTGTTTGAGCTTCCTCTCTGACACTGTCTCTCTCTGCTCTCTCTCATGGGTATGCCAACAGGCTTTTACCACATCATCTAGCAGCTGCCAAGCCTGGTTCTCCACCATTAAAAAAAGCCAAAATCTAGCTGACAGGATATTGCAGGTGATTTTGGAATGGTTGAGCAGTTAATGGGACTATCAGCTGTATGGCTGATTCAACTATGAATTGTGTACTTTACAAAAATCTCAGCAAGTAGCCACCCACTCTGTGTATACTGGAAACACACCAGTGCCATGGATGCTCCTGGGCCATGAGGCATGGCATGGGTGGTGTGCCCTCACTCCAGCAGACAGAGCGGCTGCCCACAAACCATGTGGGAAGCATGACCAGGGCCCGGGCCATCCTCCCCGGCTGTGCTAGCCAGCAGGGACAAGAACATTTCCTGTTACTATTTAATTCAATGTGCCATCCCATTTCTATGCCCAGGAATGCTCCCAGTCACTGATTTAATTTACTGTGGTGGATGTAACTGTCATAGATGTCACTGTTTTAATTTACTGGGGTAGATGTGACTGTAGAGCCTCTACACATGACCTGTCTCATTTTCGTTTGTTGTAGGAAGGTGTCCCCAGCATAGCAATATGTGGCACTAATAAATGATCTCTTTTTGGTGCTCTTAGGAGACAAACTGGGATTGATTTGGCATGGAAACTGAACTCCTTTTTTCATTTGCAGAAGTGTACCTTCTGATTGAAGGGCTGATTCCAGCATGGGCGAGGTAGCAGAAAGAAATTTGCACTGCCAATAGCTATCAAAAACCTGTTAATTTACAGCTGGGGAATTGCTGAGGAAAGACTATTGGGACACCTACATATTCACACGTTTCCCTTTGCTCTCTGAAGATGGAGTTCAAATACACCTGCCTCAGTGCTTTTGCCCTGGGTTCTTAGGATTATGCAGTAAATTGTTCTGCATGCATTTTGTCCTGTTCGTGAAGTATGCTTCTTCTGTTTATCAGTACCTGGGGAAAGTGATAGTTTTAGAAGGAGCAAGCTTTTGAGAAAGAGAAATGTGTATAGAGGAGTCAGGATAAATGATGTATTTTCCTATTACATTGAAAATGCCACAAATTTGTGATTTTTGTTATTTGCCATCTTTAGTTTGAACTCATCCTTCTAATATGAGAAAATAGAGGAATTCTAAAACTGATCTGATGTGGAATAAACAATGTCTAGGGTGAATTTCCACCTGCAAAATTTTCTCATTTATCATGATTTTTCATATTTACACTGCATTTGCCTAGAAAATAAAAATGTGTGCTGTTGAGACAACTGCATTACTCACTTGCTTGAGTTTAGCAGGTTTGAAAATGAGAGTAGAGATGGTGCTGGGGCATTGTCTCATTCTAGAGAGAGATTTCCTCCATTTACAAGTAAAAATGTACTTTTTCCAACCTTTTACTCCAAAAGCAATTTTGAATCTTCAGGTCAAGCACTTTAATACATCAGACAGCTTCTGCTCTCTGATGTTAGGTTACACCTGTTGCATTTCATTATCTTCTGTTCAGCACTAATTACATATAGACAAACTCATTCACTTGACCCTGTTGACCCTGCCATTAGGACTTTAATTAACTCTTGTGACCATGATCCATGGCCCAGAACAGAATGCGAGTCACTTTATCACAGCTAGATTGGCAAATGGGACTAAAGTCTATTTTCAATGAATTGAGCATTTGTCTGTGATCACTGAAGAGGAGGTTGAATACAGATGCATACAGTAACCCAATGAAACATCCATGTATATTTATATTTTTGACGACTAGTGTAAGCAGACATATCATTAAGCTCTAAAGCATGATAAATGTTGTCATCTAAAGAATTTTTACTCAATTTCAGTGCTCCTCTGACATTAAATACAGCTGATATTTGTCAGAAAACAAACAAACAAAATTGTATTTATGACATCTCCAAAATGCACGTCAACAGCTCTTTAGTACAACTCCAGTTTAACAGAATTCATTATTAAATAGTTTTCTGCTTGATAATAGCTAATGACATCCTAATATGAATTTCAGCAGCCTAAAATCTTCCCTGAATCCAACTTTTTACACTATGTTACTCAAGTTTCCAGCCTTTTGGGGATTCCCCTGCCAATTCAGGATACTCTAAAATTGGAGGACCTGTGTTCATAGCTGACCTTTTGTCACTCTTTGGTTCCTGTCACTCACTGAGGCTTGGTACTGCTAGCTATTGGCATGCCTTCTAGATGGACTGACATCAGCTGGCTCTTAAGTGTTAAATCTCCATCATTATGGAATAGGCTCTCAACAGAACTCAGACATGCAGGACTTGTATCTTTTTACCATCTTAAAATCTAGGAACATTGTATTCTGACACTGGTTTTAATGTTTTTTTAAAGTTTCTTATTAAATTTATGGAAATTCTTTTGCAGAAAGAAGGGCAGAAGTCCTTGTCACTTTGAGTCTGAAGCAATTATAAAAGGATAATAGCATTTTTCTATGTCAGGTACATTTCCTATGTCCCAATACATATGGTATTAATAGTCAAGGAATAGTATAGCAGCAAAGGTGATTTAAGTACTACAAGCAGATAAATGTCCAGTCACTTTTAAGAACAACTGAATTAACATTAAAAGTAGGGAAAAGAAACCCACTCACATAAATGCATGAGTACTACCAGACCACCCACCACCAAAAAGTACATCTTTTTTGCATTTCCTGAGCAGACTCTGGTAGCTGCTTTGGGTTTGGAGGTATGGCATTTGATCTCTAGCTGTGACTAGTCTTTCTATTAGTAACTCATAACTTTAATACAAACAGTCTGACTTGGCCATGTCATTGCTTTTCCCACATAAGCAGCTGCAGCTCCAACAGTGAGACTACTCAGGTAGGGCCAGTTTGACTGTGAACATTTTCAGGAACAGCATTTTTTTAATCCCAGAGAGATATTGACAGGAGCAGGAGATGGGTGAATTAGAAGGTGTCTAATCATCAGTATGTTGTTCCATCTTCTTTTATGGAAGATGCTACAGGTGATCTATATATCCAGTCACACTGTACAGAAAGTATTAGCACAATTGGAAATGCTTTTGTTGGACAACTTGAGTCAGGATATTTTTCCCGTCTGAATGTACAATACTGGGTATACATACAGTTACCCTTTGAGGCTTCAAAATAGCTTTTACCTGAAAATGTGTGTTTTCATTCACGTCATTTGATTTAACACATCCCGCTATTTAAAATAATCACATACCGGTTTAAATTGCTGTCTGTGCTCAAAATAGTTGCCACTAGATGGCAAACTGATTGTGTGCAGCCTTCCACACAAAGGGAACGTCTCTGCTGTGTGCTAGGTGACCAGGTGAACGTATTACATCAAATTTATCCTGCCCTGATTCCGTTGAAACCAGTGGAATTACACCAGAGAAATAGATGGCTCTTTAACCTTAGGTACTGAAATCGCCTACAGTAAGTAAATATCATATTTGCTTCTGTTTGCTTGTTTAAATTAAGTCTGTTGTACTAAAGCTTTTAACTTCACATCACACAGGAAAAATGCCAGAGTTCAGGCCCATCATTCAGTTTTAGGTACCAGGTATGTTCCATGGGACTCAAGAGATAGTGAGTGGCACATGCCAACAGAGACAAAAGAGACTTGAAAACCAAAATCCCTTTTCATATGTGCCCAGCTGTACAGGACACGTGTGAATGCTCACATTTTACAGTGCCCAATCCTTCATGTGCCACAAATCTCTGATTTGGAGAGTTTTGCATCCATCGCCTCACACAGAGCCTCAGCTAGGGGCAGAACCTCTTATGATATTATCCTTTCCTTTTCCCTCATAATGTTGCAGTAGTGGATGGCTTTTCTAAGCAGCTGCTGCACATTTCCATACACAAGTGCTATTTGTGGTCACTTATAAGAACTCATTAACACATTAACATACTCAAGATCTTGTTTATATCCATTTCACACCAGTGAAACTTCACTGTTGCTATCATAATGCAAGGAAATAAATATTCTGTGATCTTTCATTAGAGACAATTGGCACAGGCCTTGTGTCTGTTAGTGTACTTCTCTATTGTTCATTGGTCTGACAACACCTGTCAGAGACAGAGATCCCTTTTAAAAGCAGGAGTTAGACAAATGCTATCTTGCTTGCCTATTTTACTTTCCTAAAATTCAGATGTGTATATATAAATGTATATTTAAGTATTATGTTCTTCAAGTGTCATTAAATGATGTTGATATCCCTCCTTGATAAGTTTTTATTTGAAATCTGTTTTCACAGGTTCTTTTGTGGATTAGGTTATTTGAGATTTAATGGTTCTTAAGAACAAAGGATCAGCAGTGGTACTCTCATTTTCTTAAGGAAATAGGCTGGCAATTCTGACTTGGGATATCTTTTAAATGCTAGTGTAGCTTACTTGTGTCACAATATCAAAAATAAAATTTGCGTTCTATTTTAATTTCTATTGGTGTGGCAAATCGGCAGTTTTAAAAAATATGCAGAGGGTTTAGGAAAGTCAGATCCTCAAGCAAAATTCATACTAAAAAGATTTGCTTTAATCCAGTTCCTGAGAAAAAGTGTAGTAGGTCCACTGGGCTGACTGAATAGGTGTGCAGTTCCCTCTGGTTTTGCCAGGTCTGTGTCCAGTGAAGTGATGTTTATTGCCACCCTCCAGAGGCCTCAGGGATAAGGTAGGCATCGCCCTCTGTGTGCCTGTTAAACTTCAACTGTGCAGTAAAGCAATCATTGCAATGGGATCCCTTGCACAGGGCCATTAGTTATTAGCCAGAAAGAATCAGCACGGCATTTTTCTGCCTCGTGAGCAATTAGCAATGTGCAAGCAAGCTATCCCAAATTTCTTAATAGCCCTTTGAGTACCAGAGATCAGCCACACTGGGAGATGGGACCTCAGGCAGAACCAATTCATGCTCTGAGGCATTGTGCAGGATCTCCACTTTTCTTGTCCTCCCTAATGTGTCCCCTTATATATGCAGATTTTACCAGACTTGGAGGTGGAAAAGAGTAACCACCACATTAAATTTGCCAAACACACAGAGGATTTTTTCTTCCTCTGCTGTGTAAAGTGTGGTTGATCCTCTGAGATCACATCACCTATTGGGCTCTCAGATCTTGCCACAGCCTTGGGCACAAGTGTTACCTTCCATGTCCAGTTTTCTGACTGTGACCAACAAATCTCTTACTCTTTTGGGCACTGCAACCTTGTTCATCTAACTTAATAGCTTAATTTTGAACAGAAAGCAGTAACAGGTCTGGCTTAAACATAATTGTGTCCTACAGGAGCTAAAGCTACAGGGTCTAATGGCTCATTCTGGCTGTGGGCTGTGAAAACAAAAGATCATACCTGCTGGAACATGCAACGTCACCTTATTGCGATGCCAAAACCAATGTTTTCAGAGTTTTTAGCCAAAATGTCAGACCATTGACCTGAATATACAGATATGAGTTTTTCCCTTGCAAATGAACTACTCTTGAAAATTTAGCTCCTTCATAGGCTTTTCTTTCATGTAGAAGGTAAGGGGATCCAGTTCTTGCATTAAATCATCCCTTTTATGGTTTGAAGGGGCTCTTTTAAATAAAATTAAATGAATGTTTAAAGATCTATTTAGTGTCTCAGATTTTTTTTTTTAATTTCATTAACTTGTTTTTGGTACAAGACATTGTCTTACTCAAAGGAAAATTGCTTGGAGTAAACTCCTGCAGTATTTCAGATCTGTAATTCAAATGCAGTGGCATTCTCACAGCCTAGAAGGCTGAAGTCATTTTTCTGTAACAGATTGTTAACTTTTCTGATGAAAAAGGAATTTTTTTTTGAGGTTGTAAGCATACATTCTCATACACTTTTAAAATTAAAAAAAATCCTTATTTTTGAGTGACCTTTTCAGAAAGGGAAGGATTGTCTCTTTTATGCTAACATTTGTATTAAGAAACAGAGCAGGGTCTCAGGAGTTTTCTTATTTCTTGCTTAAACTTTCTCTGTGGAATTTAGGAGGCCTTAGATTTCCTGTGTATCTGCCATCAGTCTACATTTATGCAGGAGAATAATATTTCCTGTAGTATGAAGTTTTTTGGATGTTTGGGTCAGAGAAAGGTGATATGAGACCTGTTAATGCAAGGTGCCACATTGCATATGTTCACAATGGGAAAAAAAAGAAAAAGGAAAAAAATTAGACAGATTTTAGCAAATTACAGGTTCTAAGTTAAGTTTCTACCATTTAGTACTCTGAGTGAGTATTATATTTAAATTCTTCTGTGCTATTTGCAGTTCTGATGCACTTAGTGAATTTCTTTTCTGTTTTGCCTTTTTTTTTTTGTGTGTGTGTGTGTGTGTGTGTGTGTGCATTTGCTTTTTCTAATTGCAGCATCATGAGCTGTAAACATCACTTCAGGATTAAGGGTGCCCTGAGTTTGATTTCAGCTGATCTGGGCACACTTACCAGTTCCCTCATGCAACTCTTTGCCTTCAGCCCTCTAGCCTGAGAATTTGCACTGCAAACTTGTTGTGCTGTTAGGCACTCATCTGAGTGTGCAATACCTGAGTCACTAAAAGATATAAAAGGCTCTTCTGAGTTTCATCCTCCCATGCTACTACAAAAAATATTCCTTTTCTAACCCACGTTTTTGGCTCTGTATCTTCCTACATTATCTGTCATTTAATGAACTCTGCTTGGGTATGAAAGAATCACAATCTGTGTTTCTTGAGCTTGAAAATAAAATTAATACAATGCTTCAAACTATTGTTCTGTTGAAATTAATTTGTCTACATGATATTCTCCTGTAACTCCAGACTGTATTCTGGTTTCTGTCCAAAAGTGGAGGTTCTATTTTAGTTACAGAGCTTAACCACATAGTTTTTTATTCAGTAAATCCAAGATACAGTGATTTTCTCATTCGAAATCTGTTTATTATTTTCTCTTTATGTATTTAATTCAAGAGCACAGTTGACCCTTTGAGATGAATCACAAGCTAATCAAAAAAGTGCCAAAAGCCCTGTAGGACTGAACTAGATGTGTAAGTTGAAGCAAACAAATCCATGTAGTTTTGCATAAATAAGAGAGTTGTTTATTGAAATATTCAACTTGAAATATTTTGGAATACACAAATTAAATTACATTTCTCTATTTGGAGAATTATCTGGACCTGAAGAACAGTTTGAGATGAGAAGCATTAACTGCCATGGACTGGGAAAGCTAAAACTTAAACTCAAACTATTCTGTAATACCCAATGTCCAATGTGCCAAGGACACACCTTCTCAATCCATCATGTCTGAAGCATTGTTCCAGTAGAATTCAGGTACGACTAGCCCACAGTATTTGAAGCTAGTTCTCAGATCTTTGGGTGGCTCTCTGAAAATGAACAATTAGTGACCATCTGGAAATTACTGTTTAGTATTATATGAAAACTGTCAGAGGCAAAGAAAGAACCTAATTTTCAGCATCTCCATGCAGGTGGCTTTCCTTCTAGCAATCCACTGCTTAATGCATTTCACACCTTCTGACTGCCAGAGTCAATGAAGCAGGAGCTTTGTAACCTTCAATATATAACCTTGTGGAAACCCAGAGGAGATTTCTTATAATGGGGTTCCCTGAGTAAGGCTGGGTTTCTGTACAAGAAATAGTCTATCATCATGCCATAAGAGTGTATCATTATGCTTGTGCCCAAGGGTTCAAATTAAAGTTTCAAAAGCAGTGTCAATGCCCACATTTCTTATGTGTTAAAAGTTTACATTTAACCTTGCATTGCAGCTTTTAAATGCTGTTTTGTTTTGTTTGAATCTTATTCTTTATGCCTTTTACAACGCTGTCTTCTCAGCTACCCAATTAGTTCAACTTAACCATTGACCAACTTTCAAACCACAAGTTAGCCCTCCTGTACTATTTAATACCTGGTAGAACTGGTGTTAATTTTTGACCTCTTGCCTTGGAAGCTTCATCTAATTCTCTTCACATATTTGTCCTGGCCCTTTGTTCAGCTAACCTCATTTCTCTTCCTTTGTGCACCGTGGTTGTTTGTCATCCCCTAAACCTCATCTTCCACACGAGCTCCCAGTCCCAGTCTCCTGCATATACACTTGGCAATTCATTGTCCCACCCTCTTGCTCATCACACTCCTTCCATTTCTTTCTGCACATACATAGCCACTAACTCCTAAATTTCACTTTTGTCTACACTGCATTCAAATTAATTTGTTTTCTCCTCTGTACCTTGTCAACAGAAAGATCCCTGAGAGGCACACATTTTTGTGGAGCTTGGCTGTAATCACAGGAAGAATTAAGTTACTGCAGCCTTGAGTGAGTCCATAGCAGACAGACTTTCCAGAATTTTCAGCTAAATATCTAGCTAGTATTTTCTGAACACTTGCATAATGAAATTTTTCAAACGTGAATAGATTTAAAGAGGAGCAGCATGAATAATTCTCTAGCATAAAGCTTGTCAAATTTAATATTTTTACCTCAATAACTGGATGGAGTAAAAATTTTAATGTAAAAACCCAGAACATTTTCAATATGGGCAACATGGCACACTTTTTGTCTTCCCCTTTCCTCATAAAAGCTACATTATTATATCTGTAAATTGAGAAAAAAACCAAGAAAATAATAAAGCTGAGAAAAAGCAACTAATAAGAAATTTTTCAGCTCAAAACTCATTTGACAAACTAACTCTAAGAGCTGTTTAGAAGTGAAAAATGTTGGGACATCTTCACTACAGACTGTGCTATCTGATTCAGTAATACTATATACAGTTGGAAGCATAGTGTATTAATTGTCTCCAGTGGAATAACTTCCAAGGTGCCAAACCTCAAAGCAACTTCAAGGTTTTGTGCTTAAAAACACAAATAATATTAAACCAAAAATGTATGCCTAAAGACTACCTTCCAATTACCTTTTTACCATCCTCACAGAATTACTCAAGGCTAAGGCTAACCTTTCCAGCAGTTTACAAAAAATACGGTGTTTATGCTATATAAGAAAACTGTTACATATTTTGATATATGTAATACTTATATGCATAATAAGGATGAGGTCATATTCCTATCTGTTTTAATTTAGGCTGCTCCTCACTCACTTAGATCCAGGTTTCTTAGTAGCTATTCCAGACAGGTCAAAGTGGACTCTTTTTTCATTCAGCTTCTATTCATAGGAATGAATGATTATCATATTGAAAAAGCAAAATGTTTTCTCACCTTGAAGATCAGAACTGCTGATTTTTAAGCTACTTGACAAGATTCAGTACAACTTTTATTTTTTACCTCAAGATATCTGAATGATATAATCTAAATTTTCAAAGAATCTAATCACTTGCCATCCAGTGGATGTCACCACAGAATGTCCTGTGTGACTCCTTTGATGTATTTTCCTATCGCAGCAGTGAAGAGCTGGCTGGAAGAGCTCCTGCTCAGGCTCTGCTGAGTCCAAGAGTACCAACACTTCCTGCATTGGATCTGTGGGTATCAAGATTTTACTCTTTTTTTTTTTTTGCTTGTAAAAGACCTGGTGATTAATATATTATCCTCACACTCAATGCAGCATGTGTTTGGACTGCCAGAGGGGTATGGGAGATGTTCAGAAGCAGTGATTCCTGCCAATGTGTTTATCAAAAACTACTTTTGTATTTACTTGCTGGAAATAGTTACTCAGCAGATGAACTGCAGGCAAAGTCTGGGTTCAGGGGTCAAAAAGGGAGATCTTAGAACAAGCTACTTATTTACCCATGCCCAATGAGTTATCTGTTGCCCACAGCAGCTTTTATACGTGGATGACAGACATTTTAAGTTCGCCATCTGAGTGTACAGGCTCTCCTCAGTTACGTGTGATTGGAGTGACTGGGGTGGATGAGTGGGGATGGGAGCATTACTGGAGCTGGGGAAATCTCCCAGCTGTGCATTCCTGACCTGGGTAAAATTCAGCTGCTCTCTCACAAGCTCCACAGTTGTGCAAAGTCTCTGCAAGTTGCCTGGGCTGACGTTATGCTGCATCACACTGGGTGAGACTTGAGGGATGACCAACGAAGGAACATTTGAGCTGACATGGTACCCCAGAACACTTGGAAGTTGAGAACAGATACAGCCAAGGAAATTAAACTTTTGTTATGTGATCTGCAACTTAATACCCCTGCTGTTAAATGGCCATCCTTACATTTGAAAAAACCAAACAAGATGTGAACACCTATTAAGACTTTGATTCAATTGATTTATTCCTTTCTGCAATTTGAAAACTATGTTTCAGAATAGATTTCCTATGTTTTCCAGTTGCCAAGTATGGGATTAATTGCAGGTAAACTTTAAATCAGTGCAGTGAATGGTATGCCCTAGTAAGGTGAATCTGTCAATGTTATTCTTACTTCGCTTATAGGTCAGTTTTTTAAATGTTTCCCTCTAGGAAGTTGTTAGTTAAGGTTTCACAAAGCTATTGATAGGAAGTCTAATAGGAAAGATCTGTGTAAGATCAGATGAATCTCTATTGATCGCTGGAGTCTGTAGAGAGAGCTACACTCAACAGTTTTGTATAAGCACTACAGTGACTTCGTTTAATTGCTTCAATTCATATAGCTCTGGTCTCAGAGATCAGTCTTTCCAGATGCCAAGTCTGTGTAAAACACAATGACTTTTATTTTTCAGAACATTCAATGTCAGAGATATTTCCTGGAGTTCCAGGAGGATCCACGAAGCACATGATATTTTGGCTCCAGAAAAAAATCAATTGTTTTTAGACTTGGGCAAAATTTTCAAAATGATATAAAGGTTTTTGAGCCCAGTTCACATTGAAAATTGCTGCCCTATTGATCTCTGTGGGCTTTTGACTGACCAGTCACTGAGTGGATTTGGAAGTGCATTTTATCTTCTAAATTTTATTTTAATTGTAAAAACATATATAAAACCCACACCATTGCAATCTCACACAGACACATAGAGAATAAGGCAGTCACATTGTTTGAGGGATCAGTGCCCTACTGACTGTAGTCTTGCACTTATTTTAAATATTGCTATCTAACCCACTAAGCCCCTGAAATACTGGTGTGATTTCCCAATCTATCTGATCTTATATGCTAGCAGGACTAATCATCAGTTGTTATGTAGAACTGATCTGCTAAATACCTTACTGATCTTGAACTACAGCAAATTTCTGATGTAAAATTATTTTTTAATTCAGTCCACTTTGGAACAGAAGCAAGAAAAAAGTTGTTTGGATGATTCCAGTGCAAGATTACTGTGTGCTCTTGGTTAGTTTAAAGAGATGTGGTTCTACACCATGGAGAATTGTTGGGTTTGGCTCTTATTAACAGTCAGCTGAAATAAGTTTGAGTCAATGCACACTGAAATTAAACTCTCTCAGCTAAGGTCAAGTAGCAACTGGAGCCTCAGTTTGCCTCTAGTGGCTACTTTTACATCTGTGTTAATGCAGAGAAGCTAAGCAGTGTAAAAAAACCCCAGTTTTTGCACTTTCTATGCTGTACTTGACTGGTTAGATTTATGTGTTATTGGTTAAGCAACCAGGTCTAGGCTGCAGAAACATAAACACACAGCCTTCATATTGTGAACTCTGTATTTGAGCTAGAAGGAGGCAAATGCAACAAGGTTAGAAATGGTTTTCATTCTAATTCCCTATTTTCAGTGACTCATTACTTAAAGAAGTATTTTAGGCTGAATTTACCACACTTAGCTTCTACCAACATTTATTTTTCACCTGTTAGAATATTAGGGAGCAGTTATGAAAGAATAGTGGAGAGAATTTCTCTGTTATGAAAGAATTCTTGTGACATTAATAAATAAAAATAAATGCTATAGACAATAAAATTAAGAATTTAAAATAGAAATTGGCATGGAAATATTCATTGCCTTGGAGTATATCATGCTCTTACTGTGAAGAAAAATAATTCTGAGTTAACTAAGCATTAAGGATTCGTAAGTTGGCTTTGAGCACCAGTAATGCCAGCTATAGTTAAAGAAAGGTGTTCTTGTTGTACACAGTCTGTTGGTTTAGGAACAGATATTGCTTGATGAAACTAGTCTGTGAGAATTTTAAAGTATTAAATATTCACAATTACCATGTTATACTTCCATCTTTTAGCTTTGAAGAGAACTACAACTTAAAATATTTGGAATATACTGTGTCAGCTTGTGAATTTGCAAGCTGTGCAAGAGAGGGGTGGCAACAGCAGTTGTAAATACACATTGGTTTGAATTCCAGGCGAGCACCTACCTTGTCTGCCATGCACATATGCATGTGTCTGTTTCTATAAGCATGTCTTGACATATTAACTACTACAACTGGAGAAGCAGCATGTGCAGTAAGTTTATATAATGTTTCTTATCCTATTTAAATCTGCAGCTGCTGATTCCCTGATGTGTGCAGAACTGTGCTTAGTAGAGCCTTATTCTGATGGGTTGTAGTAACCTAAACAAAACTGTACAGCACTGTGGCCTATTCCAGAAATTAAAAAAAAGAAAAAAAAAATCTTAATTTTGCATAGTATTTTTTGCATGCAGCTTCTTCTTCTTCTCGGACCATGTGATCTTATACCAATCTTCTGATACTAATGCAAATCATGATACACAGGCCTGAATACCCGTCTTCACTACAGAACAGAACTGCACCAAAAGAGAAACAGTTCATGTTTTGGCTCACGTGAATGTAAACCAGCATATAAGCCAAATATGACATGGCTTTCCTTATATGAGACCATTTATATAGGTGATTTCTGCCTTCAGGAAATGATACAAGAAATAGCATTTTATTATAATATGATCTTGTTGTTATAGATGTGGGTCAGTCTATTTTTATGTGTGCTTATGTAATGCAATTATTTTTCCCCAGCTGAAACTTGGCTTACATTCCATAGAGAAGAACAATCCTACTAGTTACCAAAAGATTAAGTAGTTTAATATAAATAAATAAATAAATATACATCTAGAGAGAGAGAGAGAGAGAGAGTAAATACTATTCTTGCTCATTAAGATATATTTAGGTGGTATCTCCTTTTCATTGGATTGATGCTTACAACTATCACATCCAAAAGAGAAGTCAAAAATATTATGAATGGAAAGATATCATGATAATGTAGGAGACAGTTTTTGACCAATATTTCTGAACTGAGAATTGCAATTCAGATATTCACATAGGCTGTAATGTAAGGTGCATAACTGAATTCACTGAACATTTAATAAAAGCAATAAACCTTTCATGTACATCTTTGTGTCCCACTCTAAAGGACATTCTTGACTCCACTGGCTTTCTCTAAAGCCTTAGCTCCCAACTCAGCACATAAAAGCAATGCCATAAGCTAGCCATTGATAACAGCTCCAGGTGAGATTTGTGCCTACAGTAAAGTTACACTACACCATCACCGTAATTATTTCTGTAAGGTGAAGAATATGCATGGTGCTTTCAGGATGAACAAATGAAACTGCTACTTACATCCATGCATCCCTGGATGAGTGGGGAGAAAGCAAGAGACTTTCTCTTTGGAGCCAGAAAGGTCTGTCATCCATTTTTAGCCAATGATCCTAAAGTCTTCTGTGTTTTCTTGGAACTTTTAAATGTTCCCTGAGAACTCATCAACACCCCCTAATGCAGCATTTGTGCACTGCAAATCTGAAAGTCCCTCAGTTTAAACTTCATTTTTCCAGTTTAAATATTTGGAGGTTATGTAAAGAAGGGCAGATGTTCTTCCCAGTACAGTACTCTAATGATATTAATGACTATATAGTTGATGTTCCCATGCTGCATCATTTTCTTTCTAAAATTTAAGGCACAGAGGATTTCGATTTGCAAGAATTCCCTGGGGGGTAAGAAGCTAGGAGGGCTTGATGTACAGTGCCACGTGAAGCTTATCTTGGAACATGTGAAAATGAACTCGTTTCAGCAAAAGTATCTTTTCTGAAGTTCAGTTCCTCTTGAACACTTAAGAGCATGCAGCAGCTCTGTTATCAGTGGATATTGAAATCAAATCATGTTGTGGGAAACTGCAAATGTAAACCAACATGAGTTGGTTCTTCCACAAATAGGCATCAGCCTGCACAGACTACTAACGTATACAGCTCTGTGCTCAAAGCAAAAAGAATATCCTGCCTGCTTTGTTGTGGTAGCCAGGAGACCGAGTTCTCCATTGAAACGTGTTTGTTGAACCTTGAATTCTACAGCAAACAGGTACTCCCACCTCTTACTATTGTCTGCAATTATTTTACTAAGAATATTAGTTCGCACTCGTCATTATTTTCTAGATAATAAATGAGATTTTGCCAGATTGATTTCCTAGCATGAGGAGGTAGCACATAGCTTTAAAGTCCAGAACAAAAACTCCCTTTTACTGACTGAAGCTACTATTTACATTTACATTTACATATTCACTTACATATATAGATCAATGAGAGCACAATGCCCACTATGCCAGCACAGGAAATGTATAAGTTGACTCCACAAAGCCTGATGACTCAGGATCATTGGCAATGGAATATAAATTTCTCAGAATCTGAATAGTCCATTCGTTGTCAGTTGCAGAAACAGGCTCCATTAATATTCTCTGTTGCTTGTCAAAGAGGGGAATGCTGTTGCTGTGTGTCCACATGACATAACAGCACTGGAAAAAATGTTATAAAGGACTCACTTCTTGTTGTTCTATGTGGGTTGTTGGACCTCACAGCAAACAGGAGAGGCTTTGTCTGTTGCTTTAATTGCAGTCATGTTTGGCAGGCCTAGTGGATACCTGTTCTGCTGCAATCATAATTCTGAATTCTCAGGTAAGGAAAACCTCTTATCAACGTCCAAAAAAGCTTTGTTCAATGTTTGCTGCATTTCTGGTTTCCTTCTACTGCCTTTAACTGTTGGCATCAGGTTTTTGCATTAGCCTCACAAGGAGAGATCTGTTTGCTCAGAGAAAACCTCTGCGTTATCCCACATACATCAAGCATGTATTGCCTGGTATTTGCAATCTGACACCACCAATACTAAAAAATACAGAAAAAAGGGTCTCATTTACTTGTTTGAACACACTATTAGATAAAAAGTTTTGAAAATAAATAATAGTCTGCACGCATACTTTGAGTCATTTGCTCTTATGTCTAATACAAGTAATATTTGGGATTCTTTCCTCTTCATCTACTGCTGGACCAATTTATATTTTACTAGGAATGTCCACATGTGGCTGTGAGTCACTAAGTCTGACACATGTTGCTCTGAAAACTGTTCTATTGCTCTCCAGGGAGAGCAAGTTAGAGCAAGTTCTCACCCTGCCATTGTGTTTTTAGGACCTTGGATGGGACTTCCTCCTCTTTTCCCCATGCTGTCAGGCTTTGCTGTCCAAGCAGACCCACAGGATGAGCTATTTATTCACTTCCAGATATTTTTCAGCAGCAGTTATAGATCTAAAAATTCTACAAACAATTATTAAAATAACCCCTGCTTTTGTGGCCTATTTCAACAGAATTGTTTTCCACCTAAGAAGTGAAGACTGCAACCCTTTCTCATTCGGCTTCTGTTCCCAAGAGTGATGTTTATTCTGTGCTGCCTCATCAACTCGCCTTCTTTGTGCATATTAAAAATACAGCCTTAGCTCTCAGAGTGACTACTAGCTTTTGGATGACAGGTCTGGAGTATCCAGCCTGAACAGAGTGTCCAAAGGAATGCTCTGCTGCAAGGCTGTTATAATCTTCTGCGCAGTTGGAGTCAAAGCCTTCTACTAAGGGAAACGATAATGGCCCTCATATGCAGAGTGTGCCCACATACCTTAGGAAAGAGCATGCAGGAATACAGTTCTGTGCCAAAAAAAGCTGTGTGGTGGTTACCCTCTTACCCACTCATAACCACGATATTGCTCATTATTATCCCTTAAAACTACATCTAGGAAACTCCATGTTTAAAGGCTGCAAATCTCCTGTTACTTCCAGCTTTGCCTGGTACAGGCTCCCTCCCTTCCCCCTTTCTCTTCTTGACCCATTTACACTCTGTCCCTTTCCACACCACTTCTCCTCTGTGGTGTGTCTCTTTTCCTACGACCCCCGTCCTTTCCTCTCCCTCAGGACCTTTGTTCTTACCCATTTCTTTTGGCCTGTCATCCATTCCAGACCACACAATTCTCCGCTGTAACTTCATACCTCTTGTCTCTGGGGCCACCTCCTGCTTCCTTCAACTCACTTAAGATCTGCCAGTGCTCCAAGCCCTCCCCTAAAATCCAACTGACATGTCCAAGCTTCTAACTTCAGCCTTCTTCTGGTTCAAGAGTCCTCATCAATATTCCTAATTTGCATTTGACTCATTCTTGCAAATTACTTTTTCTGCTTTTACAACTCATTATTCTGGCCCGATGCTCCCCAAACACTTAATATACAACATGGCTCTGGATTCATTCCTGAACTGACAAACCCATAACTTCCCTATCTGCCTTTGAATTTCTTTAGGATGAAGACCAACTCTGGAAAGCTCTGTAGTCTTGCAACTTTATGAAAGCAGGAATTTTCAAAGGCTTCATCAATGTCTCCAGATACAAGCTCTCCCAGGCTGCACCTACACCTACATCCAGGGCATGTTGGGCTGAAACCTCTCTAGAAAACACTGCAGTTTCTTTCAAGTACTCATGCTCAAGTTTTCTTCCCAGGAAAAAAAGACTGTTGCCCACCCAAGCCTCACTCTGGTCGGGAGTTGGGATGCAGTCAGGCAGGCACACAGATCTGAAAGCTAGGAGGTATTACTGGCTGTCCAGTTTAGCATGACATTTGAATCAACTTTGATAAATATTCTGGATGAGTGGCAAAATCAGTTGATTGTATTGATAATAAGTCAGTCATTATTTCTTAACATCAGCGTGGACATCAAGTTCTCTGGACAGGGAGACAGTACTGCTGGAATCACCATGGACCACAATATGCTTGCTTCAACTGGTAAATAACCACATACACCTTCTCTCTTCCTTCCCAACTTCTTAAAGCTTTCAGACATCCATTTTCCTGGCTTAGAGCTGTACATAATATATACAATTTTTTTTCCCTGGTGATTGCCCTCAAACCCTCTTTTCTGTCCTCCACGTTGGGGAAGAATCACATGACAGACTGAGGACTGTCACTGGTGAGAAAGGTCACACAATGAGCTGCACAGGTTATTAGAAGTGTGATAAAAAGTCCCATGCAGGCTATTTTTGATTAACAAGGCTATCTTTAAGGCATGTTAAGCTGTATCATAGAAATCAAGATCTTGGAAATGTCAAATTATTTGGAAAAATATAAATAATGATTCTCTTTTTCTTGGTTTATGTAGATACTTGCTGAGGAGCCATTAGATCACACAAACCCAATATGCAAACTGAATGGAAAATGTACATTACTTTACTCTCATGCCCTTAAATGGTACTCAAGATTTGGATTTTGGAAGCCATGTATATGGATGTTCGTGCACATGCTCTTAGAAAAATAATCAGTATTTGGCTACAGCACAAACACCTATTCAACGAGTTACAAGAATACTCAGAGAGAGACCAAATTTAGCTACTCCAAAATCTGTCATTAAGCATACTGCCAAAATCATATTAAATGCCATACTTACATATAGAAAACAAGTGTTCGAAATTCTCTGCCTTTGGAATACAGATGGAATTCTAGTATTAAATAAAATGGCAACAGAACTAATGTTTAAAGAGCATATGTGAATGATGTTTAATCTATTTTTACTCAATAAATTTTTATTGACAAAATAATGGGTTTATTATACATCACGAGCTGACACACTATGGTTAGGGCAAGGATTGAAGAAGAGACAGAGAACAGAAGGTACCTTTATTAATTTCATATGTCCTTTTATTTTAATCAAATAGTTATCCATTTGATCCAATTAGGCAGCTATGTGCTGTTTCAAATCCTTGGTTTCAGTTACTACTTCCAATATACATCCTTCAAGGAGCTTTTCCACCTGTGTTATCATTTTCTGTAAGGGGCTACACTCTTACAGTCACACCTATGACTATGTTTCCCTTTAAGATTTTCTGAGGAAAGGGACAAAGTCTTTCAAGCATAAATACAATAATGGCACATAATTAGTTAAGTCGTAATTTTAGAAATGTATTTTCTTAACAGGGTATGTAATACCATCCCCCAAAACATCAATATCATCTGAAGAATAATCAGTACAGGTCAAGCATCCTAAAGAGTTTGAAAGAACACCAAATTGCACCATTCTTTGAGCATCTTCTGCAGAGCCCAGCTAATTTAATGCTACAATAGAATAATCTAGTTCTTTGGCAACTGTCTGACTTAAAACAGTTCAACAACATTCAACATTGGGAACATTGGGAAATAATTTTCAAAAAAGCTCTGAATGACTTCAGTTATAGTTTATTCTTTGTTTCTAACACACAAATTTCTTCAAGTAAGAGTTCACTGGTGGAAAGTAGGAATTTTCTCATCCTTTACTATTTTTTGCATCTGTGTTTTAGAAGAGTTAAAATGTGTGTTATCACTAATTATTACGATTAGGTTAATACTGTTTTCTGTAATTAGTTTCTAATGAACATATGTTTATTGATGAAAACTACAGCCTATATGCAATGCCATTTGAGCTGAAGGGGTGTGAGAAGTCTCATCATTGCTCATAATAAAACAACTATAATATATTTTGCTTAGGCACCAATTCTGCAAATACTTAATTATGAGCTCCTTTTTACTGCTGTGAAAAAAAATCATTTAAATAGACAGAAACTGTCAAGATAGTATGGTAAAAGCCTGATTGTCTGAACTGTTTGAACATGGGCATAGTTGTCAAGCTTAGTTCTTAAATATTCTAAGACACGTTCTGAAGTAAATACTCTACTGAACAGGAGCTGAGGCTAGCAAGTCTTGTCAGAGATGGAGCATCTCTATCTCATGTCCAGTGCAATGCTGTCCTCATCATGGGGATCAGAGGGTAACAGTATGCATCCATAATACCTAAAAGGTTGTACTTAGTCTTGTCATTTGTATTTACTTTTATTGATATTCAACTGATACTTATTACTGGCTGCCTATTAGAACTTATCATTATTTCTGTTCTAGTAATTTGGGCCAAAGTTGGAAGTGTAATTGTAGAAGGGAACATGTATAAAAGCAAGACAAAACTTGGTCATTGATCATTACTGGGATTAACAAAAGATGTATTGAGTTTTTAGAGTTATTTTAAGACATATATAATTATATGCCAAACTATCAAAAATTCAGAATTTACTTTGTCAGTTTTTGCCTTTAGGACAGAATGACTTTAGGGAGATGCTGTGTGGTCTGAAAAAAAATGACGATTAGTATAATTAAGATTGTGTTCTGTGTTCTTTTATACTTTGCCTCAAACTGCATATATGTATGTATACACAGTTTTGAAAATATCATATTTACATCTGATCACAATCCTCCATCCTCCCTCTTTCCCAGTACACTTAGGCCTCATACAGGTCTATGCTGTGTAATGTTCTTTTGCTAACAGATCTCTTTGCAGGTGAAGTCCATCCTAGGCATTCCCGTGAAATAACAAGGGCCTTCAGTTTTCACTGTTTTCTGAACTAGGATCAGAAAATGAATGAAGGCGATATTTGTCTTTAGGAATACAGGGCACTGATGGAGACTATTCAAGCAGGTGGCACATCTGAGACTAGTTTTATTTTGTGAGCTGGCCAGGTTGTAAACCAGACGAGGCCCATCACAAGGAATGTGTGCATACCGAACGCACCCGTATTTCGGGAGCGCAGGAGGAGCCTGGCTCAGCGATGCCTGCCTCAGACCGTCTGCTCGGGGATCCCCTCGCCGGCCGCGGCGGAGGGCAGCCCCTCTCCCGCAGGACCCGCACTTTCCTTACTGGTGCCCAGCTGTTCTGCCTCTGCTCCAGGTCTGTTCTGCGCAGAGGATGGGGCCAAGAGCCACAGACAGGCTTTCCCGGGTTCCCCGGCGCCCACCATCCGACCTCGGCAGCACCTGGCGGGACCCTCGAGGACCGGACCTCCCCCTCCCCGAAAAGTGCGAGGCGTTATTTTTGAAAGCGCCCAAAATAGCGCGCGACTGCTGCACAAGTCTCCTTATTATTCCTCCAGCGTCGGCAGTAAATCAGGGGGAGGATGCACCTCCGCCGGAGCCCTTGTCGGCAGCCGCGTTTTCGGTGAGGGCGATGCCCGCCGGCGGTGGCGGCTGCCGGGTGCCGGCTGCGGGCGGCCGGGGCGCAGCGGCAGCGCAGGCGAGGGAGGAAGAGGAGCCGCGGCGGCGGCGGCGGCGGCAGTTTCCCCTTTCCCCAGCCCTGGCTCCGCGGGCGCATGCTCACTGTGCCCGCAGCCCTGGACCATATTTGTCAGGACTACTCGAGAGACGGAGAAAGAGAGAATTTGGGGGGGTAAGGAGCGGCGGGTTCCGATCTGATCCGCAAGCCGTTTAGGGAGCCGCGATGGCAAAGGCTGGTGACGGGTTTTAATTTTCCCCCTAGGTGAGGATGAAAGTTAGAGAGAGCGCGAGAGATAAAGGGAGAGACGCACCTCCTCTCCCTCCCTTACGAAACGTATCTGGGGAAGGGGAGGGGGGCTTCTCCCCGACCACCTCGAGCAGAAAGGATGGAAGTTAATGCCGGGTAAAGTGGGCAAGTGACTCGCAAGTGGCTGGGGAGCGGCTGGGGCACCGGGGATCTCACTAAATCATAAGTGTACGAGTGTGAAAGAGGAACAAAAGAAAGAGAGAGGTGCCTGGTATTTCTTTTTCTCTTCCCAAACACATGAAGGGAGTACATGTATATATATATGCGCTGTATATTTATATACATACACAGGCACGCACGCACGTATGTGTATGCACATATATATATACACGGGGGAGGGAGCTGTGGAAATGTGTTTGGGGGGGCCTTTTTTTTGGGGGGGGGGGGTAGTGGGTTCCGAAGGGAGGGGGAAGGGAAGGGGAGAGACATTTTGCAGACTTGCCCCACCAATGAGCTTGTCAGTTGGCTCCATTTAATGACACTTACGGGGCACCGCCGTGCTGTTGGGAACAATGTGATGCGGGTGCCGCGGCCGGGCGGCGGGGGGAGAAGGTGGGGGGGCACGGGTGTGCGTGTGAGCGCCGGGCGGGGAGGGAGCGGAGCGGAGCGGAGGGAGGGAGGGGGCTCGCTGCCACCCGAGCCCCCCCTCCGCAGCCCCGGCTCTTTGTTCGCACAGGCTGAAGGACGGGGAGAAGTGCGGGCTGCGAGGGGGCAATGCGCAGCGGAGAGGGGTGCGAAAAAGGGTTTTTCGGTCGGAAGCGGCGAGAGGTGGCGGCTGCCGGGATATACCGGTTGAATGTGCCGTGGGTCCCCGTGTGCGAAGGCCTCTACCAGCGCGCAGCAGAGAGTTTGTATTTTCCGTCGCTCCTGCACTTTGTGTGATTGTGTGCGAGAGATATTTAAAATATAATCATCTCCCAATTTCCGCCATTTTGGGGAAAGTTTGCACACACATACACATACAAAAAAAAAAAAAAAAGGCAAGCTTGTAGCAATTTTTTTTTTTTTTAAGAGACGAAAAAAAAAAGTCTTTTGCTCGAGTGCTCAGTTCCTGCCTCTGTGCGGTGCGTGCGCCGCGCTCGCTGCGGCAGACATGTGAGGCGGCGGGGGAACGGCCCCTGCCCGCTTCGGGCTGCGTGCGGCGGCGGGGGCCGGCGCCTGTCACCGCCGCCGGCTCCGCGGGCCGGCCTCGGGGGGCTGCCGGGGGCTGGCCCCGGGGTGCCGGCGGTGTGTGTGAGCGCACATACACGTGAGTGCGTATTTTGCCGACGACGGGGGCAGGGAGCGGGGGGGGGGGCGGGGGGCAGGCAGGGGCAGGGAATAGGACGCGGCTTTTCTGTTAAGTTGCGCGCTCTCGGCTGAAGTGCGGCCGGGGTGGGGGAGCGGCCCCCCGCGCACACGCCCGTCTCTCCCTCCCCGTCTCCGCAGCCGGTGCATATAACAACAGGATATAGGCACACTTGTTCTCGCTAGTGCGTGTGGGGCGGTGTTTTTTCGGTGGGGGGGGGTGGGGGGCGGAAAGCGATTTTTTTTTTTTTTTCGGTGGTGGGGGGGGGGAGGGAGCGGCGGCCGACGGGAAGGCGCTCCCGCGGAGCGGCCGCCCGCCCCCGGCCGGGGCTTCGGAGAAGCGGCCGGGGCTACAGCGCCCGGGGCGGAGGGCGCCGCGTCGGGGCCGCAGCGGCGGCGCACGCTCCCCACCCCCATGGTTTTCCCCCCTCCCCGTCGGAGCGGGCGCACGCGAGAGCGTGAGAGAAAAAGTTGGAGCGCGGGGCCGGGCGCTGGCGGCTGCGGGGCCGGGCGGGGGCGAGCCCTCCGGGGAGGCGGCGTGTGCCGGCCCCTCCCGCGGGAAGGGGTGACTTCTCTGCCCAGGGATGCCCGGAGATCGGCTGCGAGCGGCCGAGGAGCGAGCCCCCGCAGCCCCCTAGAAAAAAAGAGAGCTCGCCTCCCTCCTCCTCCTCCTTCTCCTCCGCGCTGGGGGAGGGGAGGAGGGAGGAGAAGGTAACATTTTTTAAAATTTTTTTTCCTTTCCACTCGGAGGCAACCTCCTTTTCCCGGATCCCGGTCCCGGGGGGTGGAGGCGAAAGGGGGGGTGGGAAGAAAAAAAAAAAAAGTGAGGGACCCGGTAAACAAGCAGAGTCCCTCTCTCGTTGTGCAACTTCCTCAGGAACACTTAACACCCAGTTCCTCTCCCACCCCCGCCCGCACCGCGCTCGCCCCCACCGCCGCCCCCTCGCCGGGGCAGGGGGGCACTCTTCCCCCGCTCTGTTTAATTGCCCGGGGCGGGGGCGAAGGATAAAAAGGCAAATTCGGGAGGGAAAGGGAGAGACTCGAAAACCGCTTTCCCCGAGCGCTCCTCCCCAGGAGCCGGGCGGGCGCTTTTGTCTCGGCGGTTCTGCCCGAGCCTGGGGAAGACGCGGACCTGAGCCCGGGTTTTCTCCAGAAAGTTTCAAGTGCAGCAAAAACACGCCGCAAAACTGGCCAAGGAGGGACCTCTGCTGGTAGGCCGCGGGCTGCCGGCGCGGGGAGCGGCGGCCGCGCCCGCCGGGCCTCGCCGCAGCGTTCCGGCCGCCGCCGCGCTCCGCCGCGCCGGGCGCAGGGACAGCGGGCGGGCAGCGGCTCCGGGCGGGCCCCGCCGGGGGCTCGGCCTGCGCGGGAGCGGCGGGGGGCGCGCCCTGCGGCCGTGCCGCTTGTCCCGCTCGGGAGCGCGGCGGGAGCCCCGCGGTTTTCAGGCTCGAGGAGCGGTGCGCGCGTTAGGAGGCCCCTGGAGATGCGGCAGCCTCCCCCCGGGGCGTGAGGGTCACGGCCTCTTCCGTGTCATTTAATTACCTGTGCTTCAGCAGCGCGGTGTAAAAGCTTTACGGCGAAAGGCAGCGGGAGTTACGTTTTCAGTTTTGTTCTATTTTCTTTATTTCTTCCGTATAGTTGAGTGGCACTGAACCGATCATTTTTGCTGTTTCTACTCATGAATGGATGCTCGGTCGTGGGTGCTAAAAATCAGGTGGTGAGCATAAAGCTCATGATATAAAAAGTTCAGCCTATATCATTTTAGGAAATAGTCTGTGCTCAGGATTGTAACACAGTTTTCTTAGTGCAAATCTTAAAGCTGTTCAGGAACCAATGCTTTTTACCAAGAAAGTTACCACGTTCCCAGAAGTCTGTATGATGAACATCTGTACGAGAGAAACTCCCTGAAAGTAGTGGCTGAAGGCAGCAGAGTTTTCCGCTTTTATCCGGGTGGTGCCGGGTAGGCGTTATTTCCCGGTGAGACTTCAGCAGCTTTGGCTGTGGCCCAGTTGGTCTCCTGAACTGGTGCTCTAGTGAAGGTGGCTGAAGCAATCCTCTTGGATGGTCCTTCTTGTCAGTTGGACAATGAACTCTGGTTGGTAATGTACTGTGGTTTAGTTTGTGGTGTGTGTTTTCCCTTCAGTTTACTGAGGTTTTTTAGAGTATTACTTTAAAAGTTTCAAGCACTTGTGATGACTTCTTTTCCTCTAACTTGTTGAGGGTTTTTTTGGCATCACCTGTTCTGTGAAGAGAGATGGTTGAGTTTTAGTGGGCTGTTGAATTTAGTCTCATCTGTTTTTTGATACTGCTGGTAGGGAGGATGATGGATTGTGAGTGATGGGTGTGAGGAATCAGTGATGAGCTGGCATGAGCCTTACTGAAGAAAGCAGTAGCATGTGTGTAGTCATAGCTTGTTAGTGCTCCAGTAGTAGGACTGCTCATCACAATGGGAGATGCCAGCAGCTCTTTATGAATGGGGGAGAAGGGAAAGTCTATAAATGCAGTAACCTGCTGCATGTATTTAGGAGCTAGTAACCTGCTGCATGTATTTAGGAGCTAGAAAAGGTGAGCTAATCATTTATGAACAGTAGAGCTTATGGGAGCTGATAATAACTGACAGATGAGGAAGAGGTGGGCATGAGTCAGACAAAAGGGATGCTCAGATGTATATTGAATTAACTTTGGGTAGGAAATAACAATTTGAAACAGGTCAGGTGATAGGAGGTGTGAAGATTCAGTGCAGGCAGTGTCTTCATAGGGGAAGGAAGAAGGAACAAATAAACAGAGAAGTTGTTTGTAACTTTCTGTGCCTGGTTCAAGCACTTAAGAGGATTTAAGACACAGGATTTCCAAGTTGTTGTGTACAACTCTTACTATCTGAGTAGGTTGAATCTCCACTCAGGCCTGCATGGACAATAGCAGAAATAAGGGAACCATGAAAGCTTTGCAGAGGAAATACTTTTCTAGTGTGAGGTACAGGCTGTTTATAAACAAGGAAAGGCTGTCAGTGGTAAGTTTCATTAGATGACACAATAGCTTTGGTATTGGGTAACTATTATTGTAGTGTCTTGTGGATATTTGAAAATGAGGCAGTAGATGAAGGCTGTGTGTAATTGTTACCCAGTCTCCAGCAATGGTACAGCAATAACTGTGTTACCTTGCTGACAGAGACCAGACTCGGATGAGGACAGCATGAACCTCCTTTAAGCCCTGGTGCAGACCCAGGCTTCACAGTATTTTTCAATGCTTTTGTGGTCATATTCTTCCTGTAGGAAAAAGGTTTAAAGCCAAAATATTGGGAAACAGGAGTGAACATACAGAGTAGACGTGGAGCATCTAGTAGTCAGAAGAGTAGCAACAGATAAAAAAGAGTAAATAATGCTAAGGGGACATCATCAATAGGAACTCTGGTCCTTTTCCTGTTGCAAGCCTTTGAGTGGCCAAGAATTTTAAGCTGTGTCCCTTTGTGAATACATATAAAAGCTATATCTCATCTTTAAAATACCTTGCTTGTAATAAACTTCAAGAGCAACAGGCAAAATAGTGACATTTGCTCAAACAACTTTTCAACACAGAGAATAGAAACATGGCAGAACTAGCAGTTTCCAAACAATGAAAAATAAGATTTTTGAGGAAAATGGGTATCTGAAAATACTTCTTTTAGTGAAATATTAAAATAATTAAACCTTTAAACAGTACAAGAAAAAACACATATTAAAATGTGGTGGGTAGCATCAAAGAATTTTACCATTTCCTGCACTGTTCCTGTTGTGGTTGTTTTTCTGTAAGTGAAGAGTCTGGTGCAAAAATATGAAGGGTGAGAAAGAGGCCAAGTGTGAGATGTGCCCAGCTCAAAGAGAGGACTGTGAAGAGAGAAGCAAGGCTCACCCCAGTGGGTTTACAGTCAATTGGCTTTGCTTTTGCTGTCATGAAGCTCGAACTCACTACTGTTGTCAAATATAGGGAACTTACATTGCATGGAGTAGTTCTGCTTCATGTGGCTTTGGGAGTGTAACAAGTCAGTGCTGGTAATATTCACATTCTTACATGTTAAATAAAACTAAGCTGAGTATCCACTTGTCCCTGGTGTCTAGAAGTTGGTGTATTTGCAGCTCTGGTACACAGAGTTGTTCCCTTCAGATCCACTTTGTTTTCCTTATTTACTGGATATGGGAAAATGTGCCCTTATAGCTCATGAGTTCTACACCAGGCAGCCTTGGAGATGTCCAAAGTAAATGTATACAATATGAGGACAAAAATGCTAACCTGTTGCCTTTGTTTCTGAACATCCATCGATGCTGGTGTCACCCAGTCCAGTGCGGAAGAGGGACCATGGCTTGCCTGTAGAAGGATATTGTCTCTCTTGGGATCTCTTTTTCCTTTGAAACTCACTCTTGGTGTCACTTGCTGTGATCTCCTCTGGGTCTGTGTTCCCAGTTTTGGGTCTCCTCATAGGAGTTATCAGCTGGGGAGAGGATCAGTATGGGGAAAATCTGCTAGGCTGTCTTGTCGTGGCAGCTACAGAAATCCTCAAAAGTGCAAATAGAAATACACAGAGATGCATAAGAAGAAATGACAAGTTAGTGCAGACATGTTATACAAGTCTTGCAATGATGACTGGTGGCTTTACTGCTGAACTCTTTCTGCTGCCCAGTGACCAGTATTGAGTTGACCCCACTGGTTAGAAATCATACAGGCATTTCACAGTTAGCATCTCAGATGTTAAAAATTCGGGTAGGGGTCAGGTCGTTTTTTAAAGCACTGACTGGAAGGAAGACTCCTGTTACTACTTTCTGATGTACTCACTACATAACCCTATAATTACTTCAAAAACTACTTGTAAGTCTAATTGGCATATTCTGTCCTGCTTCTTTGCTTTATATCTTTAGACAGTCTCTCACCAGAGGAAACTATCTAATTTTTAGTGCTGTTATTCTCAGTAGTCTCCTCTGTGAAGTGCACATTTATCATTGAACCTGTTGGTAAAAATGAAGGTTTTTCTAAAGGATGTATCTTAATCTTATTAAATGTGCTTGTTTATTTTAGTGGCTTTATTACATATGTCTGAAACAAAGTTAATGTTGAAATATTAATATGCAGCACACTTCTCCTACGGCTGTGAGAACTGAGGTAGTTACATCCCTAAAGGCAGATTCTGGAGATGCTTTTGGAAGACGACTGCTCCAAGTACTTACTATTATGTCCTTTCCTTCACATTAGGTGGCATTCACTGACAGGCCCCTTATTCGTCTAGTATTTTTACTACTTTTCTGGCAGTGCCGTAGCAGAAATGATACCAGATGAAATCATTATAGAAGGAGTTATACTAGTTCAAAGAACTACATCAGAGCATTAAAAACAAAAAAATTAAAGGTGTAGATAAGACATTCTTTAGTTTTCTTTGTTCTGAGATTTAGATGTAGCTATTGCAATGAGTTCTTTCTTTTTTAGTACCGTGGTGCTGTAACAATTTTACTGGTCTGTATCTTGTTTCTTGCTATCATTACTAGAGGGATATGGGCCTATCTTTCATCTGTTCAAAGTCAACAAAGCTGGAAACAGATACTTTGTTAAAAGTGATTCCTTTTTGTAAATTAATTTCTATCTGTGTTGCCCTATGACCTTTTCATTCCCACCAAGAACACTTCTGAAGGCTGCAGAATGTGAAACATACACAGATTGTGCCTTTGACGTTGAGTTAATTTCAAAAGGAAAGCAATAATGAATGTCTTTAGACATCTCCAGAATGTATCATTATTGCTGCTTGTTACCTGAGGAAAGTTTCTTATGTGCAATTAAGTCAGAATTTGTATGTTTTCTTGAGACAAGTATGCCCTGAACATTTCTGTTACCAATTTTTCATTACCTTTCATGGTTTGCTCCCTGCCTAAGTAGGCTAGACTCTTTCAGCTTCCCAGCCCCCAAGTAATTTTCGTGTCTGTAATGGGAGTGGCACTATGGGAGATGGCAGCATCTGATGGAGCAGCTGTGCTGTCCAATGCTCCTTGCTCTGTGGTACAGCAGCTGCTGAGAGGTAGCATTTCTCCACAGCCTTCCAAGTCTTCTCCCAACTTCTGTCATACCTTCTGCAGAAATCATTGGATCATGTTTTCTGTAATAAACCACAGGAGGGTTGAGTGAAGTGTCCTCTAAATAGAATGATAATTTAAGATTACTTAGAGACTTCAGTTAATGCAGAGCACAGCTTTGTGTTTGCTTAGCCAGGCTAATCCTGGGGAGCTTGTTCCACCAATGTGCTTGAACCAGCATGTTTTGTGTCCTTAAACCTTCACGGGTGCCTGGAGAGATCCCATTTTTTAGCTACTCCTTAGCAGCTTGGGTCTTGTGTTCTTGAGGGAAGGCCTGTGCCTCTGCCACTGTGCTGCGGTTCAGTTTGCTCAAGCCTGCTTGAATTGATTTGCAGTCGTACCTGATACTCAGATCAAGCAGAGATCCCAAGTTGTGCTGCAGGAGCTTGCCCTGAGGTAGGGTGGTGGATTTGCCTGGGATTGTAAAAGATGAGATCTCTGGCTTTGGGGAATTTCTTCTTAGTTTGCACTGAATTTGTTTAGATTTATTGATGTTTTATAAAATGAATTTTTGTACATTTTTGTAATGGTTTTCAATACTTTCTCACAGAGAATTACCTAAAGGTGGGAAAGACACATTTAATCATTTGGTTCTTCTCACTTCAAACTTGTCATGCGAAAAACATGAGGTTTGCTCAAAAAGCGTTCTGTGAGCCCTGCCTACCTTGTGAAATAAAGGGGAACGCAAAGGCTTTTACTCTTAGCAGTGGATACTGACTCAGGTCCAGCTTCTGTTATCTTGTTGATAACTGTGTAGTTGCTGTAGTATAATGAAAGAACTCATGGAGAAAGGTGTTCCTCACTTCTGCTAGAAATGAAGAGGAAACCAAGGAGAAATGAAGGGAGTTCAAATTGTGTACCCCAAACCAAACTAGTATGTGTCTGTAGTGGGGATGTTACAGTGATTGATACTGTTTTTCTGATGAATACAATGTAAATTCAATTATTTTTCATGCAACTAAATTGAGTTAATTTTTGTTCCTTTTTGTTATGGTTTTCAATAATTTCTCACAGAGAATTACCTAAAGGTGGGAAAGACACATTGAATCATTTGGTTCTTCTTACTTCAAACTTCAAACTTTTTCTCCTCAACCTTTCAATAAAACGCTTCTAGATGACCAGAGTTTACTTCTGCTTGGTTTGCATCTTTTTCTGTTATTGGAATGAGCAAATAGCACCTTTTTGTTTGGTTGGTTGTTTTTTTGTTTGTTTGGGTTTTTTGGGTTTTTTTTTTTTGTGAAAAGTCAAGATCTCCAGAAAGTATTTGCAGATTCAGAGTGGGACCTAAGTTAGAAATTAGGCTTTAGAAAACAAGGTTAAACTTTGAGGAAGTTCTCTATCTATTTTATTTTCAAATACTGATACTTGCAGCAAAAGTTTGCAGTCTCCAGATGGGGTATGAGGCTTAAAAAGTATTAGTTTAAAAGTTCAGAGAGTTTACATTCCAAAAAGTTCAGAAACTGCAAATTTCAAAAGTAGTGAGGTTTTGCTAATAGTTCACAAACAATGACAGCTAATTTTGCCACAGATTATTTCAGCTGCTAGGCATAGTGCGGCCGTTCTTCAGAAACAAAATTATTAAGTCAGATTCCACATTGCACAAATAGTGAATTAGGTGCCAGGCCACAGATTAAAGATTGCTGGGTTTGTGAGAAGGGGAAAGGAAGAAGTTGGTGGCACTCACAACTGGCTGCTAGAAACACTTGCAGTTCAGTGCAACTGATGGTGACAAGTGGTGAGCTGAAGCCGGGGGTCAGAGGCAAATGCAATCTACTTCTGTTGCTTGTGCGAATTCTTTATCACAGAAAGGGATGTCCAGATGCACTATTTTTGAAGGCTAACATTATATTCTCTCCACTCACTGTTCTGAAACAGAGGGATCCAGTAAAGTCAAGTCTTGCAAAGCAGTAGGTTTCTCTGGTGTGCTTCTCTAAGATGGAAATAAGTTTTAACAAATACAATTCAAAATTTATATTTATAGAAACAGATGAAGAATATTCAAGTGTCCTGAGTCAGACCAGGAAACTGACAGTTTCAAATTAATTTTGAAATTTTAATTTGAACTTGGGTAAAGCATTCACATCAGCATGCTATCCAATATTAAGGAAATCCAGTTCTGCTAATCAGTGCTTAGTGTATTTATTAGAGGCATGCAGTCATGTCTTGCCTTTCCTAGAACAGATGTTTTTAAATGTACTTGACATGTTTTCCTCATGTCAATTTATTTGCAGTTTGAAATTTTTCTTTTCTCTCCAGTACAGCCCCATTGCCTCCTAGTGTGTGAAACAGGCATTATTTTCAAAGTTTCAGAAAGATTTCCCCTTACTTTCATTACATCATGTATATTATCAGCCTTGTCATCAGTTGTCCATGTTGCCAGTGTGCAGAGGGAAGCATTTGATACAAATCTGTGAAATGCATTAGAAGAAAGACCTGATGATATAAGCATTAAACCACTTACAGAATTTTCAGATAACCTTTTTCTTTTTTTTTCCAGTACATGCATCATGAATGAATCTGCGTCTAGTGGAAATGGTCAGGAGTTTGATGTGTTTAGTGCAATGGACTGGAAGGATGGCATAGGTACTTTGCCAGGAAGTGACCTAAAGGTAAGATATGTAATTTTTTCAATAAAAATGTTAAATGACAAAAGGATGCATTTGAAAAGCTGGTGTGTAGGTATCTGCTTTTATGAATAAAACATGAATCTGCAGTTCTGAGTTAAGAGACTGTAGCCTGTTAGGTTTTAGCTCTGGAGTTTCTTGATTCAGTTTGTGGTGCTGGCACAGACAGCCGTCATCCCTGTAGGAAGGCATAAATTAGCACTGCCTCACTATACAGACAGAATTAATCAAATGCACAAAATCCCAAAGAAATCTCAAAAGTGTGAAAATGCAGTCCACTTTGAACATTATATTACTGTATCACTAAGAATTTTCATACTGTTATTGACTCTCACAGTCCTACATTCTTAGGTCTTTTTATTTCTAAAAATAGTTTATTTTTGCTATGCTTTTGTCATGTGGGTGCCTAGAAAGATGAATAAAGTGAGTGCTTCTGAACCAGTTTCAGTTTAGACATTTGAATTATATCAGAGTAGTAATTTTGCTTACATTTCTCACACCAGTTGAGTTTCCTGAAGTGAATCACAACTCTTTTGTTTTCAGTTTCTTTTTATTTATCTGTCGTCAGAAGGTATCATTTGCTGTGCTTGCAATTTTGATATTAGAGATTGTCCTGTACCTATTTCCTCTTGATTAAAGTCAATATTTTTGTATAATTAAAACTAATGTGTTTTGCTTGTAGTTTATATTTTGAAAGGAATCTCACAAGAAAATATGTGGCATTTAAAACAAATTTTTATCTTTTGGTATCTGATAGGATTTCTATTGTTGAAGTAAAAATTTAAAAAAATGTTTGAAATTTGGGACATACATGTTGTGAATGTGTTTTTGTGTTGGTGTTAGGTCGTTTGTCTGTTTTGTGGGCCTGTCTGAATTTTTGCTTTTAGTCACAGAACAGTAGAATAAATGTACAGAATAATTTTCTTTGCAGAGGACTTCAGGCCATCACCCAGACTGAGTATCCCAGGCCTCAGGGCGGGTTAGATCAGGTTGCTCAGGATTTGGTTATCTGCAGGACTGGAGATACCACAGTCTCTCTGGGTGACTTGTTCCAGCATTTTTCTACACTCATAGTAATTTTTTTCCTTTTATGGATACTTTGTTGAAATTTCTCCTTTTGTAGCTTATGCCTGCTGCCTCTTGTCCTTCTCCCCTGCACATCTGAGAAGAACCTGGCTCCATCCCCTCTATATCCTCCCATTAACTGCTGGAAGAGTGCAGTAAAATCTCTCCTCTGTTCTTAAGACTGAGCAAATGGATTCACTCAGCTTCTTGCATGTCATCTGCCACAACCTGTACCTGGTTTGGTGGACTTGCTGCAGTGTGAGAGTGCCTTTCTCCTAGCAGGCACATCAGTATTCACTGGAGGTGAATGGTGTGTTCCCCTGCCCTGCTGGCTGCCCTCTTGCTCAGGTAGCCTGGGGTGCTCCTGGCCACCTTTGCTGCCAGGGCACATTGCTGACTCATGTTCAGCTCACAGCTTTTCTGCAAAGCTGCTCTCACATAGTCAGCCCCTGCTCTGAACTAGTGCACAGAGAGGCTCTGTTCCAGGTGCAGGGCCTAGTGCCTGCTTTGGTGGACCTTCATGGCATCTTGCTAGCCCGTCTTCTTCAGCTTATTGAGGTCTAGATAGACCAGCAACCCTGCCCTTCAGTTCATCAGCCGTTCTCTTCAATTTCATAATTTACTTTTCCTGCCTGTACTCATAGAGAAGCCTTTCTTGTTCCCTTTGCTAGTTTATTCTCTGGCTGAGTTTTGGATTTCCTAATTCCATGACTGTACACTACAGCAATATCACTACATACCTTGTCTGTGAAGTTTCCTTTTCCATGTTCTGCTTACCTCCTTTTCCTTTTTGAACTAAGTCAGGAGTCCCTGGTTCATTCAAGTTGGCCTTCATCCACATTTGCCTAACTTCTTGCACATTGACATGCCTCATTCTCCTGGTGTGACATCCTTGGAGAGAGAGAGACCTATTTCCTGGGCCTATTACCCTTTAGAACAGTGTCCTGTATGATCCTGCCAAGCAGATCTCTGAACAAGAAAACATACACCTCTTCTGAAGTCCAGGGCTGCTGCTTCATTATTTGTTTCTCTGCCTTCTTTCAGGATTTCAGACTTCATCATGTCATAGTGATGATGATAGCCAAAGCTGTGATAAGCTTCCACATCCCTGAACAGTTCTGTATTTTAAGTCCAGGCTTTCAAAATTTCTTTCTATTTTAATATGCAACATTGTGTGAAAGGGAACCATAGTGTTGCAGTGTTTGTGCAATACAAAAGGGAACAGTGCAGGAAAATATAATAATCTCATATAAATCACTGGTTTGTCCTTTTTTCAATTGTGGCTATCCTATGTTGTACAAAACTGAAGCAAAGTTAGTCACTAATGAGTAGAGGAACTGAAAGGTTTCCATGGGAAGAAGTGAGGGAAAGGAGCTGGGAGGTAGCTAAGGGTAACTTCAAGAAATCATATAGATGATTCTTAACTATGTTGTTTTCAGGAAAGCATGAGCTTTATTTTAAGGCTGCTCTTTTGGTTGCTTTTTTTGTTGTTGTTGTTGTTTTTGTTTGTTTGTTTGTTTGGGTATTTGTTTGTTTTTAAAATTTATTTATTATAATTTGGAAACATACATATTTGATTTTTGGACAGAGATTCTTTCTTTGGTCCAAGCATTAGGGGAGGTGCATTCAGAGATGCAATAGTAGTCTGCCCAGAATGGTGCAATATACAGAGTATTGGCCAGGCAGCTCCTTTTTGGGTTATTATTTGGGGGGTTGTTTGCTGGTTTGCATTTTGTTAGCTACAAAAGCAAGGGGTTGAAGGGATGAAAGGGATGAAATTGAAATGGAGCTATTTTAAGACTGACTGAAGGAAGAATATTTTCTAACAATGTAGAATTATTCCAAGAAGGTCACTGTACAGGGGAACATCAAGATTCAGTGAGAGACTAGGTGTTCACACAGATACCAAAACCAAATTGAGCTGTTAAAATAGTAAGGACTTTTAAGCTTTTATGATAATGGTAATGACTCCTCTTTCAAGACTGATTCTAAATAGTGATGGTTAAAATGGTGACTAATCACTTGAAATTGTAAATGTGATCATGGAAGATATGGTATGCTCTATGTGGAATTCTCAGAATGGGTTTAATGAGGATTATTTACCTGAACTCTCTTGGTCACAGAGTATTTTACATTGTGTCCTGAACCTAAAGAAAATGACCTTACATAGCACTTACTTAATGTAAGCTTGTGTGTGTCTTTCAAAAATTGTAATAGACTTGTTCCATTAAAGGCATCAAACCATTGTTGTGTATTGTGCATTGAAATGCACTTGAAAAATCTGATGAAAACCCTGTAATAGCAAGATACTTAAACACAAATGTTCTAGTTTTGCAGCTTGGTAATAGATTAGAGTAATCTGAGTCACTTTTTTAACAAATAGTAAGCGATAGCTTAAATATCCATTGTAGACAATGTATTGCTTAATTTCTCACGTTTAATCTTTTCTTTCTTAAAATGTTTGGAGAAATTGAACAGTCAGATTTGGTAAACTGTATTATATCAGCATAATAAGTTAAACCTATACCAAAATATTGAAATGCTGCTTTTTGATATCAACATTTTAGGGAGTTACCTAATTGAAGTCCTTATTTTTAGTTGTATAAATAATATAGCATTTGCTTGTCTTTACTGCTTGCATGATGAAGTGTCATGCTTATTTTAACGTATGCATGTTTTAAGAAATCTCTTTTCTTGTGTGCTTTATTAAAATCAAGCCTGGGGTTATCAGGCAAATATATATGAGCAACCATTCTTTTTAGAACCACTTAAATTTTGTGAATATGAGTTCCTGAATGGCGAAAAGTTGGTAGAACACTATTGTAAGCAGAGCACAATGTTTTTGAAACATTTAAAAATAACTTTTCTCAATATTTTCTTAAATTTCTTAAATTTAACTTTTCTTATGGTACAGAGGAACATCTAAATCAGGAATAGATACTTGGATTATTTCTTTTTGTTGTTTCCCAGTCTAATCAAAATGAGGGAGCAAATCAGATACCAAGCTTCCGTTCTCAGCCATGCCACAGTCTCTTATTCCTGAATCTGTTTCTATACCAGTAAAATGCTGTAAATGTTATTTTCCTATGAGTTTGGGCACTGTTAATTCTCAGGGTTTTGTCACATGTAGTTGGAGAAAGCTGTGGAAATACATTCTTATACAGACTTTGTTAAAAAAATCTTCAGCAAAAATAGTTAACACTCCTTGAACACTGCTTTGAACATGCTGTGTGACAGATAAGTAGTGAGTAGTTGTGGAAAATGCTAGAATTTCAAATTACATAGGGAATAGGGAGGATTAAAAATTGTACAGTATGATGCACTGAAGACTGTGAACAAAAATTTTAGCATTGTATATTAGTTCTTTCAATATGTTTAAATAAAACAGAAAACTTGAATTCCAGTAGAATTTAAAATAGTTTACAAATTACAGAATGCCTTCATGTGGCAGGCAAAGTAATGTATGCTCATCTGAAAAACATCAGTGCTTACCAGTTACTCTGCATGGTGTGAATGTAAATGTGAAACACTCCTCTTTTTTCTCTTTTTTTTTTCTTTTTTTTTCAAATCTCTGCTGAGTGCACACAGTAACACTATGGCTTCAAGATTTAAATATACTCATTAAATTGGAAAAGCTGTAATAATTTACAGTCACTTCCTACTGCAGTGACAGAAGTTTATGAAGTACTTCTTAATGCATTTTCTAGTGCTGTGTTTGGAAAGTGAGCAGTTATAAACTGCGTGGACAGAATTTTGGTTATTTCCAGCTTGCAAATTGTGCTTGAACATAAAGGAAAAAAAAAATTAAAATTTAATGATGAAGAAATTAACCTGTAAATAAAGTTGGGCAGCAAATATTGCAGGAAACCTGATAGAGTAGTGGATATGAATGGTGGAATAATGACCAGTGGTGTTTGGTATTTCCAGCAGTGCTGTCAAGAAGGTAAGAGTGTTTTGGATTGCTGTGTTTCTGAATACAGGGGTGCTGCAGCAATTCAAAGCAGTAAAGTGCATCCTTCCACCTGCCTGTTCTGAAGTTGTGTTCCAGCTTGCCTGAAATAATTAATGATTTTAGAACAACTTATTTTCTCACACTGTTATGGAAACAGGGGTAGTGTCTCGGGCGATAACATTGCACTGCTTTTACAGTGCAGGGCTGTTCCTGTTCTCTCGTGGTGGCATGGGCTGCACTTTGAATCTGGAGAGGCAGGGAGGGTCCATGAGAGTGGTGTCCCTGGGAAACATCACTGGTAACTGGTTAAATCACTGCCGGGACTGGGAAGGTGCTGCTCCAGAGAGAAGATGGGTTCCCTTCAGGGAAGGTGGTAAGGAGTAGCCTAGGGAGCAGAAAACAAGGTAGATGGGGACTTCCTCTGACCATGTGTGAGCCCCAGCAGATCTACCCAGTGGCCTGGTCCTTTCCACATGAAATTAACTTTATTCTGTTGCAATCTACTGTAATTAATTAGCTCTTGCTCTGCTTCATTGCCATAGATTTCTGGTTAAAACTTTGCAATGTCATAAAATGGGTGAACCTTATGTAAAGAAAAGAAAGACCAAAAAAGGAAATTTCACTATTAAAATCATTAAAACTGCAAAAGCAAGAAATGCTGGATTTAGGTTTGCCTTTGGATCTTTATTTGGGTTCCCTCATGTGTATTCATGGTAGTCTTAAATGATCACATGAAATTTTACCACAAAGTCTTCTGTGCTATTTGCTGTAGATGCTGTTAAATTTGCAAACAACTGGGCAGAGGGTTTCAGGAAGGAAAAGGAATAGTTTTGTGACTATTGCAGGTAAATCCCACACAGGAACGCTTAGCACCGCACTTGTTTCTACCGCAGCTTTCTGCGCAATGCTGAACAACTCACTGGAACCAAATTTTTGGCAGGTAGCCATTTTTTTATTTGCTTGCTAGCTTGGGCTTCCCATGAGATATTAGTGTTTTGTATCTAGAAATACTCTGGCCAAAATAATTCGGAGCCAGGGTTGCCTTGTAGGTCAACTTCTGGATCAATAAGTGTCATCTTGGCAGGCCTTGACTTCTGGCTCTGTTGCTGATTTATGTGTCACCTTAAGAAAGTCTGTTTAGCTGCAATTTCCTACTCAAGTGGAGATAATAAGGCAGGCTGAGTTTGCAGTGTAGAGAAATCAGTGGGAAGCCCTCTGGTACTGAGATAATTCTTGAGCACTTGAAGTGGGATGGGAGGGGGTTTGGAAGAGCCTGAGGAGTGTCTAAGAATAAAGTAGATAAACATTACTGCAGATAGGACTGAGGTATTGGTATATACTGGGAAAATGTCAGTCTCTCTTTCTGATGGTACCTTAGCTTTCTGTTCAGCAGTGATGAGAGAATGCTCCTATTATTTTTTATTTTTGGAAGGATATAATTTGATAGCAATTCCTTCCTGCTTGTGCCTGCCCAGAAAGGAAAAAACCCTTTCTTTTTGGATGCAAATTGTTCTCTCTTCTTTGTTACTTCAGGATTAGCCTATTGCAGTGTTACTGAAGCATCTTAAAATCAGTCCAAGACTGGTGGAAGTGCTAGTGCTTGCCTTTCTTGCTGACAGCATCTTTCCAGTGAGAGTGGGTCTGGCCTTGCCCCTTGGTTGTGGTGAGGAATTTAATTTCTGCTGACTGTGATTTAGGGAGTCTAGATTCCCTGTGATCCCTCTTAAGTTTGTCTTTTGCCATATTTGCAGAGTAGCAGTGTGCAGGTGGGATCCTTTCTCATGAGTGAAGAAGCAGAATTGGCAGGTGCAGAAACAGCACATTTCCCCAATATTCTCTACCCCTAAAAGAGTCAAAATTTTGTGACGAGGCAAGTGTAAGGGGTCACATGCTTACTGAGTGCTTTAAAATAAGCTGGGAGCAGAGTACTCAGAAGGATGAAGAGCTACCAAAGGGAGGTTGTTTCTTTTGTAAGTGGCTGAGAACAGAGATTTTGTTTCAGGAGTTACTTTACACTGCATTGTAACAGTAATTGCTAGAGTGCCTAAAGCTTTTTAAGATATGTGTTCTTTGTTGTACATAGGAGTTTTTTAAAAAAGAAAATAAACAGTCATTCTGCTTTCAAACCATGTAGAGTAAATAAGACTGGCTTTACTGCTTGAAGAAAGAGTATAAAAATACCAACAGCTGCCTCATTTTTCTGAATGCTATTCAGCCCTTGCCTGGGGCAGGGGCTCTGTGGAAAAAGTAGTATGTGATTGTGCATGTAAAGAGTGTATCACACACACAGGGAAGAGGGGTCTGGTTGAATGGACAAGCTCTGGCATTTAATAACTTATTCAACTTCAATAATATGTTATAAATAGTTTGGCATGTAGCAGGATGTGGTTGGACAATTCAATGGTGACAGGCAATTCCTTCACTTTAAAAAGACTGTAAAATGCCAGGAAAGCTCTGATTTATTTGAGGAGTCCCACTGAAACCACTGTGACTAAATGGGGATTAACATCAAGAATGATGATAACTTTTTGCTAGCTAGAGATCAGAGTGTGGTTCTTGTATCACTGAAGTCCCAGGTGTCAGTCCTCTTGACAAACTGCTGTGGAATCCTGCTACTTTAAGCTTAGGTACTTCATAGGCATTAAGAGTATTGAACATTTACTCAATTTACTTGTGTTTTGGATATTAAAAACTTCGCAGATTTCTTCTGAGAGTGTCCACAATCACTGTTGTGGTGTCAAGATATGTTTTGTTGCTGAAGTTCCTGTCAGAATGCAGCAGCAATTGTCTTTATTGCAATGAACTCTTTGTCCTTGTCTTGCCCAGTAGATGGTGGTGTTGGCTGATTTTTCTAATTTATTTTAAAGCTCTGCATTAACATATGTGGAGGTTTTGTTCTTTTTTTTTTTCCTCTTGCACTTCAGTTGTTCTTCCTTTTGTTTTTTTGGTCTGTCCTCCCAAATAATAATTTTACCATATATAAAACAATAGCAGCTTTTATTCTGATTGGATACCTGTGGGTCTTTTACATTATTAAAAGGGCACAAGTAGCAGCAAACACTGATAGTTTGATCTGTGTTGCTCTGATCTGGACACATGTAACAGTGGGGACTTAATTTGAAACTAGATTGTATGCATTTGTTTCCAACAGGTTTGAGTTTTAAGAATTAATCTACAATATGATAAACATTTTGCATTGTTTGCGATTTTTGTTCATCCCACAGAGAGACAAATGCTCAAGATTACTTTTATGAAATGTGGAAAAGAGAACTGAAAGCCCTTTTAGCATTCAATAAGCCATACATAAAACCACAGCATCTTCCAGCCAGCAGGATAAGGCAAAGAACTTCCATTAGAAATGGAAATTCTCTAAACCCACTGGAGTTATGCTTTGTCATGTTTCCTGGGATTTCTGTGGTTCAGCGTAGCACATGGTGGGCAAAGAATGACAGGCTGAGCCAGAAGATGGAGAATGTTTTCATAAGAGCAGAAGGACTATGTGCTTAGCACAATAAAATTGAGTTTGAGGAGGTACATAATCCCTTGCTCCATCATATACCAAGAGAGCAAGTGTTGGGGTACTACAGCTATGTAATCCATAGGTTAATGTGGCTTAAGAAAAAATGGGTACAAACTGACAAGGAATACTTGGAAATTAAAATATAAAAGGAACTTTTTCAAGAAAGAAATTCAGGACTTTCAGTTCACTGGTAACAGAAAACCTGTCTTCTTCTGAAACATTTATGAAATACTTTGTGTGATACTATTGCTTGTAGTACACAAAGGCTTCATATTAGTGGCTTATACTTGTTTCAGTCCAGCGTAAATTTTCAAACAATTTTAATTTTTTGGAAAATGTTTATTGAAAGTAATTTTGGTCCCAGTAGAAAAACTTAGCATGTGGATGGACAGAAATGGTTCAGAAAATATTGATAATGTTTGATTATTATTTATTTAAGCCTTGGATTCCCTCAGTATGTTCATTATCTATTGAATGAATGAAAATTTTTCTGGAGATAAAATTGACAGTCATAAAAGCTGAAGTTTTTAGTATATCAAGGCATCATTTCCCGAGAACATGAAAATGTATCTCAGCTCTGAGTGGAAGGAATCTCTAATGATGTTTAAGTGGAAAAATGGAAGCTACTGTTCATGGTCCTTGTGGAAGCTGCAGACAAGGCAGCTGAGTAAGCTCTGTGTTGTATACTTACCTGTTAGCAGCTGGACTCTTCCTGCCAACTCAGTTACAATATGTTTGCATTAAAAGAATTGCAGTTTCTTGAGCATGTGTGGTTTTGCCCTCATTGCTCGCCTGTACATGAAACATTGGAATTTAAATTTCCTATCCAGATGCTATATTTATTCCTGTTTATCTTCATGTGAATTTGTTCAGGAAAGCTGTTGAGGTTTCTTTCTCTTCTCTTCTCTGTTGCCGTCTGACCTTTTAAGACCATTGGCTTCATAGCATGGGACAGAGGATAACCTTAAGAGATTACTTTAAATTTGCCAACAGGCATCTGACAGAAGTCAAGTGGATTGAATTTATACACAATAAGCCTTATAATTTATTCTCTTTAAAACACTGAAGTGACAAAAATTGGTCTTTTTTGTGAGTTTATTTAAGTGTTTGGTTATGGCCTTTGTTTACATCAAGATTCACTGTTTGATGCAATGAAGGTAGATTGAAGATCCCTTTATCTAATGCAAATTTTTATGTTTACTTCAGGAGTTTTGTGACTTGAAAACAAGTTTTTACTTCTCAGAAAGCTATGGATCCATCCTCAGAAGTTGGCTGCATGGCACTGTCACCTGCTGTGACATTTTAAAATGTCAAGACACCTAGGGAAGGCCTGGGAAGACTGCCCTTGCTCTGTTTTGGCTTGTAGGAAATATTGTGATGAAACCTTTACTTTTAGGTTTTCTGTTGCCTACACTCTAAGTAGAAGAGGCTTACAAGTGTGTTGAATTTTTTTCATAGGCACATAAACCACCATTAATCTAGATCCCTTTTTGTCATGCTTCCAGCAGCATGCACTAGTTGGCATGTTGCTCTGGCAGCTCTTATACTGTGATGACTTTGTGCAGCATGCTGCTTTGTACATCTATTTATCCTGTTTTTAAGCAGTTAACCTTTGTCACAAGCTGTTCATGTCTTTCCTCCCCAGCTAAAACCAGAGTATTACTTCCCAGGTCTGAGGTATTGTTCTGGTTAGCCACAAAGAGCTTGGTGTATACATTAGTGCTGACACTGTCACTGGGGAAATAGGGAGTGAGAGCAGGCATGAATTCAAGTTTGCCTCCAAACAGGAGCTGGAGATCTCTGACACTGGTAAAGGCAAGGCTGCAGGCAAAACCAGAAGTTACAGTAATCAGTGAGGCAGTGCCAGTTGGACTGTTGTGCCCTCCCTCCTGCTAAGGCAGTGGCAAGCTGTCACTCCCCATCACTGAGACCATCTTAGCATGGGTGCCTGGCTTTGAGGAGCTCCTTGAGGAGCTTTTCTTTAATGGTTCAGCTCTTGCTGCTGTTAACAGCCTCCAGGGAAAGAGTGGCTGGGAGCTGCCTTGCCTGCAGTCATCTGTCTTCCATTGTTTGGTGGCTGTCAGCAGTGAGCCCTCTGGAGCCAGAAGGGCTGGCAGGTCACTGCATTGCCTGGGGGGATGTCCTTGCATTCCACAGTAGGTCCCAGTGGAGGAGGAACATGTGTGTGGTGTCAGGGCTGGCCATTGGTTGAACCCTGCAGACACATCCCAGGTATTTCGGTGTCCCGGGTCTGTTCAGAAATACCTTCGGTGCATGGATGTTCCGGCTGACGCTGTATGAAGGTGTGGGAGAGTGTTTCAAAGAGCTGCTCAGTAACCCTGTGCCCAGCCTGCTGGTAGGCTGCAGCAACCTGCAGGTGTCTTGGCTCATGTTCACAGCTTGCCTGCTGTGAGACAGCTCTTGCAGAGTTGGAGCTCTTGAAAGCAAGGAAGATTTTCCCTCTGACATCCACCTGTTGCAGAGGCAGCAAAGCACAAATAGCAAAAATGAGCTTAGCCAAAATAGGAACAAGACTGAGTGTGTAAGTCAGCTGTAAGACTCTTCTGAATAGTAACTCTACTGCTTTTCTGTGGTTGGAACAGCATGAATGTCTCTCCACAAACTGAAGCATCAGCACGTGGTGCTTAGTGCATTTGGTTGCCTTTCAAAGTTGAACTCATGGTGTTTCAGTCCAGATGGATTTATCAGCAGTTTGTCCATGCTTTCATATCTGTTGTGAGCACAGCTGACTGATAACAAGCAAAAATCTTAGCTCCAGACGTCTTATGACTGTGTGAGGGCCTCTTCTTCCTTTCCTTCTCCCCAGCTTATTTCTTACCTGTTCACATTCCTTAGGGCTGGAAGGACTGTATTAGTGAAAGCACACTTTATATGTGTGTGTATATGGGGGATCACCTTTGCTTGCAGCCAGAATGGCTTATTTTCAGTACTGTACCATGGCAGGGTCCAGAGTGAGGGGGTGTGATGTGTTCAACAGCTTCTGGAGGCACAGAAAGGGTCAGTGTAGTGCCAGGCAATTTTTCCTGTTCTCGTTTTCCCGAGGTAAAGTAGCCTGACCAGAGAAAAAGAAATAGGCTTCATGCAATGGCCTTCAAGGAATATCCTCTCTGCTGGATGCCAGGGAGCTTTGAAGGACTCCCTGAGATGTAATTTTCCCTGTTGAAAGCTGTTGGTAAGAGCACCACACTGATAAAGACCTGTTCTCTGTGGCAGAGGCACCCCTTCACTGTTCAGAGCAGGCGTCAGGGACAAAGCACTGCCTTGAGCTAAGCCCAGGTCACCAGCTGGGCCTGCAAACCAGTAGTGACTGGGAAACAGAATTATTTTCATGTGGTAGTGCTGTAATCACTACAGCATTGGGAAGAAACTTTTCTGGCAGCAGGACGGCTATAACTCGCAGTGCTCCAGTGTAAGCACAGCATGTGGGGCATTGTTGAGCCTTGTGTCTGGCTGACAGTAATATCACATTCAGCATGTAATTAAACACCTCATAAACTGCCTTGAGATGTTTGTTTATGTGTGCTTTTTAGTGGAGAAGTACTGTGTTTTCAGGGGATGCTGAAATTTCTGTCCTCTGTGAAGCATTTGGTGTGTGATGTTCATTCAGCTCCCTTGTCCTCAGAAAGAATACTTGGTGTCTGGAGTGTGTTATTTTGCTGGCAGTGAAAAACATATGGTATGGGGTTGTTCCCATGAATTTCTGTTACTGTTTTTTTTTTTTTAATATGTGTGTGTAAGTTAGATATTGGAGGCATCTGTATCAGTATCTATTGCAAATTAATATTTATAGCTGTCAAAATGAATGTACATTTGGCTTGATCAAAACAAGAACGGCTTGTTTTGAATTCCGTGAGGATAAGCAGAAACACATAGAAAATATGTGATGAGGACACCATATAAAAACTATTTTGAATAGCAGATACTTCAAGAGACTTCCAGTAAATTTTTACTATGCTCTGTGCTATTTGTTTTGTCTTACAGTTTAGAGTCAATGAATTTGGGGCCCTGGAAGTAATTACAGATGAAACTGAGATGGAAAGTGTTAAAAAGGCAACTGCTACCACAACCTGGATGGTTCCAACTGCTCAAGAAGGTCAGTTAAGAAGCAGTAAACATTTTCTGTGATAGACTGTAGTTTCTTTAATGCATCAACTTTCCTTAAAGCTTGCATCCAAAGTAAAAACAATTTACTTGCTTTAATGGACAAAGTATCTCTGATGAAGTAACCAGTTTCTTGGGATGTAAATTAGTATGAAAATAAATTCATTTCAAGTTGAAAGGAAATAATTCCTCTGTTAAATATCTGAAGTACAATTACAGACACATTTTTTTCCTTACAGTAATTTTCTCTAAATTTAGATTTGGTATTTCCCCTCTATTTAATTTGCAAAATAGTAAATTTCTTTTAATTATTGAGAATTTAGAATTTTAAGTTATTGAATTTTGTGTTGAGCTGGTTCTCCCAGACTGCCCACAGACTTTGCTAACAGCCTAGAGTTGATTTGTGCACTGCAAACTGCCGTGGTATGGTCAGCACAGCTGCCACCACCCATGTCAGTGTTAGATGTGCAGTGTGTACCCCCACAGGTGCCTTGCTCCTGACAACTATGCTTTTTTGCAGCATTAAAAACAGTCTGCAGAGACAGCTAATGTTTATCTTGAAGGGTGAAATTCTTAGAGTTGTAGTATCTATCTATCTATCTACCAGATAAAGTGTTTCCTGGATTTAAAATTCTGAAGTAACACCTGTTTTGTTCAATAAAAATTGTTTTACATTGTCATAAATTGCTGCAATCTTTTTACATTGACTCCAGTAATGATGGAGTAGTGTGAAAGAGAATATCACGACTGGTTTTGTGATTATTTACAAATACCTAGTTTTTTTCCTTGTTGTTATTACATTTGATCAACTTTCTTTTAAAATATGTATTCTGTAAGTCCTTTGAAAAGCAGACATCACAATTTTTGTTTCATAATTTTCCCTAAAGGATGAGAAGTCAGTGAGAGCTTTCCTTTGCTGCTCCCTCGCAGTTAGTTCATAATTGTCATGTGGGACATTAACACTGGTAGGAAAGCGGTTTGGGCCCCCTGAGGTCTGAAGCTGCAGACCACTGTTATTGTGTTCTCTAGCAGGGCAGTGATAGTTAATTTAGGTTTCAAATCTGTGATGAGAGTAGAATCATTGTGAGAGTGTAGTAGCACAACAGATTCTCTGCTTAGACTGAGAGATCAGTTTCAGCAAAGCGCACAGCTGCATCCCCTCCAGTCTGACAAACCTAACCAAAAACTTGTGTTTCTACTGAATTGAACTCTGTTCATGGACATATAGACATAAAGAGTAAGCATTCTGCTACTACCTTACACCATCCTTGATTAACTTAGTGCTCCCCAAAAGTAAAAATACTGCTAAAATTTTCTGCTGTGAGAATAAACAGTTGTTTTGAACCACTTATGATGCTGGTGTGTAAATATAACATACATTATATATTCTTCTGGGGGAGATAGCCTGCATGCAAGAGTTCATTTGACTCTGGTTTCAAAGACAGTACAGTGCTTAAGCAACATAAATAGTCTGTAACTTGAAGTTTGCCTTTTGGGGAGGTACAAAGACAACAACCTGCTCCAGAGGCTGGAGTACTTGACAGTGCTTCATACTTGCTTATGAGGGAAAGTAACTGCACTCTCTCCTACAGATAGCTTCTCCTAGGCTCTATGCCTGTTGTGGGGAAATTGCAGCTTAGGATCAGTGAGTAACTTAGTATTTGAAGATTCCTTTATTACAGGTTGAGTGATGCTTCACTTCTGGTGGACCCCAGGCAGGTTCAGCAGTAGCTTCTGCTAGAGACTGCAGACTGTAGCCAGTGATTTGCTTCCAGAAATAATTTCAACTGATGAAAAGATAACTCGCCCCAACCCTTTTCTCCCGAATTTAGGTATAGGCATATCAGCAAGAAATGAGGTCATGGATTCTAAACAGTGATGACTCTGTGAGCAGTCATTGCCTGTCACAAAATTCAGTCCTTCCACAAGCAGCCACATCAAGCTGTGACAGAACCATAGAATAGTGGGTTCCTCTCTCCTGTTGCAGTGTGAAAACATGACTTGCTTGTCAGCAATCTGGACCTCATACAAACACTAATTCCTAGTTCTTCATTCTGACAAGAGTGGTGTGGCTGATGTTTTTCTGTTAGCTTAGCAAGGCCTGCTAAGGATATTTAGGAATGTATCACCTCTGCCTAAGTGAAGTTAACTTTTGTCATTGTGCAGCCTTTTCAGAAAAGACAGGGATCCCCACAAGGTTGAAGGAAACTGCAAAAGTGGATGGACTTGTTTTCTGTGAAAACTGTTACCGCTATGGTACTATAGAAGAATTTGTTCCTGAAGGGAAATTTTGCAGCCAGAAATGTGCCCAGCAAGTAAAAAACAAGTAGGTACTATAACAAGCATAGAAGCAAAGAATTTGGCATAAATGTAGCATGAGAGTGAAGTGGTGGGATAAAATGTTCATGGTGGGGCAGAGGGAGGTATTAAGCAGACAAGTTTCAGTGTCACCATTGGTTTATAATGTTCTTTCACTGTTTTTTTTTTTTTGTGTAAATGCTTAACAACATTTGGTTTTGTCTAACACTGACATTGAAGGCAGTCTTTTTTACTCAGTGTGCTGTGTTCTGCTGTCAGATGCAAGCAGTAAAACAGTCTATGGGATGCATGAATCAGTGTCAGACTCCCACCCTGTTTCAGTCATTGGAATTAAGATAATCAGTAATGAGATGGTTGGGGTGGTAAGTTAATTATAATTAAGTGCAAGAGCTGTTTTATAGTTGACAGTGAGTGAAAACATGAGCATACTGCAGTTTCTCAGCTCCTCTTTTTCAGTTAGTGCATTTCATCTCACCATAAAAGCATGTTTGTGTTAGTGTGTCCATTCTGTATTGCATATTGCTAGATTATGGCAGTTTTAAACATTTATGATTTTGTACATTTTCCTTCATTTTAGCTAATTGCTTCAAAGTTTTCTGTTCTGATTTCTTGTTTAGCAATTTGTACAGTCACATACCAGCTTTCTCCAGTTGGATTTGTCAGACTTAACAGTTACCTTTGCCTTCCTCTCTCTAAACTGCCCTGCAGTCCTAAACATTTCACAGTTTGCTTCTCTGGGAGACTTGATGGTACATGAAAAAAGACACACTGTTTAAAACATGTAAAACTTGTTCAGCAGAAGCTGACAGCTTTCCTTTTACAGTTGCTATTGTGTGTCTCTCAGATTAATTCTTTTGACAGACTTAATTTTCAGTAGTATTTCTAAGAATATAATCTGTGTAATACTATGGGACCCACACATTTACTTGCTTTTTTACTTGTTTTATGATTATGAGAAGTGAAATAATATTGGCTTTGTGTCATTGTGTTACTTCTGTGGTAGAGAACCAAAGGAGGAAAATCCCAGCATGGAATGCAATGGGGAAGATGATTCTAAAGGCATTCGGAAAAGAAAAGCAAAAGTACCTCTCAAAGAAGAGTCAAGGGATAATGGGGAGAAGAACGAGAATCCAGATGAAATTGTTAGTATGCATCATAAACCCATTCCTGCAAGTATTTGGGTGGGAGTTTTGCCTTGTATTGCAATGTCAGTAGCTCCATCAGCCCACAAAGAGGAGAGACTTCATCATTCTGTCAGAGCCACAATAAGTAGTTGTTTCGTTTGCCAATTTAATTATGCCTCAGCAGTAAATTGTAATTATTGACAATGAATTGATAAAAGCTAGTTTTGGTCTCTTTTCCCTGCTTTTTTAAGAACAGAACAAAAAGAATTTAAAAGAAAAATGATGCTAATGTTGACTTGCCATGTCTTCAGCATGGAAAAACAGGAGTACGTATTTCCCAACAACCCTCTTACTTTGTCATTCTGCACATGAATAAATAACTATAGACCACTAATTTATTTACAAAGAAAGCTGTACTATAATCAAGAAGGGAATACTTTGGATTTTCTTGGTGTAATTTGCCTTTAAAAATCATATCCCAAAATTTGTTTTGCTTTTGTGTTGCAGTGTAATTTGCTTTATGGCACCTTTTGTTTTCTTTTCCTTTTGGATTTATTCTTAATTTTAGAAAAAACTTACCCCACAGTACTTTCCCATAATGCTTGTGTTCTTGTAGTATGTGTTTTCTTCCCAATAGCTGTCACACTACTGGGGGTAGCACAGTTTTCAGAGAGAAGGGTAGAGTTCTGCAACTACAGAATTGTCAAAAGTATGAAGACACTAGAATTGTCAGGAGGGAATTTGCAGCTCTCTGTGTAGCAGTATCTTAGGCAAAAGTCAGGGGATACCTTCTTTGTCTCCATGCATCTGCCCTCCCAGATGAGTATTTACTCTGCTCATCTGCTCAGATGCTCACAAAACTGTTAATACAAAAACAGTGAGAAAAATTAAAAGGATCACAGTGCCATTTTTTATTTAATAAAGCAATTGTATGTTTGAAAAAAAAAAAAACAACAGAGGAAAACTGTGAGAGGTTTTCTTTTAAATTATTTTGGAAGCATGAACATGCCAAAGATACTGTTACTTATCAGTGTCTCAGCGGGGTCTTCATGCTCAGTCTTGGGTCAGGCAAGGCTGGCTGGCTGAGTGCCAAGTGGTGAGAGTCCTTCTGCCTGCCATTGTCACCGTGTTTGCTGTGATTTGTCACTGGTGGCTCACTTTGCTTCTATGAGACATCTGCACCTTTGTTTGAGGTAGGAGAGAGCTGGGTGAATAGCCGTTTAAATGAAGTCACAATTTAAACTTCAGTATCTCAACTTTTATCATACTAGACTTCTAAGCTAATGAGGTTGCTGTACTTTTTTTTTTTTTTTTTCTCTTTCTAATTTAGGAGGACAAACCTGAAGGAAGGATCTTGAGAGTCTCGCAGAGAGCCAGGAGAAAAAGAAAAGGGGAGATAACAGTTTTGAAACAAAGTAAGTTATATTATGGAACAAAAATCTCAACCATCAATTCTTCAGGTAATAGCCATATCTTATTGTGAATTGTCAGCATTGTTTCACAAAATTTATATTCCCTATTGAATTTTTTTTCATTACTGTAAAAAGACAGTGACAGTGTTATTTACAGCAATTAAATTTTAAGGCAGCATAGGGGAGGATCTGGTGAGTGTAAATGCAACTAATGTGCATTTTAGGTTTTTTCTTTTCATCCCTCTAAACAGTGCCAGTATTAGAGGGAATCAGCTCCATTGAGTTACCAGATGCTAAAAGACATGTATCAAGCAGAAGTGAAAGTTTACTTTTGTTTCCTTGGGGATCAATTTTGCATCTTCATTATGTGCTGGAAATAGACACATTTATGGAACTGTTTAGGAATAATTGCTATAATCAATCCAAAGGGACATATACTGCATCAAGCAACATAATAAAACATATTTTAAATGAGTGCTGTTCTTTCAAGCTATTTGCATGATAGATAGTTTTAGGAAGAATGGGAGAATCAGCTGCTATTATACCTCAGTGGTACACCAACCACAGACCTACATCTTGCCCTCCAGAGTGCTTCTTATGGTAGATGGGGAGACATTAATAGAGGTTGCCAGGCCACTAATCAACACAGAACTCCAGTTAGCTCTGATGTACACCAGGCAGATGAACTAGATGCAACAATAAATGTTATGAAAGATCCCCCTCCCAAAATAGAATCACGTCTGAAATGTTTCTACAGTTGCTTCTAAGGCTGAAGAGATAAGAAGTGTGTGAGACACAAGGACAAAGCTGATGCTTTGTGGAAATCACTACTGCCCACTGACAGAATGATTTACAAATTTCTTCTGTTAGGTTTTTTTTTTAATTTTTATTTGGGAAAATATCAGTATAAAAGTATAAACTGGTATCAAAGACCAATTTGTATTCAGAACCAAGCATAATTAATTTCTTTAATGGAATAGATGAAAACTGGGTAAATCCCAAATAAAATTAATGTGGTCTAATAGTGTTAAGCGATTACTATCACTCTGATATTTATTATTGTTTGGTTACATTATTGTAAGCTTTCTTCAGGAGAGTTTGGCATTACTATTGTTATGGTTCATGTTTTAATCATAAAAATGCTAAGCCAGACTGTTACTTAAAGGATTTATTTTTCCTGTGAGTAGCCCACAGTCTGGATCAAGCCGGAATCACAGTGTGGACTGTGATGAATCCTTCTGACAGTGTGAGCTTATGGTCTGAAATGCTAAGCTGCCTGTGCAGAGGAGGCACTTTAGGTGGAGATCAGTAGAGCAGAGTAGAGGTGTATAAAAGTAGATACATACATGGCCATCTGTTCTTGAAGTTCCTGGCTATTGCTATTGTGCAGGTAGTGCCTTATTTATGAGGCCTGAAAACTGTGTGGCTGTAGCCATTATTAAGATGGACTGTAAGCAGTATTGCAATTACTGTGCAAGTGTTCATACTGTGTGAACAGACCTGAAACTGGAGGTTTCTCTCATATGCTAATGACATCCTGAGGAAAAAAAAACACTGGTGAAGACAGTTCTGAAGACTTGCAGAAAATACTGTTAAATCACTGCCTTTCTACCCAAAACCTTCAAACTACAAAGTGATGGAGTAGGTGAGAAAGAGTCTGAATACTGTTAAAGAGTAGAGTCTTTCAAGCCTGATTAAAAAACTTACCATGAGCAGTATCCACTTGAAAATGCTTTTCAGTTAAAGAAGGACATGGGGTAAAAAGAAACCCCTTAAAATACTGAGCTATTTTGTGATTTGAACTCATCTTTTTGCACATTTGCAAATTGTATATCTTAATGCTTCTTAGGAGCAATAGGAAAAACGTGTTGGAGCAAGACTTTGTAAGTTGTTCTTGTCACCTGAAGGAGGTTTTTGTTGTTACTAATCAAGGTTTGAGCTGCTGGAACTGTTTCTGAACAAACCAGGAACCTTCATGTTCCTGGTGCCTTTCAGCCTACAGAACTTCTTTTTCTGAAATAAGTTCTGAACAACACCATGAGTGCATTTCATAAAATGTAAATTCAAGAATATTATGAACTTGTGTTGTGGATTTTTTTTTTCTTGAGATATTAACAGTTACAGAATTATTTCCCTGTTTTATGCTTCTTTATAGCTGTACCCTCTAAAGGAAGGCAAGCATGGTGTTGGGCATCCTATCTGGAGGAAGAAAGGGCCATTGCAGTGCCTACTAAGCTTTTTAAGGAGGTATGACCTTTGAAATTTAAGTCAGTCAACCACCTAAGATCATGAAATTCCTAGGAAATCAATAAACAAAAAATAATTTGAAGATCTTATTCTTTTCTCGGGAAAACCTGCATGATGAAAACAATACTGGGTCCATCAGCAATTTTGAAAGCAATTATCTCTCTCTGTTTTTTCAGAGAATTCTGTTGTTGTAGATGAATGCTGTCAAATCAGACTGCAGAAAGCAGGTGCTCTCCCAAAATCTGCTGTTCTAGCCATTCCTTCTAGTCTCTGAAGCTAAAAAATGTGAAACATACCCACACTTTTTCATGCCATATAATTTTCTTTAAATATGTTTAGAAAGGTGGTACAAAGGTCATCTTTTGTCTTGTTGCTTTGATTATATTACCTGTCTTTTCTTCAGCTTCTGCTGACATTATATTTTGTTACTACATCAGATACTACTTTGTCTTGTTCTCCTTTTGTATGTCATCTGATTGGATGTCACATCATCATGTCCTGCTTGTCCTTTGCCTGCTATGCTTTGTCATTTTAGTGCTTTCATTAGTGCCACCTCTCTTGCTTGGAAGAGAGCTCTGAATTCAAATCCACAAGACTTCTGTGCTGTTATCTTCCCTTGCAAAACCTGGTGAAACATGTCTCACCTGCTGTACTCCTGCTATATGTTACTTGTTTTTGATAATTCTGTTCTTACTTTTCTATTTCTTGCATCCATTTCTTTCTGTATGCTTCATACTTCAGCTGTTAAATCTTCTCTGTTTGAATTAGTTTTCAGCTTACACATGCCATGTGGTGCTGGTCTTTAATTGGTGGTTTAGTTGCTATTGAGTAAGAAAAGTGAAGAACTGGGATTTAGGTTTACAGAATCCATAGATTTGCAGGTGCAAGAGCAACAGTTCCCTGACTGTCTTCATTTGTGAGCATAGTGCTATATACTGGTTCAAAAATTAGCAAGAAAACAATCTAAAGAGTGCCCTGGTGGGAAGGTAGATTTACAAAGCATTGCTCTGCCTCTCTGAAGGTCCATGAAATGCTGTAGCAGTACAAAGGCTTTGCAGGACACTGTACACAGTGCTGAAGTCTGGAGTTAAGCAATGTTTCCTCCACATTGCACCTTTCGCATCCAGGGCATCTTAATTTAGTATTTTCTTTTAAAGTCGTTAGCCCCTGGGCAATGCTTGATTTAGTGTAGAGTATTTAAAGCCTGTAGCAGAAAGAGAATTCTTAATAACACTCAGAATTGGCCAGGTAATTTTTCTCCATTTTTCAGATGAACAAGCAAGCCACATAAACAGATAGGTTAAAAAAAAGCCCAAACCAAATATCACAATCAATCGTGAATCTTTGATTTCAGTTGGGACTTTGAGAATTACTCTTTTTTTCTTTTTATTTTACCATTTCAGAAGCAGTACTTCTCACTGGGTTGTTTCGTACTCTTAGTTAGGAATGGTCAGGATGATGGAGGGTCCTTGCCATTTCCTTAGACCTTAGAGTGATTTCTAAGCTGTGTCTCACACGGTTTTTCCTTTCCTTCCAAGTAGGTGATACCTCTCTGAGTATCCCCCTTGGTACCCTTCTCTTCCCTTTGGCTGCAGAGTATTGCAGTTGACTCAGGAACATGTGTCTCCTAGACAGAAACAGAAGGAAAAGGGAACATTTAAGATGCTTTTCCTGTGTTTTTTCCTGTAACATAAAACTGACTGTGAATTTTCTAGCCTGTGGAAAACTGTCTCCAGTTTTGATTACTTATTTTTCTGATCGTTCCTCCAATTTAACCTTAATATCTGCTACCTTCCATCCTCTTTACCAGAGGGATGATGATGCCTGCTGGTTGAAAAGGTGGTTGATCCATCCTGCTTAGCCCCATTTTCACTTTCTGTTTTTTGACAGATATTCTTCTGGGTTCATTGTAATGTGATGTAAGGGTAGTCATCTTCCTGTGATGTAGAAATTCTTCTGGAAGACTACATAGTGTGGACTCAGCATATAAAGGATGGCAAATAGGCCGTCTCTGCATACCAACAGTGTTCAATATTTCTGCCTTTCAGTTCATCTTTCATGGTCTGAGATGTGGAACCGAAAAGGCAAAACAGAGTCATTGTTGTGATTATTATAGGAATTATGTCCACCAGGAAGGTGTCACTGTGCAGTCTGAAAATTGAATAATTAAATTGCTAAGATATTTTACTGTCAATTAGTGAAAAAAGTTGAAGACAAATGGTGTCATCTTTCCCTTGACTCTTTTGCTAATTCTTCCTAATTTTCTTACATACTCTCAAGTTTCAAGACATTATGTTTTTCAAACAATCGTCAATTTCTCTTCTCCTCTCCACGTTTTTGAAAACACAAAACATAAAGTTATTTACTAGTTCCTTCAGAATCATGAATAATAAATAATGATTGTTCTATTCCTTATAAAGATATTGAGTCTTTCTCTGGTATACTGTCAGAAGTGTTGAAACTGTTATTTTCCATTGCAGTATCAGTCTTTCCCATACAACAAGAATGGATTCAAGGTCGGGATGAAGCTGGAGGGTGTGGATCCTGAGCACCAGTCTATCTACTGTGTTCTCACAGTGGCTGAGGTAAGCAAGCAGCCACAGTGCTGGGTTGTAGCAGAGTCTGAAATGAAACAGCAGCAGCTGAAAACCCTCACTCTTACCTAACAGGCAGACAGAAACTATATGTAGGAAGATGTTTTTTAAAATAAGAATGGTGTATATTTTTCTGCCTGATAGGCATGTAAAGAATATGTTCAGTATCAATGCAGCAATACATATATTTAACATACACAGCTACAGAAAACAGTATTAGACTAGTTGGATAATATGTGGTTTTATCTGTTATAGTTTGTATTTAAAAGGAAAAATAAATAGAAAACAAACATGACAACTGATACACAGCAGTTTTGTAGAGCTTTGATAGTATTTGCAGTTGCTCCATTGACTGATACAAATAGCTAAAAGTTTCTCATATTGATGTTGTGCTACAACTTTTTCATGCTGATTGCCACAGAAACTGCCTGTATTGGCAACCTGTGCAAGTTAACATAAAATATAAACCCAGATTTTCTTTTTGCTGTGGTTCATGAAATAGTTTTTCTGATGAACAGCTTCTTTGCTTTCAATAAAGAAACTGCCTCTCAAGCATCTTTTGAATATCTTTTAAACATACCTTACTTTAATTTTTGGATAGTTTTAATGGGTTTTTGGATTTCATTTGTGAATTAAAGTGGGGAAACTGGAAGTTATGTCAGAGTACAAATTAAATATAAAATAGGGTTGATGTTGAGATTTTTCACTGATGGCTGCAGTAAATTTATGGCATTTGGCACTCAGGGAGATGTGGAGACCTTCTGTACAGAGATAGTATTGTGTCCTGTTTTTCTTCTCTTCTCAGTGGTTGACTTATTACTTCATGTAATAATGAAGTTCTGGGGAATACCTCCACTGACTTCTCATCCTTACTTAAACAGTTTTCAGTATCTCTCTGAAGAGCCTTTTGAACATACTTATTGTTCACTGCTCCCTTGCATATCAGTTAATCAGGATAGCTTGAGAACCTCATTATCTGCACTTTGTCCTCGGTTGTATCAGATGTATTCACGCTCTTCTGTAGGGCTTATGTTTTACTTTGATGCTGAGTTGAACCATTGTCAAGTTTTTGAGCACTACTGGCAATAGCCAGCTTTTAGTTAAATTCTTTTGACCAGAAGAGGAGGCACTCAGACTGAGAATAGCTTTGCCTTTTAATTCTCTCCTTTTTATCAAATGAAATTATTCATCCAGTGCTGGATTGGGCAGAAGTAAAAAGCTGACTGAAAACATACAGTAATTATACATAATATTGAATGGAAGTGGTTATATGTAGGGCAAAGGTCTTAGTGTTGTATGTTGTCAATTCCTGCTTTTAGGTTTGTGGCTACAGAATAAGACTACATTTTGATGGATACCCAGATTGTTACGATTTCTGGGTGAATGCTGATTCTTCAGACATTCATCCTGTTGGATGGTGTGAAAAAACAGGTCACAAGCTTCATCCACCTAAAGGTATTGCTTTGTTTAAATCTGTGTCTTACACAGTTCTGAGATTGAGTACCTGTCTAATGCTGTATTTTTTTTTCTGCCAGAAATGTTTTAGTTTGTTTAGTCAAGAGTATTTGAAAATGGCAAATTAAATACATATCTTGCCTAAAAATTCAGTTTCAAAATCATGCCCCTTTTATTCAGTGGGAATTCAGAGAAACCAAGAAAACAAAATGGGCCATAAGAGTCAACTGTAAGGCATTAGGAAAAAAAAACCAGCTAAGCAGCAAGCCTAGACCCCAGCGTATTGCAAGGAAAATGGCAGCATACTGGTGACATATTTATGCTTAAACTGAGGTCTCACAGGCAGCTGAGGGTCCTTTAGTGGAAGGTCTTAGGACATTTTTGCTACTGCATAGTGATCACTGTTATTGTACAAATGTTGGTACAGACTAATAAAGACTGTGCTATTTCCACAAAGATTAAGTCTGAAATAGAGACAAAAAGAGGAATGAACAGATCAATAGGGAGAAAAAAAGGTAAGATTGCAAGCCTGAAAGTGTAATTTGCACATGGATTATGTAAATGGTATACAGGTATTGAAATGTGTGTAATTTACTTGCATAATTTACTTCCATTTCACATTGTGTAACTTCTTTTGGCAATTGGAGGGTATATGTACTGTACTATGAAAAATAGATAAATGTGGTCCTTTTGGAATAGGGAGGGAGCATCCTTTTGGGATGAAGGGAGCAAGTCCTGAAGTCTGAAAAGTGAGATGTAAATGAATGTGCCATTTTGCCATACACAGTGAGGGTAGTATAGTGTGATTTAGAAGGGCTGGAAAATGAGGAGTGCACAGATTCAAGAGGATGTGCTTGCAGAGAATTACAAAACTGTAGATGTAAGGGCTCAGGTGTGGAAAAGTGACAGTAAAGCCACTGGAAGTGTACATGGGGCCTGCCAGTGTGAGAGGATGGCATTTCTTTGTGTGAGCCTTGAGGGGCATGAGCTGCTCTTCTGAGTGCTCTGCAAGCTCCACTCTGGCTGCACTGTGCTGCTTGTCTTGGGACACAGTTCTGCATAACTGGCTGTGTAGAAATAGCAATTCCTTGAACATAAATAAGAATTTCTTAGAAGGCTGGCCTTTGCTGATGTAATAATTTGCATGTAGCAAATGGGTAGTTCCCAGTTACAGCCTTCCTGATGTTATTACAGTGTGGTTAGTAAGTTTTGTATCTATGACAAGGATTTGTCACCTTTTAATCTTACATGCCTGGTTTAGAAAACTTTTGTTAACCATGAATGATTGCCCCTGGAAGAACTGTTTTTCCAAGGGGAAGGATAATATGCCAGTTGTAGGTTCTATTTTAATTGGATTGGACAGATTGGTTTATTTTGCTATGTTATGACATTTTAATAATGATTCCTGTAGTGCCCATTGCAAATTTTACAGATGCTAAAGCCAATGAGAGTTATGGCATAGGACACAGTATTTACATAAAATAGCACCCCAGAGAAGAACTCATAAGTTTGTGTCAGTAGCCTTCAATTTTCCAGCTAAAATACAAATTTATGACCTTCACAGTATAAACCCTAAGCAATTTGGAACCTGGTGCTCTGACCTGGGCGGGCAGGAGGTGGGGAGTAAGGGACATGAGACAGGAAGAATATTATTTGCATGTTTTCTGAAATGTATTTCTATCCATGTTTATTAAAATGGAAAGGATGGGTAACTCTTAGTGCTGCTGGGCAGGACAGGTCTTGTGATGGGATGTCTCCCATCCCCACAGCAGCACAGGCAATAGGCAGCTGTTGCTGGGCTTCCAGCAGATATAGGAGAGGTAAGAGGCAAAATCAAACTAGATTTCACAGAAATTAAAAAAGATGGTGGTCAGGACACCATTCATTTTGTGTAGAAGAGGGCACTTTTTTATCTCACACAGGCAAAATCTGCAGCAAGAGAATGGATGCACATGTATATATATGCATGTAAACATTGCATTGACTGGGGAACATTCCTACAACTGATCTATATCTGCAGTGAATAAATCAAATTGACCTTTGGTCTTGTTATGAGAGATGAGTTAGGAGCTTAAGATCTCCCTTTCTCATTTGGTGACAGGAAGACCCATGCTGCCCAGAAACAGTTTCACAGCCTACTAAAACAAATTTTTTTTCCATGGGCTTTGTCCTAGTCCCAGTAACTGATCCCTTCACTCATGTAGTAGGTGGGAGTTTTTTATTGTCTGCTGTGAGCTTGGACTTAGGTTTGAATACTCTCTAGAATTACAAAGCAAAAATGAAAAGCCTAAGTACTGTATTGCTTTAAAAATGGTTTCAAATGATACAGCATTTGAAATATAATATACATACATTCGAAATATAATATGCATACAACGTAAAAATGGTTTCAAAGCTTGACACACAGCTGCAGTGTATCAAGACAACAGACAATTGGAGGATAAGAAAAGTATTTTTGTTTGGACTTGTAGGTTAATTTATGCTGAGTACTATTTAAAGTGAGAAAGCTCTATGCAGAGAAGGTGAAGGTTTTCAATTTGCGGTTCCTGGGATAATATGAGAGTATGAGAAGGTTATAATATGAGAAGATTAAACAAAGCAATTGTCTCTGGCGTATTTGAGTAATACTTCAAGTAGTTAAGAGGTGACACATTTCAGTAAAGGCAGTCACTCACTGAAATTTGTTGTGGTTTTGGTCTTACTTTACTGGGTTGTAACATATTGACTAAAAGAGATGTTTCTGCAACTGTTACATAACAGAAAAATGAAGGAGGAAATCTATTTGCTTCCAACTCCTAGCATTGTTTTTTAGATTAGAACTACAAATGGTATTTTGAAGATTATTTTATGCAGTTCAATATATTATGAATTATTTGTAATTTTTCCCCCTAAATATTAACAGAAAAACAGATTTCTTTTCAGGTGTTGTATACACAGAATAAAAAATGTATAATGTCCATGTGGGGGACAGTTTACACTGTAAATTGAAAAGGGGTCCTGAGGCATTGGTGGTGTAATTAACTGGTTTGATGTAACCTAGGGGGGTTGTTTTAAAGCTAGTAGTGATGATGCTGTGTTAGTGGTAGCCTGATGATGTAATATGGTGAAGTCTGGAGGAGAAGGGATATTTTTTTTCTTGGACTGACAGGCATAGTGGGAAGAACTTCAGGATCTGTAGGTCTTTTACTGATTCTGAAGTAAAAGCAACAGACTGAAAAGCAGCTGGAGAACACTTGTTAGCTCTGTGTGTGTGTCAGTGAGACCAGCAAAGGGAAGTGAGGTGGTACCTGTGAGGCAGACAGGTGGTGGTGAGATGAGGTTTTCTTTGGGAGAGACAAAGAGATGACTTTTAGGCTGTGCTTCTTGGAGATGTCTGTTCAAAGGGAAGAAGATAAAACTATAATATTTGTCTCTTACTGATACGTGTGTCTCATGCCCATAATTTCTTGCCCTTCTTTTACAACCCTCATTTAGGATATAAGGAAGAAGAATTCAGCTGGCCCTCCTACTTAAAGGCATGCAGGGCTCAAGCTGCTCCTAAATCACTGTTTGAAAACCAGAATGCAGTAAGTACTCACTTGTTACTAATGGTGTAGTTGTGAGCATGCTTGTGTGTGGTAGAGACTCATAGCACATTTCAGTGATGGCAGACTTGAGTCTGACATTTAAAACAAAAGTGTTTACAGCAAAATGAATAACATTCTAACATCCTCCATTGCACAGCTAACCTCTGCAGTTCCAGTTCATTACTCTTCTACTGATCTGTTTAAACTTCTGATGCATTCTTAAATTAAAGATTTGTTATTTGTACTGTATCTTGCACCATAATCTTGTGGAACAAGAATGGTCTTTCAGGGAGACTGTCTAAGACAGATAAAACTAACACATTTCATTTTAACAGCATATTTCGGACTTTTTTCTTTCATTAACCAGAAGTCTTTGTGTTTGAGCATCTCTCATGTCAGCTAATTAGGCCACTGCCACTCTGTTGGGACAGTTAATTGGGAAATTTGGAACTGGCATGAATATATTGATTGTGGACAATGGGGAGATTTCTGGATTTATAGTATTTATCTTCAGTTAAATGTCTTCCTCTATGTAGACAGTGATTCCATCGGGATTTCGAGTGGGGATGAAGCTGGAAGCTGTAGACAAGAAGAACCCGACTTTCATTTGTGTTGCCACGGTAACAGACATGGTGGACAATCGTTTTCTGGTTCATTTTGACAACTGGGATGAGAGTTATGACTACTGGTATGATGTTTTTGTTTTGTATCCTAGTGAGATGTATCAGAAATGTGTTCGCTTTAAGTGCTGTTTTCTGTGATACTTTCCAGACTGGTGAAACAGTCACCATACCAACTTTTGCTGGATTTATAAGTATGGCCACCAAAGAAGGTCTCAGTGGCAGATGGGAGGAATTAATTTTCCCATGTCAAGTTGCACTTAAAAAATGCCAAGGTTGTGCTGAATGAGTGTTTGTGTGTGCTGCTGCATCTGGAGTTGTGGATTGGTTTCAATTACATATTATTTCTGAGGTTGACCTCTTCAATGGAGAATATATACCATGATAATGAGACTAAGTGTACTTGGAGTTAGTTTTACTTACAATTGTAAATGTGAATTGTAAATTGAAAGGGCTGCATGTGTTCATACGGTCTTGATCCATTTATGTTGAAACCAAAATGTAGTCATGTTCTATAAAGCATCAGGATAGTGGCAAAATCTGGTTTTAGTCCTCTGTGTTCTATATTCCAGTGGAAACTGAGATTCTGCTATTCTGACCTGTGTTAGAGGTGACCTTTCTGCATGTTTTATGGTCGAGGGGCTGTGTGTATCTATAGGAAAGTCAGTGGATGGAGCAGGATGTACTAGGAGTGTAAAGACAGTGAAGGAGATTTAGGCTGTTACAATGCAGGTTTGTATTTGCATTTGGATCTTCATTTGACAGATCATTTGAAGCAATGTCATTTACCTTACAGTCTTTGGAGAGTAAGTTACTGCAGAACAGGTAGAGAGCATTGTTGTGGATTCCCTTCATGGCCAGGGTTCAGCAGTGGCAACTTAATTGTGTAGCTGAGCCTATAAAATAAATGAAGAAAAATTTCTTCATCTGTATTTGATGACTACTTTGGCACTATGTCAGTGAGAATGGCCACAAAATTATTATTTCAAGGGATGGACTCACAAAGATTAGAAGTTACTTTTATAGTTTTGTGACAATGTGACAAATAAACTGAAGTAGAACTGAATTACTGAAGCAGTAGTGAACAGTCAGTAAAGTCAAGAACTGAATATCAAGATAATAGACTATATGAGTCAAAGACCAGAAAGATTAGCAATTATTCCACAAAGTAACACAAACCATACATTTTCTCTACAAAGCATCAGGAAACTGGGGACTTGGGAAACTTAGTGTGGATATCTTAACATTTGACTGTTAACTAATAATAGCTATGACATTAATTAAGAATTAAAAAGGCAGTTAAGCAAAGCTTTTAGGGAAAACACAGTGCAATATATCCCATAGTTTGTTCGGAGGTAGTATAGGTATCTTTCTAAAATACTGCAATCTGTATAGCAGGCATATACTGAATTTCAGACTTGTTAATATTCCAATGTCAACAGGAACTTTGTCCACCAGTCTTTTCAGAGGAGGGCGAAGTACTTTTCAAGTACATAACCAAGCTTTACATTTATAGTATTAGTTATAGTATCCTGAAGTGGTTTTTCTGAATTTTAAATGTAGAATACATGACATAAAACCCTCCTAAAGGATGAAAAAGTTGACGTGGAAAGCTTATGTGTTTTTCTATAGGTTTTCAGAAATCACTGGAGCTGTGTTCACACTGAGGTCAAGCTTAAGTTTTGTTCTTTTGGTGAAATTGTGAAATACCTTTCTGGAAGCAGCAAGATGCTCCTGGAAGTACTGTACATGGAAATCAAATTCTCAGTGATGTAGTCTACCTCTCAGCATTGCATTGAGAATAGTGAGTAGAGAAGAAAGAAAGAAAGAAAGAAAATGAGAGAAAAGAGCGGCAAATGAAAATAGCAGTGGAGTGTCTGACCAAAAGAGAGCATGAAAATGTAACCTGAATGCATCCCACTCATATTTTTAATTTTAGATATCAGGTTTGTAAGGGCCTTAAAATATCTTAGGTGCATACATTTCATGTCTACCAACTGCTGTCTCTAACTAAAAACAAAAAGGTTTTTAGAGATTACCCAGAACTGAACCTCACAGTTTCCTTGTGCCTGCATGTAAGTTTCAAACTCAGAATAATAATGAAGGTGAAATTACTTATTTTGTGTATGTTGGTTATTTTCAAACAAATGCATCTTTTCTCTGTGTACTTTTTGTGTTTTGTTTGGAGTAGGCTGAACTTTCTCACTGAGGTTAAAAAAAACCTTTCCTATTTTTGTATACCTAAAAGAGAGTTGACTGATATTGTGACTTCAGGCAACAGAAACCCATTACGATTGCCTAAGGGTTTTTAGGCTCCAGGCTTTCAGCCTGAAGATGCTCTTCCTTACTTTCTTTCTGAGCATTAGAAAATACATTTTTGGTTGAAAGTAAGTATCCTGGCTAGAATTAGTCATTACAACAGCTCTTTAATGCATGGTCTTGCTACTTTCAGTGTATTATAAATCCTATTAAATTTTCCTTTGATAGTGGCTTTTAGATGGAACAAAAGTGAACAAAATTGTCAAATTCAAGATTTTACTTAGTGAAGGAGAAGTTTGACCTATACAACATAAGCCTCCAGGTCCTTTCCATCTATTCCATCTCTTTTGATGAAACATAATACTGCTTTGAAAGCTGAAGGCATTCTTGTTCAGTGGAAATTCTCAATTTTCTTACCATCGTCTGAACCTGGAAATGGAACTGGGAATCTTTTGGTATGTGAGAACTATGAAATAACTACAGGTCCATCCTATATTCCTCTGTTTTGCTTACACACAGATTGATGTTGCCTCATCTTCTGAATTTTTTTGTGACCAATGGAAACACAGCCAGAGCCTGTGAAAGAGGTGAAGCTGTGCCAGCTTGTTGCTGTTTGCCCACAGGAGAAGTGGTGCAATGGCTGTGCTGCACATACTGCATCCCAGGCTCTGGGTACCCTCATTCATCCTTGGCTTGGTCTGAACTTCCCCTGCAGAGAAGTCTGTACAGGCAGATTTCGGGATCAGCTTACCAGGAGTGTGTTAAAATACAGTGGCCTGTGTGCCACTCACTGCTCTGTTCCTGTCTGACTTGCATAGGAAAATGATTTCTGAAGCCTGCTGTGAAAATAAAATAGCTTTTGATTTTTGGAACCATTTTTTGATCTGTATGACTTTTGGAACAGACTGGACTTCGTCATGAGACTAAGACCCCAGCCCTGTTGTCCATCAGTATTTACTACTTTCCTAGCAGCCAAGTCCTTAAAAGCTGCTCTCTGCTTGTTTCATTTTTGAGATAATTAATTTTGCTCCACTCTCTCCTTGAAAGGAACTGTCTTTTTGGAGGGGTAGTATTACATCGAAAAGAATCTTAAAGTAAAACAATCTTAAAGAAGCATGAGTCACAGTGCATGCGTTTAACTGTTTAGATGGATAATGAGCCATTATCTGACCCTAAGTTTCCTGTGAATCACTGTGCAGCTTTCTTATCAGACTTTAAATAGAAAATACGATAATGTTTTATGGGAGTGCTATACCACCTCTGGATGCATGCCATAACCTCCTGGATTACATTTTGAGAAGCCCTGATATAAAATTGTACCAGCTTTATACTTGTCAATGATGAAGTATTCTCAATTATGCACTAGATGGGGCTGCAGGATAGTTTTTATGTTTTTATTTCTTTTTTTTTCTCTGTTGGATGACTGACATGTCACAAAAAAGAACTTGTATAAGTAGCATTCTTGAGAGCACATTATTATTTATGGGTGTATGGGGCATGTGTGTATGAATGGTTTTTGACAGATAACATTTTCATTACAGACTGTACCTACACTTACTAAAGTGAATATCAAAATATTAAAAGGTTTGTTTCTCAAAAGGGAAAATCAGAAATCATTTCAAAATAGAAAATTATTATAACGCATACACTTATTGTAAAGGCAGTGCTGACCATTTAATTAAAAAATCTGTCCAGATGTGGAGACCTATTTAAGAAAATATTTTGCTGAAATAATTGAGTACTAACTTTTTCAGCAGCAAGCATTATCATCCATCTCTCTTGATCTAGTTGGGATGAGCTGTATATGTGAAACAGATTTTTGGGAAAAATTAGCAGGACAGGTGAAAGTGATCAGTAGAAGAATATTAAGTTGTCTTCCATGTGTGTCTCCCCCACTGGGATGTGCCCTCCTGCCGTGAGTTAAGGACTGCTGAACCTTACATGTGCTCTTTTCAGGCAAAGTGGTGCACACACCAGGGAATCATGTTGTCAGCTGCTCTCGGTTTTCCTTATTGCAGAACTATTTCCTGGCCATTTACATCATGTAGCTCTTCCCTGCTTTGATGTTTGTTTCTGTAGTTAGGATGTCCACAACTCAGGAGGCTGTCATTTGTTCTGTCCCTCTGTGTGGCTCTCTTACAGGTTCAGCTGGTGCACTCTGCTGCTTTTGGCTCCACTTCAGCTCTCTGGATTAGCTTCAGTTTCCAGTATGGATATTAGATTTCTTTTTCTGACTGCATGTTCTCACACAACAGAAAGAATGGTTCACAAGTGACATGAATTGTGTGGACATTGTAATCTTGTTTTATTAGTCAAGCGTGCATTTGTCACATCTGTACTGCTCAGCAGAAGGTGGTGTTGGTGCTCTGCTGTGGTCCAGGGGTAGGTAGGTTTGGAGGTGCACAATCCTTCAGCTGTTGCTAGTGTTGGTAACCTTTTTTGGCCTAGTAAGCATCCTCACAATTCGTGGATCATAGTGTTTTATGAAGCATGTGAGCTGGATGATCTGCCTTCTGTTTTGGAACAAAGGAAATAGAAAGCTGTGGGATGTGGCAAATTGATTGTGAAAGGTCAACATAGCCTTTAACATTCCAGTTGACAACTCTTAAGGCTTAGTCTATTGTTCTTCCAAACTAGATACATGTCCATTAAATAACACACATTAAAGCATAATAGTTTTACTTTAAATTGTGCGTGACTTTTACTGATCTCTACTTTCTATTGTTAAATTAACTGTTAGAAGCTAAAAGGCTGTGTGAAATCAGTAGGTGAAGATGGACTGTGTGATCTGATTTTGCTGGAACAGGGATCTTTCTTTTTCCTGAGTCCACTGCAGTTGCAGAAGTTGCTCATAGGCTTATCTGTAATGACTGGGTTTTTCTCTAAAGCAAATTAAAGTCTGTAGATGTTTCATAGTGCTATTTTGCAATGCTATTGAATCACAGGTTGCTTTGTGTTCCATGCTCGCTGTAATGTCAGAGCATCTTCCAGGAATGCATCTTTCATTGCAGCATTCCTTGGTCATTTGCTTCTTCTTGAATCTTCAAGGCAGAAAGTGTGTGCAGTGGCATTCACTTTTCAGAGTTTTATTAAAATGTATGTTCAGACTATACTTGAGAAATCAAACCAAACCAAATGCATTTAGGAGGTTTGTCCTGATAAGTGCTTTTACACATCTGCTTGATTATTTAAGTATAATACTGATAATACCATAGTGATCCTGAGCATGGGACTGGTTCCCAAATTTAACTTGGGAGAGTTTTGAAAATCATTTGTGAACTTCAAAACATTTTAGGAAGTAAGAGAATATGTTTTTTCAGTGCAGAAGTATATCTCATATATGTAAAACTCCCAGTGTAAGAGGGATCAAAGAGAGGAGTGCCGGCCCATGTTCAGGTTAGCTTCTCTTCAGAGTTACTGTAAAGAGAAAGGAAGAGGCCAGAGGAAGTGTGAATGACTCACTGGTTTTTTTCTTATTTTTTGGAGGCAAAACATTTCTAGGTGCTGAGTTTTAACAGTGCTAAATTATCACAAAAGGACTCTTGCTTCCTTTGCTTCCTTTTAATGATGGCAATTTCAGCAATTTAGAGAGTGCCTGGTGTGATATTTTAAATATTAAATACATACAATGTAGCTTTATATATTGTAGAAGGACAAAAAGTTGGTATTCATGAACTGAGTTAAAATCCTTGGCTATTGTCAGAGCCATTACAGAGTCTATCTAGGGTAGGTTTTATCTGCTTGAAATTATCTGATTGGCATCATTACAAAGAAATACTAGCAGAATTGTTTCATATATATATATATAGCTACAAGATAATGATGTTATGTTGGCCAGTATTTTTCATCATTAGTGCTTCACTCTGTTTAGGTAGAAGGCTGGAGGAGTGCTTGTTGTGAGACCATGTTCTGGAGCAGCCAGGCTGCCATTTCTATTGTTGAAGTTTATCCATACCAAATTTTAGACACCATGTAAAATAGTTCCCAGATTAAAAAAAAAAAAAAAAAACAATTACTCCATGTATTTCAATTATGGTGTTCTCCTTCATTTTTCTTTAACGTAGGGAAGATTCAAAACTGCAATATGGTATAGCCCAGGGTCCAGTCTACAATCTTTTCTGTGCTGTGTTTCCTTTTGCAATCCCTAAAGTATGTTTGTGTCCCAGATCTGCAGACCTGGTGTTTTGGATCTTAAGACTGAAGAGTGCCTGCATAATTCACCTTTAGTTTCTTCTTCTCTCATGCACAGTTCACTGCACCCTTTTAGGTATTGCACATTATCAGCATGTGATATGTTAGAAGTATATTAATTAGGGGAACCTAATTAATTTGAACTTCCAGCATGCTAATACTTTCTGGGTAGATACAGATAACAATTATTTTATAACACTCAGAGAGAGCAGCCCCACACTGTTTGGTATTTTGCATCAGTAACTCAGGTTGAGGTAAAGTGGCAAGAATACCTGTTATTCTCCAGCCTAATGATGGAGACATTGACTTCAGAGAGGGATTAAATAGAAACTAGATCATGAGTGGTTTGGTGTTTTGCTCAGTGATTATTATATGAAGTATATGTCTTCATGCATGGTTGCTCTCTGTCTTCTTGTCTCATTAAGTATTTAGAAGTGCTTGGAAAACACAGGAGGGAGACACAGTGTTTGAGCCTAGACTATTGCTTGGCTGCTTAAGGTTGCTTTCTTGATCTCTCGCTGGGGAACTGGGAATGAAGGCCTTAGCTACTTCACCTTACTCAGGCTTCAATTTTTGGCTTTGCTGGGTCCTTGCAGGGAGTGGGACACTGAGCTCGTGGCCACTGGAGAGGTGGAAATGCTGGTGGGGCTCTCCAGAAGAGAGGGGGGGGGCATAGCTGGAAATATTTAATGTCAGCTACTGAAACACCTTTAGGGACAGGAAATAGTGGAGGAGAGAGGTTGTGCACTGTGGTACTGAGTTTATTTAACTAAAGAAGAAATTAGGTGAGGCAGGATCCTAAGAGAAGTGAGGTCCTTAAGGGCAGATCTACATGGTTACAATATAGGAGTTTTTAACTAAACAGAGGCAAACTGTGTGTTTGCACAGTGTAGTGCAGTGCCATGCAGAGTGATGCTGGCCTTTTGTGTCAGCAGCATGTTTCTTAGTCATCCTGGCTACATAAATACAATACATTTCATTAAAAAAACACTGTCAATTGTTCGGCCAACTCAAAAACCATCAGTAAGTACCAATGCACACGTAGGGATGGTGCATATTTCACAGCAGAGACTGACAGTTTTTTACTTTTCCTGTAGATCAGGCTTACTTTTTGCCTTTACCAATAATATGAGTACTAATATAATGTTTGGTATATACATTATATATTATATACACTGTGTTTTATTGTCAAAATGTGTTATGTTATGAAATAATTTCCTAAAATGTAATAAGGATATATAGTTCTATATATAATAATTTAATATTACAGAAGGCTTAAACAGGTTTTCTCTTGTCTGCTTTTAGATCAGTTTCTTTACAGTGTGTGTCTCTTGTTTGTTTTTGTAAGACTTGATAGGCAGCACTCACTTCTGATTTCCTCTGTGCACAGTGTAACTGACCCAGTGAGCACAGTGAGAGCGGTCTCTCACTGCTTGAGACACGTGCCAGCACATGTAGCTCACCCTGCCTCTGCTAGTCTTCTGTGGCTCTTTTGGCATGCCACAGGCAACTGCAGTAGTGCAAAATAGGATGCACTTTACAGAAAATATGGGAAGTTGTTAACTCTGAGTAAAAGAGTTTGATCTGTTTCTTAAGAGCAGTTTGCAGTCTTGGATCACTAATTCTTTTGTGTAGTTTGGGGCCTCAAATGCTTGTTTTGTTGGTTTTGGGGGTTTTTTTGGTTTTGGTTTGGGATTTTGGTTGGTTTATTTTCAGTTTTTCTCAGACTTACTTTGCTTATGTGCTGCTGGGTTACAGTAACATGTTTATAGCTCCATTTAAGCCACTCATAATCCACTTTTGAATTTTTCTTACTATTGGCAGTGTGTTGAAGTTATATGTGATTTCCTCCTCTGCCTCCAGGTGCAACGTTGGACCATTAATCAAGATCTTTAAGTTTCTGATTTCAACAAGATCTTTAAGTTTCTGATTTCAAATTTTGGTCTTGGCATTGCAAGACTCCATCCGTCTTTGATGGGATTATGGTGTTCTTGCAACTAGCCAACATGATTCTACCAAGAATGTCTGCTTGTGAACAGCATCACAGATTCTCAAGAGATCTACCACTAATTTAGATTTTCTTGATATTCCAACAAAATTGCAAATAAAGCCTTATGCTTATATAGGTGGTAACAAGTCTGTGTTAGATGTGTTTGTGTCTTCAGGTTATGTTTGCAGTTTAAGTTGAAGGTGTTGTGGGTTGTTTGGAATTTATGTCTTTCTTGTAGGTCTTGGTTTGTAAGCATAACAGGATGTCTGAAGAGCTGCTTTTTCAGGCCCTTTTTTTCTCCCCTTCCTCCAGGTGTGAGGCAGCTAGCCCACATATTCATCCTGTTGGATGGTGTAAAGAACATAAAAGAACTCTCATCACTCCACCAGGTTTGTATATTGTTACATGTCTGAAAGATTTAAGGTGGCTATCGTCAGCTAGCATCTTTAAAATTTACAAATTTACATAACTAAAATTTACAATTTACCTCTCCTGAATTTTTTTCTTTCTGTAATCAGGAAATTATATTTGCAGAGCCATAAATTTTTTTAACAAGACTTAATATATTGAAAGCAGAAGTATAATAGATGTTTGGCATTAAGTATGCAAGTATATACTGATTTAATAAAGAGACATCTACTCAAAAGATATCCCTTGAAATCTGAACAAGTTTGTCATTTTGGCTGATTGGCTGACAAGTACTGTAAGACTCACGTTCTGAAAATGCTGATAAAGCAAATTCCACTTGCATGAAACCATTGCATAAGAGAAACATCTTCATGTGAACTAAGTGTGCAAGGTAATGGATTGATGAGAAAATTGTCTTAACGTGATCAAGGAATCAAACTTGTAAGGGGTCTTTGAAATGAAGGAAAATGCTATGAGAGAGATGATAAAGAAGGAAGGAAGTGTATTCATTAGTGTGAAACCTGAAATGTTTTTCAGGACTGTTGTGTATGGCTGGATCACCTAAATGCCCTGTTGCAGAAAATGGCATCTGGGGTTTGAGAACATGGAAAGTTTTAATTGGTTAAAACCGACTTCGACAAAAATTCTAATCGCCAGCACTCTTGAAAAGTCATAAGCAGTCTGTCTGCCAGGAGGTTAATTGCAGCCTATTATTCAGTGAATCCCTTGTAAAACAAATTAGAATTGGTTTTGTTCTCTTCTAGCTTATGAATACTAATATTTAAACATCAAGTTTAAGTTCTGGTGCAGAGTAAAGTTGAAGGACAGGCACGGCCTTTTCTTTAACAGCCAAGCAGTCTTTGTGTTTCTTCCCTAGAATGTTTATAAATTTGACATTTTCTAAGAAAGGCAAAATCTTCTTTGATGATGTCTGTAGATTATTCATAATGTCCAGGGTATTTTGTTAGAAACTTAGTAAAAAATTGTTTGCTAAAAGACTAACAAGTAGTCAGGTGTGCTCAACTGTGGTACAAAGCTATCACTGATTACATTGTTCACCAGTGAATGATTGTTCACCTGTTCATTACTTGAATTAATTTCCTCAGTTAAGTGGACAGATTTTGCCATTCCACATTATTTATATTGCGAAGGGAATCACAGAATATTCTCATATCCAGAGCAATCATGTACAATAGGTACTCAGTAGTGTGTATGAGAGGATTGTTGACTCTTTTAACCTGTATGGTGAATTTGTCAGAGACAATTTAGAAGAGCCTTTCTTGCAATGATTTTATAAGTCCAGTGTATAAATCAAAACAGTATTATAAAAGTGCTAGGCACTCTGTAAATTAGACATTAACTTCATTTTTTTGCACTGCTGTGTTTAATTTTGCTCATGTTTCTTCTGTGCCAGATTATCCACATGCTAAGCATTTTTCTTGGGAGAAGTATTTGGAAGAAACCAGTTCCTTACCTGCACCTGCAAGGGCTTTTAAAGTGGTGAGAAAATGCTTAAATTTCTTTCATTCTTTTAAGTTCACATAATTAATTTGTTTAATACATATATGGTGTTCTTATGTTTCCAAATGGATCCAATTAATTAGTTGCAAAGAGGTGTTTTATTTTTATGCAAGTTTGCAGTTCACTGTTAAAAATCAGATTATTATAAATAACTATTAATGCATTATTTTAATTATTACAAATGGGATTAAATGCTACAAATGTATTACTAATGAGTGTAATTTGCTATGGAAAATTACTGCCTACTTATTACAAATAATGAGATAGCTACTGAGTCATGATAACGTATTTTGAAGATTTGTATTTCTGTACATTTTAGATGGTGCCATAGATACAGTGTAAAAATGAATGTAAAAGGTTAGTCTGCTTGTCCATCTAGTCCATTGTCTTGGGCTTGTTTTCAGTGCCCTTTAACAGAATTTTTCTTCTGCAAATGTGCAGCTAGGACATGTGGGCAGCACCCACAGGCAGCTCCCCAGCTTAGCTATGGTGTTTGTGGGCAACATCCTTTTCTTTTATCTTTGTTCTTGCTAGTTTCTTTCAGTGATCCACCTTTTTGAGTTCTTAAGATTTCAGTGATGGTCAGTACTGCCAGAAAGGAATCACACAATGGCTTGTGCTGGAAGGGACCATAAACATCATCTGGTTCCAATCCCCCTGCCATGGACAGGGACACCTTTCACTAGACCAGGTTGCTCAGAGCTCCATTTAGCCTGGCCTGGAGCACTTCAAGGGGTTGGACATCCACATTTCTGGGCAACCTGTTTCAAGTGCCCCATCATCCTCACAGTAAAATATTATTTCCTAGTATCTAATCCAAACCTACTCTTTTGTAGTTTGAAATCATTTCCCCGTGTCCTGTCACTACATGCCCTTGTAAAAAGGCCCCTCTCTGTCTTTCTACTACTGGAAGGCTACAATGAGATCAGCCCTAAGCCATCCCTTTTCCAGGCTGAACAAACCCAATTCTCTCAGGCTTTCCTCACAGGAGAGGGGCTCCATCCCTCTGTTCATCTTGGATTGCTGTTGGCAGCCAGCATTGCGTGGCCAGTAGCTCCCAGCCCTTGTCTCACAGCACCCCAAAGCACGTTTGCCTCAGCTTCTCATATTAGGGACACTAATTCTCAACTTTGCTAAGAGCTGGATTAACAAAAGGCAAAATGTGGTGTTTATAGCAGTTCCTGGGGTCAGTAGATTAGCAGAGGTTATTCATGACCTGCAGTTTATCGCCCCAAGGTGTGTCTGTCTTGGTAGTATTTCTCAATCTTACATTCTCAGCCAAATACCCCTAGCAAGGATTAGGAAGTTATTTGTTTATATCTGAGACAGTAACAGTGTTTTGTGTTGTATTATGGGGGAAAATTGAGTTCTTAAGCTGCAGCTGAAGGAAAAACACCAGTACTCTACAAAGTCCTAGAGTGACCGATACATTGTTTTCATAAAAATGAGAATAAACCTGGTAACTAGTCTTGTGAATATGTTCCTTTAAAATGGAAATAATTTTGCTTTAGTTTTCATAACTACAGATGACAAATACAAAATCTGATACTCCTACCAAAGAAACTAATTTTATCAAAATAGTATTACAAACCCAGGCATTTGGTCCTGTTTTTTTACTGTTATGCTGTGAATTAGTTATGTTTTCAGGAAGAGACTGGAAAAGGGTTTGATTCATGAAACAAAAATACATATCAGAAAACACAAATATTTCCTGTAGACAATTTCATAGACATTTCAGGCAGCTGGTATGTAATGCCTTATTAAATATTGTAATGAAACTGTTGGCTAAAACCTCCAGGAAAACTTTTCTAGAGAATTTAGGGAAAAAAAACTGATTCAAACCAAGATATCCATTTACATCCTTGGATGGCTTGAATCCCTTCCGCTCCAGGAGAACCTGGAATCCCCAAGTGTTTCACTATATTGATAAGTCTAGTTTGAATTATGTTTTTATGCTTGAATTTCTAGTAGAGGGAGAGCAGATTTGAAAAAATAAAGGCAGAAAGTTTTTGATGGATTATATATATTTTATAGCTGCATCAGATTTTGAAGTTTTGTTGTTTCATACAGTATTGTTCTTCTTTTCTAGAAACCTTCTCATGGCTTTCAGAAAAATATGAAACTTGAAGTGGTTGACAAGAGAAATCCAGTATTTATCAGAGTAGCAACCATTGTAGATACTGATGACTACAGAATAAAAGTAAGTTCTTCTGTCTTATTGTACTATCCTACTTAAGTAAATGATGAGGACATCATAAAACCAAAATCCTGAGGTTGTAAAATTAATCATGGAAAGAAATAAGTGGTATTGCTCTGTCCTCCTAAGCTTTTGCTCTTGCTTTTCACTAATTGATCTATGCAAAATTCCTTTGGAATAGGTTTTGTTATTTTCTTCTTAGATACTTGTGCTGAGGTGGGTAGCTAGAGAGCAGAATTGAATATACTGGAAAATTGCTTTGGGAATAGTTGGTAGAAGACAATTGTCTATTCTATCAAGAAATGTGATTACTGTGTGAAAAGTGTCAAAGGGCTGCTTTGATATTTGTATTAGGGACCATAAAATATTTGGTCTATGTTAATTGAATCTGTTTCTATAAGTTTCCAAGGGGAAGTGAGAGATATATGGGAGATATGAAAGAGCCCTGATCTTTTGTCCTTTGTCAGTGATTTCTGCAATTCTGAAGTTTCTGTTAATTATGGGCTTTGGATTGGATTAAACTAAGTTAAAGTATTTTTAATGTCTTTTACAGAAGCTATGCGCTTGAATTAATTCTCTTTCATTGTATGAAACCAGTTTCCATGCTGAAGGCCTTAAGTGTTAGCAGGGCTAACATATACCAGATATCCAATTAGAACTGAAGGATGTTTGCAGTTTGTACAGATTTACTAGGCATACCTGTTATTTCAAGTAGGAGATGCAGCTGACATTTCATTTTGAATCATCTGAATTAACTGCTGTTAGGAAGTCATCAGAACTAGTATCTTCACACCTACACATTTCCTACTTCAAGTTGGACATGCAAAATTAAAAAAAAAAGGAAATGGAAAAAAACCCTATCCCAAAATAATAATAACATTCTCCTGTCTAATGTATTAAATGACAGGATTTGTAACTTCTAAGGGAGTAATTTGACTCTGCAGCATCTGTTGAAAGAGCTCTGTGTGTGTCTGTGTGTACATGCATCCACACATGGGTGTGTGAGAGATATGACATATGGTTGTTTATTGTTTACTTTAGTGAGAGTATGCCTGAGTCCAGAATGTAATGTACATGTATTTTCTGTGTAACTTAAAAAGTTCTCTGAAAGTGACTTCTCTACTGGATGTGTCATTTCTAGAGATTACTCAGGTAAACTGATTTTATGGAGAATTTTCCTGATCTAAAATGCACTGTACTCCTTTTTGTATTTTAGGTTCATTTTGATGGCTGGGATAGTATTTATGATTATTGGACTGATGTTGACAGCCCTGATATCCATCCTGCAGGCTGGTGTATGAAAACTGGACACCCTCTTCAGCCCCCACTTAGTAAGGGAAACCACACTCTAATGTAATGATGGTAAAAGGCATGTGTGCTGTGCTATCTTTTGCCCCTGCCAGTGCTATTCAAAGAAGAGAAGCCACTAGGATATGCAAAATAATTGCAAATGTGACATTTAGTGCAAAATCAACAGTCAGTAATTAATCACTTTTTAGTAGATGGTTTTATTGGCCCTTACTGCAATGGAAATACAAGAACCACAGTCAAAACCAGAAGTGATGTAAAAGATCTGTTGTGTAAAATCCTGGCCCTCTCAAAGCCAGCACTGAAACTGCTGTGGCACTCAGTAGGGGTGCAGGGTATCACTCTTAAGATCCTTTGTTCACATCTCTCTTGATGGTTACTATGCTTTTTGGCTCAAAGGAGCCCAGAGTGCACTGAGAAGGCACTGCTTTCAAACGCTGTGGCAAATCCTCAGAAACAACAAACTTCCTTTTCTTCTTCAGCTGAGCAAAGAGGGATTAATGGTGCCCACTTTGAAAATAAATCTAACAGAAGCACGGTACCAGTAACAACACTGGATTTACCAGCTTGTCCTCTCTGGGGATTTTGCTTTACTTGTTGAAGAAGTAGGAGAGGTTTCAGGGATAAGAAACCTTTTGGTGGATATATCCCTGCCTAGTCCACCGTGTTTCTGGATAATGGCAGTGAAATCACTTTAGCCAAACTTTGAACAGATGAGTTTTTAAGTGAGTGCTCTTCTCTGAGATTGGTTTATGTAGTGACTCTGAGGTGTGGTTTGCACAAGTGCTGAGTATTCACAGCTGTTAGAAGGTCAGAAACAGCTGTGCTTGGAAAATAAAAAATGCTGAGCAATGCCAAAGTACTCAGAAAAAAAATTAATGTAAAATGACTGAGATAAGTCACGTTATGTAAAATAACTGAGATAAGTGTGAATGTGTTACCTGAAAATCACAATACCTCAAGTCAATGAATGCCAAGAAGAAATTACTCCTATCCAGGGTGTGATCAGAGTATATTCATTAGTTTTCTGAGCACTCCAGCAGTACAGTGATGATTGCCTGTTAGGAAGTTAATCATTCTGCCTTCAGAATCTGAATAGAGTGCCATAAGTGCCAAAGCACAAAGTGAATAATGAGGAGAAGGCAGAATGCTGCATATCTGCTTCTTAATCTGAGATATGCTGTCCTGTGTGCTGGATGAGCAGCCCAGTGGGAAAAGTAGGCTGTGGCCACATATATAAAAATTGTATCATAAGGCAGAAGAGCTGAATAAGGTTACAACATTTCTATTATGTAAGATTGATATATAAATAAAAAACTTAACCTAGGTGGGAGTATAAAATATATAAATTAGGTTTTTTTGAGACATTAAAAGAAACGAGGTACAGGTGCCCAGCATGTCATCTCCTCTAGGTGGTGGCTTAGGAGGCACTGCTCATCCCTTTTAGGATGTAACTGGTAGAAGTAAATTTCTGTTAAGCTACAAAAATTAAAATGGATGATATGACAGGAGAGGAAGTTGACCATCCATTAAATAGGAAAAAAGTAATAATCTACTCAAATACTTATAAAATAGAATGATTACTGAATAAAATATTAATCCAACAATATGACTTTGTTTTATTACTATGTAGAATATTTTAAAAATGTTAATATTACTTACATGTAAGTTAAAAGGCATTTCCAGACTTCTGCAAGGGTTTCATAAGGAGGGAAGAAAATATTTTGCAAGACAGTTTATGCCTCAGTCTGTATGATAGGACTTTCAATGAGGACATCTAGATCCCTGCCTTTCACATTAGAAGCTTTGTGGGAGTGCTGTGCAATGTTAGCAATATTAGTCTAGAGCAGTTCCCAGTATTCATGTATTCATATTGTTTTCAGATGTAATGAAGTCATCATGAAGGATTATGACCTTTCTGATATCAGTTAGGGAATTAAGAGCCAAGTATTGGTGATGATTTTAACATTGTTTCACAGTGATGTGAACAGCAGCTTCTCCTGTAAACATGGACAATCAGTTGTAGCTCTTTTAAATTACATTTTTAGAGAGTTCAAATTTTTTAAGTGAAGAGAGAATAGTTATAGGGAGTTAATTTTTTCAAAATCAGAACATCAGTGAAGCAAGACTCCTCTTTACAGAAACATCTCTATTCAGATAACTCCTCCTCTGAGTCCACTTGCTACATTATAAGCATGATTTCTGTATAAAGGTAGAGAAGGTAAAATTCCCTGTTCTCTCACCAATTACAGTCATTAAAGGCTATACAAGTCTTTGGACTTCAGTGTAGTGATAGTTCTGTAATTTTTGCATAGCTGGAACATTTGGTAAAAAAGGCTTTTAGACTACTCTAATTATACATAATAATTCTCTGTCCTTCATAATCCATCTGTGAAGAAGAATCTTTCATCTGGAAAAATATTTAAATGGACCTTTTCGTGTCTGTATTGTTATCTGTAGGGGGAGATACAAGTTCATGTGCTGTTCAAGAGGAACTGGTGCTAGAGGGGGCCAGTGCATTCCTGCAGAGGCTCAGCAGGTGCTGCCAGTGTCATGTACTGGAGCACGGCTGTCTCTCACTTGCTGTGAAACCGTGCGTTATGTACTATGTTTGCTTGGGCCTCAAAGCTCCTTTTGACATCCTTTGATGTCTCTGCAGGCATCATTGTACAGGTTGATGAAAATCAGGTAGACACATAAATTCAGAGAAGGGGAAAAGTAAAAAAAAATCTGATGGCTTGTTCTTTTTAGTAGTATTTTCAGCCTTCGTTTTTACATCTTTTTTACTGGAAAACTTCAGTTTCAAAATGTGTAAGAACAGTACACATTGCAAACATGTCCCTGTCTTCAGCAACAGGGATAGGGTAGCTTACTTTTTCTGTGCTCTTGAAAAACATCCAGGTTCCAATGTAGATAGAAGAGAAATTCAATGTCATGCAATTCCTCCAAGATTTGTGTTCTTTATATAAATGTAGTTCTGTTGTAGAGATTTACTCACATGGAATAAAATTATTTCTCCAGTGGATTAGGTTGTTTAAATCTCCATCATGTTTTTACAGAATGTATTATTAAAGTATTTCTGTTTACTTATTTCCTCGTGCTTGCTACAATGCACTGGTATTTGTGCATATTTATATAGCTTTTAAATATTAGATAATTTTCTTAAGTCTCATTTGTAATTTCACCTGGCATGCAGGTCCCTTGGAACTGGTGGAAGCTTTAGAGCATGGAGGGTGTCCCACAGCAGGATGTAAGGGAGTTGGACACATTAAAAGAGCAAGACATATCGGCCATCATAGGTATGTTCTGTGAAACTGATTTTATTCTTTCAATTGAGGGATGTGTGCAGATGGTTCTTTTAAATTGTTGCTCATAAGAAAACAGATCCAAGCTGGAAAAAAAAATAGGAAATCTTGTAAACCAAAATATGCAGTTATTTCAGTTGCCATGGTGAGCATGCTGAAATAAACATTAGCAATCTGTAACTTCATTTCACCAGGGTGTGCTAAGATTTGCTGTACATTACTTTTTGTCACAATTGGTAGATTCAGTTACTCTCTATTTTGTTCCTTTGAGGATTCCTCAGCTTGCTGTCCAGTTTGCAAAATATTACAGACAGATATGTATAAAGCAATAACTTTTGAACCTTTTGAAATATGAGGCCACTGATTTTATTATGGCTTGGGTGTTCTTGTTCTGCTTGGTTAGTAAGGGTAAGGATTTGCTTGTTGGCTTGGAGCAGTGCTAGGAGAGGAATTCCGATTGACGTATTCCCGAATGACAACTTGCTGCTTCTATTTAGTGTTTCTAAAGATGCTTTGTTGGACACCTTCTGAAGTAAAATTCAGAAATATGGACATCCCATCCTAGACAGTAGTTGATATTAGCACCAGAGAATGGAATGAAAGGGACAGAGAGGCAATGACCGAGTAAATGGAAAACATTTCTCAAGTTGAAATTTTATTATTTTTAAAATACTTAGTGTGGGGTGAATCCAGACTGTTTCAGTAAGGGATGCACGAGTAATATGGTATGTTAAGTTGAGAATGAAGCTCCATAAATATCATCCTGTTACCTTTTCACAAATTAGAGCTACCAAAAGTTGTCATTTTTCCATTACACAGTCGTAGAATTCTCAAATGTCATATCTCTTTGTTCTTTCTGCTCTCAGATATGGTTAGAGAACTGCTCTTTGGTTATTTATCTATACATCTTTTAAAGTATCTTTTCAAACTACCTTGATCCAAGAGTGAGCTCTGCAGTCTTTTCAAGTTTTTGATGAGATCATTATGTCCTGTTGACTCAAATTATGCTACAAGGTTTTGCTGGCATATCACCATGTGTTAAGGTTCTGACTAATCCCTATCAAAGATACCTGGCTAGCAAAACTCACTGTATTACTACATTTTGATATGCAAAAGGCATCTTCTGCTGCAAGTTCTTCCCTGTCTGCAGCAGAAGCATTGTTTGTGCTGTTAGGAGCAGAAGAGCTCCTGATGCTAGGATGGGATTTATCCCCAGGAAGGGACGTAGCTAGGATTGTTCCAGTGACAGAACTTGTTTCAGTATGAACTGGGAAGGGGTTGCCATGACACAGTATGCCACAGCACTGTCTTTCACACTGTTCTCACCCTATTCCCATTGTCTTTTTCTGTCTGGCCTATTTTCCTTTTAGTTTTTGGTTTGGGGTTTTTTTTTTTTTCTCCCAGTTTTTCTACCTTCCCTTTTCTACTTTCCCTTTATTTCACTCAACAAGTAGGATAACTCCTTAAACAGTCAAGTCAGTCCTTAACACTATTGTAACCTTCTGCATTCCTAGTGTTAGTCCACTGCAAATGTGAACTAAACTAGATTTGCCTAAAAAGCTTCCTGGCTGCTTATCTGAAACCCATTTAACTTCACATTCTAGTAGTTTTGAGCTTTGTGTGATTTATCATTGCATCTAATCTGGGAGACAGTAAATTCCAATTCCTTATCAAGTGCTATCTCAATTACTTAGAATCAGGTGGACATAAATAGCTTTCAGCCCAAAGTTGAAACTTAAAATGAGAAAAAAAAGAAAGTAAATTTGTCTGAAAAGTTTTTCATTTATGATCTCTCTAAATAAACATTGGCAATAAAAACTCTAATGTTTTAGATGGAAGGGATGAGTAAGAGCTATATGTCTATTTACTTTGTGTAGCCTTTGCTTTTATAGCTACCTTTTCCATGCTATTTAAAGGTCGTTATACTTACTCATCCTAAATATTAAGAAAAGAAACAAACTCATGGCATTTCATTGTGCTTCTTTTTTTACTGTAGTCTAAGCAATCCAATTATTTGCACATTAACTGATAGTTCTAGGGTATAAAAATACAGCCAAGGAGATTTTGTTGAACATAAGACAGATGTTTGCTGTTTCATAGCAAATATATTTACCAGTAAGTATCTTATTCACTAGTTATTGATTTGTCCTCTGTGATGATGCTCTAGTTTTGTTCCTGAGTATTTCTGTGGAAAATAATGAGATTTGTTCTCCTCTGGAGCCTACGGACTTGAGGGTCCAGGTTTCCACAAAAATTCTAACATTGTACCACCACTTTTTTCCTGAATTAACCAAGAGATTTTAAAATTTGTACAATTTTCCACATCAGGTAGCATTCCCTTGGCTCTTTTATCTTGGCAACCTTGAAATGTATTTAACCATGCTTATCTTGTTTTTTGTGATGAGGTGCAACACATAAATGCCTGTGTGCAGAAAAGATGATAATTTAAAATGCTAAGTAGTTCTGAAATAATTTTGAGAGCTTGTTCCTTAGGAATCAGATGAAAGCCTCTGTGATTAATTATATAGGAATGCTAAAGCATTTACTTTTTGGAAAAGTTGATGTTATTAAGGACTTGGTATCTATCACCAGTTGATCTAGGGTAATGTGCGGCGCAGCTGAAACAGCCTGACACACAGATTGTTAGCATTATGCAGATCATCTGCATATTTATGCTTGTGAATTGTATACCCTGATGTTTAATGCATGCAGTAATTCTCAAGGTCAAGCAGGAGCGTGAAGAGGTCAGTTGTAAGTAGTTCATTAGAGTTTTGGGTCAATTCTTCATGAGTAAAGATTTTTGCCTGAGACTTCAAACTTCCTGTGCATTATGTGTAAGCTGAAGTGAACTGAAGTGGTATGGTAGAGGCTGTATTGTAGAAGAACACATGTTACATAAACATGGAAACCTCAGGTCAGCAGGAGGTCACATCTTTTTGTTCAGTGGTTTTTGATGCCAGTTTCAAGGTCATTGGCACCAGCCAAATCCATTCTAAAGTACTCTTGATTTCTTGATTCACCTTTAGACTGTTGAAGCAGTTTTCTCCTGAAAAACGAATGCTTTGATGATAAACATGCACTGTAATTTGTGAAAGAGAATAGTTGTATTGATTGTTATGAGACTAGTTAAAATGTTTTCTTAAAGCCTGAAGTAAAGAGATCCCTTAACAAAATCCATCAGGAAAAAAATAAACAAAACCCACATCCTTCAGATGCTGTCAGGATCTTTTCTCTGAAGGTTTCTTGCTAATCATATATTGCTACCAGCTGATGTGATCACCTGGACATAGGCTGCTCTAGACAGTCTGATCCATCCATTAATCCAGTCTGGAGCTCTCATACACCTCTCATAGAGCTTCATCCCTTGGCAGTGCTCAGCAGTAACTTGCACCTGAAAGGCACTGAGGAGCTGGTGTTGGTGACATTTCCAACCAGTACAGCTGAACCAGGAGACCTGTCTGTGGCTTAATACTGGTTTGCAAAATATTCCAAGTGTTCAAAAAGACTAATAATCTAGATTTAATAGTACTTCATATGCAAGTTCTTAGGCCTAACAAGAGTGCTGCCTTACTCTTCTTTAGTTTAAAAGAGAATCCTGGCCTATGTTCTCTTCTGATATTAGGTGTAGAGTATTGCGTCTGGACTCTGTGCTTTAGAAAATTTGCATACTGCTACGAGATAGGAGCATCTTCAAATGTCTGGAGAAGACTAAGGCCCATGCCTGTCAGCAGCCCAGTTTTATCCTCCTACCCTTGAACTTTACAGAAAAGAGATAGGTATGTAACTGCATCTAGAGATAGATCTTGAGTGTGACAGAAGAGCAGTTGCAAATAAACACAGGTGGGGTATGCTACTCAACACTTCTGTTCCATCAGACAGTTCTGGAAAGGGCTAGTAATGCAAAACCTCTGTTGAAGTGAAAATCCCAGGCCTGTAATCAGAATGCTGCATTGCCTTTTTCTCTTCATCTTTCATGATTCAGTAAAAAACAGAAACTTATTTTAATGCTGTTTTTACTTAGCATGTGCAGGACTCTGGAAACAGTGCCTCCCTTTCCTTGGAAAACTGTGTACTGGACACACATATTGCCAGTCAGTCTGCTGCCATTTCAGTGGTGCCCTGCAGACAGCTAATTATTGTGCTGTGCTGATCCTTCAGCATTTGGAGATGGCTGATTACTCTCGTGTGGGGGTGTGTGTGTGTCAGGTGGCATTAATGTGAATGTTTGTTTACTGAGGCAGCTCCAATGATAATTGAGATCCTCATGTTGGACCTGGTTCCAAAGCTGTGGGGCAGTGCCGGGGGCTGTACCTGCCCTGCCAGAAGAATAACAGAGGTTTCACATTGAGTACCTACTGCTTTTGCTTCATGCCATTCATCCTGAGCCTCTGGCAGACATTGGTACCCCCAAACCAAGGACATCTAATCATTATGGAAGCTACCTTCTGAACTTGTGCTGTTTTCAAAATGGTGTGCTAAAGCAAAATGTAAGCTGGAGCAGAAATCCAGGTTTAAGGTGACAGAAGAGTTAAAAATCCTTATTTAATATTAAACAACCTAAACACCAAGACTTCTGAGCCCTTGATATGAGTTGTGTTAAAATCTTACAGTCCTATATAAATCGAATACTTCTATTATGTAGGAATAACAAGATTAATTTTTTTCATTCTTTGTAGTAGACAAGTCAAATTGAGCTGAAGGCTGGAGGCATTGAGATTCAGGAGCATTTACTGATTGATCCAAAGCCATACACAGGTTCATTCATGCTGTGTTTTGTTGTAACCTAGCTAACAGTGGAAACCACATGGGTTCTTTTGTTGCCTCAAGTAACAGTAACATCAAAGGACTATCAAGGTGTTTTTTAAAAATTGTACAGCAACTTGAATGATTAATTACAGAGAAAAAGTCATCTGAATCTAGTGTTCCAAAGCATTGTTAATATTATAACTATTGTTGACTGAAACTGTCATTCAATTTCAGTTTTTCCAGAAAATACTAAAGGAAAAGGTAGTATATAAGCAGAGAAGTTATAATAAAGGACTGAATATTTAGGCTTTTTCTTGGGGTATTTTGTTCGGTTTTTGTTTGTTTTTGTTTTTTTTTTTTTAATTTAAAACCTATTAGTGGTGTTGGTAAACAGAAAACCTGCTGGAGTCTGACAATTATATTGTCAGATTTCATTGGGAGCGTAAGCCTTGCTTAATAATACACAACTGAAGTTAAATACCACATTGGTAGTGTTCAGTGTTTCCTTGTGACAGCCCTTTAACTGCTCAGAAACATTGCTCAAAACACCTCTGTGAGCCTAGGAAGCCAAAAGAAAATTACATGCTTTGCCCTGTAGCAATGGCAGAACTGAGATTAACCAATATATTCATGAATTTCTGAAAACTGTATTTCATCACAGTGGTATGTGTTTGTCACAGCAAGAACTTAAATCACACTAGCATTGGTGCCTTAAAACCTTTTTCTGAGCAGAAGCCTGTATCTTTTATCTTGTATTTCTTTTGAAAGAGAATCATTGTGATAGATGCAGCAGCATAAGTCATCTGGCAGAGGCTAGTCCTAAAACACACAAAACCAGTAGGCTGAGAATAAATGTAAGTAGACATATATAAATAGATTTAAAATAAAATGCCCTATTCTGCTTAAGAGAAAGTAGAAATAAAAGGTGAATATTCCAACTAAATTTCTATTTGTATATTTTGTTCCATGTCTCTAAAAAATTTCATTAACAAAGCATACCCCATACTTCAAGTTTAATGTTTTATAGCCAATTGAGTGGCTGGACTTTATCTGATTTGGATGTGTAAACCAAAAGTTGCTCAGAAGGCAAAAAGATGACTGTTGTGTGCTTCATTGGATCACCTGGGGATATGGCTGCATGTCCCTTTATAGCACTGTACAGACTGTTACATCTGCTTGGAGTAGCCTTAAACAGGGATCTCATCTCATTAGAAAAGCAGAAGCTATTCTTTTTTTTTTCTCCATAATTCAAGTTCAGCATAGCTACTCAAGGATTTTAAAATGATAATATAATATTAAAAAAGGAAAAAGTTGATCCTGTCTTGTTTTCAAATGAGCCAGCTGAAGAAACCAAACATACTGTTGATATCCTGTCTTGATAACCCCAGCAAGGGCTCACTGACTTGGCTTTAAGGAATTTTCTCTTCTTGTGCAAGTGCCAATAGAAATGTAAATTTCCACCAACTTTTTGTTTATCTTGGTGACATCAAAATTAGATTACCAATATTGGTCCAACCCCATTATAGGAGCTGTTACATACTCATTCTGAGCCCATAGCTTTGTTAGTAAGGGAAGAGGAGAGTGTACAGCATATTTTAAATTAAAAGGCCTTTTTCTTTTTTAATGCTGTGCTTTTTAGAAAGAAAACTATTGTGAAACCTGTTGTTTTTCTATTAATTTTTGAAATTTGGAGGTGGCAGGTGGCTGTCAAGGTAGAGTATTTTATATTCGACAGTTCTCTTTGGAAGTCATACATGTAACTATCAGTGAAACAAATGAAACATTGCAGTGATTTATGGAAAGGTGTAGTTACAGTAACTTCTTTCTTGAAAAGAAAATAAGCAAAATTGTAGAACATGGGGTTTTTACCTTTTAAAATTATGGAAGTCATTGTAACAATACAGGTGAGTAGGAAAGCATAATTTCAAAATATAGTTAATGTCATAATGACAGCAGTCAGCTGTCCATATTCAGAGATGAACTTGAACAAAGAAAGCCTCTTACCTGACCGATTGAGTGGGGAGATGCCTGCAGCCAGTCCCATCCCCAGAAACAGAAAAGTGGAAACAAATGAAAGATCCACCTCTCCTGTAATCATGAGCCACAAATGGAGCATCGTATTTAGTACAGTCTGTCCTGTATCTTACATAGTTTTGAAAACTTGAGTGTGATGCTATTCACTGTTGTAACATGTATATACTATTCAGAGTATAGGATATTATCATTGGTGTGTTGAGTATGTGGTCTGGCTGACAACTCAGTTGAACACTGCAGAGCATTCTATTCTACTAAAGAAAAATTCTAGTTCAGTCCCATGTGTTTTGGTTTGTGTTGCTGTTTTTTCCCTTTCCTACTTCTTGTGCAAACACAGGTTTTCTGACTTTGCATGACTTTCACATTTCTTAGAGCAGTATTTAAAAGTCATTGTGTCAATGTTCATTGTCAAATTATTTCCCCAGCAGGAGTGCAGTGAATGCTAAGAAAGACTGTAAAAAATATCAGTCTCTTAATGGAGTATCACAAAATGGCATTTGCAAAGATGGGGCACTCACTGCAGTAAGGGGGTGTGCTCCAGTCCTCATGTTTTGTCCTTGAAATGCAGCTTCTGTGTAGACATTACATAATAGAAATATCCTCCTTCACATAAATAAATAACCACGGTAATATGACTTTATTTGGAGAGACATGGGTATAGTCAAAGGCATTCTGTGTTGTATTGTATAAATACCATTAAAATTATGGGAGTGGGCTAAACATTTATCGAGCAATTTTCCACAATGAACATTGTAATAGAAATTAATACAATTTATGTGACACAAGTTGCTGTCAATAGGAAATGTGAAATTGAGGGTTTCACTCGATGGATTTATTACCATTTTAAAGTACAACTACTTACTGCATTTTTTAAAATCTTCTAAGTTACTGCATCTACTTCCAGGAAAAACCAATGTCATTTTGTTTGAAATCAGTAAAGTGTCTGAGAATAAGGAGTAACTGTTGTTCTTCAACTTCTAGTGCAGTCAGCTGTCCATATTCAGAGATGAACTTGAACAAAGAAAGCCTCTTACCTGACCGATTGAGTGGGGAGATGCCTGCAGCCAGTCCCATCCCCAGAAACAGAAAAGTGGAAACAAATGAAAGATCCACCTCTCCTGTAATCAAGTAATTATGATTGAAGCAATGTCCATGACTAACAGCAGTATTTTATTTCTGTGTTCTCCAATGTGATTTATAACTGTGCAATGACTGAATGATTTCAGAAAGGCCTACCTATTTATCTACATTTTCATTTACAGGGAAGAAAAATGGTTTTTTCAGTGCTTATCAAAAAGGTCATGGAGCTGTCAAAGAGTGATACTGATTTTACTGTCTATGGTTTAACAAGAGTTTGGTTTCATCTTCAGTGTAACTATCTAGACTACTAAGTGGTTAATTGGAATTTAAAATTGAATGCTGACCGGTCGGTTTCCCTTTAGAAAATTATTTCTTTTTGTTCCTTTTGTTTGCTGTCGTGGTGTTATTGATGTGACTGTAAATTAATGTAGCTCTTTGGAGAACAGCCACTATTATGTCTTTACAGTGGGAGTGGGGAATCAAATTACTGGAACTGAGTTTTGCAAGAAAAATGCTGAAGTCTGTAGCTGAAGCTTTTAAATAGGAGCACTGGGAAAAAACAAAGGAGTGTGATACCAAGATGATTATTTTCAGATGATTATTTTATCTCAGAAATTGTGGATATTGATTCCTGTGCTTGTTTTGGGCTATAGGGAAAAATAGAGAATTTAAGAAGGAAAGGAAAGGAAAGGAAAGGAAAGGAAAGGAAAGGAAAGGAAAGGAAAGGAAAGGAAAGGAAAGGAAAGGAAAGGAAAGGAAAGGAAAGGAAAGGAAAGGAAAGGAAAGGAAAGGAAAGGAAAGGAAAGGAAAGGAAAGGAAAGGAAAGGAAAGGAAAGGAAAGGAAAGGAAAGGAGGCTTTCCCTTCTTTTCAAGGATTACATTAATGTAAATGTAAAAGGGTGGATGATGTGAAATGTGAAAATGTGAAGATTTCCAGTTCTCACTGTAATGACCACATATTTTCAATTGATGGTATTTTAAATTGCCTTCTCAAAGACAGTTTCAGCTTCATGCTTTAAAACCCAAAATGTTCTGCTGTCTAAGAGTTCTGCCTGATTTGATTGTTATAAAAGTAGGGTTTTAGAAATCTGAAGTGACTTAATTACTCCCTGGCAGGTAGCCTGCTTAACATTACAGTGAATCCACTGGCACTCTGAGCAAAGTCCTCAGCAGCAGGGACTGTGTCAAGTGCTACTTTTTTCATTGCCAATTAAGAGGCTGCATAGAACACTTTAAAGGCTGCACAGTGATATGTTATAGGAGAGAAGGTATAGGAGGAAAATAATAGCTCAAAGTGTTCTTGTGTAACAAATATTTGAAGTGGATAGCTTGTTATCAGAAGTAATATTAGACAAATTCTGTTCCTGTTTAATTGTCTAATCATTTTACCATTGACTTAATGGAGAAGAGAGTTCTTTATTTTGATTTCTGAAAATGCCATGTATACAATTTTTTTAGTGGCAAGTAAAAAAAGTTCTCTGTATTTCTTAACCAAAAAACTACCTTGGATGTTTTCAGTTCACTTTTTCTGCATGGAGAAAATAAATTAAACAACAGCTTTGCTGCTTCCACTTCTAAAGATTTTGTTAATTTGTTTTAAACAGTGACAGAAAATGCCCCAGCCCTGGTCATGTAGGTATGAAGTCTTCACCTCACAATCGACCATCAGGGAAAACTGTACCAGAAACAACCAAGCTGGAAGATGCAGAAAATAAATCTCCTTGCAAGAAACCCCTGTTATGCAATGTGAAAGAAAAGAAGGCACCTGGGTAACTCTCAGTTCCTTTCAAAGTATTGAGTGTTTGGAGTCAGTTCAAAATGCAACTTACCAGGCAAAGCAGTCCAGTGATTTGTCTGTGGAATTCTTAGAGCAGTGGGGAAGGAGATGGAAGCTCTTCAGCTCTCTTTATCTTAGAAATAGAGGGGAAGGGAGTATCACAAGGTATATAAGAAATAAGAAATACATGTCAGAGGAGAGGAAAAATACAATACAATTATTGGCAATTGAGATTCTTCTTCCTAGGTTTGTGTCCAAATTATTTTATATATACAAATATGCACAAACATGGAAAAATTAAAAGTGATTCTTTAACTTCAGGATCTGGCATGTATTTTTGACAGAAAATGACATGAGAACTTTTTTATACCATAAATATTATTCTCCAGTGCAAGTTTGGAAACTATTTGAAGCTAAAAACAAGGGGATATGTGAGGCAATAGGATTCCCTACATTTTTAATTAGTTACAGTATCACTACATTATTTTATTGACTATTTTCAAACAGAAATAGATGGCATCCTGAAGAAGATGTGTCATTTGTTATATATTTATATGAGCTACATTATTTTGTGTTCATAATATATGAACTGTGTTAGCAATAATAGTGTCTTGAGAGACAGAGACAGGAGAGTTGGTATTTTATGGTAAATAAACCAGCCCACAGTAAAGCTGATGATTGAAATGGAACTGTTTTGTTAAGAGCTGAACTTTGGTGTTCTTTATTGGGTCCCTTCCAACTCAGGATAATAAACAGCATTCACTAGTCATACTCTAGTGAATTTAAACAGTGCAGAAAAGAAGATGGCTTCAAGTGTAATTTTGAAATAACCCGTGTTAAAAAATAGATGTAATTCATAATTTTTATCATACTTACAGTAAATTCAAATTTTTTTTAGAAATATACTTCAGCTTTACAGACTACGTCTTAAAATTAATTGAAGAAAAAAAGTTTTTGTCTTTTTTTTTTGGAGGGTGTTACCTTTAGAAGACTTAAGATAACCAATACTTGTGCTATCTGTTCACTGTGTTGAGTCAGTTTTATTAAGAGAATAAGTCTTGTGCCAGCTTTGAATTACCCAGAGACTTTGCAGCTTGTATTTCAACTGTTTGAATACACTGATGACTGGCTGCATTCTATCGTCTAGCTTTCCTCATTCATTATGTATCTAGCAAAGTCATGGAGGACTTTCAGTTGAATAATCTCCCTTTGAAAAAGACATGAAAAATAATGTTCACAACATTAGGTATATATGAACTGCTGGGGTTATAAAATATTGAACATCTGCTTATTGCAATACCCAGTGGATCTTTTTAGATGTGTATTCAAAGTACACATGCATAATTGAAGACATAGATACACACACTTGTGTGCTCTTTAGTTGCTGAGCTCACAGTGTGGATTTAATTATGTTTGACTTCAGTTCAATTGTGTATACCTTTGTATTCAAAGGTAGTATTTTGTTTCATAGAAGTCTTTCATTGAGGAACCAACCACAAATGATCCCAAACATGAGTTTTATTTTGTTGTGTTAAATCTAGGTACTCAGCTAATCTCTGGTTCCCCTTACTCTTTTTCTTTTCTCTCTCTCTCTCTCTTTTTTTTTTTTTTTTTTTTTTTTTGGTCTCTCTATGCATCAAACAAGTATACTAGAAAATTTTGGTTTGCAAAAATATAATTATGTACGTAAATACTGCAGTGTGTCCCTCTGGAATGTTCCTGAGATTAAAAGTCATGATAAAAATTACATGTCTACAGTATATCCAATTTTAAAGTATCTTCAGAGTAGCAAAAGAATTTCACTGTATCACTGTAATAAAAATTCTATTCTGGAGATCTTTACAGTGAAGGAAGCTGAACACTCAGACTTGGGAATCAAATTAAACTGGCTCTTAAAAAAAATCTATTTGTCTTCCAGCCTCTTACCCAAAACCTTCAATTCATGATACGGTCATATTTAACTAATGAGGTCAAATTTCTGTATGTATGCTGCTATGAAAATTGCCCTTGAGAAAATAGGGAGGTCCTTGTTTCCTCACAGGATTAGGTGATATCTCTTCCTTAGCTGAATTAGAAAATTTTCTGTGTTTGTGGAGTTTGGAAAATGAGTTTTAAGTGAATAAATTTTTCTGAGGAAGATACTGTAGAGAAGTCCTTTGTGGCACAAGAAGTTGTGCCTGCTCTATGCATTCCACTGGTATTGGTTGTCATACTATTATTATTTGTGTCCTGTCATACTAAAAAGGCTGGATTTCCTGATCTGCAGTGTTCATTTGCATTACTAGTGTGATAATTATATTTCTGTTGAAGTCAGTGAACCTGAAGCTCCTACTTGATTTAGTCACAAAAGTTTTCTTGTACATAATATATCAATGGTATTCAACAGTACAAATGTAATCAGTGGAATTAAATAGGTCTGTTTCTTCTATGGATTTGTGTTTTGAGGTTAGCTAATCTTGATGCCTAACAAAGTGTTAGGTGTGCATCTGCTTTTCCTCTGTGATTTTGACATTTGTTAAGGTGTTCTTCTTGACTCCTTCTGTGGTAGATAGTAAAGCATCGGTTCATATAGTAGTGGGATTTCTTGTAGTCTTGGCTCTAAGAATCATTCTGTTTGGTGTCTATTTTTAGAAAATGCTCATTATGTACTTGGTATCTCTGAGTGCTCTGAGTATCTGTGATGGTTTATTAAGAATCGACCAAAGTGTTCTGAAATTCTTAAAAAGCAGAAGCGAGTAGACACATAATGTCATCAAATTCCTATCACTTCACATTTGTAAGAAACCAGGAAGTACCAGGAGGTACATCTGGAAATGCCTTCTGAAGGCAGAGTTTGAAAAGGAACTTCCCAAGGCTGACTTTAAGAGGGGAATGTACACACCCCATACATCCCCACCTTGAGAAATTCTCTTATTTCCACATCTCTTGCCTGATTTTTCTTGACAGGGGGAAGACATTCCTCTCTGCAAATTATTGAGCTGGCAAGCTTAGGGAGCAGCTGGATAAGAAGTAATGCAAAAGCAGATGCAAAGGAATATAAATGTTTTTGGTGATATTTTTGGGATCATTAGCAGCTGCACAACAGGGTGTCAGTAACTGTACTGACAAGGAGTTGATGCCCTGTAGAGATGAATGTTGGGCAGAGGAAAAGGAGTAAGTGTTATTTCAGACAGCTCCTGAAAATGGGCTGCATAACCAGCCAGGCTTTGTAGGACACACGGCTCTATATGTGGGTTTCACTCTTCCCACCTTATGATGTGGACACATCCACTACCTCCATTTGTGTATTTTCCAGTTTCAGTTATTAAGTCAAGTGTGTTGGTATGGTTTACATAATATTAGTTTACACTATTTTTGAGCCTTCTTTGCAAAATTCATGTCAGTAGTCATGCCATTCTGTGTAAGTCAGAAGTAGAATCCTCTTCCTTTCTTTATTTTATAATGATGCAGCATCCTTTGTGTGGGAATCCTGGTGTGTCAATAGTATTGCTAGCAAGAGATTTTATCATGCTTAGTGATTTTTATGATGTACTAATAAAAATTGAACATCTTCTTTTCCTCAGTGGAGTACTACAAACAAAGGATGCCATAAAGCACAAAGAGTGTGAAGATGAGGAGACAGAAAATAAGCTGCTCATTTCAAACGAAATCAAAGGTAAATTGGCAGTTCTTAATTTGTTTCAAATTAAAATCTGTAAAAGTGAAGAAGTGTGATGTCCCTTGAAATTCTCATGAAACTGTATTGCAAATTATTTTCCACATTCACTGTCTGTGTCCAAAAATGTCTTGACAGAAACACTTTCAGCATAATGTCCTGCTTTGGGGCAAATTTGGAAGGAACTTCCAAAGGGATGTTCCTTAAAGGGCAAAATTCAGCAACCCTTCCCCCTACCTGTTCAGGAGATTATCTTGTAACCATCAAAGGTTTTTCCAAGAACTTTATCATAGTTGTAAGGATGAGTGCAAAATGAATAGCAATATAAAAAAATCTCATTTCAATGATGTTTTTCTACTGACTTTTCAAAATAGTTTATTAAACCAGTCTGAATTGTAAAGATATAAGATTCACTTTTTGCCTTGAAAATGTATTGAAAGTTAAAGTACTTACACATTACAGATACAATGCAAAATTAAGGTGTCTTATTTAACCCAGCCTCAGTCTTGTTGAGGGTGATGGCCAGATTGTGGCTCCTCATTAGTGAGACAGGAAAGTTCTCATATAGTCTCCAAAGATTTCTTCCAATGTGGACTTTTCTTCTGTTCAGTGATGCTGAGTGTCTGTATGTAGAACTATAGCAAAACTCTTGGCTGGACAGATGGAAGTAGCTGTTCATTAATAATTTTTATCCTCATTGTTTAGAAAGAATACAGCACAAATCCAGAATATCAGAGTCTTATATTTGCTAATTTTTTCATGTGTAAATCTTAGTACCAGGTTTGTTATTAGAGTGAGTCAGTGCATTGTTGCAGTGCAGCTTTGCTGCAATAATTTTATTAACTGATACAAGGTCAATGCAAGTTATGTATCTTAACTTCCTAATCTTAATTCCTTGTATTTTTAGATTATTTTCTTCAGCAATTTTTTGTACAACAACAGTTTGAAAGCTTTCATCAAAATTTAGTAATTGGCTTGAGTAACTCTTTCTTCAAGAGCTACATGTCTTGCCTTTTAAGTGAGCTCATCTCTGTAAAATGCAGGAAATTCTTTGAGACTGGTAGAGCTTACATAAAGATAAAATTGAGGCAGTGGTTTATTTTTAAATATTTACCTCTTGTATTTTTTTATCTTAAGACATTATTTATCTGCCAGTACTTTTCAGACAGATCTGAGGCACTCTGGTGAGTGTAAAATTTGAGAGATTGCATCTATTGTAGGAGCTGTGAAAAAAACTGTATTAGTGTTTTGAAACATGTAGTTCAGTATTCTAGAGAAAATGAAGCATTAAAAGAAGCAAATCTCTAAAGCAAATAGAAGAGACTTTTTAGTAATCTTAGCTATTTTGTTTCAGCGGGAAGGAAATATGCAGCTTTGATGTTAACTTTTGCATTGTTTGACACAAAAAAATTCAAATAGTTGGGAGCATTTTAAATTGTCTAGTATTGTTCTTTTAATTCTAAGAAAACTGGACTGATTTTGTGACACATTTTGAGTTTGACAAAATTGACACCAACAACCTCTGCTCGCTAGGTTTTTGCATAGTTAGATTTAGGAAAACAGAACATTTTCTTACATTATTGTCTGGAAAAATTTGTCCTTTTTAAACACATAATAATGTTATGTTATTATGTGTTTAAGTAGGATGGCACATTTAAGCTGTAAGAGGAAAATGGATCATTAAGTTCTTGCTATCATGGTCATGGAAATCTCAAGATAAAATAATTGTGCATTTACGAACTGTCGCTGTTGGTACCTGTGCTTTTTGCCCTGGGTTTTTTGGCGTGTCATTTACCTTGTTATTCTTCAGCCTACTTTTGCCATACTCACTTGACCAGTTCCCTACTTGATAACTTTATAAAATGTGTACTGCTGTCTTCCCTTTGTTTGGAGAAAGATTATTTGGAGCTAAAGAACTCCACTGAAATCACTGCCTCTTCATACTAACTTTTTTAGGGGCATAAATCTTGTGCTTAAAAAGCTTATATATCTAGACCCATGCAGGAGGCAGTGAGCAGTGTTAATGGTCTCTCATTAATGCCAGGAAGTATTTGCCACTTACCTTCTATGAAATATAAGTTTATATTTTGTTCTATGGTAACTCATTAGGAAGATAGAGATGAACGCTCAGAGAGAAGGATAACAAGGTGGTGTAAAGTAAGAAAAACGTAAAGGCAGGTGGGCTGATGCTGAAGCAAAATGTCATCAGAAAAGACATGGTTAGGATTTAAAAGTGTGAACTTTGTGCATCTGGCTGCTGTCTTGTGGAGCTGGCAAGCAGATTTTGTTTCTTCACTTCAGTGCTTGAAGAAGCTGTTTGTGGTTCTGTGATGAAACTGGCTGATCTCTGGTTCACCTCAAGTTAATCTTCTAAATGTCCCAGTTGAGACATAACTTGGAATATATCTTATATTTTCTATGGCCCAGAAAGACAGATTGCCTCTCTATGGGAAGCAGAGCATGCAGAGTGAGAAATACTCCAGAGCATTCCCTACTCCAGAGGATAGGGAAAACTTTTAATTGTCTGGTATAAGAGATATAGATTGTAGACAAAGTGGTGTGTTCTGGGCTTCCTGTTACAAGGTTACTCACACTAAATCTAAATTTCCTCTTTTTTTGCTGTTGTGGTTTTATCTGCCACAGGGCTAGGGACTTTTATTTTTAATTTTTTCAATCTAGTTGAGTAAACTGTACTTTACATGGTCCACTGGTGCTCTTTGCCTTACCTGTGAGGCAGATACTACACAGACTGAGAATGCTGCTCACTATGCCTGTACCTATGTGCTGTTGTGTGTATGCATATATTTATATATGTGAATACAGGGTGTGATTTGTGTGGTATTTTCTTCACACAGCATAATAGTCTGCTATTTATTATTTATGTGGCACTATCAATATATTGCATATTTTGTGAATGAAAGGAAAAAATAGCTGAACACTTAACATTTCCAACTCTTGAGAGACCTTGCCTAGAAGGAAAAGATGAGAGGGTAAGGATAGGGAGGGGATTTGAGGAACAGTTAGAAAGATACTATTCTGTAAAATATGCTTTACATTCAGCATAGTTTCTGCCTTTTATATTCCTTTCTCACTGAGATTTTTATTAGTATTAGAGGCTCTAAGGAGCATTTGTAAAACAACAGTGAAGTGTAAAAAGACATTTAGGGAACTCTCTTTGAAGAATGAGAGTATAATGGTAATAAAATATTAAGGAGTCTATTTTAAAAGAAATGAATGGGTGGGCTGACAGTGCTGAATAAATGGCTTAAGAGTCAACTTCAGAATAATAGGCATTAATATGAAATGAGGATAGATCTTGAAAGTAACAAAAAACTAGGCTCGAGGAGCAGAACAAAACAAGCAAATGTGATAACATCCTATGTTAGGTGTATTATACACCAGCCCCACTCACTGTGCTGGCAAAAATCCATAATGGGAATTTGTTGGGTGCAAATGTGTGAAAACTAGAACATTGTGGTTAATAGCAGCTTCTCAAAAGTGAAAGTAGAATGGAACTGCAACAGAAATGAACAATCCAAACGAAAATAGCATAGGGATTTGTGAGTAACTGCATGAACCATGTCATTAAGGAATATTAGGCATTAAGAGTGTACATTGTTGGCTGTTCCTTAAGAAGTGAATCTCAGAGGTTTTCCACAATCAGAGTTGGCAATTGGGAAGTACTTGGGCCTGAGTTCAGAGAGCAGGCATGTTGCTTTTGCATTGCCAATGGATCTAAATGAACAGGGATGTCATATGCAGTTTGACATCATTCAAGGTATGACTCTTCATCTTTCCTGCTGCGCACATCTGCAGCTGCTGTTTTTCTCCAGACAACAGCAGCATGTGTCTGAAGGCAGCCTCCCACCAGTGCATTACCTTTGGGGACAGTGGGATGGGAGATCATTCCCTTCCATTATGGATGAGTGAGATAAAATGCAGCACGGAGGAGTTTAATGTTATTTTCCAAACAAAACATTCAATTAAAGCGTAAGCAGAGAATTTGCAGACTTTTGTGTTTTTTCCTCAGAAGAACTGAAAAACGTTTTGTTGTGGATGAGCCATAAATGTTGTGTGGGCTGGGACTGTATAGCTGATTCACTTGGAATTTTGTAGCAGCACAGTGCTGCTTTTGATTTTCTAACGGCTCAACCCCAAAGTTAAGTTAATTCTTGTATTGCTGTACTACTATTAAATATGAGTGTGATTTATTGTACCAAAATATTTTAAATTGTTTGACCTGTGGTGTGTTATCCTAACAGATCTGATGGCATGGAATTGTGTTGTGTTGAAAGAGACTTCTTCCATGTAGGAGTAGTTATATTTATAGAGAGCCAATATAATGATAGTCATACTAGTGGAAGAACAGTCATGGCACTTCCAATTCTGGTTTGGCATTCATGGCATTTTACTATTCAAGCAAAACTGTACAGCTTGTGTAGGAAGGCCCATGAATAGAAATGAATGTGCTTTTCCCGTGACTGATCTCATCATTGACTGAGGATTTAATTCTTGTTTCTTGTTTCCTGTTGCTGAAGATGTTGAAGAACCCAACACGCAGAGGCTTCTCTCCCAACCAGTTATTGTGTCTTCTAAGTTGCAAATCCCTGGCCTACCCTTGCGCTGGGAACAGCAGAGCAAGCTCCTTCCAAGTGTAGCTGGGATCCCAGCCAGCAAAGTTTCTAAGTGGAGTACAGATGAGGTACGTTCCCCCTATGTCTTCTATCTTATTACCACCGTCCTTGAAGGCTGATTCAGAGCTTTAGATTATCCCCATAGATTAAGAATAATACATGACTGCTCAGAGGATTAGATTCAGCCAAATCTAACGTAAGTGATCCCCAAAATGCTCATCCCGCTGCCATCCAGCCCCAGAAGCAGAAGTATTAATTCATATGTGTATTGATGCAGATAAATATGTGTGTGTGTATATATATATATATAAAAGCATATTCACTGGTGTTTTAAAGAGAAGTGCTAAATGTATGGCCCAGCATATCAAGTGCTCATGGTCTCCACTACCAACATCTAGTCCCCACACAAACATTCTGGAGGAATGGACCCCAGCGTAGGGGTCTGCATGAAGCAAGAAGCTATTCCTGGTGCGTAGTTTGGATGTGGCACACTACTTTGGAGAGTGAGAATATAGTGCAGAGAGGAACTGTATGGATATGGTCAGGCCATAGCACCTGATTTTAAGATTAGAGCCTCTGTTTGGGTATGTAGCAATGCTTGGACAGACACAATCTTGTAATTGCTTTACTTTCACAAGTACCTGTGACTGTTCTCTGCACCTGAGGCAGTTGGATCTCATTTAATCAGAGAACAAAAGAAGCATGACTCTCCGCACTTCCAGAACAAGGTGGAACACCTATTATGAGACTGTAAAAACAATAGATAAAAGACTTTAATGATTGTCATCCTTAAAGACTATTTTGAGAAAACGTGAGTCTAACTAAATCTTTTGTTGTATGCTTTCGTGGCAGGTCTCTGAATTTATACGAAGTTTACCAGGATGTGAAGAACATGGCAAGGTGTTTAAAGATGAGGTGCGTAAAAAAGGACAGAGACAAGAAAGCTTGGTAGAAATACATATAAATTAGTAGGAAGAAGTGTATGGAATCATAGAATCATCAGGGTTAGAAGAGCTCTTTAAAATATTAGGTCTAACCCTCCAACCTAGCACTATCCCTCTAGCCTCTAAACCTTGCCAACCAGCACCAGATCCAGATGCCTCTTAAACTCTTCCAGGGATGGTGACTCCACTGCCTCCTGGGACAACCCATTTCAGTGCCACATTGTTTAAAGTCAGATGCAAATGTATGGAAGATTAGGTTGGTTTTCAGGTCATGAAATAGGAGAAAGTAAAGAGAAAACCAGCCAAGTGTCAGCCAGGTCTTTTTCCAAATTTGTTCCTGCCAATTGAAATTACTTACAAGCTTTGTGATTTACTGTTTTTTCTTGGTCTGGTTGGACAAGATTTATAAGCAAGGATGTTATTTTAGTTCTCCAGGATGCTAGTAAGTAAAACAAAGCAGAACAGTAGTTCGAGATAACCACCCCTTAAAACTCCTTGCATCTTGTTTCATCACATTTAGCTATTGATGCTCTTCCTCCTGATATAGCCAATTTATGAAGGTGATTTAACTCAGCAGCGAGTGAGAAGACCTGAAGGTTCTGATGAGGTTCAAAGGAGCATGTACTCACTTTGTGAGCATGTCAGGCGTGCATTTCTGTCATCTGAGAAGATTGTTTTTCCAAAGTTGTCATTAGGAATGGATAGGGTTTTAGATACATTAGGCCTTATAAACTAGGATGTCTTTTTTTTTTTTTTTTCTGCTCAGAGGTTTGTTATTCCTTAATGTTAATGCTTAGCTTCAAGAAGGCAGTTTGATCACAGATGCCAGAGTGATCAGGTGCTTATCCCAGCCAGACGACCTGAATGGGCAGAGTCAGCCAGCCTTTCAAGTGAAGAATAATTTTGCTGCTTAGACTTGGGAAGGCATCTCCTGAGGAAAATGCATACAGATGGCTCTGCTAATCTCCTGCAACAGAAGCTTTCAGGCTGTGCTGTAGACTGTAATGACTATTACAGCTGCTTATCAAAGGACTGAGAGGCTGCATCTCTGGGCATTTGACACTAGCTCAGATGTTGAGCATTTTAGTATTCAAGCCTGGATTGTTCCCTATGTCACTTAGGGTGTCTCATCAATGAATTTAGAGTTAAAAGCTGGCATATTGCTAATCAAGTCAGCAAACACCAAGTGCCACAGAGATGCTGAATCCTTAACACTTTCATTCTCAGAGGTGTGAGAAAATATTTCCCTTCTCTAAGATTCAGCTTCTCAGGCTTTGTCTGTGACTAGTAAATTAAATGTCTCCCACTGAGGTCAATGAGGTCATTGAGGCATGGACTAGCTGACATCAGTAGGTAGAAGATGCTGGTTCAAACTGCTATATGGAAATGAACCCTCAGCCTGCTTCTGTTAAGATGCTTCAGCTTTTTATTTGGGGGGCCCCAAGTTCACACACTTCAGGTTCTGAGCCCACCAAGTCTGGCTTTATGTATGAAATGAGTAGAAAGTAATTGTGGGTTACCACATGGTGCTGTCCTGACTGCAGTGTTCCTCAACTTAGAGTGCTGGGGTGTCATTTGCAGCATGTCTGATTCAGAAAACTTGTTTCCTAGCCCTACAGGAATTTAGACTGTGTTTATCTCATGTTAGTATCTTTAAGGCTAAGCAGTGCTTCTGTCTAACCACAGTTGCATTTTATGTATAGCTATCCAGCTTACACTGAAAGTTTACCTATAGATACCTAAGTGATCCGAAGCTTACATAGGAAATGTTGGCCCCATTGAAGCCCCTGAAGTGAGGACCTTGGGGGCTCTTCCTGTTGGGATTTAGCACTCCTGCTGAGAGAGTGATTTGCTTACAGGAGAATGTTCATTTGTAAAGTTTAGTAAAATATCAACAATACAAAGAAAAAATATTCTGTGTTTTGAAATGTTCTGTTGTGTCCAAGAGGCAGTTTTATTAGCCTGGCTCCTATTTTCATCTGGGATCAAATTCATTTCAATTTGCTATTTAGTGAGCAGAGAAGTGGTGGCCTGAAGGGGATTCCAGCTCTATACCTGGGAGTGAGATCCAGAAGTTTCTCCCATGGATGCTTGCATACAAGGAATAGCTAAGATGTTTAAAATCATTGCTGTGCTTCAGTATAGTTGAATTACACTTAATTTACCCACTTTGCTTTTCAATAGGTTTTATATTGTCTGTATGAAAATGAGGACCGTTTAGCTAAAAATTAGCCAGACGGTTGTTTTTGAGCAGGAAGAAGATCATCCTGTTCTCTTAGACTAGCTGATCTGTCTAAAGGTTGAAATCAAAGCTCTCCTGAAAGCATTTGAAAGTGCTTGTATTTAGCCAGTCCTTAACTTTGTCTGAAGTTGCTGGGACTTTTCTTTTCATGTTTTCTGAAACTTTTATACTGCTGCACTGTCAGACCTATTAATAGCTTTGTGTGTTTTTCTTTTAAAGCAAATTGATGGAGAAGCATTCCTGCTAATGACCCAATCAGACATAGTGAAAATAATGAGCATTAAACTGGGACCAGCCCTAAAAATCTTTAATTCCATTCTGATGTTCAAAGCTGCAGAGAAAAATTCACACAATGAACTTTGAAGATAATGGAAAATGTGCACGAACCAGCTTTCTCCACTGGAGCTCATGTTTTATTCAAAGCACAAAGACTCACTAGAAGTGTTGAGTAAGGACTCTCAGAAAGGAAGAAACTGAAGTTCAGCACTCGTGGACTATTTATAATCTCCTGGAGCCAGTATACATCTGAATCCTTCTGGGAAGTGTTCAAGCTTTTGAGAAGGTACTGTGTGACAACCGAGTCAGCTGGTCTTATTTACCAAACTAATGGCGCTAGTTCTCCATGGATGGTTAGGATCCCTAACTCTCTGGGGACATCAAGAAAACCTTCCTTAATTATTTATGCTGTATTATATAAGGGAACGTTAATATTTTCTAAGGATTCTTGAATTGTACTTCATGTACCCATTTTACTTTTCAGAAGCTTTTACTTCATTTTATCAAAATAAAAACTGATCAGCCAAAAATTAGGCTACAGGTAGCCAGATGAGACTGTTATGGCTAATGTGTATTTGTGCCATAGTTTGAAAATGAAACACTTAATGTTACATATGTGACACTTTATGCTACAGCATATTACTTTACAGATAATAAAACTGTCTGTTTGCTTGTAACAAAACAAACCTTGTTGAGGTTGAAATTATAATGCTTTTTTGATAACTGAATGTTTTTACTTTTGCACGATTACAAAACTGTTACGTGAGTTTTGCCACCAGCATCTTTCATGTATTTTATCAAAAGACCAGTATAGAGAAGGCTGCAACTGAAAAATAAAGTTTGGCTTTATAGAAGATTTTTGTTTATGCTGCACAATAGAGTCCCAGCCATTTACATGGAGTCTGCTACAGTCCATCAGAACATGGAAGAAAATAGGAGTATTTTGAGGCAAGGAAATTAGCAGAAAAGAAATTACATTCAATTGTGTCTGCACTTCCCAGTCTTCAGCATAGTTACCACAACAATGGAGAAAAACTGTGCTCAAGCTAGGACTGCTACCCTGGTTTCATATTCTACAGAGGTTTGCTTTCCCAGGGGTGGGAGAATTATTTTACTCACCACTTCCTAGCTGAAAACTCTGATTTGTAAATGAATAAGGCATATGGAGAAAGGCAAACCACAGGGAAAAGGATACTTAAATGCTTGTGGTGCACTGGCACATGCTAGGTGTAAAATACATGTAATTCACCAGGTCATTAGCAGGCTGCAGATGTCACCAGCAGGTACTGAGGTAAAGCAACCTCCTTTCTTGGAGGATTATTATAGGGAAAGTCATTGCACGTGGTATTATACATGCAAGATGTAAACCAGATGCACTTTATATGGGAGAAAGCCTAGCAACCTGTATACTGAGGACTGCTCCAGAATTCTTTGCAAGAAGAGAGAGAAGAGTTGAATCAGGTTTTTTGGCAGCCCTCTGTTTAGTGCTGCAGTGGGCAGTTGCTCAGCTGTAGAACTGAGAACAAACAGAACATTCCCATTGCACAGAGCTGGGAGAATGTTACATCTTCCCACAGATTTTGCTAGGCTTTTCTTTGGCTGGAGTTCTTAAGTTTTCACTCTCTGTGTCCCTTCCAGATCATGTAGGTGATTGGTACCTGCCATAATATGAGGTGAAACAGGGTCAGTATTAAGTAAGTTGCATTGCTCTGTTAATTTCCTCCATTATCATTGCATAAATAATATTTTTACATTTTGTTCAATATGTGTACGTTCAAATTGCACTCTTATTGTACTACAATACAAATAAAACCTGAACTGGAGCCTCTGTTACCTTTGTGCGTGCCCAGGACTCCCAGATGAACCCAGCTGCTCCTGATGGGTGTGTGTGGAGTGATTTCTCACTGTAGCTCAGTGCAGCCAGTAGTTTTAAAAGAGCAACTTAGCTACTGCTGTGTGCCCTCTCCCTCAACACTTACTCCCAAAGCTCACATCCCCCTGGCCATTACAATCAGAATGCCATTTGTAGCCCTGGACTTTGTCACCACCAGCACCTGAAGTTGCACAGGCAGGTCTGTAAAAAGCTAAATTCTTCTGTTTTCTTTCATTGTCTCCTTCTGTGTAGTTTATTTTCCTCAACCCTCTGTGTCTGTCCTATGTGCCAGGTCTACGACCTGCAGTGATAGCCAACAAAGAGAGCTGCAGCTCAACAGAGATTACCTGGGGATGTTAGCACCTCCCTGAATTTTTATTTACAAGTACTTACAAAGTACTGTGGTTTAAGAAATTAATTTAATACTGTTTAGAAGAAGTAGAATAAACCTCACTTGAGCCCAATTTTTTATTCACACAGCTATCACATACAATAATGAGGACACACACAATCTTTACTTTTGTATCCCATATGATGAGGTAGCTGAGTGTAGCCGCCTCTGTTACAAAAACTACAGTAAACAAATTTTCTTTGTTGACTAAAGAAATCTAAAACCACTCATCAGACCTACTGAATCTCTGAAATGGCATTGGTTTTTGTTTTGTATCTGTGGTAGCCCAGCCCTCCCACTGGTGAAGGTTCCCTGCATTCCATGGGAACCATGTGAAGCCTATAGCAGGAGAGTTTGGCCATCAAATGCAGCCATCTCCTTTCATCCTGAAGGATCTCCCACTGTCATCACTGCCTTGGAGTCACCCCTGCACAGCCACAATTTAACAAAGCTTCTGCGATCTTCCAGGCTGTGTGTTTGAGTGTTTAAAGAATCATCGTGACCACAGGTGCTGCTTTGCCTATGCTGACATTTTGGAACCGTTGCGAGATTGGTCTCTAACAGAAAGCAGTGTTTTAATAAAAAGCCAGTTTTTATTTCTAATTAATGCAATGTGTCCTGGCTGCTGTTCCTATCACCAGGCACTTGCCCAAAGCTGTGCAATGCCAGACAGCAACCCTAGAGATTTTCACAAAGAAGTTAAGAATGGAGTGTTGGGAAAGAGAGAAGGCTGTGGAAAAAGAGAGGAGAGGGCTTCTACTCTGTGTAGGCAGAAAGTCACCATGTGGAGAAAGCTGATTTGTTCCAGGGAACAAATTTGGAAAGAAACGTTCCCTCTGCAGCACCAATGCACATGGCAGCATCCCCGATAAGTCATTCTTGCTGCTTTGAGAGCTCGTCTTAGAATGCCTATTTAGTAAATTCAGGATTAATGTTGAAACAAAATGTTTCATGCAAGAAGAAAACAGTAAAAAGTTGTCATCCTGTAAATCAAAAATCAGGCCAACCATTTTAAAGCACTAAAATTATTACATTAGGCTCTCAGCAATCATAACATAATGAAGTAATGGTAATAAGTAAAATTTTAAGTTGTGCCATTTCAAAGCATTAACTTTATTACCATCTAAAGCAGTGACATGCTCATGTTGGCTAGTAATTTTTTTTTAATTCTTACAATCAAATATATTAATTTTTCAAATGCTCCATATAGAAAAATAATACATAACACATGAAGTAATCTAGAAAATTTTATTATCTCTAGACTCCTCTAAAATCTACATTTAAAATCAGGAAATTGCTTGAGTTTTAATTTTTTTTTTTTAGAAGTAGCCAGTACAATAAAAAAAGGAGGGCATTACTAAACATAGCTTTTAAATATACATACACTTTCACTAGAAAGAATGGCACAAAGGGATTTATTTTGACAAAATATCAAATGCTCCTGAGAGGAGTGCTGGGTGCACCATCGGATACTGGATGCTTGGGTGCCTCCAGCCCTGTCTTTACCAGGGTGGGCAGAGATGCTGGGTTCCTCACCTCAAAGACCAGGGACTCCAGGAAGTTCAGTGTCCTGTGGATTCTCTTTGGGCATGGGATATCAAACACATGGAATGCAGCCACCAGTGCTGCCAGAGCCATGGTGCAGTCATCAAGCTGGGCCAGCTCTTCCCTTTCTATGTACAGGGCAAACTCGCATGAATTCACGTTGAAGGGATTTTTCACTTCCAACACTGGTGTCACTGCCTTTACCTAAATTCAAAAAAGGGTATTTCAAATGATGCCACAACATTGCTACGATGAACAGGTCAGAGAATGAAGTAAGCCTGATAACATTCTTTGAAGTTAGGTAGTATTTCTGTGAGCATTTCTACTCCAAAGGCAGTAATGTCTAATGTCTGGGAAGAGGCTAATGTCACCTCTTCCCAGAACTAAGCTGAGCCACCAAAAGGCCAGGTGATGTGCATATGCAGGTGATTAAAGGAAGAGAGACCAAGGCTGCTGGTGCTCTGTCTCCTACCTCCTCGTTCACTGCAGCAAACAGACTGGAATCATCTCCAAAGACCTCTGGCAGGAGTAAACATGCAGCAGTCATTTTCATGTCTGTCAAAGGCAAGGATTTATACTACATTACAAATGAAAACTTTCTGGCACTGCAGTATCATCCTGGAAAAACAGATTGCAGCCTATGTAATAGTTAACAGCTCAGTAGTGGAGCTGTTGTTCAGTCCACTTTGAAGAGTAGTTTGTACCACAGTCAATATTTAGGCAACTCAGCTGGCAATGAACATTAGTGTCAAATAATACATGGGACTCTGCTACCCAATATTACAGTTCAATTTTCCTCACAATAAGTAAGCTGGCCTTTGGGTTGCTTTTAGTTGAGTTTGTGAGCTGATAGTCTTCCTGCTCTCACTGCCCTTTCCCAAACTCCTCTCTCCCCAGTAAACTGAAGTCCAGGGAGTCCTGTTTCCAGGACTCTGCTTTGAAGGCTGTGGTACCAGCTGGTGCTGCAGAACCTCCTGACACCTGGTATCTACTATCCCTCTGACTCAGGTGTTATTGATTATAACATCTTTTTTGCAAGTCAGGCTTCTGGTGTTATGTGCTTCACTGAACTTACCTCACCATGCATTTATTATCTAGGTGGCAGGTCAAGTTGTTTGTGAGAGAAAAACAGAAAAGGAAAGGCCTTGGGACTTTACTAAGGCATGAGTCAAAATCTCTGTGGACATGCTGTATAAGAAAAGGGGAAATTACTTACTATATCCATAGATTTCCTTGGCCAAAGCTATGAAAAGAAAGTCCATAAAGGCTTTCTGGATTAGACTATTCATTGAAGAATTTTGATCTACCATGAATACTTTTGTTTTTAATCTTAGCGAAGGAAATCCCCAGAATTTTAACATACACTTTCTGCTTCTTTCAAAGCTGACCTGGCAATAAATGGAGTGAAACTGCTATAGGACACACATGTGTTCATATGGTGTGACCTTGGATTGACATCCTGAAATTATTATGCCTGTTTGACAGAAAGTGAGTCTAGGGAGGACTTCTCAGAGAGCTAAGCTTGGGCAGCTGGGCAAGAATGGCAATTCTGAGTGACTGCTTGAAAAGTTCTGTCCCTGCAGGACAACACTCCCCAGATTTCTCACTAACTGAAGGAAGCTGAGTGTCAGCAGGTGTTTGCTCCCCACAGCCAGGATACATGGACCTCACCAGAGGCACCAGTCTGTGCCCTTTTTCCTCGACTGTTTCTCTGCAGAGATGAGGTGCCTGAAATGGTTAGTGGGAACTACTTCTTTTATTTTACTGGGGTAAAGATTATAACCATAGAAACTTGACTTGTAAAGGAAATTGTGTCTTTTTTATGGGGCTATTTCTAAAGCAGAAAATTAGTTTTCTGCAGGTATTTTTAGAAAATAATAAGCACTCATATCTAGAAATACATACTTCTGCTCATCTAGCAATACTTATTTTAAGGTAATTACTTACTTTATCAAACCTGCAGTCTTTTATTCATTGAAAATAAGGCTTCAATACTTGACTGACTTAATTTTCCTACTAATTTAGTAGCTTTTCTTCTCAATGCTTCACCATCACTCTATATTTTCAAAGAAACCATAACATTTTTGAAATGTGTTTGCAGTACAATTGAAACTAGTTTAGTTACATAAGTAAGAACAATTAGCTACAACAAAACTCTGATATTCAGAGCATAGGAAATTTGTACTGACATTTCAGAACGTCTTCCTCTGTGTGCTGCTTCAGATTTTCTTGCAGCATAACGTTAATTGGATTATTCCTCACCACATACAAGGACAATATGTTTTCTGAATAAATCTCCAAAATCTCGACTGTTTTCTTATGAATGTCCATGTGTGTGAGAAGCTGGAACTCCCTAAAAAGCTGAAAGAAAAACAAGTATTTGGTATTGCAAACCTCAAAACCAAAACTGTAAATAATGCATGCACTTTGAAGACAGGATAAAACTAGCTCAGTTAAATAAGATTATAAACTCAAGAGGGTGATGTAATTTTTTTCCAAAGCAGGAAAGGAATACATCAAGTAACACCAAACAGTGACACTGGTGGTATGTGTGGCACCTTTAACTCGGAATTGAAGTGATGAACCTTTTAAAATGGGATTTCAATATGAATTAAAGAGAACATTGCTGATGGATACTTCAGTGGAACTATCCTGTGAAATACACGCCTACAGATGTATCACATCTATAACACAGGATTCAATGTCATAATTAAAAATAGCTCTGTTACCTGATAAGGGCATCTTAAGAAAGGAAATAGTCTAAGAACATCTTTTAAAGGTGCCTTATCGCTGATCATCTTTCTCCGTATTTCTATTGTCACATTCATTCTGTTTTCCACTTCTTCCCAGTTCCTCTGAGTTTTCATATATTCTTGATTAAGCCACTTAATATGTAAATCCATTGCACTGCCTTTAACATGAGCAGGGTCCTCCTATGAAGAAATTACGGACAGAATTATAACAAATCCACCTTTTTATCTGATTATTTAGTTTTTTTAGCTCGTGTCATTTGATGTGACCTCTGTGATTTGAGTGTAGTTGAGCTCAGCAGAAAGGGTAGTGTGGTTTCAGTTCCAGCTCTCTGAACTCACCCTCGTATTCTAAGTTAGACTAAGGTCTGTTTTCATATAAAACTATACCCGTCAGCCAAGTCCCCCAAGCCCAAATTGCATATTTGAGGCTATTCATGAAATTCCTGTTCCTGTGTCTGGTTTGTCTCATTGTGGTTTATTGGAAACGAGTAGTCAGTTCTAACGACAACTCAGTATTTAGCAATATTAACTCTGTATTACCAAGAGAATTTTAGTAATCTCCTCTTACCCATACGGGTCCTAAAAGCAGGACAACTAACTTTCACATTTATGTAGCTGGAATTTTTACCCCCAAGGTCTCTAGATGAACTAAAAACCTAGTATTGAAAGACATTATTTGAGCAGTTTGATTGTTAGTGTTTCCAAAAAGTATTTTTGCACGTGAGGAAAGTTAACAACCTTCCTCAAAATTATGGTTATTGTCCCTGATGTAATTCTAAAGCCAGTAATTACTGAGAGGAGAGGTGGCTATCCAAAGCAGTACACCAGCTGGAGTAGTCTGAGTGTGTGTAGCTTATCCATCAGTGGACACAGGGAATTTTCTCACTGAAACAAGCTGATGGACATAGAGATGCACAGCTGGTACAGTTACATCCTCAGGCTGTGTTGCTGCTGGCTTTTCCTGTCTGTATTGTCACTGATGCAGCTGTGATTACACATATGGGCAGCCTGTGGGTCAATGCCAGAGGGAGTTGAGACACTTCAAAATGTCCCCCAGAACATTTCCGACTCAGAGCTGTGAAACACACAACATCCCAAACCACTTCGCAGTGCTCTGCATGTGCAATTAAACTTTCCATTTTAATTAACATCCTTCTTTAAAATCATGCATGTGATATTCCAAGAATGGTTGCACAATGCAGTGAAAAACCTGCCTTTCCTAGTACATAGCCATAGCTACCAATAGCCATTATAGGCATCACAGAAGAAAACAGATCTGCATGGAGGAGAGATACCTTATGTGCCCCCTGTACAACTCCCTGGCCCTTGCTAGGATTCTGTACAGCACAGCACTGTAGCCAGTCTGCACTCTTTCTGATAGGGGATTTCAGTCTTCATTGTGTTACAACAGTAGTGTGTGTTTGTGACCAGCTTGCATAGGCATTCCTGGCCTCTTCCTCAGAGCACAGGAGCAGAGGTGGGGAGACAAGTTAGTACAATACCCTCCCCTACCTGCCTGGGAGAGGTGCTGGAGAAAAGTATAAATGATGAGTATATGGTAAGTTTGTCAAGACTTCACTACACTGGGGTTTGTGGACTCCCAGACTTTATATTTAATAGCCTTCAGTCTTTATAGCTATACAGCCTTCAGTAGATTTATTTTCTCCTTCAATTACTTCTCACAGTCACTTTTCCAACTCTCATAAAATCATGCCTTCTACAAAATCCTGCCTTAAATGTGGCAGTTTAACTATATGCTGTCAGAGGAAATGCATTTATTTGTTTTTCTCCTGCTATTTCTGCTTCCTAATTATCATACTGGATTCAAAACCTATTCACCATCTCCATGCCACTATAGTTTTACAGACAAGTCATATTCTGCCCTCAGCCATCTCTTTTCCAGCCAAGACCGTCCTAAGCTATTTAATCATTCCACATATGAAAGCTTGTCCATACTTTCAATTATCCTTGTTACTGTCTTTGCAAGTTCTCTAATTTCACTGTAGTTTTTATGAAATAGGTGCAGTATATCTTAAAAGTACTTGTTGAGATGTACTGGAACACCACAGGGGCATACAGTGGAATAATGCATTGCCTTTCGTTCCTTTCTTAAATAATTCTGTGTAATCAAGTTCTTTTTGTTGTTGTTTTCTTTTTTTTTTTTTTTTGACTGCTGCTTAGCATTGTGCCAGATATTCTTTAGCCTAGTATAAAAATAGCATTTGTGAATGGTACTAATAAGCTCAGAGCCCGTCACTATCAGTGTTGTTAGGACTGGGTTTTCTCCTTGTCCCTTATTTTCCATCTATCAGAACTGAATTTTATCTGCTGGGTTTCCCCCCCCTGGAATGGGATCTTTATGCAATTCTTCAGTCTTTGTCTTTAGTATCCTTGGTAGCATCACAAAAGGTAATCTGCCAACTAGTCTACTTTTCTCATGTTATTTAGAAATATATTGAACTGCTTAAACTAAGCATTCATAATCTTTTCCACTGTAAACCCCAACCATTTCTGCACAGCCTTGTTTGTTCTATCTTTTGACTGTTTATCCATTCAAGGACCTTCCTGTTTATCCCCTCAGATTATATCCTCTAAGAGCCTTTGAAAGGCATGTGCTAAAATCTCTTCTGAATTTCAAGTAAACTATATCAGCTGGATTGCCTGTGTCCTCAGGGCTGTTGAACACTTCAAAGAACTAATGAATTTGTGAAGAATTAGGTCTGTTTACCAAAACTTTCTTGATTCCTTCCTAATGTGTTAATCTCTTGGGTCTGCATTACAGTTCTTGCCAACTTGGCCAGTGAAAACAGAAGTTTCTTGGTCCATATGTTCTCTAGCTCTCTCCTGAAACTCTAGAAACTGGCATGAAATTAGTTACCTCCAATTATCTAATATGAGAAAAATTGTACATCCCAATTTAAAAAGTACCTGTTTTATCCTTGCACACCACTGAAAATTTTGTGTAAGTACTTGATCCTGGAAATGTGTTACTGCTCAATTATTCTGTCCCCTTTAGTGACATGCATGTCTTGAGACAGATGCCCTGAAGAATGCCTATGAAGAATGGTCCCAGTGATGTGATCATCTGAACTCACCTACTGAGAATCCTTGCAAATCTGTCTCATTTTTCTGGTATGACTTTATATTCTGCCAGCCACCCTGTACCTAGGGAATGCACCTTGAGCACTCCTGTCCCTTAGCAGCATCAGGCTTCTTGCTTCTCACCCTGGGTGAGAAAGCCTCTATAACCAGTGTAGAAAAGGCAGAAAGCCACAAAAAATAATTCTGTGTAAATGTCCATCAGATCACTCAGAGTCATCAGTTTTGTTTTGCTGCTGGTGTGTCATCCCTGCAAGCTTCCTGCGTCAGCCTTTGATGGTTTCTGGTATGAAATTTATATTGGTTACTACTATGAATACCATCCTAGTATTCACATATTCACAGCTGGGTCATTCAGCTATTCCTTAACCTACCAACTTGCCCTAAGTCCCTTGCTTCACTGTGACCAGTGCACAGAACCAAGGGATGACCCATTCTTGTCAGTCTCAAGATACCCACGCTTTCTCACATACACAAACTTGGGCAGTTGTTAGGGCTTTAAAAATTACATTTATGTTTTTATGCTGTGCAAGAGCTAGCTTGAAGCCTCTGACTACAAACAGCCCTTTCACTACTGGTTTCTCCTATGGGTCTGCTTTCAGGCCTCCTGCCCATAAAGCAGGAACTTCTTCAGCCAGCTGATGTGGAACATGGTGGTTTATTCCCAGAGGGCCTGTCACCTTTAGTGTCTTACTTGCAGAGACAAGAAAGCAAAACAACTCAACCCAGTGTGCTGCAACCACAGACTGACTGACTGGGTTGCTTAGAAACAAACACGAGAAGAAGTTGTGACCTTTACACCAGCTTCTCTCCAGCCCCCTTGTCAAGGCAAGCGCTGCTTGATTTGATGGACTTTCCCTGTGGTCACCTCTGTCCTTGAGAGCTAGTTTAGCTGATGATATTATTAATTAGCCAAAAGAGACCATTTGACATTTTCATCAGTGGCAATGGCAAGCCACCAATAGAAATATGGCAGCAATATAAGGAAGAATTGCTGTCGTAGCTATTTATTAGGGGGGAAAAATAGCAATGGAAGGCTAAACTTTGTAGTGTAAATCATCTATTACCTAGTCAGTGTTAGAATTGGTTGCCTTGCAGTGTTCATCCTGCTTAAAGCAATCGCTATCTGTAATCTTTCCAACTTCTTTGATTGTGAATAAGTTGGCTTTTAAGGTAAGTGGAAAGGTGAGAGGTACTTTCTTTTGGTGGAAATAAGTTATCTCAGTGGGACACCCATTTTATCGGAGAATGATTCCAAGTGTCCTTTAAAATATTTTATAGCTAACTTTAGCATTGCAGGAGGAATCTGGGTTTGGGAAGCTGGTTACTGAACTGGTTTATCAGCCTACCATTTGCTTATTTAGGGAGGACTCTAGATCCTCTCTACTTCAGCCATCACAGTGAGAAAGCCAGCTACAGCACAGCAATATTCCAGAAAAATATGACCATAAGGTTAAAGCTCAGTTATTTTGATAATGTGCAAAACCAATCCTATCTAGACCAAAGCTAGGATCTCATCTCAATGCCTGAAGAAGCCACAGCTAACAGTTCAGCATGTATACCAGACAGAACTAAAAAATAGCCTCATTAAATGAGGAATCTTTACTTCTTGAGGTCACCCCCCGACCTCTCTGGCCAAATTTTCAGTTGTGTCACCAGTAACATCCATTTCAGTTGCAACAATAAGAATGTTAATTGGTGATATTTAATTATTTTTGTCTTGTTTAGTAATGTGCATGCTTAGTTTATAAGGTAAGGGTTTCCTCTCTTTTTAAACAACAAAAAAAAAGAGATTAAAAATAAATATTTCTGGAACAAACAAAAATTTATTTCACAGTCTTTAAATAAGAAGCTGCCTTATAATCACAAGCTTATGAGACGTGCAGCAGAACAGAGAAAAAAGCAAAAGGATGTGGAAAGGAAGTTAATGAGGTAAGCAGAGGATACCCAGTACCTGTCAGACTAACCTAGCCCTAGCCTGCAGGACGGTCCTGCCAAGGCTTCTACTCATTCTCTTGGATTCACACTCAAAGGTCACACTGGTAGGGAGCTCACCACTTATTGCCCATGCCCACAAACACTCTTGACTTCTTGTCATCTCAGGTATCTGTGACTGAAGACTCCAAGTCTGGGAGGCACACAGGTTGTAAGGCTCTTTGCCTACACTCCAGATGCCTTTTGACTGTGACTCCCCACCTTCTATTCACAGTTCTACTTGGAACCATATACAAGCAGACTGTGTTAAGATGCTCACATTAAAGCAAGAAAACATACCAACAAAAAACTACTAGACTCCAAATTCCTAATTCCTCCCATCTCCTGAAGCAAGAGGATAGTCATTTGATTGGAAGCGGATTTCTAAATAAAGGCCTGATTCCTAAATGCCCTTTTGATGGATCTTGATACTTCCCAAGATACAAGATTGTATTAGCACCTTCTTGAAAAAAGCCCCAGCTAGCAGGGCACCTTTATGAAACAGTGTCACAGCCAAGGCAGTGAAACTGCAGTTTGTGAGGAGGGAGGGAGCAATTCTTCTGCATGATGTGATCTCCAAGGTCTAAGCTCTCAATTACTGTTGAAAGCCAGCATCATAAATTGTAAAGGACATGAATGCTAACACAAAACATGACTGCCTAATCAAAGAGTGATGAAAGTGCCTCTGGTGTGGACAGCAGACAACTCTTTGCTCTTTACATGGGTTTAGACCAGTTCCTGAATGGTAAATGCAACCTCATTGTTGCTAAGGACAAAGATAGAGATCTCTTTTTCATGAATGCCAACAGGACCTACAGGCTCCTCAGTTTGAGAGAGTTAATTCAAACAGGAGCAGTGGAGTTAAAGAGGTATATATGAGGACATTACTGCATGCTGTCAGTCTGCTCACTGCCAACCAGTGATCCAGGATCCTCACCTGGATGCTCTGGAAATATTTCTTTGAGGCAACTCCCTTGGATGGAGACTAATCTGCTTGCTGGAAAGCAATGTAGAAAACATGTGACGGTAATGAGACTCATCTCCTGGAACAGCAGTGCTGTGCAGACAGGTTCAGTGGGATCAGCACTGAATGGGAAGTCCTTTCAAACCATACATTAGGACTGGGATGCTGATGGGTTGGTACAGCCTCCATCTTTCATTATTATTGCTCTTGTCAGCTTCCAGCAGCTGCTAATAATATTTCCTTTGAAAAACACATTTCAAATTTTCCTTGCTAGATGCCAATGCATATTCCAAGTCATGTTATTGCTAAGAGCATTGATATTGCCAACACCTCTTGGTTGCTGGGTCTACCTGCATTAGTTAGCATCAAGGTACTTACACAAGAAAGCCTGATGGTAGTTAGGACTCTTGTTCGGAATAATCTTTTCCATTAATTGGCTTTTATAACTTCTTCAGGGTGAGAAGCAGCTTTCACAGTTACTTAAGCAAGTATAATCTCTTGATATTTGAATACTGAAAAGTGGGTCTTGGTATTTTGGACCTCATACAGACACAAGGCATCATAAGAGCACAGTGTATAGACCAGTTTTTTGCTACCACTGTCGTAAGGGACAGCCCTTTTTTCTGTGGTAACAGCAGGGTCATTGGAATGACATCTACTATGATGAACACTGGGCCGTCTTATATCAGGAGGAGTGATCAAAACAGACAATGAGAGAAAGTGAAGGTCTGCTCAAAAAAAACCCCAAACACTGGAGACTGATCTGGAGCAAGTATGAATCTAAAAAGGCAGGCTGTAAACTGGGCACTGCTCAAGGCCCATCTTCTCATCCTGGATAGTGGGAGAGAACAGAGAAGACGTCAAAACCATGCCTCACCCCTCACATCCAAACACTGCACACAAAGACAGGTGAAACAGCATGGACAGGCTGCTTTCAAGCAAAATGGGTGTGTAACCATCAGCAGGATCCACACTGACTTGTACTCCAATGAGATGCTTAATTAAGGCAGGCTTTGCTTTAATTACACATAATCGCCTTTTTGAGCCAGGCAGGCAACTTCAGAACTAGATTTATGTGCCAGTGCTAACCAAAAACTTTCGAAGTCACGTAAGTCAGCCTATTTCTAACCACAACAACTGCTTTCTGATTTTGTAAGCTGCATAAGCAAAATAAGGTAAATTGGTTTTCCTCTACCAAGGAACAACCTGTGCTTGACAATTTAACTCACAGAGCAATGAAGACACTGGCTGACACAAACAAGAAGGTGAAGTGCAAGATGTATGCCAGGGATTTGTGTTTAAAGCTTTTGCTTTGACTTAAAAGCATTTCAAAATATTAACTAAGCAACACTACACGCTCAAAGTTTGATGTATGCACATCAAAGTTTTAGTGGGAAAATCATATTACAACAGTTCAGTACAGCCATTGAAAGATCATTTATATATGCCTGCTCACATTCCAGTTGTGCAAACATTCAAACGCCTTATTTGGAGACCATTAATCTTAGAGGGACAGGTGCTATCACCTCTGTTTCATTTGGACATGGCATTCTCAGCAGAGATGGTACCTAATGCTCTGCCTGCCAATAGTGCTGTAAGATTGAGCCAAGAGAATTTCAGCATATTGTACAAAAGCTGTTCATCCCCTGAGAATTTTACAGACATTTAGCTCTCCTGTTCCCTTGCAGTTGCCTTATTTTTCTCATTCCTCCCTTTTTCTCCAGCCATCATTTTCCAAGTCCTATTCTTTCTAGAGCCCTTGAAATCTTGTTTCAAGTTTCTGACTCCTGCAGTGGCATAAGATCATTGACAAACATGATGTTAATTATCACCTCAAAGAAAGGCATATCCCTAGGAAATGTCTACCTTGGCTAATTTACCTAATCTGAGATAAAAGAGACTCCATCTTGGGGTAGACTTCACTCAGTCCTGATCCCTCCTTTCATCAGAAAAGACAGTTTCCAGATAAAAACAACAGGGTAAATTTCACCATTCTTGTAGTGCATACCACCAAAGCAAGCACAAATGGTGCATCTCCTTGGCCAGGGGTTTTCTCTGCTTTTCATTTAGTCCTCTTGGCACAAAATTTGCATGTTCACCAGTTTCAAAATTCCTGCTTATCTTCCCTGTACAGGAATATCAATAGATGTCCAACTTCATGAGTTAAAGTTTCTGTGGAATCCTTCTGCTTCTCCCAGTCAAAGTTCTCATCAAATCTTTTCTTGTCTCTATCCCACTGACACAGAAAGAAGACGGTGTGCCGGTACCCCTCTTTATAAATTGTTTTCATTTTGTTATTCCCAGCTCTGCTGGGTGTGGCAAATACTCCCATTTATCTGCAAACATCTACCGCTATCTTAGCTGACATCTTGTCAGAGCCTATTTTTCCTTTTCACACCTAACTCCAAATTTATTTGTGTGACAGCTTCAGAGAAACCCTGATGACCTCACAAACAGGCTGTCATAAGATGTAAGAAATCAGAGGTTTTAGAAGAGGGACTGTACTCTCTCTCCATTTTTGTTTAATATCAAGAACTACTAGCAGTCTTCTAGCCTGTTATATTCCCTTACATTTCAGGAAGCTTAAGATACCCTTGGGTACTCCCTTTCCTGAGATATTTTCTTATTTAATGTCTGGGATGGATTGAAGGAGCTTAATCCAGCTGCATAGATACAGCTATTTAGTGGCATTTGAGATATCATAGGAGTATCCAGAAGCCTCTGGGAACAGAATACGATACTGGACCTATGGGAAACACACACCTCTCTGAACTGGCAGGTTAAGCCATGCAGCACATCTGGGGGCTTTTTCATTTCTGTATTCAGCTAACTGACTTGACAGTGAAGTCACACATTCCATGAACAGCACTGCTTGAGGCTGGCAAGATTTCCAAACTTAAAGATCTGAAAGGGAAAATTTGCTCTTTAGTCAGTGCCCCTGGGAAGACTAAAATAGTGTTTGAGCCATAAGCTCTCAAGGTATGCAAGCCAATCATCAGCTCTAACCCCATTTCCTTCTCCATCACCTTTTGCCTTCTGGCAATCCTTTGGCCAAGGACCAGGAAGGTCCTATCTTTATGTTTCTTCTGGCTCCCCCAAGTCTAGGGCCCTTCCTATTATAACTGGCAGGAGGTGGTTCCCCTCACAGCCTGAAGAACTATAAATCAAACAAGTCCTTAGGGCAGAGGAAAGGGGTTTGATGCTAAAAAAATAATGGGACCAGTCAGAACAAGCCACTGAATGGCTGCTTTAGCAGTAATCCCACCCTTGCTGCAGAGGGGAGACTGGCTTGCTTTTCTTATGTATTTTAACAGTGTGATCCTCCTTGTCATGGAAAGTACCTTCCATTTGCAGCAGATGAAGGTCATTATCATTACAAAACACTCTCCCCTGGATTACTGCAGCTCCAAGATATTTGCCTGACTGTGGAAAATGACTGAGAAGGATTCTCACACCATAGCCATAAAATTTGTTGTTTATGGAGGATTTCCTGATAAAACTCTGAATATCCCTCAGACACAGAGACTCAAATTAATGTCTGCCAGGCACAGTTCAAGCTTCTTTCCCTGATGGTGCAACCTGATGGATATTTATAGGGAGCATCACTTAAATAAATCTCCTTTAGTGACAGACACCTCTAGCATGGTGCTTACCTACCATTATTCTACTGCCCTGCACTTGCTCAAGACCTTTCACGTGATGCTAGTCATCACAAGAAAAAAAAGTAGCTACTCTTCAATCTTGTTTGAATATAACGCTCTGTAACGAGGAATACATCAGCAGATGTTTTAAAGAAACTGGAGGAGAAAGACAGATGCTGCACCTGGCAGCAATGCCCTGCATGGGAGCACACCCTGCCGAGTATGCTTGAGCTGCTTTTGAAGGAAGAATGCCTGGCTGGAAGGTAAAGGAGCTTGGGCAGTCCAAGGGGCAGACATCATATGGCTCAAAACATCACAGGAAGATCATCCTGGCAAGCAGCTGGATTTTCACATGGAGAAGTAAAAAGCTTGGTTAAGGGTTTTATTAGTAGTAATAACTTTATTACTCTTCTCACATAAAATAAATGCCAGGTATAACAGTGAGACATTTCCGATCAGTAAACAATCTTTGTATCAGTTTCATGCCATTAACAATCCAAGACTGTACTGACACAAAGCATACATGACAGGGTGACAGCTTATGGCTGCTCAGAAACTAAAGCTCGATACAGAAGTCAGCTGTGTGACTGGTAAGTAGGTCATCTGCTGGGAACAGATGTGCTCTCTCATCTGCATAGCTCTGCCAGTCGGCTTTGACCTGTAATGCCCTAAATGTCCTACTCTGCCTATCTAAAGGAGAGTGTGGTGGCCCAAGGGGACTGAGGATCCTTCACTAACTATTCTCCAAAGGTCGCCTTAACCTCGAATTCATTTCCCCCTCTTTCGCCTCAATTAATTTTGATGTGTTGGCTTCTAGTTCACACAAGGCTGATTCATTCTTCCAGTCTTGGAAAAGGGATGAAGACAAGGGGATCTGGCTAACAGTAATTTGAATATAATTTGGGTTTGCCTGTGGTATTGGCTTCTAGATAAATTATTCATTTTTTGAGACTAAGACAGTTTAACAGTTTCTATTTTTCATAGAGTAATCAGTGCAAAGGATTGGCAGGAAAGTGCCTTTATGTGTGTTCCTAAAGGTACAGAATGAAAATCCCCACTGCTGTTGTTAAAAATAATATGAAACATTTAGTTCCATTTTGCAGATATGTAGTGACATAATTTAGGATCTCAGAGTCAGACATCTCTGCTTTCAATGTAGAAACACATTTAAAACTAACTTTTGATTGCCTCAAATTATGGAATACATTCTTAATCCTTAATAGGGCCCACAAGTGTTGATTCTTGCATTTATATTTGTATTTTATTTATGAATATATGTTCAGGATACAGGGAAAAGGAGAGAGAGAAAGGAAAGTTGTTTAGAGATATTCATCATCCTCTCACCACCTTTAAGTTTAACCCTTAATTTGCTAACAACATTCAGGCTAGCAAAATGCTTAGGCCTTTAGAGGAGATGCAATATTTGTCTTTAATTTCTAGAGTAAACTAGGGTGACCAGTGATGGCCTTGGCCAATGCAGTTAAAGAGTGGTGATTCCTGGTCTGCAGAAGCACAGCACAGAGCAGTTACACCCTCTCTACAGATAAATGAAGTTTAGCAAGCAGTCCCTACAGGATCACTCCAAAGCCCATCTCAATGAGTTCATAAGACAGAAAAGATCCACATGTGCCCTTTCCAAGCTTTAGCAGATAAAGGATGGCTAACTCTTGATGTGCACACAAAACCAGGAGCTTATAATTTCTTCTTTACTGGGTGCGAGACTGTTTATTGTTTTGCACCAAAGTCACAGGTTTCTTACTTCACACATGCTGCAACTAAAGCAGGCAAGAAGGGGTGTGTTTATTCCTGAACATATTAACCCAAAGGGAATAAACAGAAATTACTGAAATTTCTAAAAACCAATGCAAACATGTATTTGCATTTTGTATGGGAAACTAAAGCCACCTTCAATCACAAGGGCAATATATGCAGAAATGCATCCAATAAACCACTCTTGTTCCCTAAATACAGGGTCTGGTAAACAGCAGGATGAACATGGATAAGCTAAAGATGAATATCTACTTACATATCTTCTTTATCACATTTGTACAATTGTTTAAATTTTACCATGTTTTAATTTCAGCACAAAGAAGTGTGTGCAGTATTGGCAAACCTGGAACCTTAATGAATTTATGAGAGTGTATAAATTAATTAGGATGCTTACAGGACAGTGATAACTCTCTGAATTTTCCAGCTAAAGGAATACACAGCAATTGCATGCACAGATATGTAAACATGCCCATGTATATCACACATCTATACAGATTTTATATAACAAATTTGACAGTAGGATTTTTGTTACCAGCTCACATACCTCTTTGCATTCTTATTTGTACAGAGTCTTCAGCTAGTAGACATAATTCTCTATTGTTTTTTACTCTAATTGGAGGTATACAATCAAAAGCAGAATAGAAACACTGCATTTAAAAAACCAGACAGTATTTTCTGTCCAATTTACAACTCTAAATGACAACAAATGTGCAAGGTGTCCAGTATCAGGTTTAGCTCTGCTGTTGATACCTAAAAAAGTCAAGGGTCTGGCAACATGACAAGCTCTATACAAAACGAGTTTAAATGGGATGAGATCAGTTCTCCCCTTTACTGGTTGGTGACCTTATTGTCAACAGAGGAGCTGAAAGACTGAACTCAGTCAAGCACCAAAAAATCTTACCTCTACCTGCCCCTGGACATCATCAAGAGTATTTTCAGCAAAAGAAGATTTTGTGCTCTGTCCCCTCCTGTGGCCAAATTTGCATTTGTTCCTCAGGACTTGCTCATCATCTTCAATGGGTCTCCGCACATATTTGAAACGATCTTTAAGGGCCCGTTTCCACAGCAACTACATGGGGGAAAAAAATAGCTGTCATTACAAGTATCTGTCAAGAATTTGCCCCAGCCTAAAGCAGGTCTGTTTTTTTTTTAACTAACTCTACAAAAAAGTGTTTGCCATTAACTAGAAAAAGGCTCATAGGGCAGCACCACTGTTGGCTTCAGGGTGGAAGGAAACAAAAGCACCTGTGGTAGATGGCTCTACAGCAACCAACAGCTGGGCTAATGGCACTGCTGTGGCTTGCTGAGGACAACAGTAATTGAATCTAAGGGTTACATCTGTCCTAGGCTACCAGTGAAACCGCACTGTTGTCCCTTCCTCAGCTCTTACTTTATGCTCCATTCATGACGTTGGGTTGTGAAACTACATAGTGAAGCAGATCAGCTCACAGATACAACAGAAACTGCTGTGGGGTTGGGGGGGGGGGGTAGGGGATGGTGATTTGTTTTGGGGTTTTTTTTAGTTTAGGGTACTATTTTTACTTTGCCTCTGGCAGTATCTAACTGGTTGCACAGTTTCATGATTATTGTGTCTAACAGAATGGGAGTGGGAAAGACACAGTGTGGCACTACCTTTTGCTGGGAGTCTACAGTTATACTGGATCAAGGGTATTTTTAAACTGAACTCAAAACTGCTGAATTAAGACAATCATTTAAATAGGTCCTAGCATTTCTAAGACACCTCAAGGTATGTAAAGTGCAACTTAAAGGCACTTCTGCATTGCAAGCAGATGCAGGTCCTGTTTAATGCAGCCATTCATCATTCCTTGGCAGTCAAAGACAGAGCTTACATGGCCCCAGTGCTTCTGTCACCCTCTTGTATTTCTTTATTCAGTTATCGAAAAGTCACTGCTGAAAGTTGTAGGGACAGCAACTTCCTCATGCATCCTTAAGGACCAATGACCATTTGCATGTGGCCCAAAGCTGAATGTCCCATGGCAGGAGCTAGCCATGACATTGACACCCCAGGAAGCAGTTTCTAAGCAAAGGCTGTTCAACACATCTGCAGGCACAACCTGCAGTTTTGAACAGTTTTGTCATTCCTCAAAATCACTTGCATATTCGAGTTACTGGGGACTGTTCAAGAGTCAGATGGAAAAATATCAGTCAGAAAGTGACTGTAAATTAAAAGATGTGGAGGAATTAAAATATCTGCTACTTTGTTTTCTAAAACTGACTCCAATATTACACTCACTTAATACTATACTCAAGCCTGTACCCACTGGCATGCTGAAACACAATATAAACAGAAGAATGATTACCCTACATTTCTTACCAAAATGGTGTCATTTATTAGTCAAGGTCACATGATATGAAAGGCTAACTTAGTGTAAACCAGAATTCAGTAGAAGTAGACTAAGTAGTACAGTATCTCTCTTTGCAATGAGTCAGATATGCTTGCCCTTCTCACTCACAGGACACAGGATGAGAGGGTTTCTCAAGAGATGGTGGTGGAGGCTGTGTGACCTTGCATTTCTCCTGCCAAGCTTACTGTTCCCACTGCCTAGGTTCTAGCTGACCTACAGGCCCTCAATCCTAAAAACAAGACCTCCATTAATGGTGAAAAATTAGAATGGAAGAGCTATGAGACTACAACCCCTGCGGTCTTTACTTCAGCTCTTCTTGAGCAGCCCTGGGCCTACCAGGGCAGGAGTGCCCTTCCTAGGGGGACACTCTCTTACCAAAGCATCTTTTCACAGCAAGTCACAGTTCAGCACCCAAGAACTGGAAAGGAAGCAAGCCCATCAGCATTTCTAGTATGCAAACTTCAGGCTTAGGGTTCTGCCAGAACAGAAGTCACATCAGCACTAACCTAAAGATAATGACTAAAAATACAGTACAACTGCTCACTCAGTCTTCTCACAAGGCATAGTCACTGCCTCAAGATGAGTATTACACCTCAGCACCATTTTCAGAGCAGTAAGGTGACTACAGGCCTTGAAAATTCCACTTGTTGTTCACCTGAACCATTAAGGTCCCTAAATACATTTACAGTTCTGGCCTTACGCATTTTGATGCAAATACCTCATCATAATATGCTTAGCAAAATTTATGCCTAGCTTTCTATTTTAAGGTTCCTAAGAAAAGCAAACAAAAACCTTAGTTTAATGCTTCTTTGAAGTGTTTAACAGATGTTACAATATTTTAAAACATGATCATCCCAGAATATATTAGCAGCTGACAATTTAAGAATCCCAGTAGTTGAGCTTCACACAGCTTCTTTCTTTTGAAAATCTTTATTTGGCTAGAAGATATTTTTGCTTATTCTTTCACATGAAAGAATATGCTGACACCTATGCAAGGCTTTAAATATCCCACAAAGTTCAAAACTTTCAGCTGTTTCATTCTCCAGTCCCCCCAATAAATTAAGAAGTTTAATTAAATCTATTTCTATTATAGGATTGTCATAAACTTAGGCAAGTCCCCTCTCACATACCTATTTCCAGAATGAGACTGCAGGCACATACATTTATGTGGTTTCCCTTGTGGGTAATGCATGCTCTAAAAAGGATGCTTTTGTTACCATTTCTGAACCAACAATTTTATTTTCTTATCATTTTCCTGCTCTCCCCAGCTTCCCCCAGACACCACCCTGGGAAGCTTCGCCTTCCTGGTAAAGGAGTGGGAGGATTAGCCTGTGTCTATCTGACATAGGAGGGAAAGGATTACACACAGATTAAAATCAGTAATTTACTAGCAAATAATCACTTTGTGTGCAGCAGTTACATAAATCGGGCATGCCAGCACCAGCACCCTGGGTTTCACAGGCACCACTCGGCAGCCACGAGCTCAAGGGAGCTGCTCATTGCAGAGCACAGCCAAAAGGGCAAGTGGTGTGGAGCAGGGAGCCCTCTCTCTCCCTGCCTCATGTCATGTTTTCTTGGAACTACGATTTTCAAAAGGTTGGCTGAAATGAAATGGAATAAGGGAGATGATTCTTTCCAAATTGTTTGGTTTAAGCCTTGAAAAATGGACAAGCACAGACAGAATATCTTGCAAGTCGTCAAGAAACAGTGCCATGCCAATTTGCTTTTGACTGCTGTGTTTATGACTTTTTCTATATAAGCTATATGTCTGTAACTTACAAATGTTGTACTGGTTATAATACACATCACAAATCTAATAACTATTCCATGATTAAATGAAGACTTTTATTTTTTTTACATGTCATATGTTAGTTTAGGATAGCATTGTTCTGTAAGTAGAAGGAAATACCATGGGAAAATTTCCTTATGTAGTCACTTTAAAGCACGCTTACCAAAAGTTAATCTTGGAATTAATTTCATTCCAGATACCCCACTTCTTAAATGAGTTTTACTATTAGTAGAAATTTTTTTCTAAATCATTATTTAGAATTTTAGATAATTCTTAATCCCTGCTTCTAGACTGACCTCATAAATAACATTCTTTTAAAATTCATAATAAATAAGTGGCTTATTCATTACTTTATTTGTAAATGAATGACTATACTGAATTGGATATTCTTTGAAAAAGGACTGATGGCAGAGAAGCATATTTTTTTTTCATACTACAAAATTAAATGAGAAAATTTTTAACCAAGAAAGCAGAATTGTGAATAATCCACTAATAAATCTTGAAACCACAAACTTTTAATGACCTCTCATTGCAACAGTATGAGATTGAAAATATTAGACTACAGTTCTACATAACACACACATTGTTTAAATTATTTGTTTAAAATAATTTGGGCGTGTAAATAAGTATTTTGGGAGACAAAACTCCAGTATTTTGGAAAAATTCCCCACAAACAAATGCCACCAAAAAAAAGGAATGTTTAAAGTTTTGCAAGTAATTTTTCTTTCCTGTCATGAAAATTCTGGTGGTAATTTAGGTTTATGTTTTCCTCTATGTTCCTCTATGTTTGCCAGAAATCTTTCCTTCTTCCACTTGTTAATTTCACTTCATTTCTGCAAAAATGTTGCAATAAAAGTGCTGACATTTACAGTTCAAGGCTTCTCCATCCATGCACACCAATAACATCAAGTTCTTTACATTCTGATTTCTGCGCTTGGCCAGAAGAAAACATTAATTCTGGAATCCCAAGATCCCTCCTGGGATGAGTTTTCCCTTTCCTCATCCAGGATGCCCAGCTGCCTGCCCCTGCCCAGCCACACAGGAATGCCCAGTGGCCAGGGAGGAACCCCAAACAGTTTCTGCTGCACCTTTCTGGCAGCCAGCACACGTCCATTTCTGGTGAAGGGCTTTAAACTTAAGAATTGTGAGTTAAAATTAAAATCACACCCACCGCTGGCAGACCTTCTCAGGACATCTCTTTAAGAACTACTGCAGCCTTCTGCAGAGCCCAGCAAATGCTGTGGCTGCTCCTCCACCCCAAAGGCTGAGAAACTGCTTTCCTTTTAAGCATAACTTTAGAGTTAAAATGAATCTAGGAACTGAGACATGGCACAGCAATAAATAGCAAGCAGTAAATGAATGACATTAACAACACAGTGATATAGAGCATTTTACATGGCAGAAAGATAATACCCAACAGCAGAAGTGACCTCCAGCACACCAGAGGGTACACAAAACTTGGTGATCTAAACTGCAGTCAGCCCTTTTGGTTTCTAAATGCATGGAACAACATTTCTTTTCAAAGTTGTAGGAAAAATAAGTCCAATAATTGAAAATAGACTTGTTGGTATTCTAAATAGACCCCAATGACTTTATTGCACTACCACTACTGGAAACCATTATTCTCAGAGGCCAGCCCAGCTGAATTACCATGTTTAGTATCCTCCATTCTCCAGCCTTACAAGACACAAAAAGTAGATGGTTATTTCTCTCTTCCCAATGTTGACACCAAAACCACATTATATGAGCTGCCTCCCCAGAAGTTTATATATAAATGCTATTTAACAAAGAATGTAAGTAGCATTTTTGCTTGCAATACTACTCTCATGCTAGTTTTCCTTTTCTACATTTACCTATCAGTCCCCTTTTCCTCTGATTTTTATTGATGGCCGATTTCTTAAATGTTTTCAATTTACTATTTTAAAAACTGTAATAATAACTACAACTGTTTAATTACTGTAGATGAGCAACTTAAAGGTATTCAAAACCTCTCAGTAATCAATATTTTACCTCTTACATTTTAATACTATTATCAGGAACAGAAAGCAACAATTATAGTCCCTTAATAGCTGGAGAAATTTGAAAAGAAAAGTCTATAAAATTTTTGCTTTTTTTTAATTGCTGAAAAGCCTTTCAAGGAAAAACTACTGTTGTCAAATTTTTTGTTGTTCATTTGTTTCTTAAAGGTATATGAATTCAATTTTACTGCAAGTCTTGTGATAAGTAGTTATGCATATATTGTAGGGTTTGTTTTAAGCTGTTACTGTTGTAACACACAACTGTCAGATCAAGAAAAAATGCATTTATAGTGCTTATGATCAAGAAGGAAGAACAGAGTGCCTAACAGTAGCCCCAATTAAAAATACTAATTCATTCTCACACCTTCCTCCAAACTTAAGAATGCAACTTTTGAGCAGTTTTTCCTCTCTCAACACAGGCAATGAAGAGGGGCTAGATCAGAAAATGGTAGACTAGGAATACTGCAAACTGCTGATTCCAGCTTCCTTGTTTACTTATTGCAGTTATAGCCAGAATGCTTTCTAGTAAGAAGGGGGGCGAAAGATCAAAAGATAAAGACCAATCACTCTGAAATCTCTCACATAACTCCTGCCAGCACCAGTTCTGCCATCCATGCAGCAAGTAATGTCTATTTCCCAAAGAACAGAGTTATAAAGAGTTTCCTTAGCCTATGGTCCTTCTGCAATTAAAGCCCTTTGAAAACCTAGCTTAAGAATCTCTGTTTAAAAACAGTTTTTAAAAATTAAAGGCTGTAAAATTCTCTTTGGAACAAACTGAATATCATTCCAGCTCCTCATCACAGAGGGAGCCAGATGAAGACACAACATTACTCAGGACCCTGCCCAAGGACCACCACTGGGGTATTCAGAGATATATCCTGATCAAAAATGAGGATAGGCTGTTTCTCTCTGGTCCTTTTGCTCCCTTCTCCTCTGTTTGAGATGTGCTTGTTTTCTTTAGTCCCTTCCCTTCAACAATGTCTGGGCTCAGGGGAGAACTAGAATAGTTACTCTTAAGCCTCGACTTTTTTATTTATTCCCAAAATTATTTTGCTTTCTACAGTAATGGCATGTGAGATATATGTGAGTCCCCTCTGAGGCTCACAAGCTTTTACAAGATGGTATAAAAGTATCATATGGCAAAGCAATGATGTTAAGTGAGGTGACCACTGTCCTCCAAGACCATAGACAGATATTCTAAATCAGAAGTGAAAAAAATGTAGTTCAAATTTAAATTATCTCCTTCCACTGTTTTCTGCTATTTCCCCAATGATATTCCAATATTTGTTTTAAAATGTTTTGTTTTTTTTTAATTAGACCTAGATTCCTTAAACCACTGGTATTACTGCATGTTGTAGTTTCATATCTAACACACACACAATCATAATACATTGCAAGAGCATCGGTCACATGTTAGTCCTCACACAGACAATTTTCTAAACAGCTGGCTTCTTAGGTTTTAAAAATAGAAAAAAAATAAGATTTAATTTTATCCCTGGGCAGATATCAGCCCAGAAAGAAAGACAGGTCTGCATGATCTCATGGTAGCTCTGAGGTACAGCTATACCTGCATTAATCTTTAATTGACATAATCAAATAAGAATGTGATTTGAAAAACACAGCCAAGTGTGTGACTCTGAATAGACCCAGCATATAAGAAATTGAAATTGATTTCCTCTGAACTAGATTATTTTCTTGTGATTGATTATGTGGGAAAAGCCCACAATACTTACAAAGCCATTCCCATCTTCATCAAGGAATGGGTATGCCTGGAGCAGAGCATTGACAACAAGGTTATATTGCTGACTGTTCGGATACCTGTGCAAACAAGATGGAGACAGAAAAGATACTTGGTTTTCTAGACAGTATTCAACACTGGAGTCTATTCTGATCTAGATTAAATAATTTCTGACTATTTCTCAGACAATCAGTTGCCCTCCAAATAACAAAGGGCACAGCTTAAAGGCATGAAATCTTTCTATTGGTTTCAGTACATGTCAGGCCCTTAGCCTCTTTTATTTAAGCAAATATATTAGAGAATAGCTTTACATCCATTTGAAAATTTCTGTCTGCAGACAACAGGCAATACCCCCAAGCAGACAACAGGTAATGCCCCCAAACAAATGTAATGGTGTTGACTTACAGTGATCCTTCCAGGTATTTTGTCATGTCTGCTTGTAAAAATTCAATCATTCTTATTCTCATACTGTGATCAGGGCATTTTTTTTCTGCTAATATGCACTTGACATCGTAAGGGAAGTCAGGCAAAACATACGAACTTGTCCACTGCAACATCCTTTGTCTCACAAAAAATGATTTCAGGTTTTTTCTGTAAAAGAAAAGATTGTATGATCACCATGACATCTTTCTTCTATGGAAATGCAGGCAGGAGGGAAAGATAAATACATGTTAAAACACAACACAAGGGAAAGTTATTGCTATAGAAATTCAAGGCCTGCTGTCTTTGTTTCTGCATAAAGAATACCTACAAAAGCAGTGATCAATACATCACTGTAGATGTATTGATGTCAAATGTAGAATGTTGTAGATGTAGATGTCAAATATGGAATGTTGTAACCAGCAGACAGTAGGAGGTGCTTTGTAACTGAAAGCAAAAGCAGAAGTCAGTGGGGGCTTGCTGTTGTTGCAAAACACCTTTTTCTGTCTTAATTTATAATGTTTCCTCTCTAGTAAGACAAATAGCTTAATTGAATAAAATACTATACATGACATTATTTAAGGCTGTCCTCCCACAGGGGAAGGCAAGGAAGGGATGAAGGCAGCTATCATCAGCTCATGGAAACAGAGCAGACACAGCGCAGCAGCTCCTGTCACAAGAACACCATGACCACAATTTACAGAAGTCACACCCCATCTGGGGTGAACTTGGGGCAGGTTATCACCACTGGCTGCCCAAACCCTAATTCTGAAAGAACACAGGGAAAAATGGGTCCCCAACAACCAGTTATAGTCTCAATTCCTCCTTGAGAGGCAGGTCTATAACTCTCAGCCTTTCTGACCTGTTTATGCTGCCACACCACCTTGGCATTTTTTAATGTTTCTTGTGGGCTATCAAAAACTCTACATCCCTGGTATAACTGCACCAATGCCAGCCCTACCACAAATGGCAATGCAGTGCTGAGGAAAAAAAAATATAGCTTCAGTACTGTATTCTGCTCCCAGCATCAGTAGAAGTACTCAGCACTACCATTCCCCCTTGCAAAACAGGTGCAAAATGGTCAGCACTGCTGTCTTTTCAAGCTCACTGGATTTCATGGGACACAGATGGTTAACAGTAGACGCAAAGCACAGTAGATTCTGTTTGCACTTTGCAGTCTTAAAAGAAGGCAAAGTTGTGCAGGAAGTGACAACATATCCACATAGACACAATAATGTCCTTTTTTGGTGATAAATTAATATACAAATAGGAAAATAAAACACAACTTAGATTCTGAAATCACTTGGAAATCCCTCCTATGCAAACAAAGTGCAGATGTTCAATGTAGCATCAGTGAGCAGCTCTGCAGCCTTAAAGTTTGCATCCTGTACCTTCACCAACTCTCCTGATGGAAGTGATGTAGTGCACAGGCTGCAAGTTACTACATAATGTTTTCAATATGCTACCATTTCATATAGCTAAAAAGTGGACAGAAGTTTAAAATTTACAGTACTTTTCATCTAAGCAGCACTGAAATTCCTTTTGTTGGTAATACCACTGAAGCCAAAAAGCCATTTCAAAAAGTGGAGGGGTTTACAGCAGGTTTGATTTGGGAACACTGGACTACATTCAATCACCCGAGAAAATAAAATTTTCTTGCAGTTGGGATGGCTAATAATCAGGGAATATGGCAACTCTCCCATCCACCAGTCCCTTCAACATTTGCCATGGCAACAAAAATACTCCAAGTTTCACTTATCTTCATTTACCTTACCTAACACAAAATACTTCCTTCCTCTCCAAACAAGATCAAAAATTCCTCTGGTCTCCACAGTGCATGAGATTAAATATTTTACTAGTTTTAGCTGGACTCATGGCTGTTGGGAAGTAATGTTAAACATATGCTGTAATATTTCACAATGAAATACAAGCTTGTTTGAAAAGAGACACAACTCCACATAAACTTTATCCTCAGAAACGCTCACATGCAAACTTGTTTAACTAAAAGAACAGTTCAGCTGTAATGCTGTCCTCTATGATCAAGGAAGGTTTTGACTCTACACATAAATCCCAGTGCACGTGCAGTTTTGAGATTTAGGTATGTAGTATATGGTAGAGATAACTCATGCTATTAATGTATAAAATATTGTAAAATCCAAACCATGTTTTTTGACTATCCTGGCCAGGAGCAGCTGTCTTATTCATGTACATCTAGTTCCCGGACACGCGTTAAGATAAATATTGACACTTTAACGTAAGAATAGAGGCTTCCAGGACGATAGTTGTTGGCTTCCCCGAGTTGTTGGGTCCACCTGAAAGCGGTTATCGATTATCGCCCTGCCGGTTATCGATTATCGCCCTGCCGATTACATCTGTCGAGATAACCAACGGCACCATCCTGATACATGTGAATACATGGCTTCTCTGGAATTGATAGACAACATCGAGACACCTGGACGGGGTCTTTGTCCACCTCTGCACATGGAAAGCAACAACGATGCATGTGAAGAGACACAAAGAACATTCAGTCATCTCTGCTTTGGACAGAATAAACTGTATAAAAACTCGCTGTGCGAAGCCGTGAGCGTGAACTGGGGAGACTCTGACACTCAGAGGTCAGATCCGTGTTCACCCAGCGCCGATCCTGGGCTCAACTCTTTGGCTGTGGTCGTTTCGAAGACCGAACTTCGGTCTCGCAGACAAATTAATAAATCTTTGCTAAATTTTCTTATAAGTTTGGCTCATGATTTGATAATTTATAACAGGTACAAATATATGTAGCCTGTTTCTGGTCATACCTCTTCTAGCAAACCTGAGGCAGAAATTAGATCAAAATCTTGAAACCGCAAAAATATCTCATAAAAATCTCAAGTTACATCTTTTCTTGTCTCTCAGCTCTTTAGACTTGATTCTACAGCAAAATCTATCCAATGGTTAGCTAAGGCAAAATTCCAGTGTCTCTCTTTCTCCACTGTCATATGTCTGACTTACTTGCACCCCTTTCTCACTGGTACTAGGATTCCTGCAGCAAGTTACAAGGAGCTACAGTGACAAAGTTCTTAATTATTCTTTTCATTTTGTTTTCTCACAGTTTAAGCCCCTAAAACGACTTCTCTTGCGGTGAAACAAATACCAATTCAGATGAAACAAGCTGGTCTCTCTATGCTTAGCTGCAGTAAGGAACTGCATCCTAAGAAGCACCTCCTCAACAAGGAGACAACTATTCACAGAGCTTTTACCACTCAGCTTTTGTAGATTGCCACTTTAATGTGCTCACAGTCCTGTCTCACACAGCTATTTCCTTCTTTGTCTCCATTGTAGCTTTACTCTGCTCATGCACAGCATGTTTACTGAGACATGGGGCTATAAAATAGCATTATTTTGGGAGGAGCCGTTTGTCTCCTTCAGAAAAATGGAAAAATACCTCACAGCAAACCAGCCAACCAAACAAAAAAACAAACACCAAAAAACCTCACAAAGAGCCCTCAAAGACCCATCTATATGAATTATATAACCCCTGGCATCCCTAATCCCAGGGAATACCTTGTTTTACTGCCAAAAAGACAAAGAGATACACATTTGCAGTGTCACCCAGACCATTCAGTGATTGTTTTAGATTACACTGGAGAGAAGAGTGGGGAGTAAATACAGCATCATCTCTCCAAGTTCAGTGCCATGCAACACCACACAGACACACAGAGCCACCTGCATTGGCTGCAACAAATCAGTAAAAATAATCTTGGTATCAATACAGACAACTCAATCAAGATAGCTGTATACAGTGCCATAGATATCTAGAAACAAGATCAAATACTAAATCATAATAAGACTGTTGTTTTTAAGCTTCCTGAGCATACTGTTAAGAAGGATCTATTTTGATCATTTAGGGGAAAATGTGATTTAAAGGCCAACTGAGCACACACGTAAATGTGCTGTGTGGCACAAGCTTTTCTTATTGTCTGCTAAAGTCTGTGAGTCAGGCACCCATTGCTATATCTTGTATCAGCTCAGATCCCATTTAGTCGGGGGACATGGCAGTTAAGAAGAAATTTGCTGACATCAATGGGTTGTTCCCTTTTTGGTATATCCACATAAAACTCAGCACATAGGTGAAGTCTCAATAGATTTCCATTATTCACAAATGAAGGTCTAACCTTTCACGTGTCTACTTCAGACATCAGCAAGAGACTCTGATCTGAAGGTTTGTAGCCTGGAAGTCCATGTCAACAAATCCAAGCAAGAAACAGGGGAGAAAACAAGGAACTTGCACATGTGAAAGAAAGGAAAAGTCTTCACCTGTAAACAAACGTTCCATTTCCCTAACACTTGTATAATATGCTTTCAGTTTTATGACAACATTCAAGGTTGCAAAGGCTATTTCCATCAAAAGAAAGAAATTATGACAGAAGATGAAATATCAAAAAAAACTTTTTTTCCTCTCAATAGTCAGATAAAAAGGGCTCTATTTTTTTTTATTCTCAGTTCTGATATCTGTGCCTGAAAGATCCTCATGCCATTCTCTTTTAGTGCTTCAATGTCATTTCCAACTTTTGAGCACAAATACAAGGTTTCCCAGTTATTCCCTCAAGCTTGGGATTTGCAGTCTACCTAGTGCTTGATGATGGCTTCTATTTTTTAGTTACCACTAAACATAAGGGCAGGTATCCTTTAGACTGAAAAAGAAGTTACCCACAACTTCAGCAAGGCTGGGATGCTGGAGCTGTGAGATGTGCCAAAGCTGCCCATTTCCCAGAGCAGGTCCCACTTCAGCTTCCCCTGCAGTACCCATTCTATAGAAACCATCACGTTCAGTATGACTACAGAAAAAATAATTCTGCTTACAAAAAAGTTTGCAAGATGCAGACACAACCTTCTTCTAGAAGAAGTCCAGGCTTTTTGGCAGTCTAAGGAGCTACATCACACAAGGAAAAGATTTGCACTCTCACCTTATGCGAGGGCAGCAGCTGTGGGTTGCAGAAAGGGGAAATAAAAATGCTCTTTAGGGAATCAGACTGACAAAATTGCCAGTTAAATCCGGCCATTTAAAAGAAACAGGGTTTATTTGTATTCACTCCTGTAAGACATGTTACACTATATCCCAAGAATTTTATGGGTTTTTGGAAATTTTGTTGTGCTGCTGCTATGACTTTGCTAGACCTTAATAAGGCAATGCAATTAGTGTCTTTCGCAAGTCATTTTTAAGACTTGCTCATTTCTGGTGTGGAAAAGACATAGCAATTTATTTCTTTTTTCCTGTAAACTTCTGTGGAAGACTCACAGCACCATGTCAATAAATTCAGCTCTGATGACCTGAGGTGCTCCTAAACCATGAGTCCTGTTGTCTTGACTTTCAAAACATCAAGGCAACAAGAACAGACAATAGCTATTATTATGAGTCTTCTAGGTCTTTTAGTTTAGTATCCTTAAGTATCCTGCTGCAATAACAGAGACATGAAATGCTGACTTAAAACAAAAAAATGTGGCAGAAATTCTTGCATCCACATGAATTAAAAACCTAAATTTAAAGCATCACCCTCAAGCCCTGAACAAACCAAACCAAAACTCACAGATAAGACAGGTTTCATGAAGATGCAATAGCAATTGACGTGAAATTATCAGAAATCATAAAAATGAAATAGTTTTTCTGGTATGTTATACCAAAGGTATAATCAAACAGCATCTGACATCTGTACTTCTGAACAAAATAGACAGGCAGTACTTCTTCCCTACTGTTGACCACTGTCAAAGACTTAACATGGTTTTCTTAAGCCAGCTTTTCATGTCCTTATGAGCTAACTGAAAAAAAGATCATCAGAATTATTTCTAGTATATGTGATGATATCAAGAATAAGGTCTTTGCTTAGAACCTAAGAAACTCTTAAGCTATACATTAAGAAAAAGCATAAAAAGCACAGTCCTGCTGAGTTTTCATTGTAGGATTATAGCTACATGTGTTTGTATATGTATGTTTTATATAAAAGTAATATTTGCCCTCTTGTGTAAATGGAGCAAAATAATTTGAAGTAATTGACTCAGTGACAATTTTTCAGGCTAGATGCTCTTTTTCTCTTTTCCTTTTAAAATTTTCCTTTTTTTTTTTAAGCACAAGCATAAATGTGTTTCTGATAAAACACATCAAACAGATGAACAATACTGATGTATAGGTTATAGGGGAGGCAAAGGAAGGAGCTCTCTAAAGATCTTTAGAACATATCATAAATAAAGTCACTTCAGATGCAGCCACCCAGCAGTCAGGGCAGTTGCTATAGCCTGACCAAAAAAGATGTGGGACTGGTCTAGTTAAAGACATTTCCTCCACTGAGGAAATGAATGACCCATGCAGGCCATCATGGTCATCTTAGAGATGGATGCCAAATTTGTAAGGGCAGAGGTAAAGGTAATTGTAAATCTTCCAGTTCATTGTCCTTGCTATCAGCTCAAATTTATGCAGGCAGCAGCACCAATATTCTGTCAATGCTGACAAAAGCTTTATTGGTGTATCAACACTTAGCAGGCCCAGGTTTAGCTGAGCACTGACCACATCTCCCAAACTCACAGCAAATAGGGAAGTTCAAACCTGTTGAGGCTGGCTGGAAGATCTGTTGTCCTGCTTGTGCTCTGAGCAAATTACCCCAAGGCATTCAGACAGTAAACCTGTTACACAGCACTCAAGAGCTACAGAACATGTTTTTATAGAAAAAATAAAAGTACAAATAAACATGTACCAGGACATTACTCTTGAGGGAAAACAGCTGGACCATCATAGTGGAAATGGGATACATTAGGGATGTCATTTTGCTAAGCAAATACGTTGAGGAAAGGCAGACAGGACACATAAACCAACCAATAAAAGGTTGGTTTTCCACAGCAGTATCAGGTATTTACAAATAATAAAAGCCTCTGTCTTAGCAACAAGATAAACCCCAGGCTGTCAGGAGCCATAAAACTGCTAGTACTCCAGTACAGAAAAGCAGGACTATGGGAAATGTACTTATTGAATTGTCCTCTGTGTCCATCTTATTGTCTTCACAGACAGTCACTGCTTCAAGATTAATCTTCTTGGGATATTAACAGAAAGATGGGCTGGTTTTACTTCTGTCATTGTGTCAAAGCATTATTCCATTGCAGTAGGTTGCAAACCTCATCTCGTTTAATGTATGCCAAATTTCCATACAAGAAAACAAATTGTACAATTGCTTCATCCAGTCAGTTTTTGTTTTTGTGTTTAAACAATTTTCTTTGATATTTTGGTAATATTTAGTAATATAGAAGAGTGTATTTAACACCGTTGTTAGGACTACCTACACAGGAAACACAGAAAAACTTGGAGCTAATTCAGCAGCATTAATAATCCATAAAACATCCACTAATTCACTTCCAGCAAAATCATACAGTTACTGAAGCTGTGGCTCATGAATCTTCTGAGAAAACAAAGCCAAAAACAAACCACAAAACCCCAACACCACAGACAAATTAAAACAAACAAACATAAAACCAAACAAAAATCCAAAACCAACCAAAAAAAAATCAACCAAAAATTTTAAGTTTTTCTTTTCAGATGGGATGAAATTAATAAGGAGACAGAGACTGTAAGTATAATCCTGGCCAAGTAACAATAATTTAAACCGTGCATTGTGTAATGGTTACTTTGATTTACACAATCCATTTTAAACTCTTTATACAGCACAAGGCAAAATAATTAAAAATAAGCATCCTTTAGAAGAACAGGCTAAATACTGCAGGACCACATTAGTGGTTTATTCCAAGGTTTCAAGTGATTTGGGTTTGTTTCTTTGATAACAATGCTGACAGGACCTTTGGAGTTTTTGGGATGTTCTTTTAAAAACAGAAGCACCAAGACTTTTAAAAGCATTAAATCACACCTATGGGGGAGAATGGCAGGGGGAGAAGTTGTAGCAGGTGGAAATAAAGGGGGATAATGACAAGCAGGCAAAGCTTTGGAAACACAAAAATAATTGCCTTGAAAGAGGAACAGGGCGCTCTTTCAACACTGCCTGCCCATCTCAAAGAACAAAATCATGGGTAGGAGGAAAAAAAAAGAAAAAAAAAAGAAGAAAAACACATCATATTTTCTTGCCTTCAGTTTCTAGGTAGGCTTATTTTGACAACCAAGGAAAATGAGTGTGCAAATGGAAACATGGAATCAGCATGCCTACCTTGCAAAGTGCTATATTTAAGATGCCTCAAGCACACAATTTATTGAAAAGCCATATTCCACTGTGTAATGACTAATTTGTCATATTGCTGTTGAAAACATATGTAAAATATGATTTTTAAAAATCAGATAAATAAAGACAAACCTGTATCTTGCCTTCTGCAAGAGGTAACACAGAACAGTGAGCAAGGACTGAGGATGCAATCACACCATCAGGCTATTTCATTCAGTCAAATAAATTCCTGTTCCTGTTGTTTTTTAAATACATCTGGATATACCCAAACCTGACCTCCAGTAATTAAGATCACTTTTATAAAAAGTATAAATGAAGCAAGATGAAGTGTTTATGTAATTTTCAAAAGGCAAGGAAACTTTCATTAATATATTATAAACTCACTTTTGCTTTAGCACTCTATGATCAATTAGTCCTTTTTCATTTTCATGTGAACACACATACTTCTGCTCCACAGGACCAGAAGAAATTAACATCTGTCTGTCAGTAGCCCTAAAAAAAAAAAAAAGAACAAAAATCACTCTCAGGTCTTGTGCAGCATATAGAAAAGAGGATGTTTAGGGTTCTACAGTGACAGAAACAGAAAAAAAGAAAAATCAACATATCAAATATGTCATGATTTTATATGCTCATGCCTCTTAATCAATTTTTCAGTTCAATTATCAAACTGACAAATTAAAAGGGAAAATGTAGAAAGTTCTGCCTGCTTATATTCTAATTACTACACAGTTACAAATCCCAAGAAAATCAGACCTCTCAGAGTTGCAGGGTAACATCCATCTTCATAATCTGGCATCCCCAAACTTCTGGGAAAAACTAACCATTGCAACATGTAAGGGGTGAGCTGAAAGAGCTAATTACACAGCATTTCAATACATTTCTATTTAACTAGAATCTTGAAAAATTGTTTTTTCTGGAGGTTAAGTCAAAAGCTTCAAGTCAGCTTTGCATTACTCCGGCCACTCTAGAAGATCTCTGAGTGCTTCCTGATCTTACAGTTCCTGGCCATTTGCTCCAGCTCTAGCTCATCACTAGGAACAGTAACTCTAGATACCCACTTTGCTATGAGCCAGTCCACTACTTTCCATTTAACCTTTGTGTCCATTTCTCTACCTCCTCATATTCTTGTTATTTCTTGTTTTGGTAGATGTGTTGGTGGAAGCCAACACCAGCAGTTTTACCCCGTAATGGGGGAAAAGCAGAGCTAAGAGAGGGGATACTGTTATGCTGCCAAGAATTCATGGCAATCATAAAACACTATTTTTTTCCCCTAACCTCCTCTCTTCAGAACATCTGAACTCTAAAGATGCTGTAGAAACTGTTCCAGCCTCAGTTGCACTCAACACACAAAAGGCTGTTATTGGAAATTACATTAAAGTTTGCCATATTTATAAGGGGAGTTCTCCCTTTCCATGAAACAATATATTTCAGCCATGTAGTTAAATGAAACAACAAAAAACCCCCTTAGTATATTCTCTGTGTGGCTCTCAGAAACAATTGATTGTGAAAGTGGAAGGCAGTTTCATATTTACCTGGTAATGTCTATGTGTGAGCTCCTCATACACACATAAGCAGTTTCTACTGTGGGAACACTTCCTCTGAACCAGTGACAGACATGGGATGCTATTTCCATGTCCTAGTCCAAACTGCTGGAGATGTAAGCCACATTCTAATTAGCCAAATTTATTACTTCCACACAGAAAGTGTTCAGCTATTGCACTCTAAATTCCATGTCCAGCCAAGGACTTTGTTTCTGTTTCTGTCAGGGAGGAGAGGTCAACACAATTCATACACAATCACAGGATGAGCCAAGGACACCAGGATAAAGAGGTGGCAGCCAGGAGTGCACCAAAAAGCACTGGGGATAGCATTTATATGAGAAATACAACAGGGAAATACTGCTGACAGCTCTAGGGAGCTCCACAGTGACTTCAGCTGACCCAGAAAGAGACTGTGATGGTGATGATTTCTTCCTGCCCTGAGCAATGCCCTCTCCACCCTGTCACTGGTCCTGGCAGGGCAAGCAAGTTCTGGGAACTGGCCTGACTGAGAAATAATTCTGCAAAACAGAAAAGATAGTTGGTTTTCACCTGGGCTCAAGCACTGCATGATAGGAGCTAGGAGCATGCAAACTCAGATTTCACCATTGTTCTCTGGCACCATGGGAGGACCACACACCCAGCTGTGGATGCTACTAACTGCAAACCTTAACATGGTTTCTCTTCTCACTGTAATTCAGCCTAACATCAGGGAGCAATGGAGGAAATGTGAGTTCACATCTACTGTGAACTATCAGAACTGTGAATTTTACATTAGCTCAAAACAATGTCTCATACACTCAAGTCATGAGTCCTTGAACCAAATCAAAAGAAATTATCCTTACAGGATTTTGTTCAAGATGTGCTGAACACACAATAATAATTTTGAACTACATCACCAAGAAAAGCACTGCAGTGTTAAGGAAAGTCATAGCTATCTGCATATAAAGATACAACTTTCAGTTTTGTAACAAAATGCTCTTTTCACTATAGGTGCTTTTCCATAATTTTATACCCAAATATGCACAGAATACATTGACTTTTTACTCATCCTAAAATACATGACTGAATGCATCTTAAACTTGTTAGAATTTTATTCTTTCTTGCTGGCACAAAAAATACCTCAGGAACACCAGCTTATTTACTCAACTTCCCTGTAAAGAGAAAGATACCAGCAGCTTATTTTCCAGGAAGGAGACTAGATAGGGAAAGAGTTTAACGTAAACTATATTCACTAAGTTTTGATATTTTAAGCATTTAATTTTTTTTTTTTTTGGAGTCTGCAGAACTTCACAGCAAAGCTGTTGCACTCATGCTACTGCAACTGCATGCTCTTTGTGGGACAGCATGGCTTGACCTGCAAGAGCTGACAGTCACATCTGAGACACAGTCTATGCAAACACCCCAGACAAAGTCAGAAAGCTAAATATTCAAAGCAACATCCTAACTGCCCTAAACATAAGGACATGTGTTCTTCTCAGCCCCCTGCTGAAATCGTGGTATATCCACCACTGTACCTTGGATGAAGTACAATATACAGAGTAGTCTTCTTCACAGCAGACAACTCTACCCCTAAAGAAGGAGCTTCCTATAAATCAAATAGGCAGGCCCTTGGTGCAGAGAACTGAGACTGGCTGTGATCTCATACTTCAGGCCTGTGATAAATCTTACATGCTTTGACTTGGTCTTCTTCCTGCAGTCCCCTTCTCTCCAATGGTGTAAGAGCATTTACCTCAGGAGTTTCACAAGTACTTCCACAAGGACAAGAGGATGTATCTCCCTGTGCAGTTTAGTTCTGCTCATGAGCTCAAGTTGTTTGGAAGTAACTCGGTTATCAATGTTTATCACACTTTTGTTTGGGCTGTTAATCACCTCAGAGCGCACAACCTGGACTCCTTTTGGATGAAGGCAACTGCTCTGCAGTTCTAATCCTCTGGGATTAATCCTACTGTGACTAATGCAGCCTTAGTGCTAGAGTCCTTTCCTTTGACAAAAAATGCATTTTGGATCCATGGCAAGCTGCTCTCTACAGCCAGGATTCTTGGGTTTAAAAGGGACGACTTGGAGGTCAGGATTTCTCTCCTCAGCCAAGACATTCAGAAAAACATTACCCTGCTAGACCTACAACAGATCAGAATGGAAGCAAAGGATGGGAGAATCAACAAACCTCTCATCCAAATAGCCCCAACAAAAACACTCCACAAACTCTGCCCTTTCCTCCCTCCCTCCCCTAAGAAACCCCAAACAAACAAAGAAAACCTGCTCAACCAAGAGCCAGAACATAAACATTGAGGACAATCTTCCTGGAATCTGTTTTCTAAAAATATATCTAGTTTCACAATAAATTTCAATAATCCACTATGGAATTATTAAATGCTTATATCTGGACCAAATCCAGAGTTTCCTTTGATAAACTGTCTTTCAATACACCTGTGACAAATACTATCTCTGGCTAAATCATTATTTTACTCCAAGACTTGCAAGCATTTAAAAGTAAGTTCTTCAAAAGCTTAATATATTAAACAGAGAAAATCTTAGCTATAATGAAAGTTTGACAGTGCTGCATTCAAATGAAAACTGGCTATGAAGGAAGTTTAAATTAATTAATGGCGTGGTTCCAGGAATGTTGATGCCCTGTTTAAAACCATAAGGTAAGAACCCAATTTTACATTTCACATTTGTTACAGTTACTCAAAACATAAAAACCAGCTACAGATGAAGAGCTAGTAAATGCCAGTTTTGAAATGCCATGAAAAGAACACAACTATACCCAGATTGATATTTGCTGTGCCACGAACAAACTCACCCACTGATTACTTCTGGAAATTTTTGAGAAGCTGTTTCACAACAGTATGTAAGGGATTCCAGCCCACTCTTCTGTTGCTGGTATTTTTTAATCAGGTCCATCAGCACTGCCTGGTGCCCAATCTTCTTCACCAGCTGCTGCACCATACGATCATTTAGAGCCAGAAGAGCTGCTCCACTTATTTCTTCTTCTGCAGATTGAAGGGGATAAAATCATTACTGTAAAATATCTTTATAGTTACAGTTACATTCCATATGCCTAAAAACATGGTGATGGAAGATGGGTCAAAGGGAAGGATGCTTTGTACTGCTGACAGTCATCTTCAGCTGCCACCATCCTCTCCCAAGCAGTGCCAGGAGTCCTAATCACTGCCCAGATATCTTCCCCTAACACAGAGCCAAGTCTGAAACACACAGAGGCAGAGGTGACAATTTTAATGCTGTAAATCAGGCCTTGCTTGAATCACAGGAGACTGTTGCTTGCTGATGAAGGAAATAAGGCTTTTTAACAGAGAACACAAGAAATCAGCTGTTCACATTACAGTTTCTTGTGCACTCTTCTGTAGAACATAAAACATTACACACTACATTTGCATTATTTCAAAAGATTTCTACAAAATAAAATAGGCCCTGTCAGGACTTTTAAACTGCCAGCTCTGATTTGAGGTGTGTCTATTTATATACTGGCTTAATCTCGTCCCCCAGGATTTCTCAGACTCTGTAACAAATCTGTACACTTACGTTGATTTATCAGATCTATGTCAGTTCTCACCCTAATAAATTTCTATAAAAGTCTGAGGTTAGCATATACACACATGCCTCAAACCAGAACAAAGTAGGCAGTGCCAATAAAATGCATAGCAAGATATACTAAACAAACAGCACCACCCCCCCAAACAATAAAAATGCTTACCACGGAACTTAGGAACTAGTTCTCCTAAATTTCTCAGTTTCAACCAGTTGCAGACTTGCTCAACTGACCAACTTTCCATCTTCAGTTGTTTCAGCGCTAAATTTCCCTCTGAAATGAAAATAGGGCATTATTTTTGTGCTGAGCTCTAAGCCAAACTCCAACATTTCATAGCAAAAAAAGGCACTTAGCAAATAATATATCTACATGTTCTGAATAAAAATAGTGCTAAATAATCCAGCTAATGTCTGTTGTAAGTGGCAGTTTGCTTGGATCCCTTTCCTCACCTCCTTTCCTGTCTCTGGCTTCCCTCCGTTCTGAGGCAGCCTCATTCCTTATAAAACAAGACCTGCTCCGGTACCATTAACACCCAGGTTTCCACACAGAGAAGAAAAAAGGTGTGAAATTCACCACCACCATCAGGCTCATCAGGAAATGGCTGACATTTTACAGAAGGAAAAAAAAAACAAGCCACCCCACCGCCAGATAAGAGTCTGTCACATCCATGCTTGCAGTCAGTCAAGCACCTTAACCCCCACTGCACCGCCTAGCAGGGCAGGTACCCAGCAAATACTTAACCCTGAATTACCAACTGCTAGGGACAACGAAGGGGAAAGGGAGGAGACTGCTCCTGCTGTTATCTGCTGGTTCCCTTCTCCAGTGGTACCTGGGAGGATGCAGTGGGTGCCCTGGAAAGGCAGAGTCTCTGGGGCAGCTGGGACAAGTGCATCCACCCTCTGGAAGAATCCTGTACATACCATCTGCCCCCTGCCTGAAAGACTCACTCAGATGATGAGGGGGTGCAACACACCCCAAAACCACCAGCGACCTCCCCAGAAGAAGATTATTTATAAAGGCACAGCTTGTTCCACACTGCAAACTTCTCAGCAGCAGCAAACTCTCTCTGAGGGGAATTTTCTAATTATTTTGGTTTTGCTCTACCTAAAGGAGCACCAAGTGCCCCGTGACCACGCTTGTAATCCACAGCAAAACAACACTATTGCTGTATTGCAGTCAGTTTTTCAGACAAGCATATGAGTGCCTGGCAAAATTGGTCAAACATTTCCTTCCATACCCTGAGTCTGCAGCAAATTCCAGGCTAACATGAGGATTCACCCTCACAAACCTCATCAGCATCTGTGCTCGAAAGAAAAGGAAAAACCCCAAAAAAACTCCTTGAATAAAAAAATATTTCCATTTCCATCCTTCAGCAGCAGAGACCCTCCAAAAGACCCACTTCAGCCTACACTCTTATGCCTGTCGACTTCAGCAGCTTAGAAGGGTTAAGTTTAAGAGGAATGCCTTTCTGAATTACATGAGTGGGTTTAATTTGATATGACAACAGTAGCCATACAACTCCTCCCCCAGGCTAAGCAACAAGAACAGGGTGTGAAAAGTCATTATTTGTTGAGAACTCTGGTGTAAATTAAAAATCACACCTTTCTGTCACACTTCTTACTTCCTTGCAAAGAGTAGGGCAGAAAAAAAGTCTCCAAAAACTTGAAAGATAAAACCGAGCGCAATGCAGAAAGACACTTCCCTTATCAACCAAGCAGTGTAAAAGGAGATACATTTAAATGTTGGAAAGGTCACTTCTTCACCCTATAAGAAGACTAACACCCTAGAACAATTCTTCTAAAGCAGACAGGCAGATACCAACGCTTCAAAAAGTGTCAAGCAAACTCTTGCCATGTGCAGCAATGTGCACATTTAGCCCTGGGTGGCTAATTCTATAGCAAAATGGCCACTTGCACATGGAAATGCAGGCTGCACTCTTTATTGAGGGAAGTGATGATAGCTGAGAGGCTGTTTTTTAAAAAAATATTATATACGTTAAGGGTCATGAAACATCAATACTTTGAAATGCTTCTCAAAAGTGATTTCAGTTACTTGCATCTGCTAGAGATAAAGCAACCAGAAAAAGAGCACACCAGCCTTCTATCAGTGTTATCTGAGAACAGATGCTGATATTTGTCTTCATTAATGATTCTATTTATTACAGTAGCATCAAAAGACTATCCAGCAAAGGGTTGCCTGTGTTGAATGTGGTGAAACCTGTGAATATTTATATTCCTCAATCAAGTCTTTTAAGTCAGAACAACAAAAACCAAATAACAGTAACATTTAAAGAGCAATTTACAGTGTAACTTCAAGTCAAATTCAGAACAGTTCTAAGTGTGAGTGATCTCTGTTTGTTAGTAATATAGCCAATCACTGGGACCCATTTCTTCATACACCTGGGCTCAATAACTATAATTAGGATTTAACTAGTCCTGGTTAATGAAATTAAGTAATGAAATCAATGAAAATTACTTTTCCCTAGAATGTGACAGGAGAACACTTCTATTTACTATGAAATTCTTAAAAACTGAAGAATAAAAATCTCAGGTTTAAAGACCTATCATCCATGGTACGGACTTCAGCTCACATAGTTGGTTACTCAATAGCAAGAGATGGGGATCCTGACCAGCATGCCTGTGCTGGCAGACGCGTACTACGTATGCACCAAATTATTCTACAGCTTGTCCACAGCTGCCACAATCTTGAAGTGACACTTCTAAATGAAGAAGCTAATTTATCAAAACACTTGAAAAATGACAAGTGAGTTATTATGTTTACCTATAAGAAAGCCTATGGCACCATAGATACAAATAGCACAACTTCTGACAGGCCTCCATGAGGTTTTCACCAATGTCAGAGTTATGGTTGATTTTAGCACATTTTAGTGCTAAAGGAATGTGTAAGGCATGTGATGTGTGCACAGCTATACATCACAGCTGTGTGGCACATTTTGTAAAGGGCCAGGTCTCAAAGTTACAAGTGTGATGAGCAGGAGTTGGTGCATACCAAAGATATAAGCAAAGTATCCTATGTGCAGTTTTGTGCTCTCTTAATTTGGCTTCATCTTCAAATGCACTACAGAGACTTTATTATTTTCTTTTCACTTACTACCAACCATTTTTTAAAACAATTAAAAATAGATTCAAACAAATGTATTCAAGACAGAATATGTAATCTCAGAGCCAGTGCTGAATTATCATGAAAAGAACATCAGCTGTCCACAATTCTTTTCAGTAGCATATAGGAAAAGGCTCTGAGGTAGTACCTCTGTCACCTTCCCCATCCCTTGGAGAAAATGCCGACAATGTATTGCTGTCATTTATCACGTGTTTATGCTAGCATGAACCATAGTGCAGAGATGCCTGAAAGAAAGGGGAAAAAATTCCAATATCAGTGAAGGAGCAAATCTTAAAGTCAACATACCAGTTTTCATTTCTGTGCTACTTTAGAGGAAGAGACATGCAGCTGCAAGACAAGGAGAGATGCAAACGTACAGCAGATGCAAGAGAAAACCAATATCACCTAGGAGAAAGGCTATATAAGAAGATCTAGGAAGAAAACAACCACATCCATTAGTCAGCTGTAGACAAAGGGAAACAAGCCAGACAAACCCTTTAAAATTTGATCAGAGCTAAGGGAAGTTTCAAGGGTTCTGAACATGCCCACCCATTGAGCTTATCAAGTAAACAAATCCCTCTGCAAGAATTAACTCAGAAGAAATCTCTTTCCTTAATACATGGCTTCTGATTAAGTCTTTCTAATTTTCTAATATTCAAGTTTTTGCTATATGAACATTAAAAATATTGTCATCAGTACTATCTGCAGTACTACTGGAAAAATGAGTTGTCCCACTTCTACAGCAAGATTCAACAAAAGAACCAAGTTCTCTCCTACTACAGGTGTGCAAATTATTTGGCAGTTTGAAAGGAAGCAAGTTAATTTGACTGTGATTTTATAGTAATGTAAATGAAACTCCATTCTTGCTATCACTGGCAACAGTGCACAAGGGATGAAATGAAACACTTAGCTGTAAATGCCTTCTTTTTTAGAAAAAAAACAAAAAAACAAAAAAAAACCTTCTGGAAATGAAGGCCTGGTAAAATCAAAACTTTTTATATTATCCTTTTGTCATGGTTTGACACTGGCCTAACACCAGGCACCCACAAGAGTCACTCTCTCACCCTTTCCAGCCACAGCTGGGCAGAGGAGAGGAAAAAAAGCATACAAAGACTTCATGAGTTAAGGGGTGGGAGAAAAAAAAATCACTTCAACAGCAAAACAGGCTCAACATAAGGTTGCGAAGTGAATAATTTATGACTAACAGAATCAGAGGAGGATAATGAGAAGTAAAATAAGCCCTTAAAACACTTTTTCTCCCCCAACCCCTCCCTCCTTCCCACCGACAGTGCAGGGAGACAGGGCGTGGGGGCTTGGTCAGTTCACCACCAAGATTTTCTTCCACTGCTCCAGGAGAGGAGTCCTCCGCCTGTGAGGCTGTGGCGTCTCTCCCATGGGAGACAGTTCTCTGTGAACTTCTCCTGTGGGTCCACTTCCCACGAGTAGCAGCCCTACCACAGCTGCAGCAATGTGAACTCCCCCCTGCAGGCAGTCAGTCCTCCCAAAACTGCTGCAACATGGGGCTCTCTTTCCACGGGGTGCAGTCCTCCAGGACAGGCTGCTCCAGCCTGGAAGCAGGGGCCCTCTCTCCACCAGGTCTCTCACTGGATCACAGCCTCCTCCACGCATCCACCTGCTCCAGCATGGGCTATGGGTGGATCTCTGCATCCCCTGTGAATCCCCGTGGGCTGCAGGGCCATGGCTGCTTCACCATGGTCTCACCACAGCCTGCAGAGGAACCTCAGCTCCAGCACCTGGGGCACCTCCATCCCCTCCATCTTCACTGACCTTGGTGTCTCCGTGTTGTTTCCCTCACATGTTCTCACCTCCTCCTCTCCCCTGACTAGCATAAACACCTTTGACTTTGTTTTGATTTCCTTCTTAAATATGCCATCACAGAGGCGTTACAGCCTCTCTCATTGGCCCAGCTTTGGCCAGCCACACATCCATCTTCAGAGCCATCAAGGATTGGCTCTGCTGGACATGGTGGAAGCTTCCAGCCGCTTCCCACAGGAGCCATGCTTGTGGCCCAGCTGCTACCAAAAACCACAGCCTGCAAAACCAATATGCCTTTAAGAAAAAAAGTATCAAATAAAAATACAATGTTACCAGACAGTGAGAACAGTAAAAAATCAAGTAAAGGTTAAAAATTTATGAATCACAAAAATGAAATTTCGTGTATTAAAAAGAAAGCAATCAGACTGAAGATGTTCAGTATGACATGGACACTGCTCCAGAAGACTAAAGAAAAAAATAATTTCATCTTGTAAGTGATATCATGCTGACTTTTCTTTCCTCCCCAAAGTGCAAGTTTCTCACCAGGGCCATGAGTACTGTGTTGATCATGTCACTATTTACTTACTACACTACTACAGGACTCCAGGTCTTGTCATGGGGCAATACAGAAACCTCGGGCACTGCAATTCCCCCCTAGCCTGAACTGGCAATCATAATCCAGCCCTCTTCTCTGCAACCATTCATATGGTCATGCAATCAGCAGTGCAGGCTGAACTGAAAACATCATGTTTTGGTGGGTTTTGGATAGATCAGTGTCTTTAACCAACTTGCTGGCCAATTGTGTGAAAATTGATGGTGGAATCATATCTGTATATTTATCATGGTGTTCACTGATCCTTGTTTCAATGCATCGGAACAGTGAAGATTTCTATCTTAATGGAGCATTGGTTTGTAAAGTTAGGCCAAAAACCCAAACTGTGAGTAACTAGTTTACCTCAAAAAAAAAAAAAAAAAAAAGAAGAAGATATGTACCTATCTCCTTTCCCTCAAATTGTTTTGCTTGAATGATACTGGCTCTGCTTCTTGAAAGGTTCTCTTTCAAGTACCTCTTGAAAGGTTACTCTTCAAGCTTTTCTAGTAAATAAGAGTAGTAAGATGTGGAATACTCAACCAACCCAGGCTGATCCTCTAATTGCTGAGAAGGATGGATACAAAGCTCTATTTTTTATTTGCTCTGCTCTTGATTTAGAGCCACAAACCAGTTCAGAGAGCTGAAGCAGCAGTCAATTGTAGTGACCTTACAAAAAATGTTTAATTGAAAATAATAATTGAAATGTTTAACTGAAAATAGCAACTTACCAAGTCTATTCTGATGGAAAATGCTTAGTGACATTTTATAAGTGGTTCAACCTGCAGACCCTCAAAGGTGCTAATGCTCAACAAAACTGCTTTCTGTTGTTCCCAAGGGATGGATACAAAAACCTTTTCGGCCTGGGTAACACCTAGAAAGTGAAGCATATCCTTAAGTGAGTCTGTATAGCTGAATTTTGACATTAAGTTGGGGCTCCCATGTGGATACGAGCCATTTACATGTTTTTTCCATGAGTAAGTGATCCACACAGCTCTTACACCTTCAGTACACAAAAGGTGTTATAAAATATCCCTTGAATTTTGCTCACACACTTTAATTGCTCTTATTATATATTACAACTTGTACTCAAGCTAGATTTTTCAGCCATGTTTTTTCAATGTAAGATTTTGTCAAGCCAATGCTTGACTCAATCATGCCACAAGTCAGGACTGTGCCTCTTGCTAAGAAGGGTCTTGGCCAGTCTCTGAGAAATATACCATCATCAGGTACAGCCACATGTCTGAGACAGCCCAACCTCAAAAAGAGCTACAAGCCATATATAGAAATGTTTATCAGGCAGGAAAGAAACAAGAACCTCAACAAAATTTTTAAATTCTCCCGCCATTCGATCAGTAGGATGAATCAGCTAGGCAGAGGAGTGAGAGTTACTAGGAAGACATACAAGCAAATCCTGAAATGAACAAAGTGCCCTTGTTGGTAAACACAGGTGCCTGTGTACAATCAGCTTTGGCCCAGAGGCCATTTCTCAGATGGTCATGGTGAGACTGAGGAACGAGGAATGAGGTCTGACCTGCTCAAGCAAAGACAGCTTTGGGTTTTGCTTGGCTTGTGCTGGAGACAAACAGTTGTGGGCTGACTGGGGGCATGACCATCTCTCCTACACCCACCTTCCCTCCTCCTGCAGAAAACTGGGCAAGATATCCCTGAGCAGGAGGAGTCATGCACCTGCTGGTAAGAGATACTGAATTCTTTTAGGAATCACTGAGTTGTGGAGTGGAGCATCACTGCTAAGCAGTGCCTGATGTTACCCAGCACTTCTGGATTGCTGTTTTAGCAGACTAAGAATTGCTGAATCATATGTTACTAACCACTGACAGTACTCCTCCAGCTTATTCATCGCATAAATATGAATAGGATGATTAATAATTAAGTTTTAACACATTTCACCATGCACATTTTTCAATTTGTATGATTCATTAAATAATGACAGCTCCAGACAGTCACAGATTTTTGTGTTAAGGTATTATGTTGGCATATGAAGCCAGGTGAGGTGGGTATAATTGAGCTAGATGGTAAAACCAAACAGGCTGTCTCATAGGCCTGTTTTACACAATAAAAGCAACAGTTTAACTAATTTGGCATCCGTTGGTTCAGACTTTCTTTGTTCAAGTTGTTCTCAAGGATTAACTAAGTAATGTAGTATTAATTCAAAAAAGATGTCCCCACATGGTAAATGCATTTATTTAGTTCATTGATATTTAGGGCATCCACAGCCCATTTCTTACAACATGCCACACTAAACCAGTGATTTCTGCCCGCTGCCTGAGTGTGGCTGTCTCCTCATCATATCCAGATGAAGAAGTCATGTAACCACTCCACATCTGACACAGAATGTAAGTTGAAACCATGAATGGAAGGATAATCATTAATGTCTACCTACACAATGGAGATAGGAAACTGGAAAGTTTGAATATCTGTAAATTCCTATTTTGTTGGGATGATATATAATCATGACATAAGTAAAAAGATTCAAAGGCCACTTCAGAGGACTGCTTCCTCCTCATTTTTGCCTCTATTCCAGCTATGCAAATTTATGATGCCATGAAGAAAACCCCACTCCAAAAACCCCTACCTGTATAAACATTTGTTCTAGTGACAAGGGTGTAAGTTTCCTGGTCTAAGGATCTAGCAAGATGGTATCCTTAGACAGAATATCAATTAGTGGGCCTACATTCTTGTTGATGGCTGTAATTTGTGCTTTTCAGGACTTCTGAATTATTTATGTGAAGAGGAACCTCCCAGTTTCACTGCGAATCGCCTCAGAGCCTCTTGGTTAGTACACAGGACACATGAAACTGCTTTTAAATCCTTGCTTCAGATTAAGCAGAGCAGGGATTTGGGGGTGTGCCTTAAGCCTTCAGACCACCATCCGTTACAAAATGGGGTGGGTTTGCTGTTTGCGGGGGAGGACACGTCAGGAGTGATACATCAGAAAAGGAGCAATCTCAGCTTAAACACCTTCTCCAGGAGAGGGGCCAGAGGGAGGATTTCAAGGGCAAGTAAATATCTTTCTACTGGTTGAAGATACTGTGTACCAAAGCAGCCACATCATGGTTGTGCTACACTTCTATAGCTCATTAATGAAGTTAAACTTCTTTTCCAAAAGCGCTTAAAGAAATCTGCTTTGTGATGCAGCCTAAACAGTTACAACATACACGAGAAAATGTAAGAGTTTGCCAATTCAGCTTTGTTTCACTCATTCTGTGCTCCTAAACCTACACATTTTATAAATAAACATTTTCTGACTGTAGATTTTGTTTACATTGCAGGCAGTCAAACTGAAGCAATACAACATCAAAAGAGGTGAGAAATTCTTCTGCACATGTCTAAAGTAGAGTGCTATCATGTCATTGTTAGAGGCCAATAATTTTAAGCAAATGCATGCCCCAAACAACAATATATATTGTACATTATTTGTATTTACTTATACACTGGCTGAACATGAGAAAACATACTGTGGTATACATGGTTCATCAGTCAAGGTGTGGCAGAGTTGTGGAAACAAGAATCAGTGAGGCATGAGAAGTACGACACTGATTATGTGGAAGGTCATGATAAGATTTATTGCTCCTGCAGTAGCTAAATATTGCCAATGCAGTACATAATACAAGCAGGTCTAAAATTTATAATATAAACAGGTTTAGCTAGGGATTACACACAGGGTTACAGGCTTTGGCCTTACAGAACGCACAACTGCAAAGCATCAAAGTACCTGTGGAGCTACTTTAGGGTTTTATGTCTGTACGTGACTTAGTGCTTTTACTCACTTGGTAAGAATTTCGCCTTAAAATATGTATTGGACTAGTGACCAACTTAAATAATGATGTAGACAAACAGCCATTTTGGAAAGAGCTGCCCTGATGTGAAGCATCTCCAAGTACTTACTGTTTCTCAGCTGGAAAGCTGTTCCACCTCAGCTGTTTGGGTACTCCTGTAGACCAGTCTAGCTAAGCAGGAGGCAATCAGGGCAATGAAGGCAGGATACCTTCAATCACCATTGGTTGCTTTTCACGATGAACCTGACTGAAACTTCAGATGCTGAGTGAGTGAGTCTGTCATGGTTAGAGATGCACTGATCTCTGTATTTGCAGCAGTTCTTATAAATCATATTGGTAGGAATGCCTGGTAAGGCCTTAATGAGAGAAGATAGGTTTTCCTGCAGGTTAGACTTACCTTTGGGATTCTCCAGATATTTAATTTCATTCATGTCTTATTGATCCTGGAGTCCTGGGCAATTGCTAAAACTGTGGTTTCTCTGTTCTTCTGAGGCTGGTATTGCTGCTGCTGTTCACTCATGCTCAGTCTTCTGAAAACTGGGTGTTCATCAGATGCAAATTCAGTGCTGAAGAGATTCAGTCTATAGGCTTGGTATGAGCCTCATGGGGCTCCACTTACATGTTTGCAGTGGAAATGGCTGGGGCAGTCACTCAGGCCACATCTTACTGCTGCTTGGCAACTTGTTACTCCCTGGTCTCAGTCAGTGGAAGAGAATGTATTCATGGCCACTTTAATATAAAGTCAGGGCTGAAATCCTCCTACAGCATTTACCTTGGACTCCGGCAAGCAGACAGGTTTTCATTACCATTTTGATGTGGATGAGATGGTCCTCAGCAATAGATGAGGGATGAAGGGGGAAATCAGCATTACTAGGCAATTTGAATTATTTCAGTCTCTGGAATTTGGAATTTCTCACATTACACTTGCAAATCTTGTCTTCCTTATAAGTGCAGCCAGATGTTTCTTTTTATATCTTCTTGCCTAAGTGTAGTTGGGAGTTTAGACTCTCTAATAACACCCTCAAAATCTCTGGTCATGCTCTGTCACAGCATGAGGTCTGGGCTTCTGCAGTGCTGGAGCTCAGACGTCCCACCAGAGCTCATGCCAGTCCAGAACCATGCAAGGCTGTTGCTAGAGCACAGCACAGGACAAGTTTGGGGATTTTTTTCTCAATGAAAAATCTGACCTCCTCAGGATTTCTTTGTCCTTCATGTTGCCCTGTTCTACATCAACTAAGGGTTGTTTGTGATTTTAATTGCCAGAGATACACAGATATTTAGATTAGATAGCTGAACGAATCTTTAGTCTTAAAGGGCTAAAAATAATCAATGTGGACTGTTATTACTTGTATAATTAAAATATTTAATCAAGGCAATCAAAGGGTAGCATAGTGACTACTAAATTAAGTTTCAAATGTTATCATACAACAATACTTCTATCACTCTTATCCTATAATTTTAAGAAATGTTTGTAGAGATATATATTATCAAGTATATTGTCAATTTTGTTTCACAAAGCTGTCTCCAAATCTAATTTTACTGGGAGGAAATGATGAGCTGTATTTCCAGTTTTGACTCTTAGGGTCTCTTGACATTAAAGTCTTGTCACCAAACTGCTCCAAAGAGATTAATAGCTTTTCACTAATACCTCAATGTCCCTGCTAGGATAGCAAATTAGGAAAGAAGCCACAGCTAATTCTGCATTACTTAAAAATTCTGAGCTATAAACTTGGTTAGTTCAAGAACTGTTTTACAATCACCTCATCTTTCTTTGCTGTACAGACAACAAATTTCAGAAAACAGACCCCTGAATATACCTCCAGCTGCCTGTGTTTGTGTGTGTGTGCAATGTTGTTATATCATCTTATTTACAGTAGGAGTTTTTGGAAATAACTGGCTATTGTTCCCCATTTGGAAGGATAAAGTAAAAATAATTGTATTGTTGGTTTTGATTAAATCAAAGAGTGACTAAACTTCATAGAATTTTGGCACAGTAAAAAGTCTCATAGAACACTGTTGGAGCTAACAGCCTTATTTGACATAAGCAAGTGATAACAGAACAGGGATTTTACTGCAGTTTTTATTGCCAACGAATTCTTCCTTGTTATTTTCTTTCAGCTCTGATATTGTATGGTTGAAGAGTGCCCTTTTATCTTTTGAAAGAGTCAACAATAATAAACTGTTGGGTTTTATGCACTTTGAAGGAAAAAAATAAACTATGTTCTTGTTCTTGTTCTTTTCTGCTGTATCCTGTCCCGCAGAAAACCAGACCTTATTTTATAAATATTGTTCAAAATACAATGTATAATTGTTCTGCTGACATTTCCCATGTCACTGACTCTGACAATTAGCAAAAATATTTCATATTCAGCTCTTGTTGAAGCATGGGAGCAAAGACCTGGAAGCATCTTGCTAGTCCCTGTACTGCATGTAATTGATGGTTTGTACTTAATGAAGTGCTACAATCAGAAGCTACTTTGGATTACACCTGAGACTTTGGACTTTAGTGTGGCAGCACTGAAGTAAACCTGTGTAGTCTCTGTGGCACAGATAAAAACTTTGACCAAGTTTCTGTGTTCAGAAAATCCCCGTGACTGTCAGTTCAGTGTGTAACACCTTCAAGAGGTGGTGAATTGATTTGTCTTGGTGAAAAATCATGATAGTTGGTAACAGCCTTTCAGTGGGGATAGATCTCCTTCCTTACTTTTATTGAAAAGTTCACCCCACACTAAAATAATCTGCATCAGAACAAATCAAATATTTCAGTGGCATAAACAGTATCTGATGCCCTGATAATCACAGTACTGGTAAAGAAAGAGAGATCTGACTTCTCAAGTACAGATGCTTTAAATATTCCCAGAGCAGATCTTTCTTTAAAGTTATGCTTCTCCAATAAAAAGAACACAAGATGTTGCTTGAAAGAATGGAGATACATTCTATCGTTTTATCAGCAGTGATAGCTAAAGATATCGTTTTACTTACACTTATTCTTAACATATATGTGGCTCATGGAAACTGGTCCAGTAGACTGGTAGAAGTAAATGTTAACTAAGCTATGTGTTAACTGCTAAAGCTTTGATGCAGGACATTTGCCAGTTATTCTTTCAATGACTGGCATTTTCCTAATTACATGCAAAATAATGTATTAATTGGTTTTGCTATAATCTCAGTAGGCTTTCATATTAATTAATTTATTTGTATGCATACTAAGACATCAGCTGCAGTCAAAACAATTTATTATTAGCACAGACTTCCTAATGCTCCTGGGGTTTTGAAGCCTCAGGTTACTGGTTTTATCAGAAAACACGATTCACCTCTAGTCCAAGGATATAATATTTAATCAACTTTGCATAAAAAATTTCCAGCAATTCTATGTCTGGAAAAAATGTACACATATGATGTCTACCCCCAAATATTCTGTATGTTAAAGTGAGCAGTGGGATTATATTTATTTCAGGTTAAAAAGAAAAAAACAACCCAACTTTGCAAAATCCTGAAGTCTATTTCAGAAAATAGACTTGGATCATAGAGTCACAGAGCATTCTGGATTGGAAGGGACACACGAGGGTCATCCAGTCCAAATACTGACTCCAAACAAGGCAACCTAAATGTCAAACCAGTGCTGTACAAAGGGGTTTTGGAGACCAAAAGCTTGAGGCCAAAATAATTTCCCTAGAGGCTCGTTTTAGTGTTCACAAAGAAGACATTAAAATAAGATGGTCTGAAATTTGACAGGGTAGTAGTCTTGGTATTTAAGACCAGCCTTTTCTGTCTCAATAACAAAATGCCTTAAAAGTTATAAACTGCCTAAACTGATCCTTTAAAAAAATAATTTTCAATTCCTTTGGAACTAATTACTACATTTAAAGGAAAAATAATCAGATGATAAGTTGTTTTAAGTCTTGACATTTCAGTTTGCATGTAGTGTACTCTTTCAATTCAAACACAGCTGATATTTACCTACTTCAAGGGTAGGTATATGAAAAGCAGCTACCTTCTTGCCTTTATCTTTGTAAAACCCTTTATTTTGCTGGTGGTAACTGTAACCATGTCACTTTTGCATCACTTGATTACAAAAAGGTTTCTGAGTTTACCGCTAATCTTCTAAGCTTTATGATCAGGTTTTGCTGTCTACATTTATTACCAAACTCTTGTTCCAATTCTAAAAAATTATTACAAAATATTAAGCAGTGCAGATATTCTCCAGTCTTGCATCATGGAAGCAATTTCTGCTATTTAACATTATCGCTTTAATATCTGTTTCCAAAAAATAGATGAGGAAGGATCACTAGAGTCTAAGGATTTGTTGGTTTTTCATTTTCAAAATCAGTTTTCACAGTTTTAATGTGTTTTAATCCACAGAGAGCAGAAGTGGCAGAGCAGAAGTTAGTGCTGTGTACTTTTGATCTCATTGTGTACAATCAAGTTTACCACTGCATATGACAAGACGAGCTGGTAACTGATGCAGGGAAGGGAGGTCCATGATATTCTGGGATTAGATCAGTTTAAATAGATCTGGAAATCTCCTTGCTTGCACCGAGTGCTGGTTGTGCTCATGTGCATGACCTGCTTCTGATCACCTGGCAAGAAAGTACAGAGCTCTGTGAGCTGTGTCTGAAGGAATGCAAACTCCACAGCCCATTAAGCTCATACACACTGATGTTCATTTGCATTTTGCCTGTTGTTTTGGCAGGCTGGCACCCTGACATGACTGCCTGGGTAGTTCATTCATGTGGCCTCTACACTTCTGGGCCCAACTAGATAACATCTCCTGATGGAAAGTTTTCTCTCTCTTCAGTTGAAAGCACTCTTAAATTTAATAGAATCATAAAATCATAGAATGATTTGGGTTGAAAGAGACCTTAAAGATCATCTAGCTTCAAGCCCCTGACATTTGCAGGAACACCTTCCAGTAGGCCAGGCTGCTCACCTTCAAAATATGTTTTACCTAAAAGAATAAGCCACTTGCATCCCTGTCTTTTGGGAAGAGGTGAGGATTTCTTCTTTTGAAAAATCTTCATAGCAATGGTCTTCACAAAGCTCTCAAAACAGTATTTGCCTTGCAAAGTTATGTCTGCCCTGCAATGTGGAACCACTGGAAAAAATTTAGCACAGTCTCCCAAGAATGAAAAGAGACAAAGTAGCACCTAGCTCTTTGTTTATTATTATGTGGGCCTGGAAAAGGATTTATTTGTGTGATACTCCTGCCTGTGGTTTGCAAAAGGGTGCTGAGATACTGCAGTATGGAGATGATCCCAGGATAAGAATGGAGCCTGGTAACAGTCACCTAAAAACCAGTCTCCTTGTCATACAAAGCTCTCTAAGAAGAATCTTCATCTGTCAGATTTCTGGATGATACTTCTATTTTGGGATGGGAATCTGGTCAGATTTGGGTTTTGTTATAAATATTTTGTTTAACTTTCTCAATAGACATTGACTCTTTTTCACTCTTATCTAGAACATTGCTTCTGTCATGGAGGGATCATTCATACCCATGCATTTAAAGATTTTCTCTATCTAACCAGGCTACTAGACAGAATCCATTTCCTTCTTGTTCTGCACTAAATCTTGCTTATAGAAAGCTGGAGGTATTCACAAGAGTGAATGGCTCTGTATTCACAAGAGCAGCCTCTTTATACTGTCTGCCCTGTGTACAGTGCAGACTTTAAATTATGATCATTATTATATTTAGAAAAATATAAAAACTTGATCCATGCTTTTTTACAAGTGCATAGAAATTTATAGAGTATCTTGTAAAGCTCTGTGGAGTCGTATGGTGAGGGGCCCTTTGGGTTTCATAGCACAAAAGTTTTGTGTTTCAGCAGGACAACTGGATGGCTTTCTGTATGTGTGTGTGTGGGGGGTGTCTCTCATACAAAACTCATCCATTCCAGCTGGTGTTCTGCTTATTGAATGCCTAAGCATGAACAAATAACAAGGCCCTGAAAAGGTGACAGGCTTAGGTCACCACACCTTCTAATTTCAAAAGTTGGTGTAACTCTGTTCATGTGACGTGATGTAGAGGTTGTGCATATCTGCAGGGGGTAAAAATTGCAACTTTTGCACATGAAAGCACTCTGTTGTAGCTCCAGCATCAGAATCACTATGGTTTTCATTTCAAAATTGGTAGTTCTGGCCTTTCAAACATGAAGAATGCAAAATGGAAGCATTTTAATCCATGATGTCAGTGCCTACCTTACTGTGCTCCATTTAGAACTTTTGAAATAGGCATTTGTTCATCAGCAATGTCTCTTCTCACAAACGGTATAAAACTGTGGCTGCCAAATGCTTCTCCCTCCCACCTTACCACCTCTTTTGTGATGATAACAACTCTTATTGGGCATTCAGCATCTGGCAAATAACAGGAGCAGAGTGTAGAAAGAGAAATATTTAATGAACTACCAAAAGATTGCATAGCACAGAAGTATCTGTGGATTTTCAAGTTCGAGGAGATCATCAGGACCATGGTGCTGGAACACCTTCCAGTAGGCCAGTCCGCAATGTTCAAGGAGACTGGACAGAAAAGTTTGCAGATAAGGAATGAAGAAATGTGATGTTGTGGAAAGTGTGAATAGTCTGAGAACATGCTGGAAAGCATATAATGCTCCCCCATCCTTTTCCTCTGAAAGTGCTCCCCTGCCTTATGTGGCTTCATCTGATATGGCACTGAACATCTCTCACTCATGTAAGTTTTGGTAACCACAGATCCTCCTACCCAGAATCTTCACTTAGATAATGCCACATTCTGAGCTGCTGCACCAACACTAATTTCTGCCATATTTTTCCATTTCTCAAGTGTAATCAGGAGAAGACTTGCAATAACACCTCCCTGAGCAGTATGGTACAAAGACCTTCTCCATCTTTTCCCCTCATAATAGTAGCATTGGGCATTACCAGCAGCATTACCAGGCAGTCCTGGCAAAGGCAGCTTTTAGGGACCCTGGCAGAACTAGTAGTAATAGTAATATTGCTTAGATTCACTTGCAAAGCAGTAGCCTTCTTTCTGCCTCAGTTTACCTGACCTTCAGTGTCCTCTGTGCATTTTCCGAGTAGAACTGACTCTGTGAGGTCTGACTGGTTCTGTGGTCTCACATGATTGGCCATCCTATCTCTCCATTTCTTTAGAGGAATCTGCAGAAATCACCCAAATTCAACCATTTGGTAATTATAGGACTGGAAACTTCAGGGTGACAAGCACATCACTGTACTGCACAAGAATCTACACCCAATCCTCACTGAAAATTTACCACTGCCAATCCAAACATCTCACCCAGGAAAGACTCAGACATCCCACAGACACAAGAATCACCTTCTCCTGCCAAAAGTTGCCCAAATGTTGTTGTTGATTCTGAAAGTGCTCTTGATCCTATTTTTGGATGGCTAGAAATGACACCAGCTGTATGCAGTAGTGTGGCTGGATACTGTTAGAACAAATTCAATACATATAACATTGTATTTCAGGGAAACAGTAGTAATGTGGCCAAGTGCACACTATCCTTAGGAGATAAGCACCTTCAGAACTGCCACTCAGGGATAATATCTGTGTAAGACATTACTGTTAATAATATTATTGTGGATACATTATGAAGCAAATAATAGTCAGCTGAGATATTGGTGAATGTTGTGTATCTTGCTTGGCTACTGCTGCTAATTAGTAGCTTTTCAAAAGAAAAAAAAAAGTAGTTATAAAGTCTCTCTCTCTAAAGTGAATGTCATACTGTATGAAATTATTATAAACCATGTCTTTGGTTCACAGGATGTCACATAATCTTGCATTTAGTATTTTAGTACATTTAGTACATCCTGCATTCTGTACTGATTTACCAGAAATAAAAGCAGATAATTGCCTACTGGAAAGTGGCAGATCTAGAATAGCTAAAACTAGAAGAGCATTATGTATTGAAGGTTCCCAAGTGTTTGACAAACTACAAAAGAATTCTTTGTTCTCCTATTTCTATTTTTAGCTATCTTGAATAGAAAAGAGAGGCCTTTGCTCACAAGAGCTTTCTTCAATATTTCTTAATGCCACAGACACTTTTTAATGAGGATAAGATGAAAAATAACTCTGTGTGTGTGTATATGTTATGGTGTGTGTGCTGCAGGCTTTGGGGGTGTTTGTTTAAGGGGATCCCAGGTGCCAGCAGCTGGGGAGACTGAGTATCCAAGGCTGTGTACCGGGTGGAATGTGTTTAAGTCCAGCAACCTGAGGGATTCCCACTGCATATGTGCACATACATACACATTTCCCACGAGGAGAACTACTTAGAGCTGAGGCAGAGAGGGGAACAGGGTTCTGTGCTGCTCTGTGTGGCTGGCAGTGTGTCTGTCTATCTGCATTGAGTATGTGTGTGCTCACTACTGGGCCACATGTACTCCTGTCACTACTGCAGACATGCTACTGGTCAGCCCTGGGGACAGGAAGCTGCAGCAGCCTTGCTGCTGTCAGGCTGCTGGGTTTGGTAACTGTGAACATGTGCTTTTGCAGCTTAGGATGCTTTTCACTGAGCTGCACAACTGCAAAGGTCAACCCAAAGCAAGGCTGACCATTTAGGTTGATTCCTGCTATGACTGCTACAAACCAAATATTCCAGAAACTTCAACCTCAAAATAGTCAGCTTCACTAAAATCTGTCCCTAGAGAAAGTGTTAAGCACTCAGAGTTGGATCCATTAGGATCCATATACTGCAGGCCTAAGACTAAACAAACTTCTCTGGTTGTCTGCACATACATTAGTATGAAGATAACTAATTTAGGAAATGAAACACAAGGGTTGAAAAGCATGGGTTCTGCTCCTCTCAATCTAAATTTCACATGAACTCCAATCTTACTCAAGTTTCAGACTGTTAAATCTCATGCTGGCTTACACTCCCTGGTTCCTAAATGCTAACTTACTGTAGACATGTTTAAAATCAGCCTTAAAATAATTATAGATGATAAATTTATCTCAAATAAGTAGTGGTTTTATTGTGAGCCACAGATATGTCTGTACTGATGCACACTTTAATGAAACTTAAAGCTCTGGGGAGCTACAGAAGTATTATATATGCTTAAATCCTCCATACAGTAAAGGATTATGAAATGGATTGATGATATCCAAATTTGGATTGACCTCCTAGCATTCTAAAATGTTAAAACTCCCAGCATTCTAAATCTGCTCAGCCTATTCCTTAATTATTCTGATTGTCCTTTACTGAATGAAAACCAGAGACTGACAGTGCACAGTGGCTCATTTAGGAAAGAGATTACTTGGATTTAAACCATCTTTAACCTCAGGGTGATGGGACTGCCCTCACATCAGGCAGAACAGCCTGATGTGAGACTCAGGACACATCACCTCCAGCTTCAGCAGCCAGAGCAGAGACCCCTTTGAGAAAGAAGAACAAAATTTTATGGGGACAAAGAACAAACAAGAGGCAACCCTAATTGCAGGCTGCAAACAAGAAAATTTACCCTGAAAGAAATAAACATTATACAGTGCTGTGATCAACTGTCTTTATTTTTCTAGGCTTATTTTTATATATTATAGGGATAATAAGTGTATAGGATGAGGATTTTCAGGACATATTTCTAGGATTTGAATAGAGCATTAAGATTGCACAAACATTATATAATCATCCACTTATATGAAAAGACTCTAAATGTTAGATGACAAAGTTTATGTTATGGTTGTTCTCATAGAATGCTAATTACTGTTAGCAAGAATTGATTTAATTGTGGATCATCTATTGCTGTTTTCCAGAAATAATCATTTACTCAACGTTTTCCTGCACTAAGATGCACAGCAGGCAAAAAAAAAAAAATCAAGCCCACTGAGTTTGTGATTTTCTTCGATGAAATCTAAGCAGTCTTTCTTCCTTAAAAGAGTATTTGCAATCAGGGACTGATATGCTTTTTGGGCATATTTTGTGATTTTTAGATAAACAGTTTAGCAAACATATGGATTCAGTCTTGCAGATACAGAAGCACCCATGTTGATTAAGGAAAATGGCAAGTGCCTTGATTTCATTTGAGAAGGAACAAACCCAGGATGGCTGGTAAAATGGTGATGTTTTAACTATCAGAGAGAACACAAAGATTAGAAACAGATAATTACACATACAGTGGCCTTATGATTATGATTTTTTTTCATTTCCATAGGACAATCCTACAGGAAAAAGGTATTTAATGATTAACTATAGTCAAACCAAATTTTAAACAAAACTGTAATGCATTTTATACATTTCTAGCCTGTTATTTTATTGAAAATGTTCTTTTTAAAAAAATTATTTTTCTGCCTTCAAGAAAAAGGAGCTAAATCTCTTCATGAACAAAAGTATTGTCAGAGATCCTACAGATTCACTAGGTGGCAGCATAGCTAGCAATCTTCTGAAAAATCTCTCTCATAGTCCATGTATGTTTTAGATGTTTTTGGCCCAGCTGGATATAAAAAACAGACACAAAAATAGCCTACTAGGAAGCCAATATTAATAAAATGAACTTATTATAATAGGTCATTATTGCAGAACATGTATTAATTTAAGGCTATGTTGTGTATCTGATAAATGATGTGCATATAGTACAGTGTGGTAAAAATCTAGAATAAAACAGGAAAAAAAGAAACTCCTAAGAAAGAGTTCAACCATAGCTTATAGTCAAGTCTAAAGCAGATTAACTTTGAATTCTAGCTTCAAAATGCAAACAAGAAAAAGAAATATAATATGCAGCTGTTAAAAGGTATTAGAAGTAATTTGAGTTGGTCCTAAGCAAGGGAGAAATTTAGTAAAAAATTGCAGAGGTATAACCACGGTATAAGCACTGCCTGTACTCTCCAGAACCAATTGGTATAGGGCAAACAGTGTGGTGCCAAATGGGAGAACCAATTAAGCAGAGAAAGAAGATTGCCCCTGTGTCTGACTGCTTTCCAAGCTATAATGATGCTATGGACTCAAAACCAAAGTCTTCTGGTTTCATATGAGACTGAAAATGGATCTTACCAGTTTGCAAGATTTTCTCTGATTTTATGGTTAGATTGTAAATGACAGCTTTTCCCCTTCTTTTTAGAGGAAAAAAATGGCTTAAAACATTCTCAGCAGGGAAAACAAATATCAAAATACATTTTTAATCGGACTGAAATAATTCAGTCTTCTAAACTTCAAGGATTCAGATAAGCCAACTGATCCTTCTCACCTCTGTACACACCTTACAGTCAACATTCATAAAATCAGAATGGATATGATGATTTACTGAAATATTCTGTAAGGAAGCTCCTTTCTGATACAGATCACCATAATTATCCAATAATCTCAGTTCTGCAATGCGCCCTCAGCCACTGATGCTTAACATATGGCTGTGGTGCTGCTGCAGCTGTGAGCTCATGGTCAAGCCAACCATGCAGTACTTAGTCAGGAAACCTTTTCTTTGTCTAATTTCCCCTCATTAATGACTGTGAGATTGATAACATTATATCCCAACCTTTAGGACTAATCCTTGCCCTGCTAAGTCGAGAATCTTTTCTTACCAGCTTCTCCAAAGTACCTTTGCAGTGCAGTTTGAGGCTGTTTCTTGTGCCTTTGACAATTTACTTTCTCCTAGGGAAGGGACAAGACTGGTGGATGACAGTGACACAGTCCTGAGCTAAATCCCAGTTCTGGTATTTAATCAAAAGGATTGGTTGCCATTCACAAACTGCTTGAGCTGTGCACTTGTGGTTTAGAATCCCAGCATCATGCCTGATGGAATTACAGTTTTGGTCAATCTGGACTGAAGCATGCTTTTAGACTGGCAAGCAGAAGACCTACATCTCTGAAATTACATATAATATGTTGGAGATATGCTGGAGATGTTGCTGTTAATGATTAAATGGAACAGATTTTGCATTTTTATAGTGCTTGCATATATTTCAGGGAAAAGAACTAATAAAAAAGTATATTTGGCAAAACTCTGTAACTTTAAGTCAAATTAACCACAACACAGCCAACTAACTAAAATCATTATTTCTGAGGACCAGTAGAACAAAGATAAAATAAAACACTTAAATATATTTATTTTTAGAAACTGTACCTATTCGTGTGTAAAATATAAACCTGTTTATTTGTTCAAATCACTTTTTTTGAGGAAAATTGATACTATCTTCAACCTTTCTTTTTCTAAGTATGAGCTAAAGGACCAGCTGTAAAAATTTCAAGCCTTGATGATAATCTCACTGAAGAGCATTAAAATCTTGCTGCTGGTGCTGCTGCTGCTGCATGAAGCATGAAGTTTCTCCAGTTTCTTTGAGTTTCTTCAAAGTCACCAAGACGTAGACACAGCCTTGCCTTCTGCATCTCACAAGCCATTGGCTGGATATTTGGTTTTGCTTCCTTGGCAAGGAAGTATGATTCCTCTATCAGCTGTTGGGAAAGCAGATAAACCCCACCTTGCAAAAGGCTTGCAAAAGGAACATCTCTAAAGCTGTATAAACAATTTGGATTAAGCAACATTAAACACATTCACACCTGCTCTCAGGTTCTGAGTCTGTAGCTCTGAAAAATGTCATCCATTTGAAGAAAAGCAGATTTTTTTTCTTTCAGTAAACATCTGTTAGGAAATGATGAACTTACTTTTGTTCTCTTAATTTTCCTGTTGCCTTTACCCATTTATTGCCCTGTTGTTTGAAATATACATCATTGATTACCACTGGAACCACTGGAAAACAGCCACAAATAATATTAAGTTATTCCCTTCTTTGCCTTCTCTTTTTGGCCTATAAGCTTAAGGTTTTTCAAATAATTCTACATATAATCACTGAGCTTTAAAATACAAACAAACTGGAAATCAGGAACAATCTGCTTCCAAGTACTGAAAGCTGGAAAGTGTATTATTCTGTTTTATTCTTAAATGCATGAAACTTTGAATTTCATTCGAAAGCAGTCAAACTCAAAATGTGAATGACAGAAAAATCCTTGTTTGAATTACTTACATTATTTAGACACAAATGAAAAGCAATCACTGAACAAGAATATTTGAAGTGAGATTTGATTTTACAAGATATTTAATTGCAGGTAAAGTATTGCAGGCTTGATTTGAATCAATCTGTAATTTAAAACTCCTGAAGATTGGGAAAAACAGAGTAATGAATTCAGACACTTAGATGAGGAAACTATCAGGCGTTTCTTTAGAAAACAATGAACAGGGTAGAAAATCAATGAGCCATTTAACGGTATAAACACATGTTAATATTTGATGTGTACTTCACACACAGCATTGGGATCCTGGCAACATGACCCAGTTCCAGTAATATTTCTGAAGTCAAGGGAATTGCCTGCATAAATAAAGGTCCTTGATCATGGGTAAGGTTCTCTGCTGTTATATGCAAAGCCGTTGGTATTGTGAGCTGTATTTAAATATTTGAAAGGTATATTTAAAGGAATGTAGAATTTTCCTGAAGAAGTTTCTGCAGGAAACTATTATCAGTGGTGTGGAAGGCATTGAGCAGTATTTCAATAAGCCTGGCTACCACACAATGGTACCACTGTAGTGAAAGTGGTGTTTGGGTTTTGAAAGAACCTGAGAAAACAATAGAAATAATAGGAGTATGATATTTAAGTTTACAACCCAATGGAAAGGCAAATGGGTCTATTAATAAGGTGGCTGCAGCTGTATTGTTGTAATTGCATTATATATTGATAAATTTCACTTAGGGAACATGGTGGATCCATGCTGAGCAAATGCAATTAACTTCAATTGGTATAAAAATGTGTGTTCGAGAATAGATCAAGATTAAATTCAATTTACCATTATTGGTTTTTTTGAGTTATTGCAAAGGATAAACCCTGGTTTGCTAACTTGAGATGAAAGGTGTTAATATATAAGACCAGAAAAGCATCAGACTTATTATGTAATGTGGAAAAAATTCAATTATATCCTCCCTCCTCTAATAAATCTTCTTGGAATGAATAAACTTAAATTTTCTAAAAGTCATAGCTGTAGACTCACAGAATATTTGAGGTTTGAAGTCACCTCCAGAATAATTTGCTCCTTGCTCAAGCAGAGCTACCTGATGCCATTTGCCCAAGGCAATGGCTTTTGAGCTTCTCCAAGGATGGAGACTCCACAACCTCACTGGGCAAGCTGTGCCAGTACTCACAGTAAAACAGTGTTTCCTGATGTCCAGAGGGACTCTACTGGTTGCACTTTGTGCCCATTGCCTCCTGACCTGTCACTGAGCACCACTGAGATCAATATATGGCACACTATCAAAAAGTGATAGAATCAGTAAGGGACACTGCAATCAATCTATATTTTGCAGTAGCTCTGCATGTTTACACACTCCAGTGACACATTCCTCTTCCTTTAGAAGAGGACTAAGCTGAATGCTATAAAGGACCTAAATTCAAATGAATTATCTATGTGGAGACTATGCAAAACAGCAAATGAAGTTTAAATTTATGTCCAACCTTGCCTCACAACAGCTTCTCTAGACCCATGCGACCTGAGACTGGATTCTTGGCGACTTACCTTCATGTTATGGAAACAAGAGTCCAGATTTCTCAGGTCAACAAACCAGAGCCATTTGAATGGAGTCCAGTGCTTTAAAAGTATTTCTGAATGTTTTCACTGCAAGGCTTTCCTATTTCCAGAATTCACATATCTGTAGACTTCATAGGCATTATCATGAGACCAAAGGTAGGTACTTTGCCAGTATTTCTAACATCCCCTTTTGACTCATCATGACCTGAAAAAGCCACCTGTAAAGAATAGTTATGACATTTTCTCTATATTTTTTTGGTCAGAAAGGTGCTATAAAAGCAGGGTTAAATCAGAATGGCACAGGTGTTAGAGAATAAGGCTGAGGGTCGTGGCACATCAAACTTCTGTTGCCTGGGGAATTCATTATTTTTATTCCAGAAAGCTGATTTTCAACCCAAACTCCTCTAATTACTAGTATGTGTGAAGAACTTAACACTTGGACTAACAAACTCCCACACTTTGATAATGAAAGTTCATTACTCCACATGGTGCTGAGCCAGTACTCTTGAACCTTTCCTCTGTCATGAGTCTGCATGTGCTACGGTAGGGAAACAAAGGCTCTGGCAACAAACATGAAAGCACACTCATGAAATCATACTCTGTCATGTTCTTCCATCCATGACAATCCCTGACTCCAGAGAGAAAAACACTGTAGTAGGAAAAAATATGAGAGCTGCCTCGTCAGCAGGCCTGGCAATAATCTCAGCTTGTCAAGTGCTTTTAAAGGCATCAACATCACAGATAAATCACAGGATTTTAGCTGAATTAAACTGGTTAGCAACAAAGTTCAAATAAAACAATTTATGGATTTAAGATGCTTCAGGTTCCATGGTAAGTAAACGGTAGAGCTGAAACAGAGCTGATGACTAAATGAAAAATGGAAGCTCTTGTGTTTCAGTCAGTCAGTGTAGACCTGCTGTCTAATACCTCTGGTGAGAACAGGAATGCTGTGACAATTGGGAACTGTAGAGGAAAATTTACTTAAAATACAAAAAAAGGTAAATATTCACATTGGAATACAACTGTGAGGCCAAGGTTAATATCATTACCCTGTCATCTACATGATGCCTTTCATTAAAGGATAAAATGGTAGTAAGAATTAGGCAGTACCTTCCTCTGCCATATCCAGGTCACTAATTTCACATTAAAGTCAATGACATTTTGAGAGCAGATGGGTACACAACAAACTGTCTGCTTATGTATAAATAACTGTACCAGAACTGCTCTCCTGAGGAAGACATTATCCAGCTTTGGTCAAGCTGTGAAGTAAAAGATATTTTCAGAAGAGACAGTAAAATAAACAAACTAGCCCGACAAAATTTCATGTGCTTTATTTCAACACACAGAATGAATTGATATTTTGGAAAACTTCATTAACAGAGGCTCCAGCCAGCCTGCTATGTGCTCATCAGCAGATGTGCTGAAACAATTAGCAGTACGCTCAGGTAGTCAAGTACAGCTTTTTATTCCAGAGTATTTCCTTTAATTTAAATACGGTTGGAAAATTGCTTAAAAATATCTTAAAAACACCTTAAAAATGAAGTTCTTCTGTTATCAGGTTAATATGTTTTGACATGATTCCTTTCTATCTTTTGCACTTCAGCGAAGGTATCACTATTTCTCTGAAGAAAATAGTGCTGTACTTAGGATTTTGATATAATAAATCCTAGAGATGTATGGAAATAATGAATAACAGGCTTCCCTTTCTCAAGCTCCTATGTTAATTACCATTTAAACAGATCTCATTTTCACAAATAACCATTCAGTTATAACCCATTCATAAATGAGATTTGAGACAGCATTGTGATAAAGCAGGCTGAATGGTAGATTGATATGATTGTCATAGAATTATTAATAATGGAAATTTAACACAATAATGAATGGCTCCACTGTTAATTTTCTTGTTCTCTTAAGCATTTTATGTCAATAATTTACTGGAAATAGGCAGCAGATTACATGTTCATATCTAAATCATCCCTTACAGTCATTTAGAATCCTTTAAGCAGTAGAGAGAACATTAAAAACATAAATAAAAGCCTTCAATGGTATCTTTGCACAGAGGTTTTCCCTATCACCCAATTTTTGCTTTTACATTTTAACATAGTAGCTACCTCCACAGTTTCTTCTAAGACAATTTCCTGACATAAACTATGCTGAGAGTATGCTGTGTTCTGGGTTACTGCTTCATGAATAAAATGTTGTTTACAGGTTTCTAACTCATGTCTACATAAATGACAGACAGCAGAATGCCCTTTTAAACTGGGCCAAAAATGTCAAGGATTTCTTTCTGGGTTTTTTTTTTCATTTTTTGTAGCTGGGACATATCTTTCAGTTTGATTGCTTACAATCCTCTAAAAGCAATGTACCTTCCTCTATATCTTGCTTGATTCTTGTGGGAACACTAAAATCCCTATGCAGTGCAATATTTCTGAGGAAGGAGGGAAATATGTATTTTTTTCAAACAGTAATTATAATAGTTTTTGTATGTATCTATTAATAATCCACTACTTATAAGCACAAGTTCCATGCCAGAAAAAAACACCTGAAATATTTTCTAAGGTGATAGGAAAAAATGTAAGTTATTGCAACAGATTATCATGCATATATGTTGATAGGGCATATGACTACAGAAATAGCTCTCATGCAGACCCAAATCAAAAAGGCATGAGGTCACTCTGTCTTCTTTCCTTCAGGGCTTAGAACATTTCTCCACTGTTTCAGAACACCTCCTGAGGAGGACAAGCAGAGTATCTGAAGACTTTACTGCTGGGCTAAACAGCACTCTGAAAACTACAAAACAGTAGGTTTTATAAATACTCATATTTTAGAAAAACTCTAATAAGAATTAAGACTCCAATCTTATTATTTTTATAGTGCAAAGCCCCAAGTCATCACTGAGTCAGTTTAGAACACTGAGAACACTGTCCAAACCCCAGGGGTTTTCAGTTGTTTAAACATGTTTATTCATGTTTAAAGTTAAGTATGTCTTGAAATGTTTATTTTATGGTGTCTGCATCTTGAGGAAGCTCAAGCCACACTCCATTAAGGGAAATATTTTGGGTACTGAATTTAAAGGAATTCATGTCAACAAAAATTGGATATTTCCCTTAGTTCTACGGTATTTACTTTTAGTTTTACTCTTTTCCCTCAGTTTAGTCAGACAACACTGCTCCCTGAGTCCATACTCTAGCTTGTAAGACCATTGAAATGTAAAAACCAAAACCAGAGCAATTCTTCTTCTCCAAAAATCTTCTCAGGATTTAAGCTGTAAACTGTCAGTCCCTTCTTAAAACTTCATATTTAAAAAAAGAAATAAAAAAAGTGGTGGCTAAGACCAAATGCTGAGAGCAGTGAGAAAGAATTTAATCTTTTACACAGGGTAAAGTCCTTGGAATATCAAGTAACATACATTATAGATTTGTGTTTTGTTGGAAACAAAATGTTGGATTGGACATAAACACCATTTTCATAATTATCCTCATAGGAAATGTTAATTCCTGGTGTCATTAAGTAGTCTGCTATAATTGCCATATTTGGTTGTCTTTGTTACAGAATTATTCATCATTTGTCTCTTAGAAATAAGCATAAAAAGTATCAGAACAACAACCTACCATCTCTTTTTCATAAAGCTTGGAAATGATGAGTGATATTTTACAGTACATTTCCAAGAAGACCTGATGCTTAGGTTTTGTGCACCTTCTCAGACTTTCAAAATAAAAGCCAGCTTCTGTCCAGACTCTCTATGGGACTCATTTTTTTTGGGGAGACTCACATAATCGTGTCACACGGGAAGACCCTCACAGCAGAAACGACCCTCATGCTTTCTTAACAAAGCTGCTGTTCAGTTCCAGTTTCTATTTTGTCTAGAAACAATAATACTTAGGATCCGCACTGGTAGCAGTTGTAGGTAATTATTTACACATTTAGCATAATAAGACTGAATTTATTTACATAGATATGGCTTTTTCTCTATGGATGTATGTGACAGAGGAATAATGGATACTTCCCTTAATGATGCATTTTGGTAGGGATATATGTTTTCAGATGAGTCATCTATTCACCTCTCCTAGTGCTTCATAGTTTTCTCCACCCCAACAGTAGTGAGAAAAATTTGGGATGGCATGGAATGGCATGAAAACTGAACTCACTATCACCACAACTGAAATGATCACAAGTAATTACTGTATGACATATAAAATACTTCAGTGACACCATTCAAAATTGTGAAGCAATTATACTTTCTCCATTACTTATATTTTCATTCAGAAGAACAACAATACTTTTCTCAAAGATGGTCCTGCTTCACCTGCTTCTAACTTCCTCTAAGACCCTAGTGGAATTTTATCTGGAGATAGTATGACTGATGCTCATGACAGCACTTGCATGGGAAGTTTCTTATGAAATTAGTAAGTTAAGTCACACAGTATGTTGCTTTTTGTTAACTTCCCAGAAAGAGATGATGAAAATATGGCAATCCTGTAAGCCATCTTCTATTTTGCTAGCACTATTTCTGGCATTTCAAATGCAGAGAAAATCCTTATGCCAACAAAGGAATACTCTACCGGCTGTCCCAGCATCCCACCTTCTTGCCTTAACTTGAAAGCTCAAACAGAAGAACTGTGTTTTTTGATTCAGTATCAAGAAACCTTACATGCAGGGAAGAAACAGTGTCTGCTTCAAACAATTCAGTAATCTGAGAAAATATTATATTTTCTGTATATTTTTTCTTTAAAAAGCTATTCCACTAGTACTTTATTTATCAAGTGCTTCTGATATGATGGACATTAAAGCTGTATGTTACTTTCCAACTTTCTTTCAAGATAGTGCTACTGTTTAAGGATGCCAACTAGAGAAAGTCTTCCAGACCCAGGCCGATCTTCAGCTACATGGACTTTAATAATAAAGAAAGAACATCTTTTGTGAAAAAAAAACAACAACAAAACAACAAACTCACTATCCTATGCATTAGAGTTCCACTTCACAGGTATTTTACTTCCTTTATTCTGTGTATAGTTCAGAGCCTGTTCACTTACATGTGCATAATAAATAATGGTTCTATTTCTGTGATTTCTATTAGACGCCAACACTGTGCATTCTAACATATCCAGGTATTCATAAAATATAATAATGCATTCTTCAGATGAACATTTCAAATAAAGCCAAAATAATTTTTTTATGTAGAACATGTTTAAGAAAATATGATTTCTTAAATCACTTCAAGACAGATAAAAACCCATTCAAATCAAGCACTTGTTTAATACTTCAGCTGTTAATAAGAGAATAGGTATTCCAGAAAATTCCTTCTATATAATAAAAGGCAAATACTCTCAATGCTAGCATGGAGAAAACCTTGAGTTTCTACTTAAAGAAATCATCAACATGATTTCCAAAGCTTTATTTTATATATATACAGGCTTTCATCATACTTGGAGTACTAAGTTTCTATCCTTTTGAAAAAAGTTAGACTGTTGGAAAGTATGAAAGGATTTAGTTAAATCAGCATTTTAAGTGCTGTTGAGAGCTCACAAATCATTTGAAAGCAGACATTTCTGTCTGTATTCTCACTAGTTTCAGAAACTGGTTGAGGTAAAGCGCAAGCCAATAAATGGCAAATTACACAGTATTGCATGCTGTGTAGCTATTGTTAAGACAAATAGTGACACATGCCAAGATTCTCTGTATGATTCTGACATTTTTTTGGCCCTGTGTTTCTTGCCTTTCCTTGCTGTTAACAAATATCTGCACCATACTTCTGCTAAACAGGATCTCACTGATTTCCCTCAGTGGCATACAGCTGCAAACGGAGGAGATGCTCTCTGCCCAGAAAAGCTTCCAGCTGAGTAAAGACAGTGTGCAACAGACAAGTACCAGGAACTGAACTGGTCAGCTTGAGAACCAGTGGCATCAGCATTGCAGCAGCTGAGTTGTTTTCAAGATTTTTCTAGGTAATATAAAATGAGTTTCATACTGGTGTTACACAGACACCAGTGAAGTATTGATGATGAGCTCCGGGTAGGCCTAGTGGCACCAGAGGAAAAAAAATTAATTAATTACCTGTAAACCACCTTGCTGTTTGGTAACAGACACTGGCCTAAGGGGCAAGGAGCTAGCCTGTCAGTATAGCACGTACAAGCCAGTATATAGTATGTATATGATGTATATGTACACGATAAGTAAAAGCAGTAAGGACACCTCTTCTAGACTTCTCATGGTGAGGAAAAGTGGGTTTTGCTTGAAGAGAGACAGTGGGATTATTCAGATCATTTATGACTGAATTTTGGTTAGTAGCCTGTATGTCCTGAGAACATGGAGCAGGCTTGATATTTAATACTTAAGAAACTGTTTCAGGCTTTGATTGCTTAAGCATTTTCTCACGTGCAGATTAAAGAATTTAGATTTTGTGCTTTTAGAGGCAGAAATCAGTCATTAAGGCAGAGTTCTCTTTGCAGTTATTTATTATTTATTGACTAACAAATAATTTATTACCACAAATAAATTCTTGACACTCATTCACTGCTTATAAAGACCATATTCTTGTCAATTACACTAAAAAAATTGAGTATGAACAAATCTATTAGAAAAATGATTTGAAGATTTCTTTTATGTCTTAATAAGAATTAAAGAGATAACAGATGTAGACTTTCTTTTCACATATAATATGGAAGAAAAGGTATGTAAGATAACAATATCACAGAACAATCCACAGTAAGTCTTAGCAAAAATAAAATCTTATGGTGTGATTTATTCTCACTATAGTGGTCTGGACATGACCACAGCTCTTTACCTCTAGTGGGGATCCTTTCAATCTTCAGTTTCATTCATGTTCCCAATTCAGGATTCAGGATATTTCACACAAGACAGTCAAGTGTCACAATTTCTTGCAAAATTCAAAGTAGGAATGGATCTGAATCTTGGAAAAATATTCTCTCCCAAGCTAAAAAATGCCAGCTTTCTCTTTAATTGGATTAAATTTATGGAAGACACACAGTTTAATCCACCCACTGCCTTGCTTATTACAGTAAATTAATGGGTTTTCATAGCATGAACCAAAAGGTGTAGGTTGGAAGGGAAATTAGTACAATACTGTTGACATCCCAAATTTAAAATAAAAATATTCCATGCCTTTCAAAGGTAGAATCTAACTCATAAGGCTAAAATCACTGATTCTTGCTAGATTCCCAGAAGTTACCACTTTCATAATTAATGTACTAAAATGTTTGTTTTACTGACTGCTAGCAATATCAGTGTTGACATTTAATGCCTGAATATTGGTCTTAACATTGTTTGACTCTCCAGAGATGTGCAGATGACTGAGATCTGGAGAGCCTCAGAGTCTTATTCTCTCCTTTCCTTTCTACTGCAGATCAGGTGCAAATTCCTTAAATCAATAGCTTTAAGGTCAGTATAAAACTGTTGTATTTAGGAGAAGGAGCAGATACTACCCATCTTTAAGAATGCACTGGTAGAATTTTAGAAGGCTCCAGGCAACACAGGCAAGTAGCAAATCTGAACTTCATCCACTTGCAAAACACATCTTCCAAATGTCTGTCACTAGGGTGGGCAGCTCTTGTACTATAATCCACAGAATCTCCCACAAAATGTGTTGCTCACACTAATATAAATTATCACATTTTTCTACATATAACTTATGGATCATATAAAAACCCAACAATTATGTGGTTCACTGTCAGTGAGTTTTGCAAATACAGCAAAGCAAGGGGACGTCTACCCTAGAGATGCTTCTCACCTAGTAACAGTACTGAAATTAGTCCTCCAACCTATTCCTTCTGTCCCCAAAAACCACATTCTGTCACTTGCACTGTTTGAGACAGTGCCCATCCATAAATTATCTGAAGATTTATGAGGATGGTGTCTTCACTGCAACCAGTATGAGGCTAGCTGTTGGGAACTGTGCTGTTGATAAAATGGGGATGCATTAATTACTGCCAAGCAGTGCTTATCTAACAGCCAAGGTCTTTTCTGCTTCTCATTCCAATCCACCAGTGGGGAGCTTGGGGGTGCACAAGGAGTTAGGAGGGGACTGGATAGCTGGAATAGCTGACCTAAACTGACCACATGGATATTCCATAGTGTATGGAATCATGCTCAGCATATAGAGCTAGAGGAAAGAGCAAGAGGGGCATGTTTGGAGTGATGCCATTTGTCTTTCCAAGTCACTGCTATGTATGATGGAGCCCTGCTCTCCTGGAGATGGCTGAACACCTGCGTGCCCATGGGAAGTGGAGAATGAATTCCTTGTTTTGCTTTGCTTGCATAGGTGGCTTTTGCTTTACCTATTAAATGTCTTTATTTCAGCCTATGAGTTTCCTCACTTTTGCTCTTCTGATTCTCTCTGCCATCCCACCAGGGGAGAACAAGTGAGTGGCTGTGTTGCGTTTAGTTGCCAGCTGGGGTCAAATCACATCAAGAAGAAAGGTATGGTGATACTCGACCAAGTCCACTGTTGCAGGGAAAAGAAAGGTCAGTAGCAAGAACTGAACAGTAATTTTGCCTTTTAGATTTAAAAGCTCCGGCCCTTCCAGAGACAGTACAAGAGCAGTGGTGAAACCAGGAGGGGTTCATGTCACATTCCTGGTCAACATTTCATCATCTACTGACAGCACAGGAGTGTAAAGTTTCCCTATGTATTCCATATTGACATTTTCCATAAATTCCAAAGAAAATTTCTGGTTTTTTTACTAGTAGAAATATTACATCTGCTTGGGATTTGGTGGACATCCTTTCATCCATTGCCTCTGTGATACACAGGTGGGTCTTTCAAAATTTGACATCTCTGAAATACACAACTGCCTGCAGACCTGTCCTCTCAGTAGTTGATGTGAAATACACTACATCACACACAAACCAAATTACAGATCCAGCAATAGTTGAATGAACAGAGAGAAATCTGACACTTGAAAGTGATTCTACACTTGTTGAAACAAAACATGCCAAACAGCTGAAATGCAATGTTTCAAACTTTGGAGGAATAGTACCCATCTCTTTGCTAGTCTGGAATAGCTGGTGTGTGTGTTTCCTTGCTACAATAAGGCTATAATGGAGGATGTACTTAATGCAGAAACCACTGCAGCCACCAGGATTATAATCTTCATAAAGCATACACTGAGAACAGACAACACACTGTACAACCACAAAGCAACCGTAGTCACTTATAATTGGAAGTATTATTTCAGGATGGATGGCAGTTCCTAAGTGTTTTGCTTGAGGAAAACAATTCCTGAGAAAAAAAATTAGATATGATTACACCAAGTTCAGTATTTTTCTTTTTTGGGAGATGCATTAGGTAGAATTCTGGTAAACTGAATAAAAGGAAACAGCAACACTTAAGTCCAAACAACTTTAAAAAATGAAATAAAACCCACTATCAATGCAGACCAAGTGCAGAGTTGTTTTTACTTTCCCCCCCAAAAGACATGTTTGACTTATAAATGTGGAACTCCCATGCAGGCTGGAGTCCTTCCTTCTCCCAAGCGCATCTGCTGGATTACCTCACCCGACTGGAAGGTGCAAGCACCAGGTAGATCACCTTTGCAGTCCCTGGCTGTACACGAGGGGTGGGCGGGCGGCACCAAAAGAAACTCCCCAAAATAAGCGTAAAAATGAAAAGCTGAATCATAAAATGTAATTGCATCCGAGGTAAAGAGCCCCCACATTGCGGTGAATCACTCTGCGCTCCCACGGTTTCCGTCCGGCTCTTACACGAGGTCAGGGAAGGCGAGCACCCGGCCCCACACCCGGAGGGTCCCCGCTGCGCTCTGCACCGTCAGGAAAGACCGACCCCGCCAGGAAAGGCCGCTTCCCACCCCAGGCGACGCCGTGACCGGCACCCCCGCGCTCCCCTCCCGCGCCGCCGCCCCCGGTGACTCCTCCCTCATCCCTCACGGCCGCGGCCCCGGAGCCCGGCGGGGCGGAACCGGGCGCGCTACAAATCCGCCGCTCCGGCGGAGCTGCGGGCAGAGCAGCGCTGGAGGTCCCGCAGAGGAGGCGCTCCGGCCGGCTGGTCCCGGCGGGAGCGGGGCGCGGCTGCCCGCGCTCTCCCTCGGGGAGCCCGGCAAACTTCCGCGGGAGCGGGAGGGAGAGAAGGAGCCGCATCCCGGTCCCGGGGCTCAGTCCGCCCCTTTCCCCGGCTACCGTCCCGTCCCGGCGCTGCCTGCGGCCAGACTTGCCTAGCGCCCGCGGGGCTGGTCCCGGCTGCCTCCCATCGCCGCGACCGGCAAGCGGGCTGCCCGCCCCCGCCTCGTCCCAGGGGAAGCCAGGGGCCGTTTCCATAGAGATGGGGCCGGAGTGAAACTTTGCTGCGGGCGGGCGGGCGGCGAGGGCCGAGCCCGGGCGGCGCTGAGCGGAGCGGTCGGGCCGGCTGTGAGAGCGGGGTCCGTCCCCTTCCACCTCCGCCGCAGCACCGCCGGGGGCGAGCGCCGCCCGGGCACCCTGCGGAGGAGCCGGGAAAGTTTTGCTCCGCCGAGCCGCCACCCGCCCGCCCACGCCCCCCTGGGCGGCTGCTTGGCGGCCGTTCCCCCGCGGCGGCTCCCGCGGAGCGCTGCTATGGCACCCGCCCGTCGCCGCGGGGCGAGCAGGGGGAGGCCGCCTCCGGCTGGCCCTGCGCTGGCGGCGGGGGGGCGCGCAGCCCCCGGGCGGCGGGCGTCCTCCTCCGGCCGGCAGTGACCGCCCCGGCCCCGCTCCTGCCTGCTCGCCATGCCTGCCCCCGCCCGCCTCTCGCCGAGCACGGTGCCGGGGAAGGGCGAGGGGAGCCGCCGCCCTGTCACTCCCTGAGCCAGCCGCCGCCTCACTGGAGAAGCCCCGTGTCTGACGGGCACGGCGCAGCTCCGCTGCTCGCTGCGCCGGGAGGGCTGCGGGCACCTCGCACCTCCCCACAGGTAAGCGGCGAGGCGAGTGGGGGTGAGTCTGCTCGGGGTCTACCCCTGGCCCCGAACTTCAACCCGCCCGCAGCCGTCACCTCTCCTCGGGAGTGCAGGGGCTGCGCCCTGCGCGTTCCTGCCGGCGGTGCCTCGGGGCACGGGGGGACGCGCCCCTGCCCTCGGCGGTGAGGGGCAGAGGGAGCGGCACCGGTGGGTGGTTCGGTGGGTTTTTCCCTGCCAGAAATGGACTTTCTGCCTCCCGAACGGAGCGGGCTGGCGTGCCGGCGGCCGCCGCGCTCCGCGCAGCTGCTACACACCCTCTTTTGTCTGCGCTGGGTCCGAAATACTTTAGTACCTGCCGTCGCCTGCCCCGCCGGTCGGGATCCCGGCTCGGCACTGCCCCGCCGGGGCTGCCCCCGGGCTGAGCCCCCCGTGCCGCTCCCTCCCCGGCGAGTTGCCCCACTGCCTTTATTTTCACGGGAGCTGGGCTTTCCTTAACCTTTGTTTGCGGGGAAAATGGTGGTGTGCTGGTTATCTGAAAGGATGAGAGACAGATGGGGATAACAAGGGGGTTGCCTGATTCCTTTGCGTGCGAATGTAACTCAGTGCTAAATAAATCGCTCACCGGGTAGACATAATCTTACTGGTGAGGCAGACTTTGAAACAAAAGTACTGCAAACAGCTCGGGTGCATGGCAGATACTCCTGATATCCTACTAACATAAACATTGGTAGTGTTTGCGCTTGAATTCAATACATGTGCAGCTGTTGTGCCGATCTGGAATTGCAGTAGCTTCATCTACTTGACGCTTAATAGTCTTTTGTACGCAGTAGTTATGAAAAATAATACGGGTTTTATTGTTCAAAGGCGAAAGTACCCAGACAAAAGTATTCCTTTAGTGTAGCATTCTGTATAACGTGAACTACAAAATAACCTGTAGCGATGTAGTGGACTTGCACTTCATAACGCTCTTAGGATGTGAAGACTATATTGCTCAATAAAATTCTGTCTGCAAAGGTTTCTCTGGCTTTTCTTGATGCTAGATCAATACACTAGCAACTATTCTGTTATTTTTCTCTAAGTAGATGGTGCAGACTACTATCCATGTGATGGAAAACCAGTGTCCAGATAGGAAGAAGCAGTGCTTTTTTTTTTTTTCTTCTTCCTTTTAGTAGTTTTGGTGCTGCTTTGCAGAAAGTGTGAAAAAAAAAACCCCAACATTTAAACCAGAAAATGATATTTCCATTGTATGTAACTGAAGTTCCTTAATGATGAAGCTAAAGGGTCATTCAGGTTTGGAATGGTTTAGTGTACTTTTGTTGCCAGGAAATGTACTTCTAGATAAATACTTGTTAGAAGATAATTGTAAGATAATTTTTAGTAATTCAAAACATGAGTTGCAATTAGGTGTTTTGTCCTGAAAATAGAAAAACACACTCATGGATAAAGATATGAGGTACTTAACTAGTAATTTGGGAAGTAAAATCATATATAATTTATATTTTGTTGGCATAGAAACATTTTATTTGTTACTCCTTGGTTGGATTGCAACAATGATCCAAATGAAAATTGGACTACTGATGCAATCGTTCAGTACAGTAGAATTACTTTGTTTGATGTACAAAAATGGTTTTGCTCAATATAACCTCACTGGAATTCATTTTTATTGAAGCTTTGTAATCAGATTATAAAAAGTGGGCTGTTGGAATGTAATTGTGTGAAGTATGGACTAAGCAAGCCCTGCTCTGACAAAGGACTGAAAAGTTTGCTCACTCTCAAGCAGGTATGCAGTTCCAACTTCATCCCTAATGATCACCCAAGGTCTGAGTTTGTTGCATGTGGCAGGAGGTCTTGGTAACTTCAGTGAAACTCTTCATTGTCCTAACTGCACTGCTGGACCTTCCCTGGACCAAGCCCTCTCTGTGTGTTCTGCCTCTACTTCCCTGAATGCTGGATCTACAATACAAAACACCTGTGCTGTGTGCAGGTGGTCACCTCAGCCACATCTCATGGGTTGTTTATTCTCTGTTGGCTATCATCTCTCAGGGCTGAAAGGGGAAAATACAAAGTGAAAATTGGTTAAGGAGTGAAGTTCATCAATTCAACAGCAGGAGGAGACTGCTACTTCTTGTGTTTTGTTCAGTAGATTTTAGCAGCCAGAAATCTGAAATGCTGAAAAATCAGTGAAAAGTCCCACTGGAATTACTGAAACCAAAGTTATATAAAATGTATGAAACTTGTTGTCATGAATAGTTACCCATTTTTAAAAAATTAATGGTAGAATCCTCAATCTTGTCTGTAATAGTGGTAGAGATCGTAGTAGAAGGGGAACTTTGTGTCCTAGCTTGTGGTGATGCCTCAGTTTGATTTGGTGCCACTGTTCTTTATAAACAGATCAGTTACTTGTAATCTCCATGTTTGATCTCATGATACTGGAACAAAGAGGTAGTTGCAAATAATTCTCTAGTTGCAAGACAGGAGAGTTATGTAGGAAGATGTGAAACATAAAGACATAGGTGTCTTATGCCAGCTTAGACATCTTAAGGTGTTTCAGACCTTTGTATGAGGCTGGTAAACAGAATCTAAGGAGAGCACTTCTGGAAGGGCAGCTGACAACCATGTAGAATGCTATTGTTTGTATTACAGTTCCATGGAAAAAGCCTCTAAGAAGACCAATCTATTTTCAGAAATCTTGTTAAAAATTCTGATGCTGCCTTATGATGGATATGGGAAGAAATCCCTTGCTGTCAGGATTTAGGGAGGTCCATTTTCAGGTATCTATTTATCAGCAAAATCTTTGTATTGCTTCCTGTGCTTCTGACTGCCATTGAGTCACTCAAGGGTACTAATAAATAGTTGAGGAGTAAAAAATCTTTAGAGAAGTTGCTTATGCTCTCCAAGCCTACTAGAAGTAAATGGAAATTGCAAGTAGTGCTTGAGTTTGTGCTCTAGTTTTGGTTAGCACATTAGTTGTACAACAAAATCACTGTAAGGAAAAGTTTCTGGTTTTCTTCTTCAGTGGGTAAAACATAAGAACCTACTTACCCAGAGATTGTGTGGGTTAAGTGGACTGTTGACTGCATGGAAGGGTGAAATGCTGACAACATAATTGAATTAAACTACTGAGCAGATGTTTTAAACTGCTGTTGCTCTGCCCACTAGTTTTACTAGCTCCTCAGTGTCCACTTGTTGTGGAGTGTGAGAATAAGCACTGTTCTAAATTTTCATGCTGGGGCTTTAGTCTAGCTCTAAAGCAAGATGTTACTCTATTCCATCATTACCTATTTCCACATCAGACAATTCAGTACGAGGTGCATATATATATATATATATATATATATATATATATATATATATATATATAACTGCTCTTCAAATAGGTGAATCTTGCCAGAGGGAGCCCAATTGACCTCATGACAGAACTTAGTACTGAAATACTGATATTATATTGATCTCTTAGTGTAAATGAAATTACATTTTCCTTACCAAACTTCCCTACATGATCAGTGATTTTAAAGGACATGATTCATAGATGACTTTTAAAAATCAAGTTTTTCTTTTTTTTGCACAGCTAGCCAAATGGGATGGATAACCTGTAGTACAGAGCTACTTGAAACCTTTTATCTGCAGCAGGAGCAGAACATGCTTGTGGTGGTTTTAAAATTATTCTGTGTCCAGAAGACCTGAGAAAGAAGGATGTTTATCCTCAGTCATTTCCTATATCCATCAGTGTTTCTAGTTGGGGAAAGTTATTATTCCTTTTTCTGCATGTTTTAGTACCTAAAAAAGTGTGACAGCGTGGTGCAAAGCCACCTAACCAAAACTAGGCATCTGAGGAGCATTGCAAATGAGATGTAATGATGCAGCAGAGATTTTCAGGAAAATAAAGCAATACACTACCTTTTTGTGTATAAAGATTCTGAAAGGTCTTATGGGAAATGTAAATGGTTTTCAGTTTACTCTCTTGTCTTACTATATCAACATCTTATCATTTATATACCACTGGAATTGTTCCTGCTGTTGGAAGTGTGGCCATTTTCCTCCGATTTAAATAAGTAGAAATGAAGGAGATACTTCTCTAAATTGTCTTCTGATTTTTCCTCACTAAGCTGAATGATGAAGCTCTTACTGAATCAGGAAAAACAAGATTTTGTCAGTATAATGAAGAATCCTTTAGATACACTCAATAATAATCTCAAGAGATGTAAAATATAGCATAGGTTACTTTTCATAGGAACTAGTTTAAAGACAAAGAAGCAAAGAGGAAGAATCCCTTTTTATAGGAACTTGTTTTTTCTAGTTGCTGTTTCACAGATACAGTTGGGCTGAGCATCCCAGTGTTGTGGTTTTGAAACCCATTGATAAAAAGTGCTGAAATTTGAGTCAGTTGAAACTACAGTCACGCTGACTGTGAAATGGGAAGAACGTTTTTGACAAAGCATTGATACAGTTGGATGCTAATAGCCTACCAGTTCTGACAATTGGTTAGTTTCACTAAATTCTTTAAGTAGTAGAGGTTTGGGCTTTGATACCTATGAGTCTGTAGCATTAGCTCAGAGAGTGAATGTGATATCAAACCAAGTTTTTTAGAGCTTTTCAATAGTAGTCATACTTCTTTTTTCTAATAAAGGGAAATTTCCAAAAGTAATTTTCTGTCAATTTAAACTACTGTAAAAGCACATTAATTAGAAGCCTGTTATAAATGCCACTTAGAATGTTGAATTTGGTGTCATAGTGGTCACAGTAATACAGGGTTTTTTCACATTCTCCATCTGAATGTGTCTGAATAAATCGCTCTGCTTATCTGTAATCAGTTGCACATTGTTGAAGAATGTGTTTGTATCTAGTTAATTTTATCACTTCCATTTTGTTATGTATTAAATGAGGAAAAAGTGCTATTATTTGTCCATCCATCTGGTGTAAAATTGTTGCTCAAAATCCTGGCATTTTCTTTCCTTTGGGTAATTCAAAGTAACAAAGGCATATCACATTATATGTGATGTACGTGCGAGATGTGCAACTTTATTCCTTCATAAGGAGGGATGGAAGCAGCCTTGTGTGTTGGGGCAGCATTTTACTGCAGCAAACAAGCTTTCCCAAGGGCTGTTCCTTGGATCACACAGGGTGTACATAACAGCTGCTCTAGCTGCTGTCTTTTGCATGATCTTGTGCTAGACAAACGTGGTGCATAAGGTGTGAGGCAGCCCTCTGCTTGGAAAAAGGGACACACTCTGCAAGTGTGCTTTCTTGACATGGACGTTGTGGTGGGGTCAATGGAATAAACCTGATACAGTTTCAGATTTGGCAGAGGTGTGCTTCTTGCTATAAATTATTGTGTATTTAACAGCTCTGGCTTGTTTCACCAGAGGCATGACTATTATTTTTGTAGGAAGAAGTTAGATGACAGAAAACAGACAAAAAAAACCCCCAAAACTAACCCAAGGAAGAAGGCAGGAGAGGGAGAACGGAAGGGGGAGCAAAGAGCAAAACACAAAATGGAAATATTGAAGGTAGGAAAAATATGAAGGAAGACAAAGGATGAGATATAGTAAATTGCATTTCTAAAGAGAAATTATGCCACATCCACTGTTATAAATGGAAAGAAACTTGAATAATGAAGATTAGAATAAAAGTAAGAATAAAAAATGTAGTGGTATTTCTTTTTTGAAGCATCTCATGGAAAATCAGACTGGAAAATGGAGAAATTAATTCTTGTCTCACTGAGATGCATTTTAAATGAACTGTCTTTGTTGTGTATTAAGTAAACTGTTCTGCAGAAATTATGTTAAACACTTCTTCCAGAAGATACACTGTAAATAAATCAGTTCAGACAGACGTAAGAAAGGAGAGGGAGCTAAGAAGGATAGTTTGTTTACAAAGATAGAAACTGCATTTTGAAGTACTTGAAAGTTAGGTGAACTGTTGTTTTCATTTTCAAGCAGACTAATACTCTAAACCCGAAAGCTATCACCATGTTGATCTATGTAATTTGTCATTATCTCACAGAAGACCAGTGAGCGCAGTAAGCACAATGAGAACATCCTTCAAATGCTGGATAATTAACTGGTATTTATTGTGAATACTTAGCTACCCTACTTGCACAGATTTTTCTTTCTGATATGTTTTGGCTATATCTGTGTCAAGAAACTAATTAAACCAAGACATGTTTTATGGCCATGAGGTCAGCTAGAGCGGTCTGGCTCAATGTGGGTGTTAAACTGTCTTTCAGATGGTCATATCCAAATTGGCTGTTTAGAAAGAGCTTCTGGACTGAACCAGTGCCTGAGAGTGTGCTAGCTGACCTTGACCACGAATGTCCCTGGCATCCATCCTTGTGGTAGTGTGAAAGAGACATGGTGGGTCCCTGAGCCTGTGCTGGGGACACCAGCCAGTACTGAACACAAGATCCACTACTTGATAGAATGTTTTTCCATCTCAGCCGAAACTATCTTACTACAATATTCCTAATATACACAGATTTTAAATAGAAGTAGTGTGCTGAAAGCTATATTTGGAAGACATTGTCTGCTTTAATTATGTTAAAAGAAATCTGATGTCAGCTTGCTATCACACTAGTAACTTCAGTAATATGGAGAATGGAATTTGGAACATTGCTTGGATACACAGAATTTGTGGACGTAGTGGAACAGCATACTGGGACGCCAAGAGGGTGGCCACCTTGTGGCAAAGAAGACCAACAGAATCCTGGGATGCATTAGGAAGAGCGCTGCCAGCAGGACCAGGGTGGCCTGGGATGATTGTGAAGTACGTGAATGAGGCAAGCTGGCCAATGATGATGAATGGGTGTTCTACTGGCTGGCTGCCTACTCAGGTTAGAATGAGGACGTTAGCGACTACTCAGCTCTGGCGAGGCCTCGTGGGGCGTTCTGGCCTCCTCAGTGCAGGAGAGACATGGAGCCCCTGGAGCATGTCCAGCTGTGAAGATGGCTGGGGGACTGGAGCATCTCTTTTGAAGGAAGGCTGAGAGGGCTGGGCCTGTTCAGCCTTGAGAAGAGGTGACTGGGAGGGGACCTCATCAATGTGTATGAATATCTGAAGGGTGGTGCCAAGAGGATGGAACCAGGCTCTGCTTGGTGCTGCAAACCGCTAGGATGAGAAGGAATTTCTTTACTGTGCAGTGACTGTGTGCTGGAATGGATTGCCCAGAGAGGGTGTGGAGTCTCCCTCACTAGAGATACTGAAGAACTGTCTGGACACAATCCTATGCCATGTTTTCTCCTGCTTGAGAAAGGAGGTTGGACCAGATGACCTACTGTGGTCACTTCCAACTTGACAATACTGTGACCATACTCCCAAATGGATTACAAGAGATTGCCAAACAAGCACAAAACTTACAAAATAAACATCTAGCTGACAGTTTCTTAATGTCACGTTTATTTACCTGGTAATAATAGTCTGTACAAAAATCGTTAGCAGATACTAATAATAAACATCCAGAGGCCTAACAGACTCTTCTTGGAAGGTCCTGTCTTGCCTATTAATACAGTTTATAGACTTAAGAGCAGTAGAATCACTTTGCATTAATTCAGTGCCAAAGTGCTTTCCTCAAACCCTTCCTATGACCCCTACAAAGTATTTGCTTTGCACTTTGCCAGGAAGACATTTCTTCTCAAATTACTTTGCAGACGCCTATTCTGAATTTATTGCCATTCTTTTGCTAATTCAATATTGTTCTCCTAGGATGTGGCCTCATTAACTGGTGCCCACGGTGGAATATCTGCATACATTGCTGGAACATAGTTCAATAGACTGTATTATATTAGAAAGTCACGGGTCCAATCCAAGCCTGCAACCAGTATGCATACCAATTAAATTACATGCAGAAGCGTTTACTGATTAAGGACAAGCAATGCTGTGTTTTGCACTATGCCAGTTTGTTATTTTTTTATTGTTATACTAGCTGTACAGTTGAAATGGTAATGAAAAGAGGTTATAGCTGAGACCATAGTTCTTTTTTATTTAAGTTCTTAATCTTGTGAACTTTTAAATTCAGTTAGATTGGTGGTTGACTGGTTTTAACCTGTGAAATTTGGAGATTATGACTAGATGGCATTACAAATATTTTATAACTCCTATAAAAAATGTACTATTATCACAGAATCAAATTTAGTCTATGAGAGGCTGGACCCAGATGAAGTAGTATAGCTTTCTGGTAGTGTTTTGTTGTGCAGCTTTTATAGCATGCTGTGTGATTATAGGTTAGGAAAAAATTCTCCACTGAAAGAGTTGTCATGCATTGTAATAGGCTGCCAGGGGAAGTGGTTGAGTCACCATTCCTGGAGGTACTTAAAAAGCATGTTAATGTGTCATGTAGAAACATGGTCTAGTAGTCGACTTGGAAATCAGCACTAAGGTAATGGTTGGACTCACAATCTCTGCGGTCTTCTCCAGTCTAAATGATTCTATGACTTCATGACGTGATCATTGTGGTTTTCCTACTTTCTCCAAAGAATTTTGGGAGTACCTATTCTTTGTTTTTACAACCATTTTTATCAGTGTGCCTGTTACCAGGTATTTACCTTGTGTTAAGGAAGGCAAACTCCAAAGGAAGAACGTGGAGCTGAAAGTAGTCTGTGTGAGCTTTAGTCTCTGCAGTCCTTCCTTCCAGAGTTTAGATCTGGACTCAGGAAAACTCTTTATCCATTTTATAAACTATTCTAATTGTTACTAGCCAAAATGTTATTTTGAGTAGGATTTGTCATCTTAGTTTTCAGGTTTGTGCTTAGGAGGTAATTTTCAGCTGAGAATATTGAGTGCTTCGGAAATGGTCTAACACGTTGCTTAAGACTCCTTAAAAAGCCAAGATCAGCATCACCCTCAGGTTAAATATGGCTTTGTTAAACCTTGTGACTGAAGAGATGAGCTTCAGAATTCAATTTTGAGGTTTTTTCCTAATGTAGTTATTCTCACAGTTGAAGAAGCATTTACTGGGGAAATGGGGAGGAAAAAGAAGAAGGAAAATACAAAAGGTCTGCTACAGCAGACTGTGAATTCAGATGGGGAAAGTGAGAGAGTCTGGTTAAACCAGTCTGAAATTCAGAAGGCCCCTAGAGAGGGTGCTGATGTTATGGAAATTTGGATTGGAAGACTTTTCTGATGACTCATGTGCTCTGAAATTAGTTTAGAATGTTGCCCTTCCAACAGTAAGGCTGTGCTTGGGAAAGCCCGTATTTCCAAAAGCATATGGCTGAAAGTCTTCTAGGACTCAGAGGCTTGTGGCTTCTCAGGCTAGACCTAAAGCTTGGAGATCTGACTAATGTTTATTATGTGGGTTCTTTGTTTGCTTTATATTAGTAGTCTCATTGTTGTGCTTAATCACCTACATTTGATTCAGTTACAGGCATTCAGTAGCTGTGTGCTGTAGCAGAAAACTCACACAAACTGGCACAGTTTATTATACTTAGGTAAAAAATTGTCGGTAAACAACTGTAGGCGAATTTTCATTCCTTGACAATTGCAGAACTGTGAATATAATGGTACTAGGAAGGCAGAATGTAGGTAGATGGATAGGTCAGTAGTACAGCGACAACCACAAACATCAATTGTTCTATAGCGACAAGACTAATTTTGGCAAATAATATACTTAGTCAAGTAGGAGGGAGGCTCTTATTTGAGTGACTGGAATAAGTGGGTCCTATGTAGTGTGGCTGGAAGTATGTGTAGCATTAATATCATAACACTGCTTTTCTTCATGTCTTTCAGTAAATCCACAAGGAATGATGAGGCCAGGTGTTTGCATTTATCAAGGTTGGCAATTTAGAAGAGAAGAAACATGGTAGGAATAAGGCTTAGGTCTTCAGCAGTGACAGCAGAGGCTTTGTCAGAGCAGAAGGGCCTTAGAAAGGGGTCTGATCTGTTGTGCCTGCTGTTCTCCAGAGGTTTGTAGCTTTAGAACTCTTTGCAAACACTCAACTTAAAAGCTTCTCTTCAACAACTGCATTGCTCTGAAAGATTGTTCTTAGCATGGTCATATATGGTCATGTGCATGTTTGTACTGCTTCTTGTCTTCTTTTTCACCTTGTTTCTGCCTTTTAGTCTGTGATGTACTGTGGCTGATGTGCCCTGGGTAGTGTAGCCTGGGTGGTGGGGTGTTCAGCCATGCTCCAGCCTACATATGCTGATTCATAATATGGGAGGTAGACAGAGGGTCTGCAGGATCAGGTATTCACAGAGGTTGCTAAGACAAGCATGAGGTTCAGGTTTTCAAGATTTTTTTATCTAGATCTTGAGACAGTTGTTATTTTAAAAGCTGAGATTTTGAGCACGTAATCATATAGACCTTGAAGTTAAGGTACCGGGCAGGTTTCTGCAATTCATGTGCCCAAAATCTCATCTTGATAAGAAATTACTTTCTCAAACAGCAACATCCTTGAGAGGATGAGACAGAAAACGTCTACAGATCTTACTGTATACATTTCTTTCTGTTTCAGATACTATGAGGTTTTCCTTAAAAATGTTGGTGAAAACAATAGAAACGGTTGGAAAAGTGTTTAAAATCACTGTCACGTACATCACATGTAAAACCATGTGGCTGTGATTAAACAAGCTAATTGTGTGCAAAAGCTAGGGGATGACTGTTGCTGAGCATAACTTGCTTTAAACAGATTTTTCAGAAGGATTATCAGTCATCATGATCAGACTGTAAAAACAGAAAATACGAGCTGCAGCAGAGATCTGAAAAACAGACAGAAAAATGATCCTGGATTCCATCAAAACCCAAAAGATTATACAACTTCATGTTACAGCTGTGGGAGAATGATAAAATTGAAGTTGATGAATGGCTTCTGTTAATAATTTTGCATTTGGCTTGTGGTTTACTTTTCAGGATACTTTATTGTAAAACTTTTTTATTGCTCATTCTTGATATGGATTTTGTTTGTTTTTACAGAGACAGACTGCATATTTATAGACCAGTAACTCTCCACATTCTGTCTGGATAGCTCTTGAAGAAGGAGCATGGAAAAAGTATGGCTGTGTAGACAAGATAGCATTGCATTATTTGAATGTTTGTCTGAATCAAATGTGGCTCTTCTGGCTGATATGACAGTAATTTCTGTTTTCCTGAAGCAAACCTGCCTTCTCCATATATGAGTTTGTATGTATGTTTGTGTATGGGTGTGTGTATCTATCTATATCTATACCTGTATATCTGTCTCTATATATATCTTGGGATAAGACTGGGGAATTTCTGCAACTATTGCTCCTCTCTTCATTAAAAAAAAATAAAACCAGGTAGTGGATTTGTTTCATATGGAGCCCTGTAGGCCTTACTTCTTTTGTTTGCTTCAAAGAATAATTGAGGAAGCATCTTAATGCTGTAGCCCTACTTTATGATGTGAACCCAAGCCACTCCTGTATTGTATAGATGTACACAAGATATCAGAGTGTAGTAAAACATGTAACAATCTCATGGACATGGCGTTAGGTGTAAGGTGTGTGAAACAGTCTTTTAAATCCTTCAGATTTTTTTGTGTCCATGCAATGCTTTCTCCTTTCTTTGTAGTGTAGGAGATCCATCCTATTCTAATTTGCTTCACATCTCCTCTTTTGTTTTTTGCTACATCAGAGCAGCAAATGCGTCAGGAATCAAATGGTAATTCGGCTTTGCTTATATCTAGGATGCATACAGCTAGGAGCTGCATACTAGGACCACCGAATTACTCTGTCAAAGCTAATTTTTAGAGTTGTATAAATTAAACAGGTCAGCAAAGACATAAGAATTTGGAGTCTCTGCTATTGTTATATTTTGCATCTGTATAAATCCTTGATTTTAATGAAAGTTTTAATATATGTCATAAAACTGGTGGACGGTTAGATATTACAGATTGAGTATTGGATGACGACAGTCAAAAATTGTCTTTTCCTGCTGCAAGCTCAGGAACATTGTAAAAAATGGAATTATTCTTGTTTGGTTACTGTTGCTCTGGTAGTGTCTTGAGATCCTGGCTATGTGAAGTCATAGGTAGATTTCTTATGTATTTCAACAAGGTTAGGATGTCATTCAGTCTGTTAGGTAGTCTTGGGTCTAGTGCTGGTTCCTACATGGCCCAAAAATGTATTCTGTGAATTATGCCTTTATTACACAAGCGAGCCAAAACAGCTCTCAGCAACTAGAAATGTTTTAGTTCAAAGGCATGACAATCAATTTTTGCTAATAAGCTGCCATCCTGAGAAACCCCTAAAGCCTCTCAGAATGTGCTTTCTGCAAAGATGACACTCTTGCTTATCTAAGCCATGTTACGGTAATATTTTTTGTTGTTATTGTCTTAATGTCCCTGAACAAATGCTTTAATCAGCTGGATTTTAAAATGTCTGTATTCTAAATTTCTAAGTGATAGGAGTAGCATGCCTGAAGTAGAATGAACTTTGGAAGTTCAGATATGGAAGGAGAGATTTTTTTCCATCTAACTTCTTTTATTATAATAGAATATTATGAACCATATGATAGGTTAATTAAGTTAATCAAGATATTAAGAAGATATGTAGTTTTCTTATTAGCGATATTCAAACTCTTAATGGCAACATAATGGGGAAGATGCCTTTTCTATTCCAGAAGAATTACTTTTTAGAAAACTTTTAGAAATGCCTTAACACAGGAAAGAAATACTTTCTGTGGTCAGTAAATTTCAGGAGATGACATTTTCATTCCCCAAAAAGAGGACCATTCATGAAAACCCATATACCTCATTTCAAAAATAGTAGTAAAATTTCAGTAACCTTTACATATCTGTGTGCTTTAGCCGTTAAGATTGGTGTTACAGGAAGGGTTATATAGATGTGTTGAGAACTTGCTTTCTTCCTTCGGATTCTGGAACCCCATTTCCTGGGGTTGGAAATGCTAATTTTCTGTGATCTCACTTGCTGCTTTGTATGACATAAGGTTGTGGGAGTAAGAGGTCTATGCCTAATAAAGCTCCTCTCAGAATACACTCTGATAGCTATTGGCTGCATTTTGGGGAAAACCTATTAAGTTCTTTCATCTACTCCGCAGTATTCATTGATCCAGAAAAAAAACCCTTCCTCCAAGGTTCAGATGTGAAAAGAAGCGACTGAGTGTGCACGCTTCCATTGACACACAGTCACTGGGGACTGAACTGCCAGGCTGAGGTCTTCATTTTCTCTGCCACAGGTCAGAGTCTCAGCAGCTGCCAAGGCAAATTTGGGCTTGCTGTGAATATTGCTGTTTGTGATTCATTAGGCTTAAAGTGTCTTGTATGGAAAGGGTAAGAACAGCCACTTGCTAAAGTGGTGTAAAAGCTGTTGCATTCCTGCTGGACAGTTTGTACTGCTGCTGTAATTGAAATACCAGTATTCAATCTGTAGTGTATTTCTGAGCTGTTTCACACACAGAGTTGTACACCTGAAATTTATACAACGGTATCTACAAATAATGTATTCAGATCACAGTTGTGACAGGCAAATCTTGTCAACGAGGGGTTTGTTCCTGGCTTTGTCAGAGTTGGGCTGTGACATTGGGCAGCTTGTCTGACCCTGCCTTCCCAGAAATGCACAGGAACCTTGTTCCCATGTTGTTTTCATCCCTTTGGAGAATATCTTTAATGTCTTTTCCTTCAGTTTGCCTGGCTGCAAAATAGAAATATTTCTGTAGGAAGTATGCCATTCTTACACACCCATGAGGATTTTTTGAGACATTTGAATGACAGGTGCTATGCAAAATCAAATCAGTATTACATACCATGAGTGGAAAGAGCCCTGTGAATGTTGGTACCTGAGCAGATTCATTAATCCAAAAAGACATCATGCACCAAAATGTATTGGAAATCAAAATATTGAAACTGCAAATAAAATAACAATTGAAATTGGAAACATTTCTAACAGTGAAAAGAATGAATTTAAGTATCTTCCTTCTAAGAGCCAAGTTGTGTCTATTAAAATCAAGACTATCTTTCTGAAATAAGCAAATCATGGAGGAGTTACAGACTTGATACAGAAATCAGAACTGAATATCGTTGCTTATGTATGCAGAAAAAAATGATCTTTTCTGGCCTAAAATATCCATGCATATACATATTTTTTTGGCTGAACAGTCAGTCATAAGTTTGTGGCTAAACAGTGCTTTTCTCTAGAGAGATTTAAATTCCATCAAACATATTACTATGAACTGTTTAATGTAAGCTTGTTATATAGACAAACATAATGGCTCAGCTGTTTACTCTAGGCAGCTCTCTCCAACTGTATGGATAAACACGTTGGAGATACTGCAGTTCTCCAGCATGCACCTCCTTGGATAAAGTTTATTTTGCACACGCTCAACATAGTGAATGAAACAAATGTCTTAAGTAGAAGCAAAATTCTGCAGACACTTCATGCCTCTAATGCATTTTTTGTGTTTGGCAGAAGTAGGATTAGTGTTGGTAAGCCTGTCAAACAAAATTCAGTACCTTTGGTGATGCCTGAGCTAATACGGCATGGGACATGATGTCTACTGGATGTGTGATTCAGATATTTCCATACAGGATGGGATAATTGACACAAACCCTGTAAGTACAGGGGCAGCTGTCATAACCATGAGTTGTAAGGAGCAAGGTTTATTGTACAATGTGGCATACAAGCAGTCTGGTAATATTCTTCATCATTTGACATGAATTGTGTGTCTTACATGACATACGTGCCTAAATAGTTTCAGCTTTTTCAGAACTGTTCTCAGCTGAAATAGCAGTCTTTCTTTTGTCTTCCTTTGCAGTTTATAGGAAAATCAATGTGAATTGCATATGTGATCTAACTTTGGAGCTAGTGGTGGAGGTTTTTTCAGCCTACATTATTCCATAGTTCTGTGGTTTAAGAATATGTGATTTTGGTTTATATGCATGTAAGAATGAGTCTGAATGCTTTGGGGCCAGGTGGTTGGACAGGGATAGATAGATAGATAGATAGATAGATAGATAGATAGATAGATAGATAGATAGATAGATAGATAGATTATAGAGTTTGAGCTGTTCTAGATGTGAAGCAGTCTGTAGACACCTTTACTGACTGTGGAGGTGAGGTTCACTGTCTGTCTTAACACTTCTGTGAAAGTTGTGACTTCTGCCCTGTTAAATTCCCTGCCTGAATTCTTGGTTGTGCATTGGCTCAGCAGTTCATCAGGAAAGCCTAAGCCTTACTTCTGGGAATTGAGAGAAAAATAGCTGAAAGTTTGACATTCCTTTTTTTTTTTTGTCTTAAAATATCTTGTCTGTGGAATATTTTTTTTTCATTACCAGTGTTGCCTAATACTGCAGGAAGTTAATCAGGACTACCTTTCCAAGATATTTTTGACAGATGGAACATTTTTGTGTGCCCTTGGTATTAATTCTGTGCCCTGGCTTGACTTCTGACTATCTGGAGACATCTGCCAGTAAGAGGCAATAATTAACTGCTTGTGTTGTTTAGAAAATTGTACTGGTCAGAAAAACAGTTGGTTGCTAGTGCTGGAGCCATTGTATGACTAATTGCCAGGCTAACTTTGAACAAAAGAAACCTGTGATTAAATATTTAAGGATGTATTTTATCATCACAGTATTTAGTGACAGAGTTTTTGGGTGGCAAGGTCCTGTGTTTCCATGAGATTCTGGGGACAAGTCTGACTGGGAAGACAGGGAGACCCCCCTCTCTGCTATGGGGCTAAATGAGACATTTGCCCTGGAGGGGAGGGTGACACATGCAGGACAGTCAGCAAGGATGCTCTTCCTTTCCCTGGGAAAATTGCCCTTTTTGCTATCTAGCACCTTTGATATCTCTGTTGCTGGAAGGACACCCAGAAGGAAGAAGTGTCACTGTAAAACTGCCTTTTCTCTTTCTTTACAGGCAACTCCTGTTGGCTGAGTCTCAGTTACTCTTGTCTACTCTTAAGCCTCAAGTGTGATATTTGGAGAATCTGGCCCAGGAACTGATGAGAATAGATCATTAGGACATTATGACATTTGTGTTTTGTTCTTGGTGAGGTGTTGGACTGCCCCACTGGTAGACCTGAGTGAGGGAAGGTTAGACATGCCAGTTTTTCCCAGACAAAAATAAAATAGATGACAATGTGGTCTGGCTAACTGTGAATGAAATAGGATTTTTAAACATACTTAATCCCTCTAGTATGTCATGCAAATGCTATCTCAAATAAACAGTGTAAGGAGGGAATCTATATTTCGTTAGCAAATAGCCAAATAATAGCCAAAATAATGCTTTGGCTATTTTAACAAAGAAGGTAAAAATTACCAAACACACTGTTGGTGAAGAAATTGGTTTAACTTGTTTACAGGATAAATAACAAATTGAAAAAGCTTGCACTAGCACCTACTGAGAATACTGTGGAGAATTCCTGTGTTGCTTGTGTGTTTGCAAGGTTAGACCAAAATGTGGGTAAGATTTCTCACTTTGTTTGCATGTCAAAGCAACCCACGATGTGGTGGTCTCAAAGAATCATTGAGAGTTTGACTGTTAATTTCAGTGGAACCAGAATTTCATATGCATAATTTAATGACATAAATATCTTGTTTGTTCTAAAATTCTCATTTGCTACCCAAAACTATTGAACTTCAACAAATCCTTCGTATTTGCAGAGTCTAGAACTAGGCTCAAAAGTCTGTTTATCATGATTTAATATGAGTAAACTTTGTTATTGCCCAGATGATTAGCTTAATATGATTGTGCAGTTCTTTCTGACGTACTATTTTTAACAAGAAAAATAATTTATATGAGAAGGATTGATGGAATATTATGTGAAACATTCAGAATTATCCCCATTCTTAAATATGGTATCTTGGTTAATAATGGAGGACTGAGGTGTTAATCTGCAAAATCTGTGTTGCATAAAAAAAGGTTTTGTGATATTTTTTTCTTTAAATGGTATTTTACAATTTTACACAGAATAGATCATTATTCTCTGTGTGTGTATCCTCTTCTTTCATGTTACTGTAGAGCCTGAACAGATCACAGAACTCATGTCCCAGTTATACCAACAATCAGCCTAGAATTTATATGTATGTAAAAAGTTTCAGATTTTCAAATAAGCAGTTAAAAATATGACTGTCACTGTTGCTATATATTTTCCCCCAATCTCATTTAGCAGTCAAGCAACCAATTTTTGGTGAAGTTTTCACAAAAACATCAGATGCAGTTTCATAAAAGACCTAAGCTATTGAATTCTGGCAAAATTACAAAGAAGAATTTACAAAAAAAAACCCAAGTAACTGGGTAACTTGGAATTTTTAAATGGACTTTGGAAGAGGAACCTATTTCCTTGCAATGTTACAGAATACAGTATATCACAGGAAAGAAGAGAGGCAGGGCCATTTAGAATAGTCATTTTATGAATTCTTGTGGTAGGTGAATCAGCTGGAACTGCTGGACCAGGTTCTATCAAGCTGTCATGATTCATTCTTGTATGCAGTTTTATGCATTATAAATTGCAGACTCAGATAATTTTTTAAAGCAAAATATTTGGAAATAATTTAGGTGTACAGCTACCTAGTTAGTTCTAATTTCATCTTTGCTGCAAACTGAAGGTGTCAGTGCGGCGTGAGGTACAAGGAAAATACTGAAGAAGCTCAGTATCTTTGGTGCATAATCTTGAAAAAATTTAGTAGGGAAAATACAAGAATTACCAAAGAATGACAGATTTTCATAACCATTTCTTCACTATAATGCTTATGGAAAGAGAGGTGAGTCATAATCTGGATCAATTTTTTTTTTTTTTTGGTGAGCTATGGGAGGTTTCATTATGCTCAGTTTGACTTTAACTGCAAAAGCCCTTCATCTGGAGTATATCTGACTGCAGTGATCATTAGCAATGATTACATTTTAAATTGAGATGCTAATGGCAGAGGAAGTGGGAGATTTTACAGAAAGGACATCAAGCAGCCTTAATGTTGAAAGCAGACATGAAGGTTTTTCATAGTGATTTAAGGATTTATATTACAGCACATAATTTAAATATTTTGACAGTTGTATACTCTAGTCCATCATTTGTCTGTTAGTGAATGACAAGTCTTTGCAGTCAGAAATATTTTGACTCAATACACTTCCCCAAAATCTAATGGAAACGATTTGTTGTTAAATCATTACAAAATAGTAAGTGGTCTGCAGTGGACCTTTCATAAAGATCTTCCCCTAGAACTGTGCATCTCATGTTCCAATTAATCATGTGTTCATTAGAAATTGGGCTCTGTCAGCCACACACACAAAGTCATGCTGAAAGATAACTCTGGATGAATGTGGAGAAAAAGCACTGGCTCTCAAAATGTGAGGACAGGCATGAGGACTAATTTTCTCTTGTACTTTCCCTAGAATGCAGGATCCTCAGACAAACGGCAATCCTTGGTACCAGTGCCTGGAGGGCAGGGCTGTTGGTTTGCATGAGAGCCCTTCAGCTAATAAGGAACTGTTCAACACAAAGCTGATTGTATCTGCACATTGCAGTGTCAGAGATTTTGTTGGCCGCTTAACCAGCACCATGCCATCTGGGGAAAACAGCACCTCTGCAAAAAGAAATAGAAAAGTGATGTTGCATCCAAGGCAGCAGGATGTGCTTCTCTGCTTTCACGGCCCAAGCAAGCACCATCGCACGGTGCTTTGTTTTGGATTTTGTTGTCTGTAGCTCAGAGTTCAGTTTACTGCACCTGTTTACATGGTGTTAGTATGCCCAGTAGCTGCAATTCTGCCTGATCATAAAAGGGAAAGACTCTTTATGGTCTGCACAAAAGTTCCTGAGTGTCTGTTCAAAGGCTGGACAACAGAGAATATCCAGTGATTGTTGTAAAAGTGCTGTTAATGTTGTAAAAGCAAATACTTAATAATACATGCTGGATTTATCTGTAAATGCCTTTGTTTTATCTGAAAATAATAATTTAGTCACTTTTTATTTGCTGAAGGCTCCAAATGCACTGAACAGGTACAGGTGCACTATCCATTAGTACACATATACTGAACAATACATTTTATTTCTTTCTACTTCTGTAAAACCTATACCCTGTGCATTTACATCATACATTAATGAACTTAAAAAGAAGTTCAGCTTCTTGACCAAAAATCTGTCCAGTGCTGTGCTGAGTAAAGCTCCTATGGCCTTGGAACAAATGAGTGTCTTAGGAAATAAAAGATGAAGAGAAGCATAGAGAGCTAAGGAAATCAGTGAGAATCTAAAGTGAGTTAGTATTTTCATACAATCCTTATTCTCCCTGTGATGTAGTCTTGTTTTACTTGGTTCCATATTTTTTTCATGTGGCCTGCTTTATGCTGAACACACATAGTGGACTTCAGTCCTTGCTGTCATAAGGTTGCTTTGAATAAAGGCTTTATTGTCACTCTGGAACAGTTTTTGAAGGAAGATGAGGCAATGGTAGGCATTATCTATAAATGTCAGAATATTATTCTGATAGTCAACATCTTACAGTGACTTTGATAAAACATGAGTTTTCCTGGATCCTCTAGGGAAGTGAGGAAGTAACCACCCCTGTTTCTCAGGTGTGAACACATATGGTAACATACTGACAAGTTATCTACCACTGAGAGAGCAGGCTTTGTTTCAAGAGAACATTGGGAGCAAGCCAAAATAAGGCTTTTAGAGTACAGAAGCATATGACAGGCCTAGATTAAAAGATATTCAGAGAAAATATTTTTCTCTGGTCATACCATACTTAACTGCAGTCAGCTTGCTGAGCATGAAAATACGCTGCTGAATGCACCTTTCAATTAATTTTAATATGAAAAACTCCTCAGGATAATTGATGCACCATAATAGAAAATTAAAATCTAGAGGAAGTTCAGGGGAGTGAAGGTAATATTACATTTGCTGGAAGCATATACACAGATGTGCCTGCAGGAAAGAAGAGGCAACATCTGTGTTCTCTACAGTCACCAGTAAGGTGAGGCAAAGGCAATTTTTAATTGAATTTACTAGGAAAATAACAAGTATATATAGGCAAGGAAAATCAGTACACTGAAGGTATAACAGGGGCAGGCACTGATCTCTTCTCTCTGGTGCCCAGTGACAGGACCTGAAGGAATGGCCTGAAGTTCTGTCAGGGGAGTTGTAGGTTGGATATCAGGAAAAGGTTCTTCACCCAGAGGAGATTGGGGATGATAACAGGCTGCCTGGGGGAGTGAGCACAACAGCAGCTTGACAGAGTTCAGGAAGTGTTTGGACAGTGCTCTCAGGCACAGGGTGTGGCTATTGGGGATGCTGCTGTGCAGAGCCAGGAGCTGGACTCAGTGATCCTTGTGGGTCCCTTACAGCTCAGAGTATTCTATGATTCTGTGGTTCTCTTTTGAGATGTGGATTACAGTGTTTTATTTTTATAGTCTTTGATACTGAAAGGAGCTCATAGGTACTGTTTTTGCTGTGTATGTTACTGCTGTTAAAAGCTTAAGAGCTGAACTATTTTCATAAACTAAAAATGGAAGAAATTTTACACAGCAGGACTACTTATAAAAATAATTTTTCTACTTTTTGGCCACATGTCTCCTGTTAATTCCTTATGGTTAGTCAAAGTGTCAATCCTACAAATAAACTAAAATATAAGCTTAGAAAATAATACAGCTTGTGTGTTTCTTTGATAAGCAAAACCATATGAAATTACACATATGATTAGATCTGCCAGTTTCTGTGGAATGACAATTTTTCCCTAACTGCCAAGCAGCAAAATAAAAAGCTATGGTACTCTGGCCTCAGCTCTGCAAATTTTTGCCAGTTTTAGCAGCCGTTTGTCACATGAAAAATCACACTGATTTTAATGGAGGGAATTCCACTATTTAGGTGCATTAAAGATGTTTTATTTCTGAACAAATTCTTCATCCAGCTTGTAAGATTATGATGTTATTTTGCATACAAGATGCAATAACTCTGATGAATTTGCTGTAAAATTATTGGGATTCTAAAATTAAGAAGAAAGTGCAGATAAGCAGATGTTTACAAATCATGCTGTCTGTAGAAGTTTTTGCTACATTTATAAACATAAAGCATACTTCTATCACTAAAGAAATAACAAATTAAATTCCCATAATTCTGTGGGTAAATTAAAATGGAACTTTTACTTTTTAAGGTTATAAAAAGATCACTGTTTTCAAGTTTCACAATAATGATGATCACATTGTTTAATAAGGCAATTTAATGCTGAAGCATGATTGCTTAAGAATAAAAAACAAGATCTGACCTCTTAAGATTTAAGAACACCTCCAAAGACTCCTAAGTATATAAATAATAAACCATAGCATCAATCATCTTGAAAATCAGCAAGGCACAAATCAAGAATTATTAAGAATAAAAAAAAATAGTTCTGACTTCCATATGACATTCTAATCCCATTTAAACTGATGGGAACCTCCTGTTACTTGAACTTAAGATTTAACCTTTTGTCTTTTTGTGTGCTTTCGAAGCACATATAGGCATTCAGATGTCAAATTGATAAAACAAATTGCTTGAAAATTATGCAGAGCATGGGGAAGTGAAGGTGAAACATAGGCAGAAAACCTGGAGAAGAAAGTTAACACTAGCATTTGATGGCTTCCGTACCTCTTCCTTTCCAACATTTTTTCTCAACGAAAGATTAGTTCATGTAACACTCCTATAACTAGGTAACTAAACAAAGTATGGGCTTATCTTAATTTTTATGGCATGCTTTACTTATAAAAACTTTACCACTTTATTTACTTTACCACTTTCTGCTGGGAGGGATAAGATGGATTCCTTTTGTATTTTATTTCAAAATTCCCAGCAGTCTTCCAGGAGCATTTTTCTTAATGGGAAGCTGGTAGTATGGGTCATGTAAAGAAGGTCTGTTACTTAGGAAATGTTCATTTGAGTGTAGTATTGCAGGCAATCTACACATCAGCTTTCAGCAAACAGTTATTGGGTGTTATGAGTGGCCATTCCATCCAGCAGCTCCAGAGCCTGACAGTTTTTCCTGGCTGCTGGATCCCAGCCTGAGGTGCCCTAAAACCTAGCGGTCTCCTTCCCAGATGATGGACATGGCAGCTGCTTTCCTGTTTAGAGGTTTGACCAGTAGCAAGGCTAAACAGGTACCCCAGAGACTCGCACACACAGACAGAGGACGTGGCTGCTCAAGCTGCCAGAGACAGGCTACTGCCGTCAGCAGCATCCACTCACACAACGCTTTCAGGAGTGATCTTACAGCCAGGTTCCCTTCCTCCTCTTCCACTGGTAAGGACTGGCATTCAGTAGTGAAAGTACACACACTTTTGTGCATCCCCCAAGCACTGGTGCGGCCCCTCTGCCCGCCCACCCTCCTGCCTGGATCCCCTTACCCACCCCATGGCTCTCTGCTCACCAGCTGGTCCCACTAGGTGCTTGTTGGAAACAGTCCCACAGGTACTCCACACTTGTGGATCCCCAAAAATATCAACATGAACTCTGCCCACCTCATACCCCTGCGGGTCCCAGAGCCACTCAGTGGCTAGTTCAGCTTGAGAATTGTGAGTGAATGCACACCCCACATACCTCATGCACACCCCTCAGTTTCTTAATGGCGCATCAATTAGAATCCGGAGGTTTTTGGCATTGTTTGTTTATCCCTTGTCTAACAGTTTGTGTCCCTGTGCTTTTGTTTATCACTTCCCCTCTCAGATTGCTATCCCCTTGAAGAGGTTCTTGATTGGATAAAGTTAATGAAGTTGATACTTTCCAAATGCCCTTCACAAACAGGCTGTGGCATTGGTGACAGTGACAGCTTGAGCTCTGTAATCTGTTTTCAAGCTACCCAAAGGCTGGGCAGGCATCTGGCTAGTTAGACAGTGTTCCTGGTCCCTGACCCCAGTTCAGTGGCAGGTTTTGCAGTGGTGGTTTAAGATGTTAGTCCAGCAGCTGTCCATCCCTGTGCTTGCCAAAGGCTTCCCTCCATTTCGGAGCAGCAGGTGTGAACACATGACAACTCCTCGGTCGCTACTGGTCATATTTTAGCATATAAACAAATCACTAATGAAGATTAACAAAGTGTTTGCTTGTTCTATTGCAATCTGCAGTAACTTTGGCCCTGGCACATCTGATTCTGCTGTTCCACAAGGGCACTGCAAGACTGAACTGAGAAGTTTTAGGCTTGGATGCAGCACGGCAAAATGCACTTCCCTTGGTGGCAACACTCATCCCTACTGAGCTAGAACATCTTAATTGATATAGGCTCCAGTCACTGTGTTAATAGCTTTGTAAACATAACTTATCTATGTGTTTCTTAATCTTTATTAGTGTTCTATCTTGCTAAATTTTTGTGAGTTTTTTAAACTGTTTTTGTTCTGTTTCCTGGATTTTCATTTGCCTATTGTAGAGAGTTCAGTGTGAGAAACATTGCACTAGATTGGAGAGCTGGTTGGTGCCAGCTCCTAGAATTTTTGGCATAACAGATCTCTATCTCAGATCTTACAATCCTTCCAGTAAAACTGAAATCCAGAATTTCTTCCTAAATAGGAAAAAAGTGAGAAAGATTGAGGAAAGTGTATGAAGAAAGCATGTAGTGCAGATAAGATGCAGAAGAGCTAGAGGCACAAAGACCCAAGTGAACAGAGAGTTAGTGGGACTTGCAGTAGTGCATGACTTGTTCTCAAACCTCCTCAAGGATTTTATAATCTGCAGTGTACTATGTGTTGGAAATTGCATTTTTTAAGAGATGCTAAGACCCAATTCTTTCATGTGTATCAACAGTAAATAAAATCTTACTCAAATGAGTAGCTCCGGTCTATTCCACTTGAACTGTTTGCAATAGAAGTAATGCATCTTGGCATCTCTAAGTGCCCCAGAACAATTTCTTTGAGCTACTGTAATACTCCTACATTGAACAGACTGTGGTTCACAGCAGGATTTCTCCTGCAGTGTGGTGATATCCCAGATGAGTCACAGCAACAGCATCTAGTCCAGCCAGCAAAATACTGATTATGGCAAGAATAGCTGCAACTACAGGCAGCAAATCTGTGTCCTCAGTTCAAGAATATGTCTGCATTTCAGCTTGAGGTTGATGCTATGTCTGTTTTAATTCCTTTATTACAAAGGGAAGATGTTTTAGCTTGTCTTTGTTGAGCTGGGGTTCTTTTTCCCCAGCTCAGCAGATATCCTGAGAGTATGTAGACCACAGGTCTGTAATGCAGCTGTGAATTTGATGACAGCACAGCAACAGATGTTCTGTATTTGAATTCATTTTCAGATGCTACTATTTTGATAAACAGCATTCAGGGACTTTTTACGTTGTTGCCTAAGTGTTTTCTAATTTGGCATTATGGAGTGGAATGTTGAATTCTGAGACTAGAGAAAATTATAAGTTATGATGGCTTTATCATCAACACAGATGAATTGAATAAGTGAACAATATGAACATTTGTGCAAAAGTAACTGTATATTTCAAAAATTCAATGAGCACCAGGAAAACAAATGTTTTCAGGGACAGACGTCTTGTTAATTTCTAGATTTTTGGGCTAATCCAAGGCTATTGTATGGATGCTTTCTTCTTATGAGTAAAAGCTTCATACTGGGCTTTTTGTTTCTTCTGATATCTTTATTTTTTTCGGTTCAGGTATACTTATTGTTGCACTGCAGAGATCTTACTTAATTTCTCATAGCACTTCCACAGTTACATGTGAATGAAACAGCTTCTGAGTGAAGGAAATCAGCTATCTTGGGAACTGCTAAAGGTTTCCTAGCAGGGAGTGTAGGGAGTGCAGGATTCAGTCAAAGTCATCGTGAAGGACCTGGACCCATCTGTGGAAGGTCTGCTTCATAGCTTAAGTGTGCCTGTTTAGGACATCTGGCTGTTAACATAACAGTTAGACATGGAAATTTAAGGAGTTACTTGATGGAGACATAATGGTGATGGGAGAGAGATTTGATCACTCCCAGTTCTGCCTTCTGGAGTTGACGTGAGACTTGCCATTGCCTTCCAGCAGCAGTCCATTACAGCCATAAGAGATTTGGAGATCTGACCTTACTGTGGGACGAGGACAATTGGATTTGGCCTTGAGAAGTTAAGAAGTTTGCTGCAATGTCTGGACACCTCTATGAAATTGTTCTGACATGCAGCAAAGAAATTTCAAGTATGCATTTTTTATTTTGGTTTCTTTCCCTGCCCATATTTTTTCCCACCATAATTTTTCCTCACAAATTTGTCTTCTAAAACTAATTATTTTCAGCTCTCTAAAAGATGGTTCATTTGGCTGCTGAATTTCTAATTGTGGCTTTTAGCATGTGATCTTTGGAATTAATGGAAAGTTAATGGAGCTGGGTCTGTGAACAACTTCTAAGACACTTATGGAAGATGACGGAAAAGGTTAATATAAAAATGAAAGGAGGTTGCATTGAAAATATTTAGGTGTCTGCAAACATCAGAAGTTGTAAAATCCATGATGTGGGATATGAATATTTGACTAGGTGAACTATGGCTGCTAAGGCTTGCCCTCTTCTTTGCTTTTAGTCTTTCCTTGGCATTTTGACTGGAAACTGGAATTTGGTATTTGCCTTTTGGTGGGCGGCATCGTGCAGTAATCATGAAGTCTCTTCCCAGGAGACATAAATATTTTATTTTTCATTGTCACTTTTAAGGCTGGCTGTTAGGACAGTGCAAATAGTTCTGAAGTACTTTTAGCTTCAATCTGTATTATTTGTATATTAAAGAGTAGTAAAGGAGATAATGTACAGTAGAAATCAGTGTCTAATGTCAGTTTCAAATGCTAGACTTCTGAGTGCTCCTGAATATGTTAACACTTTTATCTCTATTTTTTATATTGCTGTATAATAAATCTTTTACAAAAACAGTCTAAATGACCACATTAAAAAGAGAACCTGCTGTACAAAAATATTGGCAGATACACAAAGTTAAGAAAAATAAAATGTGTCCTTTGGCTAGCTGCTCTCAGTTGTTCCTGAAACAAGTAAAACAAGGAATAGAAAATACTTGAAAGTTTGTTTTTATTTTAATTAGCTATGTTTAAATTCTAAGCATGGATTCAAAGCTTCATCAAGGTGTTGGCCTTGCTGTGAGTTGGAAGACTCATGGGTAGGCCTGAGGATGCAGTGTAACCAACTTCCTCTCCTGATGGTGTATTTGTAACAGTATGTGAGGTGGGGGGACTGAGGGAAACATGGGAGTTTGGGATCGTGAGTTTAGCCATGGCTTTTCACCTGTGATGAGCAATGGCATCTGTTGCCACCATCTGTTCTGTTTCACTGCTTATCTTGCCATGTGTGATACCAGGCAGGGAGCCCTAAAAAGGGGAAAAAGGGGTCACTTAGTGAAAGTAAAATGAATGCTGCTCGTAAGTCCCCGGGCAACAGTTGGAAGGATATGTGTGGTCTTTTGCCTGGCAGAGAGGAAGATGCAACAGGATACTAAAAATGTGATTAATGTCTTGCAAGCAAGTTTTCCTAACTGAGCTTCTATCCAGGATAAGTGCTATGTTGTCTGACAAATACTGTAGAGAAAATAAAGTTCAGAAACTCCATCACCCGTAGAGAATATCCATTTGGTGGAGCTTCCTGATTTAAAATAGCTTTGCAGCTACTGTTCAAAAATCTTTCTTCATAAAACCAGCAAGCAGGAATATGTAGAAGTTTTGGCAACCAAGAGTAGATTTCAGTGAGAGAACAGTGGGATACATTAAGGGAAAATAACTGGTCGCTGCAATAAACATCTTCAGCTTTTCTAATAAATCTACTCGATTTGGGCAGCAGCTTTTTAGCTCTTGGCAGGCTTGTAGGATGTTCTGTAGCAAAGACAAGAATTTGGAAAACCTCAGGGGGCAAGCCTGGCTGCAGTCTGTGACAGCTGGTAATGTATGAATCTAAAAATGGTGTGAGTATTTTTTAAAAGTTTCTTACGAGCAGCATAATTTGTAGAGATCAGAACCACATTTTATAAATAGATATTTTTTCAATCAGATGAATTTCAGTTCTAGATGAAGTGTGTCTTTCTTTCGACAGGGGTTGTGTGATTTATGACTCATTCTGTACCTGAAATATTTTGGTTAAAGAAATCACTTTTACGTGTGAAACATTTCATTCCGACTCATATTATTGACAGTAATATGAAAGAAGAGTTGCTGTAAAGTTTCTTTCATCATGTATTTATTTAATCATTGTTGGAAATTAGAAAGAGGATGGAGCCAAAATACAGGATATACTACATGTATATCAGAACAGCAGTTTTGCTAATACAAACCCTTTACAGAAGATGCAGTAGAGATTAAAAAAGTCACGATCCCTCTATGGGCATCCCTACCACATTCAGCAGACAGGTTTGGCTAAAGTAAGAAAAATTGAAAACAAAAGTTGAAACAACCAAAATATTTTTTGAGTGTTTGGAAAGTGAAACTTTTTTTTCCCCTCACAGAAGGATGTATTTAGTCAAAATTTGCTCTGAAAAGTAACTTTTTAAACTGGTAATGACACACAGAAAAAAAGTGTTATTTGACCTAGAATTAGTTTTGCTTGCTTAAGACTTTGCTAAGAAAGATAAAAGCTATTTATATTCACATCTAAACAATTCTCCATATTGTTCCATTTTGCAATCACTCCTGGGGTACCAGGCCTAGGCAACTAAAAATTCAGAATGCTGAGTTGGTGCACAGGTTGCTGCATATCCTCTAGAAATAATAATATTTTATTTTAGAAAGCTAGCACTGTTAGAAAAATTTTTTTCTTGCATGCTTCATTTTCTCATTATAGTCCTCACATTTGTGTAGCTTCCAAAATATGGTAGTGTGTGTGAAAGGAGTGTGTCAGAATATCCACACAGTAATCTTTTAATTGACAAGTGAAGGTCTCTCATTCTGTAAGTCAGTGCAAATTTTGCAATTCATGTCAGTAATTAGGATTTCATGCAGTGCTGTCACAGCCATCTTGATTTTTTGACTCAGCCATCATACCTGATTTATTGTTTTTCAGTCATGTATCAGAATTTTAGATTACATTCCATAATTGTGGAATGAAAAAATGTTTTGGCAATGATGTGAGAAGTCTTGGAAAGCTGAAACAATTAGAAATTGAATGAAAAGACCTACCTTTGCTCCATACTGAGAGGACACATCTGTAAATTTGTGTTCTCAAAATTCGAGATCTCCTCACCAGTATAGTTATTTGGTATTCATAATTCTGTTTTTTGGGAGAGGAGCAACTTAAAATCACAGATTCACAAATTCAAAGAATATTCTAAGTTGGAAGGGACCCACAAGCCTCATTGAGTCAAACTCTTTAAGTAAATGGCCCTTTAATAAAATTTTGTATTCCTTGCACATCTAAAACTTCCACAGAAGCCAATCATAGTTTTAGATGCAGTTAAAAATGTAGGACCAGAACTATAAATGTAGGTGATTTTTTTCTAATTTAGTTTAAATAAATTATGCTAAATATAATCCCACAAGACATTTCCAGAAAGAATTTTACTTGCCTTACAAATGACAACAAAAGTTTTTGTTGAGAATTGGGCACCAATAAGAGTTGCATTTGCTTAGCCATAAGTCTTTGAAAAATCTTCTGATACACAGCAGGTAATTTCAGAGATAAAGAGAAAAGGAGAGAGAAAAATTGTCTCCATTTCTCCGCCTTCTATTTGGAGATAATTAAGTTCAGAGGTTCTGAAGGAACATTTGACTGTGTTCCAGGATGGCCTCCGCACCAGAAAATGAAATTAATCAGTCATTGCTATATTAAGTGAAAATGAATTAGTTGAAGACAAAACACTGTACTTTCATTAGTCATGTCAGGATGCAGATGTGAAGATATATATCTTTGCATAAATGTTCACAGAAAAACAACATAATTAAATTCACTATTGAAACAAACTAATTAAATTCACTGCTGTTATGCAACAGATATTCTCTTAAGCATATAATATTTGGCTTACAAGAGTAAGCAGTAGGTTCTTTATCTGTGTTTTGTCTTTGATGATAGGAGAATTTAATTCTTGTTAATCTGGGGTGCCTGGATTCAGGCAGTGACTCAGGAAGACATCTGTGTTTATGCTTAGCACAAACAGTCCATCTAAATCTCACTGGCTGCAAGTTTTTCTTTTGTTTTAATAATGTTTCCCTGAGGAGTACAGTATGCAATCTGATCTCACAGTTTTAGAACTGTCCCTCGAGATGGTTCCAATAAGACCACTTTTGTCCAATGGCTAGAAGTGAAACAAAAAGTTTTGCTTTACATATTTTCATGGAATTTCACAAATTAGTGTCAAAGCAACTTTCACTGAGCATTTGCTTTAATTTCTGAAATGTATCTGGTAACAGAAAACACTTGAAAATCACCTGTTAACTAAAAATTATTCAGAATTGAGAATATTTGAATGGAGAGAATGCAAAGTAGGTGAGTGGCAGTGATGTACACAACCTGTTGGGCAAGAGTTGTGGACTCTGCACAGCTTGGAAAAGAACAGCAGATCACAGAGTCTCTGCCCCACAGAGAGCACAGTCCTACATATACCTCTTCAGATATCCTTCAGTCATAGAATTGTTTAGGTTGGAAAACACCTTTAAGATCATCCAGCCAAGAGTCCAGAGTTAATCTAAGTCTGCCAAGTGCACCAATAAACCATGTCCTTAACTGCTACATCTTCACATCTTTTAAATACCTCTAGAGTTGGTGATTCAGCCACTTCCCTGAGTAGTCTTGTTCTAATGTCTGACAACCCTCTTGGTGAAGAAGTTTTTCCTAATATCCAATGTAAACCTTTCCTTATGCAGCTTGAGGCCTTTTCCTCTCATTCTGCCACTTGTTACATGGGAGAAGTGGCTGACCCCCAGCACACTACAACCTCCTTTCAGGCAGTTGTAGAGAATGATAAGGTCACCCTGAGACTCCTTTTCTCCAGGCTAAAATCCCCAACTCTCTAAGCTGCTCCACATAGGACTGACTTGTGCTCTTCAGGACTCCATTTATGCTGTTTGACAGAAGCTGGGAGTAGAAGGCTCTGAGAAACAGGATTTAGAATGGCAGTAAGAGAATTTCATAAGAATGGGATTAATCCCTAGATTTTATATTTGCTTTAAGAACAGCTTTAAGGAGAGAATATTTTAAAAATAATCAAAGAAACATTTTCACTCAACTGGGGAAGCCTTATGAGGAGTGGCTGAGGTCACTTTTTTCGTTCAGCCTGGAGGAGACTGAAGGGAGATCTCATTGTAAGCTTCAAAATCCTCATAGGAGGGGAAGCAGAGGGGCAGGCACCAAACTTTTCACTCTCATGACCAGTGACAGGACTCGAGGGAATGGCCTGAAGTTGTGCCAGAGGGGGTTTAGGTTGGGTATTAGGAAAGGATTCTTCACCCAGAGAGTGGTTGGGCACTGGAACAGACTCCCCAGGAAAGTGGTCACAGCAGCAGCCTGACAGAGTTCATGAAGAGTTTGGACAATGCTCTCAGGCACACAGTGTGACTCTGGGGGAATCCTGTGAAGGGCTAGGAGTTGGACTCAGTAATTCTTGTCAATGATTCTTGAGTCTCTTCCAAATCAGGATGTGCTATGATTCTCTATTTGTAGAAGTTATACTGAATATTGACATTATACAAAGCATAGGTTTCTTTTAAATTTTGTATGAAGAGGACTGTGTTGAGGGGCCAATCTCAGTGTTTCAGTATGGCAGACTGTTTAGGCAAAAAAATCTTACATAATTTGTTGATTAATATATTTATTTTCTGTTTGTATAAGCAAATAATCTTGAATGCATGGTTATATTCAGTAATGTAGTACTTGTGTAATCATTTGATGATCATTTGATGCTAAGTCCACAAATTACATACACTGCTGACAAGAGCTTTTGAATAAACTATTGCTGCTGCCTATATATGATGGCAATGCATTGTAATAAATACTATTTTCTATGTACATGTATGATATATTATTATTTTTCCCCCTCCACTGTAATTTTCTACAGGAAACTTCTTCAGAAGTTCACAGGTGGGCTGTGAACTACAAGGAAGCATTTTTTCAAAGAGCAAAATTGAAAGACTTTAATCCTTTCAGCAAAAGACTGGTAAATCTTTGATAGTAATTTTGCTAACACCTTATGTATTAATATGCTTGTTTTTTATACTCACAAACACACCTCCCTGCTGTATAAAGCCTACTGTAATTTAAAGGAAGAACTACTGAATTTATGCATCATTTAACATATTTTAAATCTACTTTTTATGTACAACTCAAGACCCCAAGCAGACATGGACTGCTGAAATAAAGAGTGAAAAATGCAAAGATTTTGTCCCAAAATAATGACAGGGTGATTCCTATAGACACATTAGGGAAGCGAATAGTATGACCTCTGTTGCCTTGTTTGATACAGTTTTTCTTCTTTTTGCATTGACAGAGACTGTTAGGCAGTAAAGCCCTATTGATCTACAGACAGCAAAGGTAGGAATTCATCAGTTAAAAGCTTGTCTGAAAATCTAAAATCCAAGTCGTTGTAAGGCTAACATATGGGGAGAATAAGGCAGAAACAAGGAAGGAACAGCTGCCCTAGGGAAGCAGTTATAACTTAATTTCTTGGTGATTAGTAAATAGGAATTTGAAGACTGTGTTGTAGGGTCAGAGAAGAAGAGCCATGGCCCAGGTAACAGATTGAATCTGGAAGATCTAGTGCTCAGATGCTTAAAGAGGAACTTTATTGTAATTGTAGGTTCAGAGCCTAAAAACTCTCAAAACCTCCTAAGTAATTGGGGACCTCAGTTTCCATTTCAAAATAAGATTCTCAGGTAATTTCTGAAAAATATTCTGAATTGCTTTTCAAAATTTTGCCCTCAGCTTTTTTATGCATTAATTGCTCCATAAAGAGGAAATGCATATTCAACTTTAAGAAGTGGTTAAATTCTACTGGTGATAATCTGATGATGATGTCATTTTTATAGCTATATTCCTGAACATGACTTTGTTGTGATAATGACTAAGAGTAGGTTTTGGTATGATGGGATCTGGTTATGATTTTACAGTAAGAAGCATGAGTCAGTACTTTTTAGCTCAGAATAGCATCTCTTTCTTACCCCTTCCATGAGCCAGTAGAGTTAGCACTGAATGGATTTAATCTACTTACTTTATCCATGAAATAAAGGTTCTCAACCATTGAGCTGTAATGCAACCACATGTGCTGTCAAGAGAAAAGGATAAGAATAAAAATGTTGAGAAGAATATATTCCTTTTGCAGCCCATACAAATCTTAATCTGTAAATCCTTCGTCAAAAACACAGGTTGCCCTCCCTTTGCCTTGTTCTTACTGCCCCTGTTCCTTTTACAGCAACAGGTTTCTGTGATTACAGTTTCAGTGAAGTACACGAAGCTGATGTGGGGCATATGGTTAATCAGTGGTAAATCAGTGATGCAAATTGTGAACAGCACTCATTGTGAAGGAATGGGAATGGATAAACATATCCTGCACTGCAGAAAATCAGAACAGGATTGGATTAATCAGCCCAGCATGTATTAGGAGGAGGCCAGGGCAAGCCCTATTCATTTGAATTTCAGCTTGTCACAGCTCTCCAAGCCAGAGTGTCTGTAATTAAATAAAAAAATCAATGTTAATGCTCAGCTGGGTCACACAGCTCAAATCAGAAGATAATCAGGAAGTGATGGAAAATTAAAGGTTTCATATAAATATTCTGTGGGCTGTACTTCACTTTGCTAATGTTCTTCAGTACTGTTTTTCAGAACAAGTGTTACATGGTGGTGTGATGCAATTAGAGCTGTTTGACACTTAGCAAGGACAGGTGTCCCTATGCTTATTTGTGAATGTAACAACAGTAGAATAGAATAGAATAGAATAGAATAGAATAGAATAGAATAGAATAGAATAGAATAGAATAGAATAGAATAGAATAGAATAGAATAGAATAGAATAGAATAGAATAGAGAAGGGGTGTGGTGTTGTAGCATGCATGAATTGTTGCATCATGCATGGATTGCACATTTTCAAGCTAGAAAAAGATGGCACACAAAAGATGGCTCCATTTCTAGCCAACTCTCAGAGCTTGCAGGACTTGTGGCTTTTAGAGTGACATGGATGTCCCAGCAACTCTAAAAGCAGTTTATGTGATGCCATGGTCCTGCTTTAGGAGTTGCATGACCTGCATCATACCTCAGATGGAAAGAAAATTAGAATCTTCTTACAGATACTGATCCTCTGTGAGCGGGATCACATGGGGTATTTATGGCACCAGGGGATGCTGATGCTGATGATGTCATTAACATCTGTTAATGATTAATGACTTGTTGAAATGAGTTGAGAGGAAGCTGCAAAAATGGTCAGAGGGTTGGAGCACCCCTCCAATAAATGCAGGCTGAGAGAAGAGAAGGCTCTGGGGAGTCCTTGTAGCACCTTCAGTACCTAAACAGAGCCTACAGGAGAGCAGGAGAAGGACTTTTTACAAGGGCATAAAAGGGCATAGGGCAAGGAGAAATTGCTTTAAACTGAAAGAGGATGGGTTTAGATTAGATATAAGGAAGAAATTATTTACTATGAGGATGGTAGGCTCTGGAATTGGTTATTCAGACAAGTTGCAGATTCACCATCCCTGGAAGTGTTCAGAGTTGGGTTGGATGAGGCTTTGAGCACCATAATCTACTGGAAGATGTCCCTGTCCATAGCAGGGTGGTTGGAACTAGATCTTGGAGGTCACTTCAACCCAAACTGTTCTGTCAATCTTAGATGATAACAAAAATGCTCTTTAGTCACATTTCTATAATGATTTTAATACAAGTGAGAATATTTTATCAAGAAAAATTCTTCATGCAAAGGAGTCTTTTTTGGGAAGACCTATGAGCTGGAGAAGCAGTAATTTCTTCCAGGCTAGTTTAGAGATCTGTCTCACTAGTCCCAAAGCAGGCAGTCACATCTGGGTTTGTCTTCTAAGGTCCTGCCTCCATATAATGTGCACACACAAACTTCCTGCAAAATGGGTCCATTATTTTGCTGCTCAAATGGGGATTTTTCAGGCTAGATTTCTGGATCTACATGTTAATTTTGAACTGAAAAGTTAGGAAGAGTGCACAGCAGTTGGGTTTGTGTTTGGATATTTAAGTCAGCTTAAATAAAGCAGTTCCTAGTATTGTCTCCCTCCTTTCAGCACGTCTGGCAGTGATGAGCTGAGTGTTGTGCTCCTGTTATGGCAAAGGCATGTAGTAACAGCCCTTGGGAAACCATCAGAGTCAATATTGTCACTGACTGTTCCTAGGATGGGGAAGTCTCCTTCTGTCTGAGTGGCACAAGGCTGCCACATGTTATCAGTAAGCATGTAATAGAGGTCTACTATACAAGCATCTTTCTGTAGCTTGGAAAATGTGACTTGGAACCATATGGAGGTGGACTGTCCACGTGAAAAATCTAGACACAGCATTTAATCGATCTGAAGTGCTCAGGGTGTTTGTTCATGGTTGCAGTTTGCAGCAGGATCCTTCAAAGATCCTGAATAAAACATTGCAACAAATAGACATTTGCCAATATTAACAACAACAAAAATACCAAATGGTCTATCCTGTTTTCTGAGAGTACAGAAATTATATTTCTAATTATGTAGTAGGCAACTTCTGAATTTAGCTTTCAGTGGCTACAGCAGAAATGTTGAGTGCCCTCTGTTCTGACCCATTCTTTCACCCACTCATCAACTTAGCTGTGAAAAATTGCCAAAGGCTTGTGTTGAACTTTTCCTCAAATTCAGTTACTTGAAAGGCAGAAGCATAAAAGAGTTTGCAGGAACCTGGAATGCTCTCAGTTGGGATGTGCCTCTCCTAGAACCACACCCTGAGATGTCAAGGCAACCTGAGAAGCCACATGCATGTGTTTCAGGGCAGCCTGGTGGTGTAAAGTGTCTGAGGCTGGGGGGTTATGACCCACTCTGTCTGATGGTGGCTGTGCTAGCTGTCTGTACTGAACAAGCATAGAGCAGTCCATGACTTCTGAGAGGACTGCAGCAAGCCTTCTTGCTTCTTGCTGGTGTCTTACTGATACCCTAGGATAAGGAAAATGAAAGAGTAAATGAGAAGCCTAAATGAGAAGTCTAAATAAAGCACCAGTGAAGTGATTATTTTGGCCTCTGGGCAGGTGATAGTAGATCCTTTCTATAGAGAAGAATGGTGATGTGATGTGAAAGGAAAAGGAGAATCTTGTTCTGTAAAATCTTGTCCTCCAGCTGAACCTGGAGGATGTGATCAGCTGCCAAATCTGCCAGAAGCTGCATGTGTATCTGACTAGTTAACTCCCACAGACCTTACGTATTTCCTACAAATCAAACAGTTCTCTAACCAGATGCTTTTTTTACTTTCCCTTTTGATTTTATTATCATCTGTCATGTTTTTTCATTGCTTGCATAGGTATCTTTGTTGGTTTGCTTTTTTTCTTGCTTTCTAGCATGTTTGCGTTTCTTACCTTAATTTTTTTGGCATATGCCTTGGTTAAATTACATTCTATGTCTGACATTCCAGGCTGTTTGTGCATAGTTGCATGATCTGGTTCATCTTTCTGCATGCTCCTCTATCTCTTTATTCACTTTGTGTGGTCCTCAGTGTTTGCAGCTCTATCAGCCACTATTTCAAATGTCAAGCTCAGTTCATGAGCTCAGTTTTACAGAACTTTTTTCTTTGATATTTACTCTGCTAATTCTTGGGCACAGTTTGAGAAAAAACCCAGTTGTCCTTTTACTTTATCAGGTATCTGGTTTACTGTACTGTTACTGCACTTCTTTCATTGCTGTTAAAGTAGTAATTACTTTATTCACATTTTAGTCACATAATGAACTTGAACTCTTGTATAAATACATACATATGCACACTAATCTAGCTCTCCAACCCATTTACTTTACCCATGTTTTTCTAGGAAGGGCCTTTTTGGCAGACTCAAAGCCCTTGAGGTTTTCATAAGGAAGTGGAAGAGCTCAGTGCCTGTGTTCAGAATCAGTGCACTATGACAATATCTCACAAAATTGGAGACTGGTTGCACTTCAGGCATGCTCTGGTTGGAATAATCTGGCCAGTCCCAACTGTTCCATAATGTCTGCTATATTTTAAAGCTGCCTCTTACTCCATACTTACATTAGCACTGCTGCTGTATTTCCTCTAGGAGGAACATGAGTTGAATTGTGACCTTTGAACACAACTGTGAGAAAAGAGGAATCATAAATAAAGATTTGTTAAAAAGTGTTCTGGTTACTTTCTGTGAGTTTTAGTGAATGCCTTCAAATATGGATAGATAATTTTAGTGTTGCTTTTACTTGTTGCTTTAACTGCTTAAATAAATCTATTTGAAGTAATTTGGTAATGTGTTGCTAGCCTTCTACTGAAAAAGTAATTAGCTGGTGTCATTGTATTTCACTGTTTCCCCTACACTCTGAACTGAAAACTTTATGTGAGCTGCTGACAGCTTCCTGTAGCTACACTTTCAGCTTAATCTTCTCCCAATTTCTTCATCCTATTTTTACACGAGTTGGCAGTTTTGCAGTAGTTTCCTAAAAGAAAAAAGAGTAACCCATACTGTATCTGTTATCATTCTGTAGTCTGCTAAGTTTTACTGACCCTTGCTTTCTTTTCTCTTCAGCAATGTGTTCAGAAATTTGACTAAATGTTTAGACATACCAGACTGACTGATAGCTACAAATGTTCTGTGATTATCTGAGAAGATTCTAAAGCTAGAAATTTAAATTTTACACTAACTGGAAAAAACTGACTATATTTACAGTCTTTTGGACTTTTAACTTCTTGTTGGAATCATCTCTTAATTGTTTGTGCTGTCTATATTTGTATCACAGATCAACAGTTTTTAACAAGGTGCCTCAAACAATCATGGTTATGCATTCACTTTAGTTTAAATGTGCCTAATTTCTAAGTGCTTGATTCTGAACATTATACTGGCTTTGTGTAAGTCAGGAGAACATTCATTAAGTTGAACTGATATTTATCTCTTTAATTAACAATGACTAAATCCAGGCTAAAGCAAAGTAAGTAAAATATTAATGGCATGAGGTGATGTAACAATAAAGTAAATGAGGACCTCAAGGAGCAAAAAAATTACTGCAAGTCTTTGTGAAGAAATTGCAGCCTATAATACATGCTAATAATAGTTTGCATCTCCTCCTAAATTAAAATATTAGCTAGCATCAGTCAGTGTTGACATCTGTCATGATCACACGAGTCAACTGAGATAATGTTTTAAATTACATGGGCAATTACAGGGTAGGTCAAATATGTTAAAACACAGATATATAGACTTACAAATGGAGGGCACTGAAAATGCACAACACACCAGATAAGCCAGCATGTTATCAGCAATGCATCCATTAATAGGTCCTTAACTAGGGCACCATGCCTTAGCTAGCATTGCTGTTGATCACTCCTCATGTGCTAGAATTATTCTAATTTTCCTAAGGCCTGGCAGCCTCCTGTTCCACAGGCTCTCTATTAGGAACTCAGTCTTACTGGAACAACTGAAGGGAGGTGGTTTTCTGCAAAACAGCAGGTCAGTAATATGCTGATTTATAAAAAGTGAAGTAAGAGCAATTCAGCCATATATCAGAGGACTTGGTCCCATGGATGAGCTGTGTATGTTTAAAATGGAGAGCAGCAGTATGGAGTGTAGGTGTCTGAGGTGAGGGAGGCAGACCTTTTAAGGTTCACAAGTTATGTGCTGTGTGTGAAGTCCCCTGTGTTTACAACACTCGGACATTCTGGAAGCAAGTAGAAGTGAGGAGGTAGCAGTTATTCTGTTCTGTTTAGCTGACCTTTCTTCATGTACTACCAAGGAATTGTTTGGCTTTAATCCCCAAAAATGTTCACAGATTCTTGATGGTAAAAGAAAAAATGGAGTTTTTATGCAAGTCATGTATCCTGTGTACGTGAATTCTGCTGCCAAAGCTTAAGATTCAGTTCCATAAATTTGGCCCACAGTGTTTCAGCATGTCTTTCTCTTAGTGTCTCACTGCTCATAGATTACTTTGCTCCCAGTGGGTTCCTTCTGTTCATAGTACCTTTAGTTTTGGGTTCTACAAAGAGAGTGGTTATTATAATACAAGTGGTAACAGAGCTGTTTACAATTACAGAAGAAATTGTTTGTGATGGATAATTTGCGTAGCAGAAGTGGCTTCATATTTCAACATTTCTGTTGTTTTACTCATGTAAAATAGTAATCTGTGTCTTGAAACTGCTGCTCTTGTGTGTACTTTGTAACTTGTGTTTACCCATCAATAGGCTAAGTAGCAGTGTGGATGCTTACAGGTTCTGTTGATGCCCCCATGTGGATGTCTGGCAGGATCATTCTAGTCTGTAGTTGAAGACATAATTGAGGTTTACTGTTAACTTACTAATAGTTTATTTCTCTGTCATCCATAAATGGATAAAAATGTTTGACTGTGTGGTAGACCAGAATTATTTTTGAACTATGCTTTCCATTCTCTGTGAAAGAGTACTTGACTATCCCTTTTTGTATCCAGCATTTGAAACTATTGTTGACATACTGGAAATAGCATCATACTAACCAGTTTGTTTATTTTTGTGGGATTCTTGAGACCCAAGAAAATTTTCACTCCATTATTAATGTCCTAATAATAGCTGTGATATAATGATAGCTATATGATTGATTTGCTAACAGAGGATAACCTAAACCTCATACACTGATTTTTCTGCCACTGTGATGAAATACAATGGCATTGTAATTGAGAGTCCACCTGTACCTCTGAATCACCAAAAATTAGTGTTAAGATGCTGGAACTGTCTGTAGATGTGACAGCTCAGGTACTGTGACCTTGCTAGTGATAACAACAGAGACCTTAGGAGGAGCTGATCTGTGTTGTTGCCTGGCAGAGTAGATTAACTTGCATGAAGCTCTGCAGTGTAAGAAACATCCTAATGCTGACCCGTATTTTCAGAAGAGATTTCAGAAGGAAATGACAGACATGGTGAGTGTAATGATAGCTTGGGCCACAGTTGTGCCATGGCAAATGTTTCTCTTGGCCATATAAGCACTCACACCTTGTGACTGGGGTGCTGAGAGACCCCAAATTCCAGTTCTCCTTCTAAAGACCCCTTGCATGGACTTTACAATGATGTAGGAAGAAGTTCCCTGCTGGTGGAAGGGCCTCGCACTTGGGACACCTCAATTCCTAGACAAGTATCTCTTTCCACTGTAATTTAAATTTAAGTATCTCTTGCCAATGTAATTTAAAATTACATTGCCAGGGTTAATGGACAAATAGGGCTAGATCTGTGGCTTTCACAGTTGCTTTTGAGCACTTAACATAATTTTTGTACCTCTATTAATCACTGAGATCTTCTAATGCAACTGCGCAGTATAGATAAGTACTCTTCAGAGTTAGATTCTTGCGTTATTTATGTTTAAAAAATTGGTGCTAGGTCTTTTGACAGTAAACACAGCATGCTACCTTCTGCTCCTTTGAGTTTGTGTGTTTTATAGAACAGGAAGTATTTTCTAAGTCAGGGTGAAAGAGCTGCTCAGACATCTTAGTTGTGGAGCAAATAGATTTGATTTCATATCTAATATGGGTATTACTTAAGCCTTCTGTGAAATACCTACTCCATTTTGTTCCTGGTACTATTTGATCTTAGAGTCATTGGACTTGTATGCAGTGGGAAATTACAATTGTTAGAACCTGTGAATTAACTTGATTAACTGAGCATGTAGTGCAGATAAGGACATTTGTTTGGTGTTTGGTCTTGAGAGCTGCTTGCTTACACATAGTAGGTGTGTGTCCAGGCTGGAGATTTTGTCTCTGACTAAATCAAGTAACATATTGCTAGTTAAGCTGGATGATATGGGAGTGTAAAACTGTAGCCAGAGCACCCCAGCGTTGCTGTGCTTTTACCCCCACACCAAATGTCAGTCACTGTCTTATTCAAGATTTTTTGTGTAAGAATTGAAGAACCAACAATCCTAGGGCTTCAAAATGAAGGTATTTCCTAACATTTCTGATCTTGTTTCATGTTTGGTTTTTATTAGGAAACTAAGCTTGTCTGGCATGCTAAACCCTGAAGTGTTTAGTCATGCTTTTCCTTTGCAGTAGACGACAGAGAACAAATCCTTTACTCTGCTTTTGCACATTCAGTCTTTCATAAACATCTAGAGACCTTTATAAAACTTATTTCATGACTTGTGGTTGACAACTGGTCTCTGATCTGCATTGTGTGAACTTGCTTCACAATTTAGATTAGTTCTGTGCATTTTGGATTTCAGTTTTGGGGTTGATAGGCTATAGTATTACCTTAAAATTTTCACTTTCTTCTAAAAGAAGCTCCTTTTTTTTCTTGGTGATGTCTAAAAGATAAAAACAAAAAAAAAACCCCAAATTAAAATAAATACATAAATATCTGCCTGCTTCTTTTACACATTTTAAATTAGTTTGTGCTTATAAAGTGATTATTTTCAATGAAATGCTTTACTTTCTCTTGATACAGAAAGCGACAGATTGCATGGCATAAAAGGTTTAAAATAGTTTACTATTCTCACCTGTAGACATATATTAACCAGGATTTCTATTCACTGAATCTGAACGCTAATAATTTGAATTGATGAAAGTATCTAAAATAATTATGAATATTTGGCTAAATAGCCAATATCTGCTTCCATTTGATTTTCGCTAGAAAATGGGTTTAAACAAACTAAAGTGCTGAAGTAGCTTGGAAACAGATTTTGTCACTTCAGTCATTAAGGGCAGTTGTCACCTTGCTCAGTTTAGGCTAAAAAAATCCTAGCTTTTTTTTAGTAGAGAAACTCTGACAAACTGGATAATGAAAGAAAATAAAAGCAACAGTAAAACCTTGTTATCCAGTTTTTATTTTTCTGTGTGCATATTCTGAGGATTTTTTTTTCTTCTAGGAAGAAAATTTTAAAATTTTACTAATCAATTGCATTTTAAAGAACTTTTCTTCAAATAGTATAAAGCTACTTGCCATTTTTGTTTCCCCAGTCTTTTTTTAGCTCCTTGTTTTTTGCTGTTAGTCTGTAATAGGTTTTGGAACAAGATGTGATGTATATGTGCATAGGAAGTGGAAATTTTTATGCATAAGTAAAGAAGTTATAGGTGCACACTTCCAAAAACAAGTTAATAGCTCTGAATTTACTGATAGTTTAATACAGTGGATACAGAGGTTATGTAAGCATTCCACAGATAAGTACATGCAGTGCCTGAGATCTTGTGTTTCTTTAGTTCATCATCTAAGACTTTAACTAAAATGGTGCAGCTAGAGAGAGACGGACAGCTGGTAATTCAGGACATCACACATGACAATGGTGGGACAAGTGGGTGTATGCTGTGTGAGACAGGTGTTTTGTGACCTGAGAACATGTTTGGTTCACTGTATAATGACTGGGAAGCTGTTCCAGACACAGGAGACCTTGGCAGCCACCTCGTGTTTCATGAGTTTTACCTTAGTAAAATCCATGACTTCTCTAGACTCACACCTGCTCTGCTGCAGTGTGCCAGTAGACATAGCTGTGGATGGAACAAATTTAAAAGTGAGTTCAACTGGGCCAGGCAAAAACTGGCAGACCAAATCTAGGCCAAGTCATAGAGCAGCGTCTTGAAAACAAAATATAGAAACTCAGGTTCCTTCTTTCCCTCTTTGATGTGTGTTCTGTGCTTTTGTGAGTAGCTAACGAGCTCTGTGTAATGCTGCCAGTATTGAATGTTGCTGATTTTGCATAGAATTACAATATATGACCCACTGAAAAGATCAGGCTGAAGGAGAAATAATAGCAAAGAGGATAAGCAGCTCAGGCATTCATCTTTATGCAGTACTGCTGGGTGTTCACCTTACATTTGACCTTGGCATAATAGTTGGAATAATTAACGTATATGGCAGATACTGTAAGTGATGAAGTAATTCAAAAGGGATTTTTTTTTGCTGTGATTTAAAGCATGGAGTCACAGCACTCCCCAAATCTGAGTAACAGGCACTCTCTCTTATCCTACAATTATATTTATCAGTATTTCCAAGTCTGCAATTTTTTTATTATAATTTCACATTAGTTTAGAGTCAAATAAAAGCCCAGGTGGTTTCAAAAAAAAGGAGTTTCATATTAATAAAGTGTGAAGAAAGATGTTTGCAGACTACAGCAAGTTCAGCATGGAGCTCCAGGACTTTAAGCTGTCTTCTGAGAACAGACTGAGCTGAGAGGCTAAATCCTTCTTCAGGGATTCAGCCCTGAGGAAGAGGAGGCTCTGGGAGGACAAACCCCCAGTACCTACAGAGGGATGATCAAGAAGCCAGAACCAAGCAGATGGTCTTAGGACATGAGACAATGACATGCACAAGAGGTGCAAACTGGTTAAAGGAAGGAACTTTCTCCCCCTGAAGGAGAGAAAAAGATTTCTAAAGGAAATAGAGGGTTGTATTACTGCCAACAGAAATGGAATCTTTGTGATGACTTACTTGGGTATTGATCAGTTGTGTCTCTGTAAGAAAGGTCTGGTCCCTGTCCATTTGAGAGAATTACTTAATATTAATTAAGTATAACTTTGTTAGACTAGTTTGGTGCTTTGGTATGAGTTTCATTTCCCTCCCCCCTCCAAATTACAGCAAAGGGTCAAGGCTTTCTTATTGTAATTGCTGTGATTTGGTATAATTTTATAACTTCTCCACTGAGTTATGAAGACACAGTGTAAGAGCTTGAGGAAAGCTAGGTTAGGAAGTCAGGTTACTCACAGGCATACTTGTGCTTCCTTGCTGTGCTTTAGTTCAAGGCAGTGGACTGTCATAATGATCTTGATTAAGTGTGCCGTGGTCCAGGTTTACTAATGAAATAGAACGAATTTGAGTGGAAATAGGTATTTGATATATCCACTGTGGATTCAGTGTGCCTCCTTCAATTACCTGCCACAATTGAAATTTGTATCCGAGTCACTTTGATAGAAAGGAACTGTGACCCTTTGTACAATGCAAAGGTACCCTTTGTGTGTGCTTCAAAATGACACAGTATAGTTATAAAAATATGTATAAAAATGAGATCTTGTAACTCTCATTAAAGCCTGGACTTGTTTTTTAAAAGTTCATTTTCCCTTCTTTGAGTTCCCAAATTTGTATAGTAGGACAGTGAAAAAGTTCTGATGTGCCATGGCTAGTTGTCTTTCACAGATTCTGCAGAGGTAACTGCTGGGCCCCTGTGGTCTTGCTTCAGCCAGTACAGATTTGAAAACCACTGCCAGATCTCGATTTTTTTAAAATAACTGGAGCACTGTCAGACTCCAGATTTCCCAACAGATGTGTCCTTAATAGCAAGCTCCTTTTTTCAGTTATGATTGCAAAGATTTGACTGCTTAACATGGTACTATTGTAAAGCAGATACAGACTGTTGGATATAGTTGCATGGTCTACCAACACCTAGGGAACCTTCTCTTTCAGTGTCTGCAGTGGACTTTCTGCTTACTGCTGCCACTTGGACACCCTGGTACTCTTGTCTTGCCTGTGGGCAGCTTGCCTTTGCTTTTTTGTGCTGTGAAACTGCTTGCACAATTTGGACTGATTGGCAACCACGGGGTTAAAAGGGTGTGATTAGTCCCTAAGGTTTATCCCTTTACAGCCTAGAAGAGACACCGTTAAAGGGAATTTGAACCCAAATGAGTTGGATTCACCTGGAGATTCCAAAGCTTTAATGTTTTAAATGTCACATCCTTGGCTTTTGCTAGCATGACTTTGAAATACCAGCTGAAGTTATGAAGATTTTCAGTGCCACATTCCATGTGCTTTCTTCTCAGCTATCATCAATTAAAGTGAAATTAAAATACCCCATAATCATGAATGCAAAAGACAGTTTTTGCTTGCTTTGTTTTTTAATCTGTTCAGCCAGGCCATGTTTTGATGAATGGATAGGAGAAGGGAGAATCATTGCAAGGTCGTCCTGTTGGAGGGGCTGCTTATTAAGCTCTGCTAAATAAAAAATTGCTGCTAAATAAAATCATAATTTGAGATGGTTTTCTCTGCTTCTTGTGGAACTACTCTCTGACTATTGCTGTATAGTCTCTACCAGAATGATTAATCCCTTTGGGCCTATAAAGTTGGATATTTTTACCCTTGGAATAGGACAGATTGTACCAGATGACAACTTCTATGCAGAGATAGCATTGATATGTATACATTGTTCATCAAGAGGAAGTATAGATGTGTTAAATACAGCTTAATATTAATTTGTTTACTCAGTTGCATCTTCTCTTTTGATTTTGTCATTTGCATTCTTGATTATGAGAAACATTTTATGAGTTAACAGTCTGTCACCTCCATAATTTCTGGGATTCTAGGCTTATCAAATGTGAAAGAAACTTTCCCTGATATTAAAATTTGTGTTCTTGTTAAAATTCAAAATTTAGTAACTTAAATTATAACAAATCAAATACTGTTGGAAAATAAATTTCCTAATAAGCTGAAATAATCAGATAGGAAATGCTACAGTAATAAAAAATCTGATTGATTTCACACACTACTTCTTACTGCAATAATGATTAATTTTTTTGCTGACACACAAGAAATGAACTTTTCAGAAAGCTCTACATCAAGTTAAACTGCAAGGAAATAACATGTACATTTATGATAATTTCACATAATTCTCAGTCATTTTTCAAAGAATAAATGAGAGAAAAAAAAGTTTGCTTCCCATCTTTGCTGGGAAGAATTTAAAATTAAGTGAAATATCTTTGTATAATTCAAATTATTTTGCACATATTCAAAAGACTAAGTTGTAGGTAGAAGTAAGAACTTAGATAACACCAAAATAGTTGAACAAATTAGATATGGCATTAGTTTTCAGGCATTTAAAGTAGAAGCCTCAAGTTTTTAAGCTTACTGCAAGTTGAGAATTGATAATAGTTACTGAGAGATTAATTAGACTTTTAATAGTTAGGCTGATGCCTTGTGAAGGCTGACGCCTTGTGAAGGCTGACCTAGAACAGAGACTAGACGGAGCTAAATAATAAAGTAGGTATTTATTAAGAGGCCTCAAATAGATCCACCTTGGGCAGCACAACCCAAAATGGCCACAAAATAGATGACAGGTCATGGGGTCCCACACTTTTATAAGTTTTGGTCCATTAGCATATTGGAGGTAACTGTCCAGTTGCAGTTTTAGCCCATGAAGTCCCATCCTTCTTGTTTTCTATCTTCGGTCCACCATTGTTTATGCTCTTGAGCCTGAGATCTGGATTGGTTGTCTTTGGGTCCCCAGCTGGAGAAGGAGAGGTTTTGTCTACCTACTCTGTGAAGAGAGCTTACTATCCCTTAATACAAAGCCTAGACTTAAGACGCTAACGTTGTCATCTTATTGCAGGGGTTCCATACTGTTGTCTCCTTAACACAAAAGTTTCATACCTTCTTGGTGTTTCTCACAGGCAGCTCCTCCAAGCACTGACTCTTTCTTCTTCCCAAAATAGCCAACTGACTCCAGTTCCCTTTTCAACCAGCCACCCCACTCTTTTATAGCACTCTTCTTCTCATTGGTTACAGCTGTGGCCTGTTAAAGTCAGGCCTGTTCCTAATCTTTGATAAGTGGCCCAGCTGCAACTCCTTAGGTGTAAGATTACTTTCTGCACTGTCTTTATTTTCTTATATTTTATCCCCCTACACACTAAAGCAGAATAGAATCTGAAAACTATAAAAGCTAAAACCTGAGGCATCAAGGCCATCTCTGAAAAAAAAGTTACTTGGCAGCAGTACAGTTGTGCGGTGAAGCTAGTCAGTAGGCAGGAAAGATGGGTATTAAGGTGGTGTCCTCTTAGGTCACAGAAAGAAAAAAATAGTAGTGGAATGAGAAGTTAGTTGGAGCTACTAGAACATCCTATGAAACCCATTCTTTCCAGTTGCTCTGTGCTCTGCAGCCACCAAAGGGACTGAGTGGAACACTACCTGTGCTCCTGCCCTGTCAACTACTTGACGCAGTGCCCTAAAGTCCCTTTCAGTTGCCCTGACACTCCTTTTTCCATCTCATCACTGCCAGCCTGGAGTATCAGCAGTAGGCAATAATCAGAGGGCTGAGTCAGCACAGGGAGTCTCTCAGTGATATCCTGTACCTGGGCCCCAGGGAGGCAGCAGACTTCCCTGTGGGATGGGTCCAGTTGACATATGGGGACCTCTGTTCCCTCAGGAGGGAATCACCCACTACAACTACCATTCTTTTCTTTTTGATGTCAGAGGTGCTGGTCCTTCTGACAGACAGAGTGTAATTGGGAAGCTCCCTGGGCAGATAATTTTCTTCTGGGTCCTCTGGCTGACCCTCTAGATCCGGGGTCTCGTACCTGTTCCGAAGTGGCGCCTGGGTAGGGGATAGGGGGTCTGGAGGAATTTTTATTACCTCCCCAAATAGGGACCCCTTTCCACTCCCCTTCATCCACTGGGTGTCCTATTGCCTGACAGTGGGAGGCATGGGAGTCGTCTGACTCCTGGTGAGCCTCCCTCAAGGATGGAAAGGTGGAACTCCACCAATCTATTTCTATTTTAAGCAGCATTTAATGAGCAGCACTCATATTGTGCCTGGTATGTGACAAAATGAAACAGATTTGCAGAATAAATCATATGTATCATATGTATCAAATAACATCTATTATAAATACAGTATTTTCTAAAATATGGTTTTCTTATTAATATACACTTCATTGTAATTGGTTTGGTAAAGCTGCTAGGATGAAGTGAAACCATCTCATACCAATATGTATTTTAACACTACTGATTTTATCAGCTGCAGAAAATAGCAAAATTGGTTTATTACAAATTATTATTTATAAACTTGATTGTGATTTTTTCGGTGAAAGAAAGTACAATAATATTGATGTAAACTCAAGAAATAGGAAAGAGACTCTTTCTATGTACAAAATAAGCTTGTGTCTTTTGGCAGCCAGACTTTTTTCTCCCCTGAGCCCAATTTCTGATGCAGTTAAAAGGAAGAGAGGAATATATTCCCCTGAAATTACAAATTCATAGAATAGTTTGGAACCCAGCTGTGAACCTTGAGAGATCTTGCTTTCTTTCTCACTTTCAGAAATCTGAATTTCTGTCCTTCAAGTAATAGATAATAGTGAATTTGAGATATGGCTTCCCAGTTTCTGCAAAATTTGCAAATAAGAACTTTCTACAGAAAGATACCCCCAGATGTAATTCTTAAGCATGTTTTTATTTGCTCTGCTTTTTGGAGTTAGAGGGGAGATCTTGCTAAAGGTATGTTTAAAATATTTAGCAAGCAGATGTAAGCTTATTCTGTTCACCCTTGGTGCAATTCAGGTAGCTGTGATGAGCAGAGAACAGTACATAAAATAACAAATCCTGCCAACAGGCACAGTGTGAATTTAGCACTAAACTGCTATACCTGTTCCCTTCCTTGGCAGCCCTGAGAAGGAGCAGAGTGGGTTCGTGTGTGCCTGTAAAATACCACATGAATATGGAAACTCCTTGTTCACCACAAAGGTCTGGCAATTGTAAAAGATTAATGGAACAAATTAGATTAGAGCCAAATGATTTTACATTTCAGTAAAGAAGTGCTGTAATTATCTTAAGTTATTTAATAGAGAAAACAAATTATATTTAATTGAGTCATAACAAAATATAACATCTTTTGTAATGACTAAGTCCTGTTTATTTCTGTCCAGACATTCAAAACATTGTTTTACAGAATAATGAACTATTGCTTTGGCTGAAACCCATAAACATGTAAGCACATGGGAAAGTTTGAAAGACTATCAATGTCAAATAACTTTCTTTGGGGTATTTAAACATTTTTATCTTAAAAAAAATTAATGAAGCATTCAAGACATTAATTTGCACTGAAGTATGGAAATTGTCCAGGTAGTATCAAAAATGAAATTAATTACAAAGTCTGAAAATTCCCAGAGAGATTATGAACATGAAACCTGAGAGTACAAGTGAAATTTCTGAGATTTTTGGAATAATGTTATGATTTCTCTTGCAAAAATTCAGAAAATGCAGCATACTTATCAGCCTAGACCTTTTCAAGTCTTTTCTTCGTAAAGGAAAGGTTTCCCAGAAAGAGAGGAAGCCCTCTGTCCTTTAATAGTGAGGGTGCAAGGCAGGAGTTCAGGGTTGTTAGTCTTTCTGTCATATAAATTGCTGTTTTCAATTTCCTTCCACTTAGTCACCTATTCCAAATGCCTAATTAATTTCCTAATCCAGTTCATATTTGGTGGGTTGGGCTGATTGCTGCTTGTAGATGTGCTTATGTGACACCTGCTTGCAGTGCTGGAAATCTGTGATAGTGTCATATAACAGAGTCTGTCTGCTTCTCCTAACACAAGAGATCTAACGTTTTTTGGTTTTTCTTACCAGAGGTGCACTGCTAAAATTTAAAACAAAATGAGTTTGAGGGATCTGATGAGAATCACTGCCTGTAAATTGCAAGCAGTAACCAATTTGCTTTACCTCTGCTTTTCAGCACCTCTCTTTGTTCATTCAGTCCCACTTTGGTTTTGCTTCTTAAACTGCCCCCAGTTTTAACACAGAGCCTTTTCCTCTGCGACAGGCTGTCAGTCTTTCTTTATCTCTGAGCATAATAACACTACCAAAGAGGACGGAATTTTTTCATACCTAACTTATAGTACCTTAATTTTACTCTATAATGTAATCTCTCATTAATTCGAATACTAGTTAATTAAGCACAGAAATTATTTTTGAGTCAAAATGCCTTGTAAAATAGAATTATCCTGAACTGTGTTGTTTATTTGTTACTTTTGCTCATAAAAAATGATCAAATATGACTTTCTCTTTAAACCCTTGCTGGTTAATATTTCTTATGTAACAGGCAACCAGGTACCAAAGTCTAAAATGAAATAAAATCTCCTCTTAAAACTAAGAAAATTTGGAATTATTAATTTGAAATTTATGAAAATTTCTTGTCTGATAAAACTTAACGGAGGTGTTTGACCTATAGTCCAAGAGGAACAAACAAAGGGAGAAAATATCTAGATATGTGAGGATCAGCATTGTTAAGAAAGGAAAAAATGATTCTTCAGCTGAGACTCAGGAAATCTGAATAGACTTGATAAGAGCTTATTTAAGGGCTGTAATAAATATGTATGAATATATGCTGAAATCTATCAGGAAAGATCTCTTGAAGGGGAAATGTAGAATGAACTGTAGTCACAGACATTATGTCTCAGAAGTTTTAAAAATAACTAGTAGCTAAAGTGCTGAAATTATCAACAAGGTAATAATATATTATTGACTTTGCTGCAGACCAGTCCAGAGATAAATTACCTGGTAAGACTTCTGGATATTTTATCTTTATTCCTGATATATCACCACTAAGAGCACTAGCTTTACTGTCTATATCACTGATGGAAGCTTTATTATCTATATTTACAATGAAAAAGGATGTTGGGAAAAGAATTTTTTTTTATGATACCACGTGAATCTTGAAACTGTGACTATGCCGCAACTGGAGCTATAGTCAGGAGTGTTTTAATGATCAATAAATATTTTCATATTAACAAAAAACTATTTAGTTTTGTAGAGACAGCCTCAACATTTCTGCTTCTTTTTTTCTCCAGGGCACAATACAGAACTATGATAGCAACTGGAGGAGTCATAACAGGACTGGCTGCCTTAAAAAGGCAAGACTCTGCCAGATCTCAGCAACATGTAAATCTTGCTGGAGTACCAGTTCCTGAGGAGAAGAAACCAGTTCGGCGGCGGCCCAGGACAGATGTAGTAATTGTCAGGGGCAAAATCCGTCTCTATTCTCCATCGGGATTCTTTCTTGTTTTGGGAGTGCTTATCGCATTCTTTGGAATTGCAATGGCCATCCTTGGATACTGGCCCCAGAAGGAACAGCTGTTAGGCTCTGAAGATAATCCATCTGTAAATGAAACCCGGACCCCAAGAAGCCAAGGAAGCATTTTACTTCGCTTCTTTGAACAGCACGTGCACTCGGATAAGATGAAAATGCTGGGACCTTTCACTATGGGCATTGGAATCTTCATTTTTATCTGTGCAAATGCCATTCTCCATGAAAACCGTGACAAGGAAACAAAAATTATACACATGAGAGACATATACTCCACTGTAATAGACATCCACACCCTGAGGATCAGGGAACAAAAGCAGCTGAGTGGTGCCTTCACTGGCTTGTTGGGGGAAGCAGAACTCCAGCACAGCGGGAGCTCCTGTGCATCACGGCTGGCTGCGAACACAGTTGCGCCTTTCTCTGGCTTCAAGAGCAATCTTAGAATGGATAGTTCTGCTGAAGAAGATGAGATTACCCTAAATGAAGATAGGACCACTAGTAGCCTCCTGCCACCTCTGCTGGCTGAGCAATCTGGTTCAGTCTTTGGACTTTACCCTCATTCCAGCAAGGCTTCAGATGACAAAAACACTAACTCTATAAAGTGTGAAACAAAATCCATTGTATCTTCTTCCATTAGTGCTTTCACACTGCCAGTAATTAAACTGAATAACTGTGTTATAGATGAACCCAGTATAGACAACATAACTGAGGACTCAGAGATCACCAGGAGTCAGTCTAGAAATCTGTCAATGGATTCTCTTGCAATTCCACTAACTGATACCAATGAATCCTACAGACCAGCTGCTTCCATGCTGCCACGACACAATTCTTTTGTGGACACTCCATCTGATCCCTTCAAATCTTCTATGACTCTTGGACCAAGCACAGGAAAGCTTTTATCTCCTGGTGCTGCCAGGAAGCAGTTTGGTTCCAACACATCTTTGCATCTTCTGTCTTCACATTCTAAGTCCCTGGATTTGGACAGGGGTCCATCTACGCTCACCGTCCAAGCTGAACAAAGGAAACACCCCAGCTGGCCCAGACTGGATCGGAGCAACAGTAAAGGATATATGAAACTAGAAAACAAGGAGGACCCGATGGATAGGTTACTTGTGCCACAAGCCGCAGTCAAGAAAGACTTCACTAATAAGGAAAAGCTTCTTATGATATCAAGATCTCATAATAATTTGAGTTTTGAACATGATGAGTTTTTGAGTAACAACCTGAAGCGAGGAACTTCTGAAACAAGATTTTAATATTTAAATTGCAATTTAGAAGATATCATATGGTATTTTTTAAAAAAGCATTTTGACAAGTGTTTCCTTTTCAGTGAGACTGTACAAGCCTGTTCTTTACCAAATGCTTAATAGCCCATTAAAATTGGCTTGTGCGAACAGAGATCTTCATCATTGTAAAACCAAGGGTTTCTTGTCTCAGTAACATTCGGCTGCAATACTGTACATTGTCATTGCTTGGACAGTTTTGTTACGACTGATTCCGATTATTCCCAAGTCACTATCTCTTTTGTTCTATATACGCATGTTACTTTTCACTGAAAGAGACTGCATTAGGAAAAAAAGCTCAATTTGCCTGTAAGTTCTCTTGATTTAAAGACTGCAAGAGACTGAAAGCAATGGTCTTGTGGTCTAGAATGGGAAGTGAACAGGAGCACATACTGGAATTGTGAAATCCAGAGCTTTATTCCTAGGTGTTGTCTTTCACTTGCAGTACATCTCAGAAACTGCAGTCTTGCCATTGTCATAGTGAGAAACTTGTTTACATACTGGGGTGAGTGGATAGAAAAGAGTGGATATAATAAAACAATTTTTGTGAATTCACTGTAATTGATCAAGTGAATACCAGTGTTGTGAATTATTAACTATGCTTTGTACAATAATCTTTCTACATCCATTGTAATTTAATCCTGTAATTTTGGAAAAGCATACATAAAGTAAGAAATCTGAATTTTTTTCTGGGATTTAGTCTTTAAACCACTTTGATTGGCAGCAGTTTTAAAATCAAAATAGAAAGATTCAATTAAAATCTTAGGAAAATGATGAATGCCAACAGGATTTTAGAAACATGGTGTATAATAAGATGATATTGTAACTTGCATCTGAAGACAATAATGGAGAATGAGTATATTGCCTCTCATTACAATAACAAGATGCTAAGTAACTAGATCTCCATGTTCAAGATACTGATACAAAGCATACAGTTCAATACCTATGCTAACATAGTATGAAAGCCCCTTGCCTAAATTTTTATTTATATATTTCACATAATTATTGGTATTATGGTTTACCGAAGGCTTAGCTGTGTCAATTTGCATTACAAGATTTTGCAAAAGGAATTGACATTTTAAACAATGTTTTTCTCAGCAAAGCAAGCTTCACAGTTGACAGTTGTAGGCTATTGCTAAAGAAAAGGAGAATTGGAATGCGTGTATCAGAAGGTTTTCATATATTTCATTGCTGTTTAGGCCATGATTCTGCCATTACAGCCACGTTAGAGAATGTCCCTTCAAAGCTGCAAGGCTCACCCAACAGGGTGTTGGTCTTAATTGGCCGGATTTGATATATTCACTTACTCTAAGTACTCAGGAATTATTTTTAATGGCTTTTCCCAAAAAGAATCAAGCTTGTTAAAATGTTGTAATTTCTCAATTACTTAGATTATGAAAGATCAAGGATAAAATACCTTCTCTCTTTTTTTTTTTAAATGAAATATTCAGCTCCGTATTTCAACTGCGCAGTGTTTATGTATCAGGAGCATTACTTGCTCGATGAGTTGAGGCATAGTGTTAACTGTTAGAACCTCAAGCCTATATATTGTAACAGAGTTGGCTAAATATTTTGCTATGAAGCTTTTAATAACTCACTGGTTTGTGTTCTTAAGACATTTGCTATTTTTTGCAATAAAATGTCTCTCTACACATGTCTGTTGTAAGACCTGTTTTTTCCTCCATGATCTCTAATCTTACATACCAAAGTATAATTGGGTATCATGACACTGTACACAACATTGGCCTAAATTACTAGCCTGCCGCAAGATATTTCTTCCTGAGTAATTGATTTCAGTGACATGTCTACACATGGAAAGCCTGAACGCTTTTTTTACTGATGAAATGTGAAATGTATTTAAAGTGGTTTTGCTATGAGAAACTTTGTATAGAAAGAACATCATGCTCTTTTTAGTTTGGCAGTAAGTATTATTTTAAGAATGGAAAACACTATTAAAGATTTGAATGATGTATGCTTTTTATTTCCTTAATAGCTACATTAAATCACAGCTTAAAAGACTTTTCACATACTATCATATGTGGGAATGGTAGTTCCTTTGTAAGTATAGCAGGGGATGAACTTTTAATTTTAACACAGATAGTAGGTACTAAAAAATGTACTCACTTGGGAAAAATGTACCAAGGTAAAGCTATCAAAATAGCTTTCTTTCATAAAGAAACTTCATGCCTGACAGACCTACTACAAAAATGTTTCCGTATTAACATAAAATGAAGTATTTCATTCAGATAATCACAGGACTGTTGGAGTTGAAAGTGACTTGTGGAGAGGTCATCTTGTCCACCCCCCTTCCTGTTCAAGCAGAGCTGTTTCACAATGTAGAGCTGGTTGCCCAGAACTATGTCAAGATGATTTTTGCATAATCCCAAGGAGAGTGGCCTCACCACCTCCCTTTGTGACCTGTGCCAGTGCTTGGTCACCCTTACAGCAAAAGAGATTTCCTAATGGTCATAGGCACCCTCCTGCATTTCACTTTGTGCCCATTGTCCCTTGTCCTGACTCTTTCCAGAGCTTGGCTCCTTCTTTTTTGTACCTCCTTTAGGTATTTGTACGAGATCCTCTGGAGCCCTCTCTAGGCTGAGCAGTCCCAGCTGGTTCAGCCATTCCCCATAGGTCCCTTCATCATTTTTGTGGCCCGTCACACAATCAGCTCCAGTATGTCCATGTCTTTTTTTGTTCTGAGGAGACTAGAACTGGACCCAACACTCCAGATGTGGCCTCACCAGTGCTGTGTTGAGGGAAAGCCTCAGCTCCCTTCAGGGTTCATGTAGGACACTACATAGTTCCATATTCCTTAGGTAGTTCCAGCTTGAGCTCAGGTTGGGAAAATTTGTAAAAGTTCAAAAGTCCTGAACATAGTCAGACATCAGAAACTGAAGTAGGGCAAAGATGTCTGGACCCTTTGCAATACACGGGGGTATACAGGAACCTTACAGTGGCCAAAATGGGAGCCATGTGCTGTTGGCAAGTAAGGAACTGATAAAGACAAAAGCATGTGTTAAATTGTATCTTTAGTCTATAAATATCCTATTCAGTTTCTGATACTGTTCACAGACTTTTTAAAATACAATTTCCATTATTGATGTGTAGCCCCACAATGAGTTTCTCAGATACATTGCGGTGTGAAAAGCCAAAGTCAGGGCAGTTTTGTCATTAGAGGAAATAATTGTGGAGCTACACCACAAACTTTTTCCTAGAATAAGCTAAATTTTACATCTATTCAGAGGACCTGTTATGGCTCTGCATCCTTTATATGCAGTAACTAAAAAAAAAAAAATTAGATCATACAAACAATGAGTTTTGTCCTTCCTCTGCCTAAGACTATTAAAAAATATACTTTCTACTTCTTCAGTAAGCTTTTTAATCACTGCCTGTGGATCAGACTGATGGTTACGTCTGCCCCTCCTGAACAAAGCACATTTTTTGGGCAAGTTTCATCAGGAAATAAAGAGCAGTACTCTAAAATGATAGGTTTACAATGCTGGGTTACAATCTCTTCCAGAATTGCTTCTGTATTTTACATGAAGTGGTTGCTGGATAAAATCCGTGAAACCGGGCTTGGGTTCTTGACAGGTTGATAGTTTAACTACTCCCTGGTGATTCCAATTTACTCTCCCTGGGAGGCAATGAACCAAACCCTTCTTGCAGAGCAGTGCCGAGTTCTGCAGGAGGGATCGACAAATGCTTTCAGCTGCTCAGTTGTACGTGGCTTAATGGATGGGAAGGCATGAGTTTTCTCAGCAGCAGAAGGGCTTTGGCACAGTGTTAGTCATCATGATGGCTGCCCTAAGGCTGGAGCTGTGTAAAGGATGGAAAGGTGATCTGGCACCCTCAGTATGGTTTTGGAAGTGGAATTTTATGTTATTAACTGAGCAGAATTGTTGAGTTTGCCAGGTTTGGAGGTAGGGTCCTGCCTCTTACATTACCTAAATAATCTTTTTTGCAACTGTATTATATTGCTTTCCTCAGATCCTAAGTTGGTTTTGCTCATTCATAAAATGCAGCATTGCTGGTCCTGTAGTTTCTCCTGAGAAAAATTTGAGACCTAGGTTTAGCCTGCTGCAGCAGCTTCTCTCTGAAAAGACTTTCATTCTGCTTATGGAGTTCCTGGATTGTTTTAGTCTTATACTCTTAAATTATTTCTTTATATGAGTTTTTTTCTAATCCTTCCCAGGAAATTCTGCCTTCATCTTCCCAGCACTTTTTTTTTTTGTTAATTTTCCTACCAAATATGGTATTGTGATGAGCAAGTATAAATCTTCTAGGAAGACTGTGCATGTGTATATGAGAGTGCAAATGGAATAAATAGCCTATTACAATGTAGGAGTGCTTCATTTAATATGATTTAGCTACTCAAGGGCAAGCCCTTTGTCTAAACCTTTTCAAGTTAAACTCAGGAGCAAATTGATTGCAGTTATCATAGCTTTTCTGTTTAACTTTCAAGTGCCACTTATCAATTCCTCCATCCATATTCTATGTATGGCCATATTGGTTTGTATTTCAGGATTCAGTATCTGAAATAAACCTCAAGTATTTTACACATTCAGTAAAGCCCATTTCTTAACAGTATTACTTTTCTGAGTAACAGTTGGCAGAATTACAACTCTAAGTCTCGTTAGGAATGGAAATGGGATAGTTGGAATACTTTTATTTTAGAATAGCCAGCAAGTCAAGGGAGGGGACTCTGCCTCTCTGCTCTGCTCTGGTGAAGCCCCATCTCCAGTGCTGCATCCAGCTCTGAGGTCCCAGCACAGGAAGGGCATGGACGTCTTGGAGTGAGTCCAAAGGAGGTCATCAAGTTGATCAGAGGTCTGGAGCACCTTTCCTATGAGGAAAGGCTGAGAGAATTGGGGTGGTTCAGCCTGGAAAAGAGAAGGCTTCAGGGTGACCTAATTGTGGCTTTCCAGTACCCGAAGGGAGCATACTAGAAAGATGGGGCAAGACTATTTACAAGAGGACTCAGTGACAGGACAGGGGACACGTGTTCAAATTGAAAGTGAGTAGGCTTAAATTAAATATTAGGAAAAAATGTTTACTGTGAGGGTTGTGAGGCACTGGCATGGATTGCCAGGAGAAGTTGTGGATGCCTTATTCCAGGAGGTGTTCCAGGCGTGGTTGAATGGGGCTCTGAGCAAGCTGGTGAGTTGAAGGTGTCCCTACCCATGGCAGAGGGTTTGGAACTAGGTGATCTTCAAGATTCCACTCTGAGCCAAATGAAAAAAGAAAAAAGTTCATTGAAAGTGAAAAAAAAAGCATCTCACTGTATTAAATAAAAATCTGTATGTTGGTTCTAATTCAGGTAGATAATGCTTTAGCGGAGAGTCGTCTACAGCCTCTGTGAATTGCCCATAGGAAGAAGCATAAAGCCATTGTTTCTCCTTATCGGTTTTTACTCCAGCTAGTGTAATTATTCAGGATAGTGTTCACAGAAACATCTAATCCATTTCTGAATCCCACTAAGCCTTTCAGTTCCCTGGTATAATTTCAAAAACTACTGCAGATTAATTATGAGTTGCCAGTAAATATATTTCCCTTATCAGCTGGCAATTCTTATCATCACTGTAATTTCATTGCAACAGCCAAAGGCTCCAATATTAAAAAAATTGCTCCAGGAATAACCTCATATCCCATGTAAATATATTGATATTTCTGAGGGTTAGTTTTTCATATTTTAAAAGAAATTAATCACTTAATTGGTCAGAGCTATCCTGTGATTCACCATACAATTTGTTTAGCACTAGGATCTTTTTGTACTCAGAATAGGTTCCTACTTTGTAGGCAATATTATATCTGGTTTTGGGCTCTAAATTACATGTTTTTTTCACTTTTATTATTATATTCCATTTCATTCCAGCCCATTCAGTTTTCCTTCCGTTCTGTGTTATATTGATGACACCTATTCAGTGCAGCCCAACAGGCGTAGATATGTGCTTGTTGCCAAGGGCTCACTGTCCATCCTGGTTGCATTTTAGAGACTTTACTTGACTATATCACACTTGGGTTGGTTAGACTGAACATCCTTTGATGATTGGAATATGTTATGGGCTTCTGGAGCACAACTCCTCATTTATTTGCCTCTGTAGCGAGTCCAGTGTGTGCTGTGAGATTTCTCTTTGGGGTGAACTGAAGTGTGGTACACGAGGCCAACTTGGTGATTTATTTCAAAGGAACACTACCAACCTCAAAAAACCATTTTTCTCAGCCACACCCTCAGTGACTTCTGAGAATTGCATCAGCACAAATGTACATTTTCCATAGATCTGATAATAAATGCCATCTGGTAAGATCAGTTTCATGTCATCCTTTAAAAACCTCATTGATTATCTCCCTGAAGCCTTATACACCCCCTACCAGCCCAATCTGCAATCTCCCATTTGATACTCAGCATATTTTTCCTCCAAATTCTCTTCTCCATTTTGGATAATGATTTCACATGTACTACTGTATGAAATGCTTTGCTTAAGTCAGAGCAGATGAGTTCTACTGTGTGTTTTGTCCAGAAAATTATTATTTCAAAAAGAGATAGTAGTTCAGTGTAGCACGTCTACTCTGCATGTTACCCTGCTTCCTACTTTCATTCTAGTCTCTAGTGCCTTGATTTTTTTGTTTTTCTGAAGCCTTCCATATGAACTGTATCTGACAGGTCTGCAAGTGGACAGATAACTTCTCCTTCTATCTGCAGTTTCATAAATAAATTAATTTAAAGGATTGCTACTTTTAGCATACATTACCTTACCACCTTACCTCTGTCAGGTCAGTTGACTTACTGAAATCCCTTGCTACAATCTGTTTCACATGCCTATTTCTTCTGTCTACTGTAGTGGAGATTATGTGCCCTCACACTAGGAGAGAATCCAGGGCTTGAATTTGGCTTTCTCATAGGTGAAGAGTTTCATAGCTTCCATTTTCACAGTTTCTTTCTTCCATTTTCCATACTTTCCTATCTCCCATTTCCAGATTGTTTTTCCTATTGGTGACCTCTTCTTTGCCATTTCTAATACATATTCCTGTGCTTCTACCTACTTATCTTGATTGTCTGAAGGTTTATAGTATTTGTCCAATGTAATTCTGAAAACAGTGAACAAACTGTTATCCAAGCTGAGAGTACAATGTTACTATGGGGACTCAATGGAATATAATATTTTCAGTAATAACCTGTATAGTTTCCATAGTATAGTCACAGAAGTTCATTTTTGAGTCTGTTAAACATATATTTTCATTGTTATGCTTTCATAAATGCTATTTTGATATCACCGTACAGAAGCACTTCACCTAACTCTTTTCAGGGTGCAATTTTTTTAGCATTTTTCAGGAATAATTATATTTAGTCATGTTTTATTCCACCTTAAAGGGATGTTGCTCCAATTATTGTTGTGATTACTGTCTGATTGTAATTACTAGTATTTCAATATTCCTCATTGATCCAAATAAACATATGTGAATGAAATATATGAAGATCACCTTCTATCACACAGAGGGTACAATACAGTTAAACTCATCTGGCACCCATAGAGAATTCATTATCATTTTAACATCAGGAAGCACTCTCATATGTGATGTGAGCATATTGTGTTACCTCCAGCAAACAAGTGTTCTTTATTATCTCTTTCTGAGGACTAGGAAGAGAATTAGATTTATAACTTTATTACATGGCAGCACCCTTTGATTCTTGCATAGAGGAGTCAGACGAATACAATAGATTAGGAGAGATTAGGAATTAATAAAATGGACATTAAATTCTCATTAAACTATACTTTGTAATTCCATATGCCTTATAACTAACATGGAAATGGAGGGCTCTTGCTTATTGTCACAGAAAACAGTCCTGATTATTCTACTAAGGAAGAAACTCCGTCTGTTTCTTTTCCGCTGAATTTTTGAATGAATGCTTTTATTCATATGGCATTGTTACCTATCCCACTGTTATCTAAGACTGACAGTTTTTTGCAAGGTTTTTCACGCTTTATCTTAGTACCTCATTTTACTGTGCACTTTCCCTTTGCAGGTAGGACAGGTTAGGGCTTTTCTGGAAGTCATTGACAAGTTCCTGATATTTGCAGTTTCACCTATATCCCAGACTGCCAGGGGACAAATGGGCCTCAACTGATTGTGCAACTCACCCTCTCTTTGTAATATCACAGTGACTCAGATGAATTGTGAGTTTAGACAACATTGATAGACTAATGGTTTTTAGAAACATAAGAGGCTGTAGCTTCTAATATCCATTTTGGTAATGAAGCCCTGTGAATCGATGGAATGCTTCTCTGTGATTTTCTGCCTGTATTTACTCTTGTCATCTTTCAAGCACCCAGTGTCTTGGTGATTGTCTGTGAATGAGCACACTATTTGCAGAAATCAAAATCTCTTCCTGAAAAGAGAAGAGAGCAGAAATTTTTCTTGATATGCATTATTGGTAAGATATTTATTCAGCTTCTCTTCTGTTACTAAAGGTAGGCTTGGGTGCTTTTTAATGACTGTGTTTATAATAGTCAGTTACTTTCCCCTCAGAGATCTGCAGATCTTAATTAGTTCGTGTTATAAGCAGCTTTCCAGACCTAAGGCAGATGGGAAAAAATGTATCCCTGAGCCCTTTTATGTCTTGCTGTCTTCCGGAACACATTGAAGATTTATTTTTGTAAGTTAAATTATGTAATTTGAATCATGTGCTAGATCATATATGCATATGAATTTACAGACATAGTCATATATGTATATACACACAACAATTGTTATTAGATCTGAAAGCTGATCTACTTCAGAATATTCTGCTTCTGTTGCTCATCAGAGAAAACAGCAGGGTGCAGAGGGAGTGGGGAGAGGAAGATACGTGTGTCCAAAATGATGGGCTGCCTTTATTTGTTCCTGCCTTGGTGGAAGTAAGCACAATAAAAATCATTAAAGCGAAACTCATAAAGTGTGAAATTTATTAATGAGATTAAAGAACTGTAAAAGGAGTATAGCATCCTAATTCTGAGTTTGGGACTGTGCAGCTAAAATATTTCCAAACAGAGTCTTGAAGAATTCAGGCTACTATGTTATTAAATTCTCTGACTTTTAAAAACAAGGTGACATCTCTGATTTTATAATTTTTTGAGAACCCCAGAAAAATTTAAAGGTTAGTGCGCTGAATCAGAAAGAGATCTGTTGCTGACAAAAGACTTGGAAAGTTCATTGCAAACATATTTCAGTTCTTATCACACACTGTTGCAGATGGAGTGAAGCCTTTCCTCATCTGGAGGCATATGTAAGTAAGAGGAACTGGGTAAGTAGCAATATGTTTATTGATATAAACCAATGATTTAACGAAATTTGATAGTAAAGGTAACTGTAGTTAAAAAAAATTCGACAGTGAGGTACATTTGATTATTTACTTCAAAGACAGAGTTGGGCAAAACTGTCAGGGGGTCCATCCTGATGAGTTCAAGAAGGGCCTCTTTGTGTTCTAAACTCCTTCTCAGAGGGGAATTTAGGTACAGCTAGATCCAGAATTGATCTACCCCCCTCCTTCCTACATTCAGTTTATGTTTAAAGGATTATATGTGCACAACCAGTCCTTTTGTATCACCTTAGCTAATATTTCAAAGAAGATTGCCATCTCTTACCAAGAATCTGTTGTGGTAAAGAATCTCTCAACCTCAAGAAGTAGCCTGGGGAGGCATCCCTACTCACAGGGAGATCTTGGTGTGCAGCCATGCAGGAGAACTCAACAGGCCCTGGGATGTCCTCTATTTATGGAGTAAGGTGATTGACTTCCAGTTGTATTTGCATGCCAGCAAGATATCTAGGTCACTATTCCAGAAATAGTCCCTGTGTGCCGTGTTGCCATCCATCCCTGAAGTCTGGAGTAAGCTGGATGAAGATATCACAACCCTCACTGGTGGTTATGGCATGAGCAGGGGAGCAGCAAACCATCACAGACATAATTAACAAAAAGCAAAAAAAACCCTGTGAAGACATGATCTCCTTAATAAGTGGTATAGAACATCATTAAGATACATGTTTCCAAATCCTCCATGCGACAAGAATCACTCTTTCCTTTTGACATCCTGGAATTCACACCTGTGTACTGGCTGGAAAGGGGAATGGCCACTGGACTTCCCAACACAGTTTTGCAGCCCCTTTGAGTCAGATCTCTGAGATCAGTGGCTGAGACTCCTTACAGAGTGAATATTTATCAAAATAAGCAGTAAATTCCATGCAATCACGCTAGTTTCCCTTCTTCCCTTCCTTGATATCAGGAATGCATATCACGGTAAAGAAACACTGTAATTTTCAGATGTGTTGATACCAGTCTTTTGGCAAGCATATGTAGGTGTTGGCAGCTTGAAAGGCATTTAAATGCATTGTAAGAAAATAATGCTTTGCAGAATAAAAACTGGAGTTTATTTAAAAGATAACCACATCAGCTTCAGGCATAGTCCTTACTTTTCAAATGCAGATGCAAAGGATCTCATAGGGATAAGGTGTAAACTTCACCAGAGACTAGACAGGTATGAGGCTTGCAAAGCTTCCTGACAGGGGGTACACTAGCCTGGATCATGGTTATAAATTTGGTTTGGGAAAAAGAAGACTGCTTTTCACTGAATCGAACAACTAATTAATTAGCCATAGATAACCTTATTTGCAAGGATATTTTTCACATTTGCTTTTGATGATATCAACACTTAAAAGTACTTTCATCCAGGTGCCAGGATAAGCAACGTGGGAGTACTCCTGGCAAACACATACAGGGATCATGTAGCCCAGCTAATATTAATTTTCTGGTTAGTACCTACAGAAAAGAAAATCTGCCTTGCATTCAGGTTAGAGTTCTTTATGTTATCTATCTAAGAAAAGCTTTTGTATTTAATAAAATATAGATTCATAATAAAGAAACTTGCAATGGGAGACAGAAAGGATTTGTGTTACTTAAAACCTGAGCACAGTGAGATGTGAAGAGAACACTGCTTTTCTTGAAGTGGAAAATTCAATTTGCTGAAGCTGACAGATTCTCTGTAGCTACTTATATCATCCAGGCTGAGTACTATGGCAAGGAAGATGGATCGTTTCTAGGTGTTCAGAAAGCTCAGCCATAAGCTGCAAAAATGTTTACCTGAATGTCCTCCTAAGGAGCCCAGGGCCTGGTTTAGTGAAGTGCTTTTCTTTTATTGCCTTCAGATTACTTTCTTTCTGAATGACTGTCTGCTAGGATAAAGATGTAAGTTCTAAGTCATTTGAAAGCTGCAGACATTTGAAAGACAAACATGGCCATGCTGTCATTGCCTTTCTTAATTTTCCCCTTAAGATATTGTAGTCTTTTGTCTTACATTTTCAAGGTTGTAGAAGCAAATGATACCACAGAGGAGTAAAAGTTATTTAACTTTTAAAAACTGGCTTCTCTGTGATGAAACTCTGCCACAGAACTTGTAGAAGTTGAATGAAAATGGTTTTGAAAGACTTATGCTTCTTGCCAAAACCACACTCTTGAATGAATTCTGAATAAGTTGGGTATAGTGGAAAGACAAAAATATTACCATCTGACAGAACTAACTACATGCCATTTTGGAGAATGGATAAATTATATGGACAAGAGTTTTTCTCATTTTTCTATTGACAGAAAGGAACCTGTTGCAGAAATGTGTTCTGATCCCCTCCTTCCTGCATACAACTGCTTGAAACATGTTTCTGTTCAAATTTTTTGAGCTGGCCAGAAGAGTTAAAATGGCAGTATCTCCTCATAAAGGTATTGGCTTCTCCATATCTGTTCATCATTTGGCATTTGCTCTATTTAAAAGAAAGTATCCCCAGAATACAAATCCAACTGAAGTGACCTATTTGTTTTAATGCTTCTCTAATATTAGGAAAAAACCTTAACAACTAAAGTTAGCGGTGATGTGAGTGTGATAAGCAAGAGTCTAAAACAGGTTGAAGACCCTTTAGTTATTTCATACATGCTGCTAAGTTGTAAGGGTATGTTTTATTATCCTAGGAATATTGGGTAGATTGGGAACATTACAAAGGTGACAGAAACTTCAGTATCTGTGTTTTACAATAGGGTTTACATCAGTATTGGGTACACATCTTCATGTAGTCAGCTGTATCTCCAGCAAATCCAGTAGCTGATACTACAACTGGTTCATCTATCTTAAAATGACATTTCGTTTCCAGTAAAATTGCAGAAAATGTCACTTTCTGGGCTTCTGCCTAATAATATGGGGAAAGCTGAACAGTATCAAAAATGCCAACAGGACTAGCAGGATGCAGACCCTGAAATTATCATAAAGTTTCCATTTAATCTTGTCTGTCTGAATCAGCATAGTTCAATTTACAATAAATTCCTTCAGGATTCTTTTGTTATTCAAGGCTGTGGGTATCATCCTAAAGCTCAGAATGTAGTACATGCCTTTTTCAGCGTGAAGGAACCATCTGTTTTTTCTCCTACTCAAGTAATACTGACAAAGGACATATATAACTGCTGAAATGTTATCTCAAAGGAAAACAACATTTGCTTTCTCCAAGCAACATAAATAACATATTGAAAAGTATATGAACATCCACAGCATAAATGTGGTTGGATATAGCAGAATTTAATTAGTTAAAAAAATTAAGTGTTTTATTGGTCAGAATTGAGGTTTATATTTCTTTTTCTCTTTGCCCTGTCACCTTTCTGTGTTTCCCATCACAGTTAAAGGTTGGCTTTAACAGATAAGAAAATGAGAGGGAAACATTTGCCCAGAAGATTGTCTAAATCCTTCCTGTTTCAGACACTTGCCATTCCAATTTTTGTGCTTAAATTAACTGTCTTTTCCTTCTGACTCTGTCCATCATTTTCAAACTGTGGATTTCAGTAGGAACTGTGGATTCCTGTTTTCAGTAGGAACAGCATCACCCTTAGTTGCTCATGGGGAAGGAAGGATTTAACAGGTACTTAAGGCAATGTGACAATATCAGGGGCATGGCATAAAACTCAGAGCGGTGTGTCTGGCACACTCCTTCTTGCAGTAAAGCCTTTCCATTGCAAGAATGGCTGAGTTCATTTATTTTCCATGTCATTCTCTCTCTGTTCTAGAATCTCTGCTTATCCTTCATAGCCTGCACCTTACAATAGTGATACCACAAGCCTCAGGCTACAGATATCCTTGTAAAGGTGCCACTAAATAAAATGCATGCTTGAAAACTTGTTAAGGATCTCTTTGTAGAGTCCCAAATATAAGTTCTGTTTGCTTTTTGAGGAATGAGCATAGGAAGAAATTTTTCTTTTAGAAAGTTAAAATGTTTTTGTAGGGTTCATAGGATTGTATTTTTATGACCACTCATAAACTTAAGAGCTGAGGCTATTGGCAATATTTCTAAAGCAATGACAAGAAAAGCCCTGAAAGATCTTATGTGTAAACAACAGGGCATTGCCCACATTTCATATTAATGGGATAGAAGTCCCTTCACTAAATTCCTCCTGTTTTGCTTGGTTTAAATGTTGTATGTGGGATGGAAAATGATCTGCTTAGTGTTTAGGTCCCTCACAGATCCTCCCTGGCACTGTCTGATTTCCTGAAAGAAAAACCCAACTCACAAGTTGACCATAGTTATGAGGAAGGTGGCTAGAGAACAGTTTCTCTTCTCCAGGGAAAACCTTGGCACTGCAGGGCAGGGTCTGGAATCTGACTTAAATTTCATCATCAAGCCTTAATTATAAATATAAAAGAGATTGAACAGAAAAATAACAAACTACAGGATTGTTTGGAGTGAGACTACAGTAGTCACACTCCTGTATCTTCTTCCATAAGAATGGTTCTTATGGAAGAAGATACAGGAGTGTGACTACTGTAGTGGATATACATCAGTATGCAGAGGGAGGCTGGTCCCTCCAGTAGTGGCTTTCCTATTTGGTGGAATCATCCTTGCTTCCTCCTAATAAATATGCAATATATTTATTCTCCTTCACTCTTTTGATGAAAATAGGACAATAGTAAAATACTGAGTAAGGGAAATATGTGATAAAATATCAAAATGGAGTAACTGGAAAGTAGAAGTTTTTGTGAAATGCTTATTTTGAAAGAGAAAAGAATGGAGGTGAATTTCTGGTTTTGGTTCCATGCAAAGCTATTAAATAAAGGCATACTTAGCATTTTTTGCTTTTCTTTCCTTTTTTGCCTGGGCACAGAAGCTGCACTCCTCTGGTCTCTCACATCCTCTTCATTCAGCCAGGTTCAATACACATTTTTCTACTAACGCCACAGCAGGTAACAAATGGAGCTGGACATGAAGTTCTGCAGCAGCCAGCCAAGGAGTGAGATGCTTGTTGTGTGGGGAGACTGCCAGGGAAAATGGAGGGAAAATTGCCAGACAGGATAAGTTCATTCATTTTATAGAATTTTACTTATACAGAAGTATATGTAAAAATGAACAAACAGACCAATTGCAGAAAACGTCCATTTTTTTTCCTTAAAGTTAAGCAGCATTCCTCAAGAGGGAAAGCAGGCTACTGAGACAAAAGAAAGGTAGGATATTTCTCCTTGCAGTCCTTGTAACTCAGAAGAACTTTGTGACAAACATCCAGGGATAACAACTCTGTGAAGAACTACATCTCTCCCACCCAGTAAGCCTGGGGAATCAGCAAAGACACCACGACTACTGCAGAAGCTGAGTCTGAAAAAAATCAGCATCAGGAGATGATTTAAAGTCTAGAGATAGCAGAAGTGCCTGAGGTCTTGGCTGCCCTAGATTATGAACCAGGTAGGAGTCTGGTGACAAGGAACTGGGCAGGTTGCTGAGCAAGCAAGAAGCTGTCAGAGGAGTGACTCTCCACAGGAGGGGTACAAGCTGGCCCAGAACAGCGCTAAAGGGGCTCTGTCAAAGACAGTGACCCAGTAGAGAGTTGGAAATTGTGTATTTTGGGAAGTGGGGGGTTGAGGACTGCTGGAAGGGGTCCTGGAAAGCAGTAGGTGCCAAAGAACTGTCTGTTGTAAACATATTGCCAATTGTCATGGTTTGATTGTAAGTCTTGCACTGTTTGGTGACTAATTTTCTTTCTCTTTGTGGGAATAGATGTTCTTACTGGAGGGGAAAACAAACCCAAGAAAATCCCTTCATTCTTTACCCTCTGTCCTACCAAAACTCCTGCAATTGTTGTTTGAGAACATTCTGCATATTCACAAGAGAGAAAATTATGGAAAAAAAGCTTACATTTTTAAATTTAATAAGTTATTTGTAAAATATCTGATTTTTTTTTGAAGGAAGACTCTTGATTATTGACTTTTGACTCTTTTTTTGAACTTTATTTTGATGATCTGGGCCCAGAGAGCATTGAGGTAGCTATAAAAGCTCATGGGAGGTTAGCTCCTTGTGGAAACAGGGAGATCCTTGCAGAATCATGTGCACCCAAAGAACACATACATGTTCATCTAATGTGAAACTATAGGTATATAACCTATAAGGTTATAGGTATCCCAGCAGTGAGTCTGAATCTGTCATGTGGCTGCATATGGAGCTGGCAAATGGGTGAATGAATTTATACCACCTTAATTAACCACATGATTGTAGGTGTATCTGGATAGATTCCTACTATAACAATTTTTGGTGCTGTTTTCCTTCAGTGTTCTTACAAGGTAAGATAAAACACAAAGCAGAAAAGAATAGAAATTTAATTTCAAAAGTGTAATTTCTGTAGATTTTTGTATAGAGATGGGGAGAAAAAAGTGATGTTTATTTCAGAACTGAATTTCAGACTGATCTGCTTCCTTCCTCGGAAGTGACTGATGGCAGGATTTGGCAGGAATGGAGACCTGTATAAGAACGTTTAATTCAGTGGGTGTCAGATCAAAACACAGAGCAGAAGAACAGGAGAGTGTGAAAGAAGAAAATTTCCTAGATGTCTAAGGTATTCTCATTCTCTTTCTTTGTCTTTGTAATCACTTATATGTTAAATCTTTTTGCAACAAAGCAGTCAAAAGAGAGTATTTGACTTGTGAGATAGAAAAGGGAAAATCATTTTGCTCCCAGGTGTAAGGATTGTTTACATAACTCCAATGATCAGCAGAAATATTTAAGTAGCTACAGACCCTTCACTCACCAGGGTTTCAAATAAGGTGTGACAATATTTGATTTAACACTGCTTGGTATGCAGGAACCTGCAGGAACCCTATGGACTCATATGCCAATGACATTTTATGGGATGTATTCTGCCTGGACCAGCCGTGTGACCCTTGGAGGCTGCCATAATGCATTCTTGATGCACACACCAGCTGTGTACAAGCACATCAGCCTGCAAAGGGCCCCACCTGAGGAAACAAGAGGCTCTGCTTGTCTCTGTCCTAGTTCACAAGTCAAATGACTACATTAGCTGGTGCAGGAGGCTGGAGGATGAGGCAAATGAAGTAAGAACTCCTAAACAGATGCATTCACTGGTGTTTTTGTCTACACTGCCCTGAAATCTGGCTGTCCTTTACACTTGAGGGATAGGAAGGCTCCTAAGCATCTGCTGCTTGATGGTTAATATACATTTATATTATATATATATATATATATAGATAATGTATATATAATATACAATATACATTTTACCCACAAAGATTGCCATCCCCCCCTTGCAGGCTGGAGCAGAGCCTTTAAACGCCCCACGGACAGAGAAAACAACACCACACAGAGGCCTCACATAGATGATAGCAATAGTTGAGAGACCCTGGGGCAGAAAGGATAATGTACATGCTGGCTCTTGGGACAACCATCACTGGAAAGAATGGTTCTTATGGAAGAAGATACAGGATAAATACACTTGTATTTTGATTTTCCCTGCAAATATAAAACACAAGAAAACACCATTTACAGAAGGAGTCTACTGTCATCATCTGGGGAGTGCAACATCAAACACAGCCCAAAGTGAGGCACAGAATGGAGGCTGCTTTCCTCTGTGGCAGACGCCTGTGGGGCTAACAGGCTCTTGCAGGACCCGGAGACAACAGCCCACCTCAGGGTGGTGTTCCCTGCAATCACCTGCTTGAGGCTGATTCTCCTGCAGATTGCAGAACAAAAGTCATTAGAATGACAGAAAAGCCTAATTATTAGTAGTAAATGAATGGAAAATTGAAAGATCAGAAGGAAGACTGCTTTCACCAATTAAAAAGGACAGTTGTTTTCTGCTAAGCATATGCATGCCTTTGACGTCTTGTTCTCATGACCAAGGCAAGTGAGCAATTCTGGTAAGATCCTAAAATCCTCAGGGGAGAAACCAGCTTCAGCCTGTCAGTTGAGGCAGAATTCTGTTCAAAAGGCCATGTTAGTGGTCTGGGTAAGGAACAATAGAAACAGGTGACTTGACAGCGTATTCATCAGCCATTCCCATGGCAAATTGCCTTTCTGTCTTTTAGGAATGGAACCACTGGCTTCCTTTCTCAAAGACTCCCTCTCACTGCTGTTCTTCAGTGTTTGTATGGATTTCTCAAGCAGTGACCTTATAGTTTAACTGGATGTACACACTGATCTGCTATCTAATTGCTGGCCCTCTTTGCCAATTTTCCTAACTCTGACTAGGTAACATCCATAGCATCCCTACTACTGATCTCAAGCAAGAAGAAAAAATGTTTTATTCCTCTACTGTTCTGTGCTTTCTCAAACAAATTAATATTTTGTACCACTTCTGCAGTCTCTTTGAACATGAGGTTTTAAGTGACTCAGACACTAAGATTTATGCTGATAAGACAAAGACCTGGGGCTATACTTTTGTTATTCACAGCAGAGGCTAGAGATCTGCTCTTAGTCCATGGAAGGGTGTTTGATGTGCAAGTGCTACAGCAGAACTGCAATGGCATATTTTCCATTTTATCAGCACTTTTTATCAGAAGCTTTTCTACATTACTGAGCCTCTGGGAACACAGCTGGAATTTAGAGACATACCACTGGAAAAGTGCTTACAGATCTGATGTCGTATAAGCAAAATTGCCTGTATATGGGTGAAGCCAAATTTACATGGTTCACTCTAGTTTTTTAAGGCAGCAAGGAGAGACAGGAACCTAAATACTTTAAAAAAATTAGGTCTTGGTTAAATGTTACTGTTTAAGCTGTGGTCTGACATTTTCACAAAAACTCTGCAAGAGCAAATGCGAAGATTTACTCTGAGTCTTTAGCCAGGGTACCTGTCAATAGTAAAGGCAGAATTAATGACATTTCTACTCTTGTGCAAGAAGTTTTTAGGTCCATTCCTGACCAATATTACAGGCTGGAGCAGCCATCTAGGCAAGAATATGGTCTTATGTTTTTATGCTCACAGAAGAGGGAGCATGAGCTTAATGCAGTTCACATACATTTAAACATTGTGCATGAAGAACATAAAATTGTCAAACTGGTTGCTACAGAGTCTATCTATCTGGGAAGATATGTTTCTTTCCTGTCCAGCTCTATGAAATTTCCCAAAGCCAGAAATCTCCTTTATTTTTTGCTGAGAAAAGTTTACTTTCTCTTTCTGTCTTTTATAGATATGAATTTAAAAATTCTCTTATGTCTGATTAAAGAAACATAGAAAGTGGAGAAAACACTGGTTATGATGCTGTTTGCCAATGTTTTTGTTTCCTGCAGGGCTATATATTCAGGTAATCAGAGGAGGCAAAAATCAATGCAGAGAAGAAAGCATCATGAGACACCTCCCCTGTTCTCCCTCCTGCCCATATAGCACAAGCTATTCCTTTTTAGGGCATATTGGGTTTGTGTTCTGTGTATTTGTTTAATTTTGTGCCATTCCTCTTTCTTTCTTCTGGGTGAAAAATTTTACTTTGATGAGTAACACTATATAGCATTTAACTGTGTGCAGTATCAGCTGCCAGTGGCATCTCAGGCAGTAAGATCCACAAATAGTAATGAAGAGATATAGAACTGAGAGAGTGAGGTAAAAACACTTTTTAATTGAACTTAATAGGGGGAAGAAAGTATAAAGAGGCAAGAAAAAATAATACACTAAAGGAACAACAGAGGAAGCACTGATCTCTTCTCTTTGTGGATCAGCGAGAGGACTCAAGGAAACAGCCTGAAGCTGAGTCAGGTGTGGTTTAGGTTAGATATCAGGAAAAGTTTTTTCACCCTGAGGGTGATCAAGCACTGGAATAGACTCTCCAGGACAGTGGTGACAGTATCAAGCCTGGCAGAGTTCAAGAAGGGTTTGGACAATGCTCTCAGAAACGTGGTGTGACCCTAGAGGTGTTCTGTGCAGGGCCAGGAGTTGGACTTGATGATCCTGATGGGTCCCTTTCAATTCAGCATGTTCTATGGTTCTATGACAAGAGGAATTGGCTTCAAGCTGTGCCAGGGGAAGTTTAGATTAAATATTAATAAAAATTTCTTCACTGAGACACTTGTCAAGAATTGGAGCAGGCTGCCCAGGGAACTGGTGGAGGAGCTGGTGAAGGAATTTAAAAGACATATAGATGTGGCACTTGGGAACTTGGTTTAGGGATGGAATTGGCAATGCTGATTTAAAGGTTAGACTTGATGACTTCAGAAGCCTTTTCCAACCTAACTGATTCTATGAGTCTATATGGTGGTATAAAGAACATTGGAATTTGCTGCCTTGCAGCTGAGGCTCCCTATTGCTTCTGATATTAGCTTATTCTTGATAACATACTTATTAAAAAATGAAAAGAACCACGCTGAGGCAGACTTTTTAAAGTGAGCTGGAAGGATTGTAATGTGCTGGATGGATTTTTGCCACTTAATTTACGTGTGGGTAACGGTAGACAGTGGGTATTAGGTAACAATGGACTTTTCACACAATGAATACAGTACCAGAATGTTGATTGGCAGGAGCACTACTCCCATTAAGCAGTAGGAACAGTTTCTTGCTGGTTTTGGGCAAAAAGGTTTTATGTAATTAGAGTTCTAATTAGAAATACCAGACCTAATGTTCTATTGCCTACTTTGGTTTGAGGGCTATAGGAAAATATTAACTTTTGACAGAAGTTTGCATCCACCAAATACTTGTGAAAAGATTTGGATGGAAAGCAGAGCCTCAATCTTTCAGTAAAATATAAAGCAATTAAAATAAAAAGCAAACCATTATGCTATTAATTTCTCACAATGATGTGTGCCATTACTGTATTTTTATCACTGACAACATTCCCTTATTAGCAGCAGTCAGCCTGACATTTATTTATTCTATAATCCCTGAACATAGCTCTATCATAAGAATGCTGAAATGTAGGAATAAGTCATATTATAATGATGAAGGTAAGACTTGGATCCCAACTGACCAATATTTCTGTCCATCTTTCTAAAGATGATCCAAAGTGGTTAGAAAAGACAGATTTGGATGTTACTTTTCTGGGCAAACCTTCATAAATTTGCCATTTCCTCCTCAATCAGTAGCACCTGACAGTTACAGAATTTAGTTAAGACACAGTGTCATACAAAACTACTGTGACTCAGCTGTGCAATGGAGAGTGAAACTTTTTCCTTTCCCTTCCATATAAACACACAGACATATATTAACTGTGCTTGAAACAAACTTGAAAGTGAAGTTGCCCAATGCCTCTTTGCATTTAATAATTCAAAGAAAAAAGAATCTCTATAGTAAGTGAATCAGCACACCTAAAACACCTGTAACCTTCTGGAGGAGCCCATTTCTCTCTGCTTATAAGGAAGGGAGCCTTGGGAAATTATTCTCCATAATTAGGCTGTGTGGGAATTTAAAAATAATTGCAAGTCAGAGCATATGTGATAATCTAGCCCCTGAGAATAGCACTGGGGCAGGAGTTGTGTCCACCCAACACATTGGGTTTATCCATCTGTGAGACTAGTGAGGGAGTGGTGATATCCTGCATTTAGGTCATAGTACTGTATTTTTTACTAGAACTTAGAGTGACTTATACTGCTACAGTGACAGTGGAAGCACATTTATCTAGCTGGCACCACCTGCATCTTCCATTGCTACAGTCTAGTTATGCCTCTACTGAAAAAAAAGTGCAGTATTAATTAGCTGTATATGTTTGATTATTAGGGTCCAACCTTAAGCCATAAGCCAATATACATAAGGCAAATATTTGCCTTAAACCTATACACTAAATTCAGTAACTAAATTCGTTTTAATAATTTTATTTGACCAATTCTTGGAGTTCTTTCCTCCAACATCAGGATGCCACTGTTCTAAAAATTAGTCCTGGAATGTAAGCCTTGCACAAGTCTTTCCACGAGAAAATCTGACAGGCCCTTTTCTCCTCCCAAGAGGCGAGGATGTGGGACATAGATACAGCCTCATGTTTTGCCTTAGTTCAAGTAAATCTTTAAAACTGCTGATGTTGAAACATGACCTGTTCACCTGCAGAGATACTTCACAGGTTGCAAATCTTCTGCAGCTTCATATAGTTACAGAGTGTAGTGTGTATATTAATTAATTAATGAAAACATGGCTGTGTAGGAAGTTGCATGAAGAGCTGGGGGCCTCTTAGGCACATCCTGGGGTGAGCACCTCGCCTCAGTTGAAGCAGGCAGTTGAATTCACCAGGCTGTCTTTGGTTTAATTTTTCTGCTTTATCAAATTGGCATTCATTGTACTATAATGCTGGACTTTGCTGAGAACAGTAAACGATCCCTGAGGAGGAAAGAAACTGGAACAAAAGCCTGATATCTGGGCTGTCTTACTGCATATGCAGAAGATTTAATGTTTTCATTTTTATTACCACTATGGTTGCTTGTGGTGAGTTTAATTTTTCATCTAGTACTTTTTTGGCACAGTTCCACTTGCAGAACTGAAATGACATATCCATCTATCTTTCTAGTTCCTGGGTGATAAAAGTACAATAAAAAAAGCAAATCTTAAGTTAGTTTTCTGTCATGAACAGAAATAAATCATAACTAAATCTTAACTCCTCCTTTTCCTCCTGCCAAAAGTCCTGTACTCAAACAAACACTTCTTACAGGCTTCCTGCTAGTTTTTAAATAAATTCCTCTTTATTTTCTCAGTTCTTCAGCTTTTATCTTTAAAAATATTTACTGCAATGACGTATACTAGCTGTTTCATAATGTATGACTTTACTGTAAAATATTGATTTGGAAAAGAAATACCCAGAGAAATACTCAAGCTTATAGTAGGCAGATATTCACCTGGTTAGCCATTACTAATCTAAAAGTAGGCTAATCCCAATTGAATTCTGTTTGTATCTATGTGTTTAGAACCAAAGCAGAGTTTGAATCCTGACTTTCTTTTCATTGCTTCTTGTTGTGCAATAGTTTAGACATTTGAATGTTTCTCTGAGCTGGCATTCTTAATAAAGTGCATGAGAGTTTGCAGATTCCCATGTCAGTCAAACTATTAACTGCTGAGATGCCTTTAGAAACCCCACATTTCATAATATTGCCTTTGCTGGCTGCCCCGGGGACAGAAACTTATAAAACAGAAGAGCAATGAAAAACAAATGCTGCATAATCTTATTTATACACTAGTTTTGCTCTATGTGGAGATACTAGCATTTATGAAGAAGAGTAACTCCCAAATGTTAGTGTATCCATGCAAAGCTTTTTTTACATTTGCCTTGTCTTGCTATGTTAGCCTTGAGAGCAGATTCAAATATCTATACTAAGGTTAACAGTTCTCTTACACTGCTGTTGATGTGATACTGGAAACTGCTGTGTCCACTTTGTGAGCTGCACAAAGGCAAGCTGACAACCTCTGCTGATGGCAGAGGAAAGGAAGTGTGGCTTCATGGAGAGGCTGAACTGCACTGCTGTCTTTAAAGGTGCTTAGGTTGTGAGAAGCAAGGCGCGCTGCCAGATTCTTGTATGGGAGTCTGGGCATACCTATGAGGCTGGTAGACAGTTCTAAAGACCTTTTCATCTGATATACTTCACACAAAGTAAATTCATTATGGGAGGATTAAGCAGCTTAGGTATCATCCCCTTCACAACTGCTTCTTTCCCTGAAGAGGTGCCAGGAAAAGGTTGTTTTTCACAAGGGTACTTTGTATGGATGGTGTGCAGAGAGTGGTCATATCCTGTGGACAACGTGAATTTTAAAACAGTTGTGACATCAGGATCGTCTTTCTTCCACAAGTCCCTCTAAACTAGACAAGGCTGGTACTCTTCTAAGGAACAAGAGCTAACTTCAGTCACATCATTATTCATATAATAGGCTTTTTCATTTCTCATGAGGAAAGATACCCTCTTAAATGAGTTTGGAAACCCAGTTTTACTGAACACATGCAGAAAATATGGTAGGCTGAGCAAAGAACAACCCAAATTTCTAGTTTGTATGCTAGTACGTGGCATCCGCTGAGAGAAACTTGAAAACTAGTTTGTTTTTCTTTTTAACATTTGCTTTGATTTATGGTATGCTCTGTGTTAGTAAGGATCACACAGAGTGCAGCTGAGTGGTGCTTAGTTACAAATTAAGAATGTCAAAAATTCTTACTTATTACATCTACATGAAGTGCAGTATGCCATAACATTAGATTAGTTATTGGACTAGGTCAGGACCCTTGGATTAAGTCCCAATGGGACTATTGCTTTTTTTCATTTTTGGAGACCTCCAAGTAAAATTAAATCAAACTTATTTTCATTAAGTATATTGATAGAAACAAAGCAAAAAAAGAGTAAGATTACAATTGTGAATTTGTCACAATAAAATAAGAAAATAATTTAAAATAAAATAAAATAATAAAACAATATTTCTGATGAATACTTGATAGAAGTAAAGAACAGCCCCCATAATATGCAGCAGACATAACTTGAGAAATGTAAACTGTGTACCTATAAACTCCATAACATTATCTACCCTTGGTAATAAATCTGAGGTTTTGGTAATAATTTATATCAGAAAATATTCTCTGTGATATGCAAAGGAGCAATATTCTCAGAACTCTGTTTTAATTTACTGGGTTTTACAAATTATGTAAAAGTTTTGTAAGCAATACTTTTATCAGCTATTTCCCTTGTGTCTCTGAAATTGTAAATGATCACGGGTGTTTTTCTGTGTTGCTACAAAGTTGATGTAAACATTTGTAGTGATTATTACTGCATGTCTGGAACTTGTGCTGTTTAACAAGCTCCTGGTTAGTTTTGGGGTTTTTTAACAGCCTTGGAAATATTTTTTTGTCTTAATAACAGCAAAATCAGGGTAATATTTTTGTTCTCAAACTCTCAAAGAAAGTTTCCAGTGTGAAGTGTGGCCAGGGTAAAACAGTGTTAGGACTAAAACCCACTTTCTTGAGGCCTTACAGACAGAAGTCCAAAATGAGACCCTTTGACCTGCAACCTCCTCCTGAGTGGGGCCTCTCAGAGCCCGTGAACTCTGGAGTTTCCTGTAGCTGGAGGATTGATGAACGATGACAATGGATCCTGGGCCCATACCTCCACTCCTTGAGGCTTGACCTTTCACCTGTTGACTGGGGCCATCACTGCTAAAAGTCTTCGTAGTGAGCCCCCTGAGCTTCTGTTCTTGGCTCAGGTCAAGAGAAAGGCTTGAGCAAGCTATAGGTATGGATGCTGAACTCGTCACTTTAAAGGAAAAAAAAGAAATGACAATAAGAAGAGGAGGCACAACTTCTTCATGATAAGCTTGTCTTTGTAGGAAAAAAGTATAAGGACACCAGGTACTGTGGCACCTCTGTACTTTGCCATGACAATGAAGGTGTCTTTGAGAGTTTATATTGCTTCATAGTGAAGAGAGACATGATTTTCTGCATGAATCAAGTGGAACTGACTTTATAAGGTCTGTCTGCTTCCCTCCTATCAAAATGAAAAGGGAAGCAAATCATGGCATCTCTACATAGGAAAGATATCAATTGAAGCAGGAAAGTATTTCTAAAAGTCATGGGGAAAAAACAAATGGTGAAGAGTTTACATGTTTTTGAAAGAGCTTAGCAAGTGAAAAAATGAGCTTTCTTTGCTTGACAAAATTGAAAAGGGTTTATACAGCTCAGTTACAAAAGGGCAGGTTTAGCATAGGCAACCTTTCCCATCTGAACACAGAGCAGGATTTATTAATTAGTAATTACTTCTATAAAGGACAGTGTCATGCTGACAGCAGTAATGAAAAATTCATGACGGAGACTTAACATTCTAATCTGCTGGATTACTATAAGGAGGCTGCCAAACTTGGGCGACCAGCCATTGCTAGGAACACAAACAAATATCATAGTTCCCATAGAAACTGGGATCACCTTGGAGATGATTAATACCAGTCTGACTTGAAATGGGTGTTCCAGAGATATCACTCTCGACTGATTTAATTATGACCTGGTGTAATATAGTTGAGCATCTCTGAAGAAAAATAACTCTCTATTTCTCAAATTCTTCCTCCTACTCCTTGATGGAAGTCTAAGAAGGATATTATTTTATTTTGTTTCTTTGCTCTTAAGAGAGAACAGAAAACCATATAGGACACATCCCAGAGCCATGCATGTCACACTGGAACATAAACAAATATACTGAAGGCTGGAATAATTAGAATCTTTTTTTTTTGTGTTTGTTTGCTTGCAATCTTGTAAAAGCATGCATTGCTTACATCGTGCAGTACTCTGACCAATACAAACTATCAACAGTTTTTATACTTAAGCAGAGTATATCAGCTGGTGCTAGGAGAATTTTTACAGTCCATTACAAAAATGGAGCTTTGTGAATAGAATACTAGTCCAAGGTTGTACAGTGTAGGCAAAAATAAAATGTTAATTTCACACGAGACTATGAAAAAAAGATTGTAAAAGAAACAAAAAACAAAACCCTAAAACAACAACAAAAAACCCCAAAAAATAAAAACCCCCCAAAAATAGACCTTTTCAGCATTGTCATCACAGAATCTAGGTATTCTATAAATAAAATACTCTGTGCTTGCATCACCATATCTAACAATTGTGATGTCATTCAATCTCTGTCTTTCAATGAACAAAAAGTGAATATTAAATCTTCTATGTTAGCATGTTTTTCTAAAAGACCTAAACCTCCAAAAGTACTAAATCTGTCAGAACTTCTACCATCATCATTGGATTAGCATAAAATTCAGTTTTCCTTGCATTTGTTTTTGATGATCAATTTTTCATGCACATTTCTGATACATGAAAAGTTTAAAATTTGACAGCAATTTGTGAGAGATGACACCAAAGAGCTTATTTACCAAAATGGACTCTTATCTCATATTTACATTAAGCATTATTATTGACAGCAATACTCAATTTGGTTGAAATACCATAAACTTTTCAATACTGAAACTTCAATAGTTTTAGGCAAATATTCACAATGTGATTTATTCCTCCTTTTAATGTTGAAAATGCTTCCATGCTTATCTGTTTGTAGAATGCTGAAAAGAATTAAAATATTTCTCCCCATTCATGTATGCAATTAGGAAACATTTCCCCATCCAGAATCAGAAGTAAAATAGCCTTGGTTTTCCTCCACTTCTGGAAGTGGTCATATATGTGTCAAGTGAAAAGAGGATGGAGACATTTTACAATATCAAAATAACTATGATGACTTTCAGCTTGTATTCATCATGAGTGAAGCTGCTGGGTAGACCAGATTCTGGGAAACTGATTGTTCCAGACAGTAGTAACACAGAACTGCAAATGCTAACTGTCCCAATGAGAGTAGCAATGGAAAAGTAATAGAAAACTAATCTAACAGTACCGAGAGCTCTGCAATGGCCTCACAGGGAAAAAGAGAAAGAACAGATGAATCAGAAGGCAACATCAGATTTGAAAGCTGAATTAAAAAAGTAAGTGGTTGTAGTATGCAAAGAAAAAAATGGAAGGATATGAAAGCATATGCAAAGTGACAGGCTAAGAAAAACTAAAAGTAATTAATTTTAAAGTATCTGAAGTCTTAACAGAAAGACAAAATACTTTTTCTAGCTCTTCAACAATGGATGGGTGATATTAATAGGTGAAGGAAAGAAGTCCAAATTGGTTAATATCTTTTTGAAACACTAACCATAAACAGTCAACTTATATAAAGTGTTGTAGCTAAAAGAGTACAAAGCCAGGCTAGAATTTTGGATAAAAAGTTCAAGTCCTCGGGTTAGTTTCTGTAAGATATTTTCAAATAGTTTAGCAATTCTCAGATGAGTTACAAGAGCCTGAGAGCAGGTAAAGGCCATTTCAGGACAGAGAGTTGGTGATATGAAGAACTGTGGCACTTGGGTAGGTTTTTGAAAGGAGAGAAAAGTCTAGACATACTAACCTCTGAAGAAATTGAAAAAGAAGAGCTAGAGCTTTGGCTCTGGTCAACTAAATATCTTGAAATTCTGGAATAAATATGCAAAGCACATGTGAAAATTAGCAGATAATGAGAAAAAGAGATTTTTCAAGAACAAATCACATTGGACAGCTATGACAAGAAAATATGTTTTTCAAGTGGCAGAAGAGTGGTAGATGTCTTACATGTACTGAAATTGTTTCACTACATGCTCATACAACCCATCCAAGAAAATACATGTTCACTGAAATGAATAGCTATACAAGAAAACAGGAGCAATCATATGCTGTATGTCTATGGTTGTGAAACATGAAGTCAAATTAAACTGAATCCAGCAGTGAGACTCCTCATCAGAAATGACTGAATGCGTGGATGGAATAAAAAGCAACAGGTTAAACTGAAGCAAGTGTGATATGTATTACAATGGAGAAGAAAAGAATGGCTAGAGATACGCATAGAAAATGGATATGCAAAACGAGGGCTCCTCCAAGTTTTTGGAAATTTGAGTTCTTTCTGGATCATTTGCTCTCATGAGATGCTTTGCATCGAAATATTCATTCCTTCCCAGGAAGAATTACCATCATGTTCGTAATCAGATCTTTCTTCTCATGAGAGGTTACAACCAAGGGTCACAACCTGTTCTCACTTTCAGGGGGAAAATTCTGCTGCTCAGTTCTTTGTGGTGTACTTGATGCCTTTTCATGAATTCCCCACTTTCTTCCCTGGCACTGTATCCAAGGGACACTGCTCAAAGGTTTTCAGCAGGAGGTGATTTTAAGAAATGGATACTTAATTTTTGTCATGAATGCTGTTGGTGTATCTTTTTGTACTACAGAGCAGGAGGATGTATGACTGTCCATTCCACTCCATTCCAATCTCTTCCACCTCTATTTTCTGCAGTTCCACGTGACCAGGATGAATGTCTGATATAATTCTTCATCAAACTGTAAAGTTCACTGATGAAAAAGTAAACTCTTAGGAAGGGCTGTAGGTCCATGATTTGTCTCTTCTGCCTATCAAATTTTAAATTTAATTCTATCCAAAAATGCTGAATTCTCTGGAGGAGAATATGACTAATTTCTTCCTGTACTAAAAAACTTCCTAAATTCTTAAAGTTAGTTTTTATCAGGTACCCTTGCTTTTGCTAAGACTTTCAACTACCAAAATATTTTATGGCAAGAATGAAGACTGGATTTTTTCAAGAGAATAAAGTATCTATCCTGAATTTTTTGGTGAATGTCTACATGTTATTATGAATCATAATAGATTACATCTACCTAGATGTTTTCCACAAATACAACCATTGATCTAATTTTGCAGGGGGGCATGGCAGAACAGGGTGGTCGATCACTTCTGATTGCCTTTTTATATGCATTGGTCTTATTGATTTATTTCAGTGGAGTTGCTCTGATGCAAGGTACAATGATAAGCCAGCCATGTGTTCCGCATCTGGAGCTGTATTCAAGTTTGATTTTGCTAATTTAAGGTCTCTAAGCATAATTTAAGGCTTGCAATTTATTCTTCATGTACTCACACTTTCTTAGCTGTGTAAAAAATACATAGGATCCCACACTGAGGCATGCATGTACTGCAGTGGTTTGTTGGAGATGTAGTCAGACAACTTCTACACACGAGCCTGCTCTTCTTCTTTCAGGTTCCACTAGGACAAGTCACAGATTGTCTAGGTTTATGAAGGCCAGAGCATCTTCTCCTCCCTCTAAAACCAAGGGAAGTCTATCTCCAGCACAGAGAATGCTTTAGAAATTCTTCTTTCCTCCTGTATGGTGGAAATAACACTCCCTCCAATTTTAAAAATCATGTAATATATCTTCATAACAGCCTTGCTAAATGCTTTCCTTGAGGACAAAGAGACAACACAAAGAATGTACTCAGAGTTGCAAATACATCTCTGAGTTGAAATTCAGAAATACAATTCCAAAACTATTTCTGACTAGGGAACATGATAGCTTTTGACACCTGTGTCCTAGTCTCATCCCAAGCCCCCTTCAATTCCTGTCTGAATCTAAGTGCAGCTTGGATCCTTGTTAACACTTACATTTTTGTGCATGTTTAACTTTGCTGATTAGAATAGCTTCATTGGCCTCAGCAGGGCCACTTGTGACAGAGAATTAGGCACATGCATAAGCATTTCTAACTTTGCTAGAAATTATGCTCTGCTCAATAGTGCCTGTACTGCAAGCATTGGCTTATCTGTGACACAATACTGTCACAGACACATTTTATGAAAAATCCTTTCCTTAGGATTTTTTCTCCTGAGAAGCTGAGAGGCCTCAGGAACAAAATATAAACAATAATTACCTGCTGCAACAGGTGCATCTGTGATTGGCCCCACGTGGTTGTTTCTAATTAATGGCCAATCACAGTCAGCTGGCTCGGACTCTGTCTGAGACACAAGCTTTTATTATCATTTCTTTTCTATTCTTAGCTAGCCTTCTGATGAAATCCTTTCTTCTATTCTTTTAGTATAGTTTTAATATGATATATATCATAAAATAATAAATCAAGCCTTCTGGAACATGGAGTCAACATTCTTGTCTCTTCCCTCATCCTAAGACCCCTGTGAACAATGTCACATGATACAACTTGTCAAAGAAAGAAATATCAACATTTTGGTCATAATATTCATGCAAAGTGTTGAAACATAAACATTTTTATAGTTTAATCAAAAGAGATTAAACCAGAACAAAACTGAAGCTCTTCAAACATTATATCAACAAAATTCCTATCATGACCTTCTGCCATCGATCTCACACAGAGAACAATTTCTGGGAAGTTGGTGCACATATATATAGTGTCAATGCTTCAAAGGTTTGTGTTCATTTATCTTGTCTTTAATGTATTACAAGAGAAGCATCCTCTCTGTTTTCTCCCTGCCCTGAGTGACAAGAATCTATTGGCTTGTCTTCTGTAGTATTTTTTTGAATAATTATGCTACATACTGGAAATGCCAAAGAATAATTCAGCAATCTGCTCATATGTTCCTTCCTCATAGCTCCCTTGCTGAGTAATAAAATAATACTATATTGATAGTAGTTCAAATTATATAACTAATGGATAGCTAGCCTATTAAAGAGAAATCAAGTCTTTGTGCAATGTTCTGTGTTTCCTGATGCCATCCTAGAACTCATATAAATGACAAATATATAACAAAAAGCAATTTGTTGGATTCTGTGTATTATTTTGAAAAATAGGAGGGAAACCTCTCAGAGAAATACAACCATATGTCAATATGAGAATGTGTTCTAAAGGCTGCTAAACTTTTCCCATATAAGTATGGTTTATAAACTGAAAGTTGAATGAATCTTCTCTCTTTCAAGAATACCATCAGCAGATGGTTCAAATGCTCCAAAGAGCAGTCCTCAGCTACTTTCAAGGGAGTTTAAATAGGTTTTGTGGTCCACCCATGAGAAATCTCCGTGACTTTAATAAAAATAAGCTGTACTGAGGCAGATGGCAGTGCTCAAGCCATGGTTTCTACACGATTATATTTTATCAACAGATGACTTGGGTGCAGAAATATTTTGTTCATATTTTCTTGATGAAAATTATTTTCTCACAGTACTTTCCACTCTTTTTTGTCCTGAGACTGTCTTACAGAGTACTTTTTGTTTACTGATAGAGCTAATAAGGACTAGAAGTCATTATCTGAGCATGTGTGAAATGTTTGTATTCAACTGGCTGAAATTTAAACATTATTTTATTTTCCTAGGGCTAACTTCTATTCATGCCAGCATTGAACTTTAACAAATCTTCATGAAGCCACAGTCAATTAAAAAAATATTATCATGCCTTTAATACTTCCCCAGGTGTAAAATAATAAGCATGTGTGTGAGGGGTTAAAGACTTCTTTTGCAGAAGAAATGGCTGCATGTGGTGTCAGGCATATCTAGTGGTATTCCACTGTAAATCAGTGCCACTGCTGAAGGCAGAACCTATTACTCCTCTCTCTGGTGTCTTAATTTGCTAACATTTGACAAATTTGACTTCTAGTTTATGACAGAAAATAAAAGTATACCGGGCATCTTATTGATCCATTTCTATGTGCATACAATCTAGCTTCAGGCCAGGGTTTTGATCACTTATGCCTTCTTCTGCAGACACATAATGGTAACTTCTGCTGCTTAAAACCCAACAATGCGTTCCCAGCACTAGGTTTGCAATAATCATTGTAGAGACTAAGAAATTAATTTATGAGTGAAAGCATATTTAGAAGGGAGAAGATGAAGAAAAATGGTGATTTTTTTGCAATTACAGAGTTTCTAAGACAAGCATTCTCTTAAGCTGGCAGGGAGATTCTTTTCCTTCTACATGTGCAGCCTTCACTTGCACAAATTTGAGTGATTATCAATTTTAGCACGGAGGTATGTGCTTCACACTGCATTGTTACTTTCATCACACGTAAAACCCATGGAAACTTTGGTGCTGATAATAACAAGGCCCATTATAGGAAGGCTAATAAGATTTTGGAGATGTTAAGGCTATATGCATTATTCATACACTATGAATGGAAAGCACTGAAGTCCTCAACTGACTTTGGAAGCCTTGGAGGCTCTAAAAGATGGTTAAATATTTTACACAGCAGTCATAGGGTTAGCAGTGTCAAGTGAAATCCATATATTTTCACAAAATTGTAACACTAATATTATAAGAAATGGGTACTACAGCAGGTTTCTTACCAATGACAGCTTTAGTAGTTAGATTTCTACTCCCTCTACCTGGTTCCCTAGATCAGCAGTGGCAGTTCTGCCTGTATTTGTCTCTCTCTTCACGCATCTCCTGCTGCTCAGTGACCTCAATGGTCCTTAGAGAGGAAAGTGTCCTGAATTTCTCTACTGGAAGGAATAACTGATGACCATGAAAACTAACAGTGCTTAGTACTTCACAGGAGACACTTAAAAACTTAAAGAATAGTATCCTTTAAAAACTGTTTAAGAAAAATACCTGATGAGAATCGGTTTGGCTTTGCATTTAAAGTGTTTTCTAGACAAAACTTTCTTGACACATCTTTAAAGTTCCACCTCAGAACTGCAGTGGATAAAGTGAAAATTCATCTCAACTCACCCCATTGTAGCTGTTGTTTTTATTTGCAGGTCTTTGACTAAGGAGTGATGACTCCAGGAGTAATGGAGGCCCCTACACTTCTGCTAAAGGAAGGGTACTGGAATTTATCTCTTTTCAGGGAGAAATGTGCTTTTTGCTATGATAACAAACCAGGGAGCAACAATACCATACACAGCCCCATGAGTTAGTCTATTCTGCTTTCAAGCTATGTAACAGACTTCCAGAACACACTTTAATACCCTTTTCCTACTCTTTTAAAACAACATATATTCTGATCCTGATTCTGATAAAATAGCACATTTTCAATCTCCAAATATAGCTTCAAAGATCAATTTAAATTATTTGATAATGGTTAATCAGCTGTATTTTTCATAACTAGTGGCATAAGACCTCTGGCTGATGACTAGAATGTCTTCAGGAGTGGAATTTTATTTGATGCACTGTGACCAGTTTAGACTACCAATGCAGGAGATATCTGGGGCTTTAAGCCTTTATTTTGAGGTACTTAGACCATGAATGCCAGAAGCTGATGGAATTGAGACACCCAACTCCAAATCATAGGGTTAGTACTCCTTTGTCTTTGACCTCGTGGGCATCAGAAGGATCAATGAGGTGAAGCTGTGTTAAACTGCGTGTGAGAGAGCCAGAGTCACTGCATTCCTCACTGGAGAGAGTGCAGACTTCCGAGAAGTTTGAAGGAGAACAAAATTTAGGAAGTCATCAAGTCCTTCTGAGTGCTGACCAGACTGGCAGAACCAAGGTTGCCTAGTGGCCAGGTCAGGTGGGCAGGAAGTCCCTGACTGAGCCCTGCCTGGCTGCCCTCAGTTGGGGAGAGGGCCAGATGGGGCAGCCTCAGCCATCTTTGTTTAGTAATAATTTTTCTACTATGTTTGTTATGTTTTTCTACTATGTTTGTGCCACTTCTTTTACATCCTCCTTTTCTGTTTCTATCTCTCTTGCTGTGTGGGATCTTGTAGCTTTCCTCTAAGAGAAAGTTAACAGACTACCTGTCCTTCCCCTTGTCTAATCCTTTTGCTGACTTCCCCTCCTACAACTCTCTTCTCTCACTTTCTGGCATACACAGGGATGGAGATTTCTGGGCTGCTTTCCTTTGCTTCCCTCATCTGCACTTGAACAAGTAATTTTCAGCTCCCCTTTACTACTCACAATTATTTCTTTGGATACTTTTTACTCCCAGTCAAACCTAACTAAGACTGACCAGTGAGTGTGCTTCTCCCTTCAGACTCTTCTGCTCTTCTCCATTTCATGTATCAGCTCCTTGACTGTGCTGTGCACTGCTGTCCTGGCCCTCACACATCTCCTTCTGGCTTCTATGTCTTGCTGCTTTCCTTAACCATTATAAAATTTTTCTTGAACAGAGCGGGGCACCACAGTTCTCATTCAGTCCTCTGGTGGTTTCACCAGTGGTTTGATTCTTGGTGTACTGAAACCACTCACTTCTGTGGAAAATATTTTCTCATATGATCTGTATATTCACCCATACTTGGAGCCTGGTTGTCACAGGTCAAGAATGATCCTTTTCATGCAGTTGCAAAGTATTTGACCCAATGGCATCATCTTCAGGCCTCACAGGGGCTCCTGAGAGCTGCAGAAGCACAGCCTGTGCTCAGAATTATCTGTGTTAGTGTTCTGCTTAGCATGGCCTGGGGAGGCAGATTCCATCCATGAGATTTTCTCTTTAGCTGTAGGAAGTTGCTGCTGCAATGTTTCCCAAAATCTGGAACTGAGCAAATATTTTTGTAATTGAAATCTTTTAGCCACCATTAACTACACTACATCCTCAGTAGTTATAGATACTTTCTTTGAACTCCTCCAGATTAAACCAAACCTAATTTACAAGAAACTTTTTAGGTTGTTTGCTCATTACTGCAGAATTAGTTCCTTTTGAAATTTTGACAATGAGAATTCAAAGTACATAAACACTGCTGTGATTTTTGAAATGGTGCTGGTGCTTGTATTGATCATACAATAGAACCAAGTGTGTCTAAGCCTTAGCTCATTGTGAAACTCTCTGAAACTCTGGAATTTATTACTCTCATGTTGGCTAATTAGCTAGTATGTAAAATTTTAGCTTTCATTACTGTCTTCTTAGACACCAAAGTTTGCCTTACCACAATCACCATATTAAGTGGATTTTGTAATGCTTGACTACAAACAGAGCATTTCCTGATTTTATGCTTCTGTGTTTAAACATTTGCTCAGCACTGAGTATTATTTTACCAGCATTTTTAGAACTTCAGCCAACCCCAGGCCATTATTTGAAGCCATTTACTTTTTCAGCTGAGTGTACTGAAAGTACACAAAGGAAAAAGAAGCAGGGTTCCAGTGAGAGCTGTTTCTAAATGGTTTGCAAGGCTTTGAAGGCAGCTGTCTCCTGTGGACTGCTGTCTGAAGGGCATGTGAGAGGGTGGCAGATACATACAGCCTTCCTGCATCATTTCCAGCTCTACCTCTTCTTTTGGCTCCCTCTCCTCTTTACTTATCTTACTGGACCCATGAAACTCAGAAAACAGTTCTGGCAGACCTGAGTGCTTGCAGCCTCATCCCAGCTCTAGTAGTTATTACAACAGGCCTTCCAAAATAATTCAGCCACCTGCAGGCCACTTTCTGTAGCATTTGCATTTTTAACACACCGTGCTGATTCCTCACATTTTCACAATTATTGGTACTGCAGCCATTTAATTTTAAAAGCAAAAAGTTTTGATTTGAGATTTTTAATTATGCTGGGAGTTAGTCAGCTGCAGGTGTCAGGATCAAATCTGTTCCATCTTCTCATTTCTATCTGAAAAAAACCCTGTTGTTCTGGCAGCAATGTCTTTAGACATATAGGTATTCCAGCTGAAAGTACCAGCTTCTCCATGCCTGCACTTGCCACTGTGAGGGAATGAGAATTGCTTTGTTGGAACAAAATGTAAAGAAGTATATATTTTTCTTTTTTTTGGTTTGAAAGAATATAAAACTTAGCTCAGTTTCTCTGTTTATTCTACAAATAGACGACAAGATTTATTTTACCAGCAATGATTATGTCTTGTATTTAAACAAATTTACTAATCAAAATTTTAATTGTATTTTTTCTAACATTCAAGTGGTTTATTCTTATAGACAGAGTGAAATTGGGAAAAGAATGATAAAAACTAATTATGGAGTTTGGTTAAAAACTTACCTAATGAAACAGCTAAGAGGTATAGTTAGCAAAAATGTTAGGTATAAGCCAGTCTTAAGCAATTTCTGGCATTAACCCAGTATGAAGTTAAGATTCTCATTGGTGGGCCATAGCATGGTAGATCTTGCCTTAATTAGATATTAATCAACACTAATGATCGTAGTTTACTGACACAAGATAAGAGTTTGACGTCCTAAAAATAAAATTATTTCTGTCTTGAGGAACAGGCTGACTTACAGGAAAAATTATGTAAGTAATGGATTGAAGAAGCCTAATTTGAACTGAGGGACCACTATCACTGTGTGTGTGTTTGTAGCATCTGATGAAACAAAGCCCTTGTCCTGAACAGGAATTTGCAAACACTATTAATGTTAATTCTATTAACAACAGGTAAACTAACACCATCCTAAGAAAGAAGCTCTCATCCTATCATTATCAATATGTGTATAATTTAGAGATTAAAACATTAATTCTTTGCAATTCAAATGATCTGTTCCATTCCTTGTGCTAAACCATGTCCTGTTCCTCATGAGTTGACTTTAGTGACATTTTCCCTTTCCTGCCTGAGGAACTGCAAGGTCTTGTAATAGAATTATATCCGACTTTGATTTTTATTTTTTTTTTTAAATCAAGTGAAACCTTTCAGTTTTAACATCATGTTCAGGGATGAAACTATGCAATTTCTGGTCAAATATGTTCTTCATGTAGTTAAGTTGGTAAACCAAGGCTTCATAAACAGAATAACACTAAGAACCATTTCTGTTCAGAATTCTTCAGAATTTTACCCAGGATGTTTTACTTCTACAAAGTGATATGTGTACATTTTATTTACATTAATTGTAATTAGAAATGTGATTTTTCTAATTAGTAGAAATGTTTCACCAGCACCAAACTAGAAGTGTTGCATACTGTCTTATACTGTATACTAAATTAACTGTGTTTCTTAATTTACACTGAGTAGACAAATCTGTTTTGTTGAAGGCTTTCTCTTTCCTGATTTGCCATCTAAATATCTCTATATTTTCCCTTGCTACTATAAACTGACCATAAATACATGGTTAATTTCTCAACAAAAAGCCTCTCAGAGGTAACCAAGTGACTTGAAACATTTATTTTCTACTCCCACAGACAACAGATGCAATGTTTTAAAATTTAAAAGGTGCCTCTATAGTCGTCTAGCAAAACCTGAAACCTTATGAAGCAAGACTGAGATCTAAGTTGCTTGCTGCAAGCATGTTTCATTTCAGGCCCAATTTATTCTGAGTTAATATTTAATTTTTTGGTTTAGGTACTATCATTATAACAAGATACAGGTATGTGTTTTCAGGATGATGATGGATGCCAAGTGGCTCGCAATTTTTTTTTGTTTCTTGATAAAACTGTCAAGATTTCCCTGAAACATACTAGTGGCATAAGGCAATTCTCTTTGATATCTAGCAAAGTATGGGTTTAATAAGTGCTACAGACTGTCATTCTGTCCAACTCATGCAATAGCTGGACAAAGGCAAAAAATAGAAACGAGCTTGATTTTTATTTTGTTTTCACTGGAATCATTGTTGATGCAGTCCAATATGTCTAGCTGACTTTTCTATAAATGTGTCTTGCTAATGTATCTTCTCATACATGGGTGTGCATTTATGTCAAGATGGAGAAAAAGTACATGTGAATTTATTGGTGTTTTCAAAGTTAAATAACCAAAATTTTCCTCTTTGGACAATTGCAATTTCCTTGAACTGAGCACATGGCAGGGCTTAACCAGAAAAATTAAATTTATGACAACAAAATATACCTTCCACTTCCTTTATTTAATGTGGTTACCAGAATTCCCTAAAAAGATTATTTTGATGGTGTCCAGAATGACAACTCTATGTGTGGGGAACATACTATAGATATTACATGACATGAAATGTTGATTTGTTTGGGAAGGAAATTTTTCAGACCTATATGCTAGCACAATTAACCATTGCAACTTTAGGAGAAATGTTTCTGAGGTGTTGTCTCAGGACTTTTCTGAATATTGTTGCTTTGCAGATATGAGGAAGCTTGAAAAAAATACAGCTGTAATAGAGACATGTCCAATGACTCTCCCCCTACACTTCCAGTGGTAGTAAAGGCAGAAGTTTTAATTATTTATATCCCATTTCTTCTCTCTTGGTTGAGAAGATGAGCTAGGTCAAGATGTGAAAGTGAAACACTGCTTTGATTGAGGAAGGAATATAATTGCAACTGTGTTCTTGTTTGCTCTACACGTCAGCTCAAGACTTCCCTATACTGCAGCCTTCTTTATAACCTTCCTGGCATCTCAGCACATGTGAAACAAATTTCAGACTCTGAAAATGTCTTTTACATTATGTAGCAGACTGTCTGGTTTTAGAAAAGGGGAAATTCATTCCAAGGATGCCCTCTATGACTTTATTTTAAAAGGAAAAAAAACAAACCAAAAAAAGTCTTAAAAGGGAAAACATCCTTGGCACTGGGCACAGTTAATACACACGACCTGCTGTTTTGATGTTTGCTATCCTGAAAGAGCATGATCCAAAGGCCCCCAAAGTTCATGAACATTTTTTCTTTATCTTCAGTGCACTCTGACTAGGTTCTAAGTATAGAAAATAGCTACAATATTTTTTCCTTAAAATAGTTTGTTACTGTGTATTAAGTATCTGAAACACATGCTCAGCACATCCTTTGTCCTAAACATAGTAAAATGCCATGTGTTCGTGTCTGTTCCAGAGTGTGAATTCTTTTCAGTCTTAGAGCTCTAGCCTCTTTTCTTGCAGGCTGCTTATTTCAGATTTTGTTAATCAAGGTACCTACAGCCTCCCTTTTCCAGGGATCTGCCTTTCCGAGATGAAGATAAAACTGCATCTTCTGTCTCAACACTGAGAACACTAAAGTACATCAGCATCTAGACAAAATTCCAGCCAGAGGTTTGTTGGTCAGATTGCTTAACTATTAAGAAGGGAGAGATATCTGTGAGTCAGATCTTCAAAAACTCTGTAGGCGTGAAATTTCTGGTGTGTTGGTAGAGCCAAACTTCAGTGTATAATTTTCTTCTTGAGCAGGTTGTGATTTTCACCTTCTCTGGGTTCAGGCTGTTGCACACCATAGACTACAAGTAAATGCAGAGTACTAACAGAAGTAACCAACAGGAAATGCCTCAAGATGAGTAAAAAAACAGAGCAAAAGTTACTTTCTTGAAACACTCTCCCAGCCTTTGATACTTTGCAATCAGTCAGAGATGATGTCTTTAGTAGATGTCAATGATTTCACTTCCATGTATTTGTTCAGTCACACACAAAACCCAGTTTAGCTCCCTGCAAACCCAGATGGGCAAAACCAGTGCAATCTACAGAAAGGCAACTCAGAACACCTCAGAAAGCTCCTCTGTTTACAGAGACCAGTAGAAGTATACTAGGCCTAAATTAAGTATTAATGCATGTTCCCAGCTCTTTCTTAACAGCCTGAACTTGACTCCATCCCATCAAAATTCACATCAGAGTATAAGTAGCAACTCTGGCTTCTCATGCTTATCTGAAGACAGAGATCTTGAAGTGTTAGATCAATGAAAGGATCTTGGGGGGACAAGAGCATAAACAAACAGATGAATTTACTATGAGATGAGATGGGAAGAGATCTCTTTCTGGTTAGGAATAATAGCTTGAGCATTTCTCTTTGAGAACATCTAGTGCAAGAAGTCCAGCAGTGCTGATGTGTGAAAGTCTTCCCACTGTGATCCCTGTAGCTGGAAGGAAAACAGAGTGACAAAAACTACTTAGTAGTTTGATCCAAAGAGGTTGGTATAATATAGCAAAAGGACTGAACATGTATTTTGCTGCCCAAAAGATCAAATTTATGTTTTGCTCAGGTACAGATAGAGCTGTAAAGCTATTTCTGTGTCAAGAACTGGCCATTCTAGTGGAGTTTAAGTTTGTAGGCAATAAGTTAAAACAGAACTTCCAATTTCTCTGCTAACAGACCATAAATCCACTTACTTGACCAGTTCATCTAATAGATATGTGGAAATATAAATTTTCTTTTTCTCTGATTGATTTTATATTTTCTAAAGCAAAACACATCGCACAACGTTTTTCAGAACAACCTGTGAGGAAAAAAAATCAAACAAACCATTAATCCAACAGAAGGATGCTGAATGGAAATGTTTCAAAAGCTGAAAATATCTGGTATCCCTCAATACTCTAAAAAAAAGTATTATAGGGGGTTTTGAATCATCCTCCCACAGTACAGCTATTGCAGAACAAATGTTTGTTCATCTTCCCCTTTCAGCTGTTACTATTTTGACTAGTTGCGCAGAAAATCTGAACAATCACCTGAGCCAAATTTAGTTCAAATGCAGAGGGAGTATGTGATGTGAATGTGAGAAGGCCCAATTTCATTAAACTACCCTTTTTCAAAGCAATTTCTATTTCAAAAAGAGAAGAATACAAGAGAACAAGGGGACAAGAGAAGTTCAGCATTTCTCCTTGAGTGTTGACATAGATCCCACCTTCCTCTTGTTATCACTGATGTTCCTACTTATTCAATAAAAAGGACATCCTGTTTTCAAGCTGAAGTGAAAAATAGAGAGGCCTTTTGCCTTTGGCCTAAAGATCCAAGTGCCAACTACTTGTACTCAATCAGAGCAGTTGCTACTAGGATGAAACTTGTGTTTTACAAGAATAACTTTGCTATGAAACTCCTGGTTTGAAAGGGTAGAGGAGATTCAGGAATGAATAAGTTTGCTCTGAAAATCATCTTTCAAACAATTTGTACTTGCATAGCTGAGCCTCTCTGTTGCCTTTCTCATAATGTCTGGGCAGATGCTGATTAATAATATTTCACTAACGATTTTGCCCCAATCAGAAAAAAATATCCCTCCTTGCCTGCCAGGAATACCACTTTCCCAGTCCACACTTAGAGGTCTGAAACTTCAAGGGAGGAGCATCAAAACTACTAAAATTTCATAACAGGAGTAAACTTACATCAATTTGATCTCACTCATACACTGAGGATTGCTTATGGGCCACTCAGACTCTGAGCTGTGTCTCCAGTGCTGCCACTCCTGATTTCTGCAGCTCACATCAGCATGCATGTATTCAGGAGTTTTCTTCCAGTCTGTTTCTGTGTCTTCCTTCTATTCAATTTGTATGAATAAGAATTTGCTAATGATGCCAAGCCAAAAGCTTTATACATCCTCTGAAGGTTCCCAGTCTTCCCTCATTGTTACATTTCCCAACATGTATAATGGGGACAAAATTGCATTGACCCCAATTTATTCCGTCTCTGTGAAAAAGCTCATCTCTTACATGTGTTAATTTCAGAAGTAACCCAAGTAGCACTGCTTAAAGCCTCTTTGAAATGTAAAACGTTCTTTCAACAATATTGTTGGAGGATTGATTTATTTTAATAATAACAGATACTGATACTGATATGCACTAGGAGTCAGTTATGGCTGATCCAAATGGCTTTTAGAACACCGACAAATAATTTAAGTAATAATTTGTAATAAGAGTGGCTTTGTTTAAAATTCTCACATTTGCAGCTTGTCACTTATATTAACTGCTCCCTATCACTGCTCTCCTCTGTTTTCTGAAAAGTAATTGCTATTGTTATCTTAAGACCAGAATATATTTAGGTATTTTTGTTTATCATTGTTTTCCTCATTATACATTTTTTATGTTTGATAACTGAAGGATTTTAATACAAAGCAAATATATAATTTGAACTGAACTCAGAGATGCTATTCTTGGGACTCCTTTCAAAGCTGCAGTGGGACCCCATTTCCTGGAGGAAAAGCGCCCACATGGTCAAAATCGTCACCACAATTGGTACTAATTGGGAGACCTTGTGGAAGTTTGAGCAAAGACCAAGGTTTTAATAAGCAAGTAGTATGAAACACCCACTCAACACCTTGTGCTGGGCTTCTCCATGGCAGCGTTAGACACATTGTCAGGGCAACTGGTTGCACTGTAGTGCTTTCGATAATGACAAGACTTGTTTCCCTGGAATTGCTATTCTGCATCCTAAAATCTAGTTTTTCTTAACTCTGTTCCTAAGAGCTAAGGAAGAAAGATAATGTTATTTTGTCAGAAATAACTCCAGTATGAAATTCAGCAGCTTCAGTTCATTGGAGACTGCTAATTAAATAATCTATATCACCACTCAGTATTAATTAGCGAGTAACAACATCTATAGACTAAAGAGCCTAATCAAACTTTCAGTCAGTTCCTGCTGTGATTCTCTTGTGTCCTGAAAACTGCTCAGTGTTTTCCTACCTATGAATTCTTTTTCAATTACTTCCCAGTAAAGGATTTTAAAAATCAAAGTGTAGCAGATGTTTCAGAAGCCCAGGAGACCCCACAAGGATGCTCTTCAGCACAAGGCACTCTGCAAGATACAGCCACAGAGAGCTCTACTGCATTGGACGTGTGAGTGGACTTATATGGGAAATTATTGTACCTGAAACTTTCTTTTCCCCTTCCCCAGCACTGAGCATGGCTTCCTGTTGCATGAAAGAGGAATGCCATTGCCTCTGTAGAAAGATCACCCCAGTGACAAGATGGAGAATAACATTTCTAATATTGCCTGAGTAGAGCAGAAAGCAGAGTGCAGGGGCAAGAAGCTGCCAACAGCAACCCTCCACTGTGGGGAGGGAGGGGTGTCTGGGGAGAGTAAGGGAATATTTAGGCTGTATATTACAAGAAATAGTGAGTGCAACTGACTGGCTGGGAGATATTGTTGGCTTTGATTGACTGTATAAATATGCTTTTTAAAGGAGCAATTCAAGCACAAGCTTTTTAAAAGCATGTGTAACTATTCCTGGTTTGTTTGTGCATGTGTGGCTAATAGCTCTTGGCAGACAGAAAAGAAGCAGGAGAGACATAAGATTAAGTCCTGGAGTTCCCAGTCGCCACACAACCTGCTGTTCTCCTCTCAGGGATGTGGCATCTTCTGGAGAAGACAGGGGCTTGTCTCTCTTCAACAACAGTGTCTCCAAGCTCCAAAATTTTCCCCATATCCTATTACACTGATTCTTGCCTGCAGAGACAGCCTGACTCTTAGTTATTTGTGTACTCACATAGCATAGATAAAGGCTCTGCTTCCAAAAGAATCTGATCCCAAAAATGGTCCTACACAAGAGTAAACACAGCCTGGGACACAAATTACTAAATTGGTAACAAAGCCTGATCATGTAAGTAGAGCTTTAGTTAGGATATTTCAAGGGTATTAATAAATTAGGCATTTTTTTATTACAGTGGATCTGTCATTGTACCCTCTCTAATCACTGTTTCCATTCTTCCAGGGGTGTGTCTGTGTACTTTAACCAATGTGTTATAACAAAACTCATAATAGAACTTTTCCCCTTAACTATATAAAGAACAATGCATGGAACAAAATCTGATGCTTTTTCTCCCTGCACCTGCATTCACACCTCCTACATGAGTTGGCTAAAGTGGGTGCAGGAGATTTAGCTACCTAAATTATCATCAGGTACATTGAATTCTGCCACTGTGCTCAGGGCGAGCCACATTGATTCACCACATCAGCCTTGCCCGGGCTGTCTGTGAGGGAGATCTGGGGAGGGAAGCAAAGGCGCTGCCTTTGTATGGAAGAACTATTTATTTTTGCCATTTTTCCCAGGTTTTTAATTTTTTTCTCTTTCATCTTATGGTGCTGGATCTTAATATAGAATCCAGAAAACACCAGCACTTTGCATCAAATCCAATCATGCTTGCATTCATGACAAGGGTCATAAAGATCAGCAGGAAAGTATTGGTGGGTATAGAGGAAGTGGTTTAAGAAGAAGAGGGTGAGTTCAAACTAGATATAAGGAAGACATTTTTTATAATGAGGCATTGGAACGGGTTGCCCAGAGAAGCTGTGGGTGCCCCATCCCTGGAAGTGTTCAAGGTCAGCTTGTATGGGGCCCTAAGCAACCTGATCTAGTTAAAGATGTCCCTGCTCATTGCAGAGGGGTTGGTCTAGGTAGCCTTTAAAGGTCCCTTCTGACCCAAACTATTCTGTGATTCTATTATTTTAATTTTTGCAGCTATTTTCAGTTTCTCTTAGTTACCTGTAGCAGCTATAATAGGGGTAAGTCTTTTAACTCTGCTTTGTCTTTAACACCACCAATCATACATAGAATGCTGTGGTCCTCTTATGGCAATGTAACAATCAACTCAATGAAGTGTAAAATCAATGTTATAAAGCCAGATACTGTTTCAAATTAAATCAATTGCAAAAGTGCTTTCTGCTGATTAAATATAATGTTATTAACTCCTGGGCCATAGACATACACAAATAAAGATAATGTTGGCTCTTTACCAATAACAAAGCTGAAGACTTTTACTTCAAAAATATTTTTTCTATTCCTAAATAGATCCTTGACCATATCATGTGACTTTGTGTTATGAGATCAGATGGAGAAAACTAGAACTTCTTGAAATAATCCCCTCCTGTTGTGACAGAGATCAGCCAAGAGGCAGAAAGATGCATCATCAACTTGCCCCTCTGGCTGCACCAATAAGGTCCTAGAGAGCCCAGCCTCATGTCTCCTGCATGTTGCTGTGTGCAATTGCCAGGCAGCTGACATAGTTTAGAGTGGTCCTGATTCTTCCCTAAGCACTTGCCAAAAGTATCTAAACCTTTTCAGAGCATTCTCAAGATCTCCAGGACTATACATGTGCCCTATAACAATTTATGTCCTGCCCAGCTCCTCCAGCTCTAATCTCTTTATTGTCAGGCTCTGCAGCAATCCAATAGTTAGGAATTGTCTTAGCACTGTTTCTCTTGGCCAGTCATCTTCAGTGACATTTTCAGCCTCTTGATACTTGCATATCCAACAGGGCAGAGCTCTCCAGGTTCCCCTCTCTCTGCCTGTACATACACTGCTGCTCCCATGCAACTCAGGAGCACTGAGTTTGTTATTAAAAAGCCTATCTTGGCTTTTTTCCTAGACACTGCCACTCTCTATCTTCTTTTTCTGAAAGAAAGGTTATGAAGTCCAAAAAAAATAGGAAGTACTGAACAGAAGAGATTTAATGAAATAGACACCATGCAAACTTTTAGGAAACACAGGAGAACAGATGCTTTTAAGTGAGAGGTGCTCAATCCAAAATTCATTGTACCGTGACCATTGTTTATAGACGTGTGACTTACCTCTGATACTGAACATAATCACAAATCTAAATTTTGGAAATGAGGCAAACAGCAGGAATACAGTACAATACACTTTGTTTTGCACAATATGAAAAGCAGGAAACTGGATTATTCTGTAGTCCCTATGTTTTCATAGAAAAATGAACTGAATAGTATGATTTCAATAACTATGTTTTAAATAACAAAATAAGCAAATAACTAAAAGGAACTATATATTACTGGTAGTTATGGATTCATGCTCCTCAGGCAGTATATGGTAACAGCACCTGCTGTTCTGGCCACCTCCTGCTCTGTGCTCATGGTTGGAGTAAACTCCATCATCCTTCTTGTCCTGTTGGAGTTGTTTGACTGTTGCAGTTTTCCAAGAAATGTTTACAATCCCAAGTGAAATTGCAAAACCAGAACTGGTGTCATGATCATGGCAGTTGGATTGCAAATGAAAAGTGGTTTGTTTCCTATTGTTGTGTGCACAGGCAGTTTTTTACCCAAATATTAGGAGTTGAGGCAGCAGGCAAGAGCTGAGTAGCTGTGGTCTAACAAAACAACAACCTGGAGTGTTGAAATGTCTGCTTGGCAGACATGGCCGAACCTAGATGCGCAGCATAACACTTCAAGTGGTTGTTCCTTCTGGGGAACTTTGTATTTCCCTGCAGTGCTGGTAACTTTTAACTTTAGATCATATTCCTGACCCAGGAAGATGGTGGGGTTTGTGACAGCGCTCGCTGCTGTGCTGCAGCAGAACTGGTAACAAACCCCATAAAGTGGCCTGCAGCCCTTCAAACTCCAGTTCCTGCATGTAGACTTCCTAGGACTGCTTGGTCTGAAAGGTTTGGGAGTGCTTTGGATTTACTTACTGTTGCAAGTAAGAACAAGCTGATCTGGCTCTAACTCTGTATGCTGCCAGGGGGGCTGTTTGTAAGGGGTACTTTTGATTCATTAAATGCTTATTAAGGTTATGATCACTTGGTAACTCTTTTCCTCCCCCAGTTATCTTTACTTGTATCCCTGCAGCAGCAGAGCTACAATACAAATATTAACAAGTATGAAGAAGCAGTCTTTTAAGAACAAAACTAAACTAATTTATTGAGAATGTGTCAGTGAAATTGCTTTCCAAAACAGGTTAGCAGCCTTGAAAATTCCCAGAGATGCAATGACTGACTTAAATCAGAACTGAAAATAACATCTATGAGACACATTCAGCATTAGGATTCATTTCCCTCCAGTTCTTCCCTTCAGTTTTTTAAATTTTCCAAGAATAAACAAACACATTGTGTTTCTTGTCTTTCGAAGCAGGAAGTGAAGAAAGAGTTCAAGGACATAGGATTGCTCCTATACTAGGTTTAGAATTATGAGTACGTGTTCATCTGTTAGAAACTTCTTTATTCTTTTAAAAGGAAAAGAAAATGTTCCCAAGTCAAATTAGACATTCCAGTATTCTGCTACTGTTGTAGTGACTGTGTAGAAATAGCTGGGAAATATACAGTTATTTAAGGTTATTGAAATATAGAGTTATAAGCACATAAATAAAATGTTAGTCTGCTTGGTGACAGAGCTTGCACTTGGTTTTGCAGCCATGTTGGACTGTGGGAATTCCAGGATGATTGGAACAGAAGGAGACATTGATGACTTTTTTGTAGTTCTCTACCAAGTACCAAATAAGAGAAATATAAACACTAAACAGTAAATCAAATGTTGAAAAAATAAATAAATATGGAACAGATGGGCAAAAGATGTGTCCAGCTGGCTCATGACACTAATTTTTTTCTTATTTGAGCAGTAGCCATGTGCAAAGTGGGTTGGGTATTGTGCTGAAACTGTATTTTCCAATGTCACACTTCATCCACTTTCTCCCACAGACCTCTTTAAGTTAAATCAGAGGAAAAGTTTCTTTAAAACGATTTTATGCAAGTAGTCAAATAGACAGGGTGTTTCCTGCATCTCACCTGTTTATGAGGAAGTTAAGTGTCAGGGCCCATTGCACCATTGATGATTTGCACAGTCATCATAATCATCACAATTTCGTGGCTGCACAGCTTTCTGCCCTGCATCATGAGCCTACTGAGAGTCCCTGTCTTCTCAAAATCCATGCTCATGTGCTTACCCTCAGCTTTTGGTGAAGTGTTCACATGGACTTGCTCTCACTACAGCAGCAGGCAAACACCCCAACCAGGGGGTCACTGGGGTGTTTCTTTGAGAACAAGTCTCCCTCTGTCTCTGCTACAGCTGTGGTGGTGTGGGTGTTTTGAGGGCTAGAGAGTTATGAGGGCAACATCAGAAGAACACCATGGCTTTGGTGAAGCCTCGAACTAAAACTATGATTTCAAATTCTGAAGTACAAATACTTCTGTTGCAGATTTCACAAGATAATGTAGGAGGGTAAAGAACTACTTTAGCAAGACCAGGCATTTCATCTTAGTGTTACTGTACAGAATTTCATTTTATTTAGCCAATCTTGAGAAAGTGAAGTTGTACAAAAGCTAGATTCTTGTTCCAAATGCAGTCAAGTTAATATAGTGCAACTGATACTAATGTTTGGCTTAGTTGTGCAAGGAATTGATGAGATGGTCCTAGTAAGCATGTGATGTGATTTACAGACCTCAATTACTAACACTAAGAAACAGTTTGTTCTGATGGAACCTTTTTCTGTGCATAGAGGAAGGAAAAACAAACACTCTAATTATGCTCATGACATTTGAGAATGTCACTATATTTTTTTTCTCGAGGAGGATGCAATATGATATACATGCAATGATAATTTCCAATGTAAATTATTCTATGATTTTATGATTTTTACATTAACAAATATCTCTGGGCAATGAATTTAGAAAAACATAAGGTCAACAGAAAGAGAGCAAGAAAACAGATCTATCACTGCAGTGCAAGAATTGCCTGCTGCAGTGCTCACTCTTGGAGTGTTCACTTCTGTCATTTGTCATTTTTATGTAAAATATGATTTGTACTTCACTTAGTTAACAACTGAAAAGTTTATTATTTATAAAAAATGTTAATTGAACAGTGTTCTATTAAATTAAGACTTGAAGGCCAGATATATTGAAGGATAAACAATTTCAGATGAAATTTTGGAGACAGAGACGGTGAATATGAGTTCAGAGCAGGTATGGCAAAGGCACTGAAAATACAGACATAAATGGGATGTATTTTCAGTGCCTTTGCTATAGCTCAGGGATGTGCCCAACTTGGCTTGAAGCCACTCTACACTAGTGAGGAAGCACTACTAAAATCACTTCACCCTTTCCATCCCCAGCAAGCAGGTGACTCATGCAAAAACATCAATGCTTTTGACTTCATAAATATCCATTTTGGCCTCTTTCTTTTAAGCTAAAACTGATCCACCCTTCAGTGGCCTGTGGTGAAATCAAGCCAGCACTCCAAGATGAGGAACACTCAGCCCACAGTCTGTGATTCAATCCAGCCCTTTAGAACATGACTCATCTGGCCCACTGGCCCTCTTTCCAACTGGCTCCTTTAGACACAGAGCTTCAGGCAGCAGGAATTAATGTGGCAGCTGTAGCATCCTGCTCCCGACTGCCATTCTTTCTCAGCAGCCTCTCCTGTGTCTCACTGGGGTTGTATGTGGGGCACAGGCTACACAGCATGTGTGAAGCTATGCTCTCCTCCGCGAAATCCCCAGAGAATCTCCGCCTCATATTTTGTTTTCATCTCCACCTCATCTTCTGTCAGCACCTCAGATTTTTGCTGGGAATCATGTCAATACCTGTCACTAGCTGACTAGCTAACAAACCTATCTCAGTCTGTGCTAAGCACAAAGCTTTCATCCTTCCTCTAAACATTTGGTGGCATTTAGAGAACAAAAATAGGTAGAGACAATGCTCTTACCCTTTGATGAGAATATATATAGGGGAGGAAAGAAGCAGCACAGAAGAAACAAGATGATGCACAAATACACAAAGTCAAAATGAGTTCCCACTTATTTTTCTTGCTAATAAAGATAGTGCTTCTAAGATTTATGACTGCACATAGAAATGGATTTCATGCTTATGGGGATCTGCCTGCTCCACAAAATGTACTTAGTAATAATTCCACAACTTCCGATACTCTGCAGAAGAGGTAGGAAAAAGCAACACAGCATTACTTTGAAAAACCTATTTCCAAAAAATTTCGAGTTCAAAAGGACTCACAAAAGATACCTTTCTGTTATACGTATGCACAAAATCATGGACCCATATGTTTACTTCTAAACCTACAATAATAAATTCTGCTTCATAAAGTGAATTTTATTTTTTTAATTGAGGTATCAACTTTTACACTTATATTTTGCTTTGAAACATTTGCATCTGTTTGTTTCATATTTGTCAGGCTGTTCCAACTACACTTTTTAAAACTTTGGCTGCCATAATATCTGGAAACAGATTCTTATATTGACATAATCTTCTTTGTCTTCACAGTCTCATCCTCATCAGATACTGGCAAGACAAGCCAAGTGATCCTCTGCTGCATTCCTTCATAACAGGGTAAGTTCAGCTGTATCTGCAGCATAAGTCTCTGCTACCTTTCTTAGCTTTTGCAGTGGGGAAGACCACATTCTTCCAGGTTCACTGTGTTGATTGTATTTTACCACGTGTTCTGTATCAGAAATTTGTGTTACGTGGTCTCGTATTTCCCCAGCGGTGTTTTGTTGGCAAGTACTGTTGACTCCTAAAGGAGTGGTCCCTGTGAGGGTCTTGTCAGACAGTGGGATCCCTACAGGGAAGAGCTACAGGCTTCCCAGGTCATTGGAGGTGGGGAAATTCCTGGTGAGTCTTTTCAGAGACTCATCAAAATTAAATGGTGTAACTCTGTTGAGAGCAGTAATATTAGTGTAAGCATGGGGATCCAGAGCAGTTTTTGGCACAGAGACAGGTCGGCCTTCTGAAAAACAGCAGATGATAAAAAGCAAAAAGAGTGTGAAGAGCTGGGCAGCTTTTCTATGTGGGTGGTCATTTATATTCATTGGCAGGCATCTAATGTGAGACTGATTTATTGCATATCATGGATTGTCTTTTCCATGGATTGCCCAGTCCTTTGAATGATGAGATGCTAGCAGTGCTGCAAGCATGTCCTTCGTATCCCTACAGGAAAGTCACCTGGCTGCAAGGATGTCCAGGTTTCAGGGATCAGGCGGGCTCAGCAGCAAAAGCTCTTAGGCTCAGATTATGTTTTGCTCAGTCCCATTGCCATACCCAAGCACTGGGAGTACTTGGGGATGGAAAAGCTTACCATCTGAACAGCCACTTGAACTACTCACCGGTGGAGCTGGTATACTGCACTGTTTCCTGTTGAGAAGTACCTTGAGACACAGGCTGCTCATTGCTGGGGTTGTCTCATGATAAAAATAAATCACAGATCACTTGCTGGGGACGCTCTTTCCTGCAGAAGAGCCCACCTAGCATGGCACTGATGCAGTAGGATGTCATGGCATCAGGCTTCAAAAGAGAATCATAGTTATAACACATAATGCTCAAAATGCTTTGGTGTCATGTAATTACGGCATGGAATGGTCAAATAATTTAGTGTTGTAATTCCAGTCATTCAGGGAAGTGAGTTACTTTTGCAATCAATGGACAAGATATACACTACAAAAACATTGCTAACACAGCCATTTCATGAAATTGTTGTTCACCCCGTCAGTTTAGCCTGATCATTCCATGGGCTGCAAGCAGACAAATCTCTACTGCTATTCCTGTAGATACCATCTGTACTGCCACAGAGGAAAATGTGGGCCCTCCTTAAAAGTCCAGGCTAACTGGTGGCCCTACTCACTTGTTCCACTTCCAATGATTTAAAACCAGGGTAATTCCCCAACATCTTCATGTGGGTGGGACTCAGCCAAGTCACCATCCTTCCTCTTCAAAACACAGAGATAATTTGTATACACACTGTGTAGCAAGCTGAGGTTTTTGTGGCCACCCGATCTTTCCAGTGGGCACAGAGATCTGTGCATTACAACATAACAGAGCTGCCTATTGAACAGCACTGTTCAGTGAGAGTTGGTAGCAGAGTGTGTCAGTAGTGGTGGGCCTCACCTTGGGCACTTCAGGTCTTCTGCTCTTCCTAGATATTGCGAAAAAATTCTTTACTGTAAGGGTGGTGAGGCACTGAAATAAGTTGCCCAGAGAAGCTGTGGGTGCACCACCCTGAAAGTGTTCAAAGCCAGGTTGGGTGGAGCCTTGAGCAACCTGGTCTGGTCAATGGCATTTCTGCCCATGGCAGAGGGATTGAAACTGGGTGATCTTTAAGGTCCCTTCCTACCCAAACCACTCCTATGATGATATGATCCTATGATTTTACTGTGGTCAGCTGCAAAAAAAAAAAAAAAAGAAAATAAATTTAACTGGGTACAACTTCATAAGGCACAGAGTTATTACTTTCTTCCTCATTTTGTGAAACAGGTGATTAAAAAATCTGAACTTAATCTGTCCCAATTTGAACTACTATAACTGCATTTTCATGGAATGCTCAATACTGGAAGAATCCCTTAAACTTATGTCTGCATTGGTAGTCCTCAACAGAACATTTGTTTAGAAGAATTTAGGTCACTAACTGAAGATTTCAAAGTTTAACTGACATTAGGATCAAGATAATAAAGAAACTATTATGTGGGTGGCATATGTTTTCCACTTACAGTGCCATTCCTACCGTGGTTAAAGGCAGAAAAAAGAATGTTGGAAGAATAAAATATTCATTGTCATGCTTATGCTGGAAAAACCATTACTTGGAATGATGCCAAGAGATTTCACATTATTTTACTCTTGTAAAATGAAGGCGATACAAAAATGAAGGCGATATTATTGTTCTTCTCATAAGGTTTTACAGCTCTTCAAAATGAAATGTACTGAGGGAAAATTATTTTTTGTATATTAGCCATGATATAAAGCATCACAAAAATGGTAACATGTAAAAGCAATTTGTTCACTGTATTAAACACTAACCTGCATAACTGGCTGCATGTTTTAAACCACAAGGTAATTTTAAGTATTTAAATGAATGGGATATGATTAAATATACAAAACCTAAAAATCAAACATAATGACTTAAAAGTAATCAGCAACTCATTTCCCCATCTTCAAATATCAGAGCGAAGCACTCTAAGAAACTGAATCATGCACCGCAGTGTACTTCATCTTGCAGAACTGAACCTGAGACATGCAATTACCATAAGCACTCAAAATAATTGTACATTTAAAGAATATATAGATGCCTCCTGAAGGATCACCTATTGTAACTATGCCTTCAGCTAGATGGTGTGCAGTAGATGTATACAATTTCCCTCAGCTGATAGAAAACATGACCCCCACAGATTGCTATGCTATTAAGTACATAAAACAGCAAAGCCTCCCTTGTTTTCATTTATCTCCTACACAGCTTAGTCTTTTCACAGCTTATTTGAAGGAAAAATATATTTTCAGTTTTGTTATTTACGCAATTGTCTCACACAAGCTCTGAGTATATGCCAAACAGAGTTGCTGCTACTGTGGTTAAGAGAAAGGGGCTATTACGAGGCAAGGTGGTGGAGTGGCTCTCTGCTGGAGCCCTGCAGACTACTGGGCTGTGCTGGCACTGAGGGCCTGACACTGGGAGCATTTCAGAACTTGTGTTGGATTGCAGTTTGATGTGCTTTGTATTTACATCTTTTACCTTTTATCAGCTCCTTCCTCACCAGCTGCCATCACCTCAGTCAGAGCAGCAACTGTCGGTGGCACCAAGCAGACTCTTTTGTGACCTCTTGCCAGCCCTCCTTACTCCCTTCCCTGAAACAAATCAGCATAAAAATGGAGTCAGGAGGATACAAGAAATAAATCTGGCCAAATCTTCTGGTCAAATCTCTATTATTCTTGTTGGGATTGCTGTGTACTTATCTAGGGCATTTTTATTCTACCACAGTACTTAACACTTTTACACCTTATGCCCTGATGTGCTCAAACACTCTTGCCCTGTCTTGCTGAATTACACATTCTGGAAGCAATCATGAGGGTGGAATGGAGGCAAAGCCAATGGTGGTATATCCAAGTTTAAGAACGTATCTGGAGTGCTGAAGGGTTTGAAAGCAAATGTTTGTAGTCAAAGATTTAGCCATTACCTATGTGACAGTTCAGTCACATTAACAAGGGAAAATATTTACAGAAAATATTTAAGCCATCTCAAACAAGAAATATTTAAGTCATCTCAAGTAAGAAAATTTGAGAACAGAGAAAGAGATTACAGGACAGAGGAAAGAACCAATATGAAATTAGGGACACCAGGCCAAAGGCTGGAAGAATAAGGCGAATGGGAATGACCCAGCCTGAGGTGGAAACAAATTGAAAAATTTTTAATCAGGGAACTCCTCAGGTTGGCAGCCTACTGGGTAATGAAAGCAGATACCTAGTTGCAAAGGCTTTCACTTTGTTAGACTAAGAAGGTCTGAGATTTTAGCACAAGAACCATTTTGGGATATTCTGTTACTGCACAAAATATCTAAGTGCATCTAGCTTTAGGATGCCACTAAACCAGTTGTTAAAAGAGTATGTGTTATGCGACTGCCTGAGACTGCTGACAAGGTAGAGGATGACCTCAATGAATCAGTAGGTCTGTTCCAGCTTTCTATTCCCATGGGAAATCTACTCTAAAATAAATCTACAGTTTTGAATTTATGCACTTAGAGAAAGCTGCAAGGTCGAAATCCTCCCTGTAAAAGATGCCTTTTCTGCAGGTCTTTTGGGATGGCAAAAGGAGAAGCAGAGCCAACTCTGTAAAGCAGTATTTTCTGTACATCAAGGAGACCACCTGGGTTCTGACTTTTCCCTGGGTTTTACCAGTCTCTGGTGCTAGTATATGAGTAACCTATCTTTAAAAGCAGACACCCTGCCAGTTTATCCTAACAATCATTTAACAAGCATTGTCTCAATACCTTACTGCAAATTCTAGTCTCTGGCAAGTCTGTGATGTGTAAGTGACAATAAAAATTTCTTATTTTCCAATATTCTTTTGCATAAGTTGAGAAAGGAAGATTGATGCAATTATGCTGATGAACACTGGGAAAGAATAATAATAATTCTCTGCCAGGGACATAACAGAGATCTGGTTGCTAACATCAGTGAAACAGCTTAAAAGAAAATCAGAATGGTTTGTTTCAGTCTCTCTTAAGAAGCTGTTCAGACAGAATTGGCATTCCAGAGTCATCGTACTTTTACGAGTGTTTGCACACATCAGTAGAAGAATAAAATAAATTTTAAAATCTTGTCAGGATAAAACCAAAGATTTGAAAGAGGTAAGCTAGAGAGATCAGAGGACAAATGCAATGAGTGAATGTTTGAATAAGTAGTAAAAGCACATCATCTACAACTTCTTGCTTGTGAATTTAGATTACAGACTTTGTTTCACAGGAAAATGTCAGCAGTTGAACTTCAATGCAAAAAAATTCTACACCTCCCTAGACAAATACCTACAGTTATGTTTTGGTGTCATTCTTGGTTTCCATTCTACCTGTCTTGGAAACTAGTGTGCAGAGGATTGAAGTTTAAAGTGTCAGAGCCTGTGATAAGAAGGTTGAGTACACACACACACACACACACACACACACACACAAATACACATATAGACATACACGTATGCTGCAGTGTGCATGGGATATAAAGTTGCCCTTTATATTTTGGGGTCCATCATTCATCACATTTTAATGCTGCAAGTAATAAAAATACCCTTTTTCCTTATCTTCATTGATAAACATGGATACAGAAACGTCCTTTTTTTGATGAACTATGTATTGGAACCACATTTGATGGCTCTGAGGACCACTGAGGATTCCAGTTCTAAACTCTCATTACAGGTTCTCTGCAGTGCCACAGCCTATGGATGGGACAAACATTTGTTACTACAATTACTGGTGCAAAAATAAATAAATAAAAAAGCATGTCTGAGTATAACCAAACACCATCATATCATATCATATCATATCATATCATATCATATCAATCATATCAATCATATCGTATCATACAAACTACAGATACTTAAAAAATAAAGAGGATCTTAAATATGAGAAGAAATCCTCACCCTACTTGATAGTAAATAAGTAACACTGATTTTAATCACAGAAGAAAGACTGAGGAACTTGAATGGACAGACCTGATGGGTTTCAGCATGAATTTATATTTGAGAGATGCATCTTGCTGGTTTACCTTAAATAGAAAATGAATATAATCATAGTATCTCTTAGCATTAAAAGCAATGACTTTGGGAACTTTGAGTAGTTTTGAATGTATATCAGAGCCCACATACCAGCCTTTCTAACTTTTTAAGGATCAACAAACTGGAAAAATAATTTAACAACCAAAGTCCACAATAATTCTCCATGACATTTCTAAAACCATATTTCTCCATTTGTTTAAGAAAAGTTCATTCTCAGGCTTATATTCTTCATCAGTTGGAACCAAATACATTACTCTTACTGTTGCTGTGAAAGAACAGTATTTTTAATTGTACTTTCTGCTTCAGCATCCAGTCCTTCCTAAACGTATGTTGACATGAAAGATCAAGAAAGAGAGTGCTCCTTGACACTCTGGGTACCAGCAGAGAAACTGCCAGTTCACTAAAATTTGGAAACAACATTTAGACAGCTGTAGCTGTGTTAGAAAAGTCAAAAAACTTTCTCATCATTCTATGGTAAAAAAAGCTGGGGAAAAAAGAGATAAGAGAACAGGGCAGATCAAAAGAGGTTTTAGATGGCCTGTATCCCCAGTACAGAATTACATACAAATGACTAAATGAATACAGCAAATACTTTTATTTTTTTTTATTCTATTTTATTCAAACTGAAACTGAAAAGGCCCTATTTTAATAATAGGGTCATTAGGAGAGGACAAAAACTTCTCTTAGTACAAAAGAGAAAAAATAGACAAAAACTTATAGACAAAAACTTCTTCTAGAAGTATCTTGGATTATATGGAATTGGGAGTTAAAATAGCTATGAGGAATTGACTGAAAAAAGTTTATTATATCTCTAATAATTTAATCAGTTTCAGCTGTAATAGAGATAGGTCTCACATATCTTTAAAAGCTGATATTAAGAAAGTACTTTACAAACTGAAGACACAGAGAAATAGTGTAGAACAAGGCAGAGGAGAAGATGATTCACCTCAAAAGAAAATTACTGTGTTTCTTGTACAAAACCTTTTCAACTCCAGTGAAAATATTCCCTTTAAATGGCAGTGCACTGTATTGATCAACAGAGAATTGGAAATGCTACAGTAATAAGAGATAAAGTACAATTTAACACAATAGGGGCAGACAGAAAATTGCAGTTCTTCACAGACTGGCTAAAGAGCTGTATTATTTAACTGACAGGCAAGGAATTCATTGCAGTAATGAATTACAAAGAATAGCTGAGAAGTACTAGAAAAACAGACATATCTAGAGCTTCCTAGCACTGTAAAACTTCTATTTCCCACAAAGGAAAGACATAGACATCTAGTTTGCTATCAGCCATGTTTGTATTGCAAATCCTGAGAGTTAATTTATAGATTTACAAATTCTTAATTTGAACTTGGGAAGTCTGATTTTTTTTTCTCTCTTCCCAACCTGTATTCACCACAATGTTTTTTTAAAGCTTAATATGCAAATTACCCTTTTATACTTGGCTCATGAGCATTGAAGAAGGCCCCAGACAACAAGGGCATCTTGCTGAGTGAAAAATGTAGGGCCAAATCTCTTCCATTTTTCAGGACGTGGTATTCAGATACCATATGAAGTGGTGTATAAAATATGCCTGGTGGTGTATAAAATATATCTTTCTTTAAAACTCAAAAACAATTTTATTTTTATTTTTTGATTGATTACCCTGAATTGCTTTGATTTCTTCCACGACACCAGGTTTCTCTCTTAATGACCTGCTGCAAAGGTGAGGCTGTGCTTCACTAGGTGTTTGAAACTGCTGCAACTGCTGAAGTGGGGCTGTGTTCATGCCATTTTTAAAGAAAACATCTTTTTGTTATATAATCTGAAAAACAGATGCAAGCCAGAGTTCCATTCTTCTCTTCCCAAACACAATCTGCTTTTAAGCTGCAAATCAATCCAACATGTCTCAGATGCCTGCCTCCAGCTGACTTCTCTCTTTAAACATAAACAGTGCAGATTCCTAAGGCCTGTTACTCTGACAACCCTATAATGCCATCCTTTAGACTCCCCAAGCTCTGTAAATCTTCGTTCCATCACAGCTTGAAGTGGACCAGTCTGTTTTCACTGCTCAAGATATGGAAAGCCATAAGACAGCTTCCATGATAAACTCATCAGCTTATGAAATTGTTTCAGTATGACCTAAGCACCCATCAATGAAGCAGATAAGTTGCAGCTTTCTTATTTTAAACATCTTATTTTATTTACAATCTAATTATTCAGTGCTGTTTTACATCTACAGCTGGGGAGGAAAACTCCATGAATTTCTGTAGTGACTCAGGCTGAAAATCTGCTGGCCCAGGAGAAGAAGAGGTGACTACGTGCACTTGTATGAGGCACACCAGGTGTCTGACAGATGGCCTTTTAGCATCTTTAAGTGCCTAGTGATGTGAAGAGAAATCACTTCCAAAATGCATTGGTGCAAATCACCAAACTCCAACATATGGAAAAACATGCAGGGGAGTATGCACTTAATGGAGCCAGCCAGTTACCATCTTTAGGAGGTTAACATTTGTTCTTAGCCATAAATCCAAAATTTCCAATGCCCTGCCACAAAGCAGAGAGATATCCATTCTTCATAGCAATGGTAACCTACAAAAAGGCCACTACTTGTTACAATAATTAGCAGCTACAGGCTATACATCCAATGTATTTTTTTTTTTTTTAATTAGAGGGGAAGGAGAGGCATTAATAATTTGGTGTGTTGGAAGTTGAGTGCTTTTTTCAGCCTTAAAAACAGTGCAAAGAGAACACAGTTTATTTTAAAAGGGGCCAAACGCATGCCTTGCTAGCAGCAAGCACGATGTGCTGTTTCCATAGAAACAGAGGTTGGTATTATTAAAGGAAGAGAGGCTTTCTGTGGCTGGTTCTCCTGAGGGACCCTCATTTACAGATAGTATTGGGTAAACTGGGTAAGTGAGTTTTACCACCTGTTGTTAAAGATCGTTAGATATGCCTCTTTAAAGCTTTATTAACTCTCTGCTAATTCACGACCCAAGTGTGAGGAAAAACATTATCCCTTACCTATAGGTTCTTCTGGAGGAAGATTTACATTAAAAATCAAAACCAAAGCCACATCCTCCTTTAAACTGAGTTGGCTTTGAAGGATGCTCCTTGCCGTTATCCTGGTAGAAGAATAGAGACATATTTTTTTTTCTGTCTCATAACAAAAAAAATTTGTCTCCTGTTGAAGACTTCAAAGTCTGTATGCCTGAATAAAGAGACCAAGAGGAAACTTCTGAAACCAGAAAATAGAGAAGTAGAAAAACGACAAGGTATTATTTCAGAAAGTTACTGAAGATTTAAAACTGAAGTTATGCATCTGGCTATCTATTGACTCGTATGTCCTGTAGTTAATCTAACTTTTTAATGCCATGAGGTGCTTTCAGATGTCATAACATTCAAGTCTATTTTTGTCAGAGCTCACTGATTTCTATACACTGATGTTGTTAAAGTCATTGCTGCTCTTGGCCTTTTCAGCTTCAGGACTGACAGGCACATTGGGAAAGGTATGGAAATGAGTTCCCCATCTCCATGCTCCAAATACAGTATGCTAGGTGCTAAAAAACTAGCTAATCATGTTATAGCATCCTGTTGTCCTACATAAAAAATATAAGGCTGGTTTAGTGTAATGGGGCTGGAGCTAAATGTTTTTTGTTATCACTTTTCTTTCAGTTATAAAGCATAATTTCTGCATGTCTTCTGCAAATCCTAAATTGAGCTGCCCATGTTCTCTGGTTCCATTCAAAGCCATAGGAAACAGTGGGCTCGGTAAACTACATATTTTTACTAATTATGGACTATTCCACACAAGGAAGACGAGCGACTTTTGCCAAATACAGGAACCACACAGCCATCATGCTCTGGCTATTGTTTCAGGATTTGTACATAATCCAGATATAAATGGTTTGAAAGGCTTGATATAAAACACAGGTCTGGACTTAGCAATATTAAAAAAAATCTTAGAGCCAGCGTGGGATACTTCACAAACTACAAATTTCCTTTGTACAAATCTCCTTTGATCTCCGTTGTTTTTTGTTCATCTAAAGTGATACATTTTTAATAATTCCAGTTGGACAGGAGGAGCTGGCATCACTCTGTCAGCACACTGATTATGGTGCATGAACGTCATATCTTGATGTTGCTTCTGGAAGCTTTATTTCAATGTGTTTCAAGAAAGAAAAAAAAAAAAGAAAAGAAAAAGCTGCTTTGAAGTATCTGCTACAGAAGCCAGATTATCTCTTTTTTTCTGTTTGCTGTCACACTTGAAAATGAGTTTCATAGAAAGACAAGTTAATGATATGTTTCCAAGCTTCTAATCTTTAGTGGAAAACTGAAAGTCAACATGCACACAGAAAGGACATATAAAATTTTTCTGTCTCTTCTTCTTTTGCTCTCAAATAGCTTCTCTTTCCACTCAGTTTGCCAGGGCAGTTAGCCAGCACTGTTCCTAAAGCTGCCTGTTGCAGCAGGACTCATCTCTTTAGTCCTCCTACCTCAGCATGACGACCTCAAAGAGAACCCCACTAAGCTCTTCAAAATGCAAATTAAAGTTGACAAAGGCCAAATCCTGGAAATGCTGATGCAAAATGGTAATGCAAAAGAACTTGGGTAAATAATAACTACGGAAAGAAACTGAGACTTGTACTGGCTCTGCATTATAAAATCTGCCCAGGCTGAAGAGACTTGGTAAATTTTGCATGGCACTTCACTGTACCTGCTGGTTTCTGCTCTGAGGCTGCCAGTTATGGGTCAGAGGGATCAGCAGCAGAATGAGGATCCCTCAGGAGCAAGAAGAGAGCTAGTTATCAGAAAACTCTTAATTGCTTTCTGTGAGGCATGCAAGCTCAGGTTGCATCTCTGTTCAGAAAAATGCTATCATGAAAAAGATGGAAAAGCACTATGATATGTCAACAAAAGAGAGAAAGAAAGTGAGCAAGGAGCAGTAATTTCGGAAGAGATAAGTTTATGCATACATGTATATATAAACCCCAAATATATGTGTAGCGCCTTCAGCAGGAAAGGAGAGTGAACTGAGACTTAGCTGTGTGTGCTTGAGACAGCTGGACATCCACCCAAGCTCTAAGAAATGTGGGCAGAATGCAGATGAGCAGATGTGTGTGTTTAACACTTTTCTGCCTGCTCAGTGTCTGTGGGTAAGTGAGCAACACCTCCACCCAGCAAAAGCTGCTCCAATCTGTGTCAGCCAGCTGCTGCCTGCAGACATGCAGAGGAAGCATCGAGCACCCACCAAAGACAGCTGGGCTCTGCAAACCCCTGCAGAGGGACAGTGGAGAAGACACCTCACAGGACCCAGGGGTGTGCTCAGACTGCTGGCTGCACATCAGACAAACTGTGGGTGGGTATCAGGTGTAGGGGATAGAGTAGCCTGGTGATCCTGGTGAGCACAGTGTGAACCACAGAACTCCAGTAAGGACCTGTCCATGCTGATCTGCCCCAGAGAAAGGTGGCACACAAAGAGGAAAAGGAAATGAAATAAATCTGCCTATCTCTTCAAAAGGACACTCTTCAGGTTTAATTTTACATGAGAAAGTTTTCTTAGGACAAAGTGAGGACAAACTCTCTTCAGGAAATACATTATTTCATTTTCAAAGAAAAACATAGTACATAGCAGAACAAAATTTAGAATTTAAAAAAGCAAGCATTTGACATTTAGGGGAAGCCTGTACAGCCTTAATTATTTCACTGTATGCCTACAAACTATGACACACTTTTATGATGTACCTTTTTTTTTGAACTTTCCTCTCATTCAGCACAAGATTCTCATGGAGCTAGCAGCTATTTAATATTTGCTTTCTTCTTGTTTTTCAGTGTGCAGCTCACCAAATGTCATTTACTGCACTCCGTAGCCTCATCTGAAGGTGGAATTATCCTCTGTAGGCTGCGTTTCTCCTCACTATGGTACCTGAGTGCCTCTTAGACCTGAATGTATTTCTTTAATATCCATTCAAGGTGGGAGGGGGTAGTTATCTCATCTTCCAAGATGAGAATCTGAACATGGGAATTAATTTCCTAGGAGGATTTAGGATGTAATTTGTAGCATCTGCTTGCAAAATACTCTGCCATTTAGTGCCTGGCCCATCACAAACAGAGCAAAAACCATCATTTGCTAACCAGGGAGAGGTATTAGCAAGAGGGGAACAGACTCAGCACTGTTTTTCCAAGAGTGGGAGATTTCCATTCCTCTCAAGATTCACTGTCAGGGACCTACATCTGGGATTAAATGAGAGCGCACCAAGTGATGGATTCAGTGCCATTCTTCCTGTGTTCTGTAGTCTGTAGGTAATAGCTCTTATCTACACTAGATAAAATAAATTTGAATCCTTCTTTGGCATAAGTAGATTTAATTTGGATCAAACCTAATTGGGTATGACAGTAACGAAATTGAAAACAAATCTATCATGTCATAACATCACCAGGTATTGCAGTGTAGGTTTGTGGGAGTCATGGTTTAGAGGGTGTTTTTTACTTCTCAACCCCCTCTGCTCTCCCACTGCTACATTCTTGCTATGGAGCTGGGATCTGATTCTGTGCATTTTTTGCTAGGAAACTCTTCCCTCTTCCTCCCCTCAAAGGCAAGGGATGTTCAAACTGAACAATGTTTTCTGGACTCCTGACACCTGGATGCAGGAAAAGAGCCCTCTACTCTGTGCAGCAGCACTACCTGGAAAAACAAGAGGGCTGAAGTCAGGATGCAGCAGTTTGGGCAGTGCAGGACTGGGCTGGGCCCCCAGGGCTTCCAGCTGGCATTGTTAACAGTTCAGTGGCACAGCATAATAGAATACATTTATTATCAGAAGACATTTCTTTCTATGGCATTTATGTACTGTCCAAAACTAGTTTCAGCTGCCCTATGAAGCTCATTTTATGTAACTACTCTTCACCAGATCAGGAACTACAACCTACCATTCCTGCCTCCCTGAGGCTGGCCTCAGTATCCAGAATCTCTCCCTTTTTATTAGAAATTTTGAATCACAGATAAGCCTGTTTTGTGAATCCAGCTGAGGCTAATCTCTGGAGCAGGATTGATGCAGCTCAGAGCTTTCAAGATGTAAGTACAAGGTACAGTTCTCCACACAAATGTACGTAGCAATAAGAAGGTCTAGCTGTGAACACCCTCTGGTTACTACACCTCTGAATATCTTCCTGCACATTTCCCTAGGGATTTAGGCAGATATTTTAAAGTAAAGAGTGCTTAGTAACTTTGACTGGCCACACTATAATGCCTACCATCTTTTTTTTTCAGCATGTTTGGCTTTATACATGGAAGGACAGCTCCAATTTAATTCACTTGAGCCTGATGTGTAAACCTGGAGTAATATGGTGAAATAAGTAGAACTACAGGCAGAGCTGAAAAGCAGAACAAGCAATTGGGAGTCTCATGCAAATTCTCACCAATTATTCCATCTAATGACTATGGAGACAAAAATAGATGTCTGAAAAATTGCCTTTAATGTAAACTGAAGCTTTGAACTCCACAGCAGTACTTGCTGCAGAGCAAAGATCTTGTTTGGGTAGTACATCTTGAATTTTAGTAAAAACACTTCTTGAAGAAGATACTTGAAATGGAATGAAGTAAAATGAAAAAGAAGGTAGTAAACCATAAGTCTGGCATGAGCGACATGGCATCATAAGGTATGTCAAGAAATTGAGAAAATTCAAATTCTCTGGTTTTTAAAGATGGTAGTTTAAAAAGACTTTTTGCAGAATATTAAATGACACTGAGACACTGAGGCTCTACCCCAAAACAGACCCTCCTTAGCACTGTGGGATGATGGAAGAAACCAACAGACATTTTAAGAAAGGGCTCACTGAGAGAAATGCCTCTTGCCCTGTATATTTCCAGTTGCCCTATTGCATCAGTGCTTTTGGAATAGAACAAAAATGATTTCACTAGAAGAAAAGTGCCAGAACAGGGGGAGGCAGCTTCACAAGAAAAAAAGAAGTGGTGAAGCTCTGCGTTTGGAAAGTGATGATATTTTCATTCCAGCCTTATCCTGCAAAGAGTGAGATGCAACTAAACACTCTGTTCCATGAAAAAGCCAAGCAAAACCCCTGATCATAAGTAATAAGTGTCTTGTTAAAGTGCAAAAAATGGGGTATGCCTTCATGTGAAAAGAGCATCTTCTTCCTCACCCAAGTTGTTGTACATGTAGTTTCTGCTGATTTCAGTGATATTATAGAAAATTTTTGGCTTGTTTATTTTTTTCAGAGTATACCAGCAGGATGAACACAAAATTCTCCCTCCCAACAAGAATCAGTTGCTGATGAAGACAGAGGAGTACTCTGTTGCAGCCAAAGGGGAGTTTTTCTGTCACGCCTTTTTGCCACAGCAGGCTGATCTGACCACAGGAATTGCTCAGGTCTCCTCAGACCTGAGTTTCATGTACTAACTGCAAAAGAAAAACCAGGTCAGTAAAGTTTACTCTGTAAACTGTTTAAGTGAATTCGTTTTGGTTGGAGCAAGTAAAGGTTCAGTTTAAACAAGAAGCAGTTCACTGATGGACAGTAATTTCCCATAGAGGAGCAATGCTAAGTGAGCTAGGGACAAGTGTCCCTTCCACTTTTCCCCCCACCACAGCTGGGTTCAGACCAGAGCAGCTACTGGCAATCAGATCACCCACTGTGTCTTGCAGAAAGTTCTGCTCTTTTAGAGACAGAGTTAGAGGTTTAAAGCTACCCAATTAGGCAATTTGGGGGAATTTTTTTTTTAATGCAATGATTATACTTGAGTCACTGAATACCAGAAAATCTATATCCTCCTATGTAATTTTTATGCCACAAATCTGTGTTTTGCTACCACCAGAAATGTTCATAGAGCTAATGTGGTGTGACAGCAGTCCAAATGAAATTAATCTGCAAATTGTCTTGGTAGCTTCAGGTTGACAAGAATTTCTTCCCAGCTGGAAACCACAGAGGGAGAGCTTCACAGATCACTTGGTCAGCTATATGCCCCATTAAACATCACTGACTGATAACAGTGAAGGCTTATCAATCACCAGAGTTCCAGAGACTGTGAAGAGATTAGGAGTGGCACAGTTTAGTATGGAAAATAAAATTCCTATTGGGTTTTCTACATCCTCTAGTCTGCTTCGCTCTGTAGTGGAATTTTAATAGGAATTCAAGGAAAAAAAGATGGAGAAGGAATGAGGGTCTATTTCTGTCTTTTCTCACCTAATCCTGTCTCTAATGCTTTAGGAAATTTCTGGTACAACCAGATTATCAGAGTAACTTCTCTTTAATTGCAACACTTCTGGTAGAGAAAGCATTATAATTTAGTATGAAACATATGCTTTCCTTCTGTTACCACAGGCGTATGTGGCCATAACTTTGCCCTGATTTCACAAGATGAAGACAGAAAACGATGCAGTGTTGCTCTATTTCACTTGGTCAGAGTGACTAAAGTTAATATAAAACCCTGCCATCTAATGATTGAAAACAATGAAGATTTTCTTTCTGATGCTTTCATAGATAAGCTGTCAATTGCTTTGATTTAGCATCAGCAACAAGTTAGGACAATTTTATTTCCTAAATAAGCAGCTTTCATGCTTAAGCACATACTCTTATATTGATCTTTTTACTGTTTGCAACTATATTCAGATGGAAAAGTAAAATGAAAATAAATCAAAACCTGAATGTTTCACAACTAAAAGACAAAATCCATTCTTCCACTTTTTTTGGCAACCCTTTCTTTCAGCTGGAAGATGAAATCTCAAAAAAAGCTCAAATAAGAGATTCAAAATATGTAGCAATGAAAAAATAATCGCATGTTTAGAAAAGGTCAAAAGTCTTAAAATTCCCTAAGCTATCTCTCAGTTTTCTGCTTGAAAAGTAGTCTGAACCTGGGACTATCCATTTGCATCCCTGCAATGTTAATTTCAGAACATGAGTAGAAACATGAGCTCCTAAGGTGCAGATGCCAGGTGAATGCCATTCTGAATCAGTGACAATCACTGGCCCATTACCAAGTTAGTTTACATTCTGGAGCAAACCTAGCCAGGATTTCCAGGAAGAATCACATTCAACAAGAGGGAAAATATGCTGAGTTAAAGGGAGTGAGTTCTAATGCCAGTAACTGATTTGCATATTATAAATATCTTCCCAATCACTGCTTAGGCAAGATTTTCTTATCTACAAAGCATCTGGTCTGTGTACAGGCACAGCTGAATATCTTTGAAGTTCAACAACACATCATTTTACCATTCCAAAACCAAAACAAGTAGAATTTACTAAAAAGCTCCAAACTTGCAGAAGTAAGTGTCTAATCCAAATGGATAGAACTGAAACAGTATAATTTTTTTATAGAGAGTAAATATCTAATGCCATTCCTAGTTTTAGTTTGAACTTTAGGTTTCAGAGTCTTTTCATCAGTATCAGTGCACTCAAAATTGAAAAGATTTTCAATTTAAGACACCAGGAGGAAGGAAGACTTAACAAATGTCAGATCTCTCAAGGTGAAGATGAAGCATGTTTTAAAGATCAGTCTAGGAAACCTGAATAAATGAGCTCACTGAAGCACCTACCTATTCCTACTGGCTTTACTTCTAAACATACCCTCTTTCCATGAAGGAGGAAGGCTGTGTGAGCATCAATGCACATAGCATGAGGAGACAGAGGTAGGTGATATCATTCTTCTATTTCCATCAAAAATGTGGAAGTCCATCCATTTCAAGAACGGACACACAGTCTCGCCATTTGAAGTGTGTTACTTCTGTGCTTGATATCTCTCAGTGACAGCATGTGACCCATTGGTTTTGGTTGTAAGGCAATGAGATGTCTCTCCTTCACAGCACACAGAGAATGGAAGAGGAACTGAACTGATTGCCCTCAAGTTTTCACAGCAATAATAATTTCAGAAAGTTTTGACCAGACTTTTCAAAGCAATTTGATGTGATTGTACTTCTAACCTCAACTCCAAATGAGCTCACCTCAGAAAACTATGAATAAGTGAACAATGGAAGTTAAAATTCATATGACTGCCTGATAAAGTAATGCATGATTGCCATGAAGAAAGCAGCCAGTCTGAGCATTTATTTGATGTAATTTAGATATGCTGTAAAAGTCTCTTCTAAAGGCTCCTTTTTCCCCAAAAAGATGTATAAGAGAAAGACTGAAACATGTAGCTTCAAGCATGACATTAATTTTGTTCCATCTATACTGACTACATAGCAAAAGCTCTTGAGAGTTCTAAAATGTGCACATGTACTCTTTGGTATGGATTGCAGAAGCATGCTTGATATTGAAAAAGTCTTTCCAGACAGATAAACTTTGATAAAATACATATTTAAAGGATAATTAAATTTAAAATATTCTTACGAGATATTTCCCCATTTTTCAAATTCTTCTCCTTAGGCAGTAAAATGTCATTTAACTCTTCATAATAAAGGCAATATAGCATTTCTGTGAATAACAGCACTTTTCAGTTTTTCAGGATTAAATCTCTTGTCATACTGAAGGAATTATTTATCATAACAGAAACACAATCAAAATCTCACCTATTTTTTATTGCTTATAATTGATTTGAAAAAGAAAATAAATGGGGAGCTGAAGGAAGCTTTTCTTTAGAAAAATGTGGTGAACATCTAATTAATGCATGAGTGACTGGAAAAAGGCCTGGAATCAGCAGCCCTTGGTACCAGGTCAGCTTTAGGTACATGTAAGAAACAATAGTGATGATACTGCATAATTGCACCTGGACAAGGCCAAGCATTGCATTTACAAGTGGGAAACAGCTGAGTGAGTTGAGAGGATGCTCTGTGCCCACTGGGAACGCCCCCAGCCCTGCAAGCGTGTCTGCAGTGCTCTGCTCAGGTCTCTTTTGCAGAGCAAGAGGATTGGTGCGTGACTTTTGGCTGCTCCCCGTCAAAATATGAATTTCCACATTCATACACAGAGATCTAAAAATTTTGCCTTCTTAGAATAAAAATCCCTGTAGAAATGTACCATTCATCTTTGCCTACTATCCCCTCAGTCACTCTTTAAAAACTGTCTGAGGAGAAAGAAAAAGACCAAGAGACTTTGCATTTTGCTTCAAGATGACAACAGAAATTACGGGAAGCATTTGAACTTTAGTCATTTCAACATTAATTTGGAAAAAAATTCACTGACTGATGGAATTACAGTGAATCTATATCAACATAATTGAGCGGAATTTAGTCTTGTGCATCATAATGTGGGCTAATCTTTTTTTTCCTAAGTCATAAATTATGGCTTATCCAATTGCACTCTAACAGAACATAGAGTATTTTCCTCTTTTGAAAGAATTAATGACAGGTAAACTTGCATACGCTGCAAGAAAGTGTTTGCTAAAATTTGCTATGAGAAAGTCATTTAATGTCTCTTCAGCAAATATTTGGAGCTACTTGCTAACTCTCATGCAAGTGATACATGCCCAGATGCAGTCTGGGTGGCAATATTAGGCTATACTGAACAGACTTTCACCCACAGATGGATTCATTACATTTTGCATATGCTGGTTATGTAGCATTTAGCTGGAAAATTCCTTTGGCAGTGCTGAGAAGGGGTTTATATTACAATAGTCACTTAACACTCACAGTACTGTACAGAAATAAGCCAAGAACAGAGGGGGAGGAAGAGGAAGAGGAAGGACTGGAATAATCTCTGCATGAAGGAATGCCAAGTATTAAAACTATAATTTTTTAAACTTCACTTGTTCTATTTCAAGGACATTAAATACCCTGACTGAATCCTTTGCTGTCTTGCATGTATAAATTATTGGGTGAACTTTTATTATTAAAGATCAACACTTATGAAGTGCTTAAGACAAAAATAATATATGTACATAAGGCACATATACAAGGAGACATCAGAAATATAGAGGCACACAGAAATTATTGCTTTCACTAAGATTTATGTTGTACAAATGTTTTGGTCAATTATTGTGCATGTTCAAATAATTTTTTTCAAATACTTCTCCACATCTGTCAGAAGAAGCACAAAAAAGATGGGGTTTACCTCAGACTTTGGGTTTTCTCTGAAGATTTTTTATTAAAATATTACTTATATCTAACTGAAATAATCAATATGCAGTAAAAATCTAATAATTCACTGGGGTGTGTCCTAAACATCCTTTTATTCACACAGTGAACGTAACCTTCAGACCACTTAAGTATGGGCAAATGTGGAAGGTCAGATGCTCAAATTTACTATTTTGCTCAACTCCTTGAAGTCAGCTTTTAAAAACAGGATGTAACAAAGTTTATGAACTATTTCACATGGACTGATCTCCAATACAGAGGCCAATCACACCGTGCTGAAAATGAGCCAAGGCATTTGCCAGTCTGTGCTTCCCAAGAAGACTTTGGAATTTAGTTGGAAAACAAAATATTGGCATGAAAACTCATACTGAACATGTTAGCTTTTGGATAATTTTCAGCTTCTGTTTTTTTCAACACAAAGTCAAAATAAAATGCAAAAGGTCCTCTTGTTTTCCCATCAGTTCCAGTTAGTAGCATGAATAACAGAACTAGTCCTGGTTCAACCCGTGCCATACTATCAGATAAATTCCCAAGAGCACAGGGGAGCAGAAGAGATGACATTGTTTATCTTGGTAAAGGAAAAAATTCATGAATTTCATACTTAACAATACATTTCTGTACAAACATAATCTGGTATACCTTACTACGCTTAGAATATGGTACTTATATCTGTAGTCTCTGCAGGAGGACTACAGATATAAGTGCAGTACAAACATTCTCTACATTTCTGAATGTTCAGAAATGTGGTACAGTACAAACTGTGGGCTGAAATAATTACACTGAACATTTGAATGTGCAACAAATTGTCTGTCAAATTCCAGTCACAGATCTGTGGGCGTGAAATCCTAGGGGAACTACTTAAGCCCTCCCAGAAGGAAATTCTAAGTCAAGGCTATTCACACTACCTGTGGGCATTCAGATCAGAGTCATGGGAAGTCTGTGCTCATGTCATCTAAGACTGTGAAGGAGTCACATGAGGAGCAGGTTTGATAGTAGGCTGCAGATCCTGGGGGCCCACAAGAAAACCTAAAATTGCAAAATTTGCACCATTTGCACCAATTTGCTCCAGTATCATCTGGAGACAGTATTTATTCATTGTAAGACCTTTTCTTCTTCCATTCATCCATGAAAATTGAATGAAAAGGAGAAAAGTAAAAAAGAAAAAAAGACAATTTTAAAAAAAATGTGCCATGAGAGACCTGTCAAAAAAAGCTGATTCCAAATGGCTCCCAGAGCCAGTGAACTGACCTCCACCCTCAGCTTCCTCTCACAGATGTACATTGAAATCTTCTGACTGAAGCCAGTAAGGTAAGAGTGTGACCTGAAGACCCTTCCACACATGCATGCACAGACATGCACCCAGAGGGACCATTTCTAAACATCAAACAGATGGCAGGGGTGAGGAGAAATCATTCTATGACAGTCAGATCTGCACTGAGGATTCTGGTCTGAAACACAGGCAGGAGGAATCTACTTCCCCCAAAACCCCTGCCATACATGTTATTAAAAAACAATCTTAACAATCATTTCTTATGCACCCATGCAATGACTGTAGTGTTTTATACATAATTAGTAAAAGAAAACATATTTCCAGAAGCATAGTATCTTTTTGACACTTACTAGGAGCACACGAACAAGCTATGTCCATTCTTTAACCATTCCATATCTACTGGTTGATGATACAGTATTTCAGATGTAGCTACTGGAGCCCATGTCCTAGGCTCTTCAGTACTGCTTATTTGGGCAGCCAGCATCCCAAGTTCATCTGTTGTGAATAGAAGTGATTTAATTTTGTAAATGCTGCTCTGTATACCTGGACACTGATGATCCTGTCTGATGATCCTGTTTAATCAGTGTCCAAATGTTAGCGAAAGAAGATAAATTCTAGGAGTTTTTCTAAATGTTATGATGTGATGAGGGATTTCACCCCTGAGCACAGCTAGATCAGCAGGCTGGCTAGTAACTTTGTTAGTCTTCTAATGCTGATACATTTCAGGAATCATCTTGGATTAAGAAGAAGCACACAAACTGGTTTTGCTGTGCAGCCTCCCCGAGTCTAATCTATCTGTTCACCTGTTTTACTTCAGTCCTTTGCTGCTTTTTCAGTTTCTTCCCTTGGGTATATCCCACTTAGCCATGCAGCCACCACATGGTGTACGAAAGCTCTTTCAATCAGCCCACAAAACTAGTATACTTTTTTTCTCAATTGATCAGAGTAACCCGCAGTGAATTTTATGTCAGAGATCCTTTTGAAAATTTGAGCTACAAATTACATTGATTCCGGTAATGGAGACAGAGTGTGGGTAAATAAATAGCAAATAACAATAATTGTCTTATTCTATATTGCATTAAATGAAATGAAAATGTCTGTCTCCCTCGTTTTGGCATTTTCTTCTTTCCCATAATTTTATTCTTATTTTTTCTCTTTTTTCCCTCTCTGTTTTTCACTATAACCACTACCATCTTCTTCATCTTCTTTTCCCCTAACCCATTATAGTGCAGTCCTGCTGTATCTCCTTTCCTTAGTTCTGTAAAACACTTATTTACACTTTACACAGCACACCTATTGCCCTGCCATTAGCCCTTGTCACCCAATGGTAACAAAAGGGGTAATACCACTGTTGAACACAAAGCTTCCCCTCCACAAACAAACTTCAGCTCTGCTGAAGGCTCCCTGAGGACATTTCTGACCCTATATCCACTTTTCTTAGTGTCTGGAATGTCACATCCACCTTTATTTTGACTAAACAGTAAGACTCAGCCAGGACAGATGACTACAGGGTTCAAAGCATTTAGTAGAGGCATCTGCTTTCAGAGCCCAGAGTTTCCATTATTTGCTTCATTCACATAGATAGAACTGCTGTCTTGCTCAGCTGCAAGAATCTCATGATGCTCAAGACCAGCAGCAGTTAGTGGAGCTGCAGTTGCCCACCCACCAGCATTGTCAGGTATCCTGCTTTATCTTGCTTTAAAGGTTCTTATCCTTTATTTATACAGGAGATACACATCCATGTCAAATCTACAAAACACTGGATAAATATACAGATGACAGAGATTTGCACCAGAGTTTAAAAAGAAATGCTAGATAAATATTTAAACACCCGGAAGAAAATTTCTAAGGCCTTTTTTATGATCTTGCTAAATAGTTCTGATAACAAATCCATTTATAATGAGAGACATTTGCCTTCATCTTAAGTTCATCTGATTAGGCCTCATAAAAGTTCGAACTACCATGGCAGTGAATCACTAAGCAATACAGCTGTGTTCATTCAAAAATTATCTGTAAATCCATACGCTGCTGACTCACCTTCTGGACAGCATTTTATAGCTGCACTATAACTGCAAGCCAATTTTGAAAACACTTCTGGGAGCTACAGGAAATATTTAACAAGTAAATTTCCCTAATCAGTATCTATTATATGGTTTTGAAGCCCAGATATATGCTCTGAGAGCTTCCCAGGGCTCACCAGGTCTGATTCCAGGCAATTAAACAAATCAGGAATTGCAGTTGCCTATAATATGGCAAAGTAAATGGCTCATCTTGCATGGTCCTGCTTGTCTGCTCCCAGTTTGACCTGCTCAGGTCATTGGAATAGAGAACCATGGGTTGCTTATAATGTTATTTCTAACCTCCTAGTCAGCTTCAAATCAAGTTCTTGCCAGACAGAATTTTGATGTAAACAATATTGTAGTTCACACATGCCCACTGCATAACAATTCCAATCCGGCCAATGCCACTGAAAGGCACAGCTACTGTAATTTGTTGAAGAAGAAATGCTGCAAGACAAATAAAGCCCTAGTGGTAATTAACAAGACTTCCATTAATTAAATTATATTTTGGTGTAGCTTATAGGTGTCCTTACTGCAAATGGAAGTTTGGTTAATAGCTGTACTGGCAGTAAACATCACCATACTTTATTTAATTTCCTATCTTTGCTGCAAAAACACCATTACAGTTCTTGAGTATCCCAACAACCTAATGAGAAACGAGTGGGTTTTTTAATATGAAGCAACTTATTTTGCAGTCATTTGAAGTCTTGAATTGGAGCAATACATAAAGATGTTTGTTTGAAAGGAAATTTCTGTTTTCAATCTATCATCAGCAAAGATGCACTTCCACAGCTTCATCCATTAGACCAATGGATTACAGGAACTAATCCTGCATACAAGATTTTCACAAAACCTGAATAGTTTCTTTTTATTTTTCCATTTCTGGTTCCACAGAACAAATCAAAGCCATTGAATTAGGTTCATTTGTAGACATTCCTAATAGTATAGGCACATTATGAATCTGAGTCTTCAGGCTATTTTCAGCTGCATGAGTGCATCCCATCAGCCATTACAAAGACTATTTTAAAAAGGTTGAACAAAGTTCTTGTCTTTTTTGGGTGAATTTTCTTACTTTGAATTTCTTCCTGATTGAAATCAGACTATTTGCAATTTTTAAAGCATAGTATATTGAAATCAGGCATAAAAAACTATATTTCCACCTAAATAAGTTTTAGACGAGTTAAAGAGATATTTTACTTAAGAGGTGTGAGTCAAGCTCCCTGTCATTCTCTAAGCAACAGGATAATTACACTGCTCTAACTGTCAAGAAAGAAAACATCAGCATAAAATTGAGCAAGCACTTTCCTACCTTCTTATTGTACCTGTTTGTTTTCACTTTTTACAGTCCAGGCAGTGCTATTTAGTACTTATATGTGTCTTAGTGAGGTGAATTCTGAAAAATGGACCTATCATGAGCACTGCTTTCTTCCTGAGGACAAATAACTTCTCATCATGCTGCTAACATTGGATGTGACTTTAAAAAAGATATGTAATATAGCAAAAATACATTCTGACTTAAGAATTGTGCTCATCACTATGAGCGGCCAATAGCCTTTTTCAGTGAAACAAGGGGAGAGAAACTTCTTGTGCTGTACAAGGTTGAAAAACCAATCTGGTACTCATTGAAGCTGCTGAGGGAACTTCAAGATACCATTAAAGGCTTGTTCATTTTCTTCTCTTCTTGGAATACATTATCCAAAAGAGTATCTCCTCAAAAGAAGTGGAAACATCTGGAATTGTTTGATTTCAAGAGCAACACAATCACTGCAGTCACCATTAGCGACTAAAGTATTGAATTTTTTATATTCAAAAGCATCTTCAGAGATGATCTCTGGAAAAATGAGAGTGGTTTCTGACACTGAAACTTTTGACAGGTATAAGATTTGAGGGAATGGCCTGAAGTTGTGTCAGGGGAGCTTTAGGCTGGATATCAGGAAAAGGTTCTTCACCCAGAGGTTGGTGAAGAACTAGAATAGGTTCTCCAAGGAAGTCACAGCACCAAGCCTGACAGAGTCAAGAACCATTTGAACAATGCTCTCAGGCACATGGTGTGACTCTTGGGGATAGTTCTGTGCAGGCCAGAGGTTGAACTTGATGATCCTTGTGGGTTCCTTCCAACTCAGTGTATTCTGTCATTCTGTGATTTGATTTTCATAGTCCCAGCCAAATGTTGTGAATATACTCTTTCTTCCAGTATGCCTCTGAGACAGCTACTCTTAGTCCTCATCAGCCTTTGCCAGGAACTTATTGTGGCAGTGGGCTCAACAGACAAGGTAGATGGAAGGGCTCTCTATACAAGTCTTCTGTCTCTCAGAGCTTTGTCCTCTTCTGGCTGCTTGAGATATATTGCAGGTTTTGTCTCCTTGCAGCCTCTGAAACCGAAGATGTTGAAGGACAAGGCTGTGTTACTGCTCAGAAATATCCTGCAACCTAATTCTGGTGCAATGAGGGCTGGAGCTTATTGCACCTAATTCTGGTGCAATAAGGGCTGGTGATACTCTGCTTACAAATCCTCTCAGCCAGACAGGACATTGTGTTAATGTGTGCTGCTTTTGTGCCCAAGGTGGCTTGGATATACTGCCAAGGCACTGTGCTATGCCATGGAGATGCACCCTAAGACAAAACCTGAGAAACTATAGAAGATTAAAGAATTAGGAGGAAAGAAGAAGCATTTTGCTTCCAAATGCCATGATCAAAATCACTGAACAGAACAAACAACAAGAAATAGGTCTTCCATTGTCAACTCCACAATGTTTGTCAGAGACAAATGTGACAGAACTGCAAAGGGAGGCAGTTTGGGAGGAAGCATTTCAAACTGGATGAACCAGGTTGAAGACTAAATATGGCCTTCAGGAAAAGATTTTTGCATGTAGATTTTAACATCTGTAAGAAAACAGATTAAACTTTTCCTTGATTATATAGGTTCCATAGGTTTCTATAGAAAATAAAATTATAAGTTTATTTTATAAATATAATATATTCATATATTTATAATAATATAATATAATATAAATATAAATATAAATATAATATATTCAAGACTTGCAATTAAAAGTTCATTTTTGCCCCTACAACCAACAACCAAGTGTGGCAATTGGAATTTCCCAAACAAGAAATTAAATTGTTTTCCATCTGATCTCTAGTTTTCCTCTCTAAATGGAAACAAAATTGCTTTCCATATGGAACAATTTTTCATTGAGAAATGGATAGAAAGTATATCTCACTTCTGCAACCTGTGTGTTACATTGAAAGATCATTCAAACTGAGTTTTAAAATGCTATAATCTGTCAAAGAATTCTGGGCTCAATGATGTCTTACTCATTCTAACAGTCCCATCTGCTTTCTCCAGTGAATACAGATTAGAAGGACATGAGATTTTAGCTATAGATTGAGAAGTAGGCTTTTGGTTCCTAAAAAATGAAAACTTCCATAGAGAAGCTCATGTATCTTTACTAAGATTATGCAGGCACAATTGTTTTTCCTTTCCTAACGTGGTCAGGTTTTAATTTAGTGATATCGTAAAGATCTGGAGAGAAATTTTTTTCTTTCTGAAGATTTTGTCACTCAAAATGTAAATTCTACCTAAAGATTTCATATAGCATTTTGGATTTTTGAGGTATTCATTTTTATACAATAATGAGTCAGATTCTGGCAGGGTAATGTCTGGGTTAGAGCAGATACTATGCATTAAAATATAGATTACATGTATTCTTGGATAATGTAGGTTTTTCTGCACTTTTTAAGCATTATTTGAAGCCATCTGAAATCCTTTTGAAATCTACTTTGTAGTCCATTATTTTTATCAACTCATTAGCTAGAAAACATTATCTTATATTTTATAAAATTATTAACTTTCCTCAAAGTCACTTATGTGTTAATACTATAAAAATTTGAACCTCAGCTCCTATTTGCTTAGAGAGTGCTGATTATGCCAGTAATGAATGGTGCCTACTTTTAAATACAAATATTTTGCATTTCAATGCTACCTTTTGCTGAAGATATCAAACAAACATTTTAAAGCCAGTATTACCTTTGTTGTAGGGAGTAAATACAAAAAGGGCCTTTAAGAGCTATTCTGTGGAAAAAAAATCCAGGCAAGCCAAAAGCCCCAAATACAACAACACATAAACAGAGAACAGACCATTTTATATATAGTCCTTTCCCTTCAAACACTTTAGTATTACTTTAAATACATATATAGATACACTCATTGTAATAAAAAAATTAATAAGTGAACTTTAATCCATACATAGAACATATTCTGGTTTTGTTTCGGCACAATCTAATTCTGGTTTGGTTTAGTTTTTATTGAACTTGGTAGAACTGAAGTTTCAAGCTGCATCCTTAAGTTACTTATCAAGTTGATAAGAAGGCTTGAAAACACATTGAGAAAAAAAACTATAGGAGTTCACTAAAAAAACTATAGGAGTTCACAAATAATGCATCAAAAGAACCTCTATCTGTTTTTGTAAAATTAAAACGTTTTAGATTCATTTAAAATATATTTTGATTACAGAACTTATTTGTTGTCAGAGTGTCCCCTTTACCAACACGAATATGCAAAGGGTTTATTTGCAATGTCTATGGTTGTTGCTTTGGCCTTGAAAGTGTTGGATTACTGAAAGCAGCCTGGAAAAAACAATGGGTCCTAGCAGAAATAATATTGATATTAAAGGATAGAACAGTCTAGAAGAAGAGACTCCTGAAAAGAATTAGGGAATGATGATAACTACTATTCACAAATAAAGAAAATTTCACCACAGTTTACCAAGCTATAAGCAACAGAATTCACTATCTGATAAAACTGCCTGCCTCAGTGCAATATAACTAACTCCTGGCATTAATTCCAAGTGTGAGTCTTAACAGGATTGTGATCTGAAATAATTCTCACTTTCCTAAATCTGATATCGCTTTCATTTTACCTAGCTACATGTTATTATTATTTTTGTGGTTTTATATGCCTGATTAATTTTTAATTTATAGGTCAAGTATATAAAATTAACTGCAAGCCATCTGACAAAAAATCACACCCAGAATTCTGTTATTCTATTGATGATTCAAGGATATAAATGTTTTCCCCATGTGTCCATATTTTTTTAATTGTCTTCTCTTCAATCTTACTGTCTAATTTATCATTCTGACTATGAAAGTTACATCCATTAATCAGGACTTTGATTCATCCCACAGTAACAGCAGAGTGTTCATGCATATTCACTCATTCCAAATATTCTGAGCACGAATGTTCCCTTTGACCGCACTGTTCTTAGAATGAATTGAACTCAGTTCACAACTTGTTAATTATTTCTAGAAGATAACTCTAGGAGTAATGTAGGCCTAGTCTTGTTTTGAAACAATTGCCTAATTGATTGAAGTTTCATAAAGCAATGCACAGCTCATGTCAAGTGTTTATACAGCAGCACTGCAAAGCTACATGCACATATGACTCAGGGAGTGATGTGCCAGTAAAAATAGCCCACGGTTCCCCTGAGAAGTGTAAGTTGTGGAGCCATGTAGAAGAAAAAGTCAATAAAACAGGACTGGTGCTGAACATATTGAGAAAAGTAAAGATGGCAGCTTGAAAGTGCACTGTATAATGTGGTGCTCAGAAATGTTTTCACAGTGAAGAGGAGAGGAAAGAAGTTACTGAGGGTGTCTGTTTAGATCTAATGAAATTCAGCATAATAAACCCAAGGCAAAATGAGTTACAAAGCGGGATCTGAGAGGTTCAAAGAGGAATTTGGCACTCCTATTGTCTTTCAGTAGGAGATAGCTGACATTTTTTAATGCTCGTTTTCATTACAGTGAGCATCATCACCTTGTCTAGAGTTTCTTGATAAGTTGAACAAATACATTTGGGTGTCTGCGTAAGTTCTCTTTTTCACCCCAGGAATTTCCAGATGTCTGGAACTTCCAGATGCCCAGAAGCCCTGGTGGAGGGGCAGCTTTGGCCAGGCTCCAGACATCTGGAAATCCCAAATGAACAGATACTGCACATGCAGAAATGACTAGCGCAAACATTTTGGGGTTTACTGTGACCTGGATGCACTGACCCCACTGTACAATGTTGTCTGGGGCATGCATGCTTGTTTATATTTAAGACATAAAAAGAGATATGAAAGCACTGTTTATGTATTGATGAAGTATGGTAGAGATTTTATGGAGGTAATTCTTGGAGAACAAAAGAATTTCATGGAATATATGGTCCTGTACTGAGCAAGAAAAAGTGTAAATAGATTTGTCAATGCTGTAATTCACTGTAATACTCCTATTTAGAATTATTCAGGTTTCTAAAGCATGGATGATAAATGAGGACCAGTATCCTGCTTTTATTAAAACCAGAGGACTAGCTGAATCCTCAGGACCTCATTTATACTTATACTAAAAAAAAGATAGCATTTTTTTTCTGTAATTGCTATACTGGTTTTCAGTGGTGAAGAAGGAAGACAGGTGAGCTGAGGAAAACCATGCTCATGATTACCCTGAGCATCTGCATTCGCCAATACTATCAATATACCACACAGAACAGCAGCATTTTCAACCCCAAAGTGAAAAGTATTGACTTATTTGGTTGAAATGAAGAATGAGGAGGATGGAGGTGAGAGGTTAATCATCTATCAGCACCTGGCATCTGTGTGTCAGGAAGAGTTGACATGAAGAGGAGAAAATATGGAGAACCAAATGGTAAGGGCTATCCCCAAGGAACAGATAAAATGAGCAGAAAGCAGGTTATTTGCTGGCAGCAGAAGGAAGTTGTAGGAAAGAGAAGAAATCACTCTGTGGATGAGACAAACAACAATCAGTCAAGCAGGGGAGTGGATGTTCTCAAGGCTCCAAAATGTTCTTGGCAAGCCTGGAACAAGCCACCTGTTTCCTTTTCTCTTGCTTGCTCTTTTTTTTTTTTTTTTTTAAGGTGTCTTCCTACCAAACATTGTTGGGTTAGGTCAGCATAGGTATTTATCCACAATGATTAATCTCAGCATAAAACTTGCTGAACACATCATTCCCGGGCAGTTCCAGTTGCAGAAACAGCTACACATACATATGTATATTTTTATTGCAGCCCAGTTTGTTTTTAAAATCTGTGACTTGCTAGCCTGTGAACAGACACAGGGAAAACCTGAAACTTGTTTTTCAAAGTACAGTTTACCTATCAGGAAAGCTCACTGGACTTTTCTCCTAATATTGTTTCGTGTCAGAGGCAGTCAGAACATGGTGTAGACGTAAGCACAGGCAGATCTCTTACCTGACATTAGATAATTAGAAATTTAATTGAAATTCTTTTTTGCTTGGTTCCTTGCAGAAATGTTCAGCAAAGCATGATGTGGAAATTCAGGGAAATTTTAGAAGATTCAAACTCAGATGTGAGAATTGCAAAGGAAAGTAAGCCCAAAAATGACAACAAAAATCAAACTAAGAAAAAAATATTACTTGATTGTGACCACAACCTCCTTGGGTTTCCACTACAGACTTATGTGTATTTTTCCACGCCAGCTTATAATAGGGTTCTCCTGCTTTTCATTTAATAAACAGGGGGTCCATGAGATGCCTTACAAGCAGACAGGAAAATGGATAGAAACAGAGTGTGTTTGAGATTGTACCTTATGTCAGGAAAAGGCAGAATTGCTATGTAAACAGAGGAGTAACCTTGACCACCAGGAAACCCTAAGCTCAGAACCAGTTTTCCCTGCTCTGTGGTTTAGGACATAACCCTGAATCTTTCAACTTGCTTTGCCTTAGATTTGGTGTATAAACTATTGTAAGAATTTGGGAGCTCCAGCCTGTCAAGTATTCATGTTATCTTCTGTTATGGGTTGTTTATGCTCTGGTCCATAGCACAGGTTACAGACAAGAAAATGTTCATTTCCTTGCCAAGGAGATGGGGCAGGACAACAGGGAAAAGCAAGGAGGAGCCAGCTTTGTATGTGGGAAGCTGGAAATCATCTGCCTAGAGAGCCACAGCCTGCTGCAGTGCCCAATTGTGCCTGGGGCTACTGGGAGATGGTCAGCAGTGCTGCAAGGAGGGAGCTGGGCATCCTCCCATTGGGAAGGGCTCTCCCACCTCCCACCCTGGGGCCAGCTGCTCCCAGCCCCTTTGCCATGTGCAGCTGAGGCAAGGTCCTGACCCAGGAGGAGGCAATCTTTCACAAACCACCCTGCTTGCTGGCTGAGCTGCTGCCTCTTGTGGGTATTTTAGTTTGAAAGGAGATTGTTTCTATCTGCTGGTACATCCAGTCCCTGCATTTATTCAAGAACATGTTCAATCTTTGTTTTAAACAGTGCAATAAGTCAGCACAGCTGTTTGATTCAGAACAATCTGCTTACTTGCCCACATGTGGCTGAATAAAGATTATAGCAAATTAAAAATAGAAAGTGTGTCAGGAAAGAAAACAGTTGAAATGTGTCATGTGAGCCAGTGCTGGTCATTTATGTCACTGCCAAACCAGACAGGGCTGTTTCTTCTTCCATCTTGCCACCCTCACTGCTCGACTCTTCTCAAAGGGAGGGCTTGACATCAAAATCCATCATGTTTCCTTTCCCCTCCTTTGGGGGGGGAGCAGGAGAAAGAGTCCAGAGAGGCTGCCCGTCTGTGCCTGCCATGCTGTGTGTCCCTCTCACATCAGATGAAGGGCATGTGTCACCCTGCAGGCACCTGTTATGCTTTGGGCTCTCAGGGCAAGAGAGAGGAGCTGAGGCTTGCAGAGCCCTGAGATTGCAGAATAATCACCAAGTCTGTCTTATTTGCTACAGCAACTGTTTGAGGTACCGGGTTTCCATGAATTCTCAGCAAATCAACAACCTTCCATCATTTTGCCTCATAGACAAAAGTGGTGTTGGCTGGTGCTCGTGGGTCTGACCTCCAGCTAAAGGTGCATCTCTTGAGAGACATTCAGGCACTTGGCCCTTCCAGGTTGGGTTCAGTGCCTTCAAAGCACCTGCAGAACCCCAGCAGGTGTGGAGATCCTCTGCTGGGAAACAAATCTTCCAGCACAAAGTAAGGAAAATGCAAGACATTTCTACTTTAGCCTGGGAACCAGGAGTTTGGCAAGGATGAAGCACCTGTGTTGAGAGGACTTCAACAGTGCTGCTGACATTAGAGAACCAGGGAATCTTAGGCCACACTTTATTCCTTAGGCTTTATGTGGATGCTGCCCAATATTCATGGAGAAACCCCAGACTAGAAGGATGCAACACTTTTTTATTATAGCATTTTCCTGAGTGAAGTCTGATGCAAAGAGTGATCAAATAAGAAGATGCCACAGATTTTGTGAAAACAATCACATTTTGAATTTTAATGGGCTAGAAACTGAAAAAAACCTTAAAATTTTCATGTGGAAAATATTTTGTAAGAAGTATACCTGGATGTTAATCTTTGTTGTAAATGCTCACTATATCCATCACACTTCTGAAAAAATAACAAATCTCCAGTAGTGTCTTTCACATCTGGTTCTTCCCCAGTTCAGTCCTGGTGAGCCCTATATGAATATTTTTCATAAGAATAACCTGAGAAATCCTTGCAAGGAGAAGCTTGCACTGTTATCACTGTAAGAGTAACAAAAACTAGAACATACTTTTTGATCCTTTGATGGAATGAGACAAAAATTTTAAAAAGGTGATGTTTTATACACTGATATTCTATATATTTCATAGATATATGATCTGCCCTGGAATGGTAGCTCTCTCTTTTCACCTACTACAGAGTACCTTATAAAGTAAACAACCTTAAATATAGGCTTTTTATGTAACAAAAGTTTATATAAGTATCATATTGTTTATTTCCCCTGTTTCCCCTTAACTGAAGTTGAACTAGACTGAAGTTTGCTTTCTAAATTTCCTTTTTTCCCTTCATTTTGTCTTTCCCAGTTTCTCCTCAAACTGCTTTCTTTTATTCTCTGTTTTTATGCGTTATTTAACCATTCATCTGTTTGGGGGAGTTGCCTTAAAACACCACTCTGCACAGGCCAGGTGTAATCTTGGAGAAAAGGACTGTATTATAGTTTTAAAACTGGTGGAATCGTTGTGAAATTTAGACTGGGGCTTTTCTTACTATAGTATCTAATTTTCCACTTAATATCTAAGATACATGTGGTGCTATTTAAAGACCCATACATTTTATTTGCATTGCATAAGGCTTCTAATAATACTGCTAAGATAGTACTGAGAAATCAATCATATAAGATGGACACTGACTAACAAAGCAGTAAAATGAGGTATGAGGTACAGATGAGCAAACTGAGAAGTTAAGTGATGTCATAATCCTATGAGACACCATTCCAATGATTTATGAAGAGCCAAATACTGTATTATAATCCTCTGTAATTTAAGCCTTTACTTCAGTGGAACTATTCACATTATTTTGGTAAGCAACATGCACAAGTTGTAGTCAGGCCAAGGACCACAGTAGGGTTTCTGGGGACATCCTAATTAACACTGGACCAAGACAACTTCAACAAACAAGAGAAGTCTTCTTTAACTGCGTGATACAAGTCAGATTTCACAGAGGACCAAATGAACCTCAGGTAATTTTCATTTAATTAAACAGTAGAAGGAGACTAGCAAAGCCATGTAAATACATGACAATCCACTATGCTGACCTAGGCTGAACACAGGGATAGCACACACTGCTATGAATATCAGACCCTGTCCTAAGGAAAACACTCGTCAGTCCTCATTAACACTTAGTAAAAATCAGGGTCAGTGGCAGTCAGAGTAAGGGCAAGAGTTGGATAAGGATGACCTTTTCTCTGTCTGAGCTAGCAGTCCTGCCCCTCTCCCCCCTGGTATCTGAAAGAGCTGAATCTGCACTGCAGGAGGGAGCAGCAGCAAAACCTCGCAGTGGTATCAGGGGACAGCCTCGGCAGCTGACCCAATTTGCATTCAAAGCAAAAGCATCTGAGATCCTTCATGCAGACACTGCACTGCCAGGAGCAGCACCACGTGGCTCTCTGTGAATTCCTCATCTCTGTTTTTGCACATCCAGGGCAGGTGATGTCAACCCTTACCTTTGTGTCCAGGTGGATCACATCACCCATGAGGAAAGGGATAAAGGTGTTAATGCAGCACAGGGTCATGAAAAAATACCCCATGCACAAAATGTCTTTGTGGATTAAAACTGCATTATTCTAGTTCTGATAGAATGTTATAAAAGAGACTAGAAAAGATCAACATTTCCTAAGGCAACAGTGCTTTAAGTAAATCCACTTCACTTTGGAGTCCTGAAGTACTTTAAAAATACTGATGAATTTAAGTCTTGCATAGTAGTTCTGTCAAGTCAGTACTGCTGTCATTTTGCCTAAGTGAGAACAAAGGTGAAGGGATTTTGAGAAGGTAATTTTCTGCCAATCTCAGGGCTGCCTTTATGATTTTCAGTGGATCTTGAAAGTGTTAGCTATAAACACAAATGCATCATCAGTCACAGAATCTGGCACTTCAAATTTATTTTCAATACAGAAGGTAACTAAATCTATGAAGGCATATAGAGGACTAATTTTCTTGGAAAGAACATTCTAGAATGAATGCAATTTACCTTCATAACTGAAGGTGAAATTTGTTTCAGAAGAGGAATTTTAGAAGGTAAAGTGTTGTTGCTTGTGTTTCTGTAGCTGGTAATTCCTGTCTCAGACTCTTTAAACACAGAGAGAGGACATGGATGGAGACATACATATCAGGTGGGGGGAAAAAAAATTAAAATAATAAAGTAGTGCTAGTGAGCATGTCAGATAGGTGCTGGTCAGAATGTCCAACAGCGACCTGAGCACAATTTTCACCCAAATGCTGAATCCCTAGCTTGTGAATTTTGTTCTTAAGTTCACTTGGGATTCTGTACTTAAGAAAGTGTAGAAGTCTGGTTGGAAGGAAATTATGCTTTTTCTCTCCCTTGAAAGAATTAGAGAATCTATCTTGTCAGGAGAGAATCCAACACTACAGCAATCATCTCTTGAAAGCTTCAAATGCTAATCTTGTTTTCATTAACAGTACTTCAGTGATATGAGAATTCAACCAAAATTATATGTGATGTGATGGTTTCATGTTAATAGGTATTTAAGTGAAAGGTAAATCTTTAATCAAAGATTAGAGAAATGTATGCTAAATTATTGTGATACATGTATAATTGAAAAGATGTGTTGAAAGGGCAAGAGACTTCCCATTTGAAAGAACAAAAATTAAAACATAGAACAAGGTGGAGTCAAGGTAAAATATTTTGAAGATTCGCTGAATGACTGCTTTTATTTTCTCTCTCTGCATTTTTTTTTTCCCTGTGGGAAAGAAGCAATTTGTCTGGAACAAGTGCTTGGAATTCATAACTTGATTCTATAAATGGAGGATCCAAAGGAAGGTTAGTCAGGGTTGTCTTGGTAGCTGCTAGGGCAAAAATTATCATCCAGGTTAGAACTAGTTACCAGTCCTTCATAATAAGGTCCCAAACACAGCAAATGTAGCTGTGATGGACAGTAACATTGAAACCTGAAGTTCAGTTTATATAGAAGTGGGGTTTTTTAGGAGCTATGAATAAAGAAATCAGCTGATGCAACTTAAGGAGTAATTTTGGACATATCCTGTTGTGCCTTCGGCTGTTTTTGTACTGGGAGAGCTCTGAATTAAATCATTATTCTGTGGAGTCAAGTCCTTTTGCTGAAAAGGAGATGAGTGGCACCCACAGCCCCGTGTCCCATTAATCCCTGCAGAGCAGTGTGGGCTACTGAGGGCTGCAAAAGTACCCCAAAGGAAAACAGAACAGCTTGAAACTTGTTCTCTCTTGTATAAGACAAAGATTTTCTTTGGATCGCAGAGCTTTAAAAATAGTTTCAACCCACTTCTGCCTTTCTTAGCTCTCTGGTCTTATGACACAAGCTGCTGTGACCCAGAGCTATGTTGCTCTGGAAAGGAAAGACTCTTGTCTGAAAGTTCCCTGTAGGCTGGGAAGTGCTGGGCCTTAAGAAAGGGGATGAGCTGGACAGAGGCAAAGCAAAAGCCCTTGTCTTGCAGCCAGCCCATGTTCCCCAGTACCAGCACCTAAAGCAACCTCCCTTTTCAAAACTGGTGTTTTCCTTGAAAACACATGGTCCATCCCCAGTTCTCCATCAGGTTCTTTCCTAACAAAACTGTTGCCTGAGTAGAAACCATCTGGTCACCTGCTTATCCCTGTGAGGGAACTGTCTGAGTCTGAAGCCACCTTAGCAAGCTCACTGCTAAAACTGAGTCCCTACTTCCACATCCAGGAAATACCTCAAAATCCTGAAGATTCAGTGTCACTGCTAAATGCGTGAGGTATTTTGAATGCTTTCTAAATTGCATTGTTAAATTCATGAATCCACTTCAAGCAAATGCGTAGTTGCTATTCTGTTTACCAGGCTTGGGAGGATTGAGAGCCTGCAGTGACACACTGGGTTATGTCGATCTCATTAGCATTTCATTAGTCCTCTACTTCTTCTCATTAAAATCTCAACCTCATGTAATTTCTCTCCTCTCTCCACAGATACAAAAGAAGGCTCAGATGCAGAGAGTTAATGGTGTCAGGCTTTTCCCCTGTTTCTGAAGTACACTTGCTGAGCCCTGTCAAGCTGATATTTTTAATAATACAGTATGTTCTATTAGTCCTCATGCCTGTGCATCGCATTGAGCTGAAAGAAATTTCCAGCAGTTGTAGGCTCCATGCACAGCATGGTGTAACTTCCCTAGCAACAGGGATCTGATGTGGCATGGCTTTGTGCAAAATGTAAGCCTTAAAAACCTTCACTGACCTTTTGAAACTTTTGTGTCTTGTGGGATGACAACTATAAGGCTGTGTTGGCTCTTAAGGGTCCTGTCCTGCTCATGCACATCAAGGGGAGGTCTGGCCTCTGATTCAGCTGGCAGGGACGTCAGGCACTACCTACCAGGAGATGACTCTTGTTCTGACTTCTGGAAGGATACAAGAATCCCTCATTCTCCTGGTGCCCATCACATCCCCAGAGAAAGATATTCAAATGTGAAACACCAGTCTCAGAGAGGCAATGCAATTCATCTGCTGGCTGTCGCAGTGTGAGAAATAACTACAGCCCCCCTTAAAAAAAGGCGCTTCAAAAAAGGGAAGAATAACTTTTCCAGAAAGAGAAGAGGTGCCATAAGGAAAATAATATTCTTGTCTTCTGTACGATGCTTTCTGAATATCTGGAAGTTCCAGGCAAAATTTGTGAAAGCAAGAAAATTTTAGATTCCTTTGGGAGAAATGCATAACATATGCTAAGACTAGTCTTAGATTTGTGGGAGAAAATTAAAAGGATTTTGCTGGGCCTGGTTAGGAGATAATAAATTTTCTTCATAGTAGCTCATATACTGCACTTAAGATTTTTCACCAAGACAGTGCTGATAACACACTAATGTTACAGCTTTTGTTGAACAGTGTTTGCACAGCGTCAAGGCCCTCTCTCTGCCCCCTCAGTGAGCAGGTGAGGGGTGTGCAATGAGGCAAGAGGTGACCCAAACTAACAGACATGAGCTAACTAAAGAATATTCCAGTCCTGAGTCCTGATTTCAATGTCATGCACAGCAATAATAGAAGGAAAAAAGAGGAGTGTTTTAGCAGTGTTACTCACCTTTTATTTGGGGACTGGCTGAGCATCAGTCTGCCCACAGGAGGCAGTGATTGATTCCCTCTGCATGACTTGCTTTGGGTTTTTTTTCTCTCTTCTTCCACTTATTCTTCACTTGCTAAACTTTTGTTTCCTTGGTTTTTTTTTTTTCTTGACACCCAAATTTTCTTGCTTTTCTTCTTCTTTTTCTCTTCCCCTCTTTCACTGAGGAAGGGGGGAAATGAGCTGAGGGCTCTGTCGTGTTTAGCTGACCACTAAAGTTAACCAACAACAAAGACTCAGGAGCACTTTGCAGGTTTTCTACTGTTGGTAAACATTTCTTAGGGCTTATGAACCTGCCTGACATCTTTACTGTTTTTTCTGTAAGGAAGGATGCTAGGCTATTTTCTGAGCATTTTAACACACTGCAGTTTTGTTAGTACTGAACAGCAGGTTTTGTGAAGAAAGATGCCTTCAGACTTGTTCTCTGTGTAAGAGTCTATATATTCCACACCAGGAATAATTTGTGGCGTTAGAAGAACACAATTTCCTGTTGAAGCTCTCAGAGGTATATACTTTTTAGCCTTTGAGAAGCCATTTACAAATAACCAGTGAATGCTTGATTACAAATTATTTGTCTTACCTCTTATTTTGATGATCACATACTTGCAACCTCCACAGTGAATATTTCAAATGGGAATTATCTGGAATAGAAACTGCTTACGTGTTGTGAGGACAGATTTTGGTACAAAAAGTTACTGATCTTTAATAAGGCCTTAAAGTGCTTCCAGAATAACATTAAAGGGGCAAAAAAAGGGCAATTTCCCCTGCTTATGATTGTAAATAATTGTAAAAAGGTAGTTATTTATATTACTCGGTAGGGAGTCATATCATAAATGTGTACAATTTTAACAGACAGGAAATTACAAGAGAATAATGACAACATCAAACAATTAAACATCTATCTCCACTTGTGTTTGTTTCTTTGGTCTGCTACAAATGAGTTGGAGGTTGATGAGGAATACAGAAGGATCAAAATTGGTTCAATATGTTATCATTTAGAAAGTGGTAAACATAATTTCTCTAAGTTTCTGGTGGTTGTTCCATCAATCTTTATTAGAAGGTCATTCTCCCCCTAGTGAGTAATATTTTAGTTTGCAGACTGCTGCTGATTACATATTCCTCTATAAATAAAAGGCACTTTGCACTAAGAGGCAGAGGTGAAAATACCCACATGACAGCATCTGACAAAGGAGTATGAGAAGCCATGAGCATAACAAATTTCTATTTGCTGATTGTGGTAATTGAAGGGTAGTTGGAACTTTTCTATATAAATATTTCAGTGTATGTATGTGTAAGTATAGACATTTAAAATACGAGCTCTTTGTGGACTCCTAATTATACAAAAGCAGTCCTGTGACCTCAAGTACAACAGTGCAGACATTGATAAACTGCTATTCTCTAGAGCTAACCACACTGCCATTTCTTTTGTTAAAAAATAGCTTGTCAAAATAATGTTGGCTGATTTTTAATTCCATAATATGTACAACATTAATAACTATTATGGCTCTTTCTATTTGTTGGATGACACAGTCAAATGCCTTCTTGTGCAAGATGCTAGTTCCTTACATGGACTTCTCTCATCTGCTCCTCTCAATCTATCTGCCTAGTCCCAAACCCACTGAAGTAATTGAAAAGAATCCTTTTAACTTCAGTGGGATTCAAAACAAGCCTTGAGCAAGTAATTGTCTGCAAATGGTTTATCATCTGATCCACAAAATTTGTTCAGTATTCAGCTTAATGGAGTATTTAATTTAAAAAACCCACACTATTAAGATGCAAAATAAGGAATATTTATTGTTAACTGACTTTCATCTGAAAAAAAAAAAGCAAAATCAAGATTTAAAAAGTGTTGTCTCTTCTGGTTGATAATGAAGCTTAAAAATCATTTCCTTCTCAGATCTATGCCAAAAATATAGTAAGCTTCATCAGAAAATCCAGAAATACTCATTGACATAAATCTTTTAATGTGGTATAATTTTCATGACTCTCTTCAATGATCTATTAAGGTGCATTGCCTAAAGAACTTATGTGCTAGAAAAAGCCTGAAATATGATGCTTAGACACCTTCTATTCCATTTGCAAGGTTTCTGTATTAGGTTTCCTATCAACAGAAGCAAGTTTGCTCCATGTGCAGGGCACATCAGGCTGTAGGTCCTGGTGCCCTGTGCTCCCAGGCGCATTCCAGGCCAGAAGCACCCCTATGGGGTTGTCATCTGCTTTCTGCTAGCCACAAGCCTTTGATAAATGAAGCATTTGATGTAGATATCATTCTTGCTGGCTAAAAATGTAGGAAGTTCTGTCTCCAGAGGCAATTCTGGGCAGCATTCTGAAGCTCTGGGCACTTGCAAGGCTTAGTGGGGAGGCATGAGTTATGGGGACTGTGTGCCTCTGTGCTGTTTTCCAGCCTCTGCCTGCATCCCACTTGTAGCAGTAATATCCAAATTAGTCCCTAAAGTTGAAGAATGAGTCCTGATTTCAAATAACCGGACTTTGCTATGTTTGATGCTATTCTTTCTCTCTGTCTGCTCTGTTTGATAAGTGTAATTGTTCTTTAGTGAAGCTGCTGCAAATCACAAAAGGCAGAAAGCTGTGTCTAAGCCTGACCATTAATGAAACCAGCTCATTGATTTCTGGTGGTACACAGCGTTCCTGAATGCAATTAATTTACATGAACATTACAAGGGATTTTGTTCTTTAATTTTATTCTGTTGTTTTATGAAAAGCTAATGTGATAAAATAGATGAGACTAGTTCTAGCTCAAGGAAGAATACTTCAATTTCTGAGTATTTTACTTACAGGTCATCTGCACAGACATGATGTAGGTTTTAATAAATGGAAGAAGCTGGGGTCCATTTAAAATGCTTTGTCAGTTCCCACATCTAAAATAGTTGCTCAATTTAAAACTAGCTGCTTGCTTCTGTTAGGATATAGGAGTTAATAATACTCACCAAGGCTCATGTTATAGCCATATTGAACAGGAAAGATTGTTCATTTCACTGGAGCTCACATACTCAACTGGGGCTGCTCCTGGGAATTGTTTTCCATCTAAGTGCAGCAACATGATAGTGATAATTAAGATGTAGCACAGAGTACACTTAAGTACACTTAAGCAGAGTATCTACTCAGATAATGTTACCACCACAACTGATGTTTCACCATGTGTGAACACTAAGCTTCAGTCTAGGCTGTCCAGTAAGGTTTTGCATTTGCCCAGAATAATAAGAATTTGCTAAACAAAGGATGATTTAATTTTTTCCCCTGATTTTAATTTTTTTTAAGTCCTCATTTTTGCTATATTAAGCCTTTACAGATTCTAGTTAAACAATCTCCTTCTTAGGAGATTTGGCACAATTACAGGTTTTAGAACAATAAAGCTTTGGCTAAAATGGCAACAGTGCAATGTTTATATCATTATAGTAAATTAAGGCAGCTGATTTTGGTGTTAAGGGCAGGACAGAGAACTCTGTAAATTGGAATAAAAAAAGAGACTTTATAACCTTTGAAAGAGGGGGCAGACAATTCGGGAGAAGCGCAAGGATGTCGTGAGGCTATTAATGAAGAGAATTGTAAGGGCCTAAGCCCAACTAGAACTTAATCTGGACACTGCTGTGTAGATAAAGTGCTGAGAGATAAGGTTCAGTGCTGGAACCAGCAGTGCTAACAGCAGGGCTCAGTGATCTTGAAGGTCATTTCCAACCTAAACAATTTTATGAATCTATGATTTCACTGCAATTGAGGATGAAGGACACTTGCTTGTGTGAGATTTGTTTTTGTTTTGTTAATGTTCTTCACATGAACACATCTAAGGAAACTACAGCAAATGCTGCTGTGAGGCATTGCACACTTCACTGCACAGGGAATGCAGCTGCCTTGTTGCCACTGCAGGAACTTACTTCTACTCTGTGAACAGAATTGCTCTGTAGTGCTCCCTCCAAGCAGGCACTGACAGATGTCTCATTAAAATGGGAGGGGTTTTTTCCTGCCACTTCACTTGGGCATGCCCACACAATCCCTGTAGCTCTGGGGTCTAGATGGAGGCTTTTTTCTCATCTGCTCAGTACCATCATGGCTGGCATGGGAATCTTCCTGCTGGGAGCCCTGCTCCAAATTGTGCAAGTCCACCTGCAGGCACAGGTGGACTGCTCCTGTGGGGGCTGAACCTGCATGAAAAATACCTCATCAAAAGCAACCTCTGTGAAAACCTCCTTGGGCCTGAAAAAGAGGGATGAAATAATTTTCCTGCATCTCTTCCCTGTGGAAGTCTCCAGCATGACCCCAGACCAACAGAGATTTCAGAAAAGCATTGCAGCAAATGTAGCTGCCTTCTACTTTCCCTCAATACTCATAAATCCCAGGCTGCAAACTCACCTGGACAGCTTTCAGTGCAATAAATATTTTACTTGGAGAATTCATGTAGGGAGTTCTTCTTTTCTTGACATATTTATTTCACAACAGACTAAAATAATTCTGTAGAAAATTCCAATTTTTTTTTCTTTCTTCAGGCATTTCTTCAGAGATTTGAAGTCTAACAAGCTTCATTTCATTGAGCAATTTTTCAGCTAAGGTGGGCAAAAGAGTGGAAAGCAACAAAAGGTGAACTATGCTGACTTATAATGTGCCTACCAGATAATTTCAACTAGAATTTAGAAGATAATGCTGATTCTTGACTTTTCTGACAGATAGAGTGAGTGAACTAATTTAAAAGGCATAGAAAAACAAATATATGCCCAAAAGAAAGAGCGACTGTAAGGAGATGGAAGGCTCATAAAACAGATGGAATTATCTTTTATGTTGGTGGTTTTCAAAAGTTTTTCTTACTACTAATGGAATACGAAATTCTTCACTAAACAACTTAAGGATGAAAAATTATTATAAAAATAACACCTACATGTTTATATAGCAAAATCTCTATTTTATTATTGTTAAAGAATACAATGTACTTGTGGCAAAAAGACATTTGACAGCTTCTCTCTCTCTTAAATATATTGCAGAATTGCAAATTTCTCAACTCCCAACACTATATTTGTTCAAAAATTTATTTATTCTAAGACTTATTCCTATTTAATCAATATTAATTTGCCCATGAGCTTCAACATGAGAAGATGAGATCCTAGGAAGAGCATATCAAGTGAAAGCATTGAGCATATCAAGTTAAATAGTCAGGTAAATTTCTGTTAGGTGGGAGGATAAAATCTATTGGCATTGCACAGACATCTTTGCAAGCCTTATGTGTATCTTCTACCTCCTGTTTTTCTCAGGATGATCACAGGGCTTTAATTCTCAGCGGGAGACTGCCATCTCAAAAATCAAATCATGAGTACCACACAGTCTAAGAGACATTGTCAGCAGTGTCTTTACTCAAAATGAACCACTTTAGGACATTTAAGAGAGTCCCTCTTTGGGATTAACAACTTTGGATTCTAGTGCTTATCTGTGATGAAATAAATTGCAATTTGAAAATAAAAGTGGTAGAGAAGCCTTGGCAGAAGAAGGGGAGTTAGAGCAGTACCCATGCACAGCTCAGACAGAAGGCAGCATCAGTGCCAGGGGCAGTATGAAGAGAGTAGGCAGAGGAGATGTAAAACCAGCTATGAAGAACTTCATATATTTTTAAAACTTGGATGAAAAAATTTTTTTCTTAGAATAAAATGTCTTTGGAAAAAAGGTTATTAGGAATGGGAAATAGTTACTGAAGTAGCTCCAGTTAGAGCAGTAAAGTACTAAGAGGAAAAGAGCATCCTTCCTGTCCTGCTCAGCCCAACACTTCCCTGGGCACCAAGGTTTACCAGTGGGGTCCCCTCTCCTCACCATTTGATATTTTTACCTATACTTTTACCACTGAGTTTTAGCAATAATTTTCATCTTTTTTTTTTTTTCCAGTGACAGCACAGTCACACCTCTTTTAAGCCTTCAGAAAAATGAGGAATGAAAATTCCAGTAATGTAGCTGCACTTATTACTTAATAAGTGTTTTTGCCCTCTTAATTTATGGTACTTACCATTAAGGACTTTTTAATAGCCACTATTATCTTTATGTACACAGTTAATGTTATTAGCTACAGAGAATCACTTTGCAGGCAAAAATAAGCAACGAATAAATGATGGCATTTTCATTACAAGCACTGTATTGTTTTGGAGATTATAAAGTGTGGATCCTGATGGATTTTTTTCTAAAAGAATATCACCTTTTTTTGCCTTTCCCATTCCTGCAAACCATTCTGTCTCTGTAGATTATCTAGGAGCCAGAAGCATACTGTTAAATACATTGCTTTCCTTAACAAGGAAAACAGGCTGCTTTGATTTTTTTTTACCAGCTTTAGAAAGAAAAAGCAGAAAAAACTTATCCACTATATTCCATCTACAATACAATTTTCATGCATTTACTCATATAGGAGATGGCTACAAAGACAGTTTGGTGCTCTCTGCAGGTGTCTTGCTCTGCCAGAGATCCGTGGGTTGTAGCATGTGCCAAAGGGAACAATGAGGAGAGGATTCTCCACCTCTCTCTGACACCTGTGCATGCTTACAGGTGGGAAGGGGTGAGTCAGCAGTAAGGAAACATCAAGGAGGAGCCCAGGAGCAGTGCCTCTGGCACATGGTGGCATCCTGTCAGTCATTTCGCCTGATTTCACATGGGAACATTTTCTTATGATTTTCCTCTGTTGAAAGTTATGTATAAATTAACCTAAAAATGGGTGACATGATTACTGAAGAAAATGGGTCTTGTAATAAGTGCTGGATTTAAATTATTTTATATCTCTAAAGAGCTAAGCTTGAGTCAGCAACACCAGCTGTGATACAAGTCACAAGAAGCAACGAGAATTCTAAAATGGATCATTTGGTATAGTCAAGGGCGTAGGCTGAGTGTAGATATTACCCTCCTCCCATTCCTTGGCCCACCCTTTGTTAGAATATCTGGTGTCTGGTTTTGAGAGGCTTGACTAAATATGATGAAGAATGAAAAATCAATATTAGAATAGCAGATACTATTTATTTCCTGGGGAACACTGAGCATAAGCTCTTGGAGAACATTGCCATTCTGCTGCAGACTGCTCAAGCATACTTTTCATTTTATTTTGTAATATTTGCAGGCTTAAATTAATGTTTGACATCTTTGTCTCTTGGCACATATATGAGAAACAGATCACCTACCTGAATGAGGTCAGTTGGTTCTTCCACTCAAATATGTAAAATATAGAAGAACTGCAGATGCAGAGCAGACAGAATACCTATAAATCAGTGTGAACTCACTAGCACAGTGCCCTTATATTAACTGATAAAAATTATCTTCACTCAGCAGATGTCACTCCTTGGCCCCATTTAATATTTTCCCAGTCTGCCAGTACTCCAGCTTCCATGCTGGGGAAAGCTCTGCTGGTTGCTACTTTTCCATGCTGGCTCCTCTGAGCTGGGGAACACAGACTCAAATGGAGGCAAGCACACTGTACTTGTTACCACACACAGTTGCCCGATTAAATGGGTTACTGAAATGGCTACAGGCACAGACTCTTTGCACTTGTTTAGACTGGAAGAGCTTTTTTGCCTTTGCACATTGGAGGCCTACAGCAATCCCATGTGCTCAGCCAGAGAAGCCATACTGAAGTGCAGCTCAGGGAGGCTGCTGATTTCCCTGGAGTTCTGATCCCTGTCCAGTGCTCCCATGGAGACTTGCCAATCTGGTGACCCAAGTGGGCAGTCTTATCAAAGTCAGAAGAAAGAAAATTGGACCAGGCACAATAAGAATCCAAATAAAGCTGGAATAAAACCATTGAGGACAGTATAGTTTACAAATATTTAGATGGAAAGCAACATTCTGTGTTGTGTGATTCTACTATAAAAGAGGACTGAGATGTGACAGTGACTCTAGAGGGTTAAGGAAACATGATTAGATGCTATGGAAAATGTGTTGTCACAGGATCATGAGCCTCAATTCCTGACATGACACTTATTAGGCTAAATGTACCAATCTGGGTCCATAACCCCGGTTAAAACTTCACCACAGAACAAAGCCTGTGGACATCTAGGGCAGCGTAAATATTGAGATTTCTTCAATATAAACTTTCTAATGCTGTCGTTCTTGACACCCCTAGAGTAGCACCAGACAAGGATGACACCAACAGTGACAGGGCCCACAGCATCCTCTGTCCTTGGTGACACCGTGACTATTATAGGTTCTCTGGTATGTGGCACGGCACAGTAGCCTGCATGCATATAGCTGTGGATCTATTTGAAGGAAATCATGATCCTGTCACTGATACAACAGACAAGGAGAATAAATGTTGCAAATAATTTGTCCACCATTATTGTAGAGCCACGAAACAGCAATGAATTTTTTTGCTGACGTAAACCCCTTATACTTTGCCTCAACAATTCTCACAGTATTATTTAAGACAAGACAGTATTTCCTTTATTTCAAGCATGTAATATGGTGGCCATATTTTCATTTTTAAATGAAAATTTGTCATCCCTGAGACAAATATCTCCTTGTGTCATCCCCTAAGAAAAATTCCTGACTGGATGGCCTATACACCCCAGTAAGCCAAGCATTCTACACAGTATTTTAGCTATGCATGTCTCCTTCTGGGCTAGCTGTATGTGTTATCAGCTAAATTGAAACCTTTGGCAACATGCCCATTTAAATCATAATGGCCGGTGCTCTACGGAAAGGTATGTGCAACTCAAAAGCAGCACAAAATTTAGGTGAGGAAATGCCTGAACCTGCTTCTTCCAAAACATTTTACAGTGTAAGTATGCTCACCAGCACTGCAAAGTTAAAATCAGAAGCCAGAGCTACAAAAGAAACATATAGTCTAAAGGGCTATCATTTTGATCTTGCTCTCAAAAAAATTATAGACCAAAATAACTTCTCATAGGTATGCTCATTTTGTGCTCTATTACACTTCCCTCTTCATTCTGATTTGTTTTAATAATTATGCTTTGTTTTGACATTTTGAATCATTTCCATGACATTCAGCATATTATCTCATCCGTGTTACAAGCTGTCACTGAAAATGTGCTGTGCAGTGAAGTTGGATCTGAGGTGACAAGCAAATGAGCTTTTTTTTTTTACCTATAAACTTCAGTTTCACGAAAACCTAATTTCTCACTGCATAAAGCTCTTGACAACAGATTGCTGCAGTGAATATCTGGCAAATCTTTGAATTTTCCCATGACCTGTAATGGTTACATAAGAATGTGTTAGTCAGACCCAGTTTTTACTTTCCACTAAATATCCAAGATCACCACTGGTTTTTCCTATCAGTTTTCAATTTGGAAATGTAAAGTGCAGAAGTGTTTGCCCATCTTTTTCTCATGTAATGAGCACCCAGATGCCTTCCTGAGGTTTTAGCATTAACAGTGTATATACTTTTTCTCTCGAGATACAAGGCTTGATGGAAGGCTTGTTCAAATGAATGGAGACTCACTACTTCCAAAGGGCTTTAGATCAGACTGTGGAAAAGCATTTCGGTAGCTGTGAGACAGCTATCATGACAGCTCTTTGATCATGAATCTGTCAGTTAAGGGGTTTTATTTTCATATTTGGCCAGCACATATAATTGCTACAAGATAGTGTATTCACTTTTACTGTTCTTTTGGGATTTCTTGGAGGGATCTATTGTCCATACTGCATTGTGTGGATGTTGTACAGAAAGAAATCCTGAAAGCCACCAGAACATGGGCTTTATTCCATGCCCCTCATCACTTTTATCTCAGGTACCTTCTTGAAAGGTCAGTTTAAATTTGAAATGGTGAAGCTTAATAGAAAAAGAATATGGATGGACAGGAGTTTTCACAGCTGTAAAATTTGCATTTACAGTCTGTCAGTTTGATTATTCCTATCTCATTTTTATAACTTTCATCTGTTCTGTTAACAATATAATGTGTCTCTGTCTGGGAGTTCTGCATCTTGTTGACATATCCTTTTTCACTTACCAAAAAAAAAAACCAAAAACAAAACCTCAATGTTTCCTTGAATCAATTCATTAAATTTATTCATTTACCTTTATGATTGAGCAAACAAAATGGGGTCCATTTTCTATGTAATTACTGTCGCTGAAGTCTATTCCTTCTCAATTTTCCTGTTGAGATTCCAAGATGAGCCTTTCCCAGTACAGCTGTCTTTCCTTCAGACTAAGAGATTTGACTATCCAAATTTTTTATCACATGTGTCATTCTTCTATCAACCTGTCAACTTGTCATTCTTCAATCTACCTGTCATTTTATAAAAGCAGACACAAGGTTTTGGGCAGCTTATAATGAAAGAGCTGATTAAAAAAATACAATGACCTCAGACAGAAAACTCTTCTTCTGCTCTTTTCAAGATTAAAGCAGAAGAGGGAAAACCTGTCAAGAATCCAAAAGAAAGCAAGGCCAAATAAAATCCTAGGGAAAAGAGTTTGTTTGATATCCAACAGACTTTGGAGGAATGTGAGTGACCCATATTGATGCATCTGTCTCTCAGATAAAGGCTTTCTTAAGTAATTTCCACAAACCCAGACTGCTGGTGTTTTGTCAGAATTTTATTAATTAAAAAAAAAAATCAGATACATTTTTGTAAAACATCTTGATCCTTTAGTACTAAAATATGAGCAATAACAAGAGATGTAGAATGCCTATAATGTTAATTTTCAGGTTATTTCTCTGAAATGTCTACAGATCTAATTCAAACAAAGATGATTAAAAGAAAAGAAATGATAACTTGCAATGAAATTCCTTTTTGTAAAACACAACATCTGCCCTCATTTCCCAATTTGCAAGAGATTTAAGATGCTAGAAGGGTCAGCATGCCCTGTTTTGTTGCAGTGCTGCAGACAAGATGAAATCCAGCTGTTCAGAAGCAGATTTTACTAACAAGCTCAAAGCACCATATTTTGGCTCCTAGAGCTCAACAGCTGGCTGCATCTGGCATGAGGGAGCTGGAGGGTTGCAGACGGGATGTCCTCCCTCCTCTTTTCCCCTGTTCCTGCCACAAGCAGCAGGAGCAGCTCCGCAGTCGGTGTCAGAAGGGCACAGTCAGTGAGGTCTGGGCTGCCACAGGGGTGAACACATTCCCCACATCCAGCTAATGCTGACGCTGAGCCAAACAGTTGGACCTTAGGGTTTTGTGTACAGGTTTCTGCAATGAAGTGAATATCACCATTTATAGATTCTGATAAGATTTTTCTTTTCAGTGTCCAGATCCCTGCATCTGTTTCCTTTTTGATCTGTTCTTCATAGGATAAGGAGACTTCTTAGTGGAAGTGTTTGCAGATCAAATTGTTCTCCTACTGAAGACATACAATCTCACAGTGATTTGGTGAAGAAAAGCACTTATTATAACAAAAGTCTCTTGACTGAGTCTTTTATTTCATGACAGTTAAATTAAAAATCCAAAATGTCAATCTGGCAGGAGCAAATCACAGGAGGGAAATATGAGAGACCTTTATAAAGAGACTGTGGAGCATCACACCACCCTGCAGAGGTAACTCATGAAACACAAGCAGCATAGTTACCCAAGCAATGCCATAATTTTGGTCTTTCCTAAATGGGAAAAAGATTTGCCCATTGTTCATCAGGCATTCTCCTGAAATTGATACAGCCAAGCATCTCACTAGCAATGCCTACTAGAGGTACAGCAGGTGGGTGGTAAAGGAGACCACATCCATCACCCATAGGACAGCTGGAAGCTGGGGGGCTCCTATGCTCATTATAATCCCTGTTGTCCTCATGTGCCCCTCCTATATGTCAGTTGCTTCCTCTCATGGCCTTTGACTCTAAGTGTAAGAATATGTGCAAGTATTATATGAAACCTCTCTCCTTATATTTTTTTTAAACCAGCACAACCAGCTTGGTATGATACTTGGATAAATGTGGTACGTGAATGTCACCCTTGTGAAATAAAAAGGAAAAAATAAATGAGTAATTTCCATAAAATATATACCCAAAAGATTATCATGGAAACTGAGTTTATTTTAAGAACAGAACTTGCTTGTGATCTTCCTGAGTTATTATTAGGTCTAGCCACAGAGAGAAAATGCAGTTCAGAAGTGGTGTAATTGGGTACATATGAGTAGTTACACAGTCAATAGCTGCAAACCTACATCAGTTTTCTTAGTAAGCCAAAGTAATTAGGGCAATTAAGTATGAAATTTATTTATGAAAATGGGACCCAAATGGTTTTTCCTAGCAGATATTGAGAGAGAGAGATTGTAAATGAGAAGGAAAAGTCTCAGGCTAGATTCACATCTTATTGTAATGTGGTATGTTAATTTTTTTTTTTTTTAATTTCTTTTACCTGGGAAAAGTTATTTTGGGCATGAAAGAGATAGCTAATGCTTTCCATAATCAAAAGAAATGCAATCAATCTAAAGAATATATTAATCATTCAGAAAAAATCACAAAATCTGGTCCTAGTCTTTCACACAGTTTACTTTATATCCCCAAGTTTATGTCAAGGCTGGACAAAAGCTGTACGCTGGAAAGTTTTCAGTCAGGAAACTCGTATTGATATTCAATTAATACAACACATGATACAGCTCTTTCTGGTGCACAGTACTGACTCATTACAAATGTTCTTCTTTCTTCTATGTCTTGAAGAGTTTTAATTTCCATTCAATAATCTCTTTCATAATTGGCAAGATCTGAGATTTCCACAGATTTTCTCTCAGTACATCCATTTGCCCCACACTAGGAGAACAAACATAATTATGAGAGTAAGCTTCCAAGAAAAAATATTCTTATGAGCACAGGAGGACAAAGTAAAAATGAATAAAGCATTCTTCTTCTAACACATTATGGCCAGTAGATTGCATTAATTAGATTTTGAGAAGTCAGTATACATGGTAGACACATCAGTCTCTGAGGCTCTTACAGGCTCCTTTTCTCTAGATGTAAAATTAATTAGATAATAGAAAAAATAGAAAATTTTAAGTGTTTATTTATCTGTCTGTAGCAATATTGTGCAACTTCAGAAATAGTCATCAACAGTGGATGATTGATCATTCCTGGTCACTGAGGATTGTTTTTACTGCTGGTGAACCATCCCTCAGTCTATCATCTCCAAGGTTTCCATGAGGCTTTTGTAGTTTGTTTCTTTGGTCACCAGCAAGGTCCAGTCCAGTCTCCCTAAGGAGTCCTGTAAGTTTCTTTCTCACACATCCATTGGCAGGGTTGAAATCAGTTGAATTAAAATGTTTGCATTTTTTGGTTTTGAATCTGCTTCTTGCCTGGATTTGCATGATATCACCAAATTCTACTGGAAAAGACAGGGAATTGGTCATTTCCCGTCATTCTTGTTCATGGCACTCATAACTTCACTTCTGTCATGTCATCCTCAAATTCGTACTCCTTTGTTTCCCAAAGAACTCAAACATTTCTCACGTGGAAAATGTTTATTTCCTGACTGTGCCTGTGGCCTTTCTTCAAAACTCATCTTGTTCTTCCATATCTTTTCAGGGGTGAGGTGACCAGAACTGAAAATTTTACCTATGATGTGAGAGAACCATTGATCTGTGCAAGGACAGAATTCTTCTTCGTTCTCTACTTCCTTCCCAGTACTTCCTAATACTTGGGTAATTTTCCAGGTGGCTGCTGGGCACCAACCCAATGTCTGCAGTGATCAGCTGATCCTGATTACCAGGGTTTTCAGTTCAGAGTCCTTTTGATCCCCTATGAAGTTAGACCCAGGTGTACAAGGCTGTTCTAACTGCTTCTTTCCTCTCTGGTACAGGCTACCTGAACTCTGTTGCACTGGAGCAAGAGACATGGAGATTTTGCAGTCATGTCAATGTGAGTGGAAGCTTTTGTATGGAATGGACAGTTCTGCCAGAAACATTTATCTTCACTCTAATACAGAGAAGGAAATTCCATGGCTTTTTCACTATTCTTTGTAATATTTTTTCTTTTTTCTTACCCCCTACAGAATCAGTTTTAATTATGCAACTTCTATTCTCATTCCACTTTTACCTGCAATTTAAAGAAATGCCAAAGGAGCTGAGGAAATATCTTATCATTTGTCTTGTACTACTAAGCCATCAGGACATGGAGACCCAAATTCCTTTAAAAATGTCAGTTTTCCCTCTAAGATATACAAGTCCTCATGAATACATCAATACATCCTAGAGCAGAATGAGCTCAAAGTATCTATATTGCCAGTTGTAGAAAGGGGAGGTAGTGCTCTACTTGGCAGTCAATTTTAGTTTCACCTTCCAAGCTACTTTGAGGTATCTCTTCACTTTAAAGAAATTTCATATTATTTAATGCAACTAAAAAGTCTATTCCTCAGCTGTAGTTGTTAATAAATATATGGAAGCTGATTCAGTGATGGCATTTCTACTTCATAAGTTCTGTAAAATTCCCTTGCAGCACTTCATGTGAATAGTTCCCTTTTAGAAAGATGCAATGATCACTTTTATTCCTTAAAGAAATAAGGCAAGATTAAACCCTCTCAATTTAAATGTCTGTTTTATACTAAAATAATGTCCTGGCATGTTTCTCAGAAAAAGAAAAAGAACTGATCTATGTGGGTGGTGTTTTCTAAACAGAATGCAATAAGGATATTTCAAATTATGCAAAGCTAAAGATCTTTAACCCAAATCTTCATTGTTCATGGAAGCTAGTTATGAAAGTTAAAACCAAAGGAAGATCCAGAAAGTTTAAAACATCCTCTACCAGCTGTGGCTACTTCAGATGTCCACCTTCAGGTGAAACATGAAGCGGGTGGTGTACTTGTTTTTGTTCCTATAGTGAGATCCATTCAAAACAAGCATTACCTCCTGTATCTCTTCAGGCCAACAAATTACAGCTATTGGTCAAAAGAAAAAAGTAAATCAAGCTCTAAGGAGCTTTAGAGGTCAACAGAAATGCCCTGAAATTGAATTCCTCCTTTCAAATGAAACTCAGTGCATTGTTGTGGGCAAACTGGGTCATTTAGTACCAAAGCTCTCACTTAGTCTAATCCTCTCAGCCTGTTTGAAGCCCTGTGAGGAGATGAACTGCCAGAATCCTGGTTCTGGTATTTTCACTGTCAGTGGAGCCCTACAGCTCCACTGTATCAAATATAAACAGCATGATCTTTCAGATTACCCAAAATTAAGCAATGATTCATATGAAGGAACAGTACATCTAAGCAAAGCTTTAAACAGGCAAAATAGGAGAAATTCTGATACGAAGGAAAACCTGTATAAAAATTTGCCTCTTTCATTATATCCCTTGCTATCAAAACTGTCTGCCTGCACAGACAAAACCTGTTTCAAAATTATCAAAGTTTATATCTTTGACCAATTTCTATGAGTTATATAATGAATAATTTAAATAAAAATCTCACTGACTTTGTTAGTATTTTGAGATTTAGTCCTTCAGAAAGAAAAAACTGGTTATCTCAGTTATCTGGTTATCTGTGCAAGTTAAAAGAAATAAACAATATTTTGCAACAAGGCTTACAAATCTTCAGCTGCCACATGCTGACACACTGTTGCAAATGGCCAAAGCTACAGGAGATTAGAATGCAAATTTTCACAGAGCCTAGGAAACCAGAGGAAACCATTGTGTCATCCACTCTGGACACCTCAGCATCAGGAGGAAACCATTGTGTCATCCACTCTGGACACCTCAGCATCAGATCTCATTCCATTGCACATGGCCATTATTTTCCCAAGCCTCATAATCAGTGTTTATCTCAGGCTCTCTGCCTGAGAGGCACTGAAACACCAATGTAACTTCAGCTTCAGACAAGAGGTTCTTATTAAGCTTCTCAACATTAAATAATGTAAACCTCTGGCACCCACAATGCTCTCATGAGGGTAAACACTGCTTTATCCTACTTGAAATACTGGAGCTCTGTGCATTTAATATTTCAATTCTTTTTCTCAAGATAGCCTTGCACACCATTATAGGATCCTGTAGCATGCTTGCTATGTCCTTAAATTTCCTGTCCTACAGCTAATACAAAGCCAAGAGCTAAAAGTATGTCCTGCAGCAACCAGTCCATCCTGGGCCTTTTCCCATGCATTATATAACTTTGCCATCTCAGCCAGTGAAGGCAAAGGGACTGATCCATGTGGGTGCTTGTCCTGTATCCATAGAGTCAGTGGAGCCACGGGTGAAGCTCAGGGGAAGAAACCCTGCCACAGTGTGGTACACAGAAGCTTGTAAATCACATAAAGTCATGTTTTCCACTGCAGCTAACTTGTTATAAAACAGAATGGCAACTTTTCTTTGCAGTGAGGCTCCCTCTCTGCCCGTGTCACAGACAATGTCACCTTCTAGCAAGAGAACTGTCTCCAACAATAAGATTCAGGAAAAAAAAACAGCTTTCAAGCACATTCCAGAATTAATGTGAGGCAAAAATGTCCCCTTCCACATGGGTTTTCAGAGTGATATGCTGATTAGCTGAGCATGGATTTCTTTTAAGTTAGTAAGCCTGATGTTTCCCTCATTCCCAGAATTTGCATTAAATAGATGTGTCCAACAGGAGATAAAAAGGGGGGAAACAGTCAGCTTAAGACATCTTCAAATTATGAAATAAATACTTCACAGACCCATTTGAAGGACAAAGACTGAAAAAGCAACTTTAAAGATAAATTTCTTTGGGTGTTATTTTTAAAAAGTATAGAAGGAAATACTATCATCAGTAATTTATATCATTTCATTATGAAATATTTCTGACTGCATAATAAGTATCTGTCAGGCATAAATATGCTCTGGGTGTCACTCCACAGTCCTCCCACACATACCATTTCAATTCAAGGCAATAGCTTGGCAAAATTCCTATCAGCTCCATTAGGAAAGTAGCTTGCATAAAGATACAGGATTCAATCACTGGAGTATATTGTGGAAACTCAAATAGTCTCTCTCATATTCCTGAACAGTGAAAGTAGACTGTAAGGACAAATTCCTATTATTTGCACCAAGTCCATTATGAAAGTGAACAAAGAAAATGCTAGAGATTATTTTATCCCATGAGTTTCATTTTTAATTTAGACACTGACATGAATTTTATTACAAGAGTCTAGTTTTGAACTCTTTTGTCTATTTTGCAGAAGGGCCTAATATTTTGATGGGATACAGGATGTTTTTTTTTTTGGTCTCCTTCTGTCAACACATACTGCAGGGAAGGGCCTATACACAAATTATTGTGTAGAAAATGCACTCTTTAGGCACCACTGGAGATGGTAAACAAAAGGAAGATGAGGGAAAACAGGAGATGAGAGATATAAAAATGAGCCTATTTTTTCGCAAAGTAGGGTTGACAGAAAATCAATATCATGACTTTGATTTTTTTTTTCCTTGTTTCTTCATCTGCAGAGACTGGGGAAATCATAGAATCATGGAACCATTAAGATTGGAAGAGACCTTTGAAATCAGATAAAAGAAGGAAAAGGACAATCCAGGCTTCAGACCTCTTTGCTTGTTTTTGCATAATTTGAGATTATTTGGATTAAATAATTTAATCTGTTCTGCCACCAGGTAAATTAAAAATAGCCAGAAAGTCAGTACTTGTAGCACTGCTGGTTTGGGTTTTGTTCCTATCCAACAGACACACTGAACACTAAAAATCAGAGAGTTAAATTATTGGTTTTGGCAATGTCCAGAGATAAAGTTCTGCATGTCAGCTGTAATGATTCATCAGTATGATACACACATACACACAGATAAGTGTGTCTCAGGCTAATAATTACCCTCAAACAACATATTTAGCATAATACAAGGCACAAATAAATAGTTTGATATAAACAGTCTGAAAAATAATATACAATGTGAATGTTATACATAGTTAGAGGGGAAAACCCTTACATAAATGGGGGGCAAATACTAAATTATCCAGTTGTCTAAAACACATGCTCCTTTAAGTATCTTAATCTCAATGCTGAAATCAACCATGCCCTGTCTCTTCAGCGACAGATACACTAGTTACAATGTAGTAGTAGTATTGTAGTAGTAGTAGTAGTTGCCACTACAAAAAGTGGCAAAGAATAAAAATTTGAACAGGTTTAGCCCCATTCTAAAACAACAGCAAGATTGTCTTGGGCACTGTAAAAGAGATATGTAACTCTCAACTGGAATTTCAAGGTTTTAACAGCAGAAAATATTGAAGACCACAGTAAATAAAATGTTTTTACAAATATATTAATGCAAAAGGAAGGGTAAGACCAGCCTTTGTTCTCTACTGGATGTGGGAGGGAACTGCAGGTGAGGAGGAGGCAGAAGGGATTAATGCCTTCTTTGCCTCAGTCTTTAGTGGGAATATGGAATATGGGAAAGACAGCTGTCCTTCTGGGCTGGTAGATGGTGTCAGGGAGCAGAATGGTCCCCCTGTTATCCAGGAAGAGGCAGTCAGAGTGCTGCTGAGCTGCTGGGATGTTCATAAAGCTATGGGACCAGATAGGATCCATCCCAGGGTGATGAGGGAGCTGGCAGATGAGCTTGCAAAGCCACTCTCCATCTTTTACCAACAGAAATTCACTGAGTAGTTTCTGGATGGCTGGAAGCTGGCCAATGTGACACCCATTCACAAAAAGGGTGGGAAAGAGGATCCTGATAATTACAGACCAGTTAGCTCGCCCTGAGTACCTGGTAAGGTTATGGAGCAGTATATACTGACTGTCATCATACAGCACTTACAGGATGGCCATGGTATCAGACCCAGCCAGCAGGGGTTTAGGAAGGGTAGGTTGTATTTGACCAGCCTGGTTTCCTTCTATGACCAGGTGACCTTCCTGGTGGATGCAGGAAAGGCTGTGGATGCTGTCTGTTTGGACTTCAGCAATGCCTTTGACACTGTCTCCCACAGCACACCCCTGGAAAAGCTGACAGCCATGGCTTGGACAGGAGCACTCTGTGCTGGGTTAGGAACTGGCTGGATGGCTGGGCCCAGAGGGTGGTGGTGAATGGTGCTGCATCCAGCTGGGGCAGTCACCAGGGGTCTGTGCTGGGGCCAGTTCTGTTCAATATTTTTATTGTTGACATGGATGAAGGGACTGAGTCTTTCATCAGTAAATTTGCAGATGACAGTAAGATGGGAGCGTGTGCTGATCTGATGGAAGGTAGGAGGGCTCTGTGGAGAGACCTGGAATGGTTGGATGGATGGGTAGTAAGATGTCCAGTAAGACGAAGTTTAATAAATACAAATGCTGAGTCCTGCATTTTGGCCACAATAACCCCCTCCAGCGTTATAGGCTGGGGATGGTGTGGCTGGACAGTGCCCAGGCAGAAAGGGACCTGGGGGTGCTGGTGACAGCCAGCTGAACATGAGCCAGCAGTGTGCCCTGAGGGCCAAGAAGGCCAATGGCATCCTGGCCTGTGTCAGGAACAGTGTGGCCAGCAGGAGCAGGGAGGTCATTCTCCCCTGTACTTGGCACTGGTGTGGCCATACCTTGAGTGCTGTGTCCAGTTCTGGCCCCTCAGTTTGGGAAGGATGTTGAGATGCTTGAGCGCATCCAGAGGAGGCAACGAGGCTGGTGAGGGGCTTGGAACACAAACCCTGTGAGGAACGACTGAGGGAGCTGGGGGTGTTTAGCCTGGAGAAAAGGAGACTCAGGGTTACCTTATCACTATCTACAACTCCCTGAAAGGTGGCTGTGGTCAAATGGGGTTGGTCTCTTTCACCAGGCAACAACTGACAGAATGAGAGGACACAGCCTTAAACTGTGCCAAGGGAAATATAGGTTGGATATCAGGAAAAAGTTTTTTATGGAAAGAGTGATAAAATACTGGAATGGTCTGCCTGGGGAGGTGGTGGAGTCATCATCCAAGGATGTCTTTAAAAAAAGATTGGATGCAGCACTCGGTGCCATGGTTTAGTTGAGGTGTCAGGTAACGGGCTGGACTTGATGATCTTAGAGGTCTCTTCCAACCTAGTGATTCTGTGATTCTACTGGAAATGGCAGATATCTGAGGACTAAGGTGATAATTACATTCCATGGGGTACATCCCATTCCTGAAAACCCTAGGTGAAAGGCATCCTATTTAACACAGATTGCCATTAAAGGAGATATAAACAAATAAGGCTGTTTGTTTTACTAACTAGATGCATAAAATTATTTACACCAACCTAACAAAATGAAAAGAAATGCAAATCCACTGAGAAATACCAACACAAATTTTGTTATCAGCTACTCACCCTCCAGTGAGTGGAAATGACCTCAGTGGTCAGGACTCTTGGCTACTTTCAGCTCTTCAAAAAATTGGCATGTTCTTGGCTAAAATATGGATTCAGGACCCTGTGAGTGTTCATTTAAGGGTCTGTCTACAGCCTGTTGCCAAAGGGAGGTTACTGAAGGAAGCAGCATATGATTAGACAGATGACAAGTAGAGGCTGACAACACAGTAATGTATCCACTTCTAGCCCCTTGCTAGCCCCTGCTCAGAGGCTTCTGGACAGGGAGCAGAACTCCAGTCCTTGTTGTGGCTGAGTTTAACAGCCTTTGACAAACCTCCTTCCATCACTTCATCTAATCACTTTTCTGAGCCCATTTAATCTCTTGGTCTCCAAAATCTCCTGCACCAATGGATTATTTCATCAATTCACTAACAAGGTATGAAAATATTTCCTCCTCTTTTTTTCAAATTTGCTTCCAAACTATTTTGCTTAGTATCTCTCTAACTTTGTATTGTGATGAAATGTGCATAGTTTCTTTATCACATTTTTCATACTAATCTCATATAGTAAGTCTCTGAGTCTCTCAGAGAGAATCTTTCTAAGATGAAGAGACTAAACTTTTGCATCCACAGAAGAAATTCCTTACCTCTAATCACCATTATACCCCTTATATTTTTTCTCTATCTGCTCAGGAATGGAAACAATAGAAATGTGTACAATACTGAAGGTGTGAGAAATACTTGAGACTTCTGTACTTGCATTGAGGTATTTTCTATTTCTGCCTCTCTTCCTAACAATTAATTGGACCGTGTTTGTCATTTTGGCTACTGCTAAGTGATGATCTGATGCTTTCAGAAACTTCTACAATGACGACAAGATCTCTTTCCTGACTGATAATAGCTAATGAAGTCTGTTATCACAAATGCATCATCTTCCCTTCCATCTGTATCACTTTATGTTTCAAATAGATTTTTTTTTCCTATCCAGTCATTCAGTATTGCATGACTTTTCTGAGGCAATTTCAGTCATTTTCAGCTGGGATTACTCCAATTTTTGCATAGTAAAAAATGTCATTGTGTCTCTATTTGCATTCTTTTCAAGAACATTTGGAACACTGGTTGCAACATATTTCCACAGTGAACTCTTGAAGTTATTATATTATTTTCTCTGTCCCTGCAAAAATCTTTGTATTATTATGGTTTAATGAAGATTTACTAGTATGAAAGTCATACTTAATGATCTCTGCTTTGGAACAGCGGTTAGTTTAAAGTTTTGTCATACTTGTCACCCTCCATTCCTTTCATATTGAAGCTTCTGGTACCTTGGAACCAGTGACATTGTGATACAGTTTTAGGTATGAGCAGGATGAGGATGTTACTCTCCTAATCTTTCATCTGTTAATTGGATGCTCTGTAGAGAACGATGTGAGATGTAATTAACGTTTTCAACTTCACAGCAATTACCTATAGCTTTTGCTGAGAGTTGATTTTAGCATTAACCTTTACATGGTTGTCAATTAGCTGGAAAAAATGTATCTTATCTTACTGGGTTTCCTATAACAATTCTGTCTGGAGACTGCTCCATCATTTCTGGTGGCCATTATAAAGAGGGGCTGTGCTTATTCCCACCTCCTCTTCAAACAGCTGTGATGGAGCAAGGATGACAATCCATAGTTTCTGGTGCTGATGTAATCCATAATTTGGTGCTGATATTTGTTGAGGTTAATGATGGGTCTGAGTTACAGCAGAGTGACTGTAACCTTGCTATCTTTTAGTAATTCTTTTAGTTTTTAGGAGGCAGTTTCCATTAACAAAAAGGAGGAAGTTTGTACAGCAAGCATTTTTTTTCTGGTGGTCTACTTGCTATTTTTGTATGATCACACAGTAACATGAACCCTTCCAACACATAAAACTGCCTGTTTTGAAGTTTACACAAAGGCAGTTCACACATTTGATTTCCCATGTAAATGAGATGTAAATCAAATGTAAACAAGAAGCAAGTCACTGGAGAAAGTCACGGCCCAAGTATGTCAGATGAAATTTCATGCTCAGTAAACATCAAATGTTAGAAAGTTTTATAATTTTTTTAAAGATAACTACCAAATAACTATTGCCTTGGATGGCTGTTGGCTTTAAAGAGGAATGTGCCATTTTAATGAGAGCCCTCCTGCTGTTTCACTGCTTTTGTCTATTAAAGACAGTTTGCCCCATTGACAGGTTGCTTAGAAAGTGATTGCCTTAACCTTTGTTTATGAGCAAGTACACCTGCTACTGCATGAGTGTTGTACAGGAATAACTTTCAGCAATTTTGATTTTGCTGAGTGAATAATCCAAATGGATATTTTTGCCTGCATTTTGTTTTTAAAGCATTATTTTTACAATATGCTGGTTATTTTTCATAGTGTCAGCGGTATGCAGTAAACTTAACCTCTGAAAGGACTTTTTATAAAGGTAATTTTTTCTTAGCTGAGCTTTGCTGCTGACTGAGATATAGCCCATTGTGGTAAAACTCAAAAACTGAGGGTCTGATAATATTTAGGAGCCAAACACTGACACACCAGAAATGCACCCAGGAGTCATAATTTCATGCCTTTATTTCAGACTGTCTTTCTGACATGATATTTTTTATTGGTATTGTCAGTCATAGTGGCCTATGTAAAAGCCACAGGAGAATAAATTAATAAAGTGAATAACTACACTAAATCTTATCTTGAAAGAATGTTTTTCACTCATATATTTCTGAGATTTGGACCTCTACTTGGAGAGCTTCAATCTCTTTGGATCACCTCTATTTTGAGCTTAAGCAGTTCTGTGCAGATACAGCTTTTCCTGATCATGCATTTGTCTATCAGGGTACAGGTTCCCTCAGTTTACAAGCTGAGGGTGAAAGAAAATCCCAGATTTCTCTGGTTTAACTTCCCATACAGCTTCTCAGCATCTCCTTAGCTCTTTTTACCCATCACTGTGGTATCTGTCCCTGCCGCTCCTTGAGTATATCAAGTCTATAGTTGTGGGGGATAGAATATAAGAAAATAAAGATAGAATAGAAAGTAATCTTACCCCTAAGGAGTTGCAGCTGGGCCAATTATCAAAGATTAGGAACAGGCCTGACTTTAAGAGGCCACAGCTGTAACCAATGAGAAGAAGAGTGCTATAAAAGAGTGGGGTGGCTGGGTGAGAAGGGGACTGGAGTCAGTTGCCTGCTTTGTGAAGGAGAGTCAGTGCTCTGAGGAGATGCCCACAAGAAACACCAAGAAGGTATGGAACTTTTGTGATAAGGAGAAAACAGTATGGAACCCTGGCAATAAGATGACAACATATAGTTTCATCTTTGGCTTTTCCAAATAATTTTCCAGGACACTTGAAATAATAATCTGCTCCCTAGCATGGGCTGGGTCACTGCCAGCAGCACTTGGTATGCATTATATGGGCATCATTCTCCTGGACTGGTTATGGTAACCCAGCAAGACACTCAGATGCTGGTAATAACTTCTAATTATCCATGTTTAAATCATTAATGAAGAATATTTTTTTCAGTAATATACTTGCATGGCAGCCTATTTCATTTTCCTTGCTGATATATTGGGATAACAGCAATTTAGGATTCTATTGCATCTCCTACAGCCTGGGAATTTGGCTCTTGTCTCAGAAAAGAGAAGCAGTTTTGTTCTGCTTGGGAGGCCACATCTGTAGTGAGTGTCCCAAGGATGTTCATGTGCCAGCCTCCATTCACACTGCTGAGCAACACAGGAGGGCAGGCAATAGATGATTCCACCTATGAGGTGTGGTCCTTCCATGGGCAGTCCCAAGCCTGAGTGAACACCCTCCATAAAGCTGTGTGGAGTGCACAGCAAATCCTCAGTACCAGCTCCTTTGCTCTGTAAAAGTAATCCTATTTGACCATAGTATTTAATAGTGTAGACATAGCTGTGACTCTAGAAATACAGGGAAATTAAATAACGGCACTGCTTTTCAGATGGCTGTTTCCTTTCTGTCCCAAGAGTCTTTTCATTCTGAAAGCTTCTCCCAGTTGAGAAGGCTGGGAATAATGATTACAATTTGACTTTCTTTAATAGGAACTTTAATAGGACTCCATTGTGGTTTAACCTCAGTCAACTACCAAGCACCACACAGCTGCTTGCTCACTTCCTGCTGGTGGTTTGAGGGAGAGAATCAGAAGAGTAAAAATGAGAAAATTCCTAGGCTGAGATAAAGACAGTTTAATTAGTAAAGCAAAAGCCATGCAAAGCAAGCAAAGAAAAACAAGTAATTCATTCACCACTTCCCATAGACTGGGAGGTGTTCAGCCATCTCCAGAAAAGCAGGGCTTCACCACGAATAAGTGACTTGGGAAGACAAACAGCATCTTTCTGAATTCCTTCCCTCCCTCCCTCCCTCCCCAGCTCTACGCACGACACCAGATATTATGGAATATCCCTGTGGTCAGTAGGAGTCAGCCTGTCATGGATGTGTCCCCTCACAACTGCTTGCTGAAGGGGTGAGCTGAGAAGCAGAAAAGGCCTCGGCTCTGTGCTAGTGCTGCTCAGCAACAGATAGAACACCCCAGTGGTGTCAGCATTGTTTTCAGCACAATCCGAACCACAGCCTCATAACAGCTACTACGGGAAAAAATGCACTCTATTCCAGTCCAAATGAGCACAGACTCAAACATGCATACAAGGAGTAATGACAGAAGAAGAAAAGATCAGACAGAAAAACAGCTCTTAGTTCATAGAATCACAGAATTGTTTGTGTTGGAAGGGACTTTAAAGATCTTTTAGTTCCAACCCCCTCACCATGGGTAGGACACCTTCCCTTTGGTCAGGTTGCTCAAAGTCTCATCCAACTTGGCCTGGAACACTTTCAGGGATGGGGAATCCACTACTTCTGTGGGCAGCCTGTTTTAGTGCTTCACCACCATCACAGTGAAGAGTCTCTTTGTAATACATAATCTAAATCTACCCTCTTTCAGTTTAAAGCCCTTCCCCCTTTTCCTATCCCTACACGTTCTTGTAAAAATTTCTGGATAAATAACACCAGCAAGAAAAGCTTTATACAGGAGGAAAGAGAAAAAATAAATTTTTAGTTCTCATCTGAAAAAAGAGCTGCACAAGGGAGATGGAAGGCAACCACAAATGAAATCAGTTTCTAGGGCACTTGACCTTTACTGGGTATTATCAACCAAGATGAGAAAAAACCTGAATAAATTCTGGGTCCAGTTCTTTTATTTTCTTTACTAGAAGTGGTGGTAAGTCAGTCAAATCCTACACACTCACACACACAAACCCCCACATCCATACACACACTCTGGATTGAGTTTATTCCTTACATGGCTTTGCTGTCTCTTCTAACCAAGCGGGCAATAATATTTACATTGGAGGGGGGGGCTCCCCAGGGCGATCCAGGCAAATCTCCTGGTCCAAGAGAAACTCTCTGACACCGCCTGAACTAAGGCACTGGAAATTAAGGCTTTGCAACTTCTCAACTACCAGCAAAACCCCTCCTAGGTAGGTAGAGCTGATTCTAAAGTAGCAAATGTAAGAGGTGTACAGAACATCTGCCAGCAGAGCGAAGGCACTGGCTGTGCGTGCCCGGGTGCAGAAGCAGCATTCCCGCGGCCACGGGCTGTGCTGGAAACCTGCTGACATCTACAGCCAGCAAAACGGCCCTGGGATTTCTGCCGGCACAAATCCTTTCCTGATGTCTTCCTTTCCCAGGGCCACTGGGCCCGGTTACCACCGGCGCTTGGCCATGTTTTACAGCAGCATTGGTAAGGGCAGTTGTGTTATTTCTTAGTGCCACCAAGTGGCAGAATTTAATTTTACCATTTTCGATTGTTGCTTCTGACCAGTGAAGAAACCAGAATAGATATCTCGTTGCCAGTAGGAGAACAAAAAAAAAGCCCCCCAACAACCTAAGGCAACAAGATTTTGGGAGCGAAAATGATAACGGGTGTTTTCTGTTTCAAATGTTAAGTAATCCAAGTTGGGTAGAAGTTCACAACTGGTTCAAAACTTTAAATGTATGTAAAATCCGTAAGGGTCTATTCAGTGTAATGCTAAAAATGGAGGAGAAATATGGCTTAAGCATATATTTAATTTTAAGATCATTTGCTGGCCTATCTTGCTCAACAGGTGTGACTTGCAGAGATGGAATCAATGATAGTGATAATGAACTCAGCGTGGGTTCCACCCCCTCAGTGGGTGGAAGGTGAAGTCTCCAGTAGGCAGAAGCAACATTCCATTATAACTTAATGGGAGCAAAAATATTCACCTCTTCCCAGTACAATATAATCATAAACATTTACAAATCAAAACAAAGACAAAAAGTCTTAAACCATACTAAACTGTGTCTGCAGTTTCATAAAACACTGAATAATTTCTGTAAGCATATGAACTTTACCAGGAGGTCACCATGGCAAGCATCAGCATGATGGAACCATTTGAAACAAGTATTTTCCCAACTTTTTTCAGGTTTCTTTTGAATTTACCTGTAAATAAAGGGAAAGTGGTACAGATCTCAGTGCTACATACAATAATATCTGGGCTGATTTTCTGGACGGATTTTCCTTATGTTTTCCTCTAGAACTATGGAGAAATAAACACAGATACATTTCTGGAACATGAATTTATATTTGGAACATTCTCCAGATGGAATTATGTATAGTATAAAATAGCTGTTTGCAATTAAAAAAAAATAATATTGCTAGTGTTTTAGTGCAAATGCATCCATCAAGCTAAGTGCAAATGTTGGTAATATCAGAGAAGGAATCTCCTAGTATAAATATTGCAGTGAAGTTTTTATTCATTGGAAGTGCCTAAGCAACCTTTGGGAACAGAAGGGCTTCCATGCAATCTGTTTTGGGAAAAAAGAGCAATACAGCTAGGTGATCTGTAGCTGCAGTAAGGGCTGGGAATGTGCGTGCAAACAGGTAGTCTGTTCTCTAGAGGAGAAAAGCTTTTTGCTCATTTCATAATGCTCTGACTAACACGTTTTTTTCTCAAAAGCTATTATTTATGTGAAAGCATTGGAAAACTGCACACTCAGTCCACCTGTTTATTCAGAGAGCTTGGGGGCAGCTCACTTGTTATAAAGGGCAGCTTGTTGTAAAATGAAAGCTGAATATAGTGTAACTATTTTCCTGTTTACAAACATAACAATAAAATATATCACCATAAGTACCATGTAAGGACAGGTCGCTGCTGAGAGCAGCTCAAGCACTTGCATCACATGGCTCCTGATGCTACTCAACATCTCAGGCTCTGAGTGGGATGCCTGTGGCTAATGGGTCCAGCGAGAGGGCACAGTCACCCCATCCTCTTCAAAGGTCAGCAGCAAGCACTTTGGCCTTCCTCTGCCTCCCCAAGCTGTTTTCCTTCTCCCATTCCTGAAACACTACACCAATGTGTTCCAAGTGGATATCCCAGCTGCACTGCCTAGCTGGGGCGTGGATGCCATGGGACAGAGAGAGAGAAACGGCAAGCGTTTCTCACAGCGGCTTGTGAGAAGTTTTAGGGAGTTGGAAAGATGTGATGACTTGTTGAGTATAAACAATTTGCAGGGGGTGTTTTTCTACTTTATTTTTCTGTTCCTCTCTAGGACAGTGCGTGAGAAAGATGTTTCTGTTAGTTAGCCAATAGAATAGAGCCTATCATACCACTCTATAAAAACCGCGCAGATCTTTTGAATAAAGCCTTCTTTGCCTTTGCTACGATCCTGCCTCTTGCCTGGTCCTGCCTCAATCTCGGCACAAGAGCGACACTGGGGCACTGCACAGGCAGTGACAGATCCCTGTGCTAGATACAGCCTGTATCCCATCGGAGATCAGTGACAGCTGACACTTCTCAGACTGAAGGTTTGCACCAATGCCACCAGTTTTACAAGGTTAGGCTTGAAAAGTGTTTAGATACCTGCTACTAAAAGGTTTAACCATATGGCTATTTGGAAAACATGCTAAAGACATGTTTTGGAGGACAACAAGTTTGAGTTTAATTTAAATAAGGGCCTATTAGCATTCGGAGCTGTTCATAATCTTTTCTGGGAATTTCATCAAGAGTTGAAATACTTACCCTGTGTTTACACACTCAGTCTAACATTAGATATTCTTTCAGTAAGTTGATGGTAGAAACAAGCCTTCCCAGCTCTGCAGCCACAGCAGTGAGACACAACAAGGTGGAGAATGTGTCATCTCTTGTCTGTCATGCCTCTGTTACTTCAGTGGGGACACAAGAAATGAACCAGCTCCCTTATCTAGAGTGCAGAGGGGCTAAAGAGGATCTGAAATAAGATGAAAATGAAACTGTGAAAGCCTCAGTAACCTTCAGGGAACTCATCTATTTAGTATTTTATCCATTCTAGATTAAAAGGCCCATTGCAATTACTTAGCAACCTCACATATTTCCCAAACAGGTATCTTCCTACCCTCTTCCTAATGCATCCATAACAAGCCCTCAGAAATGGTGGGAAATGATCGTGAGGAAAATTTTCAACTGAAGTGCAAGATATCCAACTAAATCTCTGTTAACCTGACAGCTTCTTCTAATTAGTCTTTCTCATTTAAGCACATGCCCTCTCAGCAACTGCAGACACATTCAATTAAGATGAAGAAAAAAGTGTAGTAGACAAGCTTGACATTAATATAAATAAATTAGTGTCTTTTCTTCATGCACAAAGAGATCACAGTTCAGCCTTCTGTTGTGCTATCAGCTCAAGGGGATTTAAATACAGATAAACTGCATCACTACAATATCTGCTTGCAGTAACTAGAAGAAAGGTGACATTAACAAAAAAGCCAAAATGTCTTTGAACATCACGTACCTTTACATGGATCTCTGGATAATAAAATTAAGAGTGATTTCAGCGTCTTCTAATGGCAGTGATTTTTTTAATACTGACAACATTGGAAAAAGTGACAGGCAATTTGATAACAAGTATGGATTCCCTTCTTGCTCAGGGAAACACAAATCTGTCATGAGCTTGATCTTTTGCAAGATCAGAGAGGTGCAGCTTGTTCTCCTTCCTGCCAAGAAAGCACCATGAACCATCAGTCAGGCTGTGTGTAAAACAATAAAACCAGTTTTATACATAAAATTCTATTAGGATACATTCTTCTCAGCCATCTACCATGAGCACCTCTGCCATTTATTTCTCTCCATGCCAACCTCTCACTCTGGTCCATAGTATCAACTGGTTTTTGTTTCAGGTAGCCCAAGGGACAATGTACTCAAGCTGAACCTGCAGCAGTTTGTCCTCAAATAATATTTAAGAAACCACCACCTTAATTTCTCATCTGTGAAAGGACTTCTCTCACTAGCAACTTTTCTAGTCTTTTCGTTGCTGAAATGATGGGATAAAAAATCCAAATTTTTCTCTCACAATGATGTCTGAAATATGAGAGGCTATTAGAGTAGACTATCTTTGAAAATATTACAATGATTTGTGTGTAGAAAAGCATGGATTTCCTAATTTAAAGGAGTGCTGCCCAGTGTGAAGCATTTGCTAAATGTCAAAATCCTTGGCTGAATAGCCTAGAGTTCAGCTGAGGGGCCATCCCCTTCAGGAACAGTAATTATAACCATTTCTAAGAAGGCTAATTATGATCCCTATTAATCAGGATCTAATCAGTGAGACATGTTCATAGGTGCTCCTCAAGATGAGACACATAACATGAAGCATTTTTATGGTTTCAACAGGTGTCTGCTAGATTGTTAGCAGTGTGGTTGTTCAGACCTCAGTTGAGGAAAGTATTTTTACCTGAGCATTCAGAATATTAAGAGCTGGCCATGTACTTCCATGCTTCACCATACCTGAACAAGACAGGAAAATATTTGCTTTACACAAGCAAGAAAAAGCCTCCAACTTTCTTTCCATCTTACAACATACCAAACCCTGGAAAAAATTGAAGACACATGTAAGAGGCATTATGAGACTTATAAATATAGGAGCCAAAGTTAGTTAGTTGGGAGTGTCCAAAAAAGTAATTTAATAGTTTCAGAGCAAATCATGTATGCTCTGATTTAAATCAAGCATTGACCTGCTTTTACAAACGTTCATATCAGCTATGCTTTTTGCCATATGCTTACTTAGCTAATTACATCAAAATCTATTTCTCCATGTATAAGGATATGGACTGTGGACTGTTCCACAATAACACAGATGACATGTGGTAAATCCTCTTCTGTTTGTCCACAATAATAATATAAAACATCTTGAAAATGACAAAGCCAGAATAAAATTTATTGGAGCAAGAGAAAAAGTCCAGAAAACCAAGGACCCAGAAAGGCTTACAAGCTACCATGTCTTGAAATACACTAACTTGTGGTTTGGAAGAATTTCCACCACACTGAAGAAGAAAAAGATATGTGAGAAACAACTGCTTGGATGTTTGAGAGCAGAGAAGGGAGAACTGCATTCATGCCTGCAAGTCATGTTTTGAGTAATTTGCCCTGATGTCAGAAATAATGGGAATTCAGCCAAGAACCTTTGTTTGATCTCACTGCTAAGCACGTAAACAATCTGATTATCACCAGGATTGTGTCTTAAAAGGTCTCAAGCACACTTTGAGCATTAGTGGTGCCTGAAACAGCACTGCCTATATGAACAGCAGTGGTCCCTGCAACAACCAGGCCAGAAGATGGATAGCTAGAGCTAAGCATGCCTCCCTGCTTTATCAAACTTTCATCATCTGGTGCCTCTCTTCACTCTGAGATGCCTCGGAATTTCAGAGATAAACCTGACCACTTTGAAAGCTTCCTGAAAAAAACAAACACCACACCAACAACTACAATTGCCATCTCTTGATATCTTGGTATCCAGTAATCTGGTTTTGTTCAGAAGTTTAGTACAGACCAACTGTATTGGACTTCTTAAAAGGAGAGATCATGCTAAAATCCAAGAAAATTTGCTAGATTGTCATCTCAACATTTTTATTTGCTCTCTAGGTAAACATAGTCTGAAGTGCATCAAGGGAGACATGGTTTTAAAATAGAATAAATACATTAACAATTTGAATTATTTTTTTGGGAGGAAACTGTTGAGCATCTCTTGGTTTGTGCAATGTTTGCTTTAAAATTTGAGGCTTATTCAAAACCGACGCACTGTGGGTGTGATTCACATCTTGACAGAAAAGCCAGTGCCTTAGGTGATTTCAGCTGACCCATTTCATGGCTGAAGCATACACAGTTTGATATTACAGCTCAGCTGATATTGTGGAGGCAATTTTAACTCAGATGTTAATGACTCTGAGAAAGCACTTGCCTCTTGCAATGGCTCAGGCACAGTGACATCTGGACCTAAGCACAGTCTGAGCTGTGCTGCAGGTCCCCTGGGGGCAGAAGGCCACAAATCACTGCAGATCTAATTCAAGGCATAATGCTAATCTCTGGAAAGGAAAGTAGTCAGGTTGTCTTCTTGGGAAGCTGCATGATTTCTAGTTGAATCACAGCCTGGACATTTTAACTACCATGAAAATCTGAGCTTAGGAGGGTTTGGTCTGAGCATTTACAACCTGTAGTTGGTTTCATGTGTGGATCAGGGCTGAAATTGGGGAGACATGTCACATTGCCTCACCCGCCATGCAGGGTTTTAAGTAGGGTAATAATTGGAGGAGTTAAAACTTTTTTGCGTGGCTGTGCTTGCTTAGCTGCCTTCCCACCATGGCCACCATGTTCATCAGCATAAAGACCCAAAACTTGAGGTTGCCCTGGGACCATTTTAGGCAGTTCTAAAAATGGATTGGAAAATACAAATTTTCTTGTGTGTCTTTTTCTCTGGCTGAGCTCCTGTCCTGACACCTGCCAGCACAGGGCTGGCTTAAATTGCATTTTTCCTCAGGTCATTTAAATAATTTAGAAATGCTGAGCAGAGGGAGTGAATATTTTGTATTTTAAAGGTCTGTCAAAGGTCCCTGAGAGAGAATTAAGGGATACTGCTTGCAGTCAAGTGGAGATGGCATTATCTTTTCTCAAAACTCAGAACAGGTAGCACTTGAGACCAAATGTTCCAGTAACAAAATATTTAAAATAACTTCATGCTTCACTGAAAATGTATTTCCCATTTTCCAGAAGCACAAAAAGAAAGACCATGTGTTCTTGATCTTTTATAACAAAATGTTTTCCTGCATTTCTTCATGTATACCATTCACATATAAGACACTCCATGCCATAGAGGTTTCCATAGCAACAGAACAGAATCTTTAACAATAGTAGCTGTTCTTTCCCCAGGTATAATTATCAGCTGGTCATAGCTTAGCCTTTGAAATTAATCTTCTTGTCTTTATGGAGCTGCACATCTAGAGTGAGCAACTATTTCCCACTCAGCTTGCATGAGTGATGCCTTAAGTCCAATTAGCTCATTTAGAAATAAGTACAGGAATTTTAGCAGCAGAGAATACATTACTGTGTCTGAGTTCTTCAGAAGCTTTGAAGCTTGTATCCACATCTTCCTTTCCTACTCTTAAGAATTTATTAGCTTTGCCACAGGAAACAGGGAGAAGGCAGAAGCATGTAGAGAATGAGAATCTTTCCAGAATCATACAAAAGTGCTCTGGCAGAGCAGACACTGAGATGAAGGTTTACATTTAGAGGCTTTTGCCCTGTCTGGCACACCATCTTGTGGAGCACCAATGAGATGCAAATGATTGTTCCTGCTCAGTTTAATCTCCCATCCAAACTATGGTAAAGTCAAAATTTATTTTGTTTCCTCCTCCTTCATTTGACGGCTACTTGGGTATTTTTTCTGAAGGTCAAACCTTTCCTTGTATCCACTGTAAAGAATCTGTCATTCCATCCTCACTGCTGTTAGCACCACAGTTGGTTTCTGAGTCCTTTGACTTTGTACTTTCTTGGACTCATTTCTTTGCCCTCTGCAGGAAGGACAGTGCTATCCACGCTGTGACCAATTTCCATCTTCCAAAGTCTTTTTCAAGCAGTTACTTTGGCCTAAGATTCTACTCATCAACAAAGCGTCTTTCTTATCTTTTGTCTCAAGCTATTCTTTTGTCCTGATTCACGTAGCATTTATTCAGGATGTAGAGCATTTCATATTGCATTTCTTAACTGCAGTGTACATTTATGCTTCTGAAATAGTAAAAAAGGCATAAAGGATACAGATGTCATTCTTGCTTTGGAAAATGAATGCAAAAAGACAGATGGATGTTGGTTTTCCAAGGTCTGGAAGGAGTGCAGACAGGCTCCACAATCTGGCACACATCAAGCAGAGATGGTCCAAGAGGAGGGAGATCTTCCTCCCTCCAGAGAGCTGTGGCACTCTGTTTCTCCAGTAGACTATCCTAAAGAAGGCACTGCTAAGACCTACCCAGCCGGACCCAAATAATTTAAACCAACATTTTGTTCCACTCTTAAGTGCCTTCTCTGGTTGAAAGTACCTAGTCCAAAGTTGCTGAGGTAACACTGAGAGGAGGAGGTTTCAAATCAGCCCACTCTGTGCCAGTGCCCTGCAACATATTGGATCTCTGAGCTGTCCAGGTCAGAGTTTCCCAGTCTCAGCCAGTGGCTGAGCTGCAGCCTTTGTTTTCTGGAAAACCACAGCAAAATCAACCACAGACCCAGGAGGGACGTGATGAATCTGAAAGTATATTGATTTTATTTTATGGGCTATCACAGCAGATGCTTTCAAGTTAACATTTTCACCACAGATATTCATTTTAATGTAACTCAGTTGCTCTTTGGTAATTCAAAAGATGATCTGTCATTTGACAGGACAAGGCACTGAAGCAGCAAGTAAATAAAGGAGACAGATTCTGCTGCTGCCATGTTACCTCTGTTTTGTCACACTGCATGTGTCACCAGGGAGTGAGGATTACTTTAATTACCAACTGCTTTAATGTCAAATAGTTATTATGGAAAATAGCGGGTCGTGCTCATTTATTTTGTCAGCATGACAAGGGGATCACTTTTAATACTTGGTAGTGGCTTGGGGAGGCTGATGGAGAGGGAGGCAGGAGTGGAAGGAAAGCATATCCACACATCTCAGTTTCAGAGGGGTTGTTGTCATTCAAAAGAAAGTATGAGATGGCTTTCAAATTGCGGGGTCCCCTCACTTAGTCTATCAGAATTTCTACACTGATAATGACCTGCCCTGAAATGCAGCTGGAAAAGTTTATTCCTTTGACTTCTGTTTTTCCAAAAGCTCCTGTAAACTTTCAAATATCTCTGATAAATTAACATGGAAAGCAAATGCTCTCCTAGCCTTCGAAGTACCATGGAGAGATATAACTAAACATATTTAGTGATTAAAATATTTTTGAAACTTCTGAGTTTGATAGCCCTGGTGGACAAGATATTGAGCTTAGTTTAAAAGGGGAGAGTCAGCACTGTGGTACTATGCTGTGTTGTGTGCCTCTCTGCCCCTCCACCCCAGTGTCTCTCCTTAAGGGCCAAGGGAAGTCTAAATTCAGTACTAAATTTATGTACTTTTGCTCTGCCTGTGAAACTTCCTGCCTTCTCTCTGGTCCTTGCTGTCAAAGCTAAACACTATTTGTTCCATCTCCACCATACAGAAAAACAAAATAAAACTTGTTTTGACTTATTTGTCGGTTTGTTTGTTTTGTGTGGTTTTTTTTAAACTCAGATGATCTCAGCAACTCACTTTCCAGTTCAGTCTCATAGAGGGCTGATTCAGCCCAGGTGAGGAAACTCTGAATAAATGATTAGGACACAGATTTAACTGTGCTCCTATGATATACAGAGAGCTGTACAATAGCCTATAAATCGCAAACTAATACCTCATGAGATTACAGAGAATTCAATGCCTTTCTTGATTCAGACAAGAGCATCTTTCCAGGCTAAAAAAAATCTCAAACAAGAGATGCAGCTAATTAGGATTTTTCTTATCTTTGTACCTTAAAGAAATAAGGAAAGTCCTAAGTTCATCCCCTTTAACTACTCTGAGTTAATGGATACTTACCACTAAATCAAATATACAGTGAAACTGCTGGAAAAGGGGGGAAGGTCAGACACTAATGCTCTCTCTATCTTTTTTATTCCTGACTGGAAATGAGAATACATGAGGGCACACGTTCATGGCTGTTCCAGGACATGGTTGTCACAATCTCTTGTTAAAGCTTGAAAATTTTTTGGTCTTTTTGGAACTTTTACAGCACTGGGAGACCCTGGCAATCACAATGCAAAGCACTGCCAACCCCTCCTAGGCCTCCTAGGAATCCAATGCCTTCAAGACAATTACATCAGCAATATGTACTGCTGCCTTCTTAGCCCTCAGCAGGTATCTTCACTCCAGTACTTCAGCACGGCAAAGCTCCCAGTCTCAGACTCTCTCAGTCTCCTGTCTCCCTGGCTGGAATTTGCAGGCACTTCACAGGATGGTGCCATGGTAGTGTGATAAAGACTAGGCAGGGGCTACTGGCTTTGGAGATCCAGTGTGCTCCTGAAAAGGAGGTGCAGTGCTGGTGTGCTGATCTGGCCCACACACCCAGTCCCTGTCAGCTGGCCCTATTTCTGCCGTGGTTTTACAGCATATTTCAAACCCATCCATCTCTCTTAAAGGCCTCCAAAATTTGTCATTTCTCAAAAGCTACTATGACAACTACTTCAACTCCAAAGTCATAAAAAGGTTTCTTGATTGGCTGGTTTCTTTCTTTCCTCAACTGTCACTGTAAGGGCAATGAATGTGTTTGTTTTCTGTAGGTTTTTTGGTTTTGCAAAGGAGAAATTAAAAAAAAGATCAAAAGTATTTCAGAAACAATAACAAAATGCATTTCAGAAAACACATTTACATTTTGAGGCACACTTTGCAGAGTAAATGTTCCCCTGAGACTTCAAAATCAGGGGTAATGTAAGCTTGATAATAACAAACTACACAAGTGCAAGCCACAAGTATGCTTAACATTTTCTGTGTCATTTCTGAGACAGCTTTGAAGGCTAGCTATACTTTTATTTGGATTTCTCAAAATAGCCTCAGGCAGTCATAAATGTAAATTGAACTCTGTCTTCCAAGAAAACTAGTTGGAATCAGTAACTTAAACTATTGCTTCAAGCAAGGGCGGACTACAAGGAGATGTTGTGCCACATCAGTTGTCTTTGTTCTTCACACCTATTGTCTTCTGAAGACTTTTCAAGATTATATTAACCAGAAATACATCCCTGGAAAGCATTTATCTTTTAATAAGGACTGCAATGTCTGAGTTATGTTTGTTTTACCTTTTTTTTTAAGTTCCAAGTATCCAGATTCTTTTGTGTATGAAAGTTCTAGAAAAAAAAATAATTTTAAGAATGCCTTTTATGCTCTGACTGCCAGATACCTCAGAGAAAACTGGATTATAAACAGGCTAAGCAGCTGTGCATATTTAATCCCAGAGCAGCTTTTTTTTAGCTCTGAGATTTATGCTAATTTAATAATTTATTTTTCAAAACATGTTTATGAGGTTGACATCTTAGGTTTGCTGATTTGCTGTGGTTGCACTTTGATATCTTGAAAACAAGTCTTGAGAAGAAGAAAAATGGTTTCATACAGAGTTGTTCTGTGATTCTACTTGGCATTGTTCCACTAGGGATGAGTTCAGGGGGCTGGGCAGGTGTCTTAGACCCTTTAATGGCTACAGGAGATTCTCTCTCCCCTGGGACTGAGCTTTGACTCAAATTTAGGGACCATCATTAGGGATTGTACATTCAAACACACCTTTTGTCCTCGTTGAATCAACACATGAGACTACAGGTACGTGTCTGCTTCACAGTAGTTTTTGTAACAAAGAATAGAGCCAGAGAGGCCCTCTGTGGAAAAGCTCTCTTACAGATATTGTCACTATCACTCCCTGGATCCAAGAATAGTTTTGTATTACTCCAGGACCTCATTTGATTGCGTATCACATGGTAAATTTCCTAAATCAACTTGAACCAAGATGTCAATGTACTAATGTTGCTCTGAGAATTTATTTAAAGCAAAAGAGCAACTATTACAGCTTTCTAAATTTATTTAGACATTATGACCTGTTTGCCCAGAAGTACTAAAAGAAAATTTGCAATATGATCATTGCAAGGAAATTATAACAGCATTTAATCCCCTTAGTATTTTCTATACTACTTAACGATGACAAATCACATATTCCCTTGAAGTCACCGTGCCCAACAGCATGCCTGGAAGACACATCAGGCACTCTTACGCATGGCAGAACTTGGCAAGTCAGAGCAGAAACACACTGGAAATACACAGCAGTCTTTTCAGGGACAGACAGAGCCCTCAATTCTCAGTAGAAAAAGTTATTGTCACCAGTTCATGCATCCATTGCTATTTTTGGCACTTAGCAGTGACAGCAGCAGAATGAATTCCCCTCCCTCAGTTGCCAGACCACAGCGTGACACTCATCTCCTCACTAAACCTGATGGATTTGTGAGGTCACTTGGACTCCTCCTGGGGTCTGATCCTTCTGAGCAGGAGTTTTTGAAAGAGAGCAGAGTTATTGCTCCTGTATTGCCCCACATACACCTTGTGCCATGCAGCATCTCTGGTTCATCAAGAGATCGCAGAGACCGCAGAGACGAGCTATCCCATTTTTGGGGCAGTAAACACATCAGGATCTCCTGTCCCCACGCACAGAGCACAGCTGGGAGCTGCTGGGTGAGCTAAAGTGAAACAAATGGGTAAATTAGGAGCAGCTTTTCCCCCAGGCAATTGAGATACCAAGAAGAGGAGAGCCAAAGAAGGGGACTTGAGAGAATGCCCAGGACTGCTGCTGCTGTTGATGTGGCAAGGGTTCATTTGCATGGAGCTGTGTTGGATATGTTGACTTTTGCTTTCAGTTTTCAGCTTGAGCCTAGAAACAGCCAAGGAAACATCGTCTCAGGGATCTCCCTGTGAGGTGAGCAAGTATGAAGTTAGGGCAGAGTGAAAGGAAAATTTTGCCATAGGAGTCAGGGACTCAGAGCAGGGTCAAGCATGGGCAGTGGAGGACCAGAGCTCTCTTTGCATCCAGCTTCCAGGCACTTCCTTCTCAGGCTGAAAGTATTTCCTCTGGCTGCTCTCAAGGGCTGATTTTCCAGACCCTATAGCACATTTTCCCTGTACACTGTCACATTAAGATGCAGACTGGGTGGGCATAGGCACAAAGAGGGGTACACAAATCAAGCAAGGTCTTGGGCAATAGTGAGAAAGATAGAATTAATGGCTGGTAATCATATTTCCTGCACAAAAAACCCTCCTTGCTTCAGTGCTGTATTTCTCAGTACATATAGGAGGATAAGTAAGAACATTCAAGACCATTTTGAGTTTTGGTAGATACCCAAAACACATTCAGAGACAACATCAACATACTTCACTACTGTGATCTAAATATAAAATTTTGTGCAGCATTCCCAGGTTGTAACTTGTTAAGGGACCTCCATGATAGTATTTCAACGTTTTGTTAAGTTGAAATTTCACATAATTATGCTGCCTTTTTGTTACCAATGTAAATCCCCCAAAAAATAACTAGAAGCTGGAGCAACATTTAATAAGCAATTATTGCTGCTGATAAAGACATAATAAACTCCTCGACAGCAATAAAAATAGTCTCATAGTTCATACAGGACATGTGATTCATAGTTCGTGCCAAGACATGATTTCAAAGACCAGCCTTCTGTGTCATCTGACAACTCTTAGATCAGAGGCCAGAGGAAGGAGCTTCTTCTTAGGATAACACATAACTGTGGGCAGAGCTGCTCTTAGGAAGCTCACACTATAGTTGCAGACTTTTTAGTAGAGCAGATCTCTGTGGGTCTACAATTTATTAAGGGATGATGAGCTTCAGCTTTCACTGCAGTCATGAAAAAATGAAAGGGATTATTCACTGATTCAGGAAGCATCTGTCTAACAGCAACTTATTAAGCAAAATAACTATCTTTTTTAAGTCAAACTTTAGTCCTAGACTGCTTAATTGTCTGTGAATAACCTTGCTTGCTCTTCAGGATATACATCAGAAGAATGAGATATGCTAATTGCTAACACCTGTCTGAAGCAAAGGATATTATTTAGACACAGAAATGCTATGGATTTTTTTAAATGTAAAAAATGGAAAGGTGATAGAGGGGAGAGAAGTTCTGCTGCTGTTACGTCATTGCCAAAGAGTGTTGTTATTTCCCTTAAAACATTCACCAGAAGGTGAGGGTAACTCAGGCTCTTGTTAATAGAGCCCTTGGGGCAGATTAGAGTGAAAGGACTCTAAATGATTTGTGGGTTTTCTAAAAAAAATCTTTAAAAATAATATATATATATCTGTAAGGCTTATTTTAGAATAATTTGGTTGCAATGGAAAGCAAGTATGTAACCATTTTGGTTATTATTATGTATAGCAATATTGCAATATGAAAGCATAAAAATATCCCTTAAGAAAATGTATAAGAGGGAGGGAGGGAGGGAGGGAGGGAAGGAAGGAGGGAGGGAAGGAAGGAAGGAAGGAAGGAAGGAAGGAAGGAAGGAAGGAAGGAAGGAAGGAAGGAAGGAAGGAAGGAAGGAAGGAAGGAAGGAAGGAAGGAAGGAAGGAAGGAAGGAAGGAAGGAAGGAAGGAAGGAAGGAAGGAAGGAAGGAAGGAAGGAAGGAAGGAAGGAAGGAAGGAAGGAAGGAAGGAAGGAAGGAAGGAAGGAAGGAAGGAAGGAAGGAAGGAAGGAAGGAAGGAAGGAAGGAAGGAAGGAAGGAAGGAAGGAAGGAAGGAAGGAAGGAAGGAAGGATCCCATCTTGCAGAATCTGCCTCTTATCAGCTTCAAAGCCCAATTGCAGAGCCCCATCTGTCTTACGCAAGTGCAAACCTGGCCTCAGCAAAGCACCCTGGAGCCTTCACACAAATAGGTGATTGGTTTGAACCATTAACCATTACCAGACCAGTCTCTCACAACCTGTAAACAGCATTTATACAGTGTCGTGGCATGAAATTTATGGTTTTATTCATTTAAATGTCCTTGTGTTACAATAAACCATGGGGCCTTGATCACAGAGAAGGAGCATTTAACATCCTGTAAGTCTGTACCCAGAAATACAACTATCAAGTAAATAAGATATTTCAGAGATAATCAAAGGAGATCTTGGCATTCAAATGACAGAAAAGGCAAGGAAGCATTTTAAGGTTATTTTTAAGGCCAGTGCTCAGTAAGGGTAGTAAAGAAAAAGCAATCATTAGAGCACATCTCAGTTCAATATCCCCAAAGGCTTTGTGGAGGAAGATTCTTTTTCTGCACGTATAGAAACCATACCTGACCAAAACATTTCCCCTAAGAGAGATTTGCAGACAAAAAATCCCTCAGAGTCCCATCCCTACCCAAGAAAACTCACAGCCTTCCACTAGCTATCACTAAATATGAGGCAAATGGTAATGAGCGGGTGAGGAGGAAGAGGTCTATAAGAACTGGACAACTGGACTGAGCTAATGTTACCCAAAAATCAGAGAGTGATTCACAGTTCTTCCTGTAGTTTAACTGGGAGAGAAGTAATGCAGTGCAGTCATGCTACATCCCTTAGGGATGTCCTGCCAGGAGCAGTTCAGCTGAAAATGAACAACAGCAATGGAAAATGAATGGCTCATGTTGGACAGCCTCTTTCAGCAGATGCTGCACTCAAACACACCAACTCATCTCTGCATCTCTCTCATAAGTGTTTTTTTGTCTTGTCTCTTCATAGCAGTCTGCCTTAGAACTATGTTCCAGACCTTGTTATGGCATTTCTGATGCCTAACAAGAGGGCTGAGGGGCTTTTGAGACAAGGTAAGAAAGTTAAGTTTAAACTCACCAATGAGCAGGATGTGAGCTTTTGCTTTTTGCTGGAACAGCACAGAACAGTTCAGCACATCACAGTTTCTGGTTGCTGCATCCTGCAGTAGGATCTGATCCCTAGTGCATGCTGGCCTTTATTGGGTGAAAGAACCTTTCCTCCCACATTCCATCAAGATACCTTGGACAGTACTTTATAAGCCAAGGAGGATACAGCTCACCAAAGAGGGGCAGGGGAAGGGCTCAATTTCTTTCCAGTGTAAGGGGGGAAGTAAAGAAAATGAAACCACAGTGACTTTCACCAAAATATGACAGATCAAATCATATTGGGATTTGAAATTTAGTTTATCCACTTCACATTATCTTTAATTTTCATCCCTGTTAGCTTGCTCTCCCATTTGCTTCCAACTGGATTTTAAAATACAGAAACATATTTTTAAAAAGTTCTTGCAAGACATCCCCTTTGCAGGCTCAGAAGAGTCAAAGAGTTTGAGTTAGGCTGAGATAAGCTCTCAGAGGAATGAATTCTTATCTGAACCAAGTTTTCTGAGGTTTCTCATGTAACAAACAAGCACCTTAGCTGCAATCAGGGTTGTAAGGGAACACAGATGGCCTTGAGACTTGATGGTCTAGCCATCATGCTTCTATTTCTGGCTCTGAATAAAGTCCACCCATCTGACCTTTGGCCAGCCATGTAGCCTCCCTCCCCCAGCCCATTGCACTTAAAAGGAGATAGCAGTGCTTCCTTTTCCTTCAGAGATTGGTGTCTGCTCTCTGTCCTTCATGCAGCTGGAATGGGACGGCTGTTAACTGCTTAATATGGAGAATTCCCCAACTCTGTTGGACCCTCCCCAAGACATTTTTGTAACATTAAAACCACAGTTAATTAGCAGTGTGGAAAATTGCAAAACCATTCCCTTCCTTGGAGAGTTCCTTAATTTCCTTCACAAGTTTGTTTACAAAATGCCTTTTTTTTTTTTTAAGTGACAAAGCTTGCTTAATAAGGCCATTCAGCAGAGACTTTAGAATTATATATTTAATTAGAAATATATTCTTGAGAGTTTTGGGCACTGATTTTTTCAAAGGAAAACATCAAACATGCTCAGGAAAGTGGTACTAAATAGTGTAGTGCTTTTCATGGCATCTGATCATTTCGTATATGCAAGCTCATGTCTCAAAGTGGTGGTTTCCAGAAATTTAGAAAAGTCCAAAGATATGTTTGAATGCCTGACTTGTGAGAGCATCAGTTAGAAGAGACATGTGCTGAATTTCCCTCTGTTGAATTCCTACCAAGTTTTACTGTTTTTTCTTTTTTTTTTTTTTTTTTTTGTTCCTGTTCCAAACATTTTAAGTGCTTTGGAAGCCTATGCAAAGTAACTAGTGGTTGAAGCTAAACTGAGCTTAACATTAGGCTTTCATACTGCCTCTTGATTTGACACATGTTCTGATAGTCATAGGAAGACTGACTGATGTGACAATGATGGGAGTAATTTTTGTTCCAATACATATAGTCAAAATTTTGGCATAGGGATACCATGAAGTAAAGTCTTAACTTTCAGCTTCTCACACCTGTTTTATATTTTATCCAGGTCAATAATCTGAGACAGGACATGTATCCATTCAAAAATGCATCACTGGAAATATTAGGTCAATGCAGATTTTCAGACAGGTGTTTGTTTTAAAGCTAAGACCTTAGAAGAGCATAAAAGCTGCAAAAGCAGCTTTTTTTTACCAGTTGTATGTATGAATATGAAATTCTCTATTAACTGTGGTGCATTTTTGACTTTAGAGGTAGTAAAGTAGGTTGGTGCCACTGGGATAAAGAAAAAAAAGCACATTGTCAGAGTTCTATAAATTACTGCCAACTTCTTTGCATGGCAATGAAAAGCTCTGCTGGTGGCTGAAAGCAATATGCACATCATGTGGGAGCTGACAAAATTACCCAAATAAAAGCATGAAAACAGGATTTTAATCAGAAATTGTACTTAATAGCAAATTTTCTTTCATTCTTGGTTTTTTATTCCCAAAGCTTTTTTTTTTTTTCACAGATTGTGCAGCTTCAAAGAGCGGACAGAGGGAGGGATCTTTTCCTTCCTACCATACGTGCTGCCTTTCAGCACAGCAGTTGGTGAACTTTTATGGGGAAAGTGCAATGTGAAATTAGCTCCTCTCATTCTAGGGGAGCCCCAAATCCACTTTGTTACTAGTACTTAGTTCAGAAAAAATTGTATCTTCTGGGGAAAACAAAGTATATAATACAGAAAGCTAGCATAAACTTTGCAATTTGCTTTGCAGAAGAATGTAGATATTGAGCATAATTTACATTTTTCAAGAGATATTTTCTTTGTGAATCTCTTAAGGGTAAAGTCCAAAATATCCCACTATGCAATCTCAACTTGTTTATGATTTAACAGTAAAGTGTGAATCCAACATTGTGAGCTCGTCTTGGCGTTAATTGCCTCTCTGGTGACAGTGGTTTAATCCATGAAAGATTACTGACACAGCTGAAGTCTGCACCTTAAGCCATGAAAATCTAACTGGGCATTTGTAAGTGTGTGTTCAGGACTGGAGGGAGAGGTTTTCATTTCCATGCCTCTGTTTCTGCAACTTCCTCCTCCCTGGCTCAGAGAGGCACAGCCATGCCCTCTTCTCCATCTGCTCGTGTCCATGCAGAGCACACCTGCAAAATCTGCTTTTCTAGGCCATCAGTTTGGAATCTCATCTTTCAATCTATCCATGCCGCTGCTTCTGTATGCTATAGAGCATCCAGTCTTGACTACTTCTTTTCTCTTCCAGGACTTCCCATATTCTGACCCACCTGACTGGCCTATTTTTCTGAACAGCACCAAGAGACTGAGAGGCTCACACTGCCAGTTTGTATCACGTACCCACTGAGTTTCAAATTACTGCACTTTTATGTCTGGGAGGTGACCAGAAAGTAGCAACTTAAAACGGCCTCAATGACTGAGTCCAGATTACTTCTGAAAACTTTCCTTGATACAACTACCTTGATACAACAACTACCACAAGCCATGATCTCTGAGCTAAGTTTGTTGATTAATACATTAACTGTTGTGGTCTACTCGAGTTTTTTTCCTCTTGCTGGGTTATGCAGTCCCCAAGGCTGCTTTTTTATTGAGCTCTATTTAAAGCTTCCAGAGCTATGTATATATAGCCTATGATGGGCAGTATATTAATGCAATGCAGTAGAATGTTTTTAACTAACATTGGGAGCTGTGTTATTTGTGTTGGTGTAAAAAGGCAAGATGATCCACCTATGAAGATTTTTAAAAGTAAACCTCTGCTATTTTTGAGTAAGAACATTTTTCTTTACAATATTGGAGAGCAAAACTAAAACACTCAATTTCCCATAGCACATATTTCAAGAAGAGATGAAAATAAGAATTGAGAAGGGGATCACTATGAAACTAAGAACTGAGAAGGGAATCAATCCATGCATAGAAAACAACCCAAAAAAGAAAATTAAGCAATAAAATATTCCTACATTACTGCTCACTATTTTACCAGATGTTGGATATCATGGCAATGTTTCAGCTCACAATTGTCTCATACTTGGCTTTTAAGAGAAGGTGACCATCTGCCTATATGGAAATACCTAATCAATTTTTTTTTTTTTTTAGGGGAAGGCACATTTCCATTCCAAGTTTGAAATTCACTGAACTTTGCAAGCTACATCACATATTTCTATTATTATACTTTCAAGTTCTTTTTTTTATTATTCCTAGTGTATTACTAAAAAACCTTCCAGTTTTCCGATGAAGGGATGAATAAAGGGAGACAATGGGGATAGCTGGAGGCCTAGAAACTAGAGTACACTCTATGTTCTTGCAAATACTAACACTTAATTTAAGTGATTTATAGCTGTGAAATGTGTTGTTGGCAGGCCAATGTCCCTCCTAACAACTGTGATTGCAGACAAAGGGTAAATATTACGCAGGACAGCATAACAGTAACACAACCCATTGGGAAAGGAGAAACAAGAGGCACTACAAGCAGCAGTGTGCTCTTTGGCAGCAATATAGGCTTGCTCTGCAATTCAGCCTTGCCTAGAAAAGTTCACAAGCTACCTGAGCTTCACCCCTTAGGCCTATCTTGAAAATAGACATTGTTGCCCTCCAAAGCACACACACTGCAGATTTAATATTTCACCTCAAAGTGAGGTTGAATGGATGTGCAATTAACTTTCAGTGCTAATGACCTATACCATATAATTCCAGTCCATTCACACCCCCTGGAAGCACAGATAGTGACCAGATGGTACCTACACCCATGAGTGATGAGAAAGCCCTGAAAGCCCCTGAGAAGCCAAAAGTCAACTCCTGCACCAGAAGGCCAGAAGAAGTTGCAGCATGAACTCACCAGCTTTTGAGAGCAGTCCACATCCCAACATGCACTAGAACATTTGGGCTCTTCCACCCTCCACTGGCTGTAGGATAAACCCTGAAACCTTACTGCCAGCTGAGCCATTCCTCCAGCTCCTGGTACTTCCTTTCCTGCCGCCGTGCCAGACCAGGAGCAGACCACAGCCAATGCACTTAATTGAAAAACAAGAGGATGAGAAGACAGTAGAAGGGAAGAGAAAAGAAAACAAAGCAACCCCTAAACAACAACAATGAAAAGGTGAATGGAAAATATATGAGAAAGTTTTTTATATTTAAAAACTGCCTGGGCTTTGATGTTGCATCCTGCCATACAAACTGGACAGCCAATGCTATCACATGGGCAAATGGAGAACAGGAAAAGCATGTAAAGTTACTTTAATTCTTTGCTTACTTGCTTTTATTGCTAGAATATCTCTAATATAAAAATATTAATTTTCAGCTCATCTGTATTATTTATATGGTTTAATATCAAGGCCAAATAGCCTTAAAGCCACCTTAGTTACCTCAAGATAAAATAACTATTAACTGGACCCATATAGGCTAAAATAGAGTTGAGCTACAGGGTTCAGCTGCAGCTGCCAGGATGTAATATTTGCTGAGTGCAATTATTGTTTGTGCTGGCATGGAAACTGCTTTCAGCTGTAGCCAGCTAGGCCTCTGGCCAATTATGGCAACAGAAAATCCCCTGTTAATGTCAACGGGCTAGCTAACTTATTCACAAAATGGTTGTAGTTCAGCTAGCATATGTGTTTGACAAGAAATTAAATGGAAAGAGCATGTCAAAACTGCATCTGTCTAAAGATATGAGTGAAGAAAAAAACCCACTATCTTTTTATCAAGGGAGCTGATGCTCTACAATTTTGACTGATGTCACTGCAGAGTTTCCAACCCCGAAAGCAGGTCCTTCCTCAACAGCACTGCATTTGTCAGGAACAAGCTGTAAGAAACCTTTTCATCTTTTTCTCTAAAAAAAAGAGAACATGGTCTCATGTAGGGAAAGAGACTATTGCTGCAGTATGTCTTGATGTTAGCATGCCTTTGATGCAGTCCCTTTCTGTTCTCAGAAAAGAGCTTGAAATAAAGCCTATAAATTAAATGCACATTTATATGTTAGACTATCTGCTTTAAATGAGAGGGTCATTCAAGTCAGGTCACACAGTCTGTCCCAAGACAAATCTATTTCATACCTTTATCAATGACTTGGGTGATGAGTTGGCATGTAGGTCATGCTAAGATGAAAAGATTAGGATGATTTAAAACATTTAAAATGAATGTGAGCAATTGGAGCAATAGTCTGAAAATTATAAAATTCAAAGTACAAAGGACCATGCCACAAGTAAAACTGAATGATACACAGGTACCATGGAAAATAGCCAAGATATGTTCCAGTCCTGGTGGCTTTTGTGACTCAAAACCTGAAAGTAAAGAGACACAGTTGGAAAAAAATGAACAGTTCTGTCCTGGGTAAGACCTATATGAGAAAAAAACTTTGCCAGACAGAAGAAAAGCATTACAGTCTGGAGGATACTTGGACCTCCACCTGGAGTTTGAGTGAGTTATTCTCAAAAGGTTGGGCATAATTTAGAGAAAAACAGACACAACTATAAATCTTTCAAAAACAAGGTAGGGAAATAACAACAAAAAATGGCGGGGGGGGCGGGGGGGGGGGGGGATGGAGAATGGTTTTTCCCATAAATGGAATGAAAGAACACATAAACTGGAGGACAAAGTTACAGAAGGTGTCAAAAAAGGGGATAGGAGCAGACTGCTGTTGAAAGATAGAACAATAAATCACTTAATTTGCAGTAAGGGCCACTTAGGCTAGACAGCAGTCTAGAAGTCTCAGCACAGCACTCATTACATGGTGCCCCAGAGAAGCAGCATCTCAGGGGGTTACTGGAACCTCGGCCTCAAGGGGTTTTAAGCATTTAAGGATAGGTTATTTTGACATTTTCAAGAGACACAACTGCTCCTGACCCTGTCTCAGAGGAGGGGTATTGGCTAGACAGTTTCCTGAAAACTTTTCCAGTTATATTTCTTTGATTTCTTGTCTTACTTTCAAATGCTGGAAAATACTTACAGCGAGAATTATAGCTGTCCAGAGACTGTTATCTATGTGATCATAGCAGAGGGACAGTGAACGACAAAGACCATCTGGGGTGTTTGTGAAGGAGTTAAAAAAGAAATATTCTTAGGCAGCACAAAATAATTCAGCAAGTAAAAAGAGCAGATTTCCAAATGGTTACTAGAAAAACTGAATGTCCATCTCAGCCTCCCTTCAGCAGTTACCTCCATAAAACTGTTAATGCAATACGGGGAAGAGTATTTGATCTTTATTTCAGCACCATCAGTAAATTTATAAGGAGAGAAGAGTATTTCATACAAGCTAGTGAGAAGGTAACGATACCACCTTTTAAGAGTGTTTTCAAAATAAGCCTAATGTTTCTGAGTAAATTTTTTTCTCTAAGATACTCTTGTAGCCTGCAAGTCTTCCAATACTGTGAACTTTTCTAATGGTACAGAAAATTACTTCATTTATATATATATATATAATTATATATCATTCAATTATATATTATATATATATATATATGTATTATATATTCAATTATTCAAGTCTTTTTTTAGCCTGACGATGCTAACTTAGTTTTGTTAAACACAATCAACAGTCACAGTAGACTTGGCATTTAGGTGAACTTCCCTAAGTTATACTGGAATATTGCTAATATCTGGAAGAGAGTAATCCCCCCGCATTTTTGGTATTAGTTCTCCCAGTAACTCCAAATAATGGCTAGAGCAGTAAACTGAGTGATTTGCTTTCACTTTTCCTGCTTTTTTTCCCTTGTTATTTTGGCTATTAGGGTTTAAACTCTGTTTTCTTACTCCCAGCAAGCAGAGTTAACAGGAGCAGCATATGAGCTCCTTATCCTCTTTTACCAAATAGGTTATAGGAGACATTCTCCCTGTCTCTTTACACTTCAGCTGGTAGTGAACACTTCCAAGCTACATTATTACTTAGAGAAGTGAAGTAGGGATAGAAATGTTTGTTTATTTATTTTTGAGAAACATGACTCTTTTTAGTAATCAAAAGATAAGTGGGCTTTGCTTTTCCAAATTCTTGGTAGCCAACAGTGCCATTAACACAGTTTCTCTCAGGCTTAAGACACCAAAATTTGTTCTAATTCATCTCCCTAGTTTGCCTACTGCCTTTTGCTTTTGTTCTTCCTTGCTCAGGCAGAGGAAGAACAAAACTGCCCAAGACAGAAGACATTCACAATAATTATTTAAAATCATCAAACCCAGTAAGCTGCAGCCATAACCTTCCCTTGTGTTCAGAGCCCAGAGAAAGTCACAGCTCTTTGCTGTCAGTGTGCCATCCCACCTTTTCCCCACTGAATTGTGATATGGAAGATGTTTCTTAGTTCTTTGGCTATGACTAAAGGTACACTAAATTACTCTGCTACTGATTAAATGAGATGATTCTCTGCCTCCATCCAGCTCAGGGAAATCTGCCAACTACAGCTGCCCTGTGCATCTTCCATCAAGGTGAACTCAGGAAATGCTTAGAAGATAAAGCAGTTGCTTTCTTACTAAAAATTTGTGAAGATGGGGTAAAAATCTTAACTTCTGTTGCTGCAAAATTAGAATTGTGAGTTCCAGCAACCCCAGGAGGTGCTGAAGTCCCAGCACATTTAAGGGAGTGAATCCATCAGTGCTTTGCACAATGCCTGGGGACCCTTAGATAGAAAGCCCTATTAGAACTTCAAATGTCGGTATCATGGCTCTGCCCTACGTGCAAATAAGCACTACAGAAAGACAGGAGAACGCAGCTCTCTAACGCTGTTTGATTGTAACCCATTATCTGAGTATCCCTGAGTGCACTGTACTTCTGCAATCCACTGATTGAAGAAGAGTGCTAGATAATAAGTGCTGTTGGAAGCCATTGAAAAATCAGCAGGTCGCTGTCACACGACTGTAAGTGAAAACAGATAATGCCACCAAGATAAAAACAGCATGAATGGAAGAAACAGTGTGTGGGTGATTGGAAAAGAAAATTAATCAAAAATTTTTTTAAAAAGTGTATTTTCACTAATTTCTCTCCAGCCTTTCAACCTATCAAAGAAGAAGCATGCTGCAAAAATAATTACAGATGATTGCAGGTCTGCAGATGCCATGTTGTTTCTGTTTTTGTAAACAATAAAACTGCCCAGATATTCAAGACTGATAAATCATAGCCTTCAGATGCAGGCATGCACACACCATAACACAAAAATATATCACCAGGCAGAGTAGGCTATGAGTTCACAGCTACTCCCTGGTTACTGCCCAGGCAGGCACAAGCTCACAAACTCTCTGAGTTATTAGCCACCACATGTTGGCAGGGCAGGTAAAAATCTGCTTGGGGACACATACCCACTGAGTAGTCAAAGTGCTACTCTGTGTTCATACAGTTTTCAGTCCATACAAACTAAAGTTTTCTTGATAGCACACTGCAAGGTAGAGTCCTCAGTGTGTTTAATACATTAAACATATCTGCAGCTCTTCCTGCCCATCTGTTTTATTTGATTCTCTTGACATTTGTGACTTCTGTTTTTTCAAGGAGTCAAAGTACTAAATGTATTTTTTGAATAAGGATCAGAAATCTGTACAAGGGCAACCCCTGGCAAAGCCATTGAAAGGAAGCTAAAGGAATTCCTTTAGTAAATCTTCACTTTGGAATAAACTGGGGAGACTCCCATGCTGGAATTTCTGGGTGGAGAATTAGGGGGAGCAAATATCTGAAATTTTACGTGGCTGTAAACAAAGTTACTGAACTAACTGTGAAAATGCACACTAATGTATTCCTATTATTTCTGAGGACTTCTAAGAGAAATCAAGGATGAAGTAGGTGAGGTATCAACAGTAGTGGATAACTGTTTAAAACTGTCTTGCCATCTCAGGGTTTGAGGATGTAAAAAACACAGTGAGTTTTACAAGAAACATTGGGAACCCCAGTGTAAAAGGCAAATTAGTAAAATTGCTATTTTAAGCAAAAGATATTTCATTTTCTCTCACTTCAGGATCAATTATGCAATCAATGTCTTGAGGTACCTGTACAAAATCAGCTTAAGAGTCTTACAGACATACTGGCCATCATATCAGTCAAATCTTACAGGGTCTATCAGCATTGTCAATACAATGTGAAAAGTCAGAAAGTTGGAGCAGCAGATGCTCAGAGCAGCCATACCTTTTTCAAATAGGAATTATTGTCTCTCCCCTTCTTTCTGTTTTACTGGTTTGAAGCTCCATTTTTCTGCTTCCATGGCTCTGCATGGTTTAACATTCATGACAGAGAAGCTGCTGCCTATGGAGCAGTTTTCTGATGAGGATGGATTATCTTTGCCTTATCATTTTCATAAGTAAAAGACCTTAGAATGCATTCCTCATTCAGGGAAAAAACACAGTTGCTGCTCTCTTAAAACACTACATAAAATTCCCCAAGACAGAACATCCACAATAATTATTTTAAATCATCAAACAAGGCAGGATTAAAAGCTCTTCCCTTGGTTTTACATGGTTCCATGTGTAAATTAGCATTTGTTGATGCCAATGTCAGTATTAAGCATAAGGTTTTCTGGATATGTTAGAATATAAGGAAAAACATGAAAGGTGGTCTGTCTATCTCCTTTCTGGGAAGAGGAGGAAAAAAAAAGATCATTTCATGCCAGCAGATGGCTACAACTCATTACTGTGTAAATGTACAGTGTGGAAAGTGGAATGACAATTAGCACTCACCAGAAATACATAACAGAGAATGATATGTGCTCATGCCATTTCATTTCATGTCACATTAATTGAGTACTAGATAGCTGACAAAATGTGTTAAACTAACCATAGCTTTCGCTGGCAGCAGCTGAAAATTTGTCTCACACAGAGATTTCATTTCCTCCCAGATGCTGTGACAGAGGAGGCAGCTTTGCACACACACTCACTTCCCCAGCGCTGCTGATGAACTCGCTGCTCTGCTCATTTCACTGTCAGGTATTTTCACCCAGGTTACATCAGGCCTTAGCCCAGCAAGTTTTTGATTGTCCCTATCCAACCAGCAGCTCAGATCCCTCCATGGAGGAACCCTTTTTCTCCAGAGAAGGAGCCTGTGCTACAGGAGACAGTCCCAGCTCAGTTTCCTGTGAGGGAATCTCGCAGGGAAAACCCACCTAAAATATCTGCCAAACCTGTAATGAGCAACTTGAAACAACTTGACTTACTGGCAACAGTGGTACAGACACTTTTAACGTGGATCTTGAGTTGTCTACAGCTCTATCTACTCTATGAAACTTGGGCTGTTTCTTAAGTATGTCTAATAAGGTCACACAGAGATACTGTAAAATCCTCAGGTGTCCTGCAAAGTAGCTGAAGTGTTGTGGCTCAAGTGACTAAGGGCACACAAGTAGGCACAAATAAGCCAAGATGCCCTAGAAATCACTCTGATCTGGAAGACACCACTTTTATACTCTGCAGAGCCGTGCTTCAAATTCAATACAGCTACACATCTGTGCATGTTTAGCTACCAAATAAAATGCTTCTGCATTAGCCTCAGCCCATAGCTTGCTCACAGGGTTCAAAACCTATCTGTGGTGCTAAGCAGGCTCCTTCACTATCCACACTGCAGCTGCCCCAGCCCTATGCTGGGTCATGGAACCATAGAATATCCTGAGCTCCTAGCCCTGCACAGGACAACCCCAAAAATCAGCTGGGGCTGGGCTCAGGCTGCCCAAGAAGCAGAATCTGGGGCATTTCCAATTCAGCCTCTTGAGCTGGCTGGGCACATCTGTAAATCTTGCCACTGTAGCCTGCAATCCATCATCATTTCCTATGGGGAAGTGGGAAAAAAACCAGTGCAGTACTCCACAGCTACATGGTGACTCAAAACTCCCTGAGGTATGGTAGGGTAGCAACACTAGGGCAGCAGACACGTTGTAAAGTAATATCACGAGGTATTAGGTAACCAAGAGGCAACAAATGGCATAATTCAATTGAAACGTAACAAACAGCATATCACATTGGAAATCAAGCCAGCTAAAAAAAAGTCAGCTTAGATTTTACAACTGCTGTGATAAGTTTTCTAGACCTTTACCTAGTGGTTTCAGGATCAGTTACACATCAGGACACCAAATGAAAGTTGAGACTCTTCTAGTTTCTTGCTTTGTTCCTGCGTGAAAAGCAAGCTGGCACTGAGCAGTCATACAGCAAAATGCCATCACAGCTGGGGCCATGGGATATGGGTAAGACAAAAAGATAGCTGTGGTACCACTGTACAACCATTCCCAGGTCAGCCTGGCTCTGTCTTTCCAGCATATCAGAGCAGCACCATTTTTCATCACTCACTCACTCACTCACTCACTCACTCACTCACTCACTCACTCACTCACTCACTCACTCAATCTACACTGCCTAAAGGTTACATTGATTTTATCTTTACTAGTCAAGGAGAAAAGCACACTGACAGGCAGCCATGAGCCGTCTGAGAGATGAGACAGAAAGAGATTCAATTTGTTTTGCAGTGTTTAATTAAAAAGAAAAAGATACCCCTCAATTAAATACACTACTTGAAGTCTCACGCAGAGACCATTCATCATACGGCTCCTAAAGATCCATGGTCTTCCAACAGAAAGGGATTCAGCTGTCAGGAGGGGTGCTGCAGGACTAGGTTATGCGAGGTACAGCTGAAATAGTCCCTGTGCTGGAACTGGTGAGGAGCAGCTGGTTACAGAGAGTCATTGGGAACCAGACTCCTTAGATACAGGTGATCAGTGGGCAGCTCGGACAAGAAACTGTACACATACACACACACACACACACTCTAAAGTGGGTAATAGAAATCAACTCATTTCCAAAATTTTTAGAAAATCGTTCAATGAAGAGAGTAAATATTTATTAACTTACAATATCCAACACACTTTAAAATTTGTATTTAACAGAAACACAAATAATTCCAAAAGAGAAATTTACTGGCTCTCTACCAAGTCATATTTTAAGTCAAGGACAAGCATGACAAGCCTTGGTCAAATGAAATGCCATGGTCAGAGGATTAGGAACAATCAGATTTTTATTCTTTCAGAATTGTGCAGGAAGCAAGAGAGATGTTGACAGCAGCTCATATCAGGGTGGTTTAAGAAATTGTATAGGATATATCACTCTCAATAAATATTTTGGTTTGTACTCAAAGAAAAGGCTCATCCATTTGTACCACTGCCAGATGTTTGGGCACAGGTAGATTACTATTCACCTGTACAGGTGATTAACTACAAAGCTGAAATTTAAATAACCTGTACTGAACTTTGAAAATCAAGAAGCCTGAGAGAGACCTGGAAGTTGGCCAAGAAGGTTTTGGCATTTTTTCCACTTCAGCTAATTTTTCATAAATCTTAATCATAATATTGAGAAGCCTAGAAAGCCATTATTTTTGTGCCAATGCTCAAATGATCTGGCCTAGTTATAGGTAAAAAAAAAAAAATGCAAGCCATGAAGAATGCAAAGTTTGTTCAAAGAGATAGAAAATCAGAATATAAATAAGCTCCTTAGCATTGTTTATGCAAAATAGATGTTACTTTGTTAATGAGATTACAAGTCTCTTTGATAAAGTCAACCACAGCTTCAATACACCTAGAAGTCCTAAGGCACTTCAATCAATAGCACAATATGTGCTCATTAAAAAGTAATCACTTTTCTATATGAATAGAGCACACAAGTAATGAATTAGGAATTACTGCAGGGATCTTAAAAGTCATATCCACAGGGTAGCTACTGCAGTGCTTCTGGTGGGGCGGTGGTTACACATCTGGCAGCACAGCCATCTCCAAACTCAACCAGAAAATGGATCCAGTTTCACAATTATCTCATTAACCCTTTCCCTCAAAGTCCAGAAACAGCTTATGCAGCTTTTCAGCTGGATCAATAACTTGAAGCAGTTGACACCATTCAGACACAAATACTTGTATTAGAAAAGCAACAAAGTAGAAAATCAGCAAAGTAAGAGAGGGGAAATAAAACTCTCAGGTAGAAATTTGTATAGAATCAGCACTTCTAAAAGGTGCAGATAATCAAAGGCTTGATGCTAAGCAGTAAGGAGAAGTGACAAACAGTGAGGCTGTGTGATCTGGATCCTTTGTTGGGTTTATCATGACACAAGCCATTATAACATTTCCAAACAAAAATTTTCCATCTAGAAACAAGCTTAAAAGGTCATCTCTAAAACTTGCCCTGGGCAACAACAATCCTGAAGAGGAGTGAGACAGCAAGCAGGTGTGTAATTCAAGTGCCTCCAAATGCTCTACTAATCAGGGCCTCACAAGCCCACCCAATGAGTGAAAAACTGATTAGCAAATGGGAATAGAGACATAAATTTACCTCTAGGACTGTCTCAGGTGACACTGTTATGAGATTGCAACTGTCAGGATGCCCACATTTCAAAAGATACCTTTAAAAATTAGACAAAGCACAGAAAACATGCAAGAAAGTGTCAAGGATGGGCAAAACCCTCATATTTCCTGCTGTAAGAATTAAGAGACCAGAATGGGTAGCTTAACAGAAAAGAGATTGAGACATGACATTTCCAGGCATAAGTGCTTCCACAGGGGAAAAAGAACAGATCTCCCAAAACTCCCTGATGCCCTGATGAAGGTGCAGGCAGAATAAGTGGCTGAAAGCAGAACTACATCAAGCTCTAAACCAGACGTGAAGTGGGTGTTTTTACATCATGAACAAGGCAAGGAAAGGGACAGATGATTCTCTGTCTCCTGATGTTTTCAAACAAAGGCTAAGTGCTTTTTGGGAAAACAAGCCTCAATCAATTTATTGGATTCTGCAAAGGACATGGAAGGAAATGAAATTGCCTGTAATAATAAAGATATCAAACTACCCGATCTAATAACCTTTATTGAATTTATGTTGGAAAGGAGACAGACAGTTTTGGTGTTCTAGCAGAACACCCAGGATAAAGATAGCTCTAAATGCTCATGTAGCATTTAAATTTAATAATCTTAATATACATTTCAGGAAACCTTGTGCCTTGATAGCCCCAGGAACTAAAGCCCTTTTTCATCCAAAATGTGTTTTCTGAGCAGTGTAAACTTACTAATTTACCAATATCCAGCTTACCAACACTCATCCTGGGCTAGGGACACTTCTGGGAATATCCAGTCCTCTGGGGCCAGTTCCAGCCCTGGCTCAGGGAGGAATAAGAGTTTTGACCCACTGGTGTGTGCTGGAAGGCTCTGTCCTTACTGAGCCAGGACCGAACTCCTGCTTCCTCTTTCCACCATTATGACAGAAATATTGATTGACAAAAAGTTTCAGTCTTACAGCAAATTTTTCAGTGTCTTCTCTAAGAAAGAGCAACCTCAGTTCTGCCAGATCATCTGCTGTGCACGTTGGCAATTTGCCTGTACAAAACTTGAGCACCTTGGCTTCTGCCACAGCTCTTGAGCACTTGCAATAACCAGGTTTTCTTTATTTATTGTAGTTCAGTCCTCACAGGCACATCTTCCTCTTTCCCCTCAGCACCAATAGGTACTTCTTTGCCTTTTTATATCCCCTACTAAAGCCATATAGAAATTTTAAGAGAACGTTTTCCTTTGGAAACTGTGATTGAGACAAAATATTCAACAAGAATGTGTGTGAAAATATGTGTCCTTAACACACACACACACGCACACAGAGATCAGGAGTAAAAGTAATTCCTTCCAACAAGGCAGGTGTGATGTTCATAATTTCTGGTGTTAGTTGGCAAGTTTGGAAAATAGAAAGTCATTTGAAGTTTGAATTAATTCATTCGTGTTCACATTTCTTGCAAATAATCAAAATGACACAGCTGAAGTAATTTGAGTTTTATTGGCTGTAAAATTAATGTTCCTGAAATTCCTTCTCACAGGAAATTAGGTTTCTGATTCAAGCCAAAATGAAAACTTTGAAATGGCTGAAATCCCTGTTAACCATAAAGCAAACTTTGGGCAGGCCCACCCTGCAGTGCCTTAGGGGTAACAAGCAATCAGTTCTGTTTTTCCAGTGGGTGAACAGTCAGTGACAAGTTCACAAAGCCTGTGAATCCATCTATTTCCCAAACACACCCAAGCTCCACAGATCAGCCAGCAAACCATATGTTCCTGTGTCAGTAATCCACGCCTGGCCCACATTTCCCAGTTTTCCTCTGGCTGTGGCAGACGACACGCGAGGCATTGCTGCTGCAAACAACCCTGCCTGCCTAGCAGCAGAGCTCCCCTTGGCTTCACACACACCGTCCCAGCCAGCCCAGCTGGGAAATCAACTGCCTTCATGGCAAAAATGCGTTTGACCTCGTTTCCACTGCATTTATCCTGCTTCAATACAGAAATTTTTATTACATATCTGCCACCCTGAGCAGCCACAAGCCAAGTTTAGTTCCTCACTGCTGAGACCAGAGCTGGCAGCTGCCATTTCACAAGGAGGTTGTACAAATGTGGAGAGTTGAGAATTTTCTTATTCTTCCCCAGCAAAAATTAACCACTTTGAATCCATCAGGTGCCTGAAACCAGCAGAGGCAGGTGTGACAAGCAAGTCAAGCTACTTACTTCACCTCACTGGACTCACATTTGACAGAAAGAAATTGTATCACAGGCACACAGAGTAACCCAATTTTAAAAATCCAAGTATTTTGCCCTTGTATGCCGGTATTTAGTGTCCATAAATGTCATTATGGTCCATATCAGGCGTATCAAAGAGAAGTATCCCTGGGCTCATTTTGTAATGTCACAGTGCTCAGAATTCAGTCACAGACTTCACTCTCAAAGACCAAGCTCTCTAACTACTCATGATATTTTTATATAAGAACATCAGTTAGGAAGGAATTTAAAAAAATGTGCCAGTAGAGTGTTCATCAAACACTGCAACTGTTTTGCAAACATGAACAGCAACAATCACAATCGTCTAAAAAAAAGGGAATTAACTTTTCATGCACAAAGAAAAAAAGTCTAAGGAATTTATTGATCACAGCTGACAGGTATCTGTTCAAGGAAGGAATTATCTGGCAACAGATGGGCCTATAATAATATTAATATCTTCACCATCTGGCTTTTAATCCATGCTTTTCATCAGTAGTTCATAAAGCACTTTACGAATGAGGTCAAACATCTTGTAGAAAAAGGCAGAATAAAATACAACAAAGCTGAAGCTGAACAAGGATAAGCAAGAAATAAGACACACTCCATTTGCTCTTTTATCAGTTACAACAGCAGGTAATTCACAAAACAAGGAATTCGCCTATGAACATTATATTGTCCATACCTTGTTAAAAAGACAGGACCTCAAATATCTTACAGTTCAAAAAACTTCAAAAGTTTTTAGCTGAGGTTTTTTGCCTCTTGAAAACAATAGGTGAAGAAAACAAGGTGAACACAGAAATACCTCTTTCTCTTGAAAGTCTAAAAATCTACTGCATTTCCCCTTGGTTCCAGCCTACCCACCTACCCAATAAGTGAAGCAACCTTGTACAGTCTCTCTGGATGCTTGGACAGAACTGCTTACAATATGGTTGCAAATCTGAAGGTGTAGAGGGCTATAAAATGACTAATCATCTTTAAAAAAATTGATTAAGAAGATCAATGCATGTAAGGCACAGTTTTGCCATAGGCTGGTGACCAGATGGGAAAAATGGAACTACTTGAACATTTAAAAGGTTCTTGAACTCTCTAGCACATCTGCCCTCCCAAAATCATACATTTTCAGCTTCACTAAGAAAGAAACCTTCCTGAGTTTCATTGTTCCACAGCTGCTCTTTGGAAAGAATGCTGTTGGTACCACATAACCACAGCTTCTTGCCTCAGTGGTTTGGTCTGAAAACTCTTCAGAGCTGAGACCACATGTGCCTGTGTGGAATGTACAACAGGGTCCTCACCCTGAGTGAGAATTTGAGATCTACTGTAAAATTAATAATATATCTAGGAAGAAGGAGCTTATTATTCAGAATGGCCTGTACAGTGTTAGCTGATGACAGAACCCACACTGCTCAAAAGGCAGGAGCAGCCTCACATATTGAGCCCTGCCCAGCCCAACATCCAAAGGTTTCAAAGCCCTGCATTACTTCAGCACACACTTTTAAACTTTGTTGTTGAGTAACTTTGTGAGTGAACTCCAGTACTTCTGGGATCACAGACCTAGACAAACAAACCAAAGTCCAAAAAGAGATAATGGCCTGAGCAAAGGGCAGAATGTCCATCAGGGGAAAAAGGAAGAAAGCAGAATAAATAAGGTCCAGACTTGGACACCTTAAGGATCTGGCTTGGCACAGGTTTCCAGAGAGGAAAATGAGTGTAGGTTATGTACTGTCAGTGTTTGTGAGGGAGCTGCCTGGTTCTGTTCTCTTTGCTGGGATCTTTATGCCTGTGACTTTACTCCTGCTGCTGCTAATTGTCTACTTCAGGATCAAACTAAGAGAAGGTGAGTCAGGACTTGGGGACAGACTGGGAGGGAGACAAACCTTCTCATTCAACAGGCAACTTAGGCTTGTACCTAAACTGAAGACAACTATGATCAGAAACTATTTTATAAAGTTGTACTGTATTTTAGACCATTTCCTTCTTGAAAAACACAAAGTATTTGTTTACAGGTATTTGTTTACAACTTGAATTGACCCTCATTTAAAATGCCATAGTTTAATATACTATACTATACTATAGGAGATTTTACTGTTTTACACTATAGAAGAGGCAACCAGAACAACAAAAAAAGGCAGTTGAAGTACAGATCATTTTCTTCTGTGCTTACACTGTGCAAGTCTTCAGTGAGACAGGTGGCAGCAGTTACACCCTATAAGCAATTGGGCTTTGAGAATGTGTCTATGTTCTTTTAAAAGTATGAATTTGCTCTTACTTTGTACCTAAGTGCGCATTTGCCACGTTGCCTTTTCTATTTTTAAATCAGCTTAAACTCACTTCAAAAATCCATCTTCTGAGTAAAAGATAAAACCAAACCCTGATCCCAATGCAAATGTGCAGTGATTGTAACACATCTGTGTACTGAGAATTAAGGCTGCTCACCGGGCCCAACTGGGCTACGCTTGTAGCAGGCAGGGAGTTTCTTTTAGACAGGAACATCCTGTACCTCAGACCATCCAGTCTTGATGGGATGATCTTCATGCCCTCCAGATTCGGGTCGCAGCTGCAGCAGCAGATCCACACATGCTCTTGCTCTAGCTGCCAAAGCCAGCCTTGGGGCACATTCAAATCCGAGGCCTCAACCATTCTTTCCTGCAGCTCTTTGAAAGCACTCCTGCTGACACTGGCCTAAGCTTGTTCCTCAGATTCTCTGTCTTTTGATCATTTTATCCATACAAAGTGCCAGGAGAGCTAAGAGGACAGCCCAGGTTTTCTCTGTAAACTGCAGATGCTTCTTGATACAGCTTGGTGAGAACCCTGCCTGGGACAAAGTTTCACAATATTTCTCCCTCTGCAGGTTTCAGCTCTAGCAGAGCAGGCTGGGGCAGACAGGCCAGTCCTGTCCACAGGGCTCTGCAGATCAGCTGAGGCCTCACACTGAGCTGGCCTGGGGTGCACCAGCCCAGCAGGAGAAGGATTTACCCATCAGTGCAAGGCCAGGAAAGAAATCTCACTTAAAAATCTCACAAGCCAAACACTGTAATATGTGCACTCAGATTTTACTCTATCATGAAAATTTGGCCACTTAATATAAGACAGGTCATATACAGCCAGAAATGTAAAATAAACTTCCTGTTTTGTGTAACATCTCCAGGCATTTAGATGCAAGGCTTTAACAGAGGAAAGGTGTTTGCATATGAGCACAGACCTCAAGTTACCTTCAGGCTGCTAAAACTCAAACATTTCCTGTTCAAGATGTGCTTTCAGATGCTGAATTAATCTGCAAGGGAAGCTGCTCCACATGCCTAACCCAGCCCTGCCTTGGGTTATAGATTATTCGTAGAGCAAGGTGCTGGTGGTTTTTCACACATTAATAAAACAACAACAATAAACAGTGCAATGCCAAAACATTGTGCAATTCAGTATCTGTGAGGAAATAGGATGGCTAAGTAACAGGAGATTAGTTTTCTTACTTGAAAGTGGTTGAAATGAAAGGTAGTGACATTATTGCATTTGACTTCAGATAAAAGCAGATAAAATATTTTCCCTTTCAGTAAATTATCAGTAAATTATATGAGCTCTGTGCTCATATAAAGTCAGACATTAGTTATTATGAAATAATACTGAGTGGCAACTGAACTCCCTGTTACCTGGTGATGCTCTCAACTTTTCTATTCCAGCTAGGATGAAGCAAGCCAGGAAAAGCAGGTGGGCTACTGATCCCATCACTTCAGGTATTTTGCTGGAGCTCAGATAACACTTTCATTAAGCCAGATGAACCCATCTAAAAAAACCCACAGACATTTGCAGTCGTGATGCATGATCAACTGCTGAAACAGACTGTCCTGCCTTTTTCCACAGCACTCATATCCTCCTTAGACACACTTTCTGCAGGTCTGTAAATAATCTACAGCACCAGATGTTAAATTCTGCTTCTCTTACAGCACAGAAAATTTAGCCTTGGATTTGTAATGGGTTTAAGCAAGCAATGGTTTTGTAAATTTTCTGAGATTAGTAATCAAGGGTGTAAGAGAGAGGTGAATGAGGTAGCTGGCAGACTAATTTGCCAAAGGAATATTGCTGCTGTGCTTCTCTCTTTCAAAACCCAGAAGGATGCTTGAAGGGAATCATCTGGCTTTTCAATGCCTCAGGAAAGGAGACACTTTAGTTTGCAGATCACAGGTGTTCTGGCTGGGATTCTCAAGAGGATGTGAGATGAATTCCTGTCTATGTAATACTTCAGGCATTGCATTCCCAGCTCTGTCTCCAAGATCTTCTTTTTCTTGAGCTGAGACTGTCAGAACCAACCTACTGTTTTGGCCTCCAGCCAACTTACACAAAAAATCCTGAGCAGCTCTCCCTGTACAAGCAAGTGGAGCCAGCTTTAGCTTAAGACCATCAGGTGAGAGAAACAGATAAGCCTGAGAACAGATTCCTTCAAATGCTATCTCTCCTACAAAACAACAGAAATTCTGCAGGTTTCAGCTGCCCATTTTCCTAGATCTCTTCTATTGAAAAAAAATAAAAAGGAAAAACAAAAGAAAAAATGAGAGAATTTTTTATTACTAAAATCAAGGCTGCCTTGCTTCATTATTAAATAAGCATTTAATTTTTCTCTGTGCAGCGAGAGAGAAGTTCTGCATAAATATATCAATATATAAATACCTTATAAATAAAACCAAATCATCTAACAAAAACAGCCTACATTTCTTCTGAACAATTAGCAATGACAAGTATTTTATGTGGTTTTAATTTTTTTATTTTCTGTTTCTCCATCCTTCTTCAAATAATCTCCAAACCTCCAACAGCACAGTCATGTTCTGAAGATGTCCAGTTATGTGGGCAGCAAGCATTTTTCTGCTCTGTCTGTACCACAGGCAGCATCAGGAGGATCAGGCCAGATCAAGGTTCCCACAGCACAGTTCTGTAAAGCAGAACATGAATTGCCAGTGTAAACTAACTATGCTCTTTGCTCTTGTTTAAGGGTTTTATCCTGATTGAAAGCTGTGGAGGCAAATGAAAACAGAGCATTTCTGCTGATCACAATAGTTCCTGCTAGTGCTTCACTGGGCATAGTAACAGCCCCAGACTCACACTCAGATTTTCCTCTGGGATCATGGACCAACTAATAACAGTGTGCACTTTAGACACCTTCACCTTAGCAAGATTAGTTCTTATTAATATAAGCCAGCTCTTTTTCTTTATAAAAACTCACCATAAGAAATCAGCATATTCTTATGGAATTTTTGTGTTGTTTGGATTATTTTTCAGTTGAGGAGGAAATTGTCATGGCACAAGATTCTAGGAATGCCTTCATGAATCACCGTGGCCAGTGGAAGAAACCCAGGAGATCCGGACAAAAAGAGAACAGATACAAGAACTCAAGGACATTTAAGGGAGCTTCACGTCTCAGGAAGCAAGCTTAAGCCCAGTATTCAGCCCTGCAGGCTTAACAATGACCAGCTGTAAATGAATACCACACATGAAAACAAAACTGGAGAGGAGAAGCCAGTGCTGTGCCATCCTAATGAAACAGCTGCTGCCATTCAGAGTTCTTGCAAGCAGCACTTTGAGCAGCCCAGCAAAGAGCAGAGGCCTCCTGCAATGAACTGCCTTGGTTCCCTTGTGTGACCTGGGATTTGGGGGAAGGGACAGTGTCCTCCCCACCAGCCCCTCCCTGGCCTACCAAGGAGAAAGGACATAACGAGCTCCTGAGAGAGCTGAGCTGGCACATCCAAGGCAGGCAGCCTTATGAAATCAAGATGCTTAAGTAACAAGCTGATATCAAGCACTGACATCTGGGAAATTGAAAAGGGTTTTGAAGGGGAACTGACATTTATTAGCTTGTACACTTCAGGAAAGATTGTAGGTTTTGTAAAGTATTCTTTCCACAGAATTTGGGAGCAAAATGTAACAGCAGCGGGAAACAAAAGGGTTTCTCTCTGCTGACCAAAACTGCTGAATTTTGAAACCATGGAAAGATTTAGTTAGCATTCTGTAAAACAGCTATTACTCTCCTTTAAGGACAAATCAAATGGATGACTTTTGCAAATAAACTGCAGAACCATGGAGTTATGTTTCTTGTGTGTAAAATTGACACGCATTTAAAAAAAAAAAAATCTTCCTTCCTGCTCCCCTGTAGCTGTACAGTTTTAAGTGCATCTCAGATTGCCTGTTGCAGATGGCCCACAGCAATGCAAGTCAAATAGTTTGCAAGTACTACTGGCTGTTAGCTTCTCTGATTCTGACTCTCAAGTTTAAACCCAAACTGGCAAGGAATGAGAAGTGACTATCATTACTGTCCTCAGTGTTTACTGTCTCTGTCTTCTAATGATTGCTGTCTGCAATTACCTTTCAATAAAGCTATTTATCATTACTCATCCTGTGAGAGTGGATAATGCCTTTTCTGAGATTATGTGTGGTTTGCACAGTTTCAGTTCTCATAGACTTTTAAGAGCTCCTTGGAATAATTTTATAGAAATACTTAATAGGACCATGACCACAGGTTTAAAAAAACACTGTAATTTATCAAAGTCTGTGGAGAAAAAAGGAATTTAAACAGCAAATACCTTTACACACTCTCCCCCATTTTAATACTACCCAAATTAAAAGAGACATAATTCATCACACTGGTTTATATCTGTGCAAATAACACAGAATACATTGCACAGGTGAAGAGGGAATTGATTGGAAATGGAAACAATCTTTTGCAAGGAACTTGAGACAGCTGCTGCAAAGAATTTACTTTCTACATTTAAGAAGGACACTGCCTTCTTAAAGCAGTGACCTGGGATATTGATCAGATGCTAAAGGAATTCTAACACACAGAATCCCAAATACTCACTCTCTCACTGCCCAAGAAAAGATTGGACAGGACCACATGTAAAAAATACAGAATGAAAATTGATTTTGTTAATTCCACAGTGTGCCTGAGAATGGGGAGATTTGAAATGTCAAGAAGTGGTAACACTCTTAAACGGCACTTCATTGTAAAATAGTGGTATGGATACCAAAAATAATACTATATACATAGACTCTGTGCCTCTGACAGAACTGCTTAGTGAGCTGTAACTGCTAACATGTAGGAGGATCTGACATTCACAATTTAGTAACATGCAATGAAAATTCTCAGGCCTTGTTGTTTTCAGTTCCATTACTGAAAAGTGTCAAGAAATATGTTTTCATGCTACCAGCATAAAACACACCATACAACTCCTTCAAAAAGGGAAAATACATATTTAAGCAACACCACAGAACAACATCTTTGTGTAGATAAACTGTACAAGCACTCTCTAAACATATATGGAGAGTAATTGCAAGGAAATAACTTATCTTCAATTACTGCTGTCACTGAAGAGTCCTCTCTCTTCCTGTCTCTAGCAATAATGTGGAGTTAGACTCTACTCCACCTACAACCAGTAAGCATGTTTAAAACCTTCCTGCCTGTGACTGCTCCCCTTTTGCTTCCCAGAACAGAATTTCAGGTCTCAACATTTAAGCTGGAAAGGTACTGAGAGAGATGGTAAAGTGACAAAGAATTGAGAAAGCACTTTTGGCTGGGGAATGACTGAAGAGAGTGATTGATAGGTGTCTGTTCCAAAGTCTGCAGTGATGCTGTCCAAGGATGCTAGAGCAGGGGCGGGTTGAAAAGACACAAAAAGTGCTTTTGGTTCTTTTTTTCCTTAAGACACACAGAAGGGTTAAAATGCCTGCCAGAGGAAATTTTTTAAAAGTAATTAGGTAAAAATCCAGAGGCAGAGAAATACTGATAAAGACTGAAACACCAGCACATATTTGAAAATCGCTCAAGGCTGGAAGAATATTTTGGAAAGTGCTACTTTCTAATATAGCAATCATAGTTACACATACCCCAAGGCAAATACCAGTAGCCTCAGAGACAGAGATCTGGGACAGCTAGTCACTTAGCCTGACCCAGCAGAGACATTCATATAGACTTACCTTCAAAAACTCTGGTAGGATTTGCCTCAAACCAAACAGAATATTTTAACACTACAGGAATTATCACAACATTTCCAATGCTTGTAATTTGTATTAATATTACTGCTCTATCTTTTTTCAAATGCAGTATGAAAGCCCCAAACAACTGAGCAGCCTGAAAATCAAAAGTTTCAAATCTTCCAGAGGTGTAGTCAATATTTTATTCCATCTGTTTAATGTCTTCTGTGGCCCAATTAAAAGTTACTATTCAGCTGGACTTTCAAATAGAAGAATACTTCAAGAAACACTTTGTACTATAGTTCCTCATTGCTTTGAGCAATAAACCTTTTTTTAAAGTTTTTCATTGGAGTTGCATATCTGCCATTTACAAAAGCTTTATCTGAGAAATGATCTGTAGAACGAGTCCAACATTTATTATGAACCCTGAGGTTATCATTATTAAAAATGAAGATGTATTAAGTGTTTTTTTGTAAGACCCATATGACTCAATTTTCAAAGTATTTAAGCAGAATTAATTGCTGTAATTGTATTTGAAATTGCCCATGTATTATAAAGCTGGTTTGTGAAGTGCCTTGAGAACAATTTCTTTTTTTGCATGTTGTAGTTTTTGCTGTAGGTATATTATATATAAAAAGGTAACAATGAGACTTCAGAATTGCACAATATTCTAGATAATTTGAATAATTACATACAACCGAATCTGTAAACCTTGACTATTTTTGTGACACTTAGGGCTTAGATTTTTCTGTATGACAATGGCTGTTTAATTAGTACATATTTAATCAATGCAAGTGACAGCTATGCTGACCTGAAAATACTACTAATTTTTCACTGACAAAAGGTTCTATTAGTATTTGAAGAAAGACATATCTCAGTGAAAATAATATTGCTGCAAGAATATTATATTTGCAGTTTTAAGGATTAAATACAAGTGCAATTAAACCAATATTGATCTACTGTCTAACTAATCAGACCAATCCAAAATCAATGAATTCAAGCAACATGCTGTCCACCCACCAAATGAGATCGGCAACTAATACTACACCATATCAAAAATACCTTAAAGATTTTTACACAGCTTTTTCTTACACTTTTGTAGGAAAAATCCACTGAGAAATCCTTCTAAGTGCATGTGTATTCATGTTGACCTACATTTACATATCCCAAACTTGCCACTTCTTTGACAACCACCCTACTCACGCAGCGTTGTGGCAGTGTTATCAAGCTGGATGGGGTTCTCCTCCCCTTTTTGAAAAGCAGAATATCTCTGGTTTTGAAGGAAAGCAGGTAAGACTGTTACCTGCAAATTCCCCAGGTAATGTGAACACAGTTTAGAATGACTACATACGTACAGAAATTAACATCTCTGTTACTGTTGTCATACGTTATCCAAACGACACAGAGCCAAAGCCAAGGAGAACTTCTGCTACACAAGTGTGCTGACAGATGGCAGCCGTCTAAACTGAGAATAGCACCAAAAATACACTGCTCAGAAGTGAAGGAGAATGCAGTGAGAAGTTTTATGATTTGTTTTGTTATCTGAAAACCACAGTAGATCCTATCTCAATGAACTCAGCAGAACCACTTGTGGACTCGGGGGCATTTCAACTTCCAGTGTGATGTTCAAATCTCCTCTGTTTTGGCAGCAGAGGATTTCTTCTTTTAATACAGAAATCAGGAGTTTATGGGAAGATGTTAAAAAAACACTGGTACTTACCAGGTAATTGTGCCACCCTTCTGGCAGCCCTGCAGATCACTTGCACTAATCCCTGTTTTTTAAGGTTCTGTGACCTCTAGAATTGCAGTTCTCAGAAGTAATCTGCTCACTTCAAATATCCTCCAAGCTTATGTCTGAGACCCAAAAGTCATACAGAGAATAAACAACTTTATTTTATAACAGAATTACAGAAAGCAAAATATCACTTAATACAACTTTAAGCTACTATAAATCTAATTTGGCATTTTAACTATACACAGAGTCAACAGCAAAAAAAAACCCCAAACAAACAACCCCCAGCAAGAACAAATTAAAAATAAACTCCCATATAATTAACAGGTTTTTGCCATGGCAGTCTCAACTGATGGTACTCTCGTACTACTTTATGAGTGGAGTTCATCTTACATCTTTTATTCAGTAGCCTAAAAACCTGCATTAACCATTAGAGGAAGCATGTGAAACATATACCTTCTCTGTAACAGAAATGTCAGTTCTAACATGGAGACACAGTGAGGTTTAATAGCAAGCGAGCATTCTACACATGTATCCAAACAATGGAAGTACTGAAATTGGGACACAGTAAGAAAAGAAAGCACTACGGTTTTAAGCTGCCTAGATCATCTCTTGTTGGAAAAAGAGAAAGATATTTTGTTCTTCCTTCTTTCCTTATCTGGAATGCTGCAGACAGCAAAAAGTCTGCAAAAAGTTGAGCATTGGCACCAAAGTGCAAAAAGAACACAGTGCTCAGTCAGAAGAAATCTGTCTGCAACTCCTTCTCCTCTACAGACTGCCACACCATCTCTGCTCCGCAGAGAGGAGAACCTTGGAAAAGAAAGAGTTACAGAGACACCAGTATAAAATTTATCCAAAGAAATATATTTTTTCAAATTTTAGCAAATGTTTTATTTTTATAAAAAACTTCATTATGTGATATCATATATTTACCTGAATAATCTGAAAAAAATTCTGTAAATTACTCCAGTAAGAGATTTCACTTGAGATATCTGAAAAAAACTATATCTAAATTAGTAAAGATCCTCCTTCCTGCACAATTATCACCTACTCCAGTGAACAATGATTTCCAGACTTCTTTTGTTCACTTTCATATAATTAAGAATCCGTTTCAAAAATACAAGTATTTGTGCAAAAGAAGATCATACCCTCTAGAACTTCATTAAAAAAACCCAAAACTCTAAGATTGTTAAGAAGTGGTTATAAAAATAAACAAGAAAGACTGTAAGGGAATATAGACCAAAGATGTTAAAAGGAGTTTGGTATTGGCATTTAAGTCGTGAACATCTGGTCATTGTTGCTAGGCCTGGTGGATTCAGTGGAGTCATGATGACTTGGAATGACTACAGTTCTTCGTGGTCCGTGACATTTATATTTCTGGAAGAAAAAATGATATGGAAGGTTACATAAGCAGTTCTAACAGATACTATGTCAGTGTCACATCAGAATCAGAAAGTAACTTTCTCAATGCAGGGTTCTTTGGTTGTTTTTTTTTTTTCAAGAAGGGAAGGTTATTTAATTTAAAAAATGTTGCATTGACCAAAACCCCCTTCAGTCATTAGGCATACAGTACTACACTTTTTCAAAGTACTCATCCTGCTTTAGAGCATTTCTTCTCTTCCCAAAATTCTCATGTTATTTTAATTGCAACCCCTTTTCAGTTTACTGAAAATTTTAATCCACAACCTAGAACATAAAAAAATAAGGTACTTGTTCAATTCAGTAATCCTTCAGAATCAGAATACAGTATCTTTTACTTTTATTAGAGAAAACAAGTCTACACAAAGAATACTGCTGTAGTCGTCAGAGCTTTCATTGCCTCAGAAACAACTATGCAAAATTCATTGCATGACTCCACTGCCTTAGCACAGGAGAGCAAAAGGCTCTTGACAGATAGTCAAGGCACTTCAGGTGGCTTTCTTTTGTTTAGATGACTAAATTTCCCCCCTAAAGTTTAACTGAAAGGCATCAGTCAAACAAGTCTCCAGGTCTGACACAAAAGTAGCATGGAGAAATGTCCTCTTTTATTCTCTCACAAGCATGGAAGACCAGGAACCTGTAAAGCAATTGACAAACTCAGACAAGAACAACTGACACACTCCAGTCCTTTGCAAACAACCATTCCACAATGTCTATATTTCTCAAAAATGCAAAAAAAAGAAAAAAAAAAAAAGCCCCTCAGACAATGGAAGGAATTAATTCTTTGGATGCTTTTTTCCCCGAATAAAATTTTTACAAAGTAGTTAAATATTTGATGAAGGAACAGAATCAACTTTGCAGCTGGTCACTAATGTAGAAACGTGGTGCAAACCTGCCAAAATAATTTTTTCCTCCCATGATCCAGTCCCCTCTAAAAAGATGCAATTACTTCTATGGGATATATTGTGTTGAACACTGATTCAAGATTAAGGTAGCATGAAGAACCTGGCACATTCTACACACATGTAAGACAAGAGGCAGTCCCTGCCTGCAAGACCTTTAAATTCACACTGATTAATAATGAATTCAAAATGTGATGGTAGCACACACAGACTAGTAAAACCCTGCAAATCCAAACCATCTGTTCTGCTGTCTCAGTGTATCTTTCTACCTTAGATCCTGCGATGGAAGTGCTGAAAATATGCAAGGGCTGGTTTGAGTGTGCATGTTTAATGTTGCTGTGTACCAAGGGACCAATGAAATCACCCAAAGCACAGGCATTCTCCTTACTGCAAACAGCTCTCACAAAACTGATGTGCATTTTTCCAAGCCTTCTAGAACATTTATGTGATGTGGGCACTCATCAACACCCCCCTATCTCACAGTTCAGTACAGTTCCCTGTCTTCCCCTCTGCTTTTAAACCCAAACTGGAGCATACTTGTTATACTAATTTTCAGTGTCACTAAGCAACAAAGGCATGAAACAAACCCAACTGAATGCTGAAATAAAGGTACAATGAAAAAACAGACATTTGTGCAGTGTTTCTTATTTTTGGTGCTTTTCCCCAACTCTCCCTCACAAGCAACCCCACCTCCAGTGTTATTTTTAGTTTCTAGCATTATTTAATGTGAAAATAATTTTTAAAAGTATTAATGCTACAACATGAATATCCAGTGAGTCCTCATCTAGCACTTCAGAACGTGACCCATGTTTTCTCCTGGTTTGTACATTTATGAAAAAAAATATTAATTTCTTTTTCTAACACAGAATAATCTGATCAAATGTGAAGAACTTTTCTGGAGGCAGCCCAAACGCAGTTCTACTGTGTTTTACATCCTGAAAAGTTATGTAAATTTACATGCTGAGAAGCTCAGAGGAAAAACTAGCCAGAAAATACTGTCTGAACACACATGACCAAAACAAACATTGCAGTTCTAGCACAACATGTATGAGGTCAGGAAGGGAATTGGAACCATTTTGACAGAGAAGCTGGATAAACTTCCTGTCTGCAGGCAGAGGGCAGGCCATCCTACTCATCCTCATGTTCTCCATGGCACTCAACACTGCTGCTCTCTACTGCACACAGCAGGAGTTCAGGACAAACTCTCAGGACGGTTATGTGTACAGTGAGGAGACCCAAGAGTTCTGCAAGCAGATGTGAAAAGCTCTTGCCCCAACACTCCCCCCACCACGGGCAGTCTCTTTACTGACCATATCCCTGTCAACATCTGGCAATGGATATTAGTTCTCCCCTTCCTCATCCACACACAGGCACTCTCACTACCACCCAGTTGTTAAGAAAAGAGACACTTGTAGGTAGATTAAATAAACTAAAGCTTCAGTCTATGTCTTTCAGCTGAAAATACGCATCTGTGATCAGACTAGCTCAGGAAGAGTCCAATTCCTTGATAACAGTCATGCTCCATGGAACAGCATTCAATAGATGCACTTCATATCCTCTCAACTGATACTTGAATCTTTTCTCTTCTGGATCCCAGAAGTGATACTCAACAGTTATATCGTCAGTTTTTAGGAAATTCAGGCACAGCAATAAATTTGATCTTTTTAACATGACAGATTATCAGGATTATGTGAAAAACACCCTCCCCTCTAGTAGCTTACACCAAATTTGGAATCAAGTCAGTGTCTCATTTTTCATATATTCCTGGCACTTCATGGCTGTGCCCAAGTCTGCTACAGCTGCAGGCTGAAATTTATAATGGCTACTTTCCTTGGGTAAAGAATTTTGTTCAATACTAAGGGAACACCTGCCTGCACAGGACATAGAAGTCTCCTGTCCATGGGCCACAACCACCATTGTATAAAATACTGAACCAGGGAAATAAGAATCATGACTACTCTCATTTCTTTAAAATATATAAAATGTATTTCTTTTACCTTGTCTGCCCCTACATCAACATTGATCAAAGTGCATATTAAAAGCTTGAAGTTGTACTAAGACAATTTTCCTTGAGATGCTCCAATAACACCATTGCTCTTCTAGCCAAATACAGAGGCTGGTCACTAAAAAATCAGAGGTCTCCTAATGAAGGTTTAAACCACTGGTTTTTACATTTCTTTATAAATCTCTCCCACTGATATACCCATTTATCCATTAACAAAATCTTTTTCTTGAATCTGAATCTACCATTAACAAAATCATCAATTTTGAAAACACCTGAAGCTCTAGTCTCATACCAACAGCGTGACAAGCACAGGAAACCTGAAGCTTTACACCCCCAAATGGTTACAGAGCTTTAAGACTTTAGTCTATAATAAGTGCAAGAACAGATTTATTCAGTGTTCATCCTGCTCTTTCTATTGAATACATGAAGGAGAACCATATTGTGGTTATTTTCCTTCTTTTTTTCTCAACCTAGAAAGGAGAGCCTAACAAACTAACATGACTTCAAACAGCTTTTTCAACTGATAAAAGGCTTTAAAACTTGAGCTTCCAATACATTTACCTTCTTGCCTGGGAAAATGATAAAAGGCCAAAAATTTCAGTGTGTTTAGGATTAAGGATTATCTGACTAAACTGAAACGTCCAAGTGTGTCCTTTCACTACTGAAATCTACACAGAGTTCCCACTTAACAAGCAAGATGTTAGGCAAGAACTATAACTGTGCAGGTAAACAGAAAAGTGTGACACATCCTTCATATTTTGCATAAATAGCCCAAACCCACTTCAATATGAACTGTAACAACTTGACCAGACAACGCAGAAAATGCTGTGAGAGTATGGTTACAAAACTGGGAGACATGTATTGAAACATTTGCAACTGAAATTAATGCCATAGTAGACCTGATAAAGATAAAAATTCTTATACTAATAGTCTTCTATTAGCACCTGTTTCAACTCACCCTTCTGGGAATCCCTATCTTAAAATGCCCCATATTTTTCAGCTGAAAAGACACGAATGGAACAGCAAACTGATGCCACATTTTCCTGTGTTAATTGTCTACATTAAAGCTTACCTGAAGTATTTGCTCAAGAGCATTTTTGATTTTAGTCTTCATCTTCCTCAGCAAGTTCAGTTTCTTTGTGCACCACCACTCTCGTCACAGACATGTCAGGGTGCTGTTCTTTGGCTTCTTTGATTGCCTGTGCCAGGGCCTGCAAATGTATTTGAAACATGGAACTTAACAAAATCAAGAGGACATGCACGTGGGGCCAGAGAATGGGAGAGTACCTTTGGAAAATCTGGTTATAATTTCTCAGAACTTTTTGAATTTCTGCAAAGGATCTAAAAAATACCCCTTAACAAGAGTTTAAGATAGCAAAGAAAAACAAGAGTGCCCTTCGGTTTCCTGAACAAAACAGAAAGATACTTTGAAATGTACACTAAGTGTGGTACTGAAATTCCGGAATAAGATCATAACAAATGATCTCAGCACAAGAATCCCATTTTTCTCCTTGTATTAGTTTAAGAGAAATTTCTCTAGCTTAATTCAGGGAAGTGTAAATGCAAATATCATTCAGTCACTTAAAATCCCTCCCCATTTTAATAAATTTTATCACTTAAGAGATGTACCAGTATACCCAGTTGGATCAGATGGCCATCATAAGTCCCTTCCAACTGAAACGTAATACTTCATTCTACATCATAGTCAACCACATAAGAGCACGCTCTGAATCATCACAGGTGAAATAGCACCTGGGGCTTTCTCTTTCTTGCCCACATCTTACTACACATCTTATTTCAGTGAGCTGTACTACTGATGGAACCTAACACAAGAAAAAAACCAGACGACACGGGAAGGTATTCAGAAGCAACAGTTCACCTGTTCACCTTAGTACCAAATGCAACTAAACCCCCCCAAAATACTAGAAGGAGCAAGAAAAATATAATGCAACAAAAAGGTTTATCATAATTTAGAAAAGTGACTATTATTTCCTGAGCTAGCTACATGTATTAAGTGAGAGAAGACATAACTAACTCTGAAGAGAGATTGAAAATACCAGCATTAGGCACCCTAACTATTATGTGACACTGAATTTGAAATCCTTCTAAGGGAATATGTACAGGACACATGATGTGTATTGGTACAATACTGATGTTTGCTGTTTATTAGCAATCAAACCATAAACAATTAAAAACCCCTAAGACTCTATCTGGTAAATAACAATAAAAACATTCATATTCTAAAACTCAACACTGAAATATTGTTTTCCTATTGAAAACTATTATAGTAATATAGGGAGCTAATAGACAAAATAAAACACATCCAGCATGTCATTTGGGCATTTAAGAAGCTTCATATTCACTTAAGAAAAGTGGTAGCTATTTCTTAAATCTCTTAAAAGCTGCTCACTGCTGTTTTAAACTTCAGTAATTAAAATTGAATTTTGTACTTCCTTTTTTTATAATTTCATTTTTTACTTCATTATTCACTTCTCACAAATTAAAGAAGGGCTTTGAGAATTGTCTGGTATATTAAAGCTGTTTTGTGACCTTTCCAGACATTTGAAGTGCACTGAATGGGTGTCAAGGCAAACAAGCTCCATTCTTGCTCGATGCTAAGCAGCCCTGTCATTTAATTATGAGTTTCAAGAAGAGATTCAACTTGCCAAAAGACACTTCCTGGACACAAATAAAAATATGAAAATAAATTCCTTGAAAATTCTCACTATATTACAATTCAAAAGTTAAACTGTTACGTTGATTTGAGAAGCCTTCATGAAGTTAGAAATATATTCACTGCAAGGTAGGCTTTTCCATTTGCATTAACCAATGACTGTTGGTTGCCTTTGTTACTATAGTTTCTTAGATTAAAAAAAACCCTATGTAATCATCACTACAAAGACTAGATAATTGACTTTTCTCAATTATTTTCCTGTGTAGTGCTCAAATTCAGCCTTATTAATTTGGCATGTAGAAGGTGATCTTAACCTTAGTTACTAAGATATTGTAAAATATTGCTTTAGTACTGATGGAGATAAAAGGTACAGACAAAACAGCAGATCAACAATTACTTTTGTTACACATAATTCTACAAATATTGGCCAAACCTTAATATTTAAATTCAAGCAGTTAATGTTCTAATGTATTTCAAAGCTTTCAATCAAAATGAGTGCTGCATTCAGATGTTGCTGAAACAATGCAGTAGATACTCCCCTCTATCCAGATCAGCGTATCAAAATAAGATTATTTCAGTAATGTTTTTCCTCCCAGTACAAAAGCTGCACTAAATAAACTGGGTCTTTGCCAAAAAAAGTAATCCCTCTAAAAATAGCAAAAACCCATTCACATGATCTATGATACAAATTTACAAATGCTGTTTTTCTTTCACATATATTTAAAAGGTTTCTTAATAGCAAAACATAACTATTTAATAACTATGCCACAATGAACAGTCTCAGGGTCTTCTCTATAGTTTTGTTCAATTTTTCTACCTTTCTCTTACTTCAGATTTCTGAAACATCATCTAGATCTCACCAGACTACAAAACCCACATTTTAAGTGTTAAGTTTGCATACTCACCTCATCATGGTCAATATCTGCATCTCCAGTAATGACAATGCGCTTCTCAATTCTTGTTTCTGATACACCACCTTTTACCATCTACAGATGTCGGAAAAATAAAATAAAAAAAAACACAAACAGAAAAACACCCCTGTAATTATTCTGTATTTTCACAAAGCACAGCCTTCTGTTCCATTGAAGCAAATAGATTTCTGTGTCTGAGTTGCAATTAATAGTAAATGTGTTCAGTGCTAAATCATCCTCTCCTTTTTCAGCTATGCAATTGGTCACCTTCTAGTAATTGTTAACTTGATAAAAATCAAGCAATGAGAATTACTCCTGTTACTAGAGCCCATGTCTGGCAAATTGTAATTTCAGCTTCTTCTGCCATATAAATCTGGCAACATGGAAATTCCAAAAATCTTCTTTTATTTCAACCCATCTATCATGGGCCTTTCCACAGTCATAATCCTATACCATTAAATACAAAGATGATCTGGTTTTCAGTTCTGTCATTCAAGGACCTTCATCAGATATTTTCAACATATTTCACACTGCTGAGTTTTGTGCTTTTATTCTTCACTTCTTATTCTGAAGAAGTGATTATATGATTCAAACACCTCAGCTTATAAAAACATTCTCACAGAAATAACATTATTTGCCTTTTAAATCAGCCTGAGTATGAGAAAAAAATAAACTACATTGACCAGGGAAGAGCCAAGATGACTCTGTTAGGAACACCATTAGAATATTAAAACTATTTTGGAAGGTCCCTTTGTCAGTAATGCACAGTTTGCAATATAAAATAAAGTCAGCTTAGAAAATTCAAACAATCTTGTTACTGACTGTTTATCATCAATTCAAAAAACATAAGGATCTGCTGCATCATGGTAATTCCAGTAATTTTTCAGTAGAAGACAAGACAGAAACCATTTTCTTTAATTGTTCCTTCCAAGAAGCAAGACTATTTGACAACTGAACTTGACAAGAAAATGTACACTTCCAGTCAAAACTGTGATTCAATTCATTGAAGAAAGATTTTTTCCTAAAATGGTAATGCCTTAATGATTCCCAAAAGGAGCAGGAGTCTGAAAAGGATCTTTTGGCTAGTCTTTATACCAATGTATTTTTAACATATGTATTTTTAATTCCAAGCTTACTTTATTTCATGTGACTCACTTTCCAACATTATTCTTCACTATCATTTTGTGCATATGACTTTCAATCTTCAGAATATTTAAATCTTTAGAAAATATATCCAGTGAGAAGTGAATTATTATTCAATTCTGTCATGTTGTAAAACTTCTGTATCTTGGAGGGGGGGAGAGAATCCTGAATTCACACTTTGTTTCCCTCTTCCATTTTTCTTTACCCTAAATAATGCTTTCTATAATTTCCTTAGTAAATATGCTAAGATTTCAAATAGGAGTTGAAAAATGTGTTATTTAGGCATGCCTAAAATTTGACAAATATTTACATAAATTAGCAATAACAACAATCATCATCATGCTTTGGTAGTTCTAACACGCTCTGGCACGAAACATTCCATGTTTCATGTTTTCATGAAAGAGATGGGATGTCCTGTTAAGACTGAGTTTTCCCTTCCTTTTCAAGCATGGAATGCAGAGGAAATAATTCAGCATCCAAACAGGCTTGCAAAGTAATCTGACAGAACAATCTGTTTTTAAGTATACCCTAAACCTAGAAGCACAAGGATGATTAACACAAAGTCTGCGAAACATTGTTTCAGTTCATCACAGTGCCATTATCAGGTCTCCTGTGGACTCAGACAAGTTAGTTACACTAGCAAAGACTCTGTAGGATATCAGTGGGTGAGGACAGGGCTGAACCTGTAAAAATTTTGTTACATACTCATTTGTCCAATACTAAAATAAAGCCTATATGAACTACTGAAAAGCCACTAATCATATTTTTCCCCCTCTACATGTCCTATTCCCAGCAATATCCTGCTTATTGATTAGGACTTCTGTCTTCAAAACCCGTAGAGAAAGACTTAATTCTCACACATGCCTGGAATGAATCCCTTCCATTTCAGGTCAGTTCTCCTCAATTAATTAGCAGATATACAAGAAACTTCATGCAAAATTGTATTTTGAGGGTCTGGTGTCTTTTTTTTAATTAAGACATGAAATATAATTTACCTTTGTGATGTGTGTAGTTGTGGTAGTAGAAATGGACTCTGATGTAATTGTCTGGGCACTCACGAGCACACCACTGTCACCAGCAGCATTTCCATCAAGCTATATAAAAAAAAAAAAGTATAATTGTATATTGGCATTTAAAAAACTTTGTTTTCACAGGAAAAAAGACCAGTTTTCCCACTAAACACATTCTTTAATTCAGCTAGAACTGAAATCTAAATAGAAGCCAGCCAAGTTCACAGAGTCGGGTAAGGCTATTATTATGGCCATTCCTGTGGAGAATTCATGCTCACAGTTATGTGTTCCTTTCAGGAGAAATGAGATATTTTAATCAAATTTCCAAAACTGGATTAAAGTGAGTTATACTTTTGTAGTCAGCAACTAACTCTTTATACAGAAAAAGGAAATTAAAACTTCTTAAGTAATATGGTTTTGTAACATTGCACTTATCTAATTCATAGCCAAAGTATAAGATTATTTGCTAGGAAAAAACTATACGTTTTTGAAAAGCATTTCTGGACATTATCTATGTTGATCTACATAACCGTAATAAAAAGAGGATTGCAAACAAACCCATCACCATACCTGTGAAGATTCATATGTGATAGTTTTAGTTTCTGTTTGAACAATTGGAATTTCTTTAGTGGAGATTTCAGTTCTCTGCGTGGCATCTGAAATGGTTACCATCTCTGTTTTCACTACTGGAGGCTGTGATGCAAGAAATAAACAATCAATTCAAAAGACAGAAGAAGATTTGTAAAGTGGACCAAGAAAACACAAAAAGCTCAAGAAAAGCATAACAGAAAGATAAATATTTGACTGACTTCCCATACAAAAGCATGCAATAAATAAGCAAAATGAAATGAAGATTAATACATCAGCCCTCTGGGATATCCATAACATTCTAGGAAAATCTAATCTTCTAATAACCTTGTCAAAGTTCAGTGTTTCAGCCAACAGTAAGTACCAAAGAGCAATTGCTAAAACAAAGCTGCAACACATGTACTAAAAATGTGTAAAAGCATCACTAAGAAAAAAATAAAAATCTTAGTTTGCATAAAGAAATTGACAGCTAGATCAGACAGATAAACTTTGTATTAGAACTAATCTGGGAAAATACCTATCACTCCTCAGTCTGCAAATCAGGACTAGAAATTCCATAAAAGTTTAACTTTTTAACATGTATTACTTCTGGAAAAGAAAAGCTTTTGCAAACTGGATTTTAAGCAGTCTAAGTTTTTCTCTAAGTCAATGACTTTTTTTGACAAAGATTCTAAAATGCTACTTCAACAATTTAAACTAGTGGTGTTCTCTGCAATATCACAAACAAAGCAATTAACTGGGATCTGTAAGCTAGTGAACTCATTACTTATCTTATTGAAGCAGATTTTCATTAGATTTAAGAACTAAAGCCTTTTGATATTTTTCTAGATGCATCAGCAGCTTCTATCTTATATTGATTTTGAACACACATAGGGTAAAATCCCAGGAAAAAAACCCAAACACCCTTTCATGCTTGCATACACAGCAGCCCTTCCTCCCCTTTCTCCAAACTATCTACGCTTTTAGGAAGTGTGGGAACTTGTAAATTTTAAAAGTCTGATAAACTAATTCTTTCACATCATTAATCAGAACAGCTATGTATGCAAAAGACAACAAAAGAAAGAATGTGAGTTGTTTCAATTAAAAAAGTGAAGAAAAAAATTTTGCCACCATTACAAGAACAAGCAGGTAGAGAACTACAAAAAAACTCACCGAACTGGTGAAAAACTCAGCAGAAGATCATGACAAATTTGTAAAGACATACATGCCTGACTTTCATTTTTTCCCTTTCTGCTTCTTTATCACTTGCCCAGTAATGAACTCTTCAACCTTGTTTGGCTTAAAACAAGTGGTTGTGACAGGAACTCATGCATGCTTCCTAAGTATCTACTGCACTAGAAGACTTCACAGAAACATTGTGATACAAGCCTCCTCACTTAAAAGTGCAGTGCTCTCACCTCTGCAATTTCTAGCCATACACATTCTAACCTACAAATCCATACTGTTTTATTGAAGGAGGGGAAAAAAAGGCAAGAAAAGTAGTCAGAGAATACGCGGAAAAAAGAAACAAAAATTTCTGACAGGTGCTTTCTAATTTCAATTTGCAATAGTTTTCCAATCACAATTATATGTCATGGACTTTTCAAAAACAGTTGACAAATAGACAAGACAAGACTTAAAACACTGGAAACACATAAATAATAAATACACATTATGTATGTGCATATAAAATACGGAGGAGATTAAAAAAAGAGATCTCAGTCTTCGGAAGGTTTGCCTTTACTGGTGATTTTCACTCAGTTCTAGCAAAAAGTCAGAAACCATAACTGAGGGAGACAGAATTTCACTGCTCATCAATGGTTTCCCCTTCCAAATGATCTGAATCTTGTTGGATGCCAGAAGACGTGGAGGAATAGGAGAAGAAGAAAGGCAGGTATATTTTCACCCCAAGAAATATCTCTGCTTAAATCTAGTTGTCATACTGTTCTACCATTTACCTCAGAATAACAAATTAATTGTGGTGCAACATCAATGTCAACATGAGACACATCTCCATTGAGTTTCAGCTGTTCCTCCTCTTTTTCTTCACCTACATCTTGCTTAATTTGCTCTGACAAATTCTTCTCTTCTGTAGCTACAGTAACTGTATTTTCCTGGACCAAATCTTCAGCTGTAACTTGTGTGTGCTCAACTGGTACATTTAGTTTACTGCCTTCTGGTATGGCTTCCACATGCTGCGTATTTTCTTCGTGTTCTTTCCTTTTCATGTCTTCCTCTTCTTCCTGTTCTTCCCTGATGACTTCCTCAATTGCCCTATGATGTGGATGGTATTCTCCCACCTCTTCATCCTCACTCTCACTACTACTGCTGCTGCTGCTACTATCTGATGGCAATGATGAAGAGTCCTTTTTTGACACGTGCTCCACCTTACATGTCTCCCCAGCATCAGTGGCAACTTGCATTTTCCCTTTGTTGGTTTCGTCTACGACTAGTGTTTCTTCTATCCCAAACTCTGCCTGCTTCTTCTCCTCCACTATGTCCAGAGTCTCATGTGAACTCTGCACAAAAAACATGGATGAGGATAAACAAAAGAAGAGTATATGAATAAATTAAAACGATGAAAATAAAATTAGCCAATAGCTGGTTCATGTCATATGGAAGACAAAAGATGATTGTGATGGTTAACTGAAAAAAAGAAGGAAGGAAAGAATGAAGATGGATTGGAAGTGTTAGAGCCAAATTTAGTCATGGAAAAAATCTGCAGAACCTTATCAGCATCGCTGACTCCAGTACAAGGCCCTTCTGCTCTGGAAGCATGTCTCTGTGAAACAAAAAGCAATCAGAGGACAAGAATCAATGCATAACCCTTTTCAACAGTGCAACATCCTCCAAGCAAGCTTTTAAGAATGCGTACACGTGATACTAGAGAGATGCTACATATTCACTGCAAGATGCTAGTTGCCCACTTCATCTAAATATTCAATCAAAAGTAGGTAAGAATTATGGAAATTATTATGGGTGTAAGAATTGAATTATGAAAGGCCTGAAAATAAAAAGCATGAATGTACTAGCCAGTGATGCTACCGAGGCAGTTATTTCTCAGTTAAATCAGGAATTAAGAATAAATAATATTAAACAAAAGGAATCAGAAAAAATAATGCTCTACTACCAGTTTGCCATAATTTAAAAAACAGTAAAAGGGCATTACTGCGAGGTTTTATTAGTTGTTTGTCTTTGGTCTATTACTTTATGCAACTTAATAGATAATGAGAGGAAGACTGTTTAGGTTAATATGTTGTCAGAATAGCAAGATATGATTACAAAAGAAGGTCCTATAAGAATTCAGTTTGGAGCCAAAAGGATGATATTAAAGCAGCTTTACTAGTATTTGTTCCATAACAAAATAATGACAGCTATCTGAAAGCCCGCATTAAATGATGTATTAGAGTGTCAGGTTTTTTTAATTGAACATACATTTAGCGAACAGTCTGCAGCAAAATTAAGAGCTCAAATGAAAGGAATACAAAAACCAACACACCATCTGTGACTTAATGCTAGCTTTTATGGCTGTTTACCTAGCGCAGCACCTACGGAGCGTAAGCTTAGCCAAGCACTGATTCCTCCCTGCTTCTGGCGCGCTGCAGATGCAGAGCTACGCTCTGAGGCAGGCACGCCGCTCTAAGGCAGGCCGGGACGGTCGGGAGCAGCCCGGACCTGTCCCTGTGCCCGTCCCTGTCCCGGCGGGATCCGTCCCGTCCCCGGCGGGCCCCGGCCCCGCGCCCGAGCAGCACCTGGGGCCCCGGCGCGGCGGCGCCCGTCTGCTCCCCCGCAGCGCCCTCTGCTGGCCCCGGGCTGGCGGCGGCGAAGGGCCAGCTGGTGCCGGCGCCGAAGCGCTCCTTACTAAACAAAATGGAGGTTATCTCCTCTTCCAGGCTCTAGACGGGTCAGAGAAGGGAAAGGAAAGAATTAGACAGCGGCGGACGGAGCGGCAGCCACCTACAGAGGGAGAGGGTTTGGCAAGAGAGAGACGTGACACAGGCACGGCAGGAGCAGGGGCACGGACAGCAGGGACACAGCGCAGCTGGGGCTGCGCCTCCAGCGCGCACAACACACCGTGCGAACGGAACACATCGACATTTACATACCGACACTTACACGGACTTCCCAAACAGCGCAGTTTACTTAGCTGGTAACTCCGTATTTACTACTGGGAGTTTTTTCCCTTTTAAAATCCATTTCTGATACCTTCTAAAGCCCAGCTGGATCAGAGCTCTAGGGCTGTCAGACATATTTGCTTAGAATACATACCCACAGCGCTGAAATGTTAAAATATTTCTTACTTCATTATAATAAATTATATATATTTATATTTTAAAAATACTTAAATATCCTAAGCGAATTCATGTTGATTAAAAATCTGTTTTCAAAAAGCCTTTCCCATTTCAGTGGGAAAACTTGTATGTCTCAAACATACATGAAAGGTGACACATTGCTTTAAAGCATATGTTCATAATCTGGTCTATTTTCTGTAGGGCTAGAAATCTGTATCGTTAAGCAGACTTTCAAAGTTCATGTGGGTACATGAGTCTGAAAAAGCTACAGTTCTTTATTCCAGATTTCATTCCACAAGCTCTGGTAAGAAGTTAGAAGTAAAAGTGGTTAAAATAAAAAGCCAACAACGTACAAATACATAACACGGACATAACACACATGTTGACAACATTTCATGAGATACATTTCAGCGTTCCCGAAGGGCACTGCAGAGAATCATGCCAGAAGCAGGCGCCAGAGGAAAGCCGAGGTGCCATGCACACAACCTGGGGACTCCCCGTGCGAGCAGCGATGGGGAGCGTGAACTGACAGAGGTTACACCGTGCTACTCTACGGACACCACAACGTGAATGGCATGCAGAAGAGCAGAGAAGGAAAAGAAAAAGAACCCCTAACTCGGTTTTTAATTTTCCTACACTAAAATTCAAAGTTTATTTCAATGGTGGCTAAGAAGAGTTAAAAGGAATGCAAGTTTTTAAATCTGCCTTCATGCAACATTGAATATCCAATAGGGGGATGTATTCCTTATTCCTACTTTCTTTCCCTAGATTACTCCACCCAAGAAACATTCGTCTATTAACAGATTGCATCAAAAAGCAAAAATGTTCATGATCCTCTTTTCATTGCACTCTGGTACCTTGTTTTTTGATTCCTCAAAGCAGTAAAAAATACCAAAAAAAACAAAAAACCCGCAGGGGAAAACCAAAATCTTTGTGTGGTAGGTGGTCTGTGTGCATCTCTCTCTCTGCTCCCCCTTACATATATATATATATATATATAAATAAAAAATTAAAGACAGGCACATATCACCATCCATCTTTTAGCATTTTCCCACCTTCAACTTTTTGGGTCTTCCAGTCTTTTAAAACAAAAATCGTAGTCACACAATTTGTTTGATAATGTAACCCCTGTTCCCTGGAGCATTTAATAAAAAGGATTAAATTTATAGATAGAATTCATCAGTTTTGTATCAGCCTGTGTTTAAATTCCTGGCAAATTCTTCTTGTAAACAGTCATACAGTCTAACATGAAATACTGTTTACAAGCTGTGGGGGATGGATTAAAGAAAAAAAATATTCTGTGTATCCATAAAATAGAAATATTTCTTCTATTTGCAATACATATCAATGTGTCAGTTTTTGTTTAATTAAGTCACAGATGCTGTGCACTTGCATGAGTATGGTGGATCTAGAAGTATAGTCACACAAATGAGATGTACCCAAAATAACATTTCTAGGACACAGACAATTACTTGTAAGCATTTTCGCTGAAGCAAAAGAAGAAAAAGAATATTAGCAGTGGTATCCCTGCATAATTCTCATCTATTATTCAGCTATCCTAAAGGACAGGCAAGGATTAACAGGCATCCATCAACAAATAATTCAGGATGGAAACACGGTTCCCCAAATGTCATATTTATACATGTTAGTGAAATATGTGCCAGCTTCACATTAACGTAATAGACCAAAAGTGATGTAAAAAAGTAACATCACAATTGCTACTCATCATCACTATCACACTGCTACTAGTCCCACTGGTTAGAGAGCTTTTCATTGCATAGATGTTATCAGGGACAAAGCCTTCCTCTTTTCCTAAATGAAAAGAGAGGTACAGAAGTGCAGACGTTTTCAGAACAGGTTGCTTTTGAAATGAAGCTGCTTATACAGCATTACTGATTTGAATAATCATTACACAGTGAACATACAAAGCAAAAGTTCTTGTGTGAAGTGTCAAATAACTGCAAGCAATTATTTCCATATAGAATGAAAATACATGTTTTGCTGTCATCCTAGACACATCAAATACAGCAATTTTCCAGTATTGAACAGTAGTGAAACACTGGGTTTCTTTTTCAGTGGCCATTCAGAACTTCGTGATTAGTTTGATGTTTAAGTAAAACATTGCTGGCATTCATATATATGTGTATCTATGCACATATGCAGAGAGATCCTAGTTTACAACTCAACATTCTCCTTTCAGTATTGGCTTTAAAAATTATTTCCTTCAAGGGGAAAAAAAAAAAAATGAAGAAAAAGAAAGAATGCCCAAGCCACCAAGCTAGCCCACAGCAGATACAGTGAAAAGCAGGTTTCAGGGCAGCCACCTTATGGGTTTCCTCTGGTTTTGCTCCAGCAGTCCATGGCATTGTAATCCATTGTTTTTCCTTCCCAGGCAGTGTTTTCACTTGGAAAATGTGGTCTCCTTTTTTCTATTTGGTTTTCATTTTATAAAGCCAGTGTAAATCAACAAGCAATGAGACAGACATACACTATACATAAACATAAAATCAAATCATCTGGAAGTGACAGAACATACTAGATGAGCAAAAAAAAAAAAACAACCAAACCACCAGATATAAAGTAACTTGCAGGGGCCTCAACTTCAAGAAAAAGAAATCATCACAGAAAATACACACAACCATATAATAAAAGTTAATTTAAACACTTTTATATAAATGCCTGTTTCAACCTATGACCAACATTTGTACCTGTGCATATACAACTATAGGTAGAAACATTAAGGTACTACTCAGCAATTTGAGGAATTTCTTGTCAGTAACCACAAATTAACGAACTAAAGAAGTGATGCATAGTTAGTTTTTGTTGTTCTCTGTATGCACATACTCACAGTTCAGATAGCTTATAGATCTTACTGAAATAATGTCATATTATCAAAAATTTTGTAGCATCAGGCCTGCTTAATTGAAAGCTCACCTTTCTGTGGACTAAAAGAAAGCTGAAGAATTTAAGGGGATAGGACAACAATACATTTAAGGAAGGAAAGATGGGAATCATGGTGATAGACAAGGACAACAGCACAACAAACTGATTTCTTTGAAAGACTGATGTACTCATCTACTGTATGAAAGAAACAGTTAATAACCCAACAGAACTAAAAGTTTCACAACAGCGTAAGAATTTTGGCTAGGTTTCTTGCTACAGGCATTGAGAGCGATATTTGTAGAAAACAGTATTCCATACTGCTGTTTCAAGGTTCAGTCAGAAAGGAGAGGTAGAGAGAAGTAGATAAATTCATTTTACAGACTTTTAAAGACTAAGATAGGTAAATATTAACAACTACATTAAATGTGTCCTGAAGTCAACACTGTAAATTAACTGATCACATCAAGTCCTTCTGAAACAAAACACTACTGTGTGTGCATTTATTGCCAAGATGTCTATGAAGAGATAAAGATACAGAAAAGGAAGGAAAAGTTCTACTGTCACTGAAAAATTATTTCTATCAATCTGTGTAAATCAGCATGAATTTTAAAATATCCTTAACATACAGGAAAATGCTGCCATCACTACTGTTTTCTTCTAATTCAGTTGTTCATGTAGAAGAATAAAATTCCACCCACTCTTTAAAGTCAGGTCCAACAGTAATGGTAAAAAAGTTAATGTATACTTAGTATAAACAAATATTACATCAGACAAAGTGTTAACCTGAAGGACAAACTGCATTTGCTGTATGACACAGAGGGTTGTATGGGAAGGCATGCAGACAGGTGTGTGCAGTGACATACCCCTTGTGTCTGTAGGGACAGAGGTGTGATACGCCGCTTTTCCCACTCATTTGGGCGTGGTTCAGGTGTGGATTCCATGAAATTGCGCTTGAGCTCACTAATGCTAGCCTGGTGTTTCAGTAAGTCGTCCTGGGTCTTATCCAGGTCCTAGCAACCCGCAACATAAAACAAAGTAGGACAAAACACGACAACAAAAGCAAACTTAACTGGAAAAAAAAAAGAAATAGAAGCAGCCAAACCAAGAAAAGTGCCTTGTGTCTGAAATGGTGATCTCCTTTGTAGTGCCTCAAAATAAAAATGTTTAAGACTATAAGGGACCAAGTTTTACTGGTTTTGTTTTTGTAGTGAAGGTCTTACTCATGCACTGTTTCTTCCATATTTTAAAGCAAAGGAAAATAATGCTGTACATGGTTTTAGCAAAGATCTACTTTCATCCAAAACATGACACTACTAATTATTGAAACAATATTTCCAGGAGCTGTTTGTTTTCACCTAAAATTTGTAAGACCAGACGCAAACATTTCAGGGTACTGCACAGCTCTAAGAATCCTTTAACCCAAGGAGCACAAAAATGCATCTTTTTTGATATTACAAGCTCCATGAAAAATACTTACATCTGTGAACACAATACTACAAGGCCAAATATGCAAGCAGCTAACACCTGCTTAGCTTCAGAGAGACAACATCATCAGTGCCTCTCATGCAGGCTTAAACTTACTGGAAGAATCAGATTTAAAGACTTAAAACCTGTTACCTGCCACTTCTACTTTTAAGAACCTGACAGTAGACAGACAAGTAGGAATAGTTCTTGTGCATGCCAGTACCAAGAAAATTATCTAAATGGCACCTCCATTGACCAGTGCCAAAGGGGACACCACAGTGGGAACTGGATTTTCTCATGACCATTGAGGCCAAACTGCAGCACCTTGGATCAAATAACTACAAGGTATTCTTTTACTTTGTACCAGCTACAGGGCAGAAGTAAAGTTCAAGAGCTATGCCAAAATGTAACTGCTCTAGTAACCAGACAAAAATATATATGCTTAGCTTTCTTATGAATTCATTGTCTTCTAAATACAATGGCTGGGATTTGGTGAGAGAAGCAGATTTCACCCTGCTTTCACATTTGTCCTCCTCCTAGCATTCCAGGTCTCAAGAAAAGCCTATGTTGCTTATGCTCACTAACACAAGAATATTTTTTCAGTAGTATTCTATAGTTATATTCCAGTTTAAGTCTCAGATTCATTTTTAGTAAAGAACTGAAAGACTGAAGATTGAAATGAAATGTTATCAATGCAGACATAATTATTAAGGAAGTTTTGTCAAAAGAATGTAATCAGAAATAATTATGTAGGTAAAGAATCTGGATTTTTTACAAGGATTTTAAATGCTTTTTAGTAGAATGTTCTAAAATCTACCATTTAGGTTAAGATTTTTATTGTCAGTGATTGCAATGCAAAGACACTTCACATTAAATCATGAAAAACCCACACCCTGAACTCCTTAGTTTCTCATTTCTTTTCACTTGCATGTTCAGCCCCAGTAAGGGTTTGGTGCTGCACATCTATTTCCTAACCTTGTGGATAAACCTGCATGCATTTTGAACATTTGAACCTCTCCCCTTCTGGCAACTCTGTAGGTTTGTATTGTCACAGGACCACTTTTCATCCTGGACTAACAAATGAGACTTTAAAATATGTCCCCCTAAAGTTTGTATTTTCTGAGTGAAGTAAAATTTTATGCCAAAGGCATTCTATTATACAACTGAAACTCGTAACAATCCCGCCATTATTTTGAGACCTGTCTTGGCTTGACACAAGGCACATTTCTTGGACTTGATCAAAGCACAGTTATGCAATGCACACTTTCAGTGCTTCAGTAAGTTATACACAAGCAAAGTTTCAATAGTTATCAAAAAAGCTGCAAAAAGCCATAAAACATTAGTTGGGTTACTGCAATCCACGCATCTTCTTATTACTGAACAAAAAAAATGATTTTTTTAAAAACTGTTTTTGTGACAAAGGGAATTATTTATAGCCCCATCTGGATGAATGAAATAAAGACAGCAGTAGGATTTTTTAAAATACCTTCAGTTACTAGCTAAAGTTATTAACCACAAGTTAAATGATACTAATAATAAGTACAGTGACGGAAAAAATAATTGAGATCAGCAATCTATACCAAAGCTCTTATAATAAAAAAAAATCTCTACTTCAGTGACAATGCACTACACATGAACATACTGTTCAAAGCTCTTTGCTGTTGCTCATCTGCAATGAAAACCAACCTTCAAGAAGCAAGATTTACTTCATTTGAAAAGGGAAAAAACCCAGCAAATATTTCCAAAGATATCCAAACATTCCCTTTGAATATCTAATCCTTGCATCATTTTTCAATGCTCCTAAAACCAGAACCAGAATCAACTTTCTATACTTCTACTGCTTGCCCCTTACTAACTCTATTTATTCAGCTAATGTATTTGAGGAAGGTTGATTAAACTGGCAAAAGCTGGAAACTCTACTCATCTGAATATGCAAACATTGAGGTACAATGTACAAAAACCCATTTAGAATTATGAATTGCACCCATGTGTCTGATGTATCTAAATAGGGCTATTATTCCCAGTTGCCACCTTGAAAACATTTGTTAGCAAAAATACACAAATTTACATTCAGTGTTCTAGCTGAGGGTTGGTTGTGGGTATTCTGCATTTGTTTGGGTTTTGTTTAAACTCAGAAACTAGAATGGCAACATGCAACATTTCCAAGCCAATTTTCCCCATGCACTTCATGCAGTGTGACCGTAACAGCCTGCAGGTGACCTCCCATCCCATGCAGCCTGGCAGCCCGTGAGAATGGAGAGTATTTTTTGTATTACATACAAACCTCCAACATTAAATTGCTATGTCTGACATAAATATTTTCCCCGTCTACTCTCAAGGAACTGATCTGTGAAATTGAGCCACATAAACAAAAAGAAAACAAAAAGAAAACAAAACATAAAGAACATAAAATGGACCAGCAAATAAAAAAGGACCCTTACAATCAGACAGTTAAATAAAGGAAATAAAATGGTGAGGTGAAAAGGCACTACTCAGACAAAACCCACAGCAAATGTAGGGTGCTAACAAGGCAGGCAGCCACAGCCAGGTTCAATTGTACAAGAGCAACCAAGCACCTTCTGCTGTGCTTCCTCCTCTTCGTATTCCACCTGTGTGAGCGCGTGACAAATTATCAAGAAAAGGAAGTGTTAACACTGGCTTACAGACTAACACAGAGGCTTCATCTCTTTGTAAATGCTGCAAAGCGTGCTGGATTTTACAGACCTTTACTTTTTCGGCCCCAGATGTTGAAATTAAGCGACTTGGGTCTTCTTGCACCTACATTGTTGTAGAATGGCTGAAGTAATTTTTGGCATAAGTGGCATGAAAAATGGAAGTTTCACACTGTGTCCTTTCTTGCTGCACTTTTTATTGTTTCCCAGGTGAAAATTTAAGAATGAGTAACAAACAAAAATGATATGCATAATTTCTATGATAAGTGACTTAAATTCTCTAACAAACTGATGGGAAAATGGAATCTAATCCAGGAGTTCTTTTGGGAAAAGAGTTAAGGGTTCAAGTCAAACACTTAAACACTGTATTTATGAACTGTCTTAAATTTTAGGAATGTTGTTGTCTTGGGATGAATTATTTGCACACACACACACCCCTTGTTAAGTGAATATATTTATTCTTAAACTGCAATTCATTCTGTGAGCAATTTTCTGTAGCTAACCTTCATATCTTATCTCCAAGTATTCTGAATGCCTTAAGGAACAGCATTCTTTAAAAGGTGAACCACTTCCCAGTTATCTTTCCACAAGTACAAATATCAACTGGTAATCTTGGGAAAAGATGCATTTACAAGTCAACACTGTGCAAATCTATACATTTGAAGATGGATTTACTGCTCATACTGTTGCATTTTGGATTCTGTGTGAATGATATGGTACATATAACATTTTTATTAATTTCTGACTTATCTGGGGTTCTGTTTTCTGTAACTACACTAAAAATTATTGATTGGATTAGGCTATGGAAAATGGAGAAAATCCTAAAGTCGCATTTTTCATTATTTTATACTTAGACTGATATTATAATGGCATTGTGTCATATTTAGCAAGTCTTTAATATGTACATTTATTTAGCAAACTTTGTTAAATTCAACATTAAACAGATCTGCCTCTATTTTGATTCTATAATAATTGGTTTAGTATTTTCTTTGAGGATCAAAATAGAAGACCTTTTTCTAGTGGCATTGCTGTAACAGGTGCAGCAGACATAAGGAAAGGAGGCAGTTTGTCAGCCACTCCAGATGATCAGAGCAACATACTGGTGTGACTGAGGCTTCTGTACACTTTATAGCAGTGTATTCCAAAGAATGCTCAGATTTCAGTGGCATAGTCTAACATAACCTGCAATCCCAGCTAATGAACGAAATCAGTCTCAACTGCTGCTAGAGATTAATCAAAGCATGTAACAAAAGAAAAGTGCCTTGGACAGACTCAGCTTTGCACACACCCTTGTAGAGCTGAAACATCTGAGTCAAAACACTGATTTTAAAGTATTCACAGTTTTCTGAATTCAGCTTTTAGGAATTTCATTTTTCAGATCTAAACAGAACTTCAGAGATGTGCATTCCAGTCAATGCATGCAGGAGACAGGCATTTTAAAACCAATTGACAGTGCAAACAGAACTTGCAAATAGTACCAAATTACATCTCTGTTGTTACACCGAGCACTTTCAGTATTCAGTTTTATGTGCTCATTAACATTTTGAACTACAATGCAAGTCCAGCTGCAGCTCAGTATCTGTGAAATTCAATGAGATTATGCATGCTGTAGGAAATTAGGCAGAAAAACCATGAGCTATCTATTGAGTAAAAATCCTACAATGGCAATTTTTCACAAAAGAGAAATGCTAAAAAGATACAGATATACACAAGTGCATTTGTGTATTTATATATGTATGTACAGGCATGTACACAGACACACCTCTAAACTAGGAAGTGTGCAAAACTGAGCAAGCCTCTTGAGAAAAAGCATAAATGCAATGTGCAAGTGTCAACATTTAAGCAGCAAAATTACACACCTCCTCTTCCTCTGCTTTGTCATTCAGGTCATTGCCATTAGAGCTACTAAAGGAAGTCACCTTAGGCTCCAGGTAGCAGAGGGACAGAGCGAGAGGAAGGGAAAATGTGAGTGAAAAAGGAATAGACTGGAAAGCAGACAGAAGCAGGACAAAGACAAGGAGAAAAGAAGGTATGAAGGAAGGAGAGGTAATAGGAATATAGTGCTGAAGGCCAGGTGGGAGGAAAGAAATGCAAACATCAGGAAGGCTAGGAAAAGTAATATAGCCATCCTCATCAAGCAGCGAACGGACACTAAAAGAAAGGCATCTGAAGAAGCTGAATGAGACGCACAGCTCAGTGCTTTTGTAGTCATTGGCATGGATTCTTCCCTCAACAGCTGGGGAGCCTCGACTAGCTAGGGGTCTCACAGATTCAAAGGTATTAATTGGTGAAGCTGTTCTGGTTTTATAATGATCTGATGTTTGTTCCATGGAATTGCACTCTGAAATGTCTGGAATGGTAAGGAGGGGCTCTTCAAAGGGATCCTCCTCTGAAATATCTGAAAGCATGTCGATCTCAGGGACAGGTGACAAGTTTGTGAGATGGGATGACACAGAATGGATGGGCAGTGGTGATGGGTGTACGTGAGTGAGCTGAAGAAAAAAATTCTGTGCACAGTGGAAAATGAAAGCACAACAAAAATGCAAGTTTGAAGGCACATGAAGAGGGGAAAAAAGAGAAATTATTAGTTAGTGAAAACTTTTACACAGAAGAAGGGATAGCTTTACTAATGCAATAGAAATAAAAATAAAAATCCCGCTGTGTTTTACAAGCATCCAACTTGTTTACTTCTGTGGATTATGAAAGGAACCCATTACAAATGTTTTGTTCTGAGGCTGTAAAGAACTGTGCACTTTTGAACTGTAATAGTCACTTAAAACAGATGGAAGCAGACAGACATTCAGAGCTTTGGCAGAAAGGTCAGAGGACAGTGTAGTACATGAAAGACAAGCTGGCACTTGGGTTTATAACAGTTTTCTCTAAGATTTAAAGAGAACCAGAAAGGAAAAGAAGCATCTGCACCAGGGGAAAGAGGAAAAGCTGTTCAGAGAATAAGCATGTGTAACAAAACTGTACTGAACAGCTTCCTGGAACAACGTCCTGAAATACTGCCTTCCCCTCCACTGCTGTTCTGGTTAAAATACTGAAAGATACACCATTCTGAACACAAGGGGGAATCACCAATTTTAACAAGCCCAAAGGCAAAACATAGTAATTCATTTTATCATTTTTCTCCCATAAAGAAACTGCATTTGCCTTTTTTCTCATCTATTTCAAAATTATTTCAACTTGCCAGCAAACAAAAAAAAAATGCGCTATGGTGTTTGTTCTCTTCCTACACTTGAATGCAGTGGGAACATATGAACTGCACAGACAAACTCAGCAGTTTCACCAAGAATAAAATGGGTAGCTAACTTTCAAAAATGTTTGAGGACAAAATTACTCTTTAAATATTAAACTAAGTTCTGGAGAGTTGCTGAAAAAGAAATGATCTCCAAGAGAGAAAGAGCAGCAGATTTTACCTGGCCCTTTGGGAGGAAACTTTTACTTTAAATCATACAAAATATAAATTAAATTTTTTGACCTATTCCCCCAGTAGCTCAAACAAACAAGACAAGCAAACATTTGCAACAGGAACAGATCACAGTACTCAACTTTTCACAGAAATCTATACCTCAGCATAAGTTTTTAAAGGATTAAATAATTCAGCAATGGCTACTAAAACAAAATTGTTACCTATGGTAATTAAATTCAATCATAATATACCAAACTTTGTAGAGTGTACACAACCATGGTATATTAACATTTTTATTCAAGTCTAAACAAACTAAGAGAGTGAATAAAACATGATTTACCCTTTGAAACATTTTTTTGAGAACTCATGCAAGCTTATTGAACATTTAAATTAGATTTACAGCAATAAAAGATACTCTAGGTCAGTGCCATTTAGAAGTTTGTATTCTCTTTTGCTTACATACACTTACATTAAGTTAAACACACAGAAAGCACTTGACAATTTTCCTTTAATATTTTAATATAGTGTTCTGTATGATACTCAGAACTGATAGACACTAAATAACCTTACATGGATGCACACATTCACATGAATAAATAATTTTGGTGTGAAAGTCAGACATACCTTTCCATCCTGAGTTAATTCTAATTGTGGAGTTTTGAGTGGACTTTCATCTTCTTCTCTGCCACCATCTTTTAACTTGGCCTGACCAGCAGCTTCAAGATCAATGATTTTATCTCCAGCAGCCTGCCCTCCAGTAGCAGAGAAGTCTCTTAGAAGACTTTGGTCTGAAATACCCATGGGAGCTATTATAGAACAAAATAATTTTGGCTAATTTGGATAAGCTGAAACATTTTGGTTTTAAATCTTCTTAGGAAAAGCACTTTATGATTATATCATCAATGATCAATACAGGCTAGTATTGATACATTGTGAGTGATACAGTATTTTTCAGCTTCTTGGCTTGCACTGATATGAACAGCAGTGCAGCCTGTCATAAAACTTGCACTTATTATGTATGGAAAAGACCCTCACTGTATCAGACAAGTATTTATCAACTTCTTGATTAGTCTTGGAAGGTAAATTGAAGGTATTGTTCTTTTGGGTGTATGAATCACCATTAAAAAAGAGAGAGAAATATGAAAAGAGTATTTTGTGGAAATTCACTATTTGAGAGGACTGCTTTAATGCAATCTAGAAATAACTATGCATATAATTGTCACAGTATTTTTCATTGGAACCTTAGCGAAACTGCACCAACAGCTCAGTGAAAGTAAGAACTTTCCTCCCTATATGCTTGCAGAATTGGAAGGGGGAAGTACTAAGCATGTATACTTGAATGTAGTCAAAGCACAAGAGAGTGAAAGGCCTTAAATTATCTTCCTCTTATTTGACTCAGCATAGCATGGATGGCTCTCTTTTTAAATCCTGATGACTGTCTTAATCAAAATAGTAGTAATCAAAAAGAGAATTCATTAAATGAAGGAGTTTTAATAAATAAAACTTGGATAAAAACTTAATTCATTTAGTAATGTTCTGTAATATCTCCATATGCCTTGGCTTTACAAAGCCTGGGTGCAGAAAGTTGAGAGGGAGAGGTGTTTCTTGGAGTACATTTGAGGAATACCCTCTTTTCAAAAGTCTAAGCTTCACACCAGAGACTCCCTTAAGATGCTAAGCCAAGCCCAGCTAATGGGAAATGTGGCATTTGGGATGTAAGGCTTTTGGGGAGCCTCTATAAGTTCTGCAACCTAATCTTCTGATCCCTTCATGGATGGCAAATAGAGCATTTCTTGGGTATACATTACTCAGGCTCCACAAGTAAGTTTTGCTAAGTCAGACTAACTTAGGTTGGAAGAGGTCAGCTAGTCCAAACCCCTGCTCAGAGAAGGTCAAACTCGTTCAGCCTTTTCTGTTTAGAGATGCTCAGGCCAACCCAGATCTCAAAAGATGCCACAGACCAAACAGTTTTATAAAGAGCTTGTAGTGTGTGCCTAGGCCTTCAAGAAGGCATGAGTAGTGTATACATACCCAATATAGTGAGCTCCATATATCCACAGCAGTGCCATACCATTCAGGCAGTGACTGAACTTAAAGTTTAGGTCACCCTAATACTGACAACTACCTAAAGTAGCTTTAGAAATTGAAATTCATAAATCTGTCAAGTGACTTTCCATAGCGTTAACATTTCCAAACGTTGGTCAGGTCAGAGTGACAACACAATGCAATCACAACACTGAAAAAATGACTCAAATTCCATACCTCCATCAAGGCTCCTGGAAACACGTTTGCTGGAAGTGCGTTCGAAGTACGGAGCTGGTCTGTCTATGAGGTTGCTGGCCTGCCGGGTCTGCGCCTGCGTACGGCCGCTGTAGCGGAACTTGGAACCCAAGGTCAGAAACTTTGCTTTTGGAGGCTGTTCTGGTGATAGAAGTCTGAAAGGGAAATATGAGGAAAGTCAGTTTAAAAGGCTTTATTTTAAGTATTTAATGAGGTAATTTGAAGCTACTTATTGTACTTCAGCTTCCATTCACAGTGTATAATTTGTGCTCTCCAAGAAAGGATTCTACTGTAAGCTCTTCAAAGACCTTTCAAACAATGCATGTTATTTATTGTTTGCAGTTGGAGTGACGCTGATAACCATCACATTTTTCCACAGTATGACTAAGACTCTGGGACTCCTATCTTTTGGTGTTGTCTTGGTTAAATTTCAATTTTTTGTAGACAGCTGAAGCCATTATAGGTCATGTAGAATACCTCTCAGATCTCTCCTTAGAATGCTATTTATAGTAAAAACTATACATTCCACTTCTACTGCCTTTCCTATATTCTGAGGTACCAATACAGCAGCTCTTCCACAAAGTTAGGGAATGGTATCTCAAAGCTCTATAAAAGGGAGTATCAAGTGAAAAAAGATTGAGAAGACTGGAGAGTTGTTACCGAACAGCAACAAGTTTACATTCAGACTCTAGTTTCTTTACAGTGTCATTGGTAAAATTACATAGGTGATGTTTGCTGGATATAAGGAGTGGGGCGAAGAAGCATATTGTGAAAGGGTGAGAAAGAGGGTTACATGTACTGTTAATGCTGGGTATGTGTGTTTGTACAGTAAGTGCTGGAGCCCTTATCAGAAAGCCCAGAATGGGCTACCCAGGGAGCTAGTGCAGTCACTGTCCCTGGAGGTGTTTAAAAAAAAGACTGGATGTGGCACTTAGTGCCATGGTTTAGCTGATAAGATGATGTTAGGTCATAGGTTGGACTTGATGATCTCCAAAGTCTTTTCCAACCTGGCTGATTCTGTACCACCATCACATGAGTTTGAAGACAGGTCCTTTCTACATCCTTGAATTTCCTTCAGTATGAGGACTTCAAGTTTATAACCATCTAACCCTATTGCTTGTACTTTGTTTTTGAAATCTGACCATCAGCTGCAACACTGAGGGTCTAGTGCCATCCTTGCTGAGAAGACAAACAGTCATCACTGCGAGAACTCTTTCCAGTCCCCACTTCTCTGGAAAGGCCTTTGAAGTTTTTTTCCTGGATCAATGTAATGCTGTAAATACATGCTCACCCATCATGGCCTACTCTCTGTATAAAACTATTGCAGATTATTGCAGACAAAGCTTCTTGATTTAAGAATTTGCAAAGAATGAGCAGCTTACTGAACATCAACTTCTTTCAAACAGAACCAGCAATTCACATGCCATTTGTACTGAGAGTGGCACAGATGGGCAAGCAAGAGGTCAAACTTGCTGACTTTGTTCTCCTCTTCTGAGCACCTGCACAGAAGTATCTGTGTCAGTGGAATCTGATCCAATATATGTTAAGGCAGTATCTGGTACTGGGTTCTGAAGACTACAACAATCATTCTAAATCTGTTTCAGCAAAACTGAAGAATTTTCAGATACCTAGCAAACAGAATAATGAGATGACCATGCCTGATAACAGGGCCCCACCAAAGACAGCCCCTTTTCTCAGCTGGACAAAAGAGAGAGATAAATGTAACAAGCAGCTTATGGGTGAGATAAGGACAGGGAGACACCAATTGCCCTCATGAGCAAAACAGACTAGACTTGGGAATAAATTAATTCCTTATCAACCAAATCAGAGTAGGAAATGAGAAGTAAATCTAAATCTTAAAAACACCTTTCCCCCTTTTCCCTAAGAGGGGATGTTTACTGGGCACTAGCCAGAAGCATACAGCTCCCCATGTCTAAGATGCATATGCATGCACCTAAATCTTAATTTGTTCCAACATTTATAAAGAAAACAATTCAAGTCTAGTTCTTCTCCCCATTATTTCCAAGAGGGAGAGCATTATGTACTAAGAGGAAGAAGGCTAAAAGGGTTTTTCCAAGGTTCCTTCAGTTCTTGATTTTCCATTCTTGGCAAGGTTGTAGCACTAACAGCCGTTTTTATCTTGCACCCTGCTGAGATAAACTTTTAATCTCTTAATGTGGAAAAAACAAGAGAACTAATTACGTCCTGATTAAGGGCATTTGAAGGGATTTTTGTATTACAGGTTTAATTACATAAATAACTGAAAACTGTGCTTTTACCACTTTAAGACATTCTGAGGAAAAAAATTATGAAAATGTCAAATAAAATTTCATAAAGCAGAAATAAAAGCACATTTCTGCAGACACTGGTTAAGATCCAGAGCTGCCAGCTAAGCTTACTTCAAAATTTTTATGTAGATATATGGTTTGACTGCATTTTTTTATGGAGATTGCTGCTCTTTGAAAATGCTACTGGAATCCTCTAAGTTTGAGCTGATAACAAGTGAATACAATGCCCTTTGGTAGTAATTTTCAATACGGTTCATTACAATTTTTAAAAATAACTTCATATACTAGTGAATTTTCTATACATTATAAGAAAACAGATCTTAATGTGACTATTTGAGATAAACTGAAACATTACATAAGACAACACAAGGAATCTTACCATGTTATATAGGGCATGCTAAGAGATTTGGGAGCTATAAATATGCATCTAAACTGTATACAATTTACTGCAGCATCATACACAAGCTTTACACATGCTCTGGATGACCTAAAGTCTCTTGGACTGTAGCAATTGCTTTCTGCTTTTTATCTTTGAAGGGAGATAGAGCTGGCTTTATTTTACTGTTTTTAAATCGGGATGAGAGCTTCTGAGGATTTTCTCCCTGATGACATCAGTGGAGTATATAGATTTACAGAACGGTTCAAGTATTTGTTACATAATTCTTGTTATAATGTCATTCCTGGTTAGGAAAAGCCACTTCTGATTGGAAAAAAATCCAATTATTTTTATTATGTCAGTATTTCTTTAGTAAGGTTATTTCATAGCTATTAATGCTTCTGAAAGCTTTCAGACTTGCAAATGGTAGTTGTCAGCTTAGGATTTTTGACTTTCAGAAGATTTGCTTTTTCCTTATTCAGATCTATTTTATTACTATAAAACTAGAAAATACATCTTACCAACAAAACAAATCACTGCGTGAGTTATTTGAAAAGTATTAATAAGCTTTTCACTGTGGACAGAACTGCATGCTATTTGTGGTAATAGACATCACCAGCCATAGCAGACTTCAAATTTTCAATAAGGATTGAATGCTGGACTGTGTTAATAAATTAATTCTATCAACATGAAAAAAAAAATCTCTGATCAAGATTTAAAAAATAAGTGCTTCTGAATTAAGCATTTGGACTGATTTATGCTGAGATTTGGCAATTTCAGCATAAATTCTACCTTTGCATTCAAGAACATGCTACAATCAATGAAAATCTGAATACTGAAAACCATCCAATGAGATAGTTCCAGTAATCATCTGCTTAGGCTTCCTGGTCCCCAAGTTCTCTGAAGTTCTGTCTAGCAATTAGTCAGCAACAGGATTGCATCTACTTTAAAACACAACCATTTTTTTTTAAAAAACAAACAGGCTGCTGAAGGAGAAAGCTCACCATTACACACCCTAGGTACTGTGCTTTGAAGAAAAAACTCAGATTCAATGCCTATCCAGTTCATAGGAGATTCAGCCTAAATCTGTGACTCCTAGGCTCCAGGGGACATATGTACACACTCATGAAATGTGTGTTATAAAAATCAAACAACATCAAAATCCTTTTCAGTGAAGGAAGTAGACGAGGAACAACTCTTGGCCTCTTGTTAAGGTGCTCATTTACAAATAGATCATAGTTTCAATGACCAATTCAGAATTCTGTGCTCCTCAGTTGCTGGAGAAAAAATGCATAGGATGTTATGGATTATTACATAAACAAGTAGTCTGTTTAAAGTGATTTTGTTTTTTGAAGAATGACTGTGAACTCAACCTAGTTCATAAATAAGGAAAAGTTCAGCTAGAAGCATTTACACTCAGCAGAATGTTGAAATTAATTGAATGAAGATTACTGTCAAGCCCTAGGAGCTTCTGTGATGATGTATAAGGGCTTTTTAGATGGTCATTCTGAAAAGTCAGTCTCTCGGGAAATTTTCACACAAATCACAGAATGTATCAGATTGGAAGGGACCACTGTGGGTCATCTGGTCCAACCTCCCTGCTCAAGCAGGGTGATTCCAGAGCACATGGCACAGGACTGAGGCCAGACAGTTCTTGCATACCTCCAGTGCTCCATGACTACTTGTTTAGTTCCATCCTCTTAGCACTCTGACAGTTTTGATAAAGCAGTTAATTGTACTTGAGACTTCAGGAATTGGTAATTTGGGGTCAATTATTGTCAGGGTATCTTCTATCTAAAAGGTGATACTGCAAGGGGCAAAGAAGGGGGAAATCTTTACTTTTCTCCACCCTTTAAAAAAAAGATGTAAGTGTACCTTGCAAAGTGGGGGAAGGAGAGAATTATCACTTACCTGAAGAAAGTATGGTGCTCCACACAAACCTTCCATAACCTTTTAGCAGCCCGATGGTTTGGCAGTTTGAACCCAATAGTGCTCTCAAACTGTTCCACCTGGAAAGAATCCACAAATAAATGAATCCGTTTCCTTAAGCTGGCTATTAATTAAGAGGTAGAGTTCAGATCGTTCCATTACTGTATCAAGCTGTAATACTCCTGCCATAAGACTTCATAAGATTTTTTAAATTTTTTTTTTAAAAATATCAGAATTTCCAGCCTTTTAAAAGAATTATACTTAAATAAAATAGATCTTCTTGGTTTGCCTTTGCTAATCAAGACAGGTGTTTAATACAATCATTAGAATCTGAAGAGGAAAAAACACTCATAAGTTCTGTTTGAATATATCATAAGATTATAAGGACAGCTGTGGAAAAAATGAGGATATTTTCTTGTTGCTGGACAGAAATGAACTCACAAAAGAATCAAGACTGAAAGGTGCTACTTACTTCTGCTGGCCTGACTTTGATGTAGAAATTACTTCGCTTGTAGGAAATCTTCAGAATTTTTGGCCAAGCAAAGCGGTTGATCCGGAGTCTGTCTTTGTAAATCAGCAGGCCATTAGCACACACACCCAGCATGATATCCACACCTTCAGAATCCTACCAGGTATGAGACAATTTCATAAAAATCACTTCAATAACACTCCAAACAAGTAATTATTGCTGACATACCTTGAGGGAATATTGTAACTGGGACATGTTTCATATTCAAACCTGACTCTGACAATGAGATTCTAAAACTAGAAATAGCCAAGTACATTAATTTTATAGGAAAGACTTTGGACTCTAAGTAATGGTTTTGGCATTCATATGCTACAGTTCTGGGAAATTCTTCAATATTCTGGTAATAGGGACTAAGTTAACAACTGAAAAGCAGGAAAGGTATAGCCAGTGTGTGCGCTAGCAATAATTTCAATAAATATTAAAAGAAGAAAAATGAAAACCAGGCCTGTCCCACTTAAAGCAGTCAGTGGAAGTCTGAACAAGCTGGTGATCAAGATGATCTTTTACAGTAACGTATTATTCCAGCAAAGATAGAGGAGGTAATGAACAGGTTTCTGAGCATTCTCTTTCACTGACAGCATTTAATGCAAGTTTTACAGGCCACAAAACAAATCACTTACTGATACACTACACCATACAGCAGAATCTCATGTCCTCTCCAACAACTGACCAACTACGTCAAATGCCAACACAGTCATCATAGAGTTGCTTCACTGGCAGAACTAACAAAAAATTTAACCATGTTTCTCCAGTACTTAAAATTCTTGGTTTTCTTTTTTAAATGCAAGACTGATACGCTTACAATACCTTAAATTTCCTAATGATTTGAGATTCTGGATTTATGAGAGGGAGTGAGAGGAGGTTATTCGTTTGTCTTCTGAGGTTTTAACAAAAAAAAAAATTCCCACTTGAAATAAAAATGTGATTTGACCTACCCCTGGAAGTGGAAAAAGCACCAAAATCCTCCCCCATGACCTTCCACCATACTTTTTTTAACTCTCAAGATACTATGAAAATAATTACATTTTCTTTTACACAGGCTTTACTATATTGGCCCTACATCTCCCTGGCATAGAAAATATGACATTCTAAATGTCTTTATTTGCTCTTAGGAGTAAAATGTTATTTCCAAGCTGCACATATCTATGCACTAAATAAACTTATATATAAATTCTACTGATGTTAGAGTTGTAAATTGAGTAATTATTATAACCAAAAGATAAAGGCCTACAGCCAATAATTAAGCATATGACTTTAAAAAAATAATCTATATGTACAGTATTTTCTTTAATATTTAGCATGTTTATCCTAAAACAAAACCAAACAAACCCAATCCCCAATACCTTGGCATGATGTAAATCCACTCCATACATGGAAAGTCTCTTAGCATTTTCTAGGAACTGGGAATCCGCCTGTGCTGGAGTCAAGCCCCTAAAACCATTGAACAAGCTGTGAGTTTACTGGCAAAAAACCGAATGTCAAAAGTGAGTGGAATCCTGGAATTCAGACTGATAGAAAAACCTCAGTTTATAAGGCATCAAGAGCATTTTTGCTCTACAGGAAAAGTGTTCTTTCATAGCATATTATTTTACTTGAGTACAGATTTCCACCTTCACTCATTCAAACAGATGTATACTGCTCAAACAAATTCATATGAAAATACTTTCCAAAAGTTCTCTACCAAGACCTTAGTGCAACTACTATTTTCAAACTCAACTTTCTAAATACACCAAAGAGTTTTTAGTTACATAAGAAACTATTTCCAAAGTAACAATAAGTTTACCTCAGCAGATTTACACATACTCTTAGGAGAACTGACATAAATGTGACAAAGCATGATGACTTCTTTTAAACCCACTGTACCTGACATACCTGTGTGTTTTGTGTAGCTCAGCCACTTTCTCTTCCATTTCTTGAGTCTGATTGGGTGCAAACTGGAATTCACTGATATAATCACTGCTGTGCTCCCCTGGGTCATGATCACCCAGCTCAGCCTGCAGGGTATATGAACCAAGGAGGGCGTGAGTCACAAAAGAACATGGCAGTCGGCCAGATACAATATCCTGGCGAAGCTGTAGGCACAAGAAATACCTGCAAGACAAAGGAGAAAAAAACAACCCAAGAGAAAGAAGAACAAAGAAAGGGTTACCTATGGCAGATAATGAGAAATATGGCAGAATTCATCAAGATGCATGTAAGGTAAGTGTGTTTTAAAGTAGATTAATGCATTAATAATGACCTTATATTATTTGAGTAGTATTACCACACAGAAAATTTCACTTGATTTTTAAGGGTCAATATTACTTTCATAAAAAATGTGAAAAGCAGGAAAAATTCTGATTTCCAATATAAATTAATAAAAAGCTAACTAGTTTTAAACAGAAGTTGACTTAGGAACTGTTTAGTTCAGTTTAGCCTGTGGTTTTAAAATATAAGCTATGCATTTCTTTGGCATTTTCCTTTGGCTTTGAAACTCCAACTTTTATATCCCTTGCAATTCACAAGCTAATCGTGTCATGTAATACAGAAAAGAAATCTAGTTTAGTACTGAAACCATAATTAGCTTTCTTAAACCAAGTAGTATTACAATTCAATATTTCAGGTACTGTATACAGCATTCCACCAAATTTAACAAGTTAAACATCAGCAGACATGCCCACCTTAGCAGAGATGTTTTTTAATGTATGTTTAAAAAACTAGTGAAACTTAGATTGAAGATATAACCAAAAAATGTTTTTATGAGTTGAACACGCAATAGAAAAACCAACCAACCCACTGAAAATTTTCAAAGAAAACACACACAAATTCTTGTAAATACACTCTGTACTCAACGTCTTTTAGGATGCTACAAATATCTGTAGCAATATTTTAGCTGCACACTTGCATGGCTATCTTATTTCATGCAGAAGGGTGATCCAATGCAACATGTAGCAGTAACATATATCCTGCCTCAGCAGAGTCAGCTAACTCTGAACCAAAGTATTTAGGTTTCCTGTAGCTTGTGAGAAAAATGAATTAGTTCCCTGCATTCTATCCCCAGTTATCAGCCTTGCAATGCTACTTTTAGGTGCTTAGTATCCACCACATTCCAAGTATTTTCTATCTAAGATGTTTGGAAGATAATTATTTTCAGGTTTTATTATGTTTTACGGCTTTATTTAAAGCACATGTGTAAATCTGCATTTTCATCCACTAGTATTACTGAAGTATCTTGGATCCTTTGAGCTTTGCTCAAGATGCCTGTGCCCTCATTTGTTTCATAATAAAGCAGCAGTCTGACAATAAACCACCAGCTTCTTTCACGTACTATCACTCACATCTTACCTGCTGCACAAATCATATCCCCACCTAAAAATTCCTCTTGCTCAGGTTTTTTCTGGAAGTTTTCATTTCACCTTTTCAACCTTGTTCCAAAAAGCAGTTGATATATGTAAGAATATCTATAGTGTACAGTAGCCAGAAACTGAAGAAGAAATTCTCTGTGGCTTTTAAATTAGACTAACAGTAATTTAAAGTTTAAAATTAGGACCTGCGCATACCTAGTGATGTCTTCAGTCAACTGTGACGGATCAGGGGGATAAAACTTCACATTAAAGGTGAATATCCAAGGTAGACCTAAAGATGGGAAATATCTGATTGTTAATCTCAATTAAGTTCAAGTAAGCAAAGAAAAAACTTTATTGAAACATGTTAGAAAGTAGAATAAATCTTAATTGCTGAAATCATGAAGGAAGTTTTTTTTCTGTTTTTTACTATACATTATTAAGAAGCATGGATTATTTTCATTAGCAGGGAGAGATCCACAGATGTAATGAAAGATTAGCATGTTAAAAATTGTTTTAAAATAATGTTTTACAGTAAGTTACACAAATATCAGAAGACATTTTTAATTTGAAAAAGACCATAATATATTAACAATTCTAAGATATTATGTGTTCAAAGGCACTTGCATTGAATTTGTATTTATTTCCAACTCTTCCAAGGCTAACAGTCTCCTTCTGTTTACACTTAGTTTGAGAGACTGTACAGTAACTGTGAACATGATATCAAAATGAGCTCTGTGTTGTTGTGTATAACAAAGATAATAAATTATTCATTGAGAATGTGTGGAAGACAGAAATATTAACCATTCCTACTTTAAAATTTGTTTCTGGTAAACACCACATTAAACAATTACAATAACAGTGATATTTAAATTTTCATATGTTAGAATTGTTAATAACATATGCATTTTTTTTAAGCAAAAGCATGCCTAAAACTAGATTAATAATTTGAAAAAGCATAAAATGTTGCTTTTAGTCATAGCTCTGTTTTTGAATAAATTTTTAAGATTTGGAAGCTAAGTCACACATCAATAAATAAAATACATTTTCAGAATGTTAGTATTTTGGACAATAAATTATTTAAGAAATCTGTATTGCACAGATAAATCATGCTTTGAAAAATGTGTCTTTCTGCAGCAACAAAAAAATACCAAAATGCCACTGTCAACACAATGCTAGAAAAAAGTTCTGATGTTATTTAAGGCTACTTTCATAAAAAAACAAAACTGTTTTGAAACTCCATATATATTAAAGGTAAAGAGGTGTGTCAGAATTTCTAATGTCTTCCAACATGTAAAAAATTATTTTGGTTTTTCACACGTGGCTATTCACTGAAGCACTTCAATTTTTGTTTAAGTGTGAACCTCATTCTATACCTAGCTGCTAAGCCACTATTTCTCTTTGAGAGCTCTGGGTTTTAGTGTATCCTAACATTCCCAGTTATCAAGATTTTGTACAATTTTGTGTACAAAATAAGGCAGGACCCTTAAATGAGGTCTCATTTATCATTGCATTGCCTACTGCAACGCAGTGCAAATTAAGACAAAAATACCTTGGAAAAAAAAGTCTAACAATAATGAATACATACAGCATAACAAACACAGTTAGAGATGGAACAGATTAACCTACTTCCATCATCTCACAGGGAGTCAGCATAATTTAATGGAAGGATGCTGATATTGGGTAAACGAAAGTGATCAGTATGAGCAATAGGGCCAAAATGTCTATACAAAAAGCATTCAAGGAGAGCTGTCATGTTAACAGAGCTGTGGAGAAATGGATGAAGGATGTGTCCTTCCACACCAGCACTAAACCTTCAAGTTTTTCCTGGTCTAAAATTGCAGTTACACTAGTCACATATGAATTCCTGTTTAACTATTGCTCTTTCTGGTCAGCATTTCTACAGTTAACTTTCAGAAAGCACTGCAGACAGGAGACTTAGGTATGGTTTGAAGAAAAAAAAAAACTGAAAAAACTATAATCTCTACAAAAAAGTGCATAAATCCTCTGAGTGTGTAGGCTTTGTAAAAAAATCATATCTCTACTTACACTGATTGAATTGCTAATTTATTGAAGAAATATTGAGGTTGATTTTGTACTAAATATTTTCTAGACAGCTGGTGAGCATGTATTTTACCTGATTGCTGAAAGTACATATATCCCCTAAATAAAGAGTAGCAAGTTTATTACAATGTGCACAGCCTATATTTCTACTTCACACTAAAGCAGACTTTTTATAGCTGCACAAACAAGGCATATAATCATAGTTGTCCTCATATAATAATGCACATTATTGCTGGCTCTTCATAGAGTTGGTAGCCAAGACAAAAATATCAACCCCAGAGCTGATTTAAAATTGTATTTAGCATTCTGTCCCTGATAAGGCTCTCTGTTTTGATTTTCAGTAGTATGGGCTACAGAAATGTCAAAAATTTTTCTAGCCAGCTTGTTACATCAAAAAATGCTTCTGTGGCAACTTTAGGCCCATTCTTAGAGTAAAGAATGCAATATAACCAACCAGCTAGCAGCATACAATTACCATGATTCATCCTATTTCAACTGGGAAAAATCAGTGAGGGCTTTTTTCCAGTAAAGGCTTTTTCTGGCTTTTACTCATGATCTCTTGTATGTCAGCTTTTGCAAGAAAACCCTTCCCTGGGCACACGTACTTAGTTCTCTTGAACAATAACAATCTACATTCTAGTGTAATCACCTTAGATAAAATTAGCTACAACTCTTAGAGATATATAGCTAAATACATATAAAGTAGACTGATACAAAATAAAGTGAACCTGCATGAAGTGACCTGCATAAAGAGATATTTTGATGCCTGAGCATACCCATACATTTTTTTAGCATTAAAATCAAACAGCCAGCGTTGTGCACCTAAAATGCAAACGCTCTTTCCTAATTAATTAAAACTTCTCTTAATTCCCCAGCCTATTCTGTTCTCAGAACATCTGAACTCTCTCCATTTCTTACAAGATATAGAACACAGAATATGTGATATGGAAGTATTTTTGCAGTAAAAATACTAACCATACTGTAGGCTAGAAAAACATTTAACTGACATAATATTATCTTTGGGTTAAACAGATAAATTCTCAAATTGAATTTTGTATAAAGGTGACCCAACTCATCCTCTGTGTAATCTGAGATTTGACCCTTTCAAGGTCATTTGCTATTGCTTGTACCATCACAGTATTCTACCTGTGATTCTCAGTTTTGCAAAAGCCTGAATCCACTTGAGATGTACCAATTTTCAAAAAGATAGTGACAGAAATGTAATTACCTACCTGTCCCTGAAAGAAGTAATTAGAGGTTTTAACACATGCCAGTGGATAGCCAAGTACATGAGTTAAAAAAAGTCAAGAATTCATTTTCCTGAAGAGATCAGGCTGGCTGAAAGCAAACAAGATTTTTGTCACCTTTGTAGCCCTGAGAACAGAGACAGTAATTTGTGGATCATGTTCATTAGCTGAAGTAACATCAGTAATTGCTGAGATCCAACATAATTGCCCAGCCAAAGGCCAACCTGTACAAGTAAGAAATCTCACAGAGGGGCTGAGGACTGTGACACAGGAAGAGACAGCCTGCAGAACATGACTTAGGGAAGACTACAGGATTCTTATTTCATCTTTCCCAGTCACAGGTGGTACATACATCCCCAATGTGCAGAGTTTTGGCGTTGCTCACATTTAAGAGAGATAGAGATTGTTGTAAATATTATGTTGCAAACTAATGTGTTGAACTACATTTCTGAAAGTGTCACCTTTATGTGTTCAGATCAATGTATTTATCCAACTACACTTATCCAGCATGCCAGTGCTTCAGTTTGTGCCATACAAGAGAAAAAGAAATCGCCAAATATTCAGAGTTGGAAGGGACCCATGAAGATCAGCAAGCCTGGCTCTTAAGTGAATGGCCCATAGAGGAGAACACACAACCTTGGCTTTTTTTGATTTTCAGCACCAAGCTCTATCCAACTGAGCTAATCTCAGGTTCAAGAGTTTCGTAATTTCCAAATTTCAAATGCACTAATAGGTTTTACAGGTATCTTAAATTTAATGAGTATTTTTGTACACAGGATTTCCATTCTTGATTAAAGAGAAATATATTTAGAATTAAGCCTGAAAAAAGTCTCATTCCTTGATACTTAAATAGCTGGAGGATTAAATGTGCCTGCAGTAAGATTCCAATATCTGGAAATTTTAATAGACTAATGCTGAGGAACACAACTAACACTATACTAATTACTTGCACATAGGTGTAAGCAAGCATCATTTTAAAATCCTTACAATTATGTTGTTCTTACTTTGCTTTTTTTTTAATTATGCCTATCAACTCTGAAATACTATAGACCAGAGGAAAAAACCCATCCCATCATGATTCCTCATTCAATAACATTCAATGGACTTCCCCTCCAGTATAAAATGTAGGTCTTCATGCTGTATGGAAAATCAAACCCCCTTAACATATATTTCTGTAGTGCATACAATACAGTATTAAGAAGAACTTTGTCTAGTGCAGCCAAAAAATTTTCAGGTCAGTTCTTACACTTAAAACTTGTAGGCTAGATAGCATGCAAAGTGCTACAGAATACAAAAAGATATCAACATTTGTATCAGCAAAGTTGATACAAAAAGTAGCAACATCCTCCATCTTTTGTTGTTTATTAAAACCAAACCAAACAGCCTTTAGCCTGCATATTTGGACAACTAATAGATTTTCACTGAAGACCTGCAGAAGTTCAAATACCAGTAACTTTTCCTTAATTAAAGGTGTGGGTGCTACTTGCATATTAGTGCATTCACAATTTTAATAGGTCTAGTTTGCTTACACAAGAGCATGTTGGATCAAAAAAACAGCTTCCAAGGACACTTCTATAACTTTCATTTCTATAATGAGAATATAAACCACATCTTCCTATTAAGGGATTTCATCAATGGGCAAAGATGTGAAGAAAAAGGAATTAATACCACTATGACTTCCAGAAAAACTAACTATTGCCCTTAAATGTGGAGTTAATAGCAGTAAAGAAATCATCTGTTTGTCATTATAAATAACACATTGCTGTTCTTAATTACAAGTACAGTCAGTTTCTTAGCTTAAATTCTTGTGTTGTAAGTCTAGGCTTGCAAATATTATCATCAGCCTCTTCTCCCCACTTTCCTATGAGGTACTACCAAAAGGTTTCCATTAAAAAAAACAACAAAAACCCTAGTTTGGCCACAAATGAGTAAGGCAATGACAATACATTCAGTAAGGGTAGGAGCTATCTAGCATATTTTAGTGGCCACTAATTTTGTGATATGTAGGCTCAGGCAGAGTATCACCTAGATTTACTCTCCATACTTACTCCGTATTTTCTCTCCAGCTAGCTTGACAGAGCTTTATGCAAACATAGTAAAATAAATTACTCATCAGGTACTGAGTATAGGAAATAGAAAGGCATTTCAAGCAGATTCAGTCTGAAAAGTATTGTAGTGAGACATTCCAAGATTATGCCCTCTATGCCATCTCCATTCTGAAAATGATCGATATTATCAAAAAAGTCAGTGGTGGACTGATCAGTATTGAAGAATATTCATTTTCTATAAAACATATTAATTCTCTTTTTGTAAATTCATATTCTTCTGGTGATTCTTTAAAGTAAGGAAGTTCTATGACAACAATCATGACCATCTTTGCATGATGGCATTCTCCATCCAATAACCAGCTATCAGCACGAAGTTGAAAAACATCTATGGTTTCAGGATGCAAAAATATCAACTATTACTCACACAACAAGAGAAAATTTTGGGGCAATACTATATTTGATTAGTTTCCAATATAACATTATGATTAATCATTATAATATAAAGATATAATAATAACATAAATTATAGTATAATCATTAACTTCTACAGCATAATTCTGAGTGGCTCCCTCTCCTCTACTTGGACACAGGATGGAAATAGAAGATTTGTTTCCTGTTGAAGATGAATACATCACTATCAGATAGAAATTATTTTAAAGCTGTAAGCAATCAACATCCAGGCTACTAAATTAATGAAGAATATTTCTGTGAGGAAAAAAAGGGAGCATAACATCTGAATACAGAAGTACTTACTTCGAATTTGTCTCTTAATTTCCTTCGAAGAATCTAGCCAGTTCTGAAAAAAAAATGAACAAGCAAACCACAGCCAGCATTTAAAATCCTCAATACCAAAAATACTTTGATATAATCTGTACAACATAATCATTAGCTTTTACATTTCAGTTACTAGTGATGTGTGCAAAGAGACTGTTTTGTGACAGATCATCCAAAAATTAACTTTTGGAAGTGAGACTAAGGAATCTGTAACATATATTCATTGGTAACTCAGACAATCCTGTTTACTGCTTTTACCCATACATGTTAATAAAACAGGTTAAGAGACTAGGAACATAAAACTTTTCACTACAATTACTGAGACTTTCCTTCACTGAGTTTGAACCTTTACTTCTCATGGCCACACACACACAAGCACACTCATGGAAGAAACATGCATACTGACAGCAGGTTTTGCAATGTTTCAAAGACAGACATGAAATGCAGGGAAGAGTTAGATACTGCCTTGTGAGGCCAAGGAAAATATCTGCTTTTTCACAGGCCACTGCAGGTACTTGCAGTTTTAAAGTCTGAGGGAATACCTCAGTGCCAGCACAAATGTTGCCAAAGGCTTATTTCTACCAATGTTTCTCACCTAACTCAGCAAAGCAGAGCATCCTGGGTATAATGTGACCCACCTTTTTCAGTCTATAGCAAACAAATTCCAGATGCAACACTCTTTCCCAATACCATATCCCCCAGTCTCCATTAGGGGCTTTTGCACCCAAAGTCCATCTTCTCTCAAGAAGACATAAAAATGCTAGTTTAGTTTTGCAGATCTGTGTGAATGAGGAGGATGTGGAACTTTGTTTCTGCAGTAGTGCAAATCTTAACATAGATTACCCCTGCTGACAGAGAATATGCCTCCTATGAATATGGACTAGCACACGAAGTTGTCTGTTGTAAATGAGCTTGGTCCAAGTAGATTTCATCAGCAGTGCACCATGTGCATATTAGATGAATACTATTTACAAATGAAAATCAAATCCCCATTTTTATAATTTATTACAATTGTAATGTTAAAAAAACCCCAATAATTTCACATTTATTGCTTTGTCTGGGATCTCTACATTTCCATAGATATATTTTTTCCAGAGAAGGCAAAGTCCATAACATTTTTACAAAGGAAGGGTTAGAAAGCACTTCTACAAAAGTGGAGTTAGAAAGCACTTCTACAAAATCATGGATACCATTTATAATGCTTAAGTCAGTCTTCTTGTTATAAGAACATAGACATGGAAAGGCCCTGGAAGACAATGTAAGTCTTCAAATAATTTATAAACTGAGATGCACTTCAGCTACAGCTATCATCCTAGGTTTTCAGTTTTGGCAAGGAATCCATTCTGAAATTACCCACAGCCATATTCTTGCAACTACAATAACTAGAAGTATCTTAAATCCTTACATTTTAGACACAGCATCAACTAAATAAATAGAGAATATAGCATGGAATAACTACAACAGAAAAATAGGATTTCTGAGTACATAATACTTTCAGTGCTTCATCTTTTATCACTACAAAGCAGGAGAAAAGAACATACAATACAGACTATGCTGCAAGATGATAAGAATAATCCCTTCTTTACACAAGTTATAAAGTTCATTTTCTGATTTTTCCAAGCCTGAAATAAGCTTATTGGAAGCACACGTAGCCACCACCTTTCATTACTGCTCTGTCAAATAAAATCAGATGCTTATATTCCATTTATAGGCACAATTACAGGGGTGGGGGTTTTTTGCATCTGTGCCTTTTGTCATGGATAAAAACAAACACCACAAAAGAATCTACCCTAAATTAGAGCTCTTAATGAAGAATAGACAGGTCTGTCTTTCAAAACAAAAGACAAAGTGTATACACACTACTTTGCTCCAGTAGGCAGAAATCTATTTGTTTAATTTGTGAATGGTAAGGTTATAGATGAGACAAAGTAATGCATTGTCAAAGAACAAAATGTTCTCTACCAGTACAAAAGTATTTTGTACAAATCCAGAAAAGCAGCATTTCCAGCTGGCACCCAAAACATAAGAGCAGAAGCTTTCTAACACTTCTGCAGACCAATTACAGTGTGAATGGAGCATTCATGAACTTCTGAGGGTGCAATGCCATGAAATCTCTAAATAAACTTCAGCCTAATAAATTTAACATTTGCAAAAAATGAAAGAAATCATTAATTACTAATTTGGCCTAAATAGTTTTGAAATGTGTATTAAAGCTAACAAAAATTATTCTGATTGGAAGCCATAACCTCTCTCCCAGCTGCACAGAACACCCATGGAGAAGAGTTAATGGGACTGCTCCTCCAATGGTACCCCGATGGGGCATTGGGGAGCAGCTCTAATTCAACAGAGTGCCTGGCATTCAGTTGCCACACGCCACAGCTGCCGCTGCATTCAACAGCTGGCTCATAAATGGGTGGCTCTGATAAGCGCACAAGAATGGGAAAAACACATCATTCAGCATTTAGTACTGACTGGCCTGGAGGTCAGGGATTTGTGGCATTTTAATCTAAAAAGGCAAAGTCATAACAGAAAAATAAAAAGATCTGGTACCAAATTAAAAAGTAACTCATACAGAGGTGAACAAAAAAGAGCGTCCTAAATGCAGCAAAAATTCTGAGAAAGTAGGAGATGTGAAATAAAAAAACGCTCTTTCCTAGCAAATTTATAAGTTTCTTCAAATAACACTAGGGATGTATTTGTATGAAGAAGACAAAATCCAGCAACTCAGGTTGTTTAGTCTTCATAACAAAAAGAACCAGATTTCTCCAGAAGTTTTTAAATAAAAGCCTGCTGCTGTCCATAACTCAGTGAGAAGTAATCTATTCTACTTCTGAATAAGGACCCCATTATCAGATATTTCTCAATTTATGTAAATACCTCTTAGTTTATGTAAATACTTATGAGTGTTGCTACAGTATCACCTTCACAGTCAATGGATAAGGAATTCAAGGACTCATTCACACTGAAAGAGACCTCTGGACATAACTGGTACAAGTGTGATTCAAGAGCCAGTTTTGAATTAGGTCAGGTTGCCCAGGTTAATATCCAGTCAAGTTTTTAGTATCTCCAAGAAAAAAGACAGAAAAAACAGATGGGGTCTTTTAAAGGGTGGACCTCAGTTTCTCTATTCCAATGACTGAAGAATACCAAGAAAGTCTTAGTCTAACTAGAAGAAAGAAAAAAAAGAGGAGGAAAAAAAAATACATAAGCCTACACCAATTCTGACTTTTTTGCTCAACTTTCAAAAACCCTGAAGCTCTGTATTTTATCTCCTGGCATCTACTCAGTGGGCTGTTTTCTGATACAAGTCAAGGATCCCAGGTCTAGTATTAGACCTTTTCTCTCTTGCCAGAGATCAGACTGCTGTTTTATGTTATTTTATAGTGTATATACATTACAGTTTTCAATAGTGAGAAGCACAAATAAAGCAACAAGTGAAAATAACAGGTAAGATTGTGATATTAGTTAGAAGATCAACAGAGATGTTCATCACTACACCAAAGAAGTTCTTACGTCTGGAAGTGGTTTAGAAATCAAGAACAAAAATTAAGTATCTAAGTAATGCTATAACAAGCTCATTTTGTATATGGGGAATTTTAATATAGAGGAATTAAGTATTTTGCTCAATACTGCACAGAAAGCTTTGCACCAAAACCACTAACTCTAGAAAAAAGCTTTATCAGAATAGAAGTTGCTAGAAATTCAGACCTATTCAGATCAGAAAATTACACTTAATTTTTTAAAAATACTGTTAAGAGGAAGATGACAGAAAAAAAGCAGTAACTTTTAGATGCAGTATGATGTAACGATGCTTTTACTGCAAATACAGATTAATAAGAAATACAATTTTTCCAGCTTCATGTTGTAATTATTCATCTGATTTTTTCTGAAGAAAAAGATGACAACACATAAATCTTTAGTTCATGGAGGAAGCAACAGGCAGCCCAGCCCAAACCTGTAATGTTAAGATGTTAAAAAGATAACTTGGGTTTTGGTAATTAATGGAGCACTCACCACTGACTGATTTAAGATTTTCCTCAGCTGAGCAATCTAGATATGCTCAACCATCCAACAAAAAAGCAAGTGCAAAAGAAGATGGAAGTTACCAAATGGTATTTAAGAAATCCTTCCAAATGCAGTCATCTCAAATGCCATTCATTTGTAAAATTAGCATCCAATACCAGTGATGGACCACCTTCGGCCTCTTTACAAAGGCCAAAAATTTTCTTTAAAACTTAAAATTAATAATAAAGGAACTCAAAGGTCTAGTCATAACAGACTTACGGGCTAGATTCCTTTCATGCTCACAAACAAAGCTTCTTACACATCTATGAGAAAAGGCAGCAAAATTTACTCAAGTGTTTGAAATAGTAAACATTTAATAGAATATACCTCACTGAACTATTGAAGTGAGTGGCAGTGATGAATAACAAACAAAACCCTCATACAGGCTTACCTTCTGCTCTGAATTCTCATAAAACAACAGCCCAAAATAGTCCTTTTCCAGTAAATTGAGGTGTTCACATACTTTATCAAACAGCACTTGTCCTTTTGCTCTTTTCTGAGAGGTGGGAGGGTAGGAAAAGAGGGAAAAAAAAAAAGGAAGAATAAGGAAAAAAAAAAGAAAATTAAGATAAGTAAATCAATAAGGTCCTTAATTACAGGTACTGTTATTTGATGATATTATTCAGGACAATTTAAAATATACATAAAGTGGATTATAAAACGATAAGCTTTTTTACAAAGACTGTTCACCATACTTCAAAGCTATACATATCCTTGACAAAAAAACAGTGAAATTTTAATGCTTTTTTCAAAACCTGAAACAACAACAATATAAGTACACAGGGAAAATACAATACCTAAAAAATTTAAATATTTTGCACTATTAAGTGTAACTAAATAGTCATGGTTTTTCTGGATCTTCATTTTTTAAATAGCAGAAGGCTTCTTTATCTGAGCCAACTTTTTCTGTATTATCTTCTAAAAATTAATATAGTTTCTACAATGTTAACATTAGCATTTTTTATCATTTTGGTATACATCTCAATGACTTATGAATCCCATTATTTGAATGCACTGAAAAATAAAGTGTGTTATTTTCAAAAGACAAAAAGAACAAGCAGACCACTCAGAGCAGCAGAAGCAGCATGCAAGCAGAAGCTGAACATAATGCAACATGTCTAGTTGTCTATATACTGCAGTGGTTTGTTTCAAGAGGCAGAAAATAAGATGGCTGCTTTCTATCCATGTATTTCTGGAATTTCAGTACCCAAAAAATTAATTAGATAAATAATAAGAAATCTTCAAGAAGTTTATTTTTCCTAAAAATATTATTTTTGGAAGTCAGTAACAAAGGAAAAAAACCTGAAGGTTTATTGAGGTTAGCTTACGTATTATAGTCTGTTGCTTTATAAATATAGTAACTGAAGACTGATCATCATTTTACCATTTTCTTAAAAAGCATTTTAAAATGGCCACTTTCAAGCTTACTTGGGGAGCTCAGTATTACTAGAGCTTAAGCAAATGGCAGTCACTCCTGAAGTTTGATATGTTCTTCTTGTGACCTTTCCAGCAGCCTTCCAGTCATCTAAAGGGGGCTTAAGAGAGAAGGGAAGGAAAGGGCACGTAGTGACAGGACAGGGGGTAATGGCTTTAAGGAGAGTAGGTGCAGATTAGGTATTAGGAAGAAATCCTTTGCTGTGAGGGTGGTGAGGCACTGGAACAGGTTGCTCAGTAAAGCTGTGGATGTCCCATCCCTGGAAATGTTCAAGGCCAGGTTGAATGGGGCTCTAAGCAACCTGGTCAGGTGGAAGGTGTCCCGGCCTAAGCAGGGGGCTTAAAAACTAGAAGTTCTTTAAGGTACCTCCCAACCCAAACCATTCTATCATTCTGTGATTCTTGTACCTGAAACTGGGAATGTAAACATTCTGTAAGTCTGTAGTGCCAGTAATGAAAACAGGTCCAGGCTCTACTTCTGTGAGCCAGGTTTTAAGGAAAATCTTTGTCTCCTGCTGACAGGAGACAGATTTAGAGCAGACGGCTCACACCACATGCTTAGGGGTGAGGAGATGAGAAGTTCTTTCCACAGTTAAAATCTGACCATGACTGGCATGCAGCCTCCAGTTTGAACCAACTCCTTCATGACAGCTCTGCTGTTTGTGGCATTTATCATAGAAACCACAACATGGCCTTTTCAAAGGTCTGCCAGCTTATAGGAATTTTTGCATTTGCTTATCCTACAGATTTCAGTAGATGCCACACAGCACTGCCATTCCACAGAAACGCCATCGGCAGCCCCTGTGTAGGCCTGGGTGACACTGTGGCCATTGTCCCCGCAGACAGTGGTGGAGCACTCCAGGGGCCCCATTCCGGCACTCCCGCAGCTCGGCAAAGGCCAAGAGCGGAGGGAGAGGGGAGAAAAGAAGGTATGCACCGAGCAAAGAGTGAAGGCATTGTTGATTTTTTTCCCCAAGAATCCAGAGCTTTATTCAAAATCCAATTGTCCAGCAGCTACTCTACTCAGGAAGATCAGAAAGCTTTCACAGAAGCAAAATTATAAAACGACCACATTTAGTAGCCCAAGTAGGAAGGCTAAATCAAGAAAGTAGAAGTCATGAGTGACTTCTGAAATGGGGAGCAGGGAATTTTAAGTCTGTTTGGTACTTTCAAAAAATCTTACTCCTCAGGAAAGATGACTACTTCCTCTAGGCATCTGAAGTAACCACTTAATTTTCTTGACAGCTTCACCTTCAGTTTAGTAAGAAAAATCACTAATATAGAAAAGTGGTAAATTGAAAGCAGAAAAAAATATAAGCAAGAGAGAGTTCAAAGAATCTTAGATGCATGTAATAGATACAACTTTTTATCCAAAGTTGATGTGCAGATCAGTGATCATATCTTGCAAATGCAAGTTTCAGTTATACAAATTTCAGTAAAGGAAATCTATAAATTAGTGCAAAATAATGTACCCCATACAGCAAGACCACATCTAGAATCAGATGCTTTTTTATAAAGTTTATAAAAACTCACAGTTAATAACAAGTCTTTGACATTTAGAAACACAAGGCAGGCAAATGTACAGGAAATATATTGCAAGTATAACTGTAAAATATTGCATAGCTTCTTATTAGGAAGTCATAATAAACAAAGAACTTAGATACACTAAGTAGTGTCTATTGTATCTTTAAACATCTTTTTGTCAATTCATGGTTCTTCCACATAAGGAAAAACACTACCATGTCACAAAGCCCAAGTGTATGAGTCTACATTCTAGACAGCAGCAAAATGAAAAGACATTATACCATCAGCAATTAGTATTTATAGAGCTCTGTTATGGATTAAAAAGTATAAGAAGCCTCTCACTACTAGCAATGGTTTTCATTAGAAGATCCTACTTGCAGAATTGAAAGACTCTGAGTTATTTCACATATATTCACACACTCTGAGTTATTTCATATATGTGTGCGTGGGTGTGTATATATAGAGAGAGTGATATAGTGATAAAGCTTTAAAAATCTAAAGGAATATTTAATTTGCAAAACAAAACTTTTCAAGTGCAATTTCTTTGTAAGCCATTTGGGGACAGGCATTACTACACAGTTTCAATGACAGGATAACATAACTTTTCTGGGAAAACTCATGTTCCTAGTAGAATGTCTCTAACTTGAACTGAAGATAACTAGTCAGTTCAGAAGCTAGAAATATTTTAATAGAGTAGGGCACTCTTAAGAAGGCAGCATCATGGTTTGCACAGTTTATTACTTTATAAAATGGATTCCATTAAATTTTCTACCACGTGTTTGAGATGTCAACCGATAGTAACAACCAATGTGTAAATTATAATCACTATTCTTATTATACCTATGCATACATACATATTTATGCATCCATATATACACACATGTGTTTATAGCACAACAAATATTCCTGTTCCAAAATTATAATGCAGAAATATCAGTAAAAATGTAAGTCCATCCTTGCTTCCACAAAAAGGGGAGCACATTCAACCTAGCCATACCAAGAGAGTGAGAAGTGAGGAGATGTTCACAGAGCCTAGCAGTTTAAAACACAAGAGTACTCAGATCAGCAGTATTCTGTATTGCTGCCAAGTTATGCTTTAAGTGAGAACATAAAAAGAACACATGTAACCAAGGCTATTCTAGTACCAATTTCAAGCCTGTATTTAGACTCTGCAGATGCCACTTCATAATGCAACCACCTCGTAAAACCAGAGGTAGAATTTTTCCGTCCTTTATGTCCTTTTCAAAAAAAGAGCAAACCAGAGCAAAGCAATTGCAGCTGACATACACAATGGAAATTTCTATGCAATTGGGAATTAGGATATCATGGATCTGTTTGGCTATATATGAGCTGCCAACTACTGATGCAATATAAACATTCACAGCTACCAGTTCTGTTCCATAGATTTATCTATGATAGGGATGCAGGAGTTGAATGCACCATTAGCAAGTTTGCTGGTGATACTCAAGTGGGAGGTGCTACTCACTCCCTTAAGGGATGAGAAACCCTACAGAGCAATGTGGATAGATCAGAGCATTGGGCAGTCAGTGGCAGGAAATTTATCAAATGCCAGAATCTGTATCTGTTACAGAGTAATGCTGGGCACAAGCGTAAACTGGGAGAGGAGTGGCTGGAGACCAGCCCTGCAGAAATGGATCTGGGAGTGCTGGTCAGCAGCAGCTCAGTGTGAGCCAGCAGGGAGAGCCTGGGCAGCCAGGAGGGCAAACCCCATCCTGGGATGCACCAAACCCTGTGTTCAACCATTCAGACAAAAGAGGTGATTATCCTGCTGCACTCAGCTTTGGTACAGCCACACCTGGAGTACTGTAAACAGTTCTGGGGCCCACAGATTAAGAGGGATGTGACGGTCCCTGGATATGTCCAGAAGGCAACAACAAAGCTGGGGAAAGGGCTGGAAGGAATGTCCTAATGAGGACTGGCTTAGGACTTTGGGCTTGTCTATGTTAGAGAAAGAGAGGCTGAGGGGTGGCCTCATTGCTCCCTACAGCTTCCTGAAGAAGGTGAAGAAGCAGGTGCTGAGCTCTTCTCCATGGGAGCAGTGACAGGACACATGGGAACATGTCAAAGCAGTTCAAAGCTGCACCATGGAAGGTTTAGATGTGACATTAGGAAGCATTTCTTTACCACAGGGGTGATCAACCAGTGTAATAGCTTCCTAGGAGGTGACTGATGCCCCAAGCATGTCAGTGTTTAAAAGTCATTTGGACATGACCTTTAGGTCAGCCCTTGTGGCATGGGTGCTTCCTTACCCTTAAAGGGTTGGTCATCAGGCAGCAGAACTCGATGATCATTGGAGGTCCTTTCCACCTGAAACAATCTATCCTATTCTTTTTCCTTCCTTCTTGTTTCTGTAGCAGTACAGGCAGAGGGAAATCTCAACATTTCTTCCCAGCCCTGCACTAGCAGAAAGGATTGAATAGGGCAATCATGTCCCAGCCTAGGCATTGAATGTCTCTGTGTGGGGAGGAGGCATGTACCATCTGATGGGTCTGAGAGATGTGGATTATCTCAAACTTATGTAACCATTTGAATAAATCTGGGGGGAAAAAAGCCAACAAAAACAAGTACAGTTTTCAAGTTTGCTGTGTTCATTCAGTTAATCCGTGTTTCCACAGAATGGCAGAATTCCACAAATCTCTTCAGAGATCAAACCCTTCGCCGAATGCAGGACATGCTTCCAAACCAAGTGACTTTTTGAAGTGTTCAATACCTATTATTTCCCTAGAGTTTTGTTTTCTTCTCGTCCTCATTTTTAGAAATGATTGAGCCATTTCCCTTGGAGAAATGTAATAAAACATTTTATTACATTTGAGAACAACAGAACCCCATGAGAGCAAGGGTCCATCTCCCTTGTTAGTGACTAACCACAAGTGTCTACAGGCAAGCACAGGAGCAGTAACCAGGAGCTGACTAACTAAGAGACTGGTTTTTGCCTGAATGCCAGGAGTTTTTCAGCTCCAAAAACATTTTCAAAGACACATATTTATAGGAGGAAAAATGATTGAATTTCATTTTATTTTTCTGAATCAGTTTAAGAGCCAGTGCTCACAGGCATTAACACAATGCAATTCTGTAGCCAGGCCCAGGCTAAAGCATTCCCCCAGTTTTGTTTAAAAAAATCAAAACATCCTTTGCAGTCTGGCAAAGGCCAGGCCACAGAAAGGAGAAGCTGGAATATGAACCAGGCAGTCCCTTTTCCCGAGACCTGAAGAATAAGGATTGGTCAAACGAAGAGAGGAGGAGATGTGCAACAGCCTGGGTTGTTTTTAAAAGTATGATGCATATCAATGACAAGCATATTTTTTTTGGCTGCAAAAAATTGCTTTGCTGTGCTTCTTCTTGGCCAGTGATGCATGAAAAGTGCTCTCATGCCTGGCCTGCACCTGTATTTCATGCAGGGAGAGCTGAAAAGTGCCAGCTCCTGATGCTGCAGCAAACCAGAGTGCCTTGTACAAACAAGAACCCTGGGGAAAACCAAACCAAGGGAATACAGGAGTTCACTCTTGCTACAAACTTGGAGTGGCAAAGAAAGGCAGAGAGGAAGAGAATGAGTGGTGCCTTGGAGGCACAAAAGCAGCAGGAGAGAACATAGGCAGAATGGCCCAAAGGAGCCCTTGGCAAGGAGCCATGCTCAATGGTGCAGAGGAAGGCAAAAAATCCCCAGGGACTGAGATGACTTCACTCATAAACATTACTTTTGGTGGTGTCTGTTGAATCTAGACAAATATTTTAAGAATGTGCCAAATTTAACATCATCCCTATTTTCCTTTTTCTAAATAAAAGATGTCATACTTTAAACAGACCACTTAAGTGCTTGAATAAACCTAGACTAGACATCTGAGCAGTCAGAAAAAGCTTTGCAAATCAAAACTCAGCTACAATTAAACATCTGTTCCATATCAGCTTCATTCAGAGTTTTCTTAATTCAGGGTTAAAGACTGATCTTAATTGTACATTGAGCAAACATATTTTTACTTGGTATTAGCAAACTGTAAGTAACCATAGAGTCTGTGTCAACCCTGATATATTTCACTTGTTCATACGTGCATAAAATACGGTCAGTGCTGGCATCCTTTAAATGCCTTTTGTCATAAATATTTAATTAGACCACTGACTGAATGCAGTAAACAAACCCAACAGGATCTTCATTTGCTTCTAACTAGCAATCATTATGCACTTAGCACTTCTTTTTGTTTCTTTGAACTGTGTTATTCTCTACTGAAACACAGTTTATATTTCAAACAGAAAGTCTAAACCAGTCTTTACTGCAGATCCCAAATTCAGTGACAGAATTTCTTCACAACTCTCTACAAAACCACAGAATGAGAGGAAAAAAGCAAATTTATTTCCTCCACAAAAGCAGGAGATACATGTAGTTCACAGTAACACATTAGTAATTTACACCTCCCATAGAGATCAATTATCAGGAAAGGAGTAGGTCAAAATTACATCATTTGCACTGTGCTAAAAAAATTAAAATTCCTCCTAAAAATTAAGTCTTAAATATTCCAATAGTCTGCACATTCAAGCTATTAAAACTCAACTGCCATCTCAAATATTACGCTATTGAATCATGAACTAAGGTTATTTTATCCTTTAATATGGTTCTGTCATTTCAAGGAAGCACAAATGTTCAGTCACAGTCTTTGGCAAATACCACTCATTAGCTTTCATCCTCAGTACCTTGAGAACTGTCTGTGATAAACTTACAGGCTGTTATTCCTTTAACTCTCTTTAAAGTAATGAAAGGTAACTGAAAGTTTTTTAACAATTCACAGCCTGTTAAAGTTGTTTTAAGTCATGCTCCCCCAGAACTATTCAACAATAGCTTCTTCCTCTTTCCATCTCTCCAGGTATTCACATATTACTCTGAAGATTCTGAGGCTAAGTAGGTGTTATCTTTAGGAGTTACAATAGTTTTAAGCTTAAAATAATTCAATTAATTGCTCATGCTCTATGAATGCACATATTGCATACATGTAACTCCTGTTGTTTAGTAAAGTACTTGCATGCAATATTATTTTGTGATTTATTTCAGAAGATTCCTTTAAAGCAACAGAGCACAGAAAATCATCTATTGTATTAATATGGAACCTATGGACTTCAGGAACTAAAATACTAAAGTTAAACGAATTTAACATAACATTGTAATGGAGGATATTTTTGCTGTCTTATAAAACTTCACAGGTTCCGAAATAACAATATAAAGCAAGTTTGAAGAGTGGCTTGTATAAATGTTTGTAACATATTCCCACTCAAATTTTAATTTCCCAGAGCAAGCAGCCGAGATGCAGACCACATTTTATCAACCATGCAAGATTACAATCAGCATCTCTGCACTGGTGAACTGAATGCAGTTCATTTCTGGGAAAGATCAAAAACCACAAAACACTACAGTGAGAATTTCAAATTACAAAGAATCGAAGAACAAGTTTCACCTAGCACGAGGTTTAGCTCTCATGTCATGGACTTCTCCAGGCAACAGTGGAGTACCTTGGGTGTTGTATCTACACTGGCGTTCAGACAAGGATATTTGGAGAAGCTATACTCCAGAAAGATTACAAACCAGGTCCTTCAAATTTGCATCTTCAAAAGTAATGAAAGTACAAAGACAGGTGAGAAGTAAAAAGAAATAATCACAAAAGAAACCGAAATACCTGTTCAAACAGTTCCACAGATAAAGAATTACTGACTTTAAGTTCAAACTGTCAAGTTCACATTACTCAAAGATCTACTAAGGCAAAATAAAGAGTGCTCAGGGAAAGAATAGATGACTCTCAGAAGTGATAAATTAATTTACAAAGTAACATCAAAAAGACAAATATCTGAGACTTGCTTTATACTGAAATCTAAAGATAACCATGTCAGGCATGCCTGAGGCAATGTGAAAGACATGCAACAACAAGCCAGAAGAAATAACTCCACTGTCAAATAACACTAGGTGGCTGCAAAAAAGAACTTAAAGTAATTACCAATACATAAAACCCAAGTGGCAAGGAAACAAGAAAGGTTCAAATGTACCTGTACTCCTACAGCAATATTTAATGACAAATTCTGAACTATGGAAGAACAGCATCAAATTACAGTCATTTGCAAAGATGTTTTAATATCCTATTAAAAACATGCTAATTCACCAGGAGTGAACTTCCTTTTTTCCCCACAATTTCATATATAAGTATACTATCTCAACATCTTAAAGCTATAGTCTTTCCAAGTGAGCACCTCCCACCCATTTTTATTCTGTACCAATCACCACAGGACTTCACTTTCAGAATATTTTGTCACAGAAACCAGTTTTTGTTTACTCTGATATATTTCTCAATGCAACTTGTATGTCACATATACTTCTTTTTTCCAAAAGGTGCTTTAACTCAATACAGATTCCAAGAAAATGCCTCATTAGGCAGAAGTTACATCAATTTCATATTAACCAGACTTTAAATTGTAATAAATCCCTTTTTTATTAACATAAGAGATGCTAATTTTGCAGACGTACCTAACCTATCCAAAATAAACCGATCTAGCTCCAGTTAGAAAAAATGCACATACAATGCAAATTTTTAATGCTATAATTAGGTTTTTAACTGGATTTTTTTAAAAATAGCACATATATATTCCTTTTCTTACGCATATTTGCTCCAAAACCGCTCATCTGAAAATTCCAGAGTACCAAAAAAAAAAAAAAGTGACATGATATACCATTTCTTTATGCAAAAACTACTTCCACCTGTGTCCTTTTCAGCTGACAATAATGCAGCATTAACCTCTTGCTTACAGGGGATCTTGCCATACCAAGACAAGAAGATCCATGAGAATATAAAGATTATTATTACACAAACCAATCTGTGGTAGCCAGGACAGAAAACAAGTATATCAACAGACACAAATTTGTTTCAGCCACATTACAATTACAGGACTTGACCAAATCACATAAATTAATCCCTCTGCCTATCTCAGCTTCATACTATGGAACTGAAATGTTTCAAAATATAGCTTAACTCAAGTTACAGCAAGTTAGGACATCCACTTGTCACTTGGTAAATATTAAATTTCTAGAAATGTCTAGTGAAGCATGGAGAGTCTGGTTCAGAACAACCTCTATAAAGCTTTTGCTGCCTAGTCTAAATCTCAGAGATTATACATTTTTTAAAAACTAATTCCAGATGAACTGTCATTAAACACCAACCTTAAGCAAAAACTGTAGCCTCTTTTCTAATACAACTGTTACACATATTTTGTAAAAGCTCACCAATATTTTCCTGAATTGAAATATCAATTTTTTAAGCTTGAAAAAAAAACTATTTCAGTCATCTTTGAGAAATCATTCTAATTTATTATGTACCAAATGTTACTTTGCAAAATAAGAAATAAAATCAGCTTCAGTGTTGGAGGGGAATGAAAACTGGGGGAGGGGGTGGTTGGATATGTGTAAAAATTGGGTTTTGTACAAAACATTATATGAAACAATGTTTCCTTCTTTTCCTATTCAAAATTGAAAATCGTGTTATAAAAAATTAAGTATGTTGAAATGTTTTAAATCACTGGAGCTGAAGAAACATAACCACAAGTATGTCTAAAACTAAATTAAGCACACAAAGCAAAAGGGAATATAAAGCAGGATAGAAATCTAACTATCACATGGACAGGAGTTTAGAGAGCAGTTTCTGGTCTACTGAAATGGCATTTCTTCCTAAGCACACAGACTATTGTCAGTGGATATTCTGCTCTCTCAGGAAAAATTATGAACAGGATGGACAGAAAACAGAATGAAAATTAAAAAAAACCCTGTCAGAACTCTTCATCTAGCATCTCAATCTATATTAGAGTGCTTCTTATAATACAGAAAAATAGAAGAAAATTAAGAGAGAGGTGCCAGACTAAACAACTGGCATATGTCATGGAATTCAATGAGCAGTAACAAAAGAGCTGCTATTTTAGAAGCTGTTAATAGGAAATGCTAGAGATATTATACCTGAACCCATCTGCCCTTCCAGACAGTATGAAGTCTTAAAGTGCAGGCTTGTAACTGTACAAGTGCAGAAAAAGCCTAAGCATTCTCAATTACTTAGGGATTAATCTTACTTAAAAAAAAAAAAAAAAACACAAAAAAAATAGAGAAAAACAGGTACTTGGACAGCCATGATGAACACGTGAAATTTCATGCAACCTCTTTTTCTGAGAGCAAAAATAAGTGAGATCTAACCGTATTTCTAAAAGGGCCATACACAAAATGATGAATTTTAAGAACCTAAGATGGCATTTAAAAAAAGATTCTTGAAAATAGGAATGACATTTGCTTCCCCCCCCCAAAAAAAAAATCCCAGGAAGTTCCCCTAACTGCTGGGACAGTTCCAATATGGTCAAGTTAGGCCTTGAAGGAACATCAGCCAACTCACTGAGTACTGCTGGGTGTATTCTATAAGGTCCCATGTGACTTGTCTCTCCATCTCAAATGTTCTCACACGTAACCATAACCCTCCCTTTTTCCATTAGTTTCCAAATCACATCTCCAAGCTTTTGCCATTAACCATTTACTGATTAGAACATACTCAAGCTGGAAGAGTAAAGTTTTTCTGACTGAAATAGCTTATGTTCTAAGAATAATGCATCAACACTTATTTTTTAAGAAACAAAACATTACTATTAATTCAAGATTTTCTTTTTAGATTTTAGTGAATCTAAGGTATACAATAGCTGAACTCAAGTATTAAGTCCTCATATCATGATTCATCACTGTTACTAATTAATTGTATAATATTATATCTACTAATTGGCCACAAAATGCTCAGTATTTAGTTACTGGTGAGAATCCTGATCAGCCTTGATCTGTGTGCTGACACTGAAGCTACTGCATCATGGCTTTCTTTCCTTTTATGCTTGCACCCAGCTATTGCCTTATATAAAGACACATACAGTAGGAATGAACAACTGGCAAAATTTAACAGAGACCAAATTAATGAGGTTTTTTCTTCATGTTTTGTTTTCTTTCACAGTCCTTTTAGTTTATGTGAATACAAATTGATGCAGTTCTAAAAGGAAAAAGGAATAGGATTGCAAGTCAAACAGAAAAATCCCCAATAGTGCATTAGGTCAGAATTTATTACTGATTATCATGAAGGTTTAGAATGAGTATTAGAAAAAGACAGGATTCTACCAAAAGCTATTATATAACAGTAATGAAAACAAGGTATTTTTCAGTTTTACTTTGCCATTAGCAAGTATAATATTTTAAATATAAAGAAGCTGGTTTACAGTCCATAGTATACTGGAAAAGGCATCAGGAATGTGAAAATCATGACAATTGCCCAAACTAAAACCTGATGTACTAGGAAGTCAAACAAAGTAAACTAGACTTTGACTGCAAAAATTTTGTTTCTTTGCTTTTTAATTCTTATATCATTTCAGTAACTTTGAAAAAGCAGAAATAAACCAACATTTACCCAAACACTAAATATTGGAGGAAGACTAAAAAAGAGTATCGGAAATATACTAGGATCTTTTGCAGAAAGCACAAACTGAAATTTCAGTTATCAGTTGATATAGCTTTCTGAGACTTTAAATATTTTGATATGGTAGTAGAGCATAAAAAACTCTATATGTATTTAAGAACACGAATTCATCCATAAAATTGCAGTCAGCACTGCTCATGTCCTATAAAGAATTCAAATTAACATATAAAACAAATTGTTTCTTCACGACTTTTTCCCCTCTTTAATTACTTTTACTATTGTTCTTACAGGAAACTTTTACTGCAAATAATGAGAAAACTTATTTCTTGGCAAATGACTTCACTGGATCATGACAGACTTAAAATACTGAGTTATAAATACAAAATGGTATATTCTTAGATCTATGCTAAGCCACCACTTCATTTAAGTCTCATTTTAGGTTGGGGAAAAAGCCCAGGATGATAAAACTCACATAGCCTTTAATTAAAACAGAGATGCCATTCAGATTTAAAAATCCTGATTTATGTGGGAAAAAAAATCCCAAACCAACAACTATTCCAGGGTTACTACTCTGCAGTCAATTTTTGTGAAAATGTGGAACTAGAACAGAATTGCAAATATGTGTTTTATAGCCGTAATGGAATTTTGCTTTCTGAAGAAAAATTTAAACTTTTTAAACTTCAAAGGATAAAAGAAATTATCTCCAGCTGAGATAACTTTAAAAAAAAATTGATGAACTCTTTTTGAAGAAAACTTTATCAGCACATGTCCCACTATCTCCAGTAAAGACTTAATGTTTTAGAAAAATAATCAAGTTTGAGCTGTCAAATAATCAGCAGGTGTACTGCAGAGGGCATTTTTAGGAACAAACTGATATGGTTTTAAAGATAGAATCTTAAACTGAAACGTTAAATTAGTCCTAGTGATAGTGTTAAACACTAGGTACAAAGAGAGCAAGTTTTCTTTTCCCTACAGAAAAAGCTCTTTATATAATTTGATGCCTTACCTCTAGGTCACAGCTGTATTCCGTGCCATCCAGAAGCATCACCTTACACTGCACAGTTTTGATTTTCTTTGGAGACTTCTTAGGAAGGTTATCTATTTTAATTTCAGCTGTCTGCACTTCTTTTGTCTCCCTTTTTTCTTTTTCTTCTTGTGTTTCTTCCTTTTTCTCTGCAACTTCCTCTACTTCTTTTTCTTTACCATCTTCTTTGGAAGGCTATATAAAATACAGTTAAACTCAGGAAGGAGAATTTTTTACACTTGTCCATTCCTTTTATAAGCTACTAATAACTAAGTCAGTAACCATTCATTCATTAAAGTTATGCACATACTGGAAACACAATAACCAGCATAAGCACTAAGGTCTTCTTTTAGGGACCAGATATTCTTGCTGTAAAACCAGAGGAGGTGCCTTTTATCCCCTTTCCTTGAAATAAGATTTCCATTTTTTTTAATATGAGTTATTGGCTTTCTTCCAAAGAGAAACAAATTTATTAAGAAGCTCCAGGAGTTATACTAAACAAAACCCCAGTGCTTATGAAAGCCAAGTGATACAGAATCACAGAATGGTTGAGGTTTGAAGGGATCTCTTGAGATCTAGTCCAATGCTGCTAGGGTCACAGAGGACAATTTGCCCAGGACCATATCTGGTTGAGTTTTGGATATTTTCATAGGGGAAGACTCCACAGTATCTCTGGCTGATCTGTTTCAATGTCTGACCCACCCCTTTACCACCCTTAGGGGGCCTATAATCTGCACCACCACCACCTGGCCATGTCCCTTGTCAAGGAAAGGTCCTGTCCCCATCAGAGTAAAAAAGATTTCCTGTGATTTGAGATGTAATTTCATGGGTTTAATTTGGGTCCCTTGCCTTTGGTCATGTAACTGCATACCACTGAGAAGGATCTGGCTACTCAGCATTGCTTCCATTCAGGTATTAACACATACTGATAAGATTCCCCTTCCTCCTTCTCTTCCTCAGGCTGACCAGTGTCAACTGTGCCAGCACCTCCTCATACATAACATTCTCTATCTGCCTTTGCCACCCTAGAATATGAATGTTAAGAGCTGACATGCAATTTCACAGAAAGCAGGACTGGAACCTAGCAAGTGGAATAGCTGTCATTTTTTCCCCAATATGATCCTAACAAAGCTTTACAAGAATTACATAATTCATTAATCAGGTTTCATTAAAATTACTCCAAAGCACCCGTGAGCCTTCCCACACGTACCTGTATTTCAGCACTGCTAATGGAGTGTTTTTCTTTGTCATCTGCTTTAGCATCTGCCGGTTTTCAGTTGCTTCTTCCAAGCTCTTCTCGGCTGAGCCACCCCTCCTAGTGCCTGGCTTTCACTTTCTTCAACTACTTGCTCTTCCCCTGTGGCCTTCTTCTTGGGCTCATCTTTGGGCTCTGCCAAGGTGTATGACTTCTGTTTCTTAAGCCAAGGGGGAAGGAAACGAGAAATACCCTTGCTTTCAGGCGAAGATTTTTCCTTCTTCTGGCTACCTGGACTACTTTGGCTGGTTGGTGCTGGGACAGAAGAATCTTGAGCTTCTCCAGAGGATGTTTCCCTGGACTTTTGATCTCCTGGAGTCTCTGATGTTTCTTCAGGCTTGTCCTTGGCTTTGTCTGGTCCCAGCTGCTCAGAATCCTTCTTTACTTCGGTCTCTGAACCAACTTCAGTTGTCATTATCACAACTGACACTAAAAGAAGCAACAATAAAAATAGTTTTGATATGCAGCATCACAACCTTTACTAACTAATTATTTGCAGTAATTTGTAGCAGTTCATAAACTCTTGTAGATTATTAAACTTAGTAGAGTTAAAGAAATACTTTTTTTTTCAAATTTTGAGTTTACAAGTAAGACCAGTAAGCTAAAACTTAGTGCTCTACAGATAAAAGATCTACAGCTTCCTTCTCCTTGAAAAAATTTCAAGTGTGCTCACTGAACGGCATTTGTTTTATTATAAGGTATTAATGTTATTGACCAAGATTATTTCAGAGGTAACTTCAGTTTTCTTTTTACTGAGCCTCCTTAGCAGACCCAGAAAATGAATCTTCAGAAGAGCAACCACCTTCTCTAGTAGAAATGGTAGGTACAACCCCCCTACTATTCAGTGACATTACTGAACTTAAAATAAATTCTTGGAAGAAATGAAAAGAGCAAGATTACCAAAGAATAGGTACAAAAGGAAGGTGAGCATGATAGTGAGTATGAAAAATTGTGAAATTGTAAGTTAGTGATATTGTTGCAATTACTAATAATGCTGGGGAGCATACATTTTTAATTAAGGTAAGATTGGGTTCTTAATAAGAATTTCATACCAATCAACATAAAATCATATGTAACTCTTATATTCTCATCACTTCTGCTTACTCTTCCTTCAGTGAAATTAAAGATAAATCACAATACTGTAACAACAGGATATGCAATAATAACCTTTCAACTTAACATTATTGGTATTTGTTGAAAAAAAAATTAACTAGAATAAACAAATGTTGTTATCTGTGTGGCACTATACTGTGCTGCACTGCTCTAAAATGTAGTATAAGTACTTTTTTCCAATTTATTGAAGTGAGCCAACAAAAATAAGCATACAAGGGTCCAACAAAAGTTTATAATGGTTAGACTTCATTATCCATCATGGGTATTTACTTACAATCTTCTGAAAACAATTAATTTTAAATTGATGGTCTGTTTTTCTGGCCTAAAATTTAGCGAGCGATTTACAATCACATTTATATCTTTATAGCATGGGAACCCTCTCCATTATGATTATCTTCACTGCATGCCATTAGAGGCAGGAGGCTCTTAGGCTGAGGACTCCTGCTGATCTCCACTGCTCCCACCCGTGCCCAAAAAGAGTCAAGAAGGTTATCAAGCTCAGGCTTGATGCAATTAACTTGCACAACACTTTAAGCTGCATTTGAAGCCAAGTGAGAACTGGTTTAGATCACAAGGCAGCAGTAACACTTTGCCTCCAGGTTTCCAAAGCACATCCATAGGCAGTCAGAAACAGTTAAACTAAACCAATCCCTAATATGAAAGAAAGAAAAAAGGAAGCTAATAGAGACTTAAATATACAAGAGAGGCCATTCTGGCCAAAGAGATGAGCAATACTAAGCCAAAGGAAACACCATCTTGACAGTTATCTTACTAAGAAGCCTAGACGTAGGAGCCTTGAAGTATCTACAAATTCACATTAAGCATCTTGAGACCAAAGTAGCTACAATGGTGTGTGGGTTTTTTGTTCATCACTTAGCATTTCACTATCTAAAATCAAAGCATTCCCCAATGAGGAATTAAAAGTTAGTACCTTTACTGCTACTCTAGAGACTTCTGAATACATGTCAAGCTTAAATATTAGTTATGTAATAACTTGCATATTACATTACATTACTATGTAATAATTTCTACCACTTTTTATAAAACCCTTAAAGTTTCAATACTATTATTAAAGCTTGTGATAGAGTATTACACATTATGTAGGTACTATTTATCTCAGAGGTAACAGGCCTCTGAAAGGCAGGTTTCCATTTGACTGTTGAGATTAAAGAATTTGCTATTTAAAGCCATATATTAGTATGCTAGTTTTCAAGCTCCTACTAATCAAATTACATTTTGCTATTATGTTTGTGTCTCATACAGAAATGCTCCTGTTCTTTCCAAATGGTAGGCATCTTATTAACATAATAGTGTAAAGCTTTATAATCAAAATGAAAAATTAACAATATCTAGAAACCAAACTAAACTTTCCCTGAGAAAAACTGAAACTTCTGCTGATCAGAGAATAACAATACACACAGCTTTATGAATTCATAAGGGAGGTTTCATAAGTAACAGAGATAGTGGTGATTTTTTTTTTCATACATCGCTAAGAAAGAACCAATTTTTTCTCAGAAAGTAGCTTAAAACAATTTTATAATACTTGATATACAAATCTTCAAAGAAGTTCTAGGGAAGCCACTACATTTCCTGCACTTTTTTGTTTTACTTTTCAAAATATGCAGAAATGCATGAAATATATGAACAAACTAATAAAAAATCATTATATGCCACTCTCAAAATGAATACCACAATTTGATTATACAGCCAAAAAGGAGACATCTCCAGAAAATTCCTTAGAGCTAAGCAAAATCAGTCACCCTAGAAACACATCCCTATGATATTGTTCTAACAATAAAAGAAACTGAGAATATCAAGTCACACATCTTAACTGATTAAATTTAGACAGAACAGCAGTGGGTGGTACAAACTCGCTCGATGGAAAACAAGAAAGGTTTTGCATCTTCAAGGGTCCAGGTTTTCATAATCAAAGTTATACAGAGAACTTGGTTTTATACTGCAGAAGCAAGGGAAACTTGTTACAGCCCCGGTCTGAAGAGGTCTGTCCATGTTCACTTAATGCCTTTATTTGATGCCCACAGCAGGAGAGATTTCTTTCATGAGCTCAATTTCCTAAAAGCTTGTAACTCTAGTGCTTTTCAGGGCAGGGAGGGGAGAGGAAGAGAAGAGGAATGGAAAGGAGAACCTGACAAAAGGAAGCACACCTCTCTGCTGAGCCTGTATATTTCTTTATACCCCCAGTAGTCTCTGAATTAACTGTGAAGAGGTGGAAGAGTTAACTACACAAGGGCACTGACCAAGAGTGTAAGTTACAGTCTTCCCAAAACACCTACCTTCTCTACCACATTTGCTTGATAGATTTCTTTTTTCCAGGGTGGCATGCTAGTATAAGAATTAGCTATCCCTTGAGAAAAACAAAATTGGGTCTCACATTCCCTATCTCAATGCTCTGTCAGATCCTCCAGTTTTGTAGTTCACAGAAAAAACAGAAATAGGGAGGGACAAAACACTGGAGTTCTGTATTACTGCAGTTTGTAAAGCCTCCGATGTTACCTTCACTACAGTCAAGCAATCAAGAAACCAGGTTTTCTGAAAGTGTCTTTTTCCTGATTCCCTCCTGCCCTGATAGGGAAGACCTCACACAGCTCTGGCGTAACAGCCAACAGTGCACCAGAAAGCAAATGGAAACAAACAGCAGACAGCATTTGTCTCAGAAGTGATATAGGGAAGAAATAAATCAAATCAGATTGCAAATTTGAAATTCTCACTTCAACTGCATGTTTCCTTGCTTTCTTGTCTTCAAGTAAACTCTCATTTATTCTTACTACATAGTGTGAGCACACTAAATATTTTTGCCCCTATAATCTTTTGTAAGCTCTGTAACAACTGCAGCAGGACAGGGTTGATAGGGTTCTCCTTATCTCACATTTTTGTATTGCAAGGTAACATTAATCCTGTGTTTCATTTGGAATTGAGAAAGGAGAAAAACAATCTTGCAGCAAGAGTAGACTAAAGAGAAGGAACCTTAGGGCGATGCTCAAATAAAGGATTACCAATGTCTGAACAGGGAAAAGAACTTTCTCGGTAGATTTGGCAATTGACATCAAACCTATAAACATTATACCACAAGTGATAACAGCTGTATCTTTTGTAATCCTCCTGAAAATGTGGCTCAGGCCAACTAAATGACTACCTAAACTGCAAGGATGAAGGTTGGGGTGGGATGGCAAAAAATACTGCAAAGCACTTTGCACTTTCTGAAGAGAAGGTGAGTTTGTTAAAACCGGTCCCACTTTTACAGGAAGCAAATGATCTGCCCCATTTATAACTCTACCAACTTCCCCAAGCAAGGGTGCTGATCAGGAAGCAACTGAAGACAACAGATATTCTCACTCCTCTCCATTCATCCCTTCCTCTCTCTGAGGAGAAGAAACTTAGTGCTGGCCCAAGTTCGCAGCTGAAAGCAGAATATAACACGAAGTTTAAGACAAAAGGGAAAAAAGAGAGGGAAAGAAAAAAGTAGCGTAGCTCAAATATCACAGACAATATTAAAACCAACTGCAATAAAATGAAGTTTTCTTTGATGATGCTTTAATCCACTGCTTCTGTTACAGTATTTCTTATTTATCAGCACAGATGAACAAATCCAGATCCTTTTTCAATACATTTCTGGATCTCATTTTACTTATTTTCTGACTACATAAAAGTAGAAAAAGCAGCCCTAAACTTGTTTCTTCCTTTTTCAGTTTGTCACTGAAATTCATAGCAAACTCAAGAAATAAAAATCGCTTTGATAGTTTTATCTCCATCAGTCTACTAGGATTCACAGAGAAACCATCATGTCATAGAAACAAAAGGAAAAAAAACATCAACCGACTTCTACAGAAATAAATTACAGCTCAGTGCACTAAAAGCCAATGTGTGTCTGTGCAAGTCAGGTAATTTTCTGGATCACCATAGTATTAATAATTTATTTTTTAAATCACTACCTTCATAAATATTCCAAATATTTATCTCACATGGGCTACACACAAAAAATTCCAAAAATATATCAAAGAAAATTTCTATCATCTGAAAAAATATACACAAAAACCTGAAACTAGGTCATGTGTATTTCAACTGCCTAAAACAAAGCAAAAATGCTCCTAAATAAAGTTGTTTATTTCTTGTCATATTATTGATCTGAAGCTCAGCAGAAGCCTGATCTGTATTTCACAGTTGGTTAGGAAATATCATTCATGCTTGCTGCTTTCAACATGTAAGATTTGTTGATATAAAAGTTATAAAGAAGTAAAATCCTAGCTGGAACAGTTATTCGTATTTGAGAGTGTAGAAGAATCTGGTTTAAACAGTAGGTAATATCTGATTGGTACTACAACTATATTTTTTCAAAAACAAAAATCAGTTCTTTTCCATAGAGTACAATAATTTATATTTTAAATTTGGCTGAAAGTAGTAACCAAATAATTTTATTTTACATTTCTGCTAATTTTAAGACTTGCATTTTATCACAGGTATATAAATAACATAACTCATGGTATACCATGATTCCGTGTAGCATCATTTTGCTGAAGGTGCCAATATAACCTACACACATTCTAAAAGCAGACAAAGTAAAAAAGTAAATAAAATTTCTCCTTTTAGTCATTATTTAAATGTATTACTATAATTGAAAAGACATGGAGTGCTCTAAACACCAAGGAATAAATTCTACTAAAGAATGAAGTTTTTAATTTTGAGATCCTTAAGAAAGCAAAAACATCTCTACAATTGGCTTAGATCAATTTGCAACATTCACATCATAGAGTTCCCAATTAAATATTGTTCTGCAGTCAAATATCAACCCAACACCACCCTAGTTCTCCCACGGGAACTTGCATCCTTCTCTGTATGTATAAATACACAGAAGTGTTTATACCTACAAACATACTTTGAAAGCTGAATCTAATAATTTGGATTACATTCATTTTTAAGCACATTCCCGAAACAAAATAGATCATACAAAGGTCAAAGACCATATAAAATATATATATAAATAATAAATAATAAATTAAATATATATATATATATATATATATATATATATATATAATCCAATACCTTTATGCACCTAAAATCCAATCACCTATTTTTAAATGATTAATCAATGACGATATCTAGCAATTTTACCCAAACCTAGGCATTTACACACACTGAACATCAAGCACTGCTCCAGTCTGCTCCTTCCCTGATGATCGCTGTGCACAAAAATCAAGGTTAACTGCAGAGGCTGAAGAGACAGACTGCAGACTCGGCTTTTTTGTGAGTCTCTGCAGTAGCCACAGGGCAGAAGCCTGTCACAGTCCATTGGCTTCCCAGGCTGTGACAAGACCACCAGAGCTGGGCCCTGGACAGATCTCCTGCTGTTGTCATGGCTCTTCATTGCAGGCTCAGAAGGCAACACATTGAAAAACCGATTACCAAGAACAATCCTGTGCCATATATAGCCAAAAAAAAAAAAAACCAAATTCCTTCTTTTAAAGCTTCACAGTTCATGGAGGAAGCTTAAGCAATAAGTCAGGTGAGTAGACAATGAAATCTGTATTGATTCTGACTTAGCCTTTGTAATAATATCTCCTAGTAAAAGTTTTTCCCAAATGTAAACCCATAAAAAATTTGCCCTTTCTCCTCTTGATTCTACTTTGGCTTCCTCCTAAACTGGGAGCTCATTCTCCAGGAGGTAACCAGGTGAGCAAACTGACATTGCCACTCTGTGTATTGGTCAGCAGATGGTGCCATAATAGCTCTGAAAGTCAGCAGCACATTTCAAAGGCCAAACTTTAAACAGCAACAATACTCCAATTTCAAGTGTAATTCCCAGATTATGACAAGTGGTGGAATGTTTTACAGAAGTATTAGCATAACATATTTTAATAAATCTAACTTCAGAGCCAGACAGTGAATCATGACTCCATGACAATATAAGTTAGTTACATGCGTACATGAACACGTGTGCGTCTAAATACTTTCACATATTCACATAATGTCTATGCTTATCTCCAGGAGTAGAAATGGCACACAGTGGTCTTCTTCCAAAGAATATTATGTCTAGCAAATCTAGTTTCCAGGGAATTACAGGCATGTCATAGTGGCTAGCAGCCCTAAGCTAATAGAAGCTATACACATAAGCATCCCTCTATCTAGATAATGACATCACTACTGAAAATAATAGGTTTTTTATGAGCTTTCATGTTTGTATCCATGCCATCATACACTTGATGACTTGCAAACATGCAATATTTCCCTCCCAAACATTCTTGTCCTTATTTAAATATTGAAGTTCTTAGAACTCATTTTTATACTATGATAAAATTATTGTAGCTGTGTAACCATTCCTTGCAATGCACAGAAAACCGAAAACATATCATAAAACACTGGCAAGTTCCTACATAGGAAGGTGAGAATTTATAAGGTAGCTCTGAAACAACAGTGTAAGACAAATACTAGTGTAATTCTGAAGATTGCTGTGAAAGCAAAGAAAAAAATCAAGGATATAGACAGCAAATTGAATGTGACAGAAAAAAACTACTTCTGTCTAAAATTGCAAAGTGAGTATCTGTAGTTTAGATAGAATATTTTCACAATAAAACTATTATGCTGACAAATTTCTGTAAAGCAACTCTGGGGAAGTCACCACTACTCTCTGTAAACTCAAATTACATCCTGGAACATTACATTTCTCAAAATCCATTTTCCTGTTAAAGCAGCACAACACATACTTATCACCCAAGTGCCTCAACTTTCCATAGAACACCTGCCACAGGCCATCTATTTTGCCTGGTGAATAACTTGGTTACTGAAATCCATATATAATTTTAAGGTTTAGTTTTAATGGATAAGTCAATTGAAGGAAAACTCCAGAAAGGAAACAATACTACAAGACATGAAAACCCATAAGAATTCTTTAAAAGCTATTTTTGTTAAAATTTATCTCCTGACACTGTGCAGCAGTCTAAAAATGTGTAATAAAACTAAGAAAATAATGTTGCAAAATGCTGTTTTCCAAAGCAAATGAAATTCAGTGAAAACTGCATCATGTTTGTAACAGCACCTATGGAACATGTAAAACTCAACCCCAAGGCCTTCAAGAAAATCAGAACATAAATACTACACGTAGCCAAGTTGCAATGCCCACACTGGAAATTGAGATCACATTTAAGCAAATACACATCCTGCAGTTCTCTTTGTGCCATCTCTGCCATACCCAGAGATAACAGAAATCTATTCCTTCTGTACTTTCAATCCACAAACACACTGCTATATTAAGGCAAAGAGTAAGTAAGTCTCAATTAATTTAAATCAAGAAATTTGTCTTTCCCAGAGTACCTAAGCACAAATATAATCTGTTTATCAAGATAGCTTTGTGCTCTTCCCCAGCACTGAAAAAAGTGCTGCAATCTGATGAGAATCCAACATTTTGAAAAGCTGTATTGAACAAGTGACCCCACCCAGGCCCTGACACTGCTAGAGAAGGACAGGCTCAAGTGGAAAAACGGGATTTATTTCCAAATTCATTCCAGCAGACAGAAAATGAACATGGGTCAAGAGACAGCTCTGTTTTCCTGTCATCTGTCCAACAAACTAAGATCAACACAGATTTTGAGAAAAATCTCTGCCCTGTTTTTAAAATCAACTCTGCAAGATCACAGTGGGTTTTGGCTGTTCACATTAAACCCTCATGATAACCACAATTTTAGAGATTAAAACCAGCAGTGAGTATTCGTTCGTTCCGAGCAATGCTGTCCCTCCGATCTCCATTCTTATCCTTCCACTCTATCCCACCTTGCCAAATGGCTGGTTCTATGACAGTCACACAATCTCACTGAAGCACAGGCAAACATTTATATTTTTCCAATTCTTAATGAAGAAGCTGTGGAGGGTGGGGGTGGACAATGAACACCCCGTTTGAGTTCTGTAAATTATTTGCATTATTCTGATTTGGAGGTGATTGAGTTTTAGATGGCACAATAAAGAATTCAATTTCCAACTATCATTCTTTCTATTTATAATGTATTGGGCAAGATTAAAACCAGCTTCTTTTTATACTGACAACATTATGTTCACTCTTGCATGCATTATGCTTACAAGGCACTTACAATAACATAGTTAATCAAAACACTTGCCAACTTGGTGAAAAATAATGTACTAGTACCTGAGAAATTTTTGTACTGCAAACTGGAACGCCCCAGTGTAATAAAGTTCCTGAATGGTGGAATTCCAGATGCACATCATTGTTTTGACAAGTATCCATTTCCTCTTCAGTGGAAGTCATATAGAGAATTATTACCCTCTCACATGTTCAGGAAGTGCACAACAGCATGCAAAAAGAGAAATCTCTGCGATACGAGGATTCGATGTCAGGGAAAAAAGAGAAGCAACTAGTCTGTGCTTTCAGTAGAGACAGAGACCAGTACACACACATTTAAAAGTAATTTTCATAAGCAGATGTAACCATTCAATTTTTTTCACAAGCACATTGAGGCTGAATGTCATACAGATGTGGATGCTACTGAGATCACATTCAAAATGCCTGCTAGCTTTTTCTTTCAGCTCATCCAACTTAGGAACCATAGCCAAAACACAACTGACAAATGCATTAAGACAGTTTGCTCTGGCATGTGCAAGACCAGAGTTCAATCGACAAATGTTTACAAAGCTTTAGGGTCTAAACATAACCACAAAAGTGACTTCTTTGGCAGCCACATCAGTTCTATATTTCCACTTTAAAGGGCATTTCATTTTTGCTATTGCCAAATGTAAGCACCACAGAGGGCACAGTTCTCTAGGCAAGACACTTGAACAATACTGGTAGATGTTTATCCTTATTGAGGGAAACAGTTGGAAAAAGTGACAATAAAATTATAAAGCCTTTTATGCAAATGTCAGGAGAATCATCTCCTGCCACAATTCTTTTTTAGTGTCTGTTTTCCTGAATCAGGATTCAAGTAATAATACAGAAATTGATACTGCCACACTTTCCACCAATAATAAATTCAGTTTCAAATACTTGATTAAATGACATCCCTGGCTTGGTCCAAATTCCAAGTAAGTGCAATGTCTCAAGGTATATGGATAAGTATTTTTGGAAAGTTGCAGCTGTGTCTTTGCTGGGTAGATTGTTACCAGTATGTGAACCATCTGTTGAAGAACATGTGGAGAGCTTAATGCACATGCAAGTAAGCACCAGGTCATTAATTGTATAACATAATTTATGAAAAAAATCCCAAACCAAACCAAAAACAACTACCGCAAATTAAAAGTACAACAGTTAAAACAAGGATAATTCTCACCTCCTGCTGCAATAAATAAAAGCTATCCAATATTCCCTGACTGTTCTCCCACATTCCCCAAACCTCAGAGGTTAGCCACCTGAGAGGTCGTGTTTTGGTACTTTAGTTTTTATGTTTGCAGCTAGCACAAGCTGAGTCTTTCATGTGCTGCTGGAACAGAAGTAGTCCCTTGAAAAAGCAGAACCAATTTGCTGAGTATTTCCCACCTACTCAAAATTATTATAATACACGTCAAATAATATATGTAAAGCGCAACACTGCAAACTATTTCCTACATACTTATGTACTGAATATATAAGAAGTACTGAAACTAGAGATAACACTGCTCTTCTAAAAAGTATGCATCTATTGCTCCTGTGGGAGTTAGCTCTGCCAATCCCAAGCAACAAAAAGCAGTGGAGATGCCTCTTAGCTGAGCAAATAAAACTGGCAGCCAAAACTTCATCACTCCCATGGGCTCTTCTGAATGCTGGTATTTAAATAGAAGAGTGAAAACATGAGCCACTTTCTGAAAGTTTCCTACTTTTCATGGCAGTGGCTTCACAGCTAACAACACTGCAACCACTGCAACATCTCTAGGTGAGACAAAGTGAAAGGAGCCTAGTTCATGTCTGAATCTAGAGGTCAGAAACAAGTTTAATGGAAAAAAAAAGGCAAAACCCAATGCTAATAATGCTGGGTTTGTGCCTAGACTTCAGCACTTAACATGTTTATTAGTCGTGTAAGTGCTTTAGCTGTTTTGTGCTTTTTGGAAGGACATTCCCAGCATGAAAGATTGTAATATAAAGCAGATAACAGGATATGCATGAAAGTCCCAAGGGAGTAACTATTTAAACAAACTTTTCTTTGGAGAGTTAGGGAATGACAATAGATAAAGATTTAAAAGAATAATTCATTTGTGAACCCCAAGAACAAGGTGGGGAGGAGTATTTAGAACTGTCCTGTAGACAAGGAAAAAGAATGTTGTTCTGCCAAACCACAAATTTAATTACATTCCCATATAAACATAAGAATATACATCACAAACTGCAGTTTACCAAAGCAGCCTCACCCATTGCAGAAAAGCCTTTTAATGACCACATACAAATGGGGATGGTGTGTTGTCACAGTAAGCTTCCAGGCCAAGCAGAGGCTTTATTCTGCCTTCTTGGGCTGTACTTTCAGTTCTCTTTCTGTACATGCTGAGAAGTCTGAAAGCTTTGAAAGAGTCCTAAGCAAACACAGCTCCAAGATGACAGTAATTTATCATCTTATAATTTTATTATCACAAACACATACAGTACGATACTATGAACTCTGCACTGAAAAGCCTTTGAGTGACACTCCCAGTTTGCATTGGCTGAGGGGTTTCTTGTTTCCTTTTGGGCTCATCATTTTATGTGCTGACTGAAGAAATGCTTGAAAGCATATTTACCCAGCTGTTCTCTACAGGTATGATTCTTATGCATTTAATGTTAAATCCAAAATCATGTTTGAACACACAGTCGTTGATTTCCCTTGTCCTGTCTAGATTTTTAAAATCTGAAGTACTTTTAAAATCTGAAGTACTTTAATATATGAAGCAATGAGAAAATTAAAATTGATGAAGTGTACAGACAAAATTTAATTCTAAATTATTTTTGATCATGGTATACTGGTTAACAACTTGAGTTTTTTGCAAGACCATACTCCTGTGTGTGGAAGCAATAGACAGCATGTGTCAACACAAAGTACAAGAGTCACAGTCCTAAGACCCTTTAAAATGACATCATGTTCTTTCACAAATCAGGAGTACCTGATTATTTCTCAAAGTGAGATGTCAGAGATGAAGAACTGGAGCTCTGGTCTGGATGAAGTCTGAGGCATGCTACTCTCAGAGTTCTGCAAAAATATAAGAACCTCAACAAAACTGTGTGAAAGCTTCTAGGACTTAGAAAATGTGTCTATCTGGCTGGGAGAAATACATCCATGTGACAGACTTGAGTTTTGGGAGACAGTATGAATACCATGCAAATTAACATTTAATAAATTCACTAAAAAGTGGATACAAAAACTGACTAAAAGGGAAGGACTGAAGCTATAGCTTTCAACTTTTTCTTGCTCTCTTTCTTTTATAAAGACAGAACTTGGAAAAATCAAGCTAGCAATGAAACAAAGTAGACCCGACTGGACAAAGTCAGGAGTAAAAAAAAAATGGGGTGAGGGAGGGAAGGAAAAAACAGGAAACAGACGCTGAAGACAAAACAGGAAAGAAGGTCACGATATGTCTAATAGCCAAAAAGCTGCAGTGAGGCCAGAGAGGGGGGCAGGGTGGGAAGACACCAGAATTCCAGTACAGGCTATGTTATATCACAGATGCTACTGGTCAGCCCACAAGATCTCCAAAGTGTTGGTCCTTCAAGTGCTAGGCTGTAGGAGATCCAGCATCTATACACACATCACTTTTAAGGCTCTTCCAGAGGAGGGGCTTCTTCACTTTTTTACATCAATTTTGTGACAAGTATCAAGACTTGCTCCTCTGTTGGAAGCTTTAAACAAGAATACTTCTTCCTTTGCACTTGTAATTATTTCATGTATTTATTTAAGTAGGAAATGCTTGCTTTTGCCTAATGAACTAAGTGAAAAGTTGCACTTCCTGGAAAAACCATGTTACTGTTTCTCCAAATCCATCAAATGACAGAATTCTGATTAGTTCACTTCTGGTTTTTCTGGCTTATCTACATGTCCTTGTTCCATTTAACATCAAGATTAGAGGCACACTACCTCAACAATTCAACTATATCTTTGGCTCACCAGTTCCTACAGATTAAGCTTTGTTCTGGTTTAAAACAGATCATGAATTATATCTCATTTACTTTCTGTTGAAGAGCTCCAAGACCATATGTGTAAAATATCTATCTGAACATGAGCTAAGTGCTTTGCAGCACTTATAAAACTGACCCATCTAAAGCATTATTTCTGATTTTAGCAAAAGAATTTTAGAGCTAGACAAACTTGAGCTCTACGAGGAGAAAGCAATAGTTGAGGCATGCTCACTACGACAGTAGTAAAACCAAAACAGATCTCAAGACCTCTGTTCTCAAACACTGACATGAAGTACTTCTAATTGTTCCATTAAAGGAGACAAAATGATAGCCTTTCACTTATTTTCAGCTGAAACTCAGAGGTCACGTCTCTCCTAAAATATAAGGGTGATAGTCCACAGGGGAAGCTTAGTTTTCTTTAGACAAAAGCAATCTTCCTAACTTCACATAGAAGAGAAAAAGTGGAGACAAGTCTTTTTGACCTGTTTACACATTGTGAGGTCATCTAAACGTGCTCAAAAATTGCATTACCTGTACACAGTGGCAGAATGGTTTATGTGGGAGTTATGAAAGCTACAACAAGTTATGAAATGAGCTTTTTTACTTGTAAAACTAAAAACAAGAACAGAAGTATTCCGAACTTAATTTCTACTGAAAACTATCAGACAAGCTAAAATTTTGTGCACATCAAGAAATACATTTTCATGTTGAATATTTCAAGCTAATTCATGCTGTAGGACATCATTGAAAATCTGAAGTCCAGTTCAAGGTCTGAAGGAAACAGACAATATTAACTATACATTCTAATTCAACAGAATTAAATTTCACCATGTTTATGTACTAAATGAACCAAATGCTCATCAGGTGAAGAATTCTGTGTTGGTTGATTCCTCCTATGAGGAGTACTGCTGTCATCACATGATTCCCGGCAACTTCATTAATCACCATGACCACATTTGCACAGAAACAATTCAATACTTGAAGCAAAATGAACATGCAGTCTTCTTTCCTCACAGAGTAACTGCAGCATTTCTCATGCCAATTAAAACAATGTTTCATTGTCTTCTTTAACAAAGGAGAATGAATTTTACACTGCACATGTCTACAGAATATACTGTAACACTTGAGATAAAAATTTAAAATATTAAACTTACTGGAAAAGGGAAACACACATTTCACAGAATGAAACTGAAGGCATTTCTTTTAATATATACAGATAAGTAATACGGCATATCTGGTGTGACTTCCAAGTAAAAGTTTTAAATTTTTAAAGAAAAAAAATATTTTTTGTCCCACAAAGATTATGTGAAATAGACAAAATGTTATGTGAAGTACAGTACTTCACATAAAATGGAAAATACGCTAAACTATCCAAAAAGGTTTCAAGTTATTTATATAATTCTTATTCTGAAAATGTATTACCAGGTTATGTTACTCAACACTAAAATGAATATTTAGGCCTTTTAAATATATTTATAATCATATGATCAAGCAATATTTAAATTAAAAAACAGTAAAGAAAGAACCATGTTGGAGCACACATTTCCATAATCCTGTAATGGGAAACTGGTCCCCTAAAATTCCCAAGACATAGAAACAAAGCTGTTTTCAGATATGTGTGGGTTTCACCATTAGTAACATGCTGAAACCCTTCTTATTTCATATTAGTTTCATGTATAAGCATCTCTTTCATCCTCTTTTCTTCTCCCTCCCCTCTAGTACCTTCACTTAATCTTACTTGCTTTTTTTAGAATCTTCCTGATTATCAATTAAGTACTATGTCTTCCACTCTTAATTCCATCACCATTGCTAGAAAGTCAGGGTGCCAAACTGTGTCAAGAGCCTGGCTTACATCCAGACAGTTTAGGACCTCACCTGAACAAAAATAATACAAACAATTTAATATGCAAGCTGGATTTTTCTTTCAAATCTTATCCACAGAAGAACAAGCAAAACAAGCTGTTCAAAATTATGTCAATCTCCTTATTTGCCAACTGATCAAAACAAAAAAAATTTCAAATGTAGTACTTAAAGGCCATTCAAGTAATGACAAATTAAGCCACAGGCAAATACATAATATGAATGAAATAGCTTCAGAAATAAAGAATGCTTTCTGCAGCTAATTTTTTAATGAGACCTATACTACAATCTAATATTGGGATTTTCTTTCTTCCTGAAGCAACTGGAAACCAGTTCAGCCAATATATCACAAAGATACTCTGGGAAGCTGAAGAGATTCAGTTTTTCTTCTTCTGAGCAACACAACATACATTCCAGTGAGCGTTTTCACCACCCCAAATAATTGAGGCAGTGACAGAAATACTCTTTAAACAAAGTGATAACAACATCTGAGAATGTTATAAATCACCAGATTTTTCTGCTCACATCTCCCAAAGTATCTTGTTTTGAAAAGCATGGATTGATTATGTTCTTGATCCATAGCCTATGAAGACCTTCGTGTTCCCTAACTGAAGGGATTACAGGTATCAAAAATGAACACCAAACTTCCTTTCATGTGGAATCTCTTCCAGAACAGCCCCTGAGTAACGGAGATGAGAGTGGCAGACTTAAATAGCTCTGATTCTGCCTGACAAAAACCACAAGGCAAAGCCCATGTAGAAGAAAAGGATTGCATGCTCTGTTGACGTTGTCAGCGACCTCCTTTAAACTGTCATGGCTGGGATGAATAGCCTAAGTCACCAATCCATTTTGTGACTGCTCAATCTGAGCCAGGGTTTAAGCGCATGCTGTGCTGCACAGCCTACGTTAATCTCAGTACACGTTAAGAAACATGGAGAGCTGCAATCTGCGCGGCAGACAAAGAATAGCCCTCATCTTCGCTCTAAAGGAGGACTGGGTTTATTTGAGGAGTAGATTTTCCAGGTCAAAGAATAAATATAAAGTTTTAGCAAAAAAATATATTCTTCATTACTCAACTTGGAGGTTTTACTGCTTGCAGACCTCCTGCAGAGGTGGTAGAAACATCACAGTCTTTTTCTTCTCTCAATTTTGACCATGACACTACTTTGAGAATTGGCTCTAACTAATCCGTAGTAATCCTTTGGTATATGAAAATAAATACATGCTTGAGTAAATGAAAATAAACCCAGCAGGAACAAAAATCAATTATCGGAAGAAAAACTGTAAGAGGGAAAGATGCCATTTGTCTTTTCATTAATTTCTAGCATTACGGTCCTGCCGAAAAAGAGAAAATACTGAAGTTTCTTGGAAGCTGTGCAATATTTCTTCTACTTAGTGTTTAATCCCTTCAGGAAACACAGCAAGAATAAAAGGAATGCAAACAAATTTTAACAAGCTCTGTTACAGCAAGTTTTTCTTCTTCTAGCTCTGAGCACTTTGAGAATGATCCAAGAGAAGTTAACATTTAGAAACTAAGTTCATTAAAAAAAGCTAACATTTATAAAAGACTTTTAGAGAAAAATAATAGGCTGTTTTGTATAGAAATTTGTATTCCTGTGTTTTAAAACTTCTTTTAGTCTGCTTTAATTACAGATGGTCAAACAGATCTGACAACTATTTTGAAAATGTAAAAATCTTCAAGTTCATTAATGAAGTGACTGCAATACTCCATAAAGCCACTTTCTAAAGAGTTTCAAGTTTTAATTTGAGATATCAGTGAAGCCCTTCTAAAGTATTCAGTTTAATCTTTCATAAATAGAGTTTTTTTCTAAAAAGAATAACAAGGAATCCTAAGTTCTGTATAAGGCAAAGCAACAAAAGCCCCCAAGGTTAGATGCTAACTTTTAGGTACGCTCTAAATAGAGCTAAAACTGACCACATACTGAAATAGAGAAGTTGTATTGCTTAAACAACTAGAAGAAGTAACCCACTGTGCTACATATCCTACTCTTATATCAGTTGCCTGTATTCATTGACCAAGTCCATCAAAAAGGGGGTGAAAAACCTTTTATGTCAAAAGGTCAGCACATTCTCCAGAAGGGTATTATTTCTCAGGATTTCTAGACACACAGATTGCACTGATTGGATGACAAAACTATCTTGAAGAATCATCCTCTGATTTCAATTGGTTGGCAGTACTTACTGTTCTGTCAAACTATGAGCATATGCCTGTACATAGGTATTTTCAGGATTTTTCTCAAAAAAACTCTATTTTTGTTCGATAGTTGTTAAAATGGATTTTTTTTCAGCAGTAATGTAATCGTACATTTGGCATTGCTGTTGTGATACTCAATTACACACACGATCAACGCGTAAGGTCACTTACAGTACACAAAGCAGCAAGGTCTTTTCCCCAATCCTACTCCTTAATCTCTTGTATACCTATCAGAAAATTCCAGTGATCTTTTACAGCTCTGCCTTGGCACCTAAAGTCTGTCCCTATATTTTGAAGAGTAAGAAGTCGTATCAAATTCTTCCAGGCGTGGTAGAATCTTGCAATTGGTTACTTTAATAATACAAATGTATCCAACTGATGTGTGAGCTATCCCTCTTTTGAATTTAATTGCGGTGTCCAAATATCTATATTTACATCAATTCTTAACATGCAGAATTTAATTCCCAACCAAACTACATACAGGTTAAGGCAGAAGATGCTCTCTCACAATTCACAGTGCTATTCTTGTCACATCCATCAGCACATAAACTTGTTGTTAGATTGGTAACTACTAAAGAACATCAGTTCTTGACATACTTCTGCTTATCTAACCGTATCACAAAATATGGTACTGCTGAAAAACATGGACTTCTTATTCAACATTTCCCTTTTTAAAATCACAAATTTCTAGAAAATAGGTGTTCTTATAGCTGCTTTTCTCCAGTGTCTCAAAGCAGCAAGTATGTGTCTGTATCCACCCAAACTACTTCAGCAACTAACAGCAGTTCAAAAGGAGTAACTGTAATACTCAGCGTATTGGTTTGGCACATACCCGTTCTATTTTGGGGCTGGCACCCCAAGCTGCAGCATTTTTGGTACCTCATCCTTAACTACATTAAGAGTAGCTGCAGTCCCATTTCTGACCATAGGATAAACACACTCTGAAAACACACAAAAAGGAGTGTAAACAAAGCCATTGGAAACAAAGTCTGTCGAATTTAATTTCCCTTATTAAACTCCATTCCTTACCTTGGTGAAACTAAAAAAATGTAATCAGCAAGCAGGCAAAGAAACTAATTCTGGGCAGACGTAAGAGTATTTTGACTGAAATCTTGACTCAAAGGTGGTCTTAGTGAGCCAACAGATTTATTTCCAGTATGAGTAAGAAGCATGTCTACTACATAAATAACACACCCTCCCTAGCTTTAACCTAGATATCACCAGTGCCAAAAAAGATACAGCAAGTTCTGATCCCCAGAAGATGTATTGCCAAATCTCCATATTGTTCTAACCCAAAATTTAACAGAACAAGGCTCTAATATTCATTATTCTATTAATATCTTAGGTAAGTTTAATAAATTGAATAGCACCATAATTTTTTCCCTAAACACATAATTTTTTTCCCTAACACATGCTTCTCATGCTTGAAATCATGTATGCACTCTTGGTGAATGAAACATTAAAGAAAAAATAATTACTAAACTATTATAGAACCAAATTTTCCATTCTTAAAGTGTCTCAATAAACAGGGTTGAGTTTGTAAAGAACATAAACTGATTTCCCTGTTAGGGCCCTTCATGCAAGTGCCACATGAATACCCAATTTATTTTGCTACTTCGGGATCAGGAGCCCTCCAAGGAAACTTTTAATACAAACTCTGCTGCTGAATAGCATAAAACCAAACTGAACAACTTTGTCCACAACCATGTATGGTAGTTCCACCTTGCCAAAAGACTCCAAACAAATTACTCCCTTTAAATTGGAGCTGTATAACTACTCAATGAATTTAAGACCAAACACTAGCAACCCTTTATTTTAAGCTTGCATTTTCTTGACTTCTAACTACCCGTAAAGATTTTTTGGTGGTTTTTTGCAAATGAAATAGCTACAGCTAAATTAATCAACAATCTAGCTGGCTTAGTGCTTTGCACAGTGCAGAGGGACCACCCAGATCAATCCACCCTAACTGGCAATGTGCAATACAATTTGAATTTTTCCCAACATTAATATCTAAACTAGATTTTTAAACCATCAGATCTATCAATAGCATTAACCATTTTAGACAAAAAGAGCTAGGTGAGTGTTCCTCTCCTTACTGTAATCCCTTCCTCCATTCATGATACCTCAGTACTGCACGATACTGACTCCAACACAGCCCTACACGAGGCTGGCAGCCTCTCCACTCCAAGCACTTGGCTGGAGTGCCACACAGCCCCCACTTCTCAGGAACATAAGAAGGCAAGATGCTGGGCTGCACAGATCAAAAGAGCTCAAGAAGTTTAAGGTGATTAGTAGCAATTTCTAATGATGTCTCTAAATATGCTTGACTTACTGAATATGCTGTATCACATTACTTATGAATAAAACTGATATTATGTAAGAGCAAGGAAAGCATGTTGTAAGCACACACATATGCTCATTTGTTTGTTGCAATGCAAAAGCTACAATAGCTTTCAGAGTTCCCTTACCACCGGATGAGGAAATCTGAACTATATAGTAACAGTACTATTGTAAACAAATTTAATTGAGAAAATCTGATCTAAAAATGAATGGTTATAAATTTCTGGACTAACTATATTAAATACAAGTTAAGTGGTTTGGGATTTTTTCATAAAACAAACAAATGAGATTTTGGGACCAGTTTCCCTAAAAGTCAAGAGGATTAACAAGCCAAGTGGTACTTGCGAAGTCTTGAAATAGGTGTTGTTTATTTTCAATTCTTGATGATGCAGGAGACCTATTCTGACTCTTTAGTATCTAACAATTCAAACCTCCTAACACTTACCAAAACTGAAAGTATGACTTTGTCAATTTACATTGCTATCATAGGACTCAGCATCTCCTTTATGCACCACTTTAGTTTTTCAGAATAGGAACACAGAAATCCAATGTCCTTTCTCTGCTGCTTTGAAGAGACAATTCTTTTTAGCCACTCAAGGAATGTGTTCTGCACTCTCTCATAATTTAATCACTGACAGACATAACAGCCTATTGAGAAAAATAATCCACTCATTTATTTTATCATCAGTGCACTCAAGCATGGTCAATTTATGAGCAACATAGTCACATGCATCAGCCACGAGAGATCCATTACAGAGCTGCTGAAAAGTTTGTGAACAAACAAATTGCTTTCCTCTGATTATCCATAGGCTAAGTCTAGAAGTCTCACAGTCTTTCATCATCCTAGTCTCACAGGAAAAACAAAAGAAAGTCTTCAAGCAGTAGTACCAGTATTTACCTCAAAACATGCTCACAGAGCAGGCTAATTAAAACTTTAAATTTTAATATTAAGTTACATTTATAATATCTCATCCAAATCAGGCACTTATGGAAGAAAATGTCATTTTAATCCCATCATAGTAGCTCACAGGATATCTGAAAGAAGCAGCTCTTTGTGCTGAGAGACCAAAAGCACAGCTGCCATGGAAAGTGCAAGAGCTGTAGAAGGAAAGGCTTGGGAGCTACCAGTCTGTAGGACAATCAGGAGTTGCCAAATAGCAGTCAGACCAATACACTTGCATGCATTTAACAAGCCCTACTCACAGTGCCAGGTTAATAAAGTCATGCAAGTAACATCTATGAGCTCTAAGAGATCCAGACATTGCTGATCCAAGAATTGTCACTATGCATTAGCAGTTACAACAAGATGGAGGAGTCAGGCATGAGTACACACATTTTTTTAATGCTTGCACACAAATATTTATGTGCCACTCAGCAAGACCAGCTTGAGAGCTGGGCATGGGAGAGCCCAATGAAGCTCAACAGAGGCCAGCAAGGAATAACCCTATGCACCAGTAAAAGTTAGGAGTTGACCTGCAGCAGGTCTGCAGAGAAGGACCTGGGGATCCTGGTGGACAGCAAGCTGTCCATGAACCAGCAGTGTGCCCTTGTGGCCAACAGGCCAATGCTATCCTGGAATGCATTGGAAAGAGCATTGCCAGCAGAGGTGGAGGGAGGTGATCCTGCCCCTCTACTCATCCTTAATGAGGCTGCACCTGGAGTTCTGCATCCAGTTCTGAGCTTCCCAGTCCAAAAGAGACAAGGAACTACTGGAGAGAGTTAAAGTGAGGACTATGAAGGTGATCAGGGGACAGAAGCATCTCTCTCAGAGCTGTGACTACAGACAACTGAAGTGATCTTATCAATGCACACAAATATCTTAAGGACAGGTGTCAAGAAGCTGGGGCCAGACTCTTCAGTGGTTCCCAGTGATATAACCAGGGACACAAACTCAAACACAGGAAGTTCCATCCAAGTATGAGGAAAAACTTCCTTACTGTGAGGGTGACAGAGCACTGAACAGGCTACCCAGAAAGGCTGTGAAGTCTCCAGATCTGGAGATATTCCAAACCTGTCTGTCCATGATCCTGTACAACCTGCTGTATGTGAACCTGCTTTAGCAGGGGGGTAGGACTACGTGATCACCAGGGGTCCCTTTCAACCCCAGCCATTTTTTGATTCTGTATACTACAGTCTAATATGCCATCCAGCCAAGAATTCCTCAGGAAATACCCTCCTACATGTGACATCAGGTAATTTCTGTTATAATAAAGATTGGTCAGAAAATCATTCAGATTATCATAAATGCTAAAGTCTTTTAAGAAATATTAATTGGCAATTGCTGAAACCGAATATGTAATTTTTTTAACCATAGAAACTCATTGAATCCTACCTTTTTGTGTGCCACGTGCAGAACACTTGCACAATATCCATCCTTACAGTTCTCTCATCTCTTTAACTTTAAAAGCAGGCTATAATTTAAAATGTACTGGTTAAAAAAGCCCAGATTTCCAGTGTTAACATTTTCAGTCAGGATGTGCAGATAAACCTAGAAAAGATCTACAGCTAAGTTTAAAAAGAGACCCAACTAAAGAAGCCTTGCTTCAAGCAATCAGCCATTAAGTTTCTTGGCAAGGCACAGAAGCCTCACCCACCCATCCTTTTGGCAGCAGTAGGATGCTACAGGGCAACCTATGTGGGAGACATGGCAGACATCACTGTACAGTCTGCCAAAGCCTCACACATTTATCTGCAGAAAAATTGAGGAAGTACTGCATATGCTGACAATTTGGAATGCTCTGATTTGCATTATGTTGTGTTTTGCAATTCACCTGACCAAGCTGGCATTGCAATTCTCACAACATACAGAGATTAGGTATTTCTTTAACTATGACAGAAAAGATTTCCAGACAAACCATAGATAATTTTTTTTTTCATTACAGCAAGATTTGCTTACGAGTCAGAGTATATTTAATTCTCCACATGGACACTCAATCATGTAATACAAGGCACTCCAGCTAATTAACAGAGCCAAAGTATTAGGCAGTTACTAAAGTATTCCTTGTCTTTAAGTGAATTTTTGGCTGCCAGAAGCAAATGTGCTTTGAATGCAACTACTTTTACAATTGAAGTTAATAAGTGACTTCCATAAGAAACCCACAGTATATCAGAGTTGCCTAAGAAAGTATGTATACACATAAAAACTGGTGTGAAGAGCATCATGCCTATTCTCACATTTACAGAAATTTAACTCAGCCTCTAGATATATTTTGTATAATGAAATATGACTTTTTCCAGTTAAATGAAAATTACAAATTTTGAGCTATTTCTTTATAAGCACAAAAATATTAGTATTGCAAAATTTCTGGTTACTTTCCCACTAAGCTACAAATCACTATACCATTCAACTTGTAGGTGTCGAAATAGTAAAGCAATAGAGCAGCACTGCAACTACCAAAAAAAAATGAAGTAACTAAAGCCAATACCTTCCAAGATCTTTTCAAGCTCCAAAGGTTACCATTCTTGACTTTTCCAGAGTATTTGGTGAGAAGCAATTTTTCATGCAGCGATCAGTATTAAAGTCTGATGAGCCCTCGGAAAAAGGCTGAGAACAAAAGCTGGAATTTATGACCCAATTAGGTCAGACACACCAGTGCCTCAATAAGCAAATACACCAAGCCTGCCACAGTTAAAACCTCTAACTCAGCAATGTTCACATTTAGGACTCATGCACTGAAAATGTAATTCTGCCACTTTTCAATTAATAGATGTAAATTCTATACAAAACAAAGCAAGACAAAAGTCCACTCCAGCAATCTCACCCACAAAATTAGGCTATCAGGCTTCTCTTCAAAAAAAAGGTGGTTTGATCATTGGTTTGTTAGCTGTTTAACTTTGTGCCCCTGCTAGCTCCCCAACTACAAGCTGTTTCCTATCAGAAAGCAGTGACTGCAATGTCCCTCACTATATATACCCTTATACAGATATTTAATACAGGCTATCTATAAACTCCCAGAAACTGCCAGTTATCACTTTCATAGAAATCTTCCATTTCAGAATTAAGTCTGAACAGTAATGTGTTTTTCAAGTATTCTCTATGGACATAAGCATAAGAAAAATGTATTTATATAAATAAAACTTACAGAAGCTAACTAACTTTTACCTTTGAGCAACAGCATGGTCCCAGACAGTCCACAACTACAGTAAATGTACCTTCTGACAGCCTAGAAGACAGTCCCCTTCCAAATTATCAATATCAGGCTATCACAATGGCAGACAGGGTCACCTAAGTCACCACTAGCCACAGGGACATCACAGGACCATCCTGAGGTAACAGTGAATCCATGTGGACACACTGCTCTCAGCAGTCCCACTCATGAATTACTGCCAATGCTTCCCTCTCTAGAAAGAGTCTACAACTCCTGAATTCTCAGCAAACAGAAATCTTGGTGTGAAATCATGGAGCAATGAAGTTTACTGACACTTTAACAGCAGTGCTGCTTTAGGATGGCACTAAGCAACTACAAACAATTTCGTTTCCTACTGACTGTTAAACCACATCCCTTTCAATGTCCATTTAAAATTATGGCTATTTCTGAAAATTTCAATATAATAGAAAGAATACTTGCTATAAGGAAAAAAATGAAGTGACTAAATCCACACCCGAAAGAGATTCTTCTAATCTCCTTTCCAAAATTTGCATAGACTGACATAATACAATGGTTTCCATCTGACTATGCAACACAACAATGAGAGAGTTATTCTACAGAAATAAAAGTTTCAAGGAAAACTTGTTTCATCCGAGGACACACAGCACATTACTTTGCAATGACTGACTTGTCAATATCTCTAACTCATGGCTGCCTTTGGAATACAATATAAATATATAATCAGTTCCAGTTTGAAGTATATTGTATTGCAGAAACTGAGAAATATCCTTCTATGGCACTACATGCATTAGAAGTTATAGGAGATACATTTGATCATCTCAGAACTCATTGTCAGGGCAACTCCAAGACTGGCATCCAAATAAATATTACAGGTACAATAAATATTAATGATTTTTAAATGGTTGTACTGTAAGTAGAAAACAGTCTTAAAGGTGAACATTTCATAACTCCAGAAATATTAGAAAGAAGCAAATTTGAGAAGTGAAATCTTTAGTAGTAAAAAATTTTCTATTGCCATGACACAACCATATTTATTCCAGTATAAGACTGGTTACTCTGCACTGACCCTTTATAGAGAAACTGAAGACTTTCACAGTTGGTAACATATTTATTTGATTTATAAAGGATTTGTTGAAGGTTTTTTCCAGAATACTGTTTTCTACACAGTGGATTTACTGGTTTGGCTAGTTCCTCCAATTCTAACAGCAAACTAGAGCAGTATCATAGGTCAAGCACCACGTTTCTCAAATTACCTTAGCTTTAAGTTTTGTACACATTATTGAGACACTAAAGCTTTTCAAGGTTCCTTCAACCCTTTATCCTAACATCCTGATAAGCCAAAGAATAAAAAGGAAGCTTATTTTAGAAAAAGCTATCAGAGAGATGCATGATATCACTTATTATGAATGCATTTTCAAAAGCAAATCACAAAGATACTTTTAAGCATAGCTGATATTTAGTTTTTGTCTATTCTGTTAAGAGGCACCAGTCACATGACTGAGTAACACCATTCCTTTGAAAGTTTGGGGACAAGGCAGCGCAAATTAAAGGCTTCCCAAGAGTAACAAGAAAATTAGGTTTTTCCAGTTAAATTCATTTTTGCTGCAGCAGCAGTACCAGCTCCAACTTCCATCCTTTCTTCCATAGTTTAGTGACAAGCCCCACCTTCACTCCTGTTATTGTGCTCCTGACTTCTCTATCCAAATTACCAACCTTTGACAGCTTCCCAGGAACCTGACCACCTTCAAGCAGAAAAGAAACAGAGCTAAGGATACTGCAGGAATTAAGCTTTGCTCTAGCTTGCCTCTGCCTTTCGCAACAGAGAGCTATTGCAACAACACGCAGTTGTCTTACCCTGCCTCACCATCACAGATCCAGGGACAGGGCAGGATGCAGAGGCACAGAGGGCTGCAGACCACACTCAGCATTAGCACCCTCAGCCAGCCCTGCAGCCTTTGTGCCAAAGCAGACAAAACAGAGCCTCCACCCAGAGAATCTTATCCTTTAGTTTTAGACTGAGGTTTTGCTGCCCTTATCAGCCCCACCTACAGATAATTCAGTGACAAAAACTGTTAAGCAAAGCATATAACAAAGGCAAATTTTGTTTATACCTCCTCCTTCCAAAAACATTAAAACTATGACTTTGCCCTCAACATTAACTTTTGGATATAAAACCCCAGCTGTTTGGCAAACTTTTGCATAATCATTCCTATGAGCCCTCACAGGGGTTTAAACGAAGCATTTCAGTTAAACTTCATTATTTGGGGGGGTCAGGGTGGGTATAGAAGGAAAGCAGGCTGCTACTACTACTACTACTATTACTACTGAAACAAAACAAGAAGTTAGTTTGTTTCCAGCTACTGCTAAATTCACTGTGAATTATTTCACTTGAACCTCCTGAAGCGCCTCAGGAGACATTCTTCTGCATTAAGCTTGCAATTATTCTACAAAGCTATACTCTAAATTCTTCATACCTTTACAGCTGTCCCTCTGCTTAGAGCTATACTTAACTGCTGCCATCAGCTACCTGCATTTTACAGAGACGCAGACTTATATAAATTATAAAAACTATTGTAATAACATCTGAATTTCCCTTCAACACTCTTCTTCATATCTGCAGTATCTACAGCTTGCCAGTACTTCTCAGCCATAGGCTCATTCTTTAAGGGTTTAAAATTGTACTCCACTATTCTCCACAATCTGTCAGTCATTAAGAGCTTTGCAGGTTAGCCAGAATTATGTCATAGGCATAAAGTATTTTCAGTAATAATTTCAAAGAGTTATTTCTGTGCATTATTATAGCGGTAAGTATTGTTGCTTCATTCAGGAATACTTAAATTCATGATTGAATAGGTAGAAAGGATAACACCATTTTTTAAATTATAGTATCCATCCAGTTAAATCTAGCCCCATTTGGTGCCCCTCCCCCCCCCAAAAAAATAATCTACCATGCTCTTTCATTAAATTTTTCATTGCAGTGCACATCAAGTGAGCCCATTCCTAACCAAGCTAATTTTTAACTGACTGAATGAACAGCAATTCCCTACCTGGAAGAAGGATGTTCCCTCTTCTCCTACTAGGTACCATCTGGTAAGGCTACAACTGCTGATCACAATTTTGATTTAATATGTGACTCCCCAGCTGATATCTAGAATGAACTACTTCAGGTATGTTTTTTAAGGAGAAGGCACCTAAATAGCAAATGGAAATAAACAAGAGACAATCTTTCTGTAGGATGTGTGAAGAAAGTTGAAGCAGCAGTCTGTTAATGTGGTAAGGAAAAGAGAGTACAGAACTGGGTACAGTGGCAGAAGCTTCCTAAATGAAGAACTGCTGCCAAAGGAATTATAACAAGTAATCAATCAAACCTTTCTGTTTGTTTTCATGCTATACACACAGTAGAGACTTAGTCTAGGAAATCACAATAACACTTTTCTGCTAATTTAACACCAACTCATTGAATGATCTATATGATACAACTAAGACAAATAGTAACAATTTAAGTAATTTTCTTTCCTTGGCTATGGTTACACTCTCTTGTGAAATACCAAGTCCTCAGAAATGAGATTCAGAATTCACGATTCAAGATAGATACCTGGAGTTAAAGACCAATCTCGACAATTGTGGTACTGCCTTTGGGAATCCACTTCTTGAATCTCTGTACAGAGAAATCTAGTCTTGTAAAATATCTTCAGGAAACAGCTTTGACATGTTTGCAAGGTTATGAACTCAATTACAGATTCCATGCTAGATTAAAAAAAACCAACCCTCCTTTATCTTCATGACAAAGTCTCCTTCAATACCTTGATTCTAAAAAGGTACAAAACACTTCACATGTGGCAGATACAAGGAAACTGTGGAAGACTGCAGTTATTTCAAGAGTCCTTTTACTGGCAGCACTTCAGTTTGCCCTTGAGGAAAAAGAAATAATTTGTTTTGTTAAACCAATTTCTTTGCGTTACAAAGAATAGCTTCTACATGCATGGTAACCAAAGTTTTCACTCTTTGTAACTTCAGCTTTCCTTGTTCCAGACTTAAAAAGCTACATCTGGGATCAAACCACAGACCAACAGATATAAAACTAAGCTAAGAGCACCAACAATTTGTGTCAGGCATTTCACACAACCAAATAGGTAGACAGGAAATCTACATGCCATAAAAACAGACCCCAATATATTGCTTACATGAGGTTAAAAAGAATGTCAGTAGATAAGCTTCCATTTTTTGTTAAGATATTAACTTTAAATGTCCTTAGTGTTAGAAGAAACTGGCTGGCTTAAAAAAAATATTTCAAAAAACATCCCATCTTAACCAAAATCCAAATATGTAATTTAATTGCATCATAAAACCAGTTTACAATCCAAAAATTACTCAAAATATTCCTTATACATTTCTCTCCTATCCACTAAAAACATTAACTTCAATATTGAAGGGAATATCCTAGATTTTAATATGTAAGCTTTACTCACTTTAAAACAAGTTTTAAATGCAGTATAAGTTGCTTGAAGGCATAAGTTGGAAAGACACATAAATTCCATGATTTGCTACTCTCCATATGCATTCCACAGAGTGATGATAAAATGGATTCGTAGATGGAAGGTTCCCATAAAATTTCAGAACTGTATTCTAGTCAAATGACTTGGAAGAACAAGAAGTTAACATAACACTCAAACTGTATTCACATAACACTTTAGCCACCTTATTAAGCATGCTTATGTAATCACTTTGAGTATCTGAAATAAACAAGCACTAAAGGTACTGAATTCTTCTTGAAAAACCAAAGGATAGTTGGATAACCAGCCTTTTCCTCAGAATCTTTCCCATACAAGGACATCTACTCTTCCTCATTTGCCTCCCTTCACAATTCAGTTTTATTTATTTAAAAAACGCAAGTTATTTCAGCAGCACAGCCATCACTCTCCCAGAAAATCTTCACAGCAAACATAACGATGCTCAGCTATTTTTTCCTCATTCTGGTGTAAATGGGGAAGCCACTGCCACCTCAAATGGCACAATTAGCAATACAGGTCTGAGCACTGACAGAGGATTAAAGTTCACAACATTATGTTTGGTCCCAACAGAACTTTAAAAGATATTTACCCTTTAACCTTTCACTTGACAACCAAGAAAAGACTGTGTCCACAATTTCTGGAATGCCTGTGTGGGCAATGCCATTTGTAATTCTGGGGGTTGGTGCACTCAAACAATGGCTTATTGGAGATCTTTCAGATACAATTAGATTGCAGACCATCAGTTCCATCACAACAAGCCTGGACTCTCTTCAAATTTACACAGGATATTTATTCACAGGATACTTAACTAGGATGCAGAGGGGAGTTACCAGAAGCATGACCATCATCCTGCCTTCGCCATCTATCCCCCACCCTCTCTTTCCCCAGTGCACTTGGGAAGGAAAAGGAGCCAAGGAGACCAAACAGTGCCCATCCCCATAGAGCTTTCTGCCCCGCTGCAGAGACTGGGATTTATAATCAAAACTGTCTGGGACACAGACTGCTGCTAGTGCTGCCTGCAATGCTGGCAGGCTGTTCAAGTTACAAAGAGAAAAATGTGCCAAAATATGTACTCTTGCTTGCCAAGCATATAATCCTGATGCATACTTCCTGATAGGAAAAGGATTTAATAAATATGAGACAATTTCCTTTTCCCTTTGCTTAGAAATGATCTTCTTTCCCACATGCTTAAGGCCAGAGAAAAAGAAACAGCACACCTTTCACATTTAAAAGAAGCTCAGTTAATTGTCTGACTGGAATACTCAGGTTTATTTGATTGAGCATATTCTGTATTTTCTTAGTAACTCAGATAACAATCACCCAGACAAGTTTTGGAATCTAAGAGAGTCTCTGCCTCATATTACCCATGATACACTTCAAAGCATGTGGGAGGGCTGGATTTGTTGGTGGACATGATCCCAGTTGTTGCCGGGCTCACTCCACAGCATCCTGTACTAGTAGCTTCTCTCCTGGGTGGAAACAACAAGGAACACCTGAGAAGGATTAGGGGTTTTACCCTTGAATCATGGCATACCCATGGTTAAAATGAGGAGTAGGGAAATTTGCTACAAACTTTTCAGCCAGAAAGTTTAATTAGAAACCTGGATATATATAGAAGTTGAGGGATAGCTTCTGTTGCTTAAAAAGGCAAAAGTAGTAGAAAAGCAAATTTGTGTATCAGGAAATCAAATAACAGACAACAGTACAGGGCTGAGACTCTCAGGCTTACTTCATTACTGTAGCATGGTAATTGGTAAATGTTCAATAATTTATTTAGTATACTACTATGAATGATACTTGTAAACCAAGGCTAGAATTTCAAAAGACTCCTCATTAAGGAAAAATTAGAGGTAGCTAACAATACATCTCAAAAACAATGTGAAGGAGATACTGATAATACCGATACAGCATTATGATACACTATGTCAAGAATAATCATAATACACTTAAGAAAACTCTTGCTTTCATAATAAGGATTTCAAAGAAGAAACAGTGGTCATTTAGGTCTAACAGAGTTGAGTTTCCAAGTACCGAAAGATACCCAGCAAATAACTTAAGTGTTACTAAGGTAACAATCACAACTGTATTTTCCCTAACTTGTAACATCCTTCTGCTAGTTAACATCTTTTCCTACTTGCAAAAAAGGAGGAAATAAGACCTTTCACTCATAACAAGCTGTCAGAGACTTCAGTTGCTAAATTATATTCAGCAGCCTGAACATAAAAATTTAGAGAGGATATAGGAAAGCAGTTGACGTGGTTTTTGGAACAGAGGTTGCAAGCAAGATGAGTGTCTGCCTCCTGAGTAACAACAAATAAAATAGGTTGCACCAGGGGAGGTTTAGATTGGATAGAAAGGATAATCTCTTTGCTGAAAGGATGGCCAGGCACTGAAACAGGCTGCCCAGGGATGTAGTTGTCACCATCTCTGGAAATATTTAGAAGACTTGGAGATGTGGTGCTTGGGACATGGTTTAGTGGTGGATTTGGCAGTGTTAACCTAACAGTTGGATTTAATAATCTGAAAGGTGTTTTTCAACCTGAATAATTATATGATCCAATGAACAACAGCTTATATAGCAGCAAAACTCTGCCTGACAGTAAAAGGCAGTCTACAAACACTCACTTTTACCAGAAGTATTAAGCATTCTTAAAAGTAAAAAAGCAGGGAAAAGGGCTAAAGATTTCAGAAAACCAGCTATTAACCTAATCAACCTGAGAACAAGAAATATCAACCATCACCACGTGTTAGGAAAAGGCTGGAAAAGATTATATGGAACTCCAACAAGAATGCTGTTTGAAACATTACAGTTGTTAGCCTGGTTTCCTACAGAAATAAGATCTATGCAATCATACTGCCTGTTCATCTGTTTGTTATTCTTCTTGTAATGTTTAAGTTCAATGGTCAATTTGAACTAAATTTAGCAACAGTCCAGAGGTCTCAATAATACTTAATTTATACAGGACATGCAAAGCCAGTTTGGTAGGAAAGAAATCCCAATTAGTGAAGAGAGTCTAGTATAAACCCATAAGTAAACCTATTTTATTTGCCTTACCAGTTTTACTGTCAGAACCTACCAGCCACACAAAACAAATACATACCTAGTGTTAATTTGGATGGTTCAGCATCAAGTATACTCAGGGAATAATACAACAAAACAAAGAGAAGAGGTACTGACAGAACAAACATTTATAAGTGGCAGAGGGGAAAAGCTGATATTTTGTTATAAAGGAGAGCATGAAAAAGTCATGGAAGATTGTGCCTCATAAGTTCTTGCACTGCAACTCAGTTTTAAATACTGAAAGATCTGATGCTTTCAAGGAAAACCTGAAATGAATGCTGAGGAGGATTACAAGAAGGTCAACAACATATTTGTTATCACTAGCTTTGAGAGGCTAGTATTCCAGTATTCACAGAATTACTTGGGTTGGAAGGGACCTAAAAGGTAGCTTCAAACCCCTTCCACAGGCAGGGACACCTCCCACTAGACCAGGTCACTCAGGGCCCCATCCAACCTGGCCCTGAACACTTGTAGGGATGGGACATGCATAACATCCTTGGGCAACAGCCACCAGTTCCAGTGCCTCATCATACTCACAGTAAAAACTTCTTCCTAACATCTAAGCTATGCCTATCCTCTTTAAATTTAAAGCCATTATTTCCATATTACTACTTCTAACTATTACTGAATATTGTATAGTGAAGCATAAGAGCATGAAAAGAGGAAAAATGAGAAAGTACATGAGTGGAACAATATTTGAAATTCATGAAAAAATTATTATTATTATCTCAAAAGTCTACTGCTCATCTCTTGCTTTTACCACAGTATTATCATTATTAAAATTCTTTTGAAATAAGGTAGGAGAAGAAAATCTAGCAATGTAAGACAATTTCAGCAGATATTAGATAGATGGGATCTCTAAATCCAGTTTATTCATCTTGCAGGACTTATGAGTTTGCATTCTGGGTTTCTTCCACCTCCTCCCCATCCACCACCATTACATGCTCAGAAAGTAAACTAATTTGTGCTTTTAACCCAAAGAATCTGCAACTCAAACATGTCAATAGTTAGCTGACCATAAAAGCAGATAGAGCTGCAAAGCTGTGCCTGCTGCAGGTGTATGAACTAACACCGCAAAGAGGATGATGTAGATTGAAAAAACCCAACCCTCTCTCCTGAATTGCTAGTTTGACAATTTTGGTCAAATATTCATGCTGGTTTTGCAAGTATTCAAACTGATTCTGCTTACACTGGTTATGAAATGTACTCTAACACAAAACTTAAGAGAGTCACCCTGAAATTTGGGCTGCAACAATTCCTCAGATTACAAATAACTCATGACATCATTTCTGTAGTCCCATCACAAAGACAGAGAATTTGTGGCAGTTTTGGGGGCATAGTCACCTCTTAAGCCTGGAAGCAAAGAACACATCAGTTGTGCATGGAACAGAAGTATCATGTCCTAAATCAAAAGATAACCTTTACTCACAGCTGGGTAGTCCATCTACTTCCAATCTGCACACTAATGGACAGTTTCAAAATGCAATGATGGCTTAGACAGAAATACCTTCAGACGTAAACAGTATATAAAACACTATGGTGTCACCCAGAGAACTGACTATGCCAAATTCCATATATTCTTTTGAAAAACCTACCAAGTTCAGTAGGCTACGTTAGCAGTATCTAACACAAAATACATCAGACAAGTTCACTTGCTGACTTTGTAGAACTTAAGCCACTTAATTTTCTTAACTTGGTAGAAAATAAAAATAAAAATCAAGTTACGATGTTTTTCAGACTCTATGGGGAAGAGAAAAAAAGTCAAGGGTCTGAGACATCTTATTACAAGAATTAGCCAGATCTGATTTAGAACTCAATGGCATCTCAAACTCTTCTGAAAGGTCAGGAGATACCTCACTTAACAACACCCTGGTCTCCTGAGCTTATGTAAGCTACAGAGCAAACATAGATAATACAGTCACACGACCACCAAAAAGAAAATAATTATAAACATTCAGAAAACTCTTAATGCATCCATCTCTACATTTTGATGATAAAGGAATCATAATTTTCATCACATTACATTCCTCTCAAAAAGTTATTTTCCAGATGTCTATCTACTGCTTTTTTTCAGCATCCTCCCTTGTGTGAACTGCTAGTGATGATTCTAGAAAATCACTATAACTAACCATTTTGATGCAAGAACTTATTTAACTGAGAGTTCAGTTAAAAAATATGGTATTACTGTAGGCAATGACAGTATCATAATCAGAAGAGATTAATTCCTCTAATTAAATACCATATAAGAAAAACAGGAGTATTAAGTCAACATCAACAACAATCAGTGAAGATGTTTTAGAAATATTTTAGCTTCATAGATCAAGTTAAGTCAAAATATTAAGAGGAAATAAAAACCATTTACAGGAAACAAATCAATATTTTACTGATCACACATTGCTAGGCTGCCTCAAAAGTCTTGCAAGCACAAACCTGCAGCAATGCTTTTACTTCAGACTGCAAGTCTGATTACTTCTCACTTTCTCCACTTTATGCTATTCGGTAACTAGCTCCGAGTCAGACCTGTAAGTATCACCACCGGCTCTAGGAAGCTGGAAAAACAGCCACAAAGCACCACCAGCGCTGAGAGAAAAAGACTACAGGCATTGCTCCATTAGGCAAAATAGTACAGCTTATCCTACCAGGGTACAAAAGGCTGCAGAACAAAAAACATAGGTGACCCAAAGGAAAAAAAAGGCTACTTTAGATTCCTCCTTTTCTTGTAGGCCTCACCACAAAAGTTAAGCCCTCTTTAACAATCAGAAATGGAAAGTTGGTAGAAGTCAAAGCCCAGGATCCCTGTAACTATGCACTCTACATGCAGTGACTTTTCCCTTGTTACCACTTCTCCCTGTGTAACAGGCAAGCTAAGAGTTTGAAGAATTTGATCTTTCTGTTCAGTTCTTCAAAACTTCCACGCTAAAATTTGCAAGTGTGTTTTGAAGAAGAGCAGCAATACAACAAAGCGTAAAAATAATTCCAAACAGTAACTACAAACAAATCAGTGGAAAAAACTTCAAAACTAAATATAGTAGTAACACACTCTCTTGGCTGAAAAGCACTGAATTACTGGTAAAACTCTTGCAGACTATTCAAGCCCTTTGCAGAATTACCAGCCTTCAGGGCATCAGCAAAGACAGTTCTGTCATGTGAATTGATGCGTACTATTGATAAGTAAGTGTCGCCTATGGCAGTGCTTTTCAAGTACAAAGACAGGTCAGAAAACTGAAAGTTTTTCATGCAGAGGAAGATATACCTTAATAGCCTACCAGGCATCTCCTCTAGTGTAGGGGGGTGAAAGAAGCAACAGCTGTTTTCAGAAGAAAAGGTCAGAAGCACTGGCTGAATATGGGAACATATTAAACTTAGCTTGATTCTACATAGGAGTCTTTATGTTACAATCATGTTGATGTAAGGTCTGTATTAGATTATCTCACTGTAGCAACAGTTATGTTGCCTATTTTAATTAAAGTATTCTGAGGTAACTGCTTCAATTCCAGTTAAAGCCCTGAATGTTATCAGGTTCACATAAAGCAACAAGAAGCCTTCCATACTAAAATAGTGTTGCATTTTAAAAATACAGCTGTGGATCAAGTAACATATTACTGCTCACATCAGAGACAAAAAGTTTTGCATAACTTCGCAGCATGTAAGCATGAGACCACTCTCAACTCACTAGAAATGTTTCTTTAGCGATGACTAGCAGAGTGAAAGCCATCTTCAATTCTTCAGCAGCACAGAACTTTGTAAACAACAGCAGTGTTTACTTTAATTCAAGGGGAAAACAAAAAAGAGCAGAAGAAAATCAAGTGGGGAGAAGAGGTTGCAAAGGGCTTGTTTGGAGCTGAAAGGATGAAGGGGAGAAAATACAGTGAACCACACTTTTAGAGCATAAACTGAAGGAGAGGGAAAAAACCATGCAACAGTACATCTACTGTTGAAAATGAAAACCCAACTTCTGTTGCTTAACACTACCTCCATACAGACTAGAGATACTCAGCCTACTAAGTGCATTCTTCTTTTTAAAGTTTCCACAATAAGAGCAAATAGTTCAAAAGTATGATCCACGGACACAGAGCTAGCCCACTGACATCACTACTTCAATTAGCTCAAAATTAGTATTGAAGAAAAAAGAATTACTATCTATTTAGTGACTGAATTTGCTGTTCAAATGTTTGCATATATAAGATAGACATGATCAAAGGTACAAAAGCCACACTCAAAGCTCTCCAAACCAGACAAAGAAATAATGAATCATAGAAACATCCCAAGTATCCCCAATTCCAACTCACTCCTACACAGTGGTACATTTTCCCTCTATGCTATCATAATTTACATATAATTTCAGGCTAATAATGCTCTGCAAACATATATTAAAGAAAAAATTCTGTAATTTTAATTTATGTCACTGAAAAATGGAAATAACTAACTTTAGTCTTGCAAAAAATCTAACAGCAGAATTGTCTTTTATAAAAAACTGTTAATACCCTAGTAAAAGCAAACATCTAGGAAAATGGTACAGGTGGAATTCCCATTATAGTAGAATCTTGCTGTTCTAATAAGAATGTTTAAAATTCATGAAGCTTTGCTTTGACAGATGACAAATCTCCTATTCCATGATTTTGTTTCTCTGTAGTTTTATTAAAGATATATACACTGCAAAACTTTCCAGCTTTGTTTCTGATTTTAAACAAGGCTAACTGCTCTGTCATGAAAGAGAGCCTTTGCAACACCTAAAAACCTCAGTAAGAGAATTTCCACACAGCTTTTTCCAGTTACCAGTTAGGTACTTGAACTAATACTTTACCTAAAATAATATTATACCTGAAGCATCTGAGAAAGTAGTTTTTAAGAGTAAAACAGCAAGATGGACATTGTCAGATTCCAGTGGATGTGGTCAACAAAACAGTAGCCATGTCCCCACCAAGCAGTAAGAAGGAAACACAAGCTTTCCAGGCACTGTGGGTTTTTGGAGGATATATATTCCAGATTACAGTCAGATCGTAAATCCTCTCAATCAAGTGACCCAGAAAAAGAATGATTTCAAGTGGGGTCCTGAACAACAACAAGCTTTTGAACAAATTAAACAAGAGATTGTTCATGCAGTAGCCCTTAGGTCAGTCAGGAAAGGACAAGATGTGAAAAATGTGCTTTACACTGCAGCCAGGAAGAAAGGTCCTTCCTGAAGTCTTTGGCAAAAAGCACCAGGGAGACTCAAAGCCTGTGATTTCTGCAGTCAGGGATGCAAGGGATCCCAGGCCTGTTACACCCCAACTGAGATACCAGCAACTTATGAAGGAGCTTGAGCTGTCTCAGAAGTGACTGGCACTGAATCACAGCTTCTCCTGGAACCCCAACTGCCAATACTGGGCTGGATGTTCAAAGGGAAAGTCCCAGCCACACATCACATCACTGACACCACATGGAGTAGGCAGCTTGTGTTGATCACACAGCAAGCTTAAATAGAAAACCCCAATCACCCAGGGATCTTGGAAGTCAGCAAGAACTGGCATGAAGGTAAAAATTTCAGACTACTATAATCAAAGGAGAAGGTACCACATGTTGAAGAGGCCCTATTATATAATCAACCACCAGAAAATGAAAAGCGATACACTCTTTACTGACAGTTCCTGCCACATACTGAAGATGGAAAGTTGCCATATGAAATCCTACACAACAAGCTGTAGAAGCTATTGAGGGACAAGGTGAATCGAGCCAGAGAGCAGAGCTGAAAGCCATCCAGCAGGCTTTAGATATTGCTGAAAGAGAAATGGCCAGTGCTCAGCCTCTACACTGACTCATGGATGGCAGCAAATAATGGGAAAAGGTCAACTGGCAGCACAGACGGAAACCCATCTGGGCTGCTGAAATGTGGCAAGACATCACTGCCTAGGTGAAGAAGTTGGCCATAAAAGTATGCCACAAAAATGCACATGTACCCAAGAGCTGGGCTACCAAAGAACACTGCCAACAATGCACAGGTAGACCAAGCTGCCAAGATTAAAGTCTCTCAGGTGGATGTGGACAGGTAGCATAAAGGTGAGTAATTTCTGGCTCAGTGGGCCCATCATGCCTCACGTCATCAGGGAAGCAATGCAACACACAGGTGGGCTTGTGACTGAGGGAGGGACTTAACCATGGACACTATGTCCCAAGTTATCCATAACTGTGAAACATGGGCTGCAATCCAGCAGGCAAGGCCTCTATGGACTGTGGCTGAAATACAAACATGGGGCGGCCCTGCATATGGACTAGATCACACTGCTGAAACGCACCAGGCAAGTGCTACATGCTTACTATGGTGGAAACATCCAGCCTGGATGGCTGGATACAGACCCTGTGCCTGGTGCTGCTGCCCAGAACACCATCTTGGGCCTTGGCCTGTGGCAACATGGCACCCCTGAGAGAACTGAGTCAGACAACAGGACTCATTTCAGAACCTGTCTCACAGACACCTGGCCAGAGAGCACAGGACTGAGTGGTGTACCCTATTCCCAATCATGTGCCAGCCTCTGGGAAAACTGAACAGAACAATGGACTGTTAGAAACCACATTGAAAGCAGCAGATAATGGGGCCTTCAAACACTGGAATCTGCACTTAGCAAAGGCTACCTGGTTTAGTTAACTCCAGAGGCTCCAGCAATCAAGCTGGTCCTGCCCAATCAAAACCCCCACGTACCGTAGAAGGGGATGAAGTCTCCGTGGTGCATTTGAGGAATATCACTTTGGACTGGTCCTGCCTAAAGCAAAGGCAAACCTGTCTGTGTGACTGCTTTTGCTCGAGTAGTTGCTGCGTAATGCAGAGGGATGGGGAAACACAATGCGTACCTCAAAGGGATTTGATTTTTGGGTGAGAACAGTCTGTAATGTTAACTTTTATAACACTAGCTGCTGAATGGCACTGCCACTGTATGCCATAACTACCATGGGCAATGAATATGGTCTGCTCCAGATACATGAGGCTCCTGATGTAGCTCACAACTACCTGGGAGCACTCTTGCCCTGGAAGACATCTAGGATGTCTTCCAGGTACAGACACCAAATTAACTCAATGGACATCTTGGAGGGACAGCCATATTGAAATTATACCTATGCTTATGTGCATTTATATATGTACATATATAGCTAGTAGGTGTAGGATTTGTGCATGACATGAATGGTATAGACTAAGGGGAGGATAATGTTCTGGCTTAAGCAAGGACAAGGTTAATTTTACATTAGCCAAAAGGGGCCCTGGCCAGGAGTCAAAGGTTATTCTATATCACCTCACAGCATTTTCTGGGGACAGAGGAAGGAGTCCCTTCTACATCATTTAGTGTGGTAGTAGAGTCAGGTATTCACCAGGCCCTGTATGGGGAGCACTCATGTGACTCATTCACCTCCCTCATACACTGTTATTAATACTCTTGCTCTTACTGCTCCTTTTCTTATTTCATTGCTATTTCCAGTAAATTGCTCTTATCTCAACCCACTATCTCTACCTTTTGTGTTTCCAATTCTCCTCTCTATCCAACTGAAGGGGAAAGGGTGGGGGGCGGGGGGGGAAGTAAGTGAGCAGCACATAGTTTGGAGCTTTCTAATGGGAACACTAAATTGGGGAATTTCCTCCCTAGACTTTCTTTAGGATGCCTCACTGCTATACCAGAGTCTGTCCACAATCACATAGAGTGCAAACAGAGATAACAGGAGATAAGTGACTGGTTACAACAAACTGGTGGGAGGCATAACCTGAAGCTAGTCAGCAGAAGCTGCTCTTCTCTGAAAGAAATCAAAAATTCCACACCCAGAAAAAAACCCCACACAAACTAACTTGGTTTCTCAAAAACAGAGGGATCATCTTTATTCCATTTTATACTGAAAAATGGAAGTATGATGAAAGAACAAGCATAATTTGACAAGCTACAGAAACCACTTTAATTTTAATTAACCAATTAAAGTTACATTAAATAAGATCTCTGATAATATTAGCTTTATTTTCCTTGAATTTGAGTTGCTACCTTCATGAGCAGTTTACCAGTGCTCACATACAAACATACTGCCTGAGTTACCTGAAACAAAGCATTAGATAGGCAAGTAAAAAAGAAAATAAATAAAAAACCCCCAAACACCCAAATGAACTAGCAGAGAAAAAACACATTTTCCCTGAAATTAGTGCTTATCCTTTCACCTTGATATAACCAGAGATCTAAAAATAGTCATAGAACATAAAATCACTTGTTGTGTCTTGAGCTGTTTAACTGCTTACATACTGAGCCTTCTAGCAAGAGTATGTACTGTTGTTAACCTTGGGAATAACACAACATGAAAACCCACTCAGGATTGTAAATGTAACACTTGAGGAAAAATCTCTGTAACATAACTACTTCAAGTCTTAAAACATTTAACCAAAACCATTAAAGAAAATCTGAGCTGTTTTAAATATGAGTAAAACAAGAAGACCCTTGTGAGCTTCTGAACAGGAAAGATCCACAGACTTTTTTCTAAATGAGTATCCTTTACGAGCAAGCAAAGGTCATTCAGAGTAAAAGAATGAAGCAGGTTGATTTTGATTTCAACAGGCTTAACATGAGGACCGCAACACACTAGCCTTTTTGCCTCTCTTCTTTTGCAAGTGACTCCACCAGGCAAATTAATCTTCCCACATAATTCAACAGTTTATGGAGACAAGATGTTTCAAGACAGAAAATCAGGGCTCATGACAGTGACTAAACAGTTCACCCAATAAAAACTGTTTTCATCTAGTCCCATTCCAAAGTCTTAATGTGCTATGTACAGCACATGTCTTGCCCTTTATCCAAGGCACGATGTACCACCACTGAGTAATTTTATGGTAAGCCAACCGGTTTCATACTAGTTGTTGCCCTGGAATACAACTGAAGAAAATGTTGTGGTTTTTTTTTTCCTTAAATAAAAAATCAGGGAAACTGAGCAGAAGGTCTGAAAAAGGCAAAGAAGCTGCACTTTTACCTAGGCAAAAAAATGGTTGAAGCAAACTTGCTCCCAATATTGTGGGGACATGTTTTGCCTCTCTCACACTAGCCTTTAAAAATTCAATTGCAAGCAGTAAATAAAACCCTTAATTCTTAGTCCAGTATATCAAATCTCATGATTCCTCAAGATACAGAGTTGGATTTCTGAGATTTTTCAAACAAATCAGCTCAGGCAAAATATACTGCAGCTAATGTGTGGGTGTTTTTATAGAGCTTCATTATGCTTTTTGAAACAAAAGGAACAGAAGTCCAGAATACATGAGAAACAAGAACTAAAGCAGTTTCTAGTCATCCTACCATATCAGGACTAAAATTGTACAAACTCCTCATTCAGTGGTAACTGTCTCAGATGTAATACCTGGTCTCTAGTTAAGACTGCAAATATTCTCTTTGGATTCCTGACCTTGTAATGGTCTAAAGATGAAAGTAGAATGTAGGGTCATTTGCCTTTTACTAAATTTGCTAAAACCAGTGGGCATATGAGGGAATATGAAAGGGCCAGCAATGTTATATGTGTGTTTTTCTAAAACTAGATTGACGACATGACCCTGCCACTCTCCCCAAGTCAGAACATTGTCATTTATTACTGTGTTCTGTAGCATAATTTCATTTTTGCTTTGGATTAAGTTTTTAAACATAGAAATCTCACAACAGAACTTATTTTACATAGCATTTCTATGGAAAAGGCACTTTCCTCCAAGAATCTTCTCACCTACAACACAGGGCTGCAGTATTCCTAACTTCACTTTTACATAGTTTAATTTCTTCTACAGTACAAGAAAAATGTGCTGGTGACAGTGTAAATTTTTCCCCAAAAATCCTCAACTATTCAGCCTCAACACTAAGTGATTATTCTGCAGCTATGCCATGACACTTAAACAGCATCCTTACTTTCTGAAATGTCACTGGGACTGAATCCAGAAGTGAGAAAAACCTATAGTGTTCTAATATGCTACATATTTCACCTTACCACTTCAACACAGTAAAAAAATCTGGAGATTATGAAATTTCAGCTTTCAGAAACATGCCTTACCCTTCAAAACAAAAAAAAAAATATTCAACATGCTTGGAAATACAATGGTCTCGGCATAAGCAAACGCAAGGGAGGGGTGGGGAACAAAAAAAAAATCTGTAAGTGCACAAATTTCATTAAACATTACTTACTCTCTGTAATATATTCTTAAGCACACACACAGAGTCAAGAAAGCACACTGGGAAAGTGAGGCCAAATACAACAGCTTAAGTTATCTAATGAGATAATTAGAGGTCCAAAACAGGTTTAATACTAAAATCGCTTACAATCGGGGTTTGTAAAGAAGGAGCAGTAACACTGATATGTAGCAATCCCAGCCTTGTTTCAAGCAGCTGCCTATAACCATAATATAAGATACTCTTTGACAAATGTTGTCTACAGAGGAGACAAGGCAGCCATAAGACAAAACACAGACTTAAAAATTAATTTAATGCTACAGCATTCTTTGGTTCTGGTTATATATGTTCCCCACTCTGTCCACCCTCCCTCCACCTCCTTCCCTCCCAGACACTGGGTTTATTTCAGACTTGTGGTCAAATAATGAAATGCCCTACCAGGAAAAGTACCAAAAAAGCCATACAAGAAAAAAGGATTCAGTCCTCTAAGAGAAGATCAATGATACATAGGGCATATTTCTTTAATTGCTTGATGATGAAACAGCAGCAGTTACAGTATTATTTAAACACAGCTTTTAAGTGCAACTTCAAAGGGAGAAACCAAATGGGATAAAACAGCTTCTTTCAGCTGAGCAAACAGCAAATCAACTGTTTACAAATAATGTCTACAAAGTACAAAACACTGTGTTTGGAAATTGAAAGTTTCAGATCCAAAACTGAAACCTTCAAAGAAGTTTGCAGGATATACTTGGTATATTCTGACATATTTTAATTGATGAATCCCTGCTTTTGTGAGTAACTGGAAACAATAAAAGTGTTTCAACAAATGTGAAACCCAAGGACATTTTTATCACCAGATTTTAATTTTGGTTTGATTTTCCAAAGTAGGAGAATTTGTGCTGAACCAGTTAGAATTCAAAGGTCTGCCTAGTATGAATTCAAACACTTGAATTAAGAATATGTATTTCAAATCCCATATACAGGAAAACTCAGTATTTCAAATTAGAAAAAGCTGTTCCAATTTTCCATTGCGGTAAGAGAGCACATCATGCATTTTAAATATATACTGAAGCTTCTCATACTCTTAATAACATTCTGTGCTCTTAAAATGTTGTAGTCAAATTCTTATCCAGGCCACTATAAAGAATACCACAGTTATAGTGTATACTTCTCTACCCACAGTAAGGGGATAGCAGCAAATTACAGTAAAATCTGGTGTTACATTTAGCTGTACAACACTACTAATTAGAGAGTAATTTCAACAATAAATATTTGGTTAAACTCTGCTTTGTCATCAGTGCAAGCAATTTAAGATGAAACTGATCTTTCAGAGAGTTCATGGGGTTGGTTTTTTTTTGAGTCTATTTTTATTTTCTGGTTACTGAGCATCTTTTCCTATGAAACAGTTTTCCAGAGCTACTGCTTAGCAAACAGAAAACCACACACAATGTTAAAAGTAAAAGGGAAGATTCAAGCCTAGAAGACCATGGCAATCCACAGTTCTCTTTAAACTGTCCTTAGATAACCCTATTTTACTACTCAATGGCAAGATCTTCTAACAATGACCTTACAGAGCACACATGCTGCATGACTCAGTAAGAGCAAGGTAAGCTAAAAGACAGGCTTTATCACACCCTTCAGAAAGAGTACAGGGAAGAAAAACCAAGATACAGACAAATATGAGCCCCACGGTAGATACAATATCAAGTAAAACACCCAGTTAACCCCCTAGACACTGACAAGTCACCAGTTTTAAGAGAGGCGCTTCCTGCAATTCATCACAAGAGCTCTCTGATGAGCCATGCTGTTATTAATAAAAGCACTACAGAGATGAACAGTAGTAGTAGTACCTTATCTCCTTTAGAAAAAAAAAATCCAATCAAAGAAACACATAAGCAAAATACTACTACCTGCTTTTGAGAATCCACAGAGACAATCAGTTTTTACACAAGAGGCCAACTTCACTGAAGTCAGGCCTTGAAAGCATCCCATACTTTAGCGCAGTCATGAAACATTATACCATCAAAGGCAGCTGTGATGTGCACAGCAAAGGGCTGGCATCTGACATGTTACAACACCAACTCACAGAGTTGTTGTAATGCAGTGTTTGCGCATTACAACAACTCTAAGACATCAGACACTACAGCAAAAAAACCCTTTTTCTCCCCCCTAAGTCTATTAAAATAAATAAACCTGCATTCTTGCTGAGCTGTCCCACCTGCAGTACACACAGGTCAATAATCTCATACTATACATGGAACATACTTTCCTCATTTCACTAGCCAAACAACAGCTATTTTTGGATTACCCAATAGCAATTAATCAATATTCTGTTGATAAGGCCTTCACTTAGTCTGCAAATCTTTAGGAACTTCTCAAAGACAAGGTGAAGTCTATAGAGGAAATAAGTTACCAGTAAAATTTACCTTCACAGAAGAGTGCACACCACAAAGCTCTTAAGTAGAAGTCAAAATATTTACGGTATCATCTAGATGTTTTTTTTCTATATAATATCACAAAACTGACGACTCAAGCCATGTAAATTTATCCCATCAATAGCTAAAGTAAATGAGAAATTGAAACAGAACACAAAATGTTGCCTATTTAGCAAATTCACACAATGAATCTTCTGACCTAAAAAAATAAAGCACAAATTACCTTTCACTCCAGTAGGAATCTCGAAGATTTGTAGAGTGAAATCAACTATGACAACTGGATATCAGCACAATATCTTGCTCGCCTGTAAGGGAATAATTCAGAGTCACATTACATCAAAAAATTAACCCACCAAATAAATTAGAAAACCTGATAAGTGAACAATGCTGAAATGATAAACATTTTGAAAATGTGAACACCCTGACAAAGAGGAAGAGAAAGAAACCCCACACCTAATCATTTAACTTGCACTTTGATTTTTGTCTCTTAACAAAATAGAAGTGTGGCAGTTTATTTTAAAGTCTAACGCTCTTAAAGCTTAAAGTAGTCTGCTTTCAAAACAGATGGCCAGAAATAACCCCTTACAATGCAGTTTGGCTTCTTGTATAGTCCAGACTACAACAATCAGATGCTTCCACATCCCCTTTTCTTGCTCCCATCCTCTTTCTTGTGTTCACCCATTGTGTGAGTACACAATGAACAGTTTTCCAACACTGCTTTTCTTGGGTTAATTTTGCTTGCAATGAGGAATACAGCCACCTTCCCTCTTCTCACTCCCCCCTACTTAAGACCAATTCCAGAATGAAACCACAGTTTGACTTAGTACATCTTCTCCAGGAAAGCATTCAACCTTGCTTTACAAATATCTAGTGGCAAATATGGTACACATTACAATCTTCAGTAAAATGACTTTTAACCTACTGAAGCTTACACACAGTAAACTAAAATGTGGAAAACTTCCTCTTTCAAAAATTAGAATAGAGCTACACATTACAGACAACTATTAAAAACATAAATCATTTAGATCCTTTTTCTATCAGTAAATACTTTCATAGCTGTCATCCATGTAACAGGCATACCCAATATAATTTTATTTTGTTCCCTCCCTTTTAATCCTAAAATAGATCAATTTTTTGCACTAAAACATGCTTCCCAGATTAACACCAAAAGGAAATGCCAGTTTCAAAAAGAAACCCCACAACCACCAACTACAGATTTTTTTTTACTTTGTCATATATTTTAAACATTGCTTATAAACCTAGTTTGATTTTTTTGAGCACCAGCTTAAAGAGAACATGTGTCCAAGTTACTTATCACAACCCACAATGCCTTCTTTACATGTCTGTACTTCCCAGAACACTTTTCCATTCTCCACCTATGACCCACATTCTTCATCTTTAAAGACATGACTTGGGACCTGGTCCCATGAAAAATGAATATTCTGCCTATATCCACACTCACAAACTGATTCAGATCATACTGGCTACTAGAAGTAATACAGTTATTCTTCAGGTTACCTTCCCTAAGTGAGAGCTCTTCAGTGTTGCCACTGAACCCCCAGTAAGACATCAGAAAGCCAAACTAGCTTCAGAATGTTACCTGTTTTGGCCCTTGAATATAAAAAAAAAATTATGAATTGACTGCAGTTACTGGAAAATTATCCAAGTAGAAGTGGAACAAAAGGTCTATTTCCAGATGAATGAAGCCTGGAAGTTTATTCCACACAGCACTGGATGTTAAGAAGTTTTAACTCCCCCTCTTCTCCACTATCAACAAAGGTGCAGAGAGAACACATTTTTGCAAGTCTTGTCTAGGCCATTTAAATTATATTTTTACAATGCAAGCTCATCTGCCACAGGTACAAACTGTTGATAGAAATTTTTGAGATCAGAAAACACTGACGGGAAGGTTATTTTCTAAGCCCAAAGGTAACGAAACTCAGCAGAATGTTGCAATTTAGGCAAAAGCAGCTCAACTTCCCACCCAAGAGGTCAACAGCACACAGAAAGCAGCATGACCAGCAGAAATGGAAACTTGGAAGGGAGGAGAGCAGCAGCTGAAGCTGAGTGCTTCTGCTGAATGCCCTTCCAGGGCCACTGCTGCCTAACCCAGGGTGCCACCAAACTGCTCTTATTCTGTAACTGGCTGGCTCCGTAGCTTAGCGGCTTCATTTTCCTGCTGTTCAAAACATGATGCTAAAGGACACAGCTTTTCTTTTAGATAGTCTCTCAAAGAAGCATTTTCTCATTTCAACCTCTGCAGGACTGGATACACACGAGTTGATGAGAATTTGCTGAAGGCTAAGTTCTGTAGAACTGTGCTTGCTGCATTTCACTAATACTCTGAAAGCACCCATGACGGCAGACAGAAAAGAAGGCTATGAAGCTAAGAAAATGCACTTTAAAGCAAATATAGAATATATAATTTACATTAAAATTATGGTCTTGGAGAGCTTTACAAGAAGTAAAACACACACCAAACCAACTGCTTGCCAGTTACTACTGGTATCAAAGCACCTTAAGTTTACTTTAGCTGGCTATTACTTGCTCTCTGGCAGCAATTTTTTTTGGAAGGTGGAAATCATAATCATTAAGCTGACAAACCCTCAAAACAACTCCCTTCATATCAATCAGCAATCCTTCTAGCCATACACATGTGTGGACAACACTATTAACATCAAAAGGGATTAAGTTCAACTCAGTGGAATCTTTACCTGTGAAAAATTCTGCACACTAAAAAAATGTTACCACAGTGTTAAAAGCTCTTTTGAGTGTACTCAGACTTCAGAGTACTGTAATCAAAGCTTTACAAAAGAACAATAATAGGAAAAGAGCTTTTAGACCTAAATTTATAAATAATAATTTTTTTAAAGATCTTAGTGCATAATGCTCAGAGGCTAGGTCACCACATCTTGAAAGGGGGCCTTATTTTAAAACAGTAGACACAAACCATATAAGAGGATCCTACACTTATTTTTGCCCTAATCCTGAAGGGAAGGGAAATTAGCGATGTGAAGTCTTCCTCGATTTCACCCCCTATCTGATTCTTGGCAAACAGCCTCAATGCGGGGGCCTATTTAGCTCATTTTTCTGCAGTTGCTAACTTAGAGACGAAAGAAAGGAACAGCCCAAGATGCAAACAGATGAAGTTATCAGGAGGAGAGGAGTGGTGCTCTGGGAGGAAGGAAATTAGGAAACCAACTGCTTCACTTCACGCAGCATTCACGCGACGGGTGCGGGAAAGGCACCAACAGCCAGCAGGACAGATTTTCATCGGGGAAAAACACCTCTTTCTTCTGGCCCCAGAGCAGAGGCGGGCGAGCCAAGACCGCGGTACAGGCAGGCACGGAGCGACCGCGGGAGCCCGCGCAGCGCCGGCCGGGGTGCCCCGAGCTGCGGCCGGAGGCGGCGGGCGCGGCACTGCCCGCGCCGGCGGCCCCGCTAGGGAGGCTTGGAAGCGAGCGGCGAGGAGCGGCCCCGCACGGCTCGTCTCGCCGGGACCAGCGCCCAAGGCTGCGGGAAAAGGAGGAAGGGAGGAGCCAGCCCCGCCGGCCGCTGCGCTGCCCGCCCGGGGCGGAGGGGCTGCGGCTCGGAGCCGCTCGCCCCCGCCGCCCCCGGACGCGCGTCCTCGGGGCCGCTGCCGCCCCCTGCCGGCCGCGGCACTGACAGCCCCCATCCGCCCGCCCCGCCGCAGCTCGGGGCCAGCACAGAAGGAGGGAAGGAAGAAGGCAGCTCTACCCGATCAGCCCGGCCGGCCCCGCCCGCAGCCTCCGCATCCCGCGGCAAGCGGAGCGGACCAGCGAAAACGGCGACGGATACGCGGCAAAGCCGCACCCAGCGCAGCGCAATGGTGGCCCGACCCCCTCCTCCCTGCCATCCCCCGCTCCCCACTGCCGGCGTAAGTGGCGCTCCCTCGGGAGCGCTCCCGCTGGTACCTGCCGCTCGAACGACGGCTGGCGCCCGCACGCTCCCGAAGTTCCCGGCCGCGGCCGTCAGCCCAGCCCGGGAGAAAACCCCGCCGGCCCCGCCCCCCGACCAATCCGCGCCCCGCCCGCCCCCGCGCCCCGCCCCCGTCCCTTCCCGGCCTGGCGGCGCTGGCCACGCCCCCGCACTCTCCGCGTCGCCATTGGTTAGCGCAGTTGTCAATCTCCGCGGGCAGCGCTTCGCCCCCGCCCGCTCTTCCTGGGCCGTTTTCAGCGGTCACTGCCCGTCGGGGTTGCGGTTCCAGCCCGGGGCCGGGACGGGTTTCGGGAGCGTCGTCGCAGCGTGGGTATCGCACCGGAGAGACACAGTCCGGCAGCACCGCTGGCGAGCTATGGTCCCGGGCGGGTCCGGGCAGGGCGCCGGCCGTGCGCGCGGTGCGGTGCCGCTGTCCCGCTGTCCCGCGGTGTCTCCAAGTGGAATGAGCTCCCGCGGCACCGCGGGCTGCGCGGGTACGGAGGGGAGGCGGTGACCCCTCCCGGCTCCCCGCAGCCCTCGGCAGTTGCCGCCTCCAGCAGGGCCCCCGCGCGCGGGTGGAATGGACACGCCACTGGGAACCCGCGGGATCCCCGCGGTGGCCGGGCCGGAGCGACCCTCCCGTGCGGGGAAGTTGAGGGTCGGGACTGCCGCAGCCTGCCGATAGGATCAGCAGGTCGAGAAGGGGCAGCCAGGGGCTTCAGTGTCCTGCTGAGGGACAACGGGAGTGAGGTGAAAGGAGAGCGTCAGGCAGGGTGTAAGGAAAAAGTTACTCATGCTGCGGACAGCTGAGCCGTGGGAGTGGGTTCCTCAGGGATTTGCACTCCCAAGCAGATGCAGTCCTGAGCAACCTGGACTGACCACGCAGCTGGCCATGCTGTTGAGCTGGAGGTCAAGTGAGAGGCCTCCTTACAACCTGCGTTTTCTAAGGGGGGTTGACTTTCACTTGCCTGAGGTGTTTGGATATGCGTGTGGATTCTGAGTGCTAAAAGGCCTTGGATATGAAAAACTCATGGCAACCGCTGTGCTGCACAGGCTGCAGGCCCTGGGAGTGCTATGGAAACAGAAAATTATTTACATTGTGTGCAGTCATACTGATTTTGCAAAATCCAGAACATAATATATGTTGTCTGTACAAGTTCATCCCTTTTGTGCATTATAACCTAAAGTTAAGCACCGATTTCTTGCCTAGCCTTCACGCGTACCAGACCGTGCCTTTTTTTGTAGTACACAGAATAGATTTTTCTACTTTAGAGCAGAGCTGTGTAGTAAAATGAGGCATTTCATATGTAATCCCTGGAAATTTCTAGGAAAATTAGAAGGCAGGGAACAGGATCATGACTGAGGTTGCTGACTGTTCTTTACAGAATTCTGAAAAAATTGTAAGACACAAAGTTTTCTTTCTCAAAAATCTCTGTGTGATGCCATGTAACACATAGGTTTAACCTGATTTTTTGTGAAGAGGTTGAGGGACGTGTTTTCACAATGCCAATCTTAAGATGCTGGGGTTTCATTTAGGGTAGCCTGCTAGTGAAAATTAAGTCAACAGGCAATACACCATATATTCTACATGTTTCATAATGAGCAACGTCAAGAAATCAAGTCCTATTTGATACCAATTAATATTTTTTTCTTAAATCTTAGTGCTTCAGAAGCAAAAGCAACCATGCAGCTCATAGGAGAGCTTTTAAAGGAAATTAATGTAAGCAGAGAGAAGCAATGAGTTGGCAATAAATAGAGAGCAGGCACTATTAGGTATCTGTGCTTAATTCCACATGTTCATTCTGCATCCACTGAAAGAGGTTAGGGACCAGTAATTAAAGAAGGAATTATAATGCATATGCAGAAGCAGTTTTAATTTGTTCCAGCTATATTGCTTGATGTTGTAATCTTCATGTTTTATGTATTACACTGCATAATTTAAATAAAGCTGATGAATTATTTTTAGTATCTCTTGCTCCACATTCAAAAACAGCATTTTAAAAAGCCTTTTGACTCTTTCAAAGAGGAGATGGAGTATCATTTTTCTTTTTCAGGAAAACCAGTCACTGCATTTTTTAATTTGATACAGCAGATGCTACAATTACCACAGCACTACTGGGTTAGGGTTTTACCTCTAGATGCTTTCTATATGCAGAACAGACTCTAAAACTCTGATCTTTTCTGGTTCATTCCTCAGATGGTTTAATATCACTAAGCATGAAGAATGATAGTAGAATATGTGCCAGTTTCTCAAGAAAATAACACAGCAGCTTCCCATGCATGCCTAAAACCAGTAACTACTGTTGTAAAAGACTTAGCTTATGGGTGCAACAGGAGACCCTTGCTCTCTGCTGCTTTCAGAGGCTTCCTAAGTTTGCACCATCCCAGCTGCTGTCTGTCATTGCCAGTACTTGTGTGGCTGCCAGTCTTTAATACCATTGGCCTGAGCAAATGTAATTGACACAGTACTAAAACCAACTGCCCCTGCAACAATCTTGTCTTTATTAAGGTTTCCAATGTTGCTAAAACCGCTGCAAATGCCTGCAATGAACTTTCCCTAGATTAGAAAATTCAGGAAGACTTCAAAGGAACTCTTTTTTTTCCTCTTTCCTCAGTAAGACTTGGACACTTCTGCCTAGAATCCCAGTTAGAGGTACCTCCCAGAGCTTTATTACACTCATATTTCTTCTCACATTGGTTTTAGGCCATTTGTTTCTGGAAAAATCTTCTGCCGTATGACAAATATTGCTTCTCTGATCTACAGTTTTGGAAGAGTAAATAGCCTGGCAGTTTCATTGAATTAAAAATCTGTGTTGTTTTTCTGTAAACAACATAAAATGTAATACATTTTTTGGTGTGTGCTTTTCCTGAACTTTTATTGTGGGACACATACATCCTAAAGAGGAGAAGGATGTAGAGAATTTCTTAAGCAGAGTAATGGAACATCTGGGTGGCCAAATAAAGTCTGTGTCATTCTGTATGAGCATGTCAGATGGTGATTTTCATAGTCCTCTGATTTTCACAGAATGGGTGAAGTTCAACACAGTGTCTGATCCAACCTCTCTGATCAAGCAGGGTCATCCTAGAGCAATTTGCCCAGGATATTTTTTGAATATCCATTGAGGGAGATTCCACAACCACCCTCACAGTAAAGAAGTTTTTCCTCATATTCAAGTGGAACACACAACATTTTTGGGACATGTACTCTGCTGTACTAGCACTAGGGAAAAGCCATTAATTTAGTTTCAGATATTTTTCTCGATCCCCTTTCCACTTCTCTGAGCCTACATCTAAATTTTGTGTAGGTGCCACAGTGACAAGAACTATTACCAATCTGTTGTTGCACTCAATATGCAAAATTTCTTTAAAGTGCTGATACAACCTACATGCTGTTTAAGAGACTGAAAGGCTGCAGCGTAGGAGCTGCTGCCTATGGACTATAAATCTGTAGTCAAAATGGCTGTTTGCACAACTCTTGCACCACTTTGCTTCTTGGCTTTACCTAAATGACACTTTTATAATATTCATCCTGTAGTCTCCACATTTATCTGTTGGCACAACCATGAGCAGTGTCTGTTACAAAAGAAAATAAGAGGAAAATATCCATTTCTAATTATAAACTGTGTGATGTTAACAGAAAACAAGACATAAGGAAAAATACTTATACTGCCTTCTTGTATGTAAAGATGTCTCCTTTTCAGAGATTTCAAAGGAAAAATGAATGAGAAAAAGATCTCAGAAATGGCTGAAGTAAACACAAGAAAACTGCCTAATCTATTCCTGGTAAAATAATATAACTGCTTTAGTTAGACTTAGTTATATTTAGTGACTAACTTTAGTTACTCAGCAACATCATTGTGGTTTCTAAGTAGATTTCTGAGTGGTTCCTAAGATGAGTAGATTCCTGAGTGGTCTGGAAGCTGGTCCTGAAAGTTGTCTCTTCTTCCAGGAAGTTTTCTTATAGATGGGAACAAGCTTCTAGGAGGCTGCTTTCTGGAAAGGAAATGTATTTTTTGCCCAGATGTTAGTTTGCTGGCAAGTCTACTGGCATTCAGCAAGGTTCCAAGGCACTGAATAAATGGCTGAAAATATCTTCCATAATGAATAGGGAATATGCTACTGCATAAAAATGCACAGTAGGAGAAAATCATTTTACCTGCAATTTTACTGTGATAAAAATGCATAATTGATGAAGACACTTATCATGGAAAATATTTTCAACCTGTTGGCACAGGAGACTTCATGTCCCCAGTAATATCATTTGTATGCAGTGTCTGGAGCTCAAAGTTACACACTTTATGCACATGAATGATGTGAAAGGTACCCTTTGGCATCCCAGGCGTGGATGCTGCCACTACATTTGATAGCTGGTCAAGGAATGCCCCTTCCAACTGGGTACTTTTTTAATGTGTGAGTCTGCTTTGTGCTTCTGGCAGTAGACCAGTGCAGTGGATTCTCTCTGGCCCCAGATTTGACACATAAGATACAGCCCAAAACAAGAGACAAGTTATATTGCTGCAGTGGGAAGGCATGAGTTTTCTCACACCCCAGATGTGGTGCTGACAGGGAGGACAAATGCAGCAATCCCACTCTGACAGCTCTTGTATGGTAATTATAAGCTGATAAATGTAATTGTGGGTGTTTGGAGTTAGTAAGATTCTGATCTTGCAGACACTACTGGTTAAAGGAGTCATTTCTATGACTGCATCTTCTGAATTGCTAAGATTTTTCTTGGTTAGTGCTATACTGGCTTAAGGGCTGGCCTCAAGTTAGGACATGTCTCTGTAGATGTGCATTGTTGGACCATCCATTAAAGAAAAGAAGCCTGTTTTTATCTCTGAAAAAAGGCACACCTTAAGGGCCTTTGCACCTTTTATAGCAATAGAAGTTCTGGAATCTGGAGTATTTTAAGGAAAACCATAAAATAATAAAAAATCCTGAAGATGAGCAGTTTATGTAAGATAAAAACAATGAATTTAAACTTCTCATTCAACTAGAGAGAAGGGGTGGGGGGTGAGGCGGGGGGAAGAGGGGAAAGGGAGGAGAGAATGACATGGGAAATACCCCACGTTGGTCATGAAATTAATACCCATAGGTTATACTTTTCTTTTGTCTTTGTAAATTGCCCATTTGTTTGATTCTGTAGTATTGTTAAGTGTCAAAATCAAAGCCACAACATAAATTCCACTGAACAGCAAAAAACAACTAGTAGTTCAAAGTGACTGCTGATGTGAAAAGCCTGTGTTCCCTTGATGTTGCTGCTTGGCATCATTACCGACTGGGTAGTGAAGCGGATAACAAATATTGGCATGGGTAAGTGGCAAGTGTTGCTGAAGACCTAGATTTTGTTTGTAGAGCAAACATCCACAACAGATGGAAAGATCCAACCTGGCAGGCCAAGTAGGGTTCAAAATCAGTTATGCCTAAAGAAATGTAGTTGAAACATGATTGTGTAGTAATAAAGTAGAGGAGGAAAGCCATTAAGAAAGAAAATAAGTTACTTATTTCATAGCTGCACCAAACCAACCAACAGAGACTCCAGAGGCATCTTAAGTGAAGCAAAGGAGGTGTATCTTCTCAATTTGTATACAATCTCTGTTAACATGCCTAAAACATTTCTGATTCTAATATACTAAGCAGTGATGAAAGCTTCTGGACTTCAGTTGGAGAGAACTTGTGTCATCATCAAGTTTTGTGAGAGAGGATTCTCACTTAGCTGAAAAAAGCTGTAGATAACTATCCTATTTGAAAGGAATTTTCATGGGACTTATAAATAGAATTGTCAAAATGTAAGCTGGGAGAGATGTTTTTTATTTTTATTGGAGTCTCATGACAGCTGTGCTAAATAGGTTAAGGTCCAACCCTGGTCCCATTGTCCTCAATGGTAAAATGGATATTTAATCACCATCATAGTGTCCATTGTACATATTCCTAGAATCATCTATCTTAAAATCCTGAGATCAAGATGTGGGAAACCTTGCCACTCAGCATGAAGAAACTGGGGATCATTGTAACTCAGTATAAATCACTAAACACCTTGCAGGAACAGATTCACCAGGATATTTAAATAAAGTTTTTGTATCGCAGTGTCCTGTGGTAGGAAGCCAAACGCTTTGGAAAGTGCATATCACATTGTGACAGACCACACAATGAGAAAAGAGGACATTGGTTAATTTGGTTAATTAGATGAGTTCCATGCTAACCTCACGACTGAGTGGGAGCATTGGCACCACTACTTCAATAAAGACAAAAGTTCTACAACTCCCTGACTATTTTCTGGCTAAGTTTTGAAACTTTCCAATGGCAAAAAGATAGGAATTCACAACATAGGTACAAAATCAAATCAGCAACTCCCTCCCCCCCCCCCCCCCCCCAAAAAAAAAACCACACCAAAAATCCCCATAGCAATTGGTACTTAGCCATTTCTTCTCACAATTCTAGCAAAGGGGGAAACCCACATGTTTGATATCATAACCAACCACTTACCTGTTTTGTGAAATTATAACTTCTTCAAAATAAAAAACATATCCAGCATCCACTGTGCTTCTCTTCTTTAGGATATGTGCTGAGGATGTTCTAAAGCAAGCTTTCCCAGGCCAGTGTCCTGGTGGCATGGATCACCTCTGGTTTCATCTGTGGAACAAACAGGGCCAACCACAGAAACTGCTCCAATGGAAAAGTAATATTAAGAAAATATTCAGTCTTTCCTAACTGTTCCAGCTGTGGTTCTGGCCTTCACTTTCTCTGTGAGGACAGTGCATACAAGAGGCAGTTAAGATACTTATATCTGTCCCATTCCAAGTCCTTAAATAAGATTCCTGACTTTTCCTGGCTACTCCTCCAAGTATCTGGAAGCAAGAAAGCAGCACTATGCATCCTATCAATTATCTACAGACCATTAGAAAATTGCCTGCTGACTTCATCTTTGAGATTGCTGCTAGGGAAAACACAAAAGTTGTGTGTCTGTAAATGTAATAATAAATCCACTTCACTTGATTGTGACATAAAATTTCTCCAATAGTTCATGCTTATCAATAGCTCACTCTACTGATATGAAGGTCCAGATATTTACAGAAACATCTTTTTCTCATACATATTTTTAATAGGGAATGCATTTGTAGCAGCTAAAGAAGATAGGAATATTAAGGTTGGTGTTAATATGTAAAAATAGTTTAAAGTTTCCTGATTGGGAGGAAGGGAGCAAGGGAGGGGGAGGAATTTCTCTTCATAAAAACGTGTCACTGAAAGGGTAGCAATTATGTGTGTTTTTGTGACACATCATCACAACTAAGAGATAATTTTTTTCTTCCAAATAACTGTGGGGTTTTTTTCCACAGTCTCAGTGTTTCTCTCTTAGTTTGTCCACATATTTTTCTACAATTATGTGTGTTTTTGTAAGCACACATTTCCAGTATCTCTGAACTTGCTTCCCAGGGTATGACCCAATCATTAAGGCTGAACTAGTCAAGTGATTTAACATACAAGGATTTCAGGTAGGGTGTAACCGGAGGAGGGAATGCAGCCCACCCAAGTCTGAGACTGTGAATGCCAAGTTCAAGTAAATTTACTAGCAGGCTTTTTCCTTTTAACCCCCCAACCAAAACATATAATCAAAAGGTGAAGAGTTCAGTTATGGAACAAACAGGACCTCTTTAAAAATATGTAGCTGGCTGTAGCCAAAGACAAACTATGATGTCATTGGGTGGGAACTTCCCCTCAGTGTATGTGAGCAACATTGGAGTGATGCAATGCAAGATGTGAATAAAATCACAGGAGTGATTTTAGTATATCTTGGGGTACAATTGTTGCAACTAATCTTCAATATCAGTGATTTTCTGTTTCATACCTTTGAATGTTGTGCATCTTCCACAAATTGGTGCCCACACAATTTTCCATTCCTAGCCACACTATACTCATAGGCAGACTGAAAGCTAATCTGATTTGCAAAGTTGTCAATCACAGCATCGATTAGATAGTAGATAATGGTGTTAATGCAATCATTAAATGGCAAGCAGCTTTTGCAATGTTTTCTTTGAATAGCTTGTGGGGCCCCATATCTATGTTACAAACGCAGTTGATTCGGGGAACCTGGCTACAGACAAGTTACCCTATACTGGATGTTAACATTTATATTGATTGGTCCTGCAGACAGTTTGGTACCTAGTTCATATTTATGTCTGTTTGCAAAACTGGAAACTAGCTTTGCCCTCAAGAGATTTCCCATGCAGCCAGTTAGGCTTAGAACCTTTACAGCAAACTGCTTGAGAAAAGGCCTTATAAGCTGCTGTCAGAAAATATGTCAGAAAAACGTGTTTTACATAAAAACTGGTACTTATGTTGATGTTTCTAATTCTCAGTATTCCATGTAATACTCTTAATGGTGACAAAAGAAACCAAGGTCTAACCCTGGCTTCACCCCATCACTATAAATCAACCTCCGCTGACAGCACAGGGGGCCTCTATTTTATCCTGTATGTTTTACACTGTAATACAGCCAACAGTATGAAGCAACTGTTTTACTTTTGTGAGCTTAGGCCAAAATAAGTTAAAGAAGCAAATTAGCTTGATTTTTTTTCCTACTATAATATGGGCATAGAATTCCACACAATCTTTTCTCAGGATTAACTATTAGAAATTTAATTGGTCTGTGGTGAACTACATTATTATACATGTAGTTCAGATATGTAGATCCAGATAAAATATCCATCTCTTCTTCATTTTTGCTTTTCCAAAGGAGAATGGAATGAATGTTTCCTTTTTAATTAATTTGACTTTTCAATTTCACTGATGTATTTTTCTTTTTATTAATCACACTCAAGAAAGAATACTGGGTAGATAACAAACAGCTTCACAACTGGCATTGATTTTCAAAGAAATTTGTCAGCAGTTTTCAAGTACTCATTCACAAAGGTCAATAAACTTTAAATGGACAAACTCATTGTCTGAGCCTATAGACTGCTGAGGGGGAAATGTGCTTCAAGAAGAGCTGATCTCTTTAAAATCATCTCTCTCAAGTCTTTGCCTCAGGTAACTTTTTAGCATTGCAAAGTATACCATGTATAGCCATGACATTGCCAAGACATCTGTGATGTCCTATATAAAAAATAATGAACATCCTGATTTTCAGTTAATGTAAAATTTGTCTGACCCACAGCCAAACACTTCACACTCTTCTTTTTTTAAATATAGATTATTAATTTTGTTTTTTGAAAGGAAGAAATTGCAATGAATATCAATATTGGGCCAAAATATCCAATTTCAATTTTTTTAATACTGCATGATTGCTTTATTAAACATTAAATGTTTAATCAGCATGATTGCTTTACTGATATTTTATCATGACACTAACTTTGACTATTATCCATATGACATTTAGCAGCATTTCAGTTTTATATGAGCAAAAGCATCTTTGAGAGTTAAAAGTGTATGTGACTGGTTGTACTGTTAGTAAGGCAAATTATTTTACTGGATGCAATTCTAGATGATTGTGAATTAGGGAGTGATATTGTCTTTTGGATGAGTGGAACAGCCATTATATGTATAAAATCAGAAACAATTTATTGGTTGACATCACTACTGTTTAGCCTAGAAACTCTCAGAAACTAATTTTTGAATTGTACATACAGAATAACATCTGTCCATGCAAGTTGTGCTCAGAGCAGGTTAGAATTCCTTGCAAAATCCATATGCATTATATAATTTCACGTTAATTTGATTTGAAGTGTCTGCACAGCTGGTGTGTGCTAAGTGTTTAAAGTGATTCAAGGGACACTAGCAGTGCAATTCCCTGTTTGGAGGAGGCCTACTACAGCATTTGAAAAAGAAGCAATAGCAGCATCAGCAATGCTCATAATGTCCTTTGGAGCCAAGCAGAGTGGAGGTGCCCCTGGCAGCTCCTTCCAGTGACAAGAGTTCCACTGCGCTGCTGAGAGGAGCGGGGAGTTTGCCCTGAGACATGGCTGACTTCCCCTCAAATGCCCTCTCGGCCCGTAATCCACAAACCCCACTAATCTGCACCGGGGCTTCCCTGCATTACCGTGGATTAGTGACGTGCTGCTGTATCATATAGCATATTTACGCACTGTTTACAAACCCTGTGCAGTTTAACCCATGACAAGCACGGCTCTGTAATCTCATGTGCTGTCAACCTTGTTTGGTACCAGTATAAAAATATAGATATAAATAGTGTTATGCTTGCTTCACAGGAGTTTTATACAACATTCTGCATGTATATTTTATGGCCAGCTCTTCACATTCTTGGAAAGGGAGGTTGAGTATCACTCGGCGCATTCAGCCATTCCTTTGCACAACAGCAGCCTCTCACAAATCTGTCAGGAGGCAGTGGTGTTCAGGGACTTCGCCTGGATTCCCCTTTACTCCACAACTCTTTTCTAGTGGCTTGGCTTCCAGCCTAGCAGTGTTACTTATTCTTTCTCTCTCAAATAAAATCTCTAAGCCTCTATCCTGCAGGAAGCCTGACAGCCTAAGACTCCCTGCTCCTGAAGGCTTCAATCACCCCGTTTTTAAGGTCTTCTAGTAGTCTTCTGCCAAGCATGGCTCAGTTCAAAAGTAGTTGTGACTAATTCAAAAGGAGAAGCAGTTTAAAGGATGCACTGAGTTCCTTTAATCTGACCATTTGTTTGCTCTTTTCGCTGTGCATCACCATTATATTGTCTTTTTTCCTTCACTTTTCTGTGGTGAGCCAGCAGATGAGTGACTGTAGCAAGATCAGGAAAACTGGAAAAGTTCTTTGCTAGGCTTTTCAAACAACTTCTGGTCTTTCTGTGCCAGGTGTCTGGCACCTAAGGCTGTGGCAGCCCCTCTCCTCCCCCTTCCACCCCATCAGTCCACAGTCTCTCCATGCATAGCTCCCAGACACAGTTGCCATCACCAACACAAAAACTTACCCACAGGCCCTGCAGAAGGACTGGCAGTACTGAACTGTTTTCTCTTATTTGATAAGAAGGGCTGGAGCCAAGCAGTGGCGTGCAAAGTGCAAGATCCAGCAAAGCATAATAGGGTGCTGTGGGAAGGACAGTGGGGCAGCCATGCCAGGAGAAAGAGTAACCAAATGCCTCCCTACAGCATGTGAGTAGACACACAAACAGCTCTGCATCTCTGCACCTTACAAACACACTACAAATTCCCTAAGTTGTCCTTCTTTAAGAAGAGAAAATACTATACCTGGAGTTTCTGGGAAAGTCATGTCTATCCATTCCTTCAGGGCCCAATTGGGGCAACCCTTTTTCTTTTAAAATTTGCACCTCACTTGACATCACCTCTCTCCTCTGCAACCTCCTCCTTCTCTTCCTTTTCCTGTCTGACTGCTGCAAGACCCTGTATTCAGCCCCTATTCTGCTAAAGCTTCAACAAAGTTATAAAATGTGGCAAGGGTAAGTGTAGGGGAGATTCTGACACTAGTAAGATGTGCAAGCCTGACTTGCATGGACGATTAGTTTTTGTGGCAACAAACTACTGACTACTGCTCTAGTCTTTAGTTCTAACACTAATTTCTTTATGAACAAATTGCTGCTTTTTCTATAGAATAGATTCCTTCTCTAGGTACTCTGGTGGCTTGATGTGCTGTATGTACCATTTTTCATTAACAGACTTTAAATAGAACCAAAAGACATGCATATTTCTTCTCTTCTAATGTGGATATAATTTTACAATTCTTCTTTGGTACATCTTTCTTTTTTACCAGGATTGTAACTACAGTGAAGGCAGGAGAATTTAAGTCAAATAAGATTTGTGGTCTGTGAATCTCTGGACTACTTCATCAGAGTCTTTGGTGCTATTACCTCTTTCTTCTTCCCTTCTCACTCCAACAATTGGGGTATTATTATTGTGCTCAATTGTCATGGGAAGCTGGCCTCAGAAACAAGAAGTACATCCAGGACCACTCACGTGCAGTAATGACAGGACAGAACTGTATTCTCCACTCTTTGAAAAATGTAAAGGGATGTACAGGGATGCTGCATCTGTGGAATCACAACCATTAATGCCTGTTGAAGTTACCACCCTTACTGAAGCTTTTTTTTTTTGGTTGACTTTGCGCAGGAATCTTGGAGAGGCTTCTGTAACTTGCATCTCTGTTGAATTTTATGCTAGATGCAGCATTTACCAGCATTTCTGAGGAAATTTCTAGGCAAACTGAACAGCAAATTTGCTCTATGTGTGACTGGCATACACTAAGAAACCACCTACTTTAGAGAAGTAGTGGGAACACTCTTCACACAACATGCACAAACCCTCTTATGATTTAAATGTGAACAGACTATGTATCTTTGCCATGTTAGCTCAATAATCCAAACTTCCCTCGGGCAAGTTGCCTGTGTGTCTAAACAGCACACATCTGTTCTTTTCCACCACTTGTTTACATGTTCTTCCTCTCTGTGTGCCTGCTCCATCCTCATTTTAAAGACATTCCTTAATGCTTTGTTTATTTCCCATGTACATTTCACAACTGCATGCTGTAACAGTAGTATGTGTTGAGTGCTGGTTTTATATAACTTATGATCCAGTGTTTGTTTTTTAATGTATTAGTGTGTATGAAGAATAACTCCATGAAGTCATTCAAGGTTAAAATCAAGCTTTCTGGCTTCAGGCTGACTCGGCAGCATTGCAAAATGCCACATTGCATGGTAATGTAACTAATGAATCTATAGTGATACATGCTATAATACAGAGTAGAGGATTTAGAATAGGAGAGGAAAATCTAATTAAAATTAGCAATTTATTAGTGTTATCCAAAACATGAATACATCCTTTTACTAAGCATAGTAAGAGGAAAAATGCACACTGAATTAAGAAGAAACATAAATATTTTTAAAATAATGATATCTTCGGTCTTCTGTTCTCAGGTATTAAAGAGTCTGAAGTGTCTCAGGTATTAAAGAGTCATTTTCAGAAATGCTGAGTAAATATTTTTCAGTGCACTAAAAAAATAATGCTGGATAGGTGGGAGGGAACTTCTATAAAGTCCACCATTTTTGCAATGTTAGTACAACGTTGAACAAATATCAGGATGACAAAGATGCTTATTTCACCCTAGGGCTGGAGTAAAACATTGCTGCCGTTTGAAAATTTTTACTAGAGCAGCCCAGTTCTGAGAAGTTTCTTACAAACCTTTTTGTTTAACATTATTTTGTGTTTTCATTTTACTATTTAAAGTGTTCTACAATTAATAAACCAGATAGTCTGAAGTGGGTTGTTTGTTCCTCTACTGAAATGACAATTGGTGCTACCAAAACAAAGCAAACAGCACAGGACTTGTTTACATGTGTAGTCTACTTGCTTATCATATTTAAGAGCTGATCAGTGCTGCCTCAGTCTCTTTTTCCAGAGTCTCTGGTTGCCAGCCTGGAGTAGAGCCTGCAGTGTGGGTTTTTTATGAAATGCTTAACAATAAAAGTTAAATTCACAAAGAAGTATTTTCCCTTTATAATGTAGAAATCTCAGCAAGCATGTAAAAAAGTCTATGACATTAGGAATGGGCACATCTGACATTTCATTACTGTAAAATGCGCCCACAGACTAACAATGCATCATTCAGAAAAGAAACCAAGTATTTTCAAGGTAGAAACATAAGCAAAAAGGTATTCCTGTACATAAATGAATATTACTGTAGGAAAAAAGGTTTTTGCTGATTGATCTGTTGGAATTACAAAACCCTACAACTGGCAGAACAGATTCAGTGTGGAATTAAAAATCAAACACTAAGGAACTTATTGAGATAATTATTTCTGCTCCCAAGCTTTTTGCTTTTTTTGGGGGAAATAACTTAGCAATGCAAGTCTCTTCTATTTGTCATAGCTATAAAAAAACCCGCAAAAATACTTCTTTAGATGTGTATAAATACTATTGCATAATGCCATGTTGGTCTCTGATCCTTGTGAATGCAATTATTTCCTTTGGACAAAACCCTCTCTTCATTAGCACTGAATGGTATTTGTCAGTCTTTTTCCTGTTTAGATAATTTGTTCAGTGTTGATATATTTGAAAACATTCAATTGGTTGGAATAGTATCTGCGGCTTTCCATCAAAGGAGTGATGGCAGTGGCTGTGGGTCTAAATCTCAAAGCACCACTCTGTAGACTTCCTAAGTGATTAGTACAGAGTATTATCGCTCTCCACCATCTGGCTATCTAATATGGAAACGATATTAAAGGAATCAGAAGACCTATACAGGGCTTCGTCACTTTGGATGTACACAATGTCACAGTAAAAATGTGGAAGCTACATTTAAAATAACAAGAGATATGCTTAAACATGAAAGAATTGTTTCTATTTGCAGAGACGACGTACGTCTGTCCTCCCTCTTTTTAATTACTTGCAAGTATATAAAGCCATACATATGTATACTGAGATAATGCAGCTTAGCACATATAGACAGGCCACATGTTTAGCATGCTAGGACTGGAACCTGTTTAAATTAAGAGTCTCATTTTGGTTTTGATGTCACTTCAATTAGTTGATATGTTTCTGAGGCTTTGATTCATCTATGCTTTAAAGGTTTTGAAGTTAAATGCTTTGGGTAAGGCAGAATTAAAGAATCATCAGAAATTTCTGTGCTAAACCCTCACAATCCAATACATAAAAACTCTTGTAATTCAGTGTACTGTATATCTTTGTGTATAAAAATATCCCTTTATAAGGAAGAACAAAAGATACGCTTCTCCACTCCAGGAACATTACATGGAATAAAGAGCCTCTGAAAACCTCTGAAGCACAGAATGCAAGCTTGTGCTGCCAGACAAAAGTGAAAGCCTATCCTGTTTTCTCTCTCCCTGATGTAGTTGCTGTGTCAGATGAGGGCATCAGGGCAGATTCAAAAGTCAGAATAAAGGAAAGAGAAACAGTGCAGAGAGAAGTGTGGTGAATTCAGTCCTATGAACACCTAGGTTTTCCCTGTGCAAGGCCAGCTTTAGGCTTTTTAATTAGTTTGTTTTACAGAAGTGCAGATAAAGGCGGTAATTAAAAATGAGTTATTAAATTCCACTCATTTGTAGGTGTTGTGCTCCAGGGGATTGTAAGCCCTGTATCCGGCAAAGAGGAAAGAAGAAAAAAGGGAGGTCTTTTCTCCTGTTTCCTTCAAGCTGTTTAGGAAGTTATTTCTTTACTTCTTTTTAAACAGTTTTATTTTTATCTCACAATGAAAATCAGCTTTGCCTTGCCGGAGAATCCTGAGCTAGTAGGCTTTCTACTCATGTTACAAAAGTGTTGTAGCTGCTTATGAGGAAACAACATGTTTGGCTGAGCAGCACAACTATTAGAGTCTGGTTTGGTAAAGATTTATGTCTTTTGGTCCTGAAATCTCCTTCCCTACTGCAGTGATCTCAGGTCCTCCTCTGTGGCACCTGCCTCAGACAAAAGACAGGATGAACTGCAGCTAACTGGGAGGAAGCATAGTAGCAGAGCTGAAAACCTTTCCCTCTGCTAAAGAATTATTTTCCTTTCTCTTCTTGCTAACTGTAGGGGTTTTTTTACAAAGCTTGTAAGGCATTCATTGTCTTTAAGATGACTATCCTATTGCACATATGGCTGAAATTGGTCACTGACTTCAAATGATAAAGGACAATGGCTGACAGCAGTGCATGGGCCTAAGGAAACCAGGCTATCAAATCACTTCTAATATGTGGTTTTATATTTGATATTCTCAGTACTTTTGACCACAGTTATCTGACCTTTGGTTATGTTCTTCATGACATCCAAGGACTGTAGTAAGTAAGAAAACCCAACAAACACATCTTCTTGTCCAAAACTTCACTTCTCTTTCTTCTCCATGTATCATGAAAAGAACACAGCATCTTTTCCCTTTGTGTACAAGCTACTTATTATACACATGAAGGCTGTGGAACTGCGTAGCACTGCTTTTGGCCGCAAAGCCAGCTCAGGTCAGGTTGATGAGCTTGGTTTACTGCTCCCAGTCTGATCCAATGTACGTTGTACTTTGCATCCAAAGAAGTTGTGTGGACAGAGCTGTCTCTGGACTCTAGGATAAGGTGGATCGCTAAAATTACACACATTAAAAACCCCACAGGTTTAATTTTTTTAGGGTATTGTTAATCCAAATTTTTTCAACATTCTCATTTCTTCTGCTTCAGTAGTGCAGGGGCAAATGTGCACTGCTGGAGTGGGGAAAGGAGCTGGGAGATGAGTCTTAAAGCAGATCTGCTACCAAAGTGGAATAATTTTGAGTTATTCCTGAAGTGTGAAATTCTGTTCTGACTGAAGATACCGCAAGTTTGTCTTTTACTGCAGGGTGGATAGAATTCCATCTTGGGCAGCCACAGCACCAGGGCAATAATCCAGGCCCTACTGACATCAGAAGTAAAATATCCCATGAATTCAACATTGTGGCACTGAATAAACTCCAATAGTTGCTACTCTGTTCTAGGAGAGCTGTAAAATCTGTGAAACGTTATCTGTCAGTTGAATCAACCCTGCCATTACAAATTCCAATCATAACTATGGGAAAAGAATTATTAAAGGACCAAAAGATAAAATTAAAATTGCTCCATACTTAACCGTCCCAATCTTTTGAGAAATTATTTAGGATACAAATAACTTTCAATTCTACTGTGCCTACATTTACATGCATAGTTTAGGCACATATTATAAGAGAGGATTTAAATTTTTCTGGTACAATTTTTTTTTAGAAGCCAGTGTCAATTAGTACAGACTCTGACCCATTTTCCATAAAATTGGCACTAACAAGGCAGACCAGGGCACACAGTTTGGCAGTACTAAAGACAAAAGTTTCACATACCTAAAAATAATCAGGTGCTGGTAGAATACACAAGGAGAGAGAATAACTGTCAGCCTCTGTGCAGGGTTCAGCCAGTTCCTAATAAACTTCCATGTCTGGTTGGTAATGTAAAGGACCTTCTCATGAAGTCCTAATTCTGGCAAAGATTCCTTTCCCCCGAGTAAGGAGCACAGAGCAATCCACACAGTGAACACTCAATAACAAGGCCTATGAAAACTAGCACAAGATAGTTTTTGGTACAGAAATATGCGTTTTCCAAACGACTTAGACGCTTTATTTTCAGTTTACACCCAGCAGTATCATCGTAGTCAAGACACTGTAATAAGCTATCTCAGTTAAATGTTGTTATTCTCAACTTTAACTCATTGTTAGGCATGTACAGTCTACGGGTGAAAGCAGGAACACAGCAGCAAGAGGGTTCTTTTCTGATCCTAAGAGGACAGTATTTTTGGCAGAAATTGCCTTGGTATTGCAAAAGCTACTGTCTCCTTCCAGTATGCTAGTGGTCTTGTAGTAACTGTAAAATCTTTATACAGCATAATCACAGTAACCATATACCCCCTTTTGTCTGCAAAGCACTTATTAAATATTCTATTGTCCTCGTTGTAGAGAAGCAATATACAGATTCCCTTTTTTATTGTGTAAATTAGACGAAGAATATGAAAATGCCAGTTTCAAAAAATCAGATTAAAATAAAATGTAAACCACTTTATAATTCTCTAGACTATTCCTTCCAGTATAGCTTTTATTAAGGCTTTACATCCTGAATTTCTACCAACATAGATGTCATCTCATGCAATTAAACTGGACCATTTTCAACAGTGTTGGATTCAACGAATCACTTAGAAATCTTTATAAATATACCTTGGGGACAGTAAACTTTTCAAGTAATAATACTTTAAAAGATTCAGGAATAGGTATTTACAAGAAGACATGTCTTTTATGACATATGATTTACTGGAATTCTTCTGTGTTTTCCTGAAATTATCTACTAGTAATTTAAAATGAGATTTTAAAATAAAGGTTTACAAAGGATACCAGCTTTTTTGTCAAGGCTTGATACTTATCACACAATCAAGAAGTTACCTTGTCCAGTTTTCATTAGACAGATTTTTGTGGTGGCCATTTCCTTAGCTGTAAAGCAGAGAAGCTCCATCTGAGATAGATAGATAGATAGATAGATAGATAGATAGATAGATAGATAGATAGATAGATAGATAGATAGATAGATAGATAGATAGATAGACTGGCGTATACACCAGGGAGCCATATGACAAGCATTAAACGGCTTAGAAGATTGTCTTAGTGCATTATTAGTTCAGCAGTTGTAAGGATTATTGCTGTTGTTGTTTGGGATTTTTTTTCTGGCAATATCATAGTAAACAACAGTTTAAAGGAGAACAACAAAGTATTTTTGCTGGTGCTAACAGCAGTATTTTTCCAAACAGAAGAAGGAGTGCAGGAAAAAGCCATAGATTCCATGTCTGCACAGTACTAACACAGCATTATCCACAGATATCAGAGCTGCTTCTGAATGACTTAAATTCACACTGGGAGCAGAACAAATTAATTAGTGCAGTATTCTCTTTGGGCTGTTTGCTTGGCTATGAAGCCCAGTACAGCCTATCCAGATGTACAGCCACATCAAACACAGCCATCCAGGTCCCAGTACCTAAGGCCCGTTGTTAAGATCTGGACTCTGCTTCTCTTGAGCTATGCAGGCACAAGTAATAGCTCCTGTTTAAGTTACAACCCTTTCAGAGAAAGAAATCAACCTTCTCAGTATTAAGCACAAGATAATTAAGGCAGGCATTAATCATAAAGAATAAAAGCCAAGACATCTAAGTTGAGTGCTAAAATACAGAAGCTGAAGAGGAATTTAAGATAGGTTACATTGCAAAAGTTGAAATTGTAGAAAAAATTACTTTTCCAAAGACATTCTAAATTACTGTACAGGGGAATTAAATTGCATTTTTCAAGACCACAAAAAACCCAAAAATACCTCACCCCAAACAAACAAAAAAAAACCACACACCAAAAAACCAGTTCCAGTACTTGAGACATAAGGTGAAGGTCTGGACAAGAATTTCAATAGTAAGCATTACAGTTTGTTTTGACAAGACTCTATCTTAGGTAAAAAGTTAACTTCTGCCTAACACAAGACAGATTGAGAGAAGAGATTTTAGAGGTTTGAGACAAACATAATGCTTATGTGATAAGAACTCACTGACTGACAGGAGCTGTGCCTCCTGGTGACTGAAGGAATATGGAGAGCAAGGATGAGGACAAACCATGTTTAGTGATGCTGCACATAGGCTGAAAGCCAGATATCCACAAGCAGATGGTCAAAGTCAGGCTGAGATCTTAATTTGAAAAATATGAAGGAGAGAAAAACTTTAAAGTGAATTGATAAAGATGGTAACTTGTTTATTAGATGGAGGACGGTAAGAAATTAAAGGTATACACAAAGGGGTCAAGGAATAAAACAAATCCTCCAAAGGCAATGTGGAAATGTGGGATAATCATGAGCCAATGTTTTCATAAAAATCAAGTGAGACAAGGTTTCAGTGGCAGAAGTTTGACCCTGATTTGAAAGATGTCAACTAACCACAAAGAACAATTAGGGGCCTTGGGTCATTTGAGACTTGAGTGAAAAGAAATTCAGCTGTAAGGCAGACAATGGACTGTAGAATATGCAATTTTAGAAGAACTTACACAGCAAATGTAAATAGAATATTGACTGAGGCTGGAGATGAATGGGTAAGACATAACATTTACAAAAGCAAGTGCATACAGAGTTATTTTCAAAGGCACAAAGGCCCCTTAGTTTGCAGATCCCGTGAGAAGTCAGTGAACTCTACCTAATCACACTCCCTTCTCTGAAATCCCCCTAATTATTATTCTAATTACATGGGTATGACAAGTCAACTGTCATTAGTGGTACTTCCCATGAATCTCTGGAGTCCTGCAAATACAGTATGTAATTGGTAAAGCCTGCTGTAGATCCACCTGACACAAGTGCAGCTCAACATATCTTTCAGCAATTCAGTTTGCTTTTTTCCCCCTTGTTTTTCTGCTGGTCCTTCTCCTCGTCAGTTAAGGGAACAGATCCTTGCTATAGTGCATCACTTCAGGAATGCATTAGTTCTTTCACTGAATGTACCTCAAGTGAAGGTCCTATTATTGCCTTCCCAACTGTCACAAAAGCATAAAGCAACATTTTTCTGGGTATGATTTCACCCTTTTTGAAAGTCTCCATGCACCTTACCTGTCTAAGAGAGCTGTGTTGTGAGGAGAGTTGTTCTTAGGACTGTAGATACCATTTTGCCAAGACACAGCAGAAAGACAGCTACATGTCCTGTAGTATTGTCTACTATTTTCAATTTGCCTATTATTTTGAATTTTGATGCTTATATGTTTGCTCAAAATCTTGATGATATTTTTAGGAATCGGTGCAAATTAAAAAGAAAGAGAGCAGTTCTGTCACCCCATCATGCTATGTTTCATGGGGAGTTACAGCATTTGGCCAAAACACAATGCAAGTATATCTCACACTGAATATTCCGAACTGAGTATGAGTGATGTGTCAAAAAAAAATCAATGATTCCCTGGATGCCCACCAAAAATAGTTTCTGATAGAGTACATTTTAATGTTTGCCTGAGCTCCTTCCTTTCAGTGTTTCAAAGCATGTGTAAGCTTTCATGACTTTTAAGCTGTAGATTGATTCTCTTACATATAAGCAAGTTCAGAAAATGAAAACCATCCAGAAAGTAAATAAAAATAACACTAAATAACACCTTTTTTTTTTCCCTACATGGGTACAAGTTCTTGTGGTAAGACCAAATAGCTATTTTGATCAGACTACAGTTCTTGTGAAGCCCTTTGGAGATGTTGTTCCCCTCCATCTCCTTACTTTATACTAGCTATATTAAACAGCTGTTAGTCCACTATCACAGATAGATTATAATAGTCACATATTGGCTTATGGAGACAGACTGGATGCCTGAAAAAATGACCCAAACATGGTTCTTTCAATAGAGATTTTTAAAACATTGTTCTAGCCTGGACTGAGAGTTAGATGTACTACAGGAAATACAAATGTTTTCCTCTCTTTCAGTTATTGCAGTTCATCTAGTGCCAGAGTATGACTGTTAATTGAAAGTGGCTCAACAAAAGTCTTGAATAAGAACCATATGATATAATCTATTAAAGGTATAGCAGTGTGCTAATCTGAAGAATTAAAATGTGTCTCTTTCCCCATTAGTCAGAATGTGTTTTTCTTTAATTGTATTTTTTTTTCATGCTTTGTCATACTAAAATGTGGATATGAATTAATGTATTTGATCTAGGTTAAAATCATGCCTGTAAATAAGGGAGCTTTGAACTGGTTCGTCCTTGTGATTTTATAAATTAAAACCTTGAGTCTCAAGAAGAGGATCAGGAAACTCCACCATCAGCAAATAGGTGGTGAATAGCCTCAGATCCATACATGCAGATGGATCCAATAACTGTAAAGAGATTTCAGTGACAGAAACTGGATGCCACATCAAATTGCTCCAAGTGTGAGTGGTAGCTAAACCAATGTTAGAATTGAGATCTCTCATTTCTGTTGAGGTCAGGGGCGCTTTTCTTCTTCAAACAATAAGTTACTGTTTCCCTGAATATCTCGTAGGAAAGGTATTTTGAGCATCACTGGTTTTTTGTTCTAGACTTTAGGTTAAACATAAACAGACATCTTAAGAGACTGCTGATGTGATAGGTGGGTGGGATTTTTTCCATGGTTACACCCAGCAACACCAGGAGTAAATCAATTTCAAAACTCATGTGAAACATAAAACAACACCGCTTAATTATTTCTTCCTAGCTAGGCTCTAACTTGGCAGGATCACAAAACCTACACTGCGTGAAGTTTTCTGAGCACTCGAGCTTTGCAGCATTAGCCATAGTCATAGCAGGTTCTTCCATCGTGATGAGGGTTAGTATAACAATCAAGAAAGGCTGTTTTAACTCAAGTGTTTCCAGTTAGACAGCAGATGTTGAATTTAATTGTCTGGGCTTCAATACTCTGTCAGAGCAAGTATTGGTCTAAAACACGAAGTTATTTTCCTAATTCTAAACCAGGTGATAACAAAAATTGTTATCATAAATGGATCAACAACCAACGTTGATCCATTTCACCCAATATCAGCCTTCTAACCAACATGCAGGTTAGAAGTTGTGTCTAAGCAAGACACAATCCTGGTTGTTCATGGAGGGAGTAAAAAATCCCTAGAACAACTACTTACTTATTATACAAATTACAGTTCACATAAGCCTCTGTCTTTATTGACTGGTGAAGAGTCCCAAAGCAGATACATTCACACCTTGGGCTAAATGAGCAACTGTCAGAAGCTCTGGTAGTGCTTGTGAACTAATGTCTGAGCTCCTCTTAGGAAAAATAGCAGGTACACACCAGAAATGCATGAAGAGAGAATGATGAGCTGAACTTCAGTAAGAATTCTAATGTGTTCTGGCAAGAAGGAACATCAATTTGTTTTTTCTTATTTGGACAATGGGCTGTGCAAACGTGCAGGAAAGATACTGCCTTTATTCCACAGACATCCTAACTTGACAGAAAATCCATGGATAAGAGAAGGAAATAGATACAAGGTATCTATATACACACAAAGCCTGCATAGTGGTCACAAATGCAGTGTGTTTGTGCAATACCTGAAGCTTGAGAAGGTAGGGAGCCAGAGCTAACAAATAAGCTTGTGGCTGAAGGGAGAGACAGATAGAAGAACAAGAGCAGAGAGGAGAGTAAGAAACAGAACAGACCGGCAGCACGGAATCAAGATTTTTCAGTTTAGTAAGTAAATACGTATTTCCCCCACCCACATCTGGAATAATATGAATTCTGGATTCAAAACTGCATTCTTTATTTGCTTAAGACTCCCAGTAAAGTGTCTTTTGCTCAAGGAATGCAAGATCTAGTTAGTGTCTCAGCTGCATAACTTCCACATGTAGCTGACCATATTCACTTAAACTTTTTAATTGCAGGCAGTGTCTTCTCTTACTTTCCATCCACTTTTCCCCTGCACATGCTTTTTTCAAACCTCTTTTCAGTCAGGAAAAAAGAACAGCTCCAGGAAACTGGACATTCCAGATCAAACCTAATTTGGCCTCTAGAGCTAAAAAGTGAAGTGGGTTTAGTAAAGTGAAAGTGAAATCGGCTTTTATTTCAGTGTACAGTCCCTCATAATGCAGGTGTGTGAAGGTTTCCTATCAAACTGAATGTTGTCTTCACCCTGCAGACTGGCATACTTAATGATCTCCAGGACAGGCAACTTTTTGCTTAAATCCACATTATATTTGTCAAGAGTTAGAAAAACAAGATTGTGGTAATCAAAATCACTTAAGAGTTATTTTCTGTTTTATAGCTTTGTTTGCATGCATATAAATATTTAGTAAACAGAAACCTATCTACTCACATTACAAAATATAAACTACTAGAGATATTCCATTATATTATTTGTATTGTAATTATCTTACATTTTGGAAAATGTAGTGACATATACCACAGTGATGGAATTTGTGCTTCTGAGACAAAAATAAAGAAATTAATATCTTCTTTCAACCTGACAGTGGAGCAACATAGGGAAGAGTGATTTTGTTGACTAGAAAAGAATGATGTAACTCTGCTGCAGAATGAGGATTTACATGATTTCTGGTGGATTTTCTGTGCTGAAAAGTGAAAGGAAGATTAGATGAGGGAAAGCGTAGATTGGGAAAGCATACTCTATGTCTGCTGCTCAAAGTATTTAAGAGGAAATATTAAAACTAACCAGTGAGATACAATTTGCAAGGTGAATGGGTAAAGGAATAAATTAGCTTTAATAAATGCTATGTTCAGGGAGCAAATACTGTAGGAGTTCAGGCTAGAGATTACACCTAACAATAACACCAGTGAAGACTCCAAGTTGGTCAAATATTAAGGTAGGGCAGATGTGCTTCCAGCCATTTTTGCCAAAATCCATCAGGTGCTAGATGCAAAGTTTTACAATTGTCTTTGTTGAATTTTACATAGCAATCATCTGCTGTCCCACTTTTCAAGCCTACTGGGGTCCCCCTAAATGCCAGGCAATCTCTGACATCATGCTATCCTGCACCTGCTTTCCCATTATCTACCACTACCTCCCTGTCTGCACAACAGCTTTTAGCTCTTCCAGTTCTCTTCCAGCTTAGGTCTGATGGGATTGTTTCTCCATCTTTCAACAACCTAGTTTAAAGCCATCCTTATGAGGGTGGCAAGCCAGTTGGCAAAGAAATTATTGACCCACTTTGTTAGGTGAATCCTCTCTCCACCCAACAGATGTCATTCCTCATAAACCCTGGAGGAACCTGGAAGTGTCTGAAATATTACATTGACATGAACAGCATTTGTTTGTCTATGCTGATCTTTAGCCCACGTCCCTCAGGTCACTATCCAGAGGGTAGGAAGTGAAGAGCTGCTGCTCTTGGTAAGCAGCCTTTGTTCAGCTGCCTTCTGCTGTTCTGTTCCCTCCTCCTGAAATGCAAATGAACTGCCTGTGATCAACAGATCATGAAAATATCCATTTATATTTACATGTCGGATGTCAATCAAATGCAGTTTCTATTTATTAACTACATCTGATAGCATCTTCATGCACTTCTTTTTATACCAGTTATTGTAGAGACTCCAGACTACTTGCTTTTTGACCTTTGCATTAAATTACCTTATCCTAGGCACTCCTCTGCCTCTCATTTTCCATCATCTCTAGTACTGCAGCTCAAAGTTTTCTTTGTTTCTCTGGCAAATCTATTATTACTATCGGGTCATGACTAGTTATTCTTCTTTGCTTGTCAGAAAACAAGATGCTGCAAAGCAGTGACAGTAATGAAAACTTGTTTTGTATCAGTTATGTCCTCCCTTCTTATCACAACCACCCAAGCTTCCCCTACAGCTTCCATGCCCTCTCATTACAATACCTTCAACTCCCTCCCATGTCCTACACAATGTCCCAATGTCTCCTCTAGGCTCCCTGCAACACATCCCGTTCCTGCCTTTTTACTACCTAACTTCCCTCAGTGAGTCATGTCCCAAACACTCCTAGCTCATAGCTCCCCTGTATCTCTTGCTTGACTAAGATAAGACATAATATGTATTGATAATATGTGCCCTGACCTACAGTGTAATGAGCTGGCCAATACTCCTCATGGACAGCCACTCTTGGAAAAACAGACACACAACACTGTTTCTTCTTTCCCTCATTTGGGACCGAAATTCATCTTTCTTTTCTCTCAAAACACTCACTTTCAGGAAAGGTGTGGGAATATCATACCTCTGAACCCTCTAACACTCTACAGAATTTGCCTGAAATTGGTGGGTGGATTAAGAGAAGGAAAGGTAGGTGAGAGGCTAACAGGCATTGGCAGTAGAGTTGTGTAAGCAAATACAACCACAGAGCTGACCCTGCTTCCTCTTTCTGCCAGCATCACTTAGCTGTCATAATGTGATTTTTTTTTCCTTTGAAGGGACAACTGCACTGCTGAGTGGTTAATCAGAAACTTTAATAAAGGCAAGGCCACAGAAAATTGATAAAGTGCTGGCTTTAGCCCAAACCTAAGCAGTAATGAAAAGCAGTTTCTGCCAGGCACCTGGTCAGTGACCTCTGTGAAACTTGTGCAGTATTTGGGCAGGAAGAAAAATCACAACTTGTTACTTCATCTTTCCAGTCCTCAATCGAACGCTTCCCTCCAACACCACTTCTGTGACTTGAAGGGACAAGTCATGGGAACTGCTACCCATTCTAGCTGAGGTACTTTTGATTTCTCACTTCCTCTCATCCTGGAGGTAGTATATTCAGGCAAGTCATGTGACCAAAAAATACATCTACAGGCATCTATAATTTTAATGCCAGGCTAGCGGGTACTGGTTACAGGCAATTTTAACTCCATAAAATGCACTGCATTTTCATTTGTTAAGAGCACTATTAAATGCTATCTTAATTTAAACATTGCATTGGACTCCCCCATCAATTTTACAAACAGAACTGTTTTTTCCAGAAGTTTTCTCGCTTAAGATTTCTGCAAAAAACTCGAGGAATTAATTTGGAGCAGTTTCAGATCCAAATTGCTTTTTAAATTCATATTTATAAAAAACACTTAATTGCAAAAATATTTTCTTCCAGTGTTTGATCTATAACTCTCTAGAATCAAAGTGTTATGGAAGTACTGTACTTGACAATGGAAACAGTCTAGGAAGATGTGACCACTTATGCATTTAGTCTCCTAATGACAGCTGATATTCAAATTCAAATGAAATGTGAATAAAAACTGCCAGCAGCCTCATCCTAAAGCTTCTCTTGGATCCCACAGAACTTGGACTTCTGCATCACATCCAACCTTTGGCCTCTACAGAACTATGCAAATCAAATAAAAATTCTATGTGAATGGCAAACACAGCTCAAAATGGATCAAAATAATGGTAAAAGGAGGAGCCAAATACAGAAACTGGCCTCATTTTTCACTCTTCTTTCAACCAGTTTCTAGCCTACAGCAGACATGCTGTTTTCTCCAACCATCCTATTTCATTTATTTACTTTTGCCATCTATGGAGAACCAGACATAAGCATTTTTTGTCTCAAACATTGTGACTGTTACAATGGGAAAAGTGTGATCCAAAGATGTAGAGGTGGGGCAGAACTGTTCTGAGCCAACTTCCTGCTTCACCTTGACACTTGTGCTCAGTGTCCCTGTCCCCACTCACCTCCTGTGGGAAGGCTCCAAGGGCTGGCTGTGCACACATCAACAAAACAGGGCAAAAGATCTGGTTTATGCAAGAGGCTTGTACCAGGTAATCTCTAAAAGAAAACAGGTCAGGCCCTCTCACACTTTTCCCTCTCTTTCACTTTCGTTCTCATGATCCCAGCTCCAGACCCTCCAACACAGCAGGACCAGTGCAGGATCTGAGGATCTGTGATATTCTTTGTACTCTCTTTCCATTTTCTTTCTTTAATTCTCTCCCCCCTTGCTTTGCCCGGCAAATTCTACCTCCAGGCAAACTCTACCTCTACGGCCAGGCATATTCTACCTCCCATATTGAACTCTGTTGTGGGTCTAGGGAGCTCATGGAATTGTGTTGCGGCTTCTGGGCCAGCCACCTTTGAGTAGTTTGTTTTTCAAGTTGAGAATATAATGAACTGTATGGTATAAAATTAAGGACTTGCTAACCACCAGGTTTGTGGAAATGTATTATAAGATTCAAGGGCTTCTTAGCCAACAACTCGAGGCTCAAGAGTGGGCTGGTTGCCAAAGTTAAAAACGCAAGAGTTCAGCCTGATGAGAATTCACAACTAACATCACCCCTCTACTCATGAGTCGTGACACCATCCCTACTGTATTTATAAATGAAAGTAGGAATCTTTCATTTATACACATTCCACCTGCTCCCTCAGATCTGGTTTACATGGATAAGCCAATCAGCAAAAGCAGCAGGTGGCATTTAGCTTGGCTTCTCCCACCCAACGCCCTGACAGGATTTGGCTTCTGAGAGGCACCAAGTCTTTATTTAAGCAGGAAAAGACCATCTCCCCTTCCTTCCCTCAGACAAGCGGCCTCTCCCATACACAGCCCTTTTTATCTGTTTCTCCACCGGCTCCAGCCACTCTTATAATCCTATGTGATACCTTTACATCCTTTTATCTTTGCCAGCCAGTTTTTAAGGTCTATTCGGTAACTTCAGGTAGACTCAAAATTTCTATTCTTTACGTAATTTATCACCCTTGAGGCCATTCCCAACACGAGACTGTACAGCCAGAGCCGTACAGCTGTACAGAGCTATTAGTGCCAGCGGTCAGAGCGCCCAGGGCTGCGTATAGCAGAGCACATTCAAAGCAAGACTATCTATTCTCCGCTGCTAAATTACTGTTCATCATCGCTTTGCCGCCCTAAACTACAGCCGCTTATTTTGAGGGACGCCATACCCCGCTGGCTGCAGCCCCCCGCGGGGGCGAGCGCTGGAGCAGCCATTCCTCGTTAAGATACCGAGTGAAAGCAGCGCTCGAATCGAGGCAGTCCGGTTGCAGGCCCCGCCGCACGCCGCCACCGCGGAGCGCACGCCGGGGCAGATGAGGGGCAGAGCCGCCCCATCGCCGCCGCGGAGCGTGCTGGGAGCTGTAGTCCCACGGCCGCACGGCCCCGCTCCCCCGCTGCTTCCCCGAGGAGCGCGGCGGCTCCGCCAGACCCGTTCCGGCCCCGCAGCTTCCCGGCGGGCAGCGCTGCTCGCCCCGGCCGGGTATGCGGCCGCTGCTGCCGCGGCTTCTCCCCGCGCTGTGCTCGGCGGCGGCCCGAGCCCTGCTCGCCCGGCGGGCCGTGCCCATGGCCCTGCGGCCGGCGGAGGGAGCGGCGCGGGCCGGGGGCGATGCCCGGAGCGCGGCCCCGGAGCACGGTGAGAGGCGGCGGGGTGGGGGCGGAGGGCAAGCGCTGGCGAGACCCCGTGCCCGCCTCCCCCGGGGCTGCGGGCGGGCGCTGGGGCGTGCGGGGCGCGCTGGGGCGTGAGGGAAAACTTTTCAACTTCATTATTAAGTTGTTAATGATGAAGCAGGGCTCTTGTTGGTAGGGCTCTGGCGCTTCCCTCCCTGCCCCGCTCAGTCCCTAGGCTTGCCGACAGTGTATGCATCCAACCTGACTGAAGACTAAATCTGACTTTCTTTCCCCTAAGTTTACTACTACTCCTTTTCTTTTTAGTTCCCTGTGTATGTGACCTGGCTGAATATTAACCCTACAATTTTTCCCCACAATAAATTATTAGTAGTAGTAGTAGTAGTAGTAGTAGTAGTAGTAGTAGTAGTATTTCCTTAGCTATGGTAACTGTAGTGCCAGCACTGGAGATTCAAAATGTGTTGACATTAAGACTGTCTATTTCTACAGCAGCTCTCAGTTAAACTGTCTCTAAAGGATTCATTTGTTATTAAAAATATGAATAGAAAGTAGTGGGTGGAAGCTCAGCAAGAGTCAAGGAGCCCCAGCCCTCTTGCCATCAGGCAGATGGGGGGGAATGGAAGAAGGGCCCAGCTCAGAGGGGTGGAAGAATCCACTCCTGGCATCCTTTGCCTTCCCAGGTGCCCTTACAGAATAGGTAGGAGGCCCTGGATCTTCAGAGTCAGGCAGATGACAGTGGAGAAGGCTTATCTGGAGGGTGTTCTGGACTAATGAAGTCAACCAGGTGGATCTCAAATACATGTATTAAGAAAAAAACAATGGTAGTCGTAGTGGGTGACTTGCATCTGAGGGAAATTGAGGGCCCTGTATGCTGGTTGGACCCATTCCACAGGAAAGTCTGATGACTTCCTGTGGCCCAGGTAAGGGTTATTACTACCCTGAGCTAGTTCTGCCCACTGGTTACTACCCACTGCTGACTGTCCAGGTTGTCAGGGACAAGGTTGATGAGAAAAGTACCAGGGTAATCAAATAGGACTTTGAGGCACTTAACCACTTAGTTGCTCACAAGTGTATGGATCTGGATGAGATCCATCCTAGGGTGATGAGGAACTGGCAGAAGAGCTCATTACACTGCTGTCCATTATCCATCTGTCATCAGTCATGGCTAACCAGGGGGTCCCAGGAGACTGGAGTGTCGCAGACATCTTTTCATGAAAATCCTTTCCTTAGGATTTTTTCCTCCTGAGAAGCTGAGAGGCCTCAGGAACAAATTGTAAACAATGGTTATCTGCTGCTGTGGAATGCAACAGGTGGATCTTTGATTGGCCCATTTTGGATGTTTATAATTAACGGCCAATCACAGCCTAGGTGGCTCAGACTCTCAGCCCGAGCCACAAATCTTTGTTATTCATTCCATTCTATTCTTAGCTTAGCTAGCCTTCTGAGATGAAACCTTTTCTTCTATTCTTTTAGTATAGTGTTAATGTAATACATATAATAAAATAATAAATCAAGCCTTCTGAGAAATGGAGTCAGATCCTTGTCTCTTCCCTCATCCTGGGACCCCTGTGAACACTGTCACACTGGAGGCTGGCCAGTGTGATGCCCATCTACAAGAAATGCTGGAAGGAGGATCTAGGGAACTACAGGTCTGGCAGCCTGACCACAGTGCCTAGCAACGTGACAGAGGAGATGATCTTAAGTGTGATCATACAGCACAGGCAGGACAACCAAGGGATCAGACTCAGCCAGCGCAAGTTTAGGAAAGGCAGATACTTCCTGACCAACTTGATCTCCTTTTATGACCAGGTGATGCACCTGGTGGATGAGAATAAGGCTGTGGATGTTGTCTACCTGGACTTCAGCAAAGTCTTCAACACCATCTCTCATAGCACACTCCTGGTAAACCTCTCAGCCCATGGCTTGGACAGGTGCACTCTTCTCTCACCTAGAGAGAGGTGGTGAATGGTGCCACATCCAGCAGCTGGTCAGTAGTGGTGTCCCCAGGGATCAGTGTTTGGTCCAGTCCTGTACAAGATCTTTATTGATAATCTGGATGAGGGAATTAAGTATTCCAGTAGCAAATTCACAGACAAGATCAAGTTGGGTTGGAGTGTTGACCTGCAAGAGGGTAGGAAGGCTCTGGACAGGCTGGATCAATGGGCTGATTTCAATGATATGAGGTTCAGCAAGACCAAGTCTGGGTCCTGCACTTTGGCCACAACAATCCCCTGCAGCGCTACAGGCTGGGCACAGAGTGGCTGGAAAGTGGCCCAGTGGAAAAGGACTGGTGGTACTGGTTTTGACAGTCAAGGAAACATGAGCCAGCAGTTTGCCCGGGTGGCCAAGAAGGCAAATGGCATCCTGGCCTGGATCTGTGATAGTGTGGCCAGCAGGACCAGGGCAGTGATTGTCCCAGTGTTTCTGGCACTGATGAGGCATGCCTCAATTCCTGTGTCCAGTGCAGGGCCCCTCATTTCAGGAAGGACATTGAGTTGCTGGAGCATGTCCAGAGAAGGGCAGTGGTGCTGGTGAAGGGTCTGGAGCACAAGTCTGATGAGGAGCAGCTGAGGGAGCTGGGAGTGTTTAGCCAGGAGTAAGAGGCTCAGAGGGATCTTATCTCTTTCTACAGCTACCTGGAAAGAGACTGTAGCCTCCACAGGTGGGGATTGGCCTTTTCTCCAGGCAACCAGCAACAGGGCAAGAGGACACAGACTTAAGCTGCACATGGGGAGGTTTATGTTGGACATTCAGAAGAAATTCTTCATGGAAAGAGTGGTTAGATAGTGGAACAGGCTGTCCAGAGAGGTGTTGGATTCATGTCTCTGGTTCTGTTTAAGGAAAGACTGGACATGGCACTTAGTGCCATGGCCTTGTTGACAATGTGGTGTTCAGTCATCAGTTGGACTCAATAATCTCAGAGGTCTTTTCCAACCTAATTGATTCTGTTATAAACCTATTAAACACATTAACATAAACATAGTGAACAGGGAATAGTGCCAGAAGATCAGGTCTCACTGTGATCTGTGATACTTATATGTCAAATAATAGAAGATTGTTCTGTCTGAAACAATAATCTGAATATGTAGAGAAGGCAGCTGGGATCAGGGCACAATCAAATGTGTTTTATTGCTCCTTATTTTTGTGGTCTCTCCTTTATGAGGTATGTGGATCATGATTTTTTTTTTTCTGCTAGAACAGATGGCAAATGCTGGTGAAGATCAGCAGTCACTTAAATACAAATAAAGGAATAATGGATGCACCTACTCATATATTAAATTCAGGCAAATATAATTAAGCGTGCAATTAAGAAAAAAGAATGTATCGAATAAGAACTTGATGGTCAAGGAGTTCCTATGCGAAGCTGGTTTTGTACTCTAGGTTTCAGATTATCAACATTATGTCAAAAAGTTTGAAAAATCTTGTTTTCGAGTTGTATTAGTCACTAGAATGTAACTCTTAAATTTTGTGGCTGATTTCTTTAATTAGTATTTTCAAAAAAGCAAGGGAGTTTTTTTTGATAGAGCACAACCTTGTAGAATTTAGACACAGTGCCTGCTCAGTTCAGTTTACTGAAGGTACATTGTTAATTACTTTAGCTGTGCCTTTACTATTGTGAACAGGCTGCATTTTGCCAAGTGGCACAAGTATGTTGCTTTTTGAGCAGACAGAGCAAAGGAAACCTGTAATCTGCAATATACACCCCTCAGGTTTATGTGAGTCCTTGTTCTGTAGCTGATGCTACCTTAACAAACCCCTTTTGCTCTCAGCTGATAATTCTGCACTGCTGAATTTTGAGGTTTTCTGCCTCAGTCTGACCCACTTGTTTGTCAGTTTCATGGACCTCTGTCTTGTCCTTCACTTTGAGATCTCTTTGGATCCAGGGTTGCTTTCTGTATGCTCATGGATACCAGAAGCAATCTGTTTTGTGTGAGTTTTAATTTAAATGTTAAGTAGTAATTTTATTATTGCTTTAGCATCTGTTTGTTTTGCATAGTTCTTTAGTGTCTGCGAGGGAACAAGTAACAAATCTAAATACTTTGTTTCCTTTGAATAGCCTGGGGGCATAAAGTAAGGTGTCAGACTACAACCACAGAGTGATTTATGCTTCCCTACTTTAGCCTGGAGTGAATTAGCATTTAATCAGGTTGTTCTTTTATTTATCTTCCTAGAATAAAGTGATATGTGTTAGAAACATTCCAAAGGGTGATAATCACCCACACTGGATCTGTAGTATTGATTTTATACATGTGTAGCCTTGCATGCCTTAAGAACATAGTGTACACTTTTGCTGCTGAATTTTCCTCTTAGGCCAGATTTGGGCCATCCACACTGGGCCTGAGAGGAGCTTTGAAAGTGTGTTGTCTGTAGTAATGAGCTGTCCTGGGATAAACTGCAATTCTAACACACAGCTCCTTCCACTACAGTAATCCCATTGTGGAGTTGTCCCAAAAGAGTATTGCTGGCTGCCTGATTATATGCCCATTTTTTGCTGCTAGAGAAAATTTTGCTTCTTCTTCTTTATTTTTTAAGGTATGACTTAAGGTTTAAGGTTCTTTAAGGTTTTTTTTTAAGGTATGACTTAATATGCCAATATTAGAGTTTACTGATGCAGAAGCGTGAAGTAGACATAACGAAATTACTCATGCTCAGTTAGTACTCTTGGGAAAAAGACTTTTTCAAAAACTTGTTAGTGGACATTATTCTGTCCTGTCTAACTTATAATATTCTGTGATTGTGATATTATTCTGAGGTAGAGCTTCATATATATATGAAAACACATCCTGCATGTACAAAGATATATGAAGATATATCTTTGTACATGCAGGATGTGTTTTCATTTACATTGACTTCCTTCCTTAGCTTAAATACTAAAAGTCAGTTTTTAGAAGGAGAAATTCAGATCATTGCTGTCTAAAACATGCTATACTGAGTGGGAGATGCAGGAATAGAGTCATCATCTCATTCCTGAATGATAGAGTCAGCTGAGAACTCTGTTATATGTGGAATGATAGGATTCCCTTCCTGCTTTTTCATGCCTCATTTTTAGTGTGTTTACAGTGGAATTAATTTGCCAGTGTTTGTCTGCACTGAATTTCATATGCCATTACTGTTATCTAAAATTAACTTTATGTGATGTCTGAAGGGTACTCTTTTTTATGCTCAGTTCTAGGTATTTTTTGCAGTAATTTCATTTAGTTGGAACCAAACAAGACCCTAGGTTATTAAAATATAGAAAGCAGAACTCTATTTTTTGCTATTTCACATAAAATGTTACAGTATTTTTACTGATCTGTTGACAAAGAAGAACAGGATCCTTGTGGGGTTATGTGTCAATATTTATTTGCTGATAATTAATGAAATGTTTACTTGTTGTGCTGCTTATGTATAATGTCTCTTAGCTGTTTATATAAAAAACTAAGACCCAGTGTGTTATTTTAAATATATTACAGATGGGCTGGAAAATATACAGCAAAAGAAAATCTTTAAAGAGAATAAGGAAGAAACACAACAGAGTGAAGTGCCATGTGCTGCTGATTCAGTAGATTCTCTAATGGCAGAAATGCCATTTGTGGACACAGATATTGAAGATGAACATGCTAGTAAGTACATTAAACAGCAGAAATGTGAAAGTATAGACACATCATGCACTCAGTTCTTGGTCCTGCCTGTTGGCAAGGACACATGGGCCAGGCACACGGAACAGTCTCCCTGAAAACAGGTTACAGTCCAGAGCTTCTCGTTTCGCTATTCACTCCTGCAGTACTTGAGCATATTAAGAGTTCACCCTTTTATTATCCTGTGGAGCAGTGAGTCACAGAATAAAGACATTTTGAATGTCAATTCACATTACTGTATCTGAGCTTCTCAGGTGATGGATTTTGTGAGCTGTCCTTCAATATGTGTGTTCCCAGCATGATGCTGGAAGTACACTTTTAGTTGGACAGTGGATGTCTGCAGCCTGGTCAGCTTGTGGGCGTGTGTCAGGCCATGTGGTGGGAGAAGGTCTGTAAATGCACAGGGAAATGAGCTGAGAGAAGCACAATTATGTGTGAAGAAAGAACTGAGGGCACACACATTTCTTTCACTATATCAGAAAGTATCTCTGTGAAAGGAGGAGGTAGAGAGCAGATCTAGCTGGGATGATGTTTTCTTCTGGGCTGGGTTTGGTTCCTATGCTATTGGTTCATTAGTCTTAGTCTACTACAACTTTTAGCTTTAATAATCCTATGTATTGCTGCATTTTATATTTCCAAATGCAGAATGCATGGGATTTCTGAAGTTTAATATTGGCCCTTCTGCTCTACAGTCATGTCCATGATCAAGTATGGATAATTTGCAGTCCTGTTGTCCTGCTGCATACATTGGCTAAAGGAGGCTCACTGGTTTGGAAGCCATGTGTCTTGTCTGTGTTAGCAGCTTATAAACATGGCTTAGAGGTGTAGGCTGTGAGTTCAGGTGTGGTACTTCAGTTGTATGGCTGCATTAATTCAGGTCAGAGTTGGATCCCAGTGAGACCGTTCAGAGCATGGGCAGAGCAGGTGAGTGGGAAGACATGCTCCAGTCAGTTGACTCAAGTCCAGCTCCTGTTGCTGTGATATTAAGAGAGTCTTTGTTTAAATGTATGTGTGCTGAAAGTGACTTTTTTTTTTTTTTAGTGCATGCAACTTCTGAACTCAGTATTAAGAAGAAAAGAAAGCGGACTACTGGAAGGGATATTGAAGAAGGCACTGAGAGAAAGAAGAAAAAGAACAAACAGTATCAGCCAAATTATTTCATTTCTCTTCCAATTACTAATCCAAAGGTGATATTCTTTATTATACTAATTTGGTATAACCAGAATTACTTCAACAGCTGCATGTGTTTATAAAAAATTTTTTCCAGGTAGTTTTAAAGAAACATTAGCAGTCTATTCAATGAGTAATGCTATGCTATGTAACAGTTTTTGTGAATAAAATTGCTTTTCTAAAAAAGACTGGAGGAAAAATACTTACATTTTTATTCAGTTTGTCAGTCTTATGGATTTCACTGAAGCTGGCTGAAATTTCCCTTCTGCAGTGTTCAGTATTGCCTATTTTGTTGTTCACATAGTATAAAGAAGAGAGACATTCCTATTTAATGAGAAAAATTCTAGCAATATTTTTAGATTTCTTTATAGATACAAATTTATATTTGGATCTGTTACTGTTTTAACTTGGCAGTTTGTAGTTTAGCATTTTACAGTAAAATGGTTCATCTTATTTAAAATTCAAGAAACTGTTGTTTTAGTGAGATGTTGTTCAGATAAATTCAGGAAATGCAATGAGCTCTTTAAGAAAATGTATTTCCTTGCAGTTACATGAGTTGTCTCATTTAGGCAGTAAATGAAAATGTTTTCTTACATCCTGCAGGTTGTCTCTGGTACACCTTTGATATCTTTTGTGTCTGAAACAAGGAAAGTAGGTGCCTTATGTTTAAAAAGTTGAACCCACCAGTTTAACAGCATTTGCAAATTTAGTTTGTGGGGTTTTTTAATATCAGAAGCTATCTCAGATGAATTTTAACTCATATTAAAAATCATTAACTCACTTTAACTTAAATACATCTGTATTATCAGTTCTCTGAAAAAGAAAAATAAGATTAAGAAAATATGAAATGAGACTAAAATAGGTTTGAAAGTGACACTGCAGTCTTTGAGTCTTCAAAACATATGTGAAGAAGAGATTTTAAAGGCTGGTTTTATAAGATCCAGGATAGCCTGTTACAAATGTTGTAGGATATCTTTTGTGACATTCTATTTTAAAATATCTTCCAGATCTGTTTAACAAGTTCCATGATTTAACAAGTGCAAGAATAATGTAGTGGTTATATAACCTGGTAATTGAGAATTCCTGCTGACGATTGCTATTATGCCCAAGGGTTGGTTAGGAAGATCTTAACTATGCTTGGTTTTTTATATGCCATTATTTAATCATATCGTTTTTTATATGTCATTATTTAGTCATATCATTTACAGAAGTAAAGAAACAACTCTTTAAATTTAATCTCAGAGCATTTGAGAACTCCAGGACTTTGCTAGAAAGTTTTGTTTATACTTGCCTTAGAGGTAGAGTTGTTCTGAAAGTAGAAAATACACTATTGGAATTTTTATAGGCAATATCAGCCAAAATTTAGACACCTGATTTCTTGATAGTCAGAGTGAATCTGGTAATTGCTGGTAGTATTTCAGTTGGTAATGAGAGACCTTTATTTTTTGAAGAGCTTATTTTATTCTAGTGGAGTATTTTAAGCATAAGTGTTGTTTATTTGTATTTTATGTATTAATTTAAGCTTTACACAGAGGAAATTTTGTAATAAAGGATATTTCTGAAACATTTAATCAGCTGTTCCTCTTGGAAAATGAACAGTTTCCTTGTTTTCATTTTAATTGTTTTGAATCTTAAGAAATGAAAAGTGTTGTTTCATTAATTTTGAATTTATATTGAACTTTGCATTATTACTTGTGCAAAAATAGTTAAATAGATTATTATCATTGTATCTTTTTCTATTTGTTCAGGGTTTTTTTTAAGGTATGACTTTCATGATATGCTATTGCTTGGTATGTTAGCCTTTCAGGGTTCTCCAGTCTTGACTATAATTGCTATTCATCTGTTAGGTCTCTAAAGCTTTACATTTACTTACTAGTAGTATCCTTGTAATAAGCAAAACAGTGTTATTCTATTGCTCCTCAGAATAATGTACTTCAAGTAATGGAGAGGAGATCTTGAAATGAGTAGTTGAGGCCTTTTTTTGAACTTGTTTTTAAAAAAAATTCAGAGGGAGGAATTGTTTAGTGTGATCTGCCTTAAAAAAGGTTTTGGATTAAGTTAGGACATGTTAAGTAAAAATAAATAGCATGATAGCAGTTGAAATGTAAGACAACACGTTTTAAGGTAATGTAAATAACAGGTTAAATAGCAATTCAAAATTTTTATTTACGCAGTGGGTCAATGCCTGTTACATAGCATTGAGAGAGTCCTAGTTTGCTTCATTAGAATAGTACACTCCAATGTTAATTGCACCTTAGATTTATTGGAGAAAACAGAACAAATCTGAAATTGTGATATGCATTGTGATGGCACACCTGTTTAACAGCTGTTGTGTTACGCTTTGATTGCATAACTTCAGGGAAAACATCTGAAAAACAAGTTTCTAAAATTCAGAAGAACTTAGTTGAAAACTTTTTTTTTCCTTTCCAATTAATTTTGATTGTGTAGACCATTGTCATTTAGCCAGAGAGAGAGGATGTGCTCAGCCTTCTTTTTATTTTACCTGTATCCAAAGGGCAGGATTTTTCATACTTTCTTGATGGATTCCGCAATAACTTTTCTCTGGAACTGATAAGTGGCTGTCTTTGGACTTAATCTTGTTCCAAAGCCATATTATTTGTTAGGTTTTTTAGCTTGGTTTCCTAATAGAGTTTATACAGCTATGAGCCTGTCCATTGGGGTCTTTTGGGTTTTCAACCTGTTGTCCAGTTTTGGACAGAAAAATTGACATCTCAGAGGTATTAATTTCCTACAGTTTTTGTGTCATTGGTGTTTGCATAAAAGAGTGAGCCTTGAAAGAACATGCTTTTGTAGCAATACTGCTGAAGGGAACTATAGGGGTATGGGGACATGGGATATTGGCTGCTAAACTAAATACTGAGTAATATTGATCCCTTTCAGAGCTAGGATGCTTTTACCTGCTGTGAAAACACAGTTCCACATCTGTCTTCTGTACTCTGAAGGGCTTGTACACTTAAATTTATATTTTTTCTTTTGCCAGGTCATGGGTGCAAATTAAATTTAGAAGCAAAAGTTGAAAATTTAATAGAATTGCAATTAGTATGGCACATTTAATTTTTGAGTTTTGTTTCTTTTTTTTTTTTTGCTTTAGCTTATAAACTTAAATAATTATTCAGTCAATACATTGTAATTAGCAGGGATCACATTTACCAGTTCTTTGCTTAAATATGCATTAAATTCCTGCTGTATCTGAGACAATGAAACTGTTATTTATCCAGGATAAGATCAGTTCTGACATATGAAGGAAGATGATCTTATTGCAACATGATTTATGATAAAATGTTGGTGGAATTTTCTTCATATGTCCTACACTACTTAAGACACTTGTGGTTTTGTAAATGCCATATCCCCTTTACTGTCTAGTAGCTCTTACCTTCCATCCTTCTCCCTACCCTTGCTACTATCAGTTCATTTGGGTTATGATTTAGTTATATTTATATGACACTATTAGATATCTATGGCTCATTAGGTAAAACTTCTGCATGGCAAAACTCATCTTAAGAAATTCAGTCAGAAAAATACTGAACACTCCCATTAGATTGTGGGTTTTTTTCCCCAGGAAATTTATATGTTCCTTATGATTAACAGAGCTACCAAAATATATCAATGTTTTTTTATACCTAAGAGCTACTTGTGCTTATTTTATAAAAGTCAAGTCTGTACAGTACATTTGTGAAGTGTTCACTACTGATTTTCAAATAAATAAATAACAAAAAAAGTGAGATTGGAGTTTTCAACATCCTTCTTTTAGATTTTATACACCAAAGATGATTTGTCTGTAATGTCTTTGTTCACTGTGCTTTAAGAAGTAATTCATTTTGTCAGATGGTCAGGTTTATTTGACTTGATCTAATTTTCACTAACATACTCAAGAATTATTGCAGGTTTTTGGTGTCTTGTTTTTTAAATTGCTACAATACAAGGAGCATAATATCAAGCACAGTAAACATTTTGTATACAATATATAAAGAATGTATAACCAAATAAATAATTTTAAATTTAAAAAAAGTAACTCCAGTGTTTTTAAAGAGAAGGACTGATGAAGTTAGAACTCTATACCTGTTGCAAGGAAATTTATCTAAATACATTTGAAGGGAGTAGATACATTATATCTGTCTATTGGACAATATAATCAGAATTGCAAGTTAGATATCTCTACAAATTAATTACTGAATATTCTGGTTTTGTATGTGCCCAGTCCTGCAAAGATCGGGTTTTCTTCCTTCACTTACCTGCGCATAGCAAGATAGACATTTAGCAGAGTGGGCAGAGCAATTCCTTGAAGAAGCTTTTTGTTGGTATTACTGGCAGTGTAAAACTGGATGATCTTAACCTGCCTCAGGAGTTTATGATACTTATGGAAGGAGGCTCCTATTAAGATGTGATGGGGCGTGTCCAGTGATTTATTAATCACTCTATTTGTACCCAGTTTGGGTTTGCTCGGGTCAATTAGCACAGCTTTGTCAGCGGGTAAAACTTTCTTCTGCTAGAATGGTTTTTACATGAATGTTTGTTTTTAGTTTGAGTGTTTTCTTGTTCACTTGCATGATGGGATACAGTAATTGTAGTGGCTAACTGTTGTTTCTGTGTCTTTCTTCCCAGATTACTGGCAGTATTCAGGCTGTCCAAGATGCAATAGTACAAAAGGATCAAAGGCTTTCCAAAGCAATGGTTCGCTCTGGCTCATTGCATGTCACCATGTTAGTGATGCATTTATCCAGTGAAGAAGAAATTAGCATGTAGGTATTTAGTGTAAATTAAGTATATACTAGTATTTTTGCTTAATTGAGTATATACTAGTATTAAGTGTTCATTAAGAGACTAGCAGGGTTAACTGACACTTTTTAGTGCCATACACAGCCCTAATTTACTAGGGTTATTGAGCATTTAATTAATTTTGTTTTTAAAATGCTACTCTTAATATTAGCTATTTTCATAGATTATATGTCATAAACTCTGAACAAAGTATGTGTTTTTCCACTGTGTTTTTCCTACTGTGTCCTGAACTTGCACACACAGATTTCATGTTTGCTAAAATAATTCTTTAAAAATAATGTTTTGATATAGGGGATAGGGGAATTAAAAATCTGTTGAAGTGCAGATTGCTCATAAGAAAGAGAGAATCCAAGGTAGAATGTAGGAACCATTTGGTAGTTAAGGGCATGCTTCTAATAAGGAGAAGTATTTTGGCTGAAAGCATTTGACACACCTAAAAATAATGAATGATCAGTATATCTAAATCAGTTGCCTTGTTTTTACATGCTTGTTTTCTTTGAATGCTATATCTTGAGGTCTCTATACTCCTACCTGTCTTCACATCTGTGAAGATGCAAATTTGTCAGCATCAACAGTCTGATCTAAGGCAAGGGAAGCAGCCAGGAAGGAGAATTAAAAGGCAAGCAAAGGATATTAGATTTGGTCAATATCCTCCCCTTTCCATGTGCCTGGTTAATGAGTAAACTGTGATAGCATCTGAAAATTGGTGAGAACAACCACCAGCTGTTTATATGAGATTTTTTTTAAGGGTTTGAAGCAAACTTTTAATAAAAGGAGCATGGAATAGTACCTCAAACCATGTGTGCCTCTTCATGAGTATTTTTTAAGAGTCCAAAACTGTATACCAAAACAAATGTTCTCCAATTCAGGATATTCTGCTACTCTGTGAGTCCCTTCTCAGCTTTCACTGTCTGAATGCCACTGAAGCACTGACTTACAGAGTTGTTCTCTGCCTCTCCCAGCAGAACTCTACAGTCCAGGTACTCAGAACTGTCCTCTAGTCAGCAGCAGCTTCCTCAGAGATTGACCCCTTCCCTGGCCAGATGCCTCCTATAGGTTTCTAGCTCAGCTATCCTCAGGTATTCTAGATTGCATGTTCTTTTAAATGAGATTTTTAAAAAAAAATCATAACTGATGTTTTTTTGTTTAATCTTTTGGGAGATCTGAAAGAGTAAAATGCTGATTTTGCCCTCTTCTTGCTTCACCAATTTTTGATACCAGGTTAATGGAAAGAAACCAAGATCCAGGCTGGCAAACAAACCTGTGTGTAATGTAGGGGAAAAGTAATCTCTCAAACAAAGTGCAGCTAGTCAACTGGGCATCTGAGAGTTCACAGATCCTTAGGTTTGGATCCATTGAGTTACTTAGATATCTACAGTTTTCAACTGTGTTTGCACAATAGTGCCTCTGTCTATACAGAAATGAAATGTGTTGAATGCTATTTGAAGTCAAATGCGTGATAAGAATGTGCTAAACATAACATTCAATTCAGCACAAAGCCCTTTGTATGCTATTTTAGTACATACAGCTTTCACCCTGAAAATGGAACATCTGTATTCTAGGCTGCTCTTTCTAAGGGAATCCAGACCTGCAATTCCCATGTGAGTTTCCTAACTGACTGTGGTCTAGCCTTCATGAATACACTATACATCTCTTTTTGTAGGACTGTATGAAATCAAGAGTGTGAAATTTTGAAACTAGAAAGAAAGCAAGCAATCAAGACTCATGACAGCACTCCCTTCAAGTCAGGAAGTTCTACTCTATGCTAACTGTGCATAGTCATGGGATCAGGTGCTAGAAATCAGGATGCCTGCCTTTGCAGTAAATGCCTAATTATGAGATTATAGGGTCAAGGTTTTCTTGCTCATTTTCTGTCAAAGACTCTGTGAATCTCACCTTTGCATTACAAGTAACAGGAATGGCAGAATTGAGTTCAGCTTTTTTTGCGAGATTGCTTTTTCTAACAAGTGATCAAAATTGAAGCTCAGAAATTTCTAAAAAGAAACTTTGTGAGTTTTAAGGACTACAATATTTATATTACAACAATACAGAAAGAAAACAGGAATTACTTCTATAATTCTAGCTTGTGTTCACTTAGAATATGCTGGTTTAATTATTTTTTTAATTTCCTTTTTGACTTTAGATCAAAGTGCTTGTAAACTTTTTGGGTATCTCTGTGGATTAGTTGCACTGAGCGTAATTACCATTTGGCATTGTAAATACTATTTGGTATGGAATAACAAGAAAATACCACTGTTGTGTTTTTAGCTATTGACTCAGTAGAAATGTTTGTCCTTGGGCATTATTCTTACAAAGCCATTGTTAGATGTTATGAAGTGGTTGATAGAATACAAAGGCAAGATAGCTAGAGTGAGATGACAGCTATTTTTCTACATATTTTAGTGTTTGCAAGATTATAAATAAAAGAAAAAGTAGAACTAGATCTTCAGTGCCACAGTGCTAAACTGAAAGCACAGTGCACTGTGTGGGTTGACCTTACATGGAACTCATTGGGTGGACTTGGGCTGGTCAGTGAGTTCTGCAGCAGACCCTACAGTATGGAAATATAAATCTTTGTTCAGCTAAAGAACAGAGCTTTCCATGGACTTTCTTTGGACTAGTTCTCACGTGTAAAAACTCCAGAGATGGATTTTAGATACATTCATGAATCAATACTTAAAAGCCCTCTGCAAGCTTCAAATTAATTTGACTCAGTGTATTTGAAATATCTGTACTTGTTTTGGACCAATTTTTAGGTTCATGTTGGTAAATAAATCTATGCCTGCTTACATATGAAGTAATCTGACAGGTAGAACCAGTATTAGATGGTGTTTTTGAAAGATCTTGAAGTACAGCACATAAGGAAGACGCAGGAACAGGCTTGTTTAACAGTGATAGGAGGGTAGGTAAGTGACAGAGACTACACTTACAGTAAAATATCTTTTACAAGGAACAAGGAACGTTGGTGTTTAAAATGGTTATAAAGGAACTAAAGTACTTCTAGCTTATAGATTAAAACCCTCTGAAAAGACTACAAGAGGACTCTATCAGTGAAGGAAATTCTGTCATGTAATCAACCTTCATGTGTTTCTTAACTTATCCTAGGTTCCAGTTATGCACAGTTCACATCGAGTCCACCTTGTTAAACACAATGGAAATGTGTAGAGATTCTTGGAATTGTACAGGCTTCAATGAAATAATTTAACCTACCCTAGAAATCGGTGATTGCTTTCATCCAGCTAGGACGGAAAAAGTAAACATACCTCTTTTGAGCATTTTTAACCTATTACTGCCATCTAGCGTTTATAAAGTCTGCATCGATTTGGGGAAAAGATTACATTCAGGTTAATTGAATAGAATTAAAACTGTGAGATGTGAGAAATCTTTTAGAAAACACTAAAATGTTTATGTGGTTTTTGTTTAGAATTTAAACCACTTTTAGTGCAGGTCAAAACAATTATTTCATGTAATTGTACATGCACTTGATGTGGCTAATTAAGATGATTATTAAAAGGTTTCTACCCTGTTATTGCAGTTATAGTGTGCATGTCTCTTAGCTCTTACAGAAAGTAAATGTAAATTGAGATTATACTTCTTTTAATAACAATTCTCCATGAGCTTAATTGTAATTTCCATATAATTTTATCATTATATATATAATGTCAGATATTATATATATAATATCTGTTTATAATTTAACTAACACTTTTGTAACTTTTACTGAAGAAGAATCTTAGTTCAATTGACATATCAGGACAGGAAAAAAATTAATTTAAGAATGGAAAACAAAATGCTTCTAAGTAATCATCTTTTTTAAATGGGATTCACAAAGTAATAGGGACACTGTCATGTTAATATCTGGATACCTTGAGGACTGAGATAAACCATTTTGAGGAATTGCACCCACTGCTAAGTCTGCCTTTATTATTTGTTTGGTTTTACAGCACAGTGTATGAACCACTTTACCTTTATAAAATGGTGGTAATAATAATAATAACAACAACTGTATTGATAGAAATTAGTGCAAAAGTACCACAGTAGATAATAAATTGGTACTAAAAATATCTTTGTTACATTTATTGATATAATGATTAATAGCAATATTAACAGCAGAAATGTATTTGACATTGGTCTTTTATTTCCTCTCAACAGAGCAGTTGGTGCTCTTTCAGACAGCAAAGTTTTTGTAGATGATCTCCTGAAAGGAAAAAGAGTGGATTTGTCTTTTCAAGGAATTGATCACTTCAGAAATCAAGTTGGATTTGCAAATTTGGCAGAAAATGATCATACAGCACTACTTAAGGAAATAGCAGGTACAACTTGTCAATCTACTTTAAGTGTTTTAAAGACTTCTCAACAACCTAAATGCGAATTTAGTCAATATTAATTTACCTTTAACAACTGTAAACGCTACATAATTAATTTCCTAGCCTACTTTGCATATTTCAAAATTATGTTAATGAATTGCAGACAGTACTGTTCTCTGATAGCTTTTTATTCAGTATATGTAAAAAATATAGTGCAAATTTGTAAATGGGATGTAAAGACTCCATGCTACCTTGTTTTGGTCCCATTTTTATCTGCCTATGAGTCTATACTTAAACTATGTTGTTTACAGATATTTAATAAAAATTCTCAAAGAACAGTACTGTCTGTAATTCATTGGTGTCCTTTAAAACTATCCCAGCAATTCCAACTATTCCTTGGAAAGATTCTTTAAAGAGTTTTTCAGTATTGATGAATTATCTTTTGTGTTCTGAGGAATGTGAGGTCACACCATTTTTTAATAGAGCAATAACCCATTTTGCAGAGTAGCAAGGACTGCTGCTGTCACACTACCTCTTTGCAGTCCAGTACAGAGGGAAAAATTGAAAGTCTTTATTAATATAGTGTTTCTCTAGCAATTCATTAGTTTCATTTCTGAAGTGCAGCTGGTTTGACCTTTTACAAAGACCTTAGTTGAATTTATTAAGGAATCACTGTTTTGCTGCTTCCGAGATTATGTATGGCTTCTGCTATGTTCTAAGGTGAAGTTTGATTTAATGTTGTTATTTTGTGTTGTACATTAATGAAGGAGAAATGTTGAAAACATAGTCAATAGAAAATAGATGAAGTTAAATTAGCTTTCAAATGGTAGGAAATCATTTAGTTCCATAAATTATATAAGAGAAATTGTTTGATAATAACATCTGAACGTGGTCATTGCATGTCTGCTAATACCAGTGTAGACATAGGTTTGCCAGAGATGGAAGTCCAGGAAAAACAGAGCTAATGTGAATCTTCTGTTCTAATTTTCTGGTTACTGCCCAAAAATCCATTAAAAGACATTAGCATCATTTAATTATCTACCAGGAATAATGCTAAACAGTTCTGACAGAGGTTTGAGTATTTTAATAACTCTCTGTCCAAGTCTTTTTAGAAATTTTGCGCTTACAGTGACATATACAATTACAGGACATTTTGAAAAACTTTCTATTTTCTGCTTTGCTGCACCACAGAATATTTGAACGACTGTTGAGGTTTAGTCCCAGCTGGCAGCTCAGTCCCTCACAGCCACTTGCTCACTCTTCCCCAACCATTTTGGGGGAGAGAGTCAGAAGAGTAAAAGTGAGAAGACTTGTGGGTTGACATAAAGACAGTTTAATAGGGAAAGTGAACACCATGCACTCAAGCAGAGCAAAACGAGGAATTCATTCACCATTTCCCATGGGCAGGCACATATTCAGCCCTTCAGCGATTCAACACGGCTCCATCACTAAGAGTGATTTGGGAAGACAAATGCCATCCTCCTTCCTTCTTCTTTCCCCAGCACTATATATGCTAAGGGTGATACCATACAGAATAGAATATCTCTGTGGTCAGTTGGGCTCAGCTGTCCCAGCTGCATCCCCTCCCAGCTCCGTGTGCACCTCCAGCCGCTTGCTGGAGAGGTGGGCTGAGAAACAGGAAAGGTCTTGGCTCTGTGCAAGTGCTGCTCAGTAGTAACCAAGACATCCCTGAACTAACAAACCTCTGTTCACCATAAATCCAAAAAATAACCCTATACTAGGTACTATGAAGAAAAGTACCCAGCCAAAACCAGTGCAAATACTAAGTGAATTTGGAAAGAGTAATGAAGTGCTTGGTTTTTATTTTGATAACTACATTGTAAATGCTGCTTGAAGCTGATGAAAGTGAATAAGTGAATCCTGTTTTTTTACCTACAGGATTTGCAGATGTTGATTTTATGGATTAATGATGCGTGTTATGGTCTGACCATGAGAGGGAGCTTGTATTTCACAAACTGAAAAATTACTCTTCTGTTTATACATACAAATATTTCATTTGCTTTTGGTCCTTTGTTTTTAAGAAATGTTGATTAGTTGTCTTAAGTATTTTAATTCAGTTAGGACTGCACTGTATTACAACAGTCAGTTAGGCTGACATGCAGTACAACTGACTTAGTCATTTTCTTTAACTTTAGTTGTGTATAAATGGCATTTAGGCTAATCTCTTTGAATTGATTTCCTAGCAGTCCACACTAGAGAGTAAGAGAAATGGAAAGTGAGTCATACTGTCCATCTTCTTCTCTAAAAACATTACAGCTTTACTTGAGCATAAACTTACATTGCCACCATACGAAAGCAATCTTACCCCTTTGTGCAGCCACATGGAGAATTTAGCTGTGGAAAAATTAACATTTTAACCTTTGCCAGCTAATTTTTAGCCTATTTAGCTTGCCCATGAAGTTTACTGAATAGCTACATAACTGTTGGCAGAAAGACAGGAGCAATGGCAGGCATGGGGCTAGAGAGAAACAGTCTATTCTGACAAGGATAATAGTTTAAAGCTCATCAAGGATGAGCTTCTTTAAAAATTGTGAATCCACACATTTAGCATCCATTTGAGGGTGAATTCCATTGCCCTCCCTTCAGGCAGCCAAGGGAAATAGTTTAATTCAGTTAATTTAATTCACTTTAGTTACAGATGGCTGAAGCTATGATAAATGAATTTTGCCTCTTGTCAGTTGTTCTTAGGTCATTTCACATGATGAAAAAATTGGGAACTCAGAGGTATTGTAATTTTCCATTAGAACAACTGATTTGTACAAAGTGAGGAAAAAGGTGACAGTCCAAATTGCTGTTGTTTAGTTAGGTGGGACTGGAAGCATTCTCTGAAATAATGAAATTATTCTCTGAAATCATACTGAAAACAAGGACAGCAAATGCTTTTAGATTTTAATCTACATTCTTTTACATATTGTGCTGCCTAACACTGAATTACAATTGCTCTGAGAAATAGCTCACTAAAATGAAGCAATATGCTTACTGTGATTTAAAAGAAGGTACTATCACTCCCTTCTTTTTGTGGTCATAACAAACTTATAGAAAGTATTAGAATGGCTTGAAGCCAGTATAAGAAGAAAGTTTTATTAGGAAGTTCTACTTATGTTTCTTTTTCAGTTCAGGACTTTACCTTCACATTGTCACTGTCTTGTAATGCTTAGCTTATGTACTGACATTGCTAGGCCCAGCTGCTCCATGGATACTACTTTATGAATGAGCTCATCTTTCTTATGTATATGTGTGTGGTGATGGAGAGAAACAGAACAACCCATGCATACTCCTGATGAGTGGTTGAAGTAACAGTATAGCTTGCTGATACATGGCAGTGGTCTGGGACAGTGACAGCTCATTGTAGAAAAGTCAAACTAATACACAACCAAGGGGCAGTGGAGGAACTACTGGAAAACTGGCTGGACTCTGGCTTATCTTTTGGCCCATCTCTTAAAAAGCTCTAAGAATTTAATAATTTTAGCAGGGCTTAACATTATAGTTCTAATGGTAAGTTATCTATGGTCAGCTTTTCTTCATTTCCAAGTGTAAAGTCAAAAAAAAATCAATAAAAAGACAGAATACTGTTTCTAAATTATAAACATTTTAGTTGAAGGAACATGGTTTTGAGACAAGCAGAAATTATTAGTCTGGAAGTAAACCTGCATCTGTAGCATGTTTCTGTATCTAATGAAGTCTTCGGAAAGAAGATGGCCATTTGTATTATAGAATATGGCTCGATAAGCAATTTTACTATGAATTGTTCTGTATTGATCTAGCTGTTGGATTTTTGAGCTTTTCCATGTAAAGTGGCTCTGAGTAAGCTTCATATATCACATTTCCATTCTAATTATAGGGAAAGAGTTGTCTAATGGATTCAGCTGCATCCAGTGTAAGAGGCAGATGACATTCAGTAATTTTGACATTATAAAAATGAGGTACAAAATGATATTACAGAGTACTTCAAACTGTATGAAAGGCAGTCTAAAAGCTGTCCAAAAATTTGTTCCAGGAAGTCATTGAGCTTGTAAAAATAGCTTTAACATTTCTAGGGTATACTTTGAAGCTGCAAACATCAGTCAGCCTGAGGCTAATAAAGGAAAACATAGATTTTGTTTGATTTTTCAGTCTAAGTAGTAATGATAACATCTGGAGGAAAGATGGAGAATACTCATTTGTCAAGATGCCTGGGCATTGTCTGTCTATTTTTCTCATCACTGGCCTCTAATTTTTTTTTAGTTTAGGTAATCTCCATCATTAAAATTAAAGTAAAAACTTTAACTTTTGTGTATTTGCCAGTCAACAAATCCACTTTTATGCTGTCTCACAAGCCTAGAACTTTCTCTTGCCCACAGCATCCATGTGTCCTTTCCAGTTTCTTCTAAATCCCTTTTTGTAGCCACTTCTTCAAAGAGCTTCATGGATATTAATAGCATTACATTATCTTGTAACCTTCCTGTACTCTCAGGAAAACATTTCTCTTTATTTCTTTTTTTTTTCCCTCCACTTAGTCAGATTTCATTCTATTTTTCATTATTTTTGAAGAAGGAAACCTTGTGTTAATTACGTTCATAAGTTACCTTAACCAGTAAAATGTCGCACTTCTTGTACATGTTAAATTCCACAAAACTGGGGCTATCTGTAGTCCCAGCAAGCCCAATGTCTTGAGCCTGTGATGTTTAATATGTCTGTGCCATGACAAACTGTGTGAGAAATATGATGGCCCTGAGAACATGTGTAGACACACACCTACACATACATAAATCTGTTACGTTAAAACTGCAGACTCTCTCTCTTCTTGCCTTTCTCTTCTGACCAGGGTTTTCATTGTTTTTTCTTGATTGGAATTGCCAGGTATGGAAGAGGATTTTGGAGATACATTGAACAGCTACCGAACAAAGCTATTTCGCACAGAACAGAGACAGGCAGGCTGGTGGTTCTGTTTAGCAGGGTAAAGTGCAGGTGCCCAGCTGTCCCACCCAATTCCCACACAGTCACAGCACTGTGTGATTGGTCTGCCCTGCTGACATCCCTGGGTTCATACCTGGATCAGAGGCACATTGGCAAACCTCTGCTCTGATACTAAGCTCTTCCCAGAGTTAGGAGGGGACACTTGGAGAGGTGCAAATCTTCATCCGCACAGATCCTCAGTGCAGAGTGTCAGATAAGACTGCATGGCCTAAGATGTGATGGCAGAAAAAAAATTGAGTTTTCAGAGGAGGGAAAAAAAGACTGCTATGCACAAGACTGAGTCAGAACATCACATGGTAATGTAAACCTGGTTCTGATAAGATTTGCTGGAACATCAAAGTCAGTGGGTCCCCAAATTGTGCTGTTCAGAGAACAGATACAGGAGCCAGAAAGCTCAGTGGGGATTTAGTGTAAATTTAGAAATGTCTCCGACAGACAAAATTTAAAATCATACAAGTAGGTCAGCTGTACTTGTGTTGTTTGCTTCCCGATGTGATTCTGTTTCTTCCAGGTATCAGAAAAAGGACTGTTGAACTATCAGGCAAAAAAAATAATATATTTAAATGAACATACATTGTTTTGTTAGGGGCTGATTAAATCTTTGTGATAAGATTGATAATTTTCCCCCTATTTTGATTTTAGTTTGATTGTATGAGTGAGCTAGACCAACACCTGGTGAAAAATTGGAAGTTGTACTTGCAAAGAAATAAAAAGCTTAAGATTTTGCAGTTTTTCTGTTTTTCAGCAATAGAAATACTCTATTTCCCAGTATTATTTTTACCATAGATTTTTTTCAATTTTATCTAAACCTTTTGTCAACCAGAAATTTTTCATGTTGAAAGTATTTAATCTAAATAAAACCATGGAACATAATTCAGAAGTTGCACTGAAATTTATTTCCAAGACATTAAACATTACATTGGGCAGATGAGTTGAAAAATAGTAAACTAGGTCAGTATTGTTGAGTTGTTTTCGCCTACACTTTAAACAGATAAAAGTAGGAAAAAGTACATTAAAAGAAGGAAATTAGCTCAGAAGGCAACAGCGAAACTTTAAAACCCAAGCAAAAATCATCAGCACACCTAATATGTTCTCTAATGCTGGCATGTAAATCCAGTGCCAAAACTTAGAGCTTTCACTTCCGAATTTCCTTTGGTCTGAGTGGGAGATTACAATAATAGAGATAATAGAATTACCACAGAATACTGGTTTTGAGTTGAGAATTCTGTTACACACTCAGAGTTTTCCCTAAGTTTCCCACACTTCTAGTGAGAGTGACTCCTGAACAGTGCTAATGTTGAGTTTCTATTTTGATAGCAAAATCAGACAGCATGAACAGCTTTCTAATTGCCATTATTTAACTGATAGTAACTGCAGATATTTCACATGAAATATTGTATCCATGTTCACATGAAATAATATAAAGCTCCGAAGAAATAACATGTACTTTTAAAATTAAGTAGAAGTCTTCCTGCCTACTCATCATCTTGTTTCTTTCACGTAAAGGACCCGTGACTAAAATTACATTTGAAAGCACATTTTAAGCATTATATTATGTAATTTATGTATTTATGCAATTTTCTCCTCCTGTCAGAAACTATGAAAAAGATATTTCAAGAAAAGGGGATCATGACAGGAGAAGAAAGAGCTTTTAAACCACATCTGACCTTCATGAAGTTGTCAAAATCAACAGAGCTACGTAAGCAGGTGAGCTCACATTTCACGTAACTCAGCAGCAATCTAGAAAGTTTAATTTGGAGATGGACAGTGTTCTTAATGCTGTAGCATCATATTTGCTACTTTGTAACCAGCTGAAGAGGTAAGACTTTTATGCTTTATAGAAATAATTAATGTATCTACTGTAGAAGCAGTCCTGTACTTAATTTATTGCTCTTGATATTCTCGGTGCAGTAATATCATGGTCTGTTTTCTGTTGGGAAATTAGGCAAGACCAAAGGATAAAAGTACTTGTTCAGAGTTGCAGAACTCCCATTAGGGGGTAGATTGTATGCAGGCCATGTGTTTGCTGAGTTTTGTTACTGTATAGGAGAAAATGAGCAAATAAACAGTAGAATTTCTGTTTGGATATGCATAGTAGGCAGTTAGTTCCCCACTGAATATGCTTTAGTGAATTTCAGAGTAATGAGGAAAAACTGTATATCATGTAATTTAATATATCTTCTATATTCTCTCTTGCAGGCAGTTATTTCTTGCCCATTTATTATGGGCTTTTTTTACAAAATACACAAATACATGAAAATAGGATATGACTGTGATTAAAATACATAGAAGTAGTACTAGTGTATCTTTTTTTTAATTTCATATTAATTTAATTGTAGTACTGTATTATTTAACAAAAGGTCCATACATTTTTTTACTGACATTGTATAGAATGTTTTATGTGATTCTTTAACATTGACTAGGAAAATCATTTTCAGAAAAAATATTTTAAATAAGAATTAAAGTACATAAAACTAATCTTTTAAGTTGATTTTTTGTTAATAGTGGGTTGAAGTTAATAATTAAACTTTAAAATTTAATTAGAAGTATCTCTAAAAATGCTGAAGGTGCATGTTTTAATTAAGTAGTGTTTTGAAATAAGTAGAAAGAAGGTAGTGAGATTTGAGATACATCAAGAAAATTTGAGGGTATGTGTACTTGTTCTAAAAAAGAAATAAAGACTTAGCCACAGGATGCAGGTGGTATATGATAGATATTAAATTTTTAAACTCACAGAAGGCATTTGCTTGAAATGACAGTTGGGTTTTTAAAATGCTAATTTTAAAAATTCACAGATCTTCTAGAATATCAGCTGTTCAGTGATTTAACTGGTTAAAAGATCTGAGACAATCAGGGTGGGATTTTTGCTATTCTGTGTTTTTTCTGTTTTTTGGCTGGTTGGTTGTTTCATTTACATTTATCTACCTTCCATGAAATATTAGCCAGGATACATCCTTTCTGTGTTCTGATATTCACTGCTGCTGACAGAACCAGGTCAATGTCATTCCAAATCATCTTCCTGAGCCCTCCATAATGCTGGATAATGCATATGATCTACTGCATAGAAGGATACTATGTATTAAAAATCTGTACATTTTTCTCTGTCAATTCAGTGTGAGGCATAAGCATCAGTCTTTACTATAATTTTTTCTTTCATTGTATTCTTGCACTTAGTTAGATAGTTTAATGCATTTACAGAAAACAGTAAATAAAAATATGTATCACAAAAGGATTAATTATTTGTCAGTGCATTTAAATACGATGTCTAATTTCATTTTCAGATCTTAGAACAATATGAAAAAGAAGAAAGGGAAGTGGATGAAGGTTACATGAGCAAGCTTATAAAAGAGCAAATAGTACTGAAGTGGTTGAGTATAGTTCTCAGCCGTAGCTTTATATAACTATATTAATTTATTTTTTAAATGTAGCTTCCTTATTTGCAACAATATTCTGTTAAGTCACCCTTCTCTCAATGACATCCAAATTCCACCAAAGTTTTATTTTGGGGGGAAAAATATCTGTTTTTTAAACCTTAATATAACTGTAGTAATTTTGAAATGTATGTATTCTGTAGAGATTTTAACTTTTCCAGAGTTAAAAATTGTATTTACAAAGCAAAGAGTTTGAAAATTTAGAACTAGTAAAGATCTCAAGAAATCCAGTTTTCACTTTGAAGGCACATCATTAAGCTAACAATGGTAAATCTAAAAAACTTGGAAACAGATATTAATAAAGGATGGAAGTGTGAAATAAAGTGGATTAGGAAAGAACTATGTGGTTTACTGTATCCCCTTCAGCTTCTCAAATTAAAGGACTTATTTACCTACTCAGAAGCGGGACCAACTTGTTCTTCATGTTGGACATTTCTCAGATTAGATGTGCCACTGAACACTTCCCCAAAAAGAGGAGGTATAGTGTGCTCCTAGGTGTCCTTGTAGAAGGAGACAAAGGGATATAATTTACTTGCTCATGTTCAGCTATTTTCAGAATTATTTGAATGAGAAGAATCCTGGGTTAGTATCGTTATCTTCTATGCAAAGAACCTAATGAAGCACGATAAAAGAAGCAACTGGAGTTTTGTATTTGAAGATAATGTTTCTGTTCCTGCTTCCCTCAATCACCTCCTAAGTTGCCACCAGTCAGTCATAAGCCCTGTGTTTTCCATTTGTCCAGATTCCTATTTATTTCAGGGTGTGTTGTGAGGCACTTCATAAATGCTCTATGATGTTTGAAGGTCCTTTGATACCCAGTACTGCCAGAACCACAAATGCTGTGAAATGAATTTCATAGGTAGAAGATGACTGACAGCTAAATTGCTCTGATGGCATCTGCTTAATTAGTGGAGAGTATATCTCTAGCCTAGACAATGGTTGACAACAAAAAATGCTGAACTTATAAATCATGAATCTTTTGTATATTATATTCCTTTGTACGGTGTATCTTTACAATGCTGAATGTATAGTCAGTAAAAGAGAATATATTATTGAGAAAAATATTTGTATTTGCAACACTTCTGAGTATTGTTCAAGGCCCGATTCACTGTTGCCATTCACTTCAATGGTAACATCATAATGATACCAGATGTTATGCAGACAGTATTATTATGATTGCACCGGAAATAGCATTAAATGCACAATTCAGTAATTTGGTTTTGTATTTTTTAATGTAAAGTATGTTAAACTTCTGTCACTTTCAAGTTTCATACAGAAATAGCATAAGGTACTTTATTTGGTAATAGTTTCCTTTATCATCAAGGAGGAAATTCCACACTGAAACAAACCCAAAGCAGTGTGTCAAATTTCAGATCTTTTTGATGTACGCTGATATTCATCTTTTTGCTATCTTCAGCCAGATAACCAGATTACATGTTCAATACTGATAATTATGAAGGGATTTAATTTTTTTAAAATGTAAATTTTCTCTCAGTTTATGTGACATTAATATTTTTGGCTTCTTGAAATGACATATAGATGAGAGATGTAGTATGTCTTTTATTTGCCATAATGTAAGTGGTTAGAGCAAGTTTTGGCAGACAATAAGCTATCTAATGTCTCCTCTGTCTTATTTACATGAGGAATCTCAGGCACTTGCCTGGCTGCAGGAAAGGTTATTGCTTTGATAGTGTTTAGATATGGCTCTTGCATCATTAATTTTTTAATGAATTTTTCTTGCATATGCATACGTAAAATACTGTGTTCAGTAAAGATCCTTTACATGACAAGAGAAGTAAAAGGGAATCCTCCCTTTGTGGTATTAATCCTCAAATGTTAATAATTGAAAATAGAATAGAATATGTGAAGTTCTCTCTTCAATTCCTAGAATTGTAATTTTGCCTTTATACCCATGAGGCACAGACACATAATATGCACAATACAACTGTATCATACAGAACCTTAAAGAAGAGAACAGTTCTCAGTAAAACTAAGGTACTGCTATTTATCAGTCCCCACTGAATCTGACCACCAGCATTCTTTTTATAACTAACTCCTGGGATCTCTGCCATTTGGACAGAAAAGCTGGTATAAGAAAAGCCACAAAGCCATTAAATCCCTCTGCATTGCCACTTATGCCAGCCTCTGTATCAGTGGTTTGTATTGGGACTGCTGTTAATTGTTGGCACAAGAATCTGAGCCCCATATTTATTTGGAATCTTTTATGGTGTTCCTAAAATGGCTGAAACCATCAGTTTGGCACAATATGAAACAATAAACACGTTCCTTTAATAGTCTTCTAAGACCAGTAGAAATGTGTTGTGACTTTTCTGCAGCATATTTTTTTAATCTGAGGTTCCAGTAACAGGGACAGAAAATGCAAACTGAGTGACCCAACAGCTGTAAGAGGTTCTTAAAATTATTCCTCTTCATACACTCATATGATGCACCATATTGCAGGGATATGTAAGTACTTGGTTTAAGCAAGAAGAAGGAGAAGGAAGGACGTAAGTACAGACAGTTTGTTACAAGCTAAATGTCCTGGGAGGTGTCATGTCATAGTGATCATTCTTTAAAGTCCCAGACTCTCCATGGTAGGTATGATGCAGTCTATGTATTTAGACATACTCTGGCTACAGGACTGAGGCTGCAGAAGGCAACACCTCTTTAGACATGAACTCTTCCAAGTCCACCTGGGGATCGTCAAGGTCTATGCAAAGAAACTTTTCCACAACAGACTTGCATTTTTCCATCCTATCACATTTTGAAGGATGATCAAGACGTTTGATAGGTTTTCCGTTGCGTATCAGTTCTGATACTTCCACTCCTCTTTCAATAATTTTGGCTGGCATTCCTGCTAATGCAGCAATATTGGCAGCATGACTAATGGTGGACATGCCCTGTTTGATCTGGTAGAAAAATATCAACTCCTCTCCATCCTGATGGGTCTCCATGGTCAGGTACTCCAGAAGAGGTGTGTCAGGCAGGAGTTCTAGCTGCATTAAACTGTGAAAATTAGTGGAGACAAAGACCTGTGGACACTGTGTTCCTTGTCTGATCCAGTATCTCAGGACAGCAGCCAGAAGGGACAGGCCATCCAGTGTGTTGGTGCCTTTACCAAACTCATCAATAAGTACCAGGGACCTCTCTGTGGCATTGTTTACAGCCTTGGCAACCTGGTTAAGATCAATCATGAATGTGGAGAGCCCTACAGAAACTGATTCCCTACTGTGGATTCTTGTATAAATCCCATCAATTACTCCAATCTCTGCCTCTGCTGCAGGGACATAACTGCCGATGAAAGCCATGTACACTATAAGACCTACCTGCTTTAAGTAAACACTCTTTCCAGAGGAGTTGGGCCCTGTGATGATCTTTATTCGTCTAGTAGCCTCACCGCTGTCCACAGGATTGGCCACAAAAGTCTTTGCACATAGTTCCATGAGTGGATGTCTCCCATCCTTGATGTGGAAGCCGTGGCGGTGAGTAAAGCGGGGTCGGCAATAGCCGTTCTCCCGGGCTGTCGCTGCCAAGGCTAGCAGCACATCCAGGTGTGCAGTGTACTCAATCACGCTGTAAAGTACTTCAGACTTCTCCAGGATCCTTGTCTGCAGCTGGTGCATGATGAGTGTTTCCTGGTCTCTGATCTCACAGTGCAAGTCACCCAGCAGGCTGTCTAGCTCCTTGGTCCGGGCACTTCTGTAGTGCAGTTTATCCTCTGACAAGAACATGAAGTCCAAGCCTTCAATTTCAAAGTCAGTCTTATCCACCATATTTGGGAGGCGTGGAATGGAGAGAAGGAACCCAATCAAAGGAATGTAGATGACAGCACAGGAGGGAATCTGATTGTCCAAAGTCTCCAGTTCTTTTCGTGCCACTTCTGTAAGGAAGTCTGACAGTCCCATCAGCTTTCGTTTCTTCTCATCAATCGTGGCATCTACATTGGGTCTAACAGTGAAGCGATTCTCAGAGAGGCTGCCTTCCAAGTCTACCACTTTGCTGATCAGGTTAGCAATGTAGTGCAGATCATCAGTGAAGACACGTGAAATAGTCTGAAAAAGTTCAATAGTGTTGGGCAGAGAACGACATGTGTCTCTAAGGCACACTGCATTGTAAGCTGTCTTATACAGTGCTTGCCAGTCACTAACTTTTGTGTTGGAAAGAGTCATTCTCTTTAAAATAAGAGGCACATTTTTAATATTCTTGAGGCAGTTTTGAAGAGTGAGGACTGTTTCGTGGTTCTGAGCTAGCAGGAAGAAGTTGATAACATCCAGCCGTTTGTTCAGCTCTGTCAGGTTCCGGGTAGGTCGTGTGAGCCACAACCTCAGCAGTTTTTCTCCCCATTTGCATCTGCAACGGTTTAAAATTCCAAATAAGCTAAATCCTTCTTTTAGTCCACTGGATAGCTTGTACACAGAAGGATGGATATCACTTTTAAATATCTGAAGGACACAGTAAGTGTCTTGGTCCATATTCACAGTATCTGACAGCACAAATTTTTTAAAGGCCAAAATAGGAACTGCTATACTGCTGTCTTCGAGTTCAACTCCAACCCTTCTTCTGTCTAGAAATTTAAGGAGCCCCCCTAAGGCTCGTATCATGAGTGGACTCTCAAAAGGGATGATTGAGGACAAATAGAGAATTTTCTCTGTGGCAGTCATATGAGATGGAATAAATGGAAATTGCCTAGACAGGATCCGTTGCTTGCTGACTTCTAGACCAAAATCTATGTTGGGAAACAGGACAATTTCTGGTTTTCCTATGTCTTTATCACCAGCAGTAGCTGTTAGGTTGGTCAGGAATTTAGCAATATTCTGGTCCTGTTTTGCACTGGTCACTATGCATTGAGGGTTAAGTTCCCCAATCACTTTTTGCAGTAGCTTGAGGTCTTCATTATCAGGTACGTCAGGCATGAAGTAGACTGAGCAATCTTCTGTATCATAGTAAGTAATCGCCAGCTGCCCTGCATACCACAGAACAGACATATGTGTCTCTGAGCTCTCTTGCTCCTCTTGCTCAGGCCCAAGTGCTGGTGGTAAGACACAGCTCGTGGCTGACGTGGCACTCATCTTTTGGCAAGAGGTATTTTTATTCATAACTCATCCAAAAGGTCCTGAGAAGTAACTTTAATTGACAACAGGAAGTTAACAGATAGTCACTCTTCCAACCCTGGAGAATCTAAGATGCTACTAGGAATTAACTATACATGTTCAAGTAACACAGCCAGTAACTACAGCCACTTCTAAGGCTTCCAAGGAAGGAGTAACAGAGCTAACTACCAGCAATAGTTTTACAGTTTTTCTTTGTATCCTTTATTTTTTTTAAGTCTATGTGGACCCAAGTACCCATAAATACAGTAACATGGACAGACACGTATATCCATGCACAAAATCATCCCCCCTCAGAGGTTCGTGACATGCACCTACGCTGACCGTGGCTTCTCTCAGCAGTGCAGCCCCACAGCCTGGCCATCATTTCAGGGTCGCAGCCCCATATTTATGCTGCAGCATCACGCAGCACCAGTTTCTATAGAAGTACATAAGGGATGGGACATACCAATAATCCCTGTCAGCACCTCACTTTCAATCCTCTCCCACTTCTCTGCTCGCTTCTCGCCCTCCTCACCACGGACGGGCAGCTCCTCTCAGCTGCTGCGCCTCCCTGCAGCCCAAAGGTTTTGTACTGTTCCCTTTCCCTTCCTCCCCGGCGGGAGCTCGGCTCTTCGTCGGGAGGGCCTGTCAGGGGCCCGGACCCGCCTCTGCAGCCGGGCCGCGCCCACAGCGGCCCTGTCCCGGCCCTGTCCCGGCCGGCGGGGCGGCCGCTCCGCAGGGAGCGACCCTCGGGCAGCCGGCGGGCCCCGCTTGGAGGAGCACCTGGTGCTGTGCTGGGTTGTGGGCTCTGGCACACGGAGCCCAGAGCTGTTTGCCTCTCTGCTACCCGCGCTGTCACCACTGGAGCCTTCCTGCCCCTGGTCACAAGGCTGACTGTGGCAGTAGCTACCAGTGCTGCATGGGTTCAACTGCTGGGGTAGCTTGCTGTACCTTCCCAGCGACACGGGCAGGAAAACCAGACATTGTAGGGCTGCCAAAAGCATTCTCCTGGTGCTCTGGCAGTCCTGCAAGAGCTCCTCGTGCCGTGCCTCTCCAGGCCCGTGTTACTCGGCTGTGTCCTTCACAGGCATCATCCATTACAGTGCTTCCTCGAGAGGCAGATGTCTTCCTCCTCCCCTTCCAGCACCAAATGCTTCGAGTACTCTTGTTTCTCACCCTCCCCCATAACAGCTTATCTTATTATCAGCATCTGTATTATTCCCATGTGGTAACAACTTTTCACTTGCATCTCTACTGCTCCAGACCCTTTCAGTTAAGAAATGAGCCATGACCTTCCCATGCGCCTGCATTCCTTCATCCTTTCACATCTCACTGCAAGCTGCACTCCAGGAATTGTTCCAGTTACTAAAAATATCATAGTTTTCCCATGGCTGCTTTTCCAAATACCTTTCAGTAGTGCATCACAAGCACGACTCAATTCCTGAGCATTCAACATTTGATTCACGCCTTAGCAAACTGTCTTGGACAAGCAACATCCCAATCTCTTGTAAATGTTATTTTTTTATTGGAGCATGAAGTTGTGATTTTTACCTTTTCTTCATTTCATTCCAGAAGAACTCAAGGCTTCACATTTTGACAAGTGTTCTCCTGGCTGAAAGGGTCTTTTTTATTACTAATTGATGTCTAACTGTATTTCCTAGAACTGTCAGCCAAAAAGCAAGGAATGATGATTTAATGTCAGAATAACCTTAGTACATAAGGACTAGTGTAGCCATAGAATAAAAATAGATTAAGTAATTACTGTGAGGATGGAATAAATGTAGACTCCCACAGAGATTTAGACTCTGAAATTTCCATTTCTTGAAATGAAAAACATCCACCACTAGATGTCATCATTTCAGAGATTTAGGAAATGAAAAGACATTTGACCTTCTCTAAAGTAGATTTTACTTTTCACACTGAAGTTAAAGCAGTTGTAGCCTTGTGTATGCCTATTTGTTTCCTACAAGACTGAAAAGGAAGTGGTGAAAGGAGGACTAATGACACTTTTATTTTATTGTTATTTTCTGCAGTAGACATTGCTTCCCTATAACAGAAGATTTGGCATATGACTATTTCTGTATTCCTTTTGCATCTTGAAGTACTTTTCCATACTGATTATACTAATGGTTAAAATGCAAACTATAGGAATTAAATATGAAAATTCAGTGTCCGAGTAGAATGCCTAACTGAATTTTATATTGCTTTTTAAAGGTGAAAAAAATTGACTCTAGTCTGTATGAAGATTTCAAAAACCATTATTTTGGAGATGAGATCTTGCACCGCTTTGATCTTTGCTCCATGTTGAAAAAAAAGCAGCCAAATGGTTACTACTACTGTGAGTCCTCCATTGTTTTTGGTAAGTACATCATCATTTTCTTCTGGTCAATTGCGTCTCTGAGTTATATGTGCAGAGAGCCATTTTTTCTGGAGTGTGTGTTAGGAAATTCTTGTAAGATCCATGGAGTCTGACAGAAGTCTCTCCCTCAGCCTTGGCTCTGCAGGAATTCTGTGCAGTGGTTTTCACTGACAGCTAAAGTTTATGTTCAATTATCCATCTCCAGAATCCCGTTCCATTTCTCATCCTAAAATGAGTGTTTAAGATAAGTGAGATGTATCACTCCCCAGAGCTGCTCATCTCTCTGTTGACTTTAAAGACAGACTGTGTGACTAAGTCAGATTAGACACAGTACTTATAGATGATTAAAGCTAAGTGAAATGTCTCTGGTATTGCAGAGAGGTGACCTTACTTGGACTACATTCATGTAGAGAGAGAATTGCAGTGGTACCACAGATTTGAAAATAAGTCTTCAGAATACTGTTAGACTTTAAACAACTTTTTACTGACACCTTGCTAGATTATTACAATGCTAGAAGTCAGAGCTGTGTCTTCCTGCTTTGTCTGAACAGAAATACCACTGTTAGAAGTTAGTGCTGGTTCAGGACTACATGTAGGGCTTTGGTGACGATTTGGTTTTTCCCTTGTGGAGACTTCTTTGTGCTGCAGCATTGTATTAAATACTTAAACATGCCAGGCACCTCACAAATTCTAGTTGTTGTTAATGTTTTGTTTGTGCTTAGGGTCACCTTTTTTAGTTTAGCTAAATTGTTGCCAAAAAAATCAAAAGCAGTTCAGAGGAAAAAAGTATTGGATGTGGCAAAACTATTGCAAAATCCAGATCAGTCAAAATCAAAATTAGATACATTTATACATATTTATTTATCTATAGATTTGTCTTATCATATTTATTACCTTGTGTAATGTATGTCTCATAGTTATGTTTATCTTTGTGTATGTAGCTATATATATAATGTCTTCTGTACGTGTTGGTGCATTTAAATATTATTTATATGCATCCAAATGATTGAGAAGGAGAAATTACGGGATCATTTAACATGGTATAAAATTTTTGATTTGGGTGAAATTGAGGGTCCACTATTTACAAATATTCTTCAGAGTATTCTGGAATATGATTAAGGAATTTGGTATATAACTCATTACAAAAAAAGAATCTGCTTAGTAGTATATTTGGTAGATATGTTTTTCCCAAACAATTGTTTAAATCTGTCTTCTTGAACTTGTCTTGTTACTGACATCTCAGATTGCTAAAATGAGACAGTCTTTCAGCGGCATTTTGAATGTGAGTCCCATTAAATGGTTTACAACAGCAGTCAATCAACCAGTACTCAAAGCAAGAATCAGATGCTTGTTTGGCTTTAACTCAATCCCATTATGGCCATGCGTAAAGAATTTATGTGTCATTTTCACAGTCCAAACAGAACTCTGCTTTGAATTATTTTTACATGAGCAATACATCTGACTTTCTCTAGCAATAGAGAGAATGGATGTCCTTCACTAATATTAGATTAAGAAAGGGCACTGTTATTATCCCCATTTTTCCCACTTCTATATGGATTTAGATGCATCTTGGTGAAATATGTGCATTTAGTTTCTTGGTTTTGTACATGTTAATATGTATTTATTTAAAACCAACAAATGAAGGACAACACTATATTGGAATGGAGTTAAAATTACTTATTTTTTAATTTCAAAGAAGAAGAAATTTTATTTTAATGAATTTAGAAAAATTCCTTTTGATGTGTTTTGAAATGTGATTTGGATGGGTTTTTTTGTAATTATAGGTAGCTAGAACATTAAAATAAGGGACGTAATGTAGTTCTATTAATACATCAAAAATAGTGAATTTTGAAAACTGCTTAATACAGACAAAACACTGTATCCAGGTCTAGTTCTTCCTACATGTACTCAAGCACTTATCTTTTCCTTGAAGTGCACAGAAATTATAGAAACAGAATTTACTTATTACCTAGAGTTTGGTCATGGTTGAGTGTTTTGCATTTAATAAGATGAAAAGACCTGAAAGGGGATCAGAATTAATGTCAGAAATCCAGTCACAATGGAGATTTGCTTACTACCACGTTCTGGCAGTCAGGATGGCCAAATGTATCCTGTGGTGCATCAGGCTCAGCATGGCCAGCCAGGCAAGGGAGGGGATTGTCCCACTCTGCTCTGTACTGGGACAGCCTCATCTCACGTGCTGGAGGCAGTTTTGTGTGCCACAATGTAAAAAAGACATTAAAGTATTAGGGAGTGTCCAAAGGAGGGCAACAAAGATGATGAAAGGCCTTGAGGGGCAGCCATCTGAGGAGCAGCTCAGGTCGCTTGGTCTGTTCAGCCTGGAGAAGAGGAGACTGAGGGGAGACCCCACTGCAGTTACAACTTCCTTGTGAGGGGAAGCAGAGGGGCAGCTACTGATCTCTTCTCTCTAGTGACCAGGGACAGGACTTGGGGAAAAGGCAAAAAGCTGAGGTGAGGGAGGTTGGGTACCAGAAAAGGTTCTTCACCCAGAGAGTGGTTGGGCACCGGAACAGGCTCCCAAGGGAAGTGGTCGCAGCCTGACAGAGTTCAAGAAGCATTTCGACAATGCTCTCAGGTGCATGGTGTGACTCTTGGGCTGTCCTGTACAGGGCCAGGAGTTGGACTTGATGATCTCGATGGGTCCCTTCCAGTTCAGTGTGTTCTATGGTTCTATGGCTAATGTGTCACAACACATATCAGCTGCACATTTATTTTAAAGTGGGGGAACCAAAAGATATTGATATGAATAAAAGGCAGCAGTACAATACTTGCTGAACTGCAGCAGTATACACCGCAGGTAATCAGGCTTGGACAGGGTGTTACAGAGCAGCATCATCTAACTTAAGCAGAGCCTATATCTGCACCAGAAGCTTTCTCTGTCTGTGTGCTAGCCCCACAGGGTATGTGTTCAGGAGTTAAAAATTGATGTCATAGTGATGGTAATGTTGAAGCTTCATCTTCAAAGTAGAGTTCAGTTTGATGTTTAAGGCAAACAAAATAGCAGGGCAACAAAGTGTCCGTCTTTGGGCCACCCATCTTATGGCAGCTGTTATATGCCACCTCAAATCCCAAAGAAGGTCAGTGGCTTTCAATCCGACAAGTGAATGCTGGAATGAGTTGAGCTTTTCAATATATACTCCTTCACCTCAACGATTGGTCAGTTTTTGATATTGTGGTAAAGATGTTCAATAGATCTTCTTATTGTCAGGAGGAGCATTATCTAAATCTTATGTCAAATATATCTTTAGCATTAAGTATGTCACTTAAATATTTTCAGGATCCATTAATGAAGATTTTTGTAGACTCATTTCAAAGAAAATTGGTTTGTTGTATTATAATGTAAAATGAGATAATACACATTAAAGAAAGTTATCACATGCCAACCTGTTTTTTGTGATGTTTCTTCTGAGTGGCTTGTAAGAAGTTTATACATCAGCCTTCTCATGTGCTATCTCTGAGGTGGAGGAACTTCAAGAAGTCTGTTGCTGGGTGGAAACCACCCAGCAGGTTACTGTTACTTTCTGCACAGCCAAAATTCATATTTCTGGAATGTGGACCAACCTGGTGGTTAAAGTACTCTTACAGTCCCCCTTAATCCTTGCAATCTACCAGTAGCAATATGGAAAATAAAATATCAGACTACAAACATCTGGTTTATCTGCATAAAATCATAATCATATGGTAAAAGGTAATGCTTCTTTCTGCTCTAGTAATACCTCAAAGAGATGCCTTTTTAAGTAGCAGAACACCAGTGGGTCGATTTTCTTTTCAGTGGATCTATGTACAAGTTTGGTGTCCAGTCTGACCTTGTCACCAAGGTCATTCTGCAGTCTCTCTGAGATGGGAGACACCTGCAGGAATTTGCTCTTCCGATCCTAAATGGAGTGTCTAAGGCAGGATCTAAACAGGGTCTGTGATAGCCAAGTTGTGAGCATAAGATGCACTGCTTGAGCAGTTGTTAATATTTGTTAATTAGCTTCCTTGCTAATTCCATATATGTGTATATAAACAGATGCAAGTTTTCAACTAAATAGCAAAAAGTTGCATTATATTTGTAATCTTTAAGTTTCTGAGGGAGATCAAGAACATTGTGCACAGAACATCTTACAAAAAAAACTCAATTCTGCCAATTGCTGGTGTTAGGTAGGCTATTTAAACCATTTAAGTAACATTTTTGTTCCTTTAATAAACCTGACTAGGCTTTCATGGTGCAGTTTATGCTTCCACCTTACATTGTACAATGCTAGCCAGGCAGTTGCTCAACACCCATGTCTCAAACAAAGATTAAGATACTTCTGATAATAAGTTTCATATGAGCCCCTCCAGACTGAACACGAGTTTGTCAGCAATAGGTTTGGGAATACTCACATGGAAGAAAGAATTATGGAAGAAAGAACAGAAGAAAGACTCATCTGTACCTGAAACAGAAAATAGATATGATAATGTCACTCTATGAACTCTGAATAATACTGTGAAGAAACAGAAGACTGAAAATAAAGGAATTGGAAACCAATTGATAGTTGGATAGATTGTCAACATCCCTCAGTCTGCTCTTGATAAAAATGCACTTACAGTGTCAAGCAAAAAGTACAGTAGCATTTCACCTTCATCATCAAGGACGAAGATGTTTCAAATACAGTATGCAGTATGAAGTTTTGGCAGTTTGTCTGAAAGCTTTTTATAGTGGCACTATCTTAAGTGAAAAAATATTTCCATTTGTCTCCTGTGGATGCTCTTCTGCTTCTCTGTTTACTGCTGGTTTGACCTCAATGTTGTTGATTTTATTTGTATGGTAATTGAGCATTTTCTCACATTGGGAACAGCAATGGTAAGCAGGTAAATGCTGCTTTAATTGTCCAGATTCTACACCCAGCAAGACTACACATATTATGTGTTGGTTTCTTTTCACCTTCCTTCTTAATTGCATGACAGTGAATCCCTGTCTGTAAAATAATGATACATTCTTTAGTTGTACCTGTTACTTGCCCTTCTTTCCTCTTTGTAATTTCAAAATACCCTTAGGCTTTTTTCTTTCACTTCTTAATTTTCTTTTCTTGATAGTATATTTGTAGCCTAGCTTCTACTTTCTCCACCCTATTAGGTTTTGAGTAACTGTTTTTGAGATTCTTGCATATCTGTGGCACTTCTACCGAATTTTAATTAATTATATGGTAGTCATGGTGCTTCTGGATAAAAATATCTTGAGTGGTTTCCCAGGGGCTGTTTCTTAACATTAGGAATTAGTAATTAAATCACTGTTTGTGTTGAGTTTATCCAGAACTGCTGCAATCTTGTGCATGCAGTGTGCTGAATAAGTATTTGCCTAAATAAAAAGCAACAGGTATTACATGCTAATCAGTAAAGTCTTTCCCTAAAGCACTGTTTCTCAGCTGAGTCATGTGGTGGAATATTGACTTATAAAAATGGTTCTTTTAAACATGGCAGAGAAAAATTCATATATTGGTTATTAACCTAGAAGCCAGGCTCTTTATGGACACTAACTAGAAAGTAGCAATCCAGGGGTTTCTTACACACATCAAATATTTTTTTATTTCCTAATGACAATAGAGTAGTGCCGTATTGATTCCTTTTCACTACTTCTGCATTAAAACTTGATGGATGGGCTCTAGCAATGTATCTCATCTTGTATTGCTACACTGGGCAGTTGCTTCTGTATTTGTTAATTTTCTGCTATTGATCACTAGTATCACATTTTTCATAATGAGATAGTGTTTTTGTATTAGTTTTGTAATAGCAGTTATGACCTAAAAGCTGTACGGTTACTTACTGTGTCTGGATAAGGAGAAGAAGCTAATTAAGAGGGAGGTAATCGAAATGATTTGAAAACTGAAGTTTTCATTTCAGAATAATATTTAATTGTTCTGAGGAAAATCCTAATATTTGAGCTTTAATGTTGGCAAGTATATGGCAAACTTTTCATGAGACTATGACAGGGAGCTTCAAAGGCAGGAACATGATTAGAATTCAATCATTCATCTCCTAGTACTGAAAACAGGCAAAAAACCTTCTCATCACTTTCTGTGATAATGAGATTTATTTTTTGTATTTGATTATGAGATTTACTTTATTGTACAGGATCATTTTTGCTACACTCTTTCTAAAATATCATAATGCAATTCTGTTCAAAAGACTATTTTCCTTTGTTTTTCAACAAAAGAGTATTTGAAGTAGTGACGTGTTTTTATGCCAGAGCTGTTATCTGTTGCAGACATCTTTTCACTAAAAATCCTTTCTTTAGGATTTTTCTTTCTGGGAAGCTAAGAGACCTCAGACACAGAATGTAAACAATGGTTGTCTGCTGCTGTAGAATGCAACAGGTGCACCTGTGATTGGCCCATTTTAGATGTTTATAATTAATGGCCAATCAAAGATCGAGCTACCTCAGACAGAGTCTGAGAGAGCTGCCTTTGTTATCATTCTTTTCTTTTCTATTCTTAGCTTAGCTACCTTCTGAGGAAACTTTTCCCTTCCTTTTTTTTTAGTATAGTTGTAATGTAATATATATATATCATAAAATAATAAATCAAGCCTTCTTATCATGAAGTCAACATTCTCGTCTCTTCCTTCACCTGAAAACCCCTGTGACCATAGTCACAGTTATCAGTAGTTGAAAATAAGTCAAAATAAGTTTTGCCAAAATGGTTTTCAAAAATATGTTCAAACAATGGGATTAAACTGATAAAGTAAATCTAACAGGAGAGCACAAGGTCTTACTTGACGTCAGTAAGATTGTGATTCATAGCTGAAAATTTAGTTGAGTATATGAAAAAGGCAGAATTGACTTTTCACAACAGAACATAGTGTGCTATAAAAAAATAATTTAATAACATCCAGCAGGTTTTTAGTGTCTTAAGTATTAATGCTTTAAAGATATTTTCCTCAGCAGACTTTGGTGTTCAAACAACAAATTTATTTCTAAATTTAATATATTAAAAATACTTTGAAAATGCGTAAAACATTGATTTCAATATTAATTGCAAAAAAGTAAACAGACCACTTAGGTGGTGTGGAGTAAACAAAATATGTAATATTCTTTATTGAACGGATCAGTAAATATATAAAATTCTTTCATTGAATGGATCAGTAGAAGATAATTAATTTATATTCTTAAAATTTTGCTAGCTAGAAAGGTGCTTTTGTTGATACAGATTACTTGTATAGTGTTGACATCAAATAAAAGGTATGTTTGATTTACCATAATCAAATTACTCTCTTTCTGCAATTTCTGAGTCTTTTTCAGTAGTTTGAAGGTCCTTGAATGAAAGGACAACCAGTTTTCTACTGTTCAAATGTCACCATTTTTTAGTTGTTTCTGGTTAGTGTAGAGCTCCAACCCAATGTGAGGCATGGTTCCACAGTCTGTAGGCCTCCTACCTAATCCTTATGAGGTATTCTAAAATAAGATATGGTTGCAGATCGGTAGAGGTCTGTAGCTCAGGGATTATGACAAATGCTGACATAAAAATGCAGGTGTTGGGGAAAAGGGCTTGTTTTGAGTTATACCACAAGATGAATTTCTCTTTCATGACAGTACTCAGCAATTTATCAAAACAGGTATTTCTAGGATAGAAACAATAGTTTTCTTACTCTGACTGTGCATTAAATATTTTTGAGGCCCCTAGTATTTCCAAACATAGATTCTTTTAGTGAAAATAATTTCAAGATAAATTGTGACATATTTTAAAGATGCATTGTTAATGTGGCTTGTACTGTCATTTCATTTCCAGCAAGACCACAATGTGCTGTTTCTCATGGAAGCAGTAGAATCTAAGACAAAGATTACATCAACCACAAGCTAAAACATGACATCATTGTTTTAACGGTAGCCTTCCAAGTTACTTGGTTTTGATCTGTTCTTAAACACAACAGAGAGTGTTGTCAGAGTATCTGCTGAATACATAGTATGTGATCGTCTATTTTTCAATGAAGATAAGATATTTAAGGTCTACATTAATGTTGTAGATAGACCTGAACCACCCATGGCATAAGTTTTGTGGCATTACTCCAGTGTTTGATCTACCTCACTCACTTGTGCTGTGGAAGTGACAGTGAGAACTTGGGATCACGTGGAGATGACAATGCTAAATGCAGCTGTTCTTCCTGCTTCTCAAGTGTGGGTGCCACCACTAGGCTGATGCTATAATCTTTAGCTGTGTACTAATTTCTATACCAGCAGCAGCTCAGGAGGTTTACATGGCCAAAGCTGTGGTATCCAGGTGTAGATTGAACATACAAACATACTGATAATTACCAGGTATACTTATAGACATCTGAAGGTAGGGTTCCAATATTTTAACTTTCTAAACATGTGTACTGTTTATTTTCTGAGACAGTGTGGGTTCACGCTGCTTGCATTCTGGGCAAATATTCGGGGATATGTGGCTGCCAGAGTGCTGAGCTTGTCAGTTTCAGTTGGCAGCACAGATTTCTATTCACCTGAATTTGGATCAGCTATTGGTACAGCAAGGATGTCCTCCCTAGACTGCATGGTTTTACTTTAGGTAAATAGTTTACTTTCTGAAGTCCAAAGACATTACAGTCGACCCATACTTTTAAAAACCTCTGCTGTTACTTCATGTTTTGCAAAGAGCAGGTTTGACTTACAGAATTCTGAGTAGCCATCCATAGCCTAGGGATTATACCGGAAAGTAATTGCTGACTGAAGACTGTTTGAAAAACCTTTTGCCTTTTAAATCATTTATTTAGAGAAGCAGTGAAAATGCCACAAATGAATTTTAATACCTAGGCTGTCATAACTTTTTTTTAAATGTTTAAGATGTTTTGAACCAGAAACCTTAGATACTGAACTTTATTGTTTTAATCAAGAGAACAAACAAAAGCCTTTTTTACACATATAAATGCTCCTAATTAAATGCTTTTGGAAAGTGGGTCAAGCTGAACAGGAACAAAGCACTCTCTTATTCCAAAATAAGAGTGTTCACATATGGAATCATTCAGAAACAGCTCTTAGTACTTTAAAATTCCCAGGCAATGCTAATCTGTCTTATCTTTCAAATGCAGGCAAGCTCTATAGTTTTCCTTCCCCATTCCTATCATATTGCAGATTCAAAACATGTTGGATGTTATAATTTTTCATCACTTGATTAGGTTGTTACACCATGTCTGGAAGAAGGGCAGATTTGTTAGTGTGTCTTTAATATTAGAAATGTTATTTTCACATGAAAGCAAGTAAAAGCAATCATTATTTTGCATGGGATGTACTCTTTCAGATGATTATGTTGAATTCTTTATCATCTTTCTTATTGGTGAATTCAGCTTTCTATACATTGTCATTTCCTTTCCTGATGTCTGCAATATCTCAAATAGCATATCATCCACAATCCAGATTATAGTTACACTATTTCCTTTTTCCAGTTGTCTTGCAGTTAACTAGTCAGAATCTCTCTTTTTATTTTTTTTATTCCCAGAAATATGCAGAATATCTGGTTTAACTTTATTCATATTTCATTACTTGGGCTGGTTTGAATGTACTTAGTGGTTATCTCTAGTCTTGGGATAGCTTTTCTTAATTTCTGAGAACACAAAAGACATGAAGGTATTCTATGTCTCCAAATGGAGTTTGAAATGTTGTAGTACAACTCTTTCTATATAGGCATAAAACTGTATGCATTTCAGAGCAGACCAAAATCTATGATTTGAAATACAGATGTGTAAACCCTAATGTCCTAATTATTTGAGAACTATTGCAAATATTTCCCAGATAAAGAGTCATCTGTATTTTTACTTCTTCTCTGTATCATGGTGCCTTTTATTGGCTTATATGACCAACTTGAACAATGTTGTCATGTTAATTCAGGTGCTTATGAGGAACAAGGACTAAGGTTTTAAGATTTAGTAATTTCTTACTGCTCTTTCTGCATGTTCAGTTTTAAACTCTCCACTTACTTTCAATCCTTTTCTTCACTTCTTTATCTGTTTGGAACTTAAGTAGTACAGGGCCAGTGGTGGTGGGGTTCACCTAATGAGATTCTAAGGAAAAGAAAATTATCTTGGGAGAATATTGGTTTTTGTTAGTAGATTTTAAAGGTGAGAATTATTAAGTAGAGTGCAATAGCTGAATACAAAATTTTTTTGATTGTTTGGATATATTTGAACTATTTAGCATCCCTTTGTTTAGAGGAAGGATCTTGTCTAAATAAGTTGTGCTGCACAAATATGTGGAATTAGTCAGCTGCATATACCTGATAAGTTTCTCTTCTGTACCAGTAGCTACTCTGATTGTTCAACTTTTATTTGAATATTTTTGTCTTTATGGTTTATTTATATAGAGGAAGAATCTGTAAGGGTTTGTGTTTTGTCACATACATACATTTTTTCAATGTCAATTTACATTTGTGCAAATCCAAGTGTGATGGTCTGTCAGTGCAGTTATATTAATAACATTGTACTCATAGGGCAAATACAATAAGAAATCTATAGATCTTCAGACTCTCTTTTAAGGGCTGTTTTCCCAAACAAATTTTGGTCAGTGCTGGCCCACAATCTCTTGCGCTGTGAAGTACAACATGTACTGAATGTATGTTATCTACTAGCTAAAAAGTGCATTTTATAGGTGTATTATGTTGAAAAGTCCTTCTGTTTCTTATTAGAGGAGGGGATTGTTACATATCCTTGTGTATAAATAAAATTTAGAAGTCAAAAAAAGATTTTAGATTAATATCTTTTGTAGGATTTTGTCCCCAAAATGAGATGCCTCCATTTCCAGTTGTGTGGAGTCCAGTATCTCAGAGTAGAGTCAAGAAAGGCTGAACTGAATCCTGCATTAAACAAGGCAGGCATCAACACCTCTTTGTCTTACTTTGATTTCTGAGTTAGGCATCTCACCCAACTGGGATCCAAAACCTCTGCTTATGATACATTGGTACTTAAATCAGGTTTCACATTTTATTTTAAAGAGGAAATACATTTTACATACATAGTTTGCTTGCAAATGAAATTGGACATTTGGATTTTTTCTTCTCTCATCTTGGGAAAATTCAAGCCCCCAAAGACTAGCAAAGCCACAAATGGTAGCTTAGTGTGGAAGCTTAATGATGCAGCAGTGTTCTTCAAGGAGCTTCACCAGAGCAGCAGAGAATTCAGACATCACAGAGTCAAAGAATGAGCCCCACCACTGCCCCAAATCAGACTCTGTAATCCTGTGATTATTTCCTAGAGTGTCTAGTCTTACAGAGGTCACAAGCACAATGCTAAAATGCTCACTGAACTCTTAATCTTTTGACTGATTTAGAAAAGGAGTGTCCAGTTTCTGGATCCTAAGCTCAGGCTGTTCAATCTGAGCCAGTTCTGAACATGACTATTTCTGCCACTGGACAGCAGGAGAATATGTGGGGTTTATTCAGTTTCTGGATGCAGATGCATCACTGCTGGCAAAATGCTCAGTTTGGTGCTTGTCTTTTTTTGGTTTTCATTAGAAACAAATTATCAATATATAGGATTCATACATACATGCATACATATTATATTTATGTCCCTCTGTGTGTGTTTGCATACTTGCATATAGTGCACATGCATGCATGTTTACAGTTAGGTGATGTAAAACACTGCTTTTAAGCAGCTCTTTTCTTGCTGAAATCCTTGCAATCAATTCTGCCACAGCAGTGGGTGATGTTTGTTCTCATGGAGGAAGTTAAAAAAGCACAGCAGAAAAGCATTGAATAAATGTGGGTTTGGACAGTCTTTGTCTATGGGACTTGTATGATACCTTGACATATATCCAAGCTGCTTCCTTCCAGTTGCACAGTAGATGAAACATGTACTATTGCTAGTACATGTTTCATTGAAGTGGTCCTTTTCTTTGGAGACAGTTCAGAGAATCTCATACATGAATGTCCAGCATCTTTTCTGACTGTTGCATGTTGTTATCTTTTGTATATGAGCTTATTTTTCAAGCTATGTTAGCTGTTGAATTCTTATGTAAGAGGTTCCTTAGCACTTAAAAAATTAATGTTTAACATCATAATCAAAATACATAGAAAAGTCCTGTTTTATCAATTAGTATAAAATAGCAATTTTGAAATCAGAACAGATACTGGCAATATTACCAGTGATTTCTCCTCTCTCCAAAAATATTTATCATTGCTAAGGATAAAAACAATGTCCTTTTCCCTTCTCAAGGAGTTGTACAGTACACAGAAATTTTATGGAAATAATCAGAAGGAGAACAAACAAAAGAAACTGCTTTACTTCATCTGATGCCTGCTTACATGAGTAAATTTTGTAAAGAAATACTTTTCAATACATTGAGGTAAAGAGAAAGATTTTGTTATTTCACTTATTTGATTTTGTATCCTCTTGTTCACAGAGCAAATGCAGAATCACATTCCCTTTTTTATGACCTTTATAAATACCACTGTGTCCTTGGAGTATAGAAATATGTGGGAATGCCTACTCAGTTAATTACATTTTACTCAGTTAATATAATAAGTATCTCAGTCTCCCAATTCTTAAATTAGTTTTTAAGAATGAAAATATTTTTCTGAAAATGGCACCGTTTTGTACAAATAGGTAATAGGTGTTCATATATGAAACTAAAATTCCAGAACACACTTCCTTCATATTTATAAATCTTAAATACTGAGATTGGAAGGCAATAAACGTATTTCTAGGTGAAGATACAAGGTCTTTGAGCTGTGATCCTAACTCATTTATTTATGAGAACCTTCCAGTAAATCACTTCTAGCTGTTAGATCACTTTGGACTCCATAGTTTTCTAGGACTTTTGAGATTATGCACTTTCAGAGTTCCATATCTTATATTACGTAGATATCACTTTTATATCTTTTTATAGAGATATGATGGAAAATCACAATGCATAATCTTTGCTTCACTTGTTCTTACTTTACGTTTTTCTTCTTCCAAGTATGCATAACATTCAGATTAACTGTTGCCAGTAATCTCATGTGACCTACAAAGAAACGTATCAATTTATTTAAAAATGCATATCTTTTAAATCTGTAAGCCTATTCTGTTAATGTCTGAGTCTCTTGGGTAAGTCCTGTAATTACATCTACATTATTTTAGTTAGCTCCAATATTTTATCTCATCTGTAATTAGAGGCCAGTGAAAAACTGGCAGAACTATTTGTTTAAATCAAAATTAGGAGGCAGTTGATCTGTAGCAGAAGAATGGCTGGGTTCTAGATTAAGTCTCTGTTAACTTTAGGACAGGACTTGATTCTCTTGTTACTTAGGGGGTTTAGAGAAGAATGTATGAAAGGAATAACAAGAATCTGTGTATGAGTAACCAAAGTGAGTTCACAGTCATCTGAGAAAGCAAAAGCTGGCTGGCATTCCCAGTTCTCCTTTTCTTTCCATTTAGAATGAGTTTTCTGCTTCGGCCTCAGGAAAATCTTGGAGCAGAATAGCGTAAGGAATGAGTCAGTGTTACTGCCTGTCCTGATCCTTTAGCAGAGTCTCTCTGGCACTTCTCTTTGTGATGATAAATCTGGTAGATTCACACATAGGCAGTCATGGCAGTGTAATGCCTTTTAGTTAAAATTACACCAGCAGTTACCCAGCTTTCAAACTGTTGGTGTGTTTGTGATGTGTTGATAGACCATATGCTAAGGGGTCAACTGGAAGTGATAAATGCAGATTATTCACTGCACTTACTGCAGAGATATATTAATAATGAATGCATTTTTTGTGCCTGTTTTTGAGATGAACATTTCAAATTCCATGGTCTTTCCCCCTTTCCTTTCATAGTGTAAATTTAAACAGTGATAAGAAAAAGGCAAAAGGAAAGAAGCAGCTTCTTAAAATTACAGTCAGTAAATGATTGCTGGACTAAATGTTCACAATATTCAAGAATAAGTGAACTAGATCCTGAAATATTTTCCAATTTCCAATTTTTGTCTTTTTTGGAAGGAGTGAGAGCAAAATTTTCCTGAAATAAGTTTTATTTTAACTTGTATACTCAGAAGAGAGCATTAACAGTTTAGCGCATTTGTTGTTTGCAAAAGATTGGTCTTTATTTATCAGTTTTAGCTGAACATAGATTTGAGCTTCACCTGGCATGTGCTGCTTTAAGTAGCATTGTGCATATCAGATGAAAGCCATGGTGCTGCACATTAATCAGATAAAACAATTCAAACAAGAGGGTGGCATGAAGGATCCATACTTGGTTTCTATTTGAAACTCAAGGTAGAGAGCTCTTTGCTGAGGTGAATGGGTTTAGATAGCCCAAAAAGATTACATTCCTGAGGAATCTTACAGATGTGTGGTGCAAGTGTGGGATGGGAATATTTTGCCTGCTGCCAGTGGCCAAAACATGAGCACTGGGGGAGAATTAACTGCTTAGCAGACTAAGCTGCTTTCTCATCTCATTGGCATGGAGGAAACTAGAATTCTCTGGGCATTGACTTTGGCCTGACTCCTTGCCGATTTTAGGAGGAGTCAATCTCTTAAAATTGAGGATTGATTAGGACTGAACATGATCACTGGTCAGAGCATCCTTCTTCCTCCTTGCTCCTTTTACAGACCTTCTTTCCACTGTGGCTGATCTTTTTGAAGGACTGTTGGCTGTGGAAGAAAAGGCTGTATTTAAGAATTTATTCAAATCTAGAACTTAATTTTCTGAAAGGTTTGGAGGTGAAATATGTGATTTCAAAGGAAATCATTAATCCTTTTCTTTCAGAATATTTATTTTCTTTATAATCTGACCAAAGAGATTGGTTAAGCTGTGTTCCATGTACAATTTACTAATGCAAACAGCCCTTGCCACTGCCACATCTTACTCTTGTTTAATTTTTATACAGCACATGAACAGATTTCAGTGAACTAATTAAGGTGCAGACTAGCTGATGACATCAAAACCTTCCTTATTAATTGTGGTTTTTAAATACAAGTTGTACATGGATTCCTTTACTGACTTTATGCTACTTTCCTTTACCCCCGCCTCAATCATTAAAAGCCTTTGATACAGGCTCAAAAACAGATGTAACACAGTAATCAGTATTGGTCCCTATATTTCTGTTCTTTAATTCTAAGCACTTGTTTGCACAGTACCAAATATACCAAATACCTCATTTTCACTGGCATTCAGGAATAATATGGCAAAAAGTTGAAGAATTACATAAAATACAGGGTATTTGTTCTCACTAGAAAGTCAGGGAAAAAACCCCTTTTTCTACTAATTTCCAGAATTTCAAATAGCATCGGGCATCTGTCTATTCAATATTTAATTTTTCCTCAGACTGTAGAAATACATATTTAAGGAGCTTTCTGCGGTTGTACCATCAAGTACTTCTAAAATAAATGAAAAATTTTACAGAAAGGACCGCCTTAAATATTAATTTTTATCTTGACTTGCATTCTTTCCAGAAGTTTAACAAGCAGGGGAAAAGGAACTTTGTAATTTCTCAGAAAATTTACAAATGGGCATCGGAGTACCAGATGTAGGAGATCGGGGAAAAGCTGCAATACTGAGGGGTTGTTGCAACAGGAGTGAGAAGGGGACTGTAATAAGGACCTCCCTGGGCAACCTTATGCCAGCTAAATTTTGGGCACATTCAGTGAGTTATTTATGTATTTAAGTATTCCAAACCCGAGAAGAATTTCAGTAAAGAATGGTAATGAAGAACAAAACGTCAGCAATAAAATACTGAGTAGGGTCAGCGGTGGTAGCAGATTGGATACACAGAACTGTGGTACAGTGTCAGTGCATTTCAGTGACTTTCATGACAGTCTTTGATGGGAAAAAATATTAGTAGTCACAATTAATTGTAATTTCTTTTTTTCCTTTTGGAATAAAGTGTATTCAATTTGCTTGTTCTTAGTGAGAACTCATTTCAGGTTTTTTAACAAGAATTGTTCTTCTAGTCTATGCACAACAGCATTTCAGAAAGAAAATTTTAATGTAATGTGATCAAAAATATATGCTCATTGCAAAAAATATCTTACTGTGCTGTGTGCAGAAATGTAAAAATTTGTCATGTTTGAATGAAGAACAAAGAAACGATGTACAAGAATAGATCTGTTAACTTATTTTTCTTGGTAGCAGGGTTTCCCAGATCTTCAAAATAATAATTTAGAAACACTACATATAATCAGGAAAATAAAATATTCAAAACAACATTTGAAGAAAAAAACGAAGTCCTCTTAAAACAAGGCAAACTGTATAGTGATAATTTGTTGGAAATTAATATTTAGCAATGTAGATGTCAGAACATAGTCATTAAACCCTTGCTACTGCCACATCGTACTCTTGTTTAATTTTTATACACATAGGGAAAACACCTATCATTATTTTGCTATAGTAAATAATCTGAAAGTTAAATGAATCTTTTATATTCTCCTTAAAACTTTGGTGCTCTAACAGTCAGGTTGACTCTCAGTAAACCATCACTGGGCAATAATAGCTGGCTGTAGCTACTGACCACTGCGTAGAATTGAGAGACAGCATGCTAGGAACAGAGCTCTTGTCAAGCTTATTATCTCAGCTGCTCAGTTTCCTTATTTCAGAAGGAAAAATATGTAAGTACCAAAACTTTTCCCTTGACTTATGTTTCAGTTATTTGCACACATGGCATTTAATAATTCATATTAAAATAAGAGAGTCAGGATTTTAAAGGGTGTTTCCCTCACAATAATGAAAGTATCCTTCAGTTTCTGTTCCTCATATTTATTTATATCCTTAATCTTTCTTTTTCACAGAAACAGCAGGAACTACTTGAATATTGAATGAAATGAATTCTTAGGAGGTCTCAGAGGCTTAGGCTTGTAAAATGAGCCTTGGCAAGACCCTGAAGTATGAGGAGGACCTTGCCCTGGTTTTCCACATTGTCATTGTCATGGGACTTATCTACAAGTTTTTATATGTCAAAGGGGATGCATTCTTGTACTGGCAATCCAGTATGAAAGTCCCTCTCACACACATCCTCTCAGTGAGGCCAAATCACTTCAGGAATAGATGGGCTACCTTGGGAGGTATACACTATAGGTGGTCACTCTGCAAAGAAGGGGGCCATGACATTGTTTGTGGTTTGCACCCAGAAGTGCTGTATGGCTTATTCTAAATGTGGTTCTGAATGCTTTCCTGAGGGTAACAACTAGTACTGTTTGCAGATTTGGTCTTGAGCCTTGCCCTCAGGTTGCACTTAAAATAGAAGGCAGGCTCATTGGTGGCTGGCATCCCAGCCTTTCCTGAAAGGTACAGTGTGTTCCAGAAATGGAACTCACAGGAATAGCGATTTGCAGTGAGTAGGAGCAAGATTCTCTCTCTAGAAGGCAGTGTTGTAAAACACATATTAGTGGTGAGAGTTCCCTGGAGGATTTTAATGTGGTTTTAAAAAGCATAGCTCAAATATGCACTCCTGTTTTATAATGCAAATGCCAACTCATTATCTCCTTTTTTTTTCTTTTTTTTTTTTTTATAATGCATATTTCTAGGAATATTCTTAAGATATTGAAAGAAAATAAAATACATTAAATTTAATTTAGGCTCATCATTTAAGCTTTTTCTCCAGAAAAATAGAATTGGAACTGTTTTCAGAAAGACACAATTGAAAAATTGTTAAAATTATACAATGCATTATAAAACAAGTAAGAGTGGGAGCATAGTCTGCACTGTCAAACACAGTAGAAAAATGTTTGCATATTGGCAAGTCCAACAGATCATTTATTTATCCCTGTTATATCTTCTAAATGGAGATTGTAATTCTGATTTGGTAGATGCTCCCAAAACAAAACTTACAGTGATATACTGCCTTCTGCACCTCTGTGTGTGTGTATGTGTGTTTTTATACATAAGCTTGGGAACAGCTTAGGTTCTGAGTGCAGAAATACTTTTAAATTGAAATGCAGATCAGCTTTTCCTCCTCACCCACTTTTTACATAATTTGCACCACAAGCATCATCTAAAAAAAGCTAGGTTCCTTCTGATCAGCTGAACAGTATTCAGGAGCATTAAGAAGGCTGAAATTGCCTCTGCTTAAAATGAATATGTTTTAGTTTCTCTTAGTCCTTATCTGCTGTAAGGAGAGAGACTTTCCAAGATTCAAAACCATAATTTCTGTTCGGGGAGGCTGATAATTCTGTTTGCTGGTGTTGTTTCCACCACTTTGTTTTGGCTAATCTGAACAGCCATCCTTGATAAAGGGTGGTACCTTGCCATTCTTTACCTGGCAAAATTTTACTGCTCTGTTTCAATCCCAAGGTGTCCTTCAGTTTCTCTGCCTCCCAACAAAATATATACCAGTATCTTTTGGGGCCTATTCATTTTTAATTATGCTTTGGCTGTTTAGGCCTTATGTGGCTAGAGTTATTATAATTCTATATCCAGTCACATGTGCCTGATACAGCTGAAAGCTTTGCTGCTCTGCTGTAACTTCTGTCAAAAATGTACTTTGTATATCTCACCAAAATTTCAATAGATGTCCAAACAGAACAAATGGCAGGCCTTGAGCTAGCAAAGCACTGAAAATGTGATCAGACCCACTTTTGTTACTGAATATCATATTTGAAATATTTAAGATGGACCCTTTCCAGCTCTGGAGGTTTCAATGGACTTGATGGTCCCTACCCTCATTCCAGAAGTTAGAATGCATGTAGAATGATGGGGCCAGTGTTAAAAAGCCGGATCCCTCCTTGAATCCTCTGTTTCTTCTTTGTACCCACAGTCGTGCTTTTTATTTTGTTCGTTTTGGCTTAAAAATGGTTTATAGATGGATGAAAGTGGTCTATCACTGATTGTGACTATTCCAGAATTGCTTAATAGATTATTGTCATCCTGACATCCATGGATTGCCAGGACTGCTTAGAAAGTGATCAGTAAGAACTGTGATTATTGCATGTTTTAACAGAAGGATTCTTGGGTTTAAGTACAAGAGTACTTTGTGCTTCTTGATACTGCTTGGTTAAACATACTTGTGGAAAGATGAGAGCACCAGGAGCTCTGTATTCGTTTAGGTGCTATATAGATGTGATATGTGTATATAGAAGGAGATTATGCTTACAGAAAACGTAAAAATATATGTTAATGTTTGTTTTATTACTTGAACATTTTTGATTGTTTGGGTTTTTTCTCTTTTTTAAGTTTTTTTGGTTGAGAATATTTGGGGGGTTTGCCTAAACTGTTGTCTGCCTTGTTTTGATCCTGAACTGAATGGAAGATACTGCTCACTCTTAGAAATACTTTCCCCATGCTTAGATAACTGTCTTCACTTATGCCCTCTAGTATTCATGTTTAATTCATTTATGTTGTAGAATATGGGTCATGTTCTTTTCTTTTTGCTCTGGGTTAGGCTGACAGCATCTCCTCAAGTGAGGCAACTACATAGCTCAAAGGAATTTCATTGAATACAGAATGTAAAAATTGTTATAGTTACTTAAAAAACTTGTATACTGTCCTGATTTTTTATTTCTGCTACTGGAAGATAAAATTCTTTAAACAGTAGATGATCTAATCATTGTTAATAACAGAGTAGTACTGGAAAAGAATAAAAATTACCACCTACCAGCCTTATACATTTAGTTTTTTAATATTATGTAGCTTAAAGGCAATTCTAATTTTATGAAAAAACATGCTTTACTAGTATGCTAAATATATTACACTTGTTCTTCTGAGATAAGCTGATTTATCTCTGTAAAAATAAGAAATATTCATAGGATTTTCCTGTCTGAGATTCTTACTTTTGGGAAAACAAGATATAATTTCTTGAATCAAATAGTAGTCTGAATGTGAAGCAGTAGACATTTTTGTGAAGAACTTCTGCCACTGGTTAAATTATTTGCTTTATGGAAAGCATGTAATATGAACTAGAGCATTTAAAAAGAGCATTTAATGAACTAGAGCATTTAATGGTAGCAGAATTCATACCTTCACCTGTGTGGTAACTGGATTCTTTTCTCATGTAAGTATTAGTCTTTATAATGGAAACAAGAATATTAAAAAAGTGATCTGAGTCTTATGATAAGACTCAGATCATCAATGTGATAAGGTGAAACTTGCATGCTTTAGCATCCTTCATATTAATATCAAATGTTAAGAACCACTGCTGTCACAGGCTGTCTGTAATAGTGCTCAAGTGTCAGTGACTGCAGGTATCACCAAAGGAGATAGCAGGTGCAAGATTAGGGCTTTAAATGGAAGGTAATTGTGGATTTGGTTTCTTCTGATTTATTTTTACTTTCTGAATGTAGAAAAAATTACTTTCAAAAGCAAATTGACTGGAGTCATGAAAGGCTGGTTTTTCAAGTGCACATGGATGATCTCTCAATGAAACACCGTGGTTTTCCTGGATCTCCTGGACAGGAAATTCTGTTGTGGTTTAACCCCAGCCAGCAACTAAGTACCCACACAGCTGCTCACTCACTGCCTGTCCACCCCCACCCATGGTGAGATGGGGAGAAGAAGCAGAAAAAAAATTAAAAGCTGTGGGTTGAGATAGGAACAGTTTAATAACAGAAATAAAGTCATTGTTGATGATGATGATGATAATAATTAATAATAATAATACAAAAGGAGAATAATAAAACCCACTGACAAATGGGTTGTCAGCCTGTTCCCAAGCAGCTATTGGTGCCTCCCAGCCAACTCCCCCTGCTTCAGATACAGGGCACAACATCAGTCTGCAGTATCTCTATGGCCAGTTCAGGTCAGCTGTCCTGGCTGTGCTCCCTCCCAGCTTCTTGTGCACCTGCTCGCTGGTAGAGCATAGGAAACTGAAAAGTCCTTGTCTTAGAGTGAGCACCGCTCAGCAACAACTACAACATCAGTCTGTTACCAACATTGTTCTCATCCTAAATCCAAAACACAGCACTGTACCAGCTACAGGGAAGAAAATGGAACTCTATTCCAGGACAGCGTGCAGACTTTCTACTCTGTAATCCCACAATTTCTATGTACACCTGCATTCCTTCATTACTAGCCAAGTTATAGAAGACCTGTGGGATCATGTTTTGCTTATGTGTATGTATGGGTGTTATCTGCCCATTACAACATTAACTTTAAAAGTTGTTGGCAAATTTCTGGTAAACTAATCAGATGTAGAAATCTTGAAGTATTAAATATCTACATGTTGGCAGAAATACACATCCAGATAGAAGAGAGAGAAATTATATTAATTCCCACAATGAAGCAAAAATTGCAGTATGAGCTTGAGTTTTAAGAGCCACAGGGCATCAGAGAATTTTGCCATTATGAATGGCTGACCATGGGTCAGGCTTCAATACAAGTTTATTGGACACTAGAGAGCTACTTCTCAGCCATGTGTCATGTACATTCCCTGTTGTTTAACAGAACAGCTTGTGCTGACAGCTAACTGCAGCAAAATCTGGGATATTCGCATAGACTTACCCTGCAAAGATGCTTTGATAGTCAATAGCATGATCACCCCAATAATGTTTGATTCCTTTAAATTAAAGGAACCACAGGACAAAATAAGTAGAAAGCTGGGTGGTTTCGGCTCTGGTGAGTGGAAGAATACTTAAACAAAATGCATGTCTTTTCATTTGTTTTTACCGACTGACACAGTTTGGCAGAAGAGACTCAGTTTGCCAAAGCTGTACAGGCTGTGCTCATTTACTGTCCTTTCTCACGGTGTATGCCAAACTTTCACTCTTAGGGGTTTTATCATTTATTTACTTTCAAGTTAATAATGACTGTGTTGAGTAATGTTAGGACTAATACTAATCCTTGTTGGACTGCCTTTGATTCTTTTTTATCTTTAATCACTAACTGATTGCATGTTGTTAGCATTTTATTACCTTAGAAAATCCTAGGTTTAACACATCCACCAGGTGACCTTCATCACCCACGCTTGTAGCACACACCGTGTAGAGAAAGGAGGACTAGTAACTTGGAGTGAAGGTGCTCGGCTCTATTCCTTCTGAAGTCGGCGGCAAATCCCCACCACACCCGGAGCCATGATCCCCGTTGGTTTCTTAGCATCTCAGGCTAGGGCTGCTGTGCCAGCTCCTCCAGCTGCTTGAGCAGCTTTCTTCCTCCTTCCTTCCTTAATCTTGTAACTTCATTTTTCCTTATGAGGGGAAAGAAAGAGAGCCCATATATTAACTATAAATACTAATATATATAGACACAATATGTCCTTAACTATATTTTCTCCCGTTTCTCGGCACTCGGCTGTGGGGCGGAGGGGAGCAGTGGTGGCAGAGGCACTCAGCCCCGCCGGCCGGTGCCGTATTTAAGGCAGCCAGGCGGCTGCCTGTATTTTCTAGCGCCCATCCCTCCCGTAACGTCAGGACGGGAAATCTGTCTTTAAGCAAATTGGATGTCAGGGAGACAGGTGCAGGATGCCAGTGATCCCCTGGCATCCCCCGCAGGCTGGGCTGGGGCTGGGGCTTGGATTTTGACTGGGGCTGGAGCTGGCGCTGGTGCTGGAATTTGGGCTGGGGCTTGGATTTGGGCTGGGGCTGGGGCTGGGGCTGGGGCTGGTGCTGGGCGGGGGCTGGCGGTGCCGTGCCGGGGGCGGGGCCGCCGCTCGGTCCCCGTCTCCCGCTCGCTTCCAGGGCGGAATAAGCAGTTTCTGCACGGACCGCCGCCCGACTTGCAGGCTTTGCTTAAGGTGCAAGCAGAGAGGACGAGGGAGAGGCTGAGGCGGCCGGTGCCATGGGCCAGCTCTGCTGCTTTCCCTTCTCCAGAGGGGAGGAGAAGATCAGTAAGTGCGCGGCGCTGGCTGCCGCCGCCGCGGGGAGGGAGCTGCGGGAGCATTCCTGCGGGGTTTTGCCTTCTGGAAAATTAACTGATTGCTTTTTAGAGAAGGGGTTGAGAAAAATGAAGCAGTATTTTCACCAAGTAGATGAAGATTTCTTTCTAACGGTGATAAGCGATCAGGTCTAATTTTGTCTATGAGCATTCTGTCAGTCCATTTCTGCAAGCAAATGTAGCCGAAGTGAGTATTTTGATTTTCCTTTTTGGCAAGTGCAGTTTAGAGTGAGGGATGAGAAGGTTTTGATGTTGTAAGCATGTGCATCTTGATGGTAAAGCTCATTAGTGAAAGAATGGAGATTTTGTTGATATCAATGTTGACAGATGACAAAGGATTTCCATTTGGGTGTTGGTTGGATGTGTAGTTTTTAGATGACCAAGTGAAGGAACAGTCACACTTTATGTATGGATCTGGTAGTGTCTGGTTTTGCTTTCAGTTGAGTAAATGTAAGTTGAATCAGAGGGAGCAGTTCTGATCTCTTTATCCTTTGGTGTACTGAGTCAAGCTAGTTAATTTGACTGGAATGTTGTTTCTGTTAAATTCTGTGCTGAAAATGATGTTTGTCCTAAATTTGGTTACACAATAAAATATTTACTCTCGACTTCTTGCTCAGTGAAATACTTTCAACCTTTCTCCTAGAAGATGCAGCCAAATTTCTGTCACATTATGTCTGAAATCAGTTTTAAGTAAATTCACATAATTCATTAGCTGTAGGCTAGAAAATCCAGTTTTCTAATCTGGTTTATATTCCATTCTTGTTTCTCAGGAAGCTGTCTAGGCATAAATAAAGTGGGAGTTTGTACCATCAATTAAACAATAAATGTGTCTACCATTAGTGCAAGAATCTAGAAAACAGCCTCAAGAAGATGAGTTGGCAGTTATTTTAAAATGTTTTTCCTTCCCAGGTCATGGTATGAAGGTAAATGTTACAAATCTTGCACTGGGGAAATGACTAGGAACATTTTATATTTTGAAACTATTTTTTCATCTAGCCAGTACAGAATGTCTTTATATGAAGAGCAATAAGTAGCAGATCTCACTTCTAATATAGATTTGGTGAGGACAGACAACAAATACAAATTGAGTCTTTTTAATTGTTCTGTTGACAGAAAACAAGAGAAAAACACTATATTCTGCATCCTGCTTCTCTCAGTCCCTTCACTTCACTGCTTTTTAACTTTTCTTCTGACATCACCTGTCATGCACCAGCTTTCTTTCTGTGTGCTCTTGTGAGTGACTAGAACATACACTCAATATGATGTTTAGCACAGCATGACCTCAAACTACGTGTAATCAAAAAAATCATTCAGGAGATGTTATTATGTATGTGCAAAGTCACAAAGGCTTTTGAAAGATGTCTGCTTTTGGCATGTAGCAACTGAAAGGTGTGGCATAGCCCCTTGAGAATGTGGAAGGGAAGAAATAGATAGTTATAGGATGAGGGGAATCTGAAGCAAGGAGATCTGGCTATGGGTGAGGTAAGAGCTGGTGTCTGAAATGAGGAGAAAAAAGTAGATGTGGCACTGTTTTACCAGTGTTCATGGGGAAGTAACATTACTGAGAGATCTTAAAAAGGGAAAGAGAGAGGAAGTATAGGATAAGCATGGTGAATGTGACTGGTTTTTCCCTTCATTCAGTACTGACTGAAGAAAACAGAGAGAAGGGAAATTGCTTTCCTTTCATCTGGCCTCCCTCCCTCTCTTCTGCCACATCTGTTTCTCCCTCTGTGTGCTGGGAGGAAGCACTGCTGGGCTTCTAGCATGGCCCCAGCCAGAGAGGTGGTTTGAAGCTGGCTACGAGGAACAGGCAGAAGGGAATGTGTCTCACATCCGTTTTTTCTCTTCTTATAATACTATCTTGGTGACCTCTAAACTAATTGTGTTTAGAAATTAACCTAGGCTTTGTATTACTAAATTATCCTGGTTAGGAAACATGCAGGTGCAAATCACAATCATGTGGCTGTGGTACATGAGAAACAAAAAGTACTTTATAAAGGTGCAAGCATGTGCCGTAAACAGCAGCTCACTGTGCTACTTGACTCATTTCATTTGCAGTGAAAATGAAAATGTATGAACTTCATTATGGTTTTCCTATAAGTTTTGTTTTAGCTGAGGTGCCTCAAGTGAACTCAGTTATTGAATTGCTGAAGGTTTGTTCCTTATGCAGTAAGGAAATTTTTTCATTTCATGTAAAGCATAATTTCAACAAGTGTTGTAATTGTATTGTCTGGTACTGTTGCATTGTACATCTTTGTGTTGAGTGAAGTGAAAGCTCAGTGCTTTCATGGTGTGCTTTTTAAAATTTGAGCTTAGATCTATTTCACAGCAAGTGTGAATTGAATTTAGCTTCAACTCAATCTACATTGTTAAAAAAAATTAACCTGTTTTACTTTAGAAATTAATACGGTGCTTATGACTGAAACACACCAAAGTGCTGACAAGTGGAAGCTGAGTTGTATTATTAAGTTTTAGCAGCCACTTGCTTACATCTTGTATCCACACATAGTTAGGTATTTCACATCTCTTTCTATTCTATTCAAATTTAGGTATAGCCATGTAAGACATTTTTTGGTTATGGTAAAAACCATAACCAAACAAGTTTTATGGTTATGGTAAGATCATAAGAGTGGTTGTCTGGACCAGATTTAGGATCTGTCTTCCTAACACATGCCTAACATATGTTAAAGCCATTAAAAAAGGGCAGGTATGTAAGAAGGTGTTTCCTCAAAACTAAGTTCTAATACTGCTGCACTTCAAGATTTGTGGACTTTGTGAAGTAGGGTGACATCCTTGATAATCATGAGTCTTTAATTATTTTTTTCCAGTCTCCTCATGAATCCATAGAAAATTGTAATATCTGTACTATCTTCTGGCAAGAGGCTTTATGGCTTAAATACGTTTTTTGTAAAGAATCTTACTAGCCATGCCTACCAATACAATTTCATTTACTGAATATTATCTTAGGAAAAAGTTTTTCTGCCACACTTGGTAGAAAATTCCCAGATCTGAGTAGATCTAAGGTATTCTGCAATGAAGGAAAGGAAAAAAAGTATAGTATCTCTTCTCACCACTGATTGTGGGATAGACACAAGTAAAGCGTGAGTAGAAGCTGTTAAAACTTAGACATGTAGGACCTTCACAACCTCTTCTTTCTGTTGTGTTAGTGAATGGTCATATAACCACTGTAAGGCTGAGAAAGCTTTCTACAAGGATAGAGACACGCAATTTATCATGTTGAGTTCCAGTGAAGTTGGTTGGAGTTTCAAAACTTGGCTCGCTGTGTTCAAGGAGGAGCTTTTCAAATAAAGATTAGTGTTTGGTCTAACAGTTAATTCTTTATATTTCTGAGATCATGAAGGAATTGCCTGCATGATAAGCCTGTAGTTAGACCTTGTACTGATTTGCTTGTATCAATGCTCAATAAGTGCTTTTTCATTTTGGAAATGGTCTCAAATTATTTTTAACTGCTTTTTGCAATCATCTAATTGTAAGTTCATTTCTGGTCTAAAGTTGTTTGTTTTAACTTCACAGCATGACACTTTTTAATCTGACATAAAAGAAAGCACTTTACAAAATAAACTTTGTTATATGTCATTATAGCTATATACGTGGAAGCCCATTTGCTACTTGATGGGAAACCAAGGAACAGGTTGTATTGGCCAGAAATTGTTTAAAAAGGCTGTTAAATATTGAATGCCTACAAAATTCCCATATTATACAATTATTGATGTGAAATAAGGCTGGTCATAAAATCAAAATAGAATATGAGACTTATTTGCATTCTAAAAAATGTGATTCTCAACTTAAAAGGGCAAAGGATAGCAGTGTGAGCAGTTTTGCATGTTTTAATTTAATGAGATTTAAAAATTTGTTGTTTGATGCTATTATAAACAGAACGAGAGCAGCCCTGCTGAGAAGGGTATGCTTGGGTATGCTGGTGGGTGAGAGGCTGGACATGACCCAGCAATGTGCACTCAGCCCAGAAATCCAGTTGTATCCTGGGCTGCATCCAAAGCAGTGTGGCCAGCAGGGTGAGGGAGGGGATTCCGTCCCTCTGCTCTGGTGCGAGCCCACCTGCAGTGCTGCATCAGCTCTGGGGTCCCAGCACAGGAAGGACATGGACCTGCTGGAATGAGTCCAGAGGAGGCCACCAAGATGATGAGAGGGATGGAACCTGTCCTGTGAGGAAAGGCTGAGAGAATGGGGGTTCAGCCTGGAGAATAGATATCTTTGGTGTGAACTTATTGCAGCCTTCTGGTACCTGAAGGGCCCTGCAAGAAAGATGGAGAGAAATCTTTTACAAGGACATGTAGTGCCAGAACTAGAGGGAATGGATTCATCTGAAAGAACATAGGTTTAGATCAGATATTAAGAAGAAATTCTTTATTGTGGCAGGGGTGGGGCATTGGTACACATTGCCCAGAGTAACTAGGGATGCTCATTCCCTGGAAATGTTCAAGGCCAGTTTGGATGGGGCTTTGAACAACCTAGTGTAATGAAAGGTGTCCCTGTCCATGGCAGGAACTAGATGATCTTTAAGGCCTCTTCCAACCCAAACCATTCTATGATTTTATTATTATATGTTAATATTCATAGTGCATATTGAACATAGAGTGGGTAAATAGTTGTGGAAATGAGTAAATAAGCACAGGGTCTGGCGCTCTGTAGCCTGTACAGAGGAACCAAGCAAGCTGGCAAGTTCCAACATACAGCCAGGCCAGTAATATGCAGTCCAGATCTTTAAGGACTGACCAAAAATTACTCAGCTGTATCAAATTAGAAATTGGTTTTTCAGAGTAAAGCAAAGTTCAATGAACAGAATCAACTACTCTATTGAAGTCTTAAATTGATTTTGAAAATACTGAAAGTTGCATTTGCAAATCGATGACTTGGTCAAATTTGCAGTTTGGTGTAAGTTATGATTTGTTTTGCATTTACATAGCTGTAGTACAAAAATTGCATTGTCTGGCTTTCTGTCATGAGAGACAGGACAGGTTTGCCTACCACAAATAGTAAGTCAATCCCTGTTGTTAAGCAGGCCTTGTATATTTGCCAGGTTATCCAATACTGATTGCTCCCTGTCCTGCAGGTTGTGTCCTTCTCACTTCTGTTTTGTGAGGTTTTAACTCTTGCTTGCTCATAGTGATACCTGCTGTGGCCCTATAAAGACGCTATACTTTTCCCTTCTTCTTTTTGAAATGTGAAAATGCACTCATCAGCTGAGGTTGGTGAGTCCTATTTATACTCATTCTCCAGTGCTTATATTCTGTCTTGCCAATCTCCCTGGGTGATGTTGTTTCTTCACTCCTACACTTTCATTCACACAAGATACACACAAAGAGGTGCATGATGTGGGTGAAAAAAACAAACAATTTGAAGGAAAGGTGCATTCCTCGAAATGACATTTTGAATAACAACTAGGTGTTGTTTGTCTTTTTCCCTCATAGAAATTCACAGTGCCTGTGATTAGATTGCTAAAATTGTCTCCATTCTCTATGGGAAGAAAAGAAAGAAAATTTAACGGTCTAAACCAAAACTAAGTATTCGATACTTACCATGTCAAAGTTGAAAGTTACAGAAGTCTTCATCCTCCTGCAACCAGCATTAGGTTTGATGACCAAGGCAGTAAGCCCAACCAGGGCCTGAAGACTGCCATTAATGTCAGTAGAATCATGAGTATCTTACATGTTTGTCCATTCTTGGGTCTGACAGTGGCTGTCAAATATAATCTCTCAGTAATGCAGCTAGATTGCTAAGAGAACACTTATTATCTTCACACTAGTGAAGATAAAGAGAGATTTTTTAAAAAATCTAGGAGAGAAAATAAGGTGTTAAGTTCACTTTCCCTGCAAAGAGGTATGAAGGAGGTGGATCTATTGAAGGACAGGCTCTTAAATCAGAGGAATGATATTTAAGAAAGCCATCAGAAGTGGATGCCTTTTTGTGGCCTCAAGAATGAAGAATCTAGTCATCTTGAAGTAAAGAGGATAAAAATACTAGTGACTGTGCAATTGGGAAGTTTTGAAAATTGTGTTGGATGTTTCCATATGTCTTAGGCAATCCTCCTCAAAATTAAAATGACTCAACATATTTGGGGTTGTTGGTTGGATTTTTTTTTTAATTAATAACTACATTTAGAAAATAGTCCTATGTTATATGAACACATATTTCTGAATTTTCTTCTGTGTCTGATCTATAGTAATTTTAGGTGGCATTTGACTTTAACTGAAAAGTAGAATTTAATTTTTTTTTCCTCCCTTTGTGTTTGATACAAACATATGTAAGCCCAAATTCAAACCCCACCAGCATATGTGGACTGTGGAAAACCATTAAATTATTGAATTTAATTTTTATACGAGTTTTTATTAGGGTATAAGGAATTTTGAAACATGGAATTGCAATTTTTTTTCAAATAGGCTATGTTTTACTATTTCACAAGTATGCAGAAGACTGTCTTGCTCTATAATCTATCACACTGCAAAAGCTGGGCTCCCTTCCACCTTCCTGACAGGATGTTTTGTGTAAAATAAATTGCAACTAGAAATTCTGGAGATGGATCAAGTCAAATGTGATTGCCTTGTGATTAGATTATGTTACTGATGGTGGGAAAAAGCAGAAGTGTTTATTACATAATTTATTTAGGAACAGGACAGAACTGCTTCTTTTCCTGAAAGGAAACATGAGCAAAGTCAGGGAGTTCTGGGGTTCATAAGCAAAAAATCTCGAGGGTAATTTGTAGCTGTTCTAAAATACTGAACATTGTAAATTCCACTAAAAGTCTAATCCTTGTATAATATACACTTATGTATGAAATGTGGATGTATGTGACTAATAACTCATGATAAGATAGGAGGAGATTTCATTTCATTTCAGCTGTAGCAAGCAGAAGATCAGGATTAGCTAGATGGGACAGGTACCAACACTTCTCTTGATCCCAGTAAGAGATGAAAAAGGAAAAAAAAAATTACTAGAGTTCAGAAGACCCTAATGAGAGACTTTGAAATGGAGATGAGGTCACTACAATTGGCTCCATGTTGATGGATTTAGAACTTTAATGAACTTTAATGATCACTTTTCATAAAAAGTGTGTCAGGAGAGAACCAGTCTCCAGTGAATTGTGACTGTGTAGCAGGATGAAAACTGCCCAGGTAACTGTGCAGCCATTCTCATTATAATACTCTGTTTCCTGTCTTCCACTGATGCCAGTGGGAGAAAATGTCTGGTTAAGATCTTCTTTCAGCTTCCATCTAGGGTGTTTTTGTGGGCAGTGTGCCACTTTGTGTTGTATGTAGACTGTCCGTTAGCTTAGGTGTTCAAGGGCTGTCTTACCTTCAGCTTAATTGCCAAACCATCACTCTGCATAGGTGGAAAAAATAAGTACCTTTTTGGCTATCATGTGACACATCATATTGTGCATAAGTATTTACATAGATTCCTCCTATGTTATTGAAATTGTATTTATTTTCTACATTGAGGCCAAGTGCTCTGTCTTCCATTCACATGCTTCTATTACTTTACTGTCAATACCTCTGGAACTGTATTAGGTCCCAAACATATTGGGAGGGAGTGTCTTTGATATTAGTTTAATGACGGGCAGAGGAGGATATACAGAACTGTAGCTGGTTTTTGCTTTCACCCTCGCTATGTCTCAGTCCTCCTTACCCTGATGGGGGAGTTGTGTGATCTTTGGATAAGACTACCAAGGTGAAAACTGGCCACACTTTATAACCCTGCCTGTAGTTTGTGGGAGGTTGCTACGAGCTGCCATCTTTCATAGTGAGTTCTAGCAAGAAATATGTGATTACATGCAATCCTGGCTAACCTGGCTTCTTACAGATAGATGTTGATAGAAACAAAGATAAGCAAAACAGTAATGGCTCAATGACCATAAGACCCTATCCTCTTCTAGATTAAAAAGTACTGACAGAAGAAGTTGCAGACCCCATGGAATCATTGCTGCCACCATCCCTGCTTGTGTGCACTGTGCACTGGTGTTCTGTGCTGTGTAGACTGATCCATTGCAGAGCAGGTTTTATGTGAGCAGTCCTTTAATAAAGGCAAAAACGCCACTGTGAGGTTAAGTGCTTCTCCATTATTAGCTGACTAACCTTGGTAATTTTGTTTTAAGTGAATTAAGGAATTCTTACAAACCCTGGAGCAGCTAATGGTAAGGGCCACATAGCCACAGTAGCTTCTTCCATTGTGTGACTGGATCTAGTGAAGAGTAATACACAAGAGAAATACACAGGTTTAATTTTGCAAAGTGCTAAGCAGCTTTGATACCTTGTGAACATGTGCACACATGGATATGCTTCCTACTGCCAGCAGATCATGCTGGAGTGGCAAGGAGCTGAAGTTTCTGATGCATGTGGAAAGGACTAACAGAGTGGGAAGAGGAGGCATTGACCAGAAAAACTGATTATGATGTCTTTCTCAAACAGAGGATACTGCTCCCTCGGTGTAATGAAAGAGTTTTTACTATGTTTAAAGTAATAAGTTCTGCCTCTGTGCAGATTGATCCATTGGTACATGTGGATCAAATATTAAATTATGTAACCATTAAACCAACATCAAACATTAAACCATGTCAGATGGGTCAGGCTTCCTGCTAAGTGTAGCAGTCTCAGGATAGTGAAATGGTGTCTCTCTACCTACCTTGGACTCAGATGGAGAAAACAAGGAAGCCCTGCCTGGTTGTAGCCGAGTGCTTTTCAGAAACTGCAGCAAAAAAAAACAGTTGGAAGGGCAAAGCTCTGAGAGGTGTATGGACTCTGTATCTCCCTTCTGCCACTCCTCCCAGTTGTATTGCCTCGTATGGCTGCTGTTCTGCAGGGTAAAGTCCTGAACTTCTTATTGGTTGGCCAACTTCCAAGGTCCTGTAGCATTTATCATGCTTGTATTTCACAGGAAGGTTATCTTCATATTTGTGTGCTTTCCTATCCTTTTCTGATCTGCAAAGCTATAATTCAGAAATTAGTTTATTGACAAAGAAATGATTGTTAGTTAATGCTGGTCAGAAAATATTAAGAGACATGAAACAAAATTTAAAAACTGATGCAAGTTTTTCTGCTGTGAAGGGCATTGTATGAGCCATCTGTGGATTTTTTAGTTCTGTTCATCACTGTTTAGTCCTGTTAGTACTGCAGTGGATAACACTGTTGTGGGACATTTCATTGAGCGAAGATGAGTGACAGCATTAAAACTGTTTTGTTTAAAGCTGAAGGCTTCTTTGCTGATATGGGAAGCAAGCCTGTGATCCCAATGAGTCCATACAAAGGTCACCACTGCTGGAACTAGTCAGCACACTTGTCAGGCTGACAGAGGCTGCTGCTTCAGGGGATTGTGGTTGCATTATTAGTTATACTATGGTTATGCAGTTTTCTGAGTGGAAATAAAACACAATAAGAGGTGATGATGAGTACCATGCAGTATTGCTGCTGTTGCATGTATGGTACTGTAAAGGAAAGAAAAAATAATCCTCTGTCAAGCAAAGGGACCTTCCTTAAAATCTTTATTTTACTGCACATTCATGCAATTAATTATTTCTGTGATTTGTTTTCTTGATTTTGCTCTCTATTTCAAAATTTATGGCCAAATAACATTTTAGTACACTTGGCTACAAGGTCAGACAATCTATGTAGAGAAGTAATCCACTGGAAAGTTGTTTATGTGGAGAAGTTTCTAACCATGACATTAGCCAGACATTTTGTTCATTGTTTCTGGAAAGTATTTCATTCAAAAAAACACATGAATAAAACCAGCAGATTTCAAAGGAACAGTAGTATTTTCTTAAACTTCTTACTGAGCACACTGATGCTACATCAGTTAAATTGATTGACAAAAGTTTGGGTAGACAGAAGGCTTCAATAGATGCAGAATTGAGTCCTGTATTTCTTAGGATATATAGATATCAGTTAAAATTCCATGCACCATAGGTAATTTAATTTCTTTTCCCTGTAAGGGGAGGAAGGAAAGCACAAAAATATATCTGAACATTCCATTGGCAGTTGGAAAAAAGAAGCTTTATGATGATCTGGAATATGAGCAAATTCTGCTGCAATCACACTCAAATAGCCCTGAGCATTACTGTGGGCCACCAGCTGCAGTGGCAGATTACAGCTGAAAGTTGCATTTAAAATTCCAAACTGTGCTGCTTCTTGGTTCAAAAAGCCAAACAGACCAAAGAGTGGTGAATGCAATTTCTCATGGGGCTAAATCTTTCAAATGCAATTAGTTTGTTTTGTAAATCTCCAGCATAAAGTTAGACAAAAAGCTGGAATATAAATTAATAACTCTTTTAAAATATACTGTTATGATTAATTGCTTTTCATCTTTTATAAATGGGTAATAACTGACAGTTAACTATTGTCTAACAATTTGCAATTTAACAAATAAGAATACATGTTGCTTTTGCCCAAAACATTTATTTCTGTGTAATAAAAATAACTATGCAGGTAATTTTTCTGGTAGTGGCAAAATCTCAGAAAAATTTTTAATGTCCAGCAACAGAATTGTTAATTTTAATAATTTTTATATTAATTTAAAATAATTTCAATAATAATACACCATTTGGTACTGCAGTGCTTGAAAGCTGTCTAAAAGGATGCTTCATTTGGAATACTCAATTAGAAACGAGCTAAGAGTGTTTAAGGATTTTTGCTAAACATGGAGTAAAACCATGAAAGTGAAACATTAACTGGGGCATGAATCAAGTGGTACTGAAAATGTCAAGTGAAACCCTTAGCAGCAGTGAGCAGGAATAGTGCTGATTTATACCAACCAAGGACCTGGCCTGCCAAGTGTCGTGGCTGTGACAGTCCACTGGCAGCCCCTGGAGTCCAGAGCTGCAGCGAGATGGATGAGAGTATCAGCCAGCCCATTTAAAAGCAGACCTTCTATAAATAATATCAGAAAGGTTGGTTCAGATGGCAAGCCAACAAATTGCCTACTCCATCTAGAATCCTCTTTCTAAGTACATATGTAGCTAGGGAAGGAGCCTGGGTAAAATGCTGTTTGTGCATTAAAAATGAGACTGGTAGTCTGTTCTCTTGGCTCTTGCAGGAGATTTCCAACACAATTTCTTTAAAAAGAGTGAGCCTGGAAAGAAATTAAGATCACTTTTAAATTGCACTTACACTAGATTTCCAAGCAATATGTCTGCTGCCATGCCATATTCTTTTTGGGTTTAAAAGGGAAAATAAAGGCCAAAAGGAAAAAGTAAACATACACAAATATGTAATGGGTGAATTGAAAAGGGTAATTTCCCTGGTCCTGTATGCAGATGTTCAACTTAAGAAGAGAAAGTGTAATGGATTTCTCATACTTCTATAAGTATGCAGGTTAAAAATTATTGCTCATTAGTGGAAAATATGTTTGGTATCCACCACATATATACCTGGATATGAGATATTCAGTCTTTTAAGCTGTTAAAATGATTTGAAGGTTATCTTAGTAACACCATTGCTACAGCAAAAGGAAGACTGTATTCTCAGGGGAGCTCTGTTTGCTTTACTCTAGATATATTTGAATAAGCAAAGGCTACAGCATTATGTTTTTATTGATTTTCAGAGGGTAAATTACAGGTCATTGCTATCAGATAATATTAAAGGCTGCCCTGTATTCCCAGTGAACAATATCCAAATACCCTTTTCTGCATTATGAAGTACTATTTCTCTCATTCATTATTGCATGCTCCTGTCTTAGTTTACTGAGATTTGTGTGTACTCTGGCACAGTGCCTCTGTCTATTCACTATACAGATTGTGCCACTCTTTACACACCAAACAGTAGAAGGAGCTGCTTGATTTTCTGAAGTGCTGTAAGGCCTGCCCTGGAAAGTAAAAAGCATTGGAAGGTCTAAATGTTTAGATTTATGAATTTTGCTTTTCCATTTCCTTACTTCTGCAGGTAAAATCAGAACTACAGCAGTCAGATTTCATTGTAGTGAAAGAGGAAATGGAAATTCTGTTGTTCCCACAGCTTTACTGGAGTCAGGAGCCAAATCCTGTCCTCTGGCATACATGTTACTCTAGCTACTACTGCATTACTCTCTGAAACTGTTCTTAGTTCATACTTCTGTTTTCATTTGTGCTGGGCTGCTTTGGAGTTACGATTCAAAACCTCTGCCAGGAGAAATCCACAGAAGTAACTGTTCCACAAATGCAGAATTTGGCTCAATGTACTTCCCAGCTTTGCTACCTACAGACACAGCCCAGCTCTGTGACTGCTCTGGGTGCCTTGGACTCCAGTGGCCTGCATGCCAGGTGTCTGGGGCCACACCTGGACATTGGGACTGCCTTGCCCATGCCACCACCCTGGCATAGTTCTGGGCCTGGCAAACATGCTGCAGAAGCTCATGGGCACTGGTTAGGAGTTAACACCAACCCAAGTCCTTTGCCAGCAGGCAGTTTGGATACAGCCACAGCACTTCAGAGGCTTGCAGAGCTGGATGGGATGGACCAGAGTTGCTCTGTGCTAACTGGCCTTAGAGCCAAGTACTGGCATTTTAGAGCTCACCTGTGTAAACATAGGGCAGGTGCCTCTGCATGAAACACCAGGTTTCAGAGAAGCTTTTCATGGTACTGTGAGAACAGGTGTTAGTCTAATGTCAACAGAGAACCCAAGCTGAATTTTCCTTCTCTGTTCGAAAGTGATCCACAAGCAAATCCATATTACAGCCAAATAGAAAGTGCAACATGCTAAAGATGAAGTACCATTCTCTGTTAGTGTGTATGAACAGCTACCCCTTCAATTTAGAAACTCATTTGCTTCCACCTATTGTCTTGCTAGACAAGTCCTACCATTACTTAATCCCTGTGAGCTTACAGTGGAGCCACTCACAATGTAGAAATTGTAGCATATGGATAAAACATGTATTACTGAAATAGAATAGCCACACTTGAGAGTGGGAAAGTGTTTGTTACACAACCAAAACGTGGTAGTTGTCTACTTCTTCCTAAGCTGATATTTTAAATATACTTTTTTCCTTTTGTACTGTCTGATTTGTGATGCTTAATGCTAGGTAATTGAGGGCTTTGTTTGTTAATGGAGAGTGGTATTCCTGGAAGCAGACAGGCATGTTCTAACCTCAATTCTAGAAACCATTAAAAAATGATTTTTTAAAAAAAAAAATTAAAAAATTTTTTTGTGTGCACAGCCTCCATTAAAGATGCCATATAATTAAGAAAGAAAAAAATGAGTTCCTTTGTTTCATTAAAACTAAAGAAATGTTTTCATTAAAACATTTCTCTAGAAACTAGAATATGGACTAATAATCAGATTCTCAATTTTGACATTTCTATACTGACTGGGAATAATCAGGAAGCAGTACTTGGTCCTCTTTCAAAAAAGGGGTGAAAATAGATTTCATCTGTGGAAAGGTTCACTTCTGGGAAGGAAAAAACAATCCCCAAAATCTACCTCTTTTCCCCTTCAGCAAGGTTGTGTGCCACTAGACCTATAACCTTTTAGCAGAAATGGTATGCATGCAGTGCTAGCTAAATCTGCCCTGGGAAGAGCAGAGTAACTTTTGTCCTAGAAGCTCAAGAAGCTCATGGAGCAGAGGAAATAGATGTTTGGAGGAAGTACTGTGTTTCCAAAAGAATATAATGCTTGAAACGTGAAGTAGGAGCCCAGGCTGTGCTTCAGAAAATGCCTGGGAAGCTGTGGAACTACATCTTGGGGAGCTCTGAGAGCAGGAGCTAGCTAATTTTGAAGAAAAAAAAAAAAAAAAAAAGAGCTATAAAGCCAGAAGGCAGGAGGAGGAACTGGTTAACATGATTAAGCAACTGTTAGGATAGCATGGGATTACTTCTATTGCATCATGTGAAATAAGAACAAGAGAGAACATTTTGTATATATTTCAGGGAAAGCTTCCTGTCAGTGACAGATGCTGGGCTGCAGAGAGTCTACATTTTGCAATGTTGTGACCAAGATTTTGAGATTAAGGCAGACAAACAAAGAAGGCAAGACAAACAACAGGTCCTTGGTTGAGTGAGGGGTTGTCCTTTAGATGACATTGGTTTGTTATTATTTGTGAAATTATTATAGGCAAAGTGGAAAATAAGATAACGTGAAAAGTATCATAGCTAGGCATACTGATGCCTTGTTCAGCAGCTGATTACTGATGGTTTAATAATGTTTTATGTCAAATCATTTTGCCATTCCTAAAACTTCAGTGGTCCTGTTTCCATAAGTGTTGAGAAGCTGGAGAACTGACAGAAGAGATTGGAATTTAGAGGAATTTGAGGTATATGGTTGTATATGCTATGTAAGTTAGCATGATGACCCTGCCCATGGCAGAAGGCTTAGAACTAGATGATCTTTTAAGGTCTCTTCCAGCCCTAACCATTCTGTAATTCTGTGGCGCATGAGGTTGGATATTTGTCTTATTTAAATTAACTGGGTGCAGGCTGTCCTTGAGCCCTAAAGAGCTAGAAATATGCCATACCAATGACCAATTTGGCACTGCCACTTGTACAGTAGTCAGTACTTTTAAACTTGTAGTTCTGATGTTAGCATACACAGCTGAACTTTTGTCAGGTTCTTGACCCTGCATGAATTGTTGTCCTAAATTGGTGTAGGGAAAATTCACTTCTTACTAGGTATTCCCTCTGGATCCCCATCCCCAAATCTCAGAATACACCATTAACTTTATATTTTCTGCTGATGGCTTAATCCCTTTGAATATCTGACAATCTCAGGTGAATTTGAGCTGGCCACTTGCTAAGTTTCCTGTGAGTTATAATCCTCAGGCATGGATAATTCATTTCCCTCACCAGAGAGATTGTATCCTTTTGCTAAGAGGCAAATTGTCTTACCTTACGGTCTATTATTGTGTTATTCTGTTTTACATCCTAGCAATAATTTTTAAATGACATTTTATTCAATCTTTCATTTTACTACAAAGCAAAAGGATTGAACAAAAACATATTAAGACAGCCATGTTTTCTGTATCACTTACTGTGGCTGAGTAGTCAGCAAATGTAGGTTTTCTCTGTCTTAAAAATCCATTACCATCTCGTATAGCCTAATGCAATCAAAAAGGTTTTCCTTTCTTTCTCTCTCACATCCTCTTTTGCTTTTCACATACACCTCATTAATACAATGTGAGAGGTTTTCCAGCACAAAATGATGAGTTTTCTCTTGCAGTTCTACAAACTGTAACCCGTGATGAAGTGTTATAGGGATTGAACCCCCTTTTAAAGTCAGAGTTTACCTTTCTCTGTTAAAATGAAATTTGCTGTAGTGCTTTTGTGTTTTGAAGCACAGTTGATCCTCTGATTTAATAACATAAATGTTAATTTATGTTGACCCCTGACCTATGTGCCCTATTCATACATTGTGTGTGTGTTCTCTGCCACAATTGATCTGAAACATTTGGAAGAAGGGCCATGTGTAATACAGCCTGGATCTTGGAGTCACTGCCTGTAATGCTTGCTTCAGCACAAGTGAATAATAATAACAAGTCCATTTCAAAATAAGTGCATCATTTTACTTTGAAAGATCCATTTTATTCCCTTTGCCTTTTTTTAACCATAACCTTTAAAGAAGGCATTAAATAAGAAAATAGTACAGGATTAGACTTTAAATAAAAACTTTATATGTGTTAAAGTCTGTCCAAGTTTAATCTTCTCCATCAGCAGCAGAATGTGTTTTCATACAGAACTTTTCTGTATGGAAAACATAAAGGCAAAGCAAACTAAAGTACCAGCTCTTCACCACACAGTTGGGTCTGAATAGAGAGAAAAGAAATGCAAAAACTGGTTATGAAGCATGAATATCCACCCTTTATTCTTTTACTCTTGAATTGAGGAAAGGCTGAGAACAATACTGCTTTAAAATAAGAGGACAAAGAAAATATATGAAACTCCAAATTAGAACTGTTTAGCCTGATAGAAATAAAGGCCCAAAAGACCAGCTGGCATGAATAAGCAGTTTTCTACTGATGTTATGGGACAGATTTAGAATTATTGGGATGCTAAAGAGGAAGGTGTGGAAGTCTGTATACAATGTAGGTAGAGAGAAAACTTGCAAATGGAAAAAGGAATATAAAGAGATGAGAACCATCAGTTTTAAGGCATGGTAATGAGCAATCCATTATGGTACAGAGTAAATTGGTAAAAATTATGATGATTAGTTCAGTTTTTGGCATAACAGACATATTTTTCTGGATTGATTTCACTGAAGTGTTGCTAGAACAGTTTTTGACTCACTGAGTTTGAGGAAGTAGAAATATGGGAGAAGAAAGGGAGGGGGAGTTATTTTCGTAGAATGCAGTGTTAGAGCTGTAGGGATTTACTCTCATCAAAGAAGTGCTGTATTAGGTAGGCAAGTGGGGTTTTTAAGGAGTTTTATGTTGTTTCAGAAAGAAAATGCTTTTATAACTGTTTGACGCTTAACATCGGAAGGATATGGAAGTAAGGTCCAGTGGTTTAAAAACAGTAATTAGGACTCAGTCTTGATTTTTAATGGTGAAACAGACTCAAGAATAATGTTAATTTTGATTATTAGGTGCATGTTCAGTAAATGAAGTTATTTGCTCTATTCATAAAGAACATAGGATGGGAAAAAATTAGTACTGTTCTCTCATATTCTTTCAATTTTTTCTTGCCCTAGATTATAAAGTCTGTTTTTTCATGTGAAGGATTGATTGCCTTCAATTTAGTTCTGTGGCATGGTAGTGTTTCAGGATTTTTTTCACCCACAGATTTTGTTCTGCCATTCTCTAGCAACAATTTTTAAATTTCTGTGAATTAGATTAAGCGAGCTGTAATCATACCTTCAGCATTCTTAACTCTTTATCTACAGCTATTCCAATTTCATGTCTGAGGTCATCAAAATTCCCATGACACGGAGCAATTTGTTATGACTAAGCACATGCCTGAATTTGTTGCTTATCTTTACTTTGGAATATTTTTATTTAAAATCAAGAGGAACTTTTTTCAAGGTCATGTGGTGAAAGGACAATGGATGGTTAAACTGAAAGAGGGTGATGATTTCAGAGAAGTTGTGGATGCCCAATCAATGGAAGTGTTCAATGCCGAGTTGGATGGGGTTCTGAGCAACCTGGTCTAGTAAAAGCTGTTCCTTTCAGGGGTAGGACTAGAGGAGTTTTATGGTTCCTTCCAAACTAAATCATTCTGTGATTCGGTGTTCTTGAAAGTGGGTATATTTGGGCTTTTAGAGAGCAATAAAAGTCGAGGAAGAGCTTGTCCTGAAGAAGATCCCAAACACTGGTTTTATGGGTTCAAGGCCAGAGCATTTAAAGAGAGGCCTAAACTTCTATGTACTAGTACTCTCCAAGTATCAAAAGTCAGCTTCATGTTTACAGACTTTTGTGTGGTAGAGCAGTGAACATTTATACAGCTACATTTCACAATATCAGTTTAAAAACTTGATATCAAATTCCAGCTCTTCCATTTAAAGTGGAAGTTAGGTGGCAAACAAAAGGGAGGGAAGAAGGAACAAAACTAAATACATTATTTAAGGCAAAATCTATGATAGATAAAGGAGATTCAGATAGGAAAGCTCATGATAAGTATAAAATGGAAGGTGGTGTTTTTAAATGCAATTCAAATTGATTTAAGGGTGTCTTGCTAGTTTTCCCAAGGCTGTTAGCAAATTTGGTCAGATTCTATAAACTTGATCCATGAAAGGAAAAACAGCAACAATCCTACTCATATGTTCAAAAACACATAACTTCATGGTTTGCATAAGAAGCTTATGAAGTGAGCTCAGTTCCTTCAAGAGGAAGATTCTGGAGGAAAAGGATTAGACCCATCTATTTTGTTTGCCTTTGGATGCAGTTTTGCTACCAGTTCAAACCTATCTAAGATGCTCATACCAAGAGAGGGGAGTCTAACCTTCTTCCATTAGATTCAGAATCTAATTAAGCATGGTTACAGAGATGTTAAAAGCACCTTGCAGATAACATTTTTTTTTCATTATAATTATATAGTATTTAAAATTAGTAAATAAAATTAAAATTTTATGGACACTGGACATACTCTCAAATTGCAATTATATCTTTTTTTTTGCAAGATTTCATCTTCCTTTTGCAATTCAAACAGTATGCAGCTGTGTTTGACAACTCATGCTTCTGCAACTTAAATAATTAAATGAAAATGGATGTTGATTAAAATTTGACTTTTCTGTCCATAACTTACAAGTACATTCATAATTGCTTTCCCCAGGGAAAGAGATGTACTATGTGAGAGACTGTGATAACATGAGTTTGTATGGAGCCTTTTTCTGAGCTCAGGAGGAGCAACAACACAGGTTCAGCTTGTTAAGATTCACTTATTAACACTTGTTTAACAATCTGTCTTAGGCCAAAAAAGATTCCTTTTTTTAGTATACTTGACAGCAGCATGGAAAAGTCACAGCCAAAATAGCATCCCTTTGGAAGCTGTATAGTAACAAATGAATCCTAAAGGCATGACAGTGAAGTTCCCATGACTATGGGAAGGATAAGGAAACAGTAACAAGAAGTGAATGTTTATTAAATGTTTTGCCTTGGCATGCTGGTGAGTAAACGTTTGATTTTCATGGCTGACAGGTCCATGTCCAGGTTTTGCCAAAATATTTGGACTGTGGCAACTAAAATCCTTGTATGCACCATTTTTGTTAGCTGCTGTGTTTTTTGGGCCTACACCTCCCTCAGCTTGGTGACCTAGCAGGGTCTAGGTCTTTGTGCCTTCAAGACCATCCAGCTCTGTCTGTGGTCACTGTTGATTGAGGTTGATGGGGAAGCAGCCTACATGTCACCCATAGTGTATTACATTCTCAGCATTATTTCTGGAAGACCACTGAAGGTAAGGCACTGACGTGTCTGTCCTGTTCCAGAGTTCAGCTTTTCCCTGGGAAAACTGGGAAGCCTGATCTCTCTCTCTCTCTTAGGCTCTGAAAACAGCAGGAGGCTTCCCCCTTGGCACCATCCTAGAGAGCAGAGCAACTCTTCTGCTCTCCTTGATCAGCCTGCTGACCTAAGCTGCCCTATTCCCTGTTCCTGAGAGCTGCTGGCACCAGGCAGCACAAAAGGGAGTGAATAATGTTGCCTGGATATTTGCTATCACAATCTGCCTCAACCCTTTGGTTCTCCCATTGCCATCTTGCACAGTGGATGTTACTGTGGCTATGTAAAACCACTTCTGTAACTTGCCCTGGTTTTCTCTACTGGAGTGTTGGTAGGAAAAATCAAGTAAAACTCACAGCTTTTTAAGCCATCTTGTTTCCTTCGGCCACTTTGCTATCTTTCCTGCCTGTTGCACTAGAATTCTTATAAATTAGTTCAATTTAAACATGAAACTACATTAAAGGAGCTGGGGAATTTCTCTGTCAACAAGTCTCTTTTAATAGAAAAATAAACCCAAGATATTTAGCAGAACTCCCTGTATGCACAGGAGTATGCATACAGAACTCCATGTATGCACAGGACTAGAGTCTTAAGTAACTTAAAATTTTGTTTGTTCTGGAGGCATCATATGCCTTAGTGCTTGCAGAGGGATGAGAAGGTTTAGCAGATCACATCCTGTTTCTTCATTTAGAGGTGGTCAGAAAATTTATATCAGAGCTTCACAGGGGTTTGTGTGAAACCAAACAAACTTCTGCCATGTTTGCCAAGTCTGCAGCTCAAAGGGACCTGCAGGTATTCCTGTTGTCTTTACTGAATCTGGCAAGAGCACCACTTTCCCTGAATAGCTGCAATACCCTTAATTTCCTCTTTAGTAGAAATTCCTACTTTATCAGGTTTGTTCCATGGTGTGCCAAATTAAATTTAAAAACCTTTCCAGTAAACTAGAAACCATGTATTCAGCATGAAGACAGATTGGTATTGCTTTGTAAGACGGTCCTGTATTTACAGAGCAATATATGTAAACCTAAAGAAGTTTGTTAGATGTCCCACATCAGGTGGGAACATCCAGCAACAGAAATGCAGAAATGTCATCACCCTCCTGTCCTAATGAGATTATAATTTCATCTTCCTCCCAGTGCCTTATTTGTGTCAATTTCATAAGTGACCACTTAAGAGGCTTTTCATGCAAGTCCTTCCTAATTAACAAGGAAATGTTCAGAGTTGTGACTTTCCTGTCTCTACTTACTGTGTTGATTAGATATGGGCACGTGCTCATATTTGTGTTCATAGAGTTTGCAAAAACTGTATTAGAATTAATTATTAGAATAACCCAAAAGGTAGATAGAGGCATGTCTGTTACCACAGCCCTCCCTAGGTCCCAGAGCAGAACCTCTGCCACCAAATTTCTCAGTGGGTCTCAGTCACCTATTCAAAATACCAAGGGTCTCTTTTATAACGCTCCCCATGTTATCATTGTTTTGTTGCCAAGAAAGGTTGTTGGAAGGAAGAACAAAGCCCAGTGTGTTGAGGCCACAAGGGAAGGATTGCAGAACATTGTCTTGGAGCATAGCTGGTAAAAGGATGTAAAACTGGCTTTTCCTATAAAAGGGATCCCCCGTTGCTTCCTTCAATTAAATCTGTTACAAAAAAATCACAATCCATGGGCTAATCATATGAACAATAGAGAGATTCAAACTGTCCTGCCTCTCTCCAAATCTGAGATACCTACATGCCCTCTAAACAGGCTGTGTCAGGGCCGTGAAAATGCTGTACCAGGACCATGATATCTGATTTGTTCCAATACAGTATTTCAAAATTCAGCTCACAATCTTGTAATGTGTAGGGGCGTGTAAACTTGGAGAGTAAACCTAGTCCAGTAGAAAGATACAGCAGTGAATTTGAATCCAAACTTGGCTGTGGTTGCAGGCATCTGGTTCATGTCCATAACTGCTAGCAGTGGGATGTAGGATCATAAAGCCTCTTTTGAATAATTCTGTGGAGCTGATAGTTCCCTTTGTAAAAAATTATGGTCATTTGAGGACAACTTGTATGCTTCAGTTTTAGTGATAAAAAACACTGCTCAGCATGAATGCATTGAGGTACATTCACAAAGTATGAATTGGTTTTCATGTCTTGAAAATTATAGAAGAGAATTCTGGGATAAACAAAATGAAAGATTTTTTCATTTTTATTCTGAACAACATTGAGGAGAAGACAGTGGAATTTTTTTATTCACAGGCACAGAAATAAAGTAGTGTCACAATATCAATACAAATACAGTGCTGTGGTGTATCTGCTCTGTTTTCAGAACAGAGATTACAAACAGAGCAAGTGTAAATTTTAAACCACCTTTTTGAATCTAAAACATTCATATCTGCAATGACTTCTACAGATATTCCAATAATTCCAATAATGTTAGACAGTGCACTCAAAGAAGCATTTGCCTGCTGCAAAGGAATTGTATTCATCAAAGAAGCAAGCAAGCAGCAGCTGCAGCATGGGAGGAAGGATGTAAACAGGACAGATGTGTGTTAAATTGTCAAGTAGATACAGATGCTCAATACTCGTTTCTATTACATGACCTGTTTCATTTTATCAACAGTCATGAATAGGAGCTATACAATGGTACCAAGCTACCTTGCCAGCCAGCTGTTGGCATTGCAGACACTCCCTCAAATGCTATTTTGGGAGTATGAGAATAGAAACAGAGCATCAGGGAATCATACAGGTCCATGTGCCTGTTCACCAAGGTGGCTGCATTGATAAATCCAAGCACAATCTTCATGCAAGGATGTGCATGTATTTGCATTCACATGTCAGTCAGATGTCTTTCCAGTGGGAGTGCAGAGCTCTCTTAGGAGGTGCTGCAGTCTTCACCCCAGACTTTTGATGAGCCTCAAATATCTCAAAAATATTAAAAATAAACAAACCCCACAAATCCATTCTTCTGTAGCTATATAAACTGTACTTATAAAAGTACAGTTTTATAAAAATCTAATGTTTTTAATGCTTGAGAAAGTACTGATAAGTGAGCTACCTGTTTATTTTGAAATAATAAACACAATAGTAGCTATATGGATTTTATACATACATCTGTAAATGAAAACTGTTCTGCAGAAAGTATTCATGGGAGAAGAGCTCTGCCCTTTCTCAGACCATAATGCATGATGTACTACAACTAAAATTACACTGTGAGTAAACTAATCAGTACTGTTGTGTGGTATCTGGAGCCCTCTGTGACTGATTAGTCATATTCTGCATATTAAGCACTGCAGGGTCAAGTGTGAGAGTGGCTGAGCACCATATTTCCCAGATTTCATTTTGTTTATCCCAGAATTGATTTTTTTTTTGAGTTGCATGGATAGATCATTAGCACTGTGTGAGTAACGATTTCTGTGACCTATGAGCAATTCTGAAAAACAAGAAATTCTGCAACTGGAAAGCAGTTTTATTTTAAATAATCATTAAGTATTTTAATTAATTTTTCTAGTGACTAAATAGACCAGGGCAACCAACACATTTTTGAGCATCCTTACTAGAAGCAAAGGAAATCAGCAATCTAAGGGCTTCGTTCAAAGGAGTGTGTGGGATCAATTCAGAAAAGCTGTGAGGAGATGCTGCTCATAAATACCTTGGGTGCCCTGAGAGAGAAGAGTGTGAATTAAGTCCCTCCTTCCTGTAAGTTAAAGGATAAACTTAGACCCAGGATTTAGAGATAGTGATATATAAGCAGTGATTCAGAGAATGTGGAGTATGTAGCTGTTTGGTTTTGGGAATAGTGCCTCCGCCTCTGTTGCATGGTAGCCTGAAATATTTCTCCTTGGAAATCATAATTGTTTTTAATATATTCTTATATTTACATTCTTATAATACATTCTTATGATGTATTCTTATATTTGATTTTAACCAAAACTATTCCCCTAGATATTCTTTTTAATATCTTTAGAATATTTATCTATGCTTTCTCCAAAATGTAAAGAAGTACTTTCCCAAGATATAGTCTGATTATTCTTCAGGGGGAGAGCACAGTTCTTCCTTGTCCATACTAACAGTGCTGTGGAGGCCCAGAACTGGAAGAGCTACTGTTCCAGAGCAGAATGTTCAGATTAACAGCTAATAAAAGCGCTACCTCTGAATATGAAGAGCTTTGTTTGCTTCTCTCTCTCCTCCTTGAATCCCCATATGAATTATGCTTTATCAGTGAAATCACTCCCAGGTTGTGCAGTAGGCTAGGAAGACTAATAAAAGTCTTTCATAACTGTTATCTAAATGTGCTGGAATACTTTAATAAATTTACATGTATGAAAAATGACAAATTTAGGTAATTGAACAGTACAAAGCTTTGTGCTGAGAGCATACAATAATATCTCTTTCACCAGATGTGTGTGACTAAGCAGCCTCTTATTACTGGTCACAGAATGCAAATGCCTGAAGAGGACATGAAATGTATGACCTTTAAATACAGATGGAGGGAAACAGTTATTTACCTAGTGCAGGGGACTGTGAAATAGCAAATGGCATGACCAATGAGAATTGGACAATAAAATTTGCTTTTCCTGCAACAAATACTTCATGAAAGGAGGATTCTGCAGTAGGGTTTATAGTTTATTAGGAAAATGTTTCATGGAAAAGTACCATTTCAAATTACATGTAATGATGTATGAGAATCCTTACTATGCATATAGTTGTTTGTTGTATATGTTATTCATATTAAGTTTTAGCAAAACAGGGAAATTTCAGCTTCTTGTTTTTATTTGCAGATATTTAAGAATGGACTGCTGGAACTTGAAATCCTTTGATGTTAGAGCTTTAAGATAGAAGACAGAAGAGAGGCAGGGAGGGACTATATGTTTTTTGTTAGTTTTGTGCTTTGTTTAGAAAAATATTTGTAACCTGTGCTTTGAGTGTTTTAGTAAATTTTCCTGTGAGAAACTCCTGAATTACAAGCAATGAATAAATAGATTTAGATTTATTAAGCAAAATCAGAAAATGGTGGCACCTAAATTTAGGAATGCTGCTGAAGTGTAAATATGCCTTATGCTATATTTGACCCTGAGATTGGCTCTGTTGGTCAGAGCATGGGGCTCATAATGCCAAGGTTGCGAGTTTGATTGCCTTAATGGCCATTTACTCAAGAGTTGGATTTGATGATTCTTATGGGCCCCTTCCAACTCAGACTATTCTGTGATCTTTGCTCAGATGTCACTGGTGATCATTGGCCAGAAAAAAATTAAATTTGCACACTTAGTCTTCTATGCTGAATGAGGGCTTATAACGTTAGCCAGTGGCTTTTCCTGGAGTGTTATAAGAAACGCGAGCAGTGAAATATCTTTGATCTAATACGCTGTACACATCTCTATGGAACACTTTGATTTAGAGCTTGAGGTGGGGAAAAATTACTTTGTACAATCAGGAAGAGGCTAATAACTTAGAATCTAGCTCAAATCAGAAGCTTCTGATACAATCACAGCTACTGTCTTTGCATGGCAATGAATTCCTTCTCTTGTCTGTTGTGATGCATAGGTGAAAAGCAAGCAGCAGAGCCAGACGATGCAGAGCTGGTGAGCCTTAGCAAAAGGCTGGTGGAGAATGCAGTGCTGAAGGCTGTGCAGCAATATTTAGAAGAAACACAAAACAAAAGCAGGCAGACTGATGGGAGCCCTGCAAAAACTGAGGAAGCAGCGAGCGGCAGCAAGAATGAGAGCGACAATGATAACAGCAAGTGAGCACTGTGCAAAAAGCCTGGGAGCAAATATCCCACCAAGAATAACTACAAAAACATGTTCCGCTCCCTGCTGAAATTTGCAAAGTGGTGCTGGGTGTTAGGCACTCTGCTTTGTGAGTCTCTTATCAAAAGTTTGTTCTGAACTGAAGGACACTGTCTACTGGTTTAATAAGTGCTTGCACTGCTGAAAATCTGCTGAATGCTGGGAGGGATGCACGGTGGAAAAAAGACAAGAGTGGTGAAGCAGGCGGCTCCAGTCTTCACTTGCTCTTGATACCAAGAGTCCCTTTCTTGCTTTTGAGGAGAAACTGAACATTTTGCATTTGTCATTTGAATTGTCGTGGATGACTGTGGATGAAGCCTTGCCATAAGTGGAAGCGGTGCCCTGCACCCGAGGGTTTGGCAGCGCTGCAGGGCTGCTTGCTCCATGTGAGAGCACGTGCTGTTTCCTAGTCAACAGCAGTCAATACCAAGCTAAAAATTACCACTGCAGATACTCATCGCAGATACTATTACACAGTATGTAATAAGGCAGGAGTTCCCCTTAAATGTGATGCTGTACTCTTCTTTACATTTTGGTAGCATTTGTTGATGTAAATTATATTTTTTGATGAAATACCTTTTTATAAAAAATGAGTATGGGCAAAACACTGAGCACTTACTACTGTCCAAGCCAGACATGATCTCTTTATCTCTGAACATTAATGATTCTAAATCACATTCATTGTTATAAAATGTATTATATTGTTGTTTTCCTCTAGGAAAGAGCCATGAAGCAGACTTAGTAAAGGAAGCTTTACGCAGAGAAACGCAGGCCCTGTTACCCAGACTGAATCAGATAAAGGAGCTGTTAACGAGTCCTGAGATCCGCACAAAAATTAGCAAAGAACTCTTTGAAGACAGGCACAACTCTAACAGTAAATGGAAAAGTTGTATTGACTCTGAGTCTCCAAATGCATGACTGTAAATTGCCATTGTGGAATATCTCATCAGGTTGTTTAAAGACAAAATATTGTGGCAAGAAATTTTTCAGGTTGGTTTGTTTGGGTTTTTTTAACTGAAAATGTGAATGGGTATAAATGGCTCATGAGGAATCATGCTGAAATACTTGCACAGAAGGGTTGTATTTCATAATAATGAAGTATAGCCACTTCTCAACACTGCATTGAAACCTGTTTGAGTTTGCAGGTATATGTCATGACTCCAAAGTAGAAAATACTGGTTTCAAATAGATCTGAGCAAACACTGTGCCCTTCCTTTATAATTGTAAATAATTCAGTTTTTTTTCTCATATACTCCTTCCCTAACAATGATGTACAAGTAATAAAAAATTGGTGGTTTTAAATACTTCAAAATGTATATTTGGGGAAAAAAATCCTCTTTTAATTATCTGTCTTTTGTATATGTACTGGCATTTTGGGTTAGCATTGTATGTTTTTTATTGTTTTTTTAAACAGCACTTGAATACTTGTATAGATGCTGACATTTAGTTTCTGCTGATGTTTACACTAAAGCAAGAATGTTTTAAATTTCAGTATGAAATTCAGGCTCCACTGATCTCAATGGCATACTCTCATTGGCTTTAATGGAGTCAGGATGCTGCAATTAAGATTTCTCGTGCAAATAATAATATTCCTTGGGATAATATTTGCCTTTTTACTTTTGTAGAACAGTGTTTTTGTCTTTTGTTTTTGATGTTTCTCCATCTCTACCTTCTGCTGCCTGAGGTGGGGTGTCAGTTTGCTCTCATTGTTCCCTCCACACACCTGCAAGATTCACTGAAGATTTGGATGATGGACAACAATGCAGGAGTAGGTCCAATATTTGCAATTTTTATAAGCATTGTCATAAAAGCTATATAATATATTGTGATTTGTATCAGAATTGTGCTGTTAGAACAGCTGTGTGCATGTTCTTCATTTGTCTCAAGCACTGTTCATTTATCTCACGTCAGAGCTTTTTTTTCCTCATTTGATATATAACAGTATATTCTGAAACGCATCTTTTACATGCCATGTTCACAATAAAATATTTTTCCTTTGCACTTTGTGTACATTTTCACCTGTTTCCAAGTGGACTTGAATAAAATTAAGTGCTTGGAAGTAACAGGGTTACAGGAGAGAAATAGTGCTCTTGTGAATCACACCATTAAGTTGACTACAGGGTGTTGTGCCAACATACTGCTCTGGAGTTTGGCTGCTGAAATCATGCAGATAAACTAGGCCCAAGTCATTATTGTTTTCAAGGAAAAATCTTCGAAACTCTTGGGATTCATTTATGTTCTGGGCAGGACAGGTTTAGAAATAAATACTGGTTACAATTTCCTAGAGGTCCGCTCTTGAAGTGTGAGTTAAAGAAGTAGTCTCAAAATGCTCTAGAATGATTGATAAAACAAATCTCAATCTGAAATCATCCCTGGAGATTATTGGGAGGTAGCTTTTTATCAGCTATCAAGCAATTTAAATCCAGCTTGCACATAAGAACACAAAACCACTCAGCTGTGAAAACAGGAAAACAATTTATTGTATTATATCTGAATCATGGATTGTCATATCCCATTCCTCTATACAAGTCATTTCCATGATTAAGGGCCTTTTAATATAATTTAGCTTGTAACAATCATTGTTCTCATGTTTCAAGTAAAACTGTGGAAATTAATCACTGAATTTATGTCCAGGCACTTTGATAGGTGACCTCATTATTCAAGAGCATGCTCATTCCGTTCCTATGGATGGCATCAAGAATTGCAGCTCTGAAAAATGTTTGGGAGGGTTGAGGGCCTGAGCAAAGGCATCATCTGAGACGTACTGGAGTGTGTCTGCCAGATATGGCACAAACCATAAAGGGGACGTTCTACTGGATCAGGAACTGTGGGATAGAGGACACCCCAGAACCGCTAAAAAGACTCTGGATACATGTGTTTAAGCAAACCAAATCTATCTTTAATTTTTAGATATTTTGAGAGAGGAAAATCAACAGGGCTTTTGTTTCTGAAACATTCATGTTCTCTTAAAAAAGCCTTTACTTCTGGTTTTGACAAGAACAACTGTTAATTTACTCAAAAAATAGGGGGGGAAAACCCTTGCATCTGGATTCATTTTCTTACCCTTCTTGCTTTCTCAAAGTTTTTTTTTCCACTGGCAGTGAAGCCTGGCTGCCAAACTGAAGGATAAATCTCTTGTATGGAGCTGTGAGATGAGCACTGAAGAATGCTGATACATAAAGACTGAACCTAATATAGGCAGGTGTGAAGCTCAGAGCTGCCCCCACCAGAACAAATATGTTGCCTTTCTCACACTTACAAATCATTTTCAGACAACAATTCTGTTTCTTAAATAAGCTCTGAGGAATGTCTTAAGGTAGTGATGCACAGGTTATTCTAGGAAAGTGTTGGCATTTCAAAGCAGAAGGAGCTAGTTTGTCCATGTTTTGTTTTCAGTTCTACCTTCCAGCTTGCTCATACTCAGAGTATTTCTACAGTGCTGATTGTAGAGCTGTCTGTGACAGATTTAAAAGCAGTAGCTCAGCTTCCAGGACTAATCTAGCTGGAACTGCCTATGACTTACTGAGAAACTTCTTAACATCTAGGCTTGGTCCAGGCATAGACCAAAAGAATTGAGGAAGGCATGCACTGGATATCTAAGCAACCCATGCCATAAATTCCCTACACTGTTGGGCTGTGCATGAGAGCTGTTTAAGAATTGACAGAGTAACCAGAGGGACAGTAAATCCATGTAAGTCCTGACTAACAGACCCCAATTCTCTGATGAAGGAACGGAGACTGTTGTGGAAATCCACGTCTCCAAGCACATGTGCACGTGGCATAAGGATGCTCAGTCTGGTAGCTGAGGGGTAGTGCACCAGCTGAATGTGCATCAAGGCCTTTGTGAGAATGAAGCTAAATGCTGTTTCTGAGTTGACCTAAGGTGACCGAAAGCTGAAATGGATTGGAGCTTAAGGTCAGATTTAAACGCTGTATTGTCATGGTTTGACACTGGCACAATGCCAGTGCCCCCATGAAGATACCCTCTCCCTGGTAGCTGCTGTGAGATGTGACCAGGAATAAGCAAAGCAGGCTCCTACTTAGGAAAGAAAAGAAGACAGAACTTTATTAACTACTCTACAACTACAAATAAAAAGGAACACACACACAGGGAAAATGAAAACCTCACAAATGCATTTCCTCCTCCCCCCACCAAATTTCCAACACAATATATTTATTCCTCAAATCACCAACTCTCGGTCCAGCAGCACCTTTTAGACAATCAATCCTCAGTTCATCAAGAGGAGAGGAGTCCTTCTTGTACCATGGGCTTCCCCTGGAAACACAGCTGAAGCCTCGTGTGTTCTGTGTCACTTGTGGCACTGCCTGGAGAACATCTGCCATCGTGACTTCTTCTTTTCATGTCCAGTGCTCTCACCACTGAACATGGACCAGAGCTGCTTCTAGGGTTGTCTTTTTTAAGGATGCTCTGTCCGGATCCAAAAAAGGCACAGTCTCTCCTTTTGGGACACCTGTCCCCACAATCTCTCCTTTGGGACACCCGTCCCCCCCATATTTTTTCACCCCCTGGGGCTGAGGGGCACCAACACTGAACCCTCTTGGTTCTGTGGCCATTGCCTCCCCCTAGAATGCAGTCTCTGTGTCACAAGGAACATGGTTCTGTCCATGGCTGTACAAAAAGAGTCCAGCAAAAGCCACTCCATCATCTCTTCCCACTAGGATTCTTCTCTATTCTTCTACTATCTCTCGCTCGCCCAGACCTCTCTCACACTTGCACATTTCCTTCCTCATCTTCCACTCATCTTCCAGGAGAGGTCAATGATCTGTAAAGTTCTCATTCTCCGAAAAGGGGTTAAAAGCTCCTACAAGCGGCCGGCTGAACCCCCCCTTCATCTCCGTCCCAGCCGTGCTGCCGGCACAGGCCCATGTTTATCCAGTTTCAAGGTTACAGTCCCAGGCAGCGGCTCTCTCTCTCTCTCTCTCTCTGTGTCTCTCGGGGGGGGCTGCCCGATGGCTCCCGGTGTCTCTCTCTCTCTCTCTTCCACCCTTCCACCCCCGGGCTCAGGCCTACCTCTCCCGGCCTCATGGCTTTCCCCTCCCCCTGCCCAGCCAGCAGCTGGGCTGGGGCAGAGACCCGAACTCTTTCCCGCTGGAAACCCAAAAGGACCCTCCCAGGGGAGAGCTCTGCTTTTAACCCCGTGTTCTCAGAGGCGGATTCATGTCCTAAATGGCCAGGTTAAATGCCAATATTAAAGCCTGAATATCCATTGGCCCAAAACACAGCATCCCAAAAAACACATTTCCCGTCAAACCACCACATGTATCCAGATACACAGGTATTGAGACCTATCCATAATGCCCTATGTCTATTGATGGTCCTACTGAATTGTTTGGTAAAATACTACTTCTTGGCAAGGTTATACAGTCTGTAAGTTAGGATTCAAGAAGCTTCATATTACATATTTATAGAAGTTTCTGATTATAACTGTGCACACTTCTGTGTGTGCTATTTTAGCCTAAAGACCATGTGAGCGTGTCATGGATCAGAGTGTGAGCCATGCTTCATTATGGTGACAAGAATGATACTGTTTCATTTTTATGTCACTCTAGACATGACTCACATATTCTTCTTAGAATTCTGACTTTTTAAAAGTCTTGAGAGATATCCTATGGATTTATGTAGTCAGCAAGCAGAAGAGCAGGGCCACTGCCCTCACTGCCCTTTTAAGTTGAAATTTAGTAAAAACACACATTTAATTTTTTTTCCATTTATTTCCAAGAATGTGCTTGTAAAATGAGGTGTAAACTGAAACTTTTTCACTGCAGATGAAATACTAGCTGCAGAGCAGGCTGCAGCCCAGTGGAAGGCAGGAGGAAATCTTCCTCAGGTGGAGCCTGGTAGCCAAACACCTGAGGGTTGCTTCACTCTGCTTTTAGCCTCAGACTTGGTTTTTCAATCTTTTTCAAAACAATATTTTATCAGTGAACCCCCTTTGCCTCTGTTCAGCTGTTAATGTATATTGTCTTGGCGTGGAAAAATGAGGGGCTGAACTGCTACTGTGGCTTTCAGCTGTTTCCATCCCTTTGGAGGAGGGGAGAAATTGTTTCTGAAATCCCAGAGAGATTGGTGTCTTTGCAGAGACACCTCTCTCACTCAACAGAGGTCGAAGGAGGGTTTACATGACTGTTCACTCAAGTCTTCATCTGGCAGTGACTACTGTCTGACCCAGCCCAAAACCGCTGGACAAAAGCAGCTTCCAGAAATGACATGGTGAGTGGGTCAACTGCGTGATTAGTGAGCAGTTGGATAAAAGTAAGTGGTGTTTTAGCTTCATGAAAATTGTGTCAAGTCATGGTCATGTAATAATTTAATTTGTGAAAACCTTTTGGAATTTCAATTCTTCTGTAAGTGTTCACATAGTGACAGGGGGTAGTCTCTGAGACTGATGAAGGTGCACATGCTTTCAAAGAGCTCTTTAGTGCTGTACCATAATCTTCTACAGAAATGCTTTGCACTTTTTTTTTTCAGTTAAACAAAGTTTTTCCTGGCCTGGTTTCAGAGGCAAGGAGTCACACTATTCTTATGGGAATGAAAACTGTTTGAACCATGGAAGTAGGAGCACGTTAATGCTGACATGTGTTTTACTCTGCTGTTCCTTTGATCAATAGTTTCTGTATAAGCAACTTCTTAGCATGCACTCATCTTCTCATTTATATTCTCCTCATGTTAAGCCTTTATAATGAGAACATTTGTACTGAATGAAAATCAGTCCCAAGAGACGGCTGGGCTGAGGAATAAAACACACTCATAGTGGAGCAATAATTAGAACAGTACAAGGGAAAACAAAAAGCGATATGCCTGCCATTCCTAGCATAGCAAAAAGGGCACTCTGGCATTGATAAGCAAATAATTCTGCAGCAAGAGACTGGAGTTTGACTGCTGGTTTGTGGTCTCTGGTCCCACTGCTGTTTATGTTCTTTGTTTAGTGACTCTTGGATGAAAAATGCATTAGCAGAGACTGGGATGTGGAACTGTTTCTTCAAGGAACTCTCCTCATTACTGGAAAATAAAGCCCCTTTTTGCTCATGGTGATTAAGGATTAAACCAATCCAAAATGCAGAATTATAGTAGTTAAGAGAAGATAATTAAAAAATTACACATGGGGATTTCAGTAGAAGCTTATCTGAAATAAAAGTTGGTTTTCTTTCATATAAGAAAGGCAGAGATGATTTGAGGTCAAGATTGACTCTAGAGATTCTGATGGGATTTTTTTAGCAAAATTGCAATTTGAATTAAAACTCAGAGAAAACATTGCATTTCCAGAATATATTTTACTTCAATAATTTTTTTCCTTTTCTTAGCCATACAGAGAACTTCAGGCACGAAACACTCAGAAGATAAAAAGAAAACATGCTGATATGACTTAACTTCAGTCATAACTCAGAAAAACATAACAGAAAAACAAAACAAAGAAGAAATACCAGCAGCTAATGACAAAATTCAAAGGTAGCTGCTAGTGTGAAAAAAAAAACAAACTAGTAAATCCAAATGTTTAGAAGAATAGAGGATGCCATGAGATAAAACATTTGACTGACCAGACTGTATCTGGTCAGTCAAATAATGAACACTTGTGTCTGTCACTTTGCTGTACTGTACAGGCAAATGTCCCATTTCCCAGGCACATTTTCCAACCAGATACATCCAAGGAAGAGGGCTGAATGAGCATGTGGTCATTTTAGCAGAATGCTGAAGGGTTTTAAGGAATATTGCAGGATAGAGGCTAAGTCAAGGTAAAGTCAAGGCAGAGCTCAGGGAGATGATCTCTAGAGGAGCAGGAAGAAGCAAAGGAACAAAGTGTGCATTTGAAGCTCCATTTATCACTGTGTAGGTCCTCTGAACCTTCATCACTTTCAGAAGTTACCCCTAGTCACTATTTGAAAACTTACAGAAGAATCAAAATTTCAAAAGGTTTTCACAAATTAAACTATTACATGACCATGACTTGGAACAATTTTCATGAAGCTAAAACACCACTTACTTTATCCAACTTGTGTCAAAGTGGAATAAGTAGTCAAATCCTTAAATGTGCAGAGAGCTACAGGAAATTAATTGCAAATGATCTTAAATTCTGAGGCATTCCTCCTGCTAGCCAGCAGAGCAGAGTGGGCAACAAACCTCCCTCCTCCAGAAACAAATGGATGACTGAATGTTTGCAAATAGCTTGAGGTGATGGCTGTAACACCAAGCCTTGTTCTTGCTAAGTACAGGAAATTGGAATACAAACCTCAGCAAACTTATTTAGGTTATTTAACAAAAATAGTCCACAGCAAAACCAGGCAGAATCATTAAGTAAATATGATAACTTGATAAATTAAAACCTTCTTTACCATGTGCTCTAAAATGAGATGTATCACTGGGCTGGGATGGATCCTACTGTTTGTAGAATGATTGCTAACAAAGGGAATATGGGTAGAATGGTGAAAGCAACATCCTAAATAAATAATTCTACAGAGGTAAGGAAGGTGTTTCAAAAGTGAAGGTGCAAAGAGGAAAAAACAGATTAAATTTTTAGTAAATCCAGATATTCATAATTTCATCCATCGTCCATCCATCCATCCATCCATCCATCCATCCATCCATCCATCCATCCATCCATCCATCCATCCCAGTAAAACTTCCAGTGCAGGGACAAGTCTAACCTTTATAGTTCCATTGCACTTAAAGCAAGTATTAATCAAGGAAACATAACTGAAACTGCTTTTGGTGGTAGATGTAGAAAACATAAAAAAACAGATTAATTGCTCATTGAGCTAACATTGCCAGTGACCTGCCTGTTGCATGTTTATTCTACAATTTTCCAGGTGGACATGGTAATACTTTTTCTCGAGATATAGGAAAGGCACCAAAAGACACAGAACCCACTCTTAATTTGTACCTTAAGATTATAAAAAAGGAAATGAAGTAATGCCTTTTTTGAGAGACTGGAAATTAACTTTCTTAGTTATATACTAGACAGCTTTTGTACTTTCAGTATAAAGGGGTGCACTACTTTGAAAATAACATGGACATTATGGAACATCACTGGATTTAGTGATGGATTTAGTTACAGAAAAAATGAGTATGGAGAAGCCACAGATCAATTTGTCTTGTTTTGTCTTGTTGCCATCCTCTAATCTCAGACTCTTGGAAGACCACTTTTCTTCTCTCATAACTGCAGAGATGGTCCTTCATAGTTACTTACTAAGTCTCTGGTTTTTTTATCTGCTGTAGTGTTTCTGGATCATCCACATGAATTAATAATTTATATACATTCATAATTTACACTAGTGAGAGTGATGGAGTAACAGAGGCTGGAGGCTGTGGGATCAAAGGGAAGGGATCTTCTCTGTAGTCAGTGAAGTCACCAGGGTCATGAAGAGAGGCTAAAAGACTCTGTATGGGGAGCCTGATCTCTGTGTAGAGCAATGTGCTCTACCAAACTGGGGCAGCAGCCTACACCAGCACATGAAAACCTGGGCTGGGAAAGTGAACATGATCAGTTCTTGGCTCAAAATGTGTTATGACCTCTCTTTCAGCTCAATTTGTTTGGGCATCTTTAACCAGGCATAAAGAGACTCCACAAACTGGACATGCACAACTCAAAAGCATAAAATAACCATTTATCACCTAACACATTAAAAAATGGGCTTTTACAAACTACTAAGCTAAGCTTTAATATGATCTCCACCCCAAAATATCTCTGCTGGTTGGGTGGCCATGAGTTAGGAGGAGAGAGGTCAGTCTCCATAGTTCCCTGGACCAAAGTCTCTGTGGTGCTGAGCTTCCACCTGCCACCCCCTCCAGCAGTGCTGGTCCACCAGCTGTGTGAGCCAGTGATTCCTGCATTGCTGACCTCCTGCCACCCCATCTCACATCCTTCATCCAGCCTCTGTCAGAGCTGCAAGGGGCAGCTGTCAACATGAGACCTTGTTCTCAGGCTGAGAGACATACAACGTGCCCAGCAGCCTCACCACATCCACATCTGTCACGTGGGCTGTTCTCCACACCAGCAGACATTTCCATCCAAAAGCTACATTAGCTTATGCATGGGTGGATTAATGTTACTATTGGTATTCCAGACTCAAACTGGTCCTTGCAAGAAATAGATTAAGGAGGTTTCAGAGAAATGTTAGCTAACATTGTCAATCATTATTCTTGAATGTAATCTCAGAGCCCTTGGCTCTGCCAAGGACATTTTCCTCACACTGTCTCCTTCCCTCACTCTAGAGAAATCCAAAGAGAAGCTTGCTTTAGCCACAGCTGGCCCCAGAGGATTAGTCACAGAGGCACAGGAAGCCTAGGGACAAAATCAAATGGAACCCTGTGGCAATGGACACTGAACACACAGATAAAATCTTCATATTGCACGTAGTCTTCTCCTTCCTCTGGTTTACTTGGAAGCCATTCTGCAGTGCTTCTTTGGTGGGAGCTATGCCACATGGGAATGCTCAGTTCAGCTGTTTATGAAATTCATCCTTCACTAACCATGTTATTTAGATTTGGAGGTTTTTGTGAGTCCAGTTTAAAAATAAACACAAGCCCAACACAGACCTAGCACAGTCTGCTGTGTACATGGTGCAGCACCTGTGTTAAACTCTCCTGATATTACAGAAACTTCATAATCCTTTCAACACTTAGCCTGGAAATCACACAAATATATTAAGAAGCTTTCAAAAGAAATTAGAGTGGATTTAGCTGCTATCTCAAAGTTTTATTAATTGTACAAGCAGACATAGCAGGTTATGCACAAAGCACTTGCATGCACTTTGTTCTGCTGCTGCAGAAGTCTACACCATGTAAGTTACATGACAAGAAGAGTTTTTCTCATTCATGTGAACACCATCAGGCACTTCATCGGAGAGAAAAAGAGGCTTGGAGTGGCAGCACACCCTGGAGCTGAGCAAACCTGGACTAGGAGACACCAGATCTAGAGAATCTGATTTCAAACCAAAGTAATCATCATGAGGGTCTTTCACCCAGGTTTCTCCATTGAAAGGACAGAGAAAGAAGTAGAATCCCAAAACTGAACCAGTAAATATTTATTAGGCAGTTGTTTATAGAGTGGGCTGCTGGCATGATGTCTAAAATAGCCTGTTTTTAATCAGACTACTTTAGAGTGTGTTTAAAAATGGAAAATGCCCTTGCTACCCAAGTGAGGTAAATTTCCCCAGCAGTTTATGGGAAAAATATAACCAGGGTGTCACATTTGCATTAACAGAAATGAAAGTATACTAAGGCCAATACTGAATGGCTTTAGAAATCTTGTTCTGAGCCTCTGGGATAAACACTGTTAAATAATGGCAAAATAAACCTGCAAGCATACTTACAAATTCATTCCACAAGTCACAGTGTTGCTTTTTATGGGATCAAAAATCATGCAAAAAATTATGCAAGGATATTCAGCCAAGTTTTGCATGACCAAAAAAACATCAGAGAAACTCAACATTTTTTGTCTGTTTTTGACTGTTTCCTTATGGGCCCCCTCCAACTCAGAATATTCTGTGGTTCCAGAGCCAAATGAGAATAGGGAACCTGTCTCCTGTCTTAACAGGTAGTACACATAGCTGTAGTTTACATGCATTAACATATTACTTCAACCTAAAAATTTCCCCCCTCTGCTTTACTCATGTGGCTGTAAGAACTAAGAGAGCACAAAGAGCCATGTTCCCGCTTGCAGGAGCAGTGGCTGCTTCAGCTGAGTGTTTCTTTCCCTGGCACATCCTCCCAGTTTCCAGCAATCAACCCTTAAGGGACTTTGAGTGGGAAGTTGCATCTGGAACTGGAGGCTGTGATTACTAGCCTGATTAGCAAAAATGAAAATTATTTCCAAAGAGAAGAGAAGAGACATAAGATGATAATAAAAGACAGTTGAAGTTGTAAGTGAATTAATGAGCAAAAGAAAAACTCAGTCCTATTTCACAGCAATACTTTGAATGCTATTTGGTATAGTACCAGCTCTCACAGAAGCAGAGCTGGGCTGCAAAATGTGGCATGGCTTGGGCTGCTCTTATGCCCTGCTAGGCCATGAATCAGTACCAGATTGTGCACAGAAAATGGCCAGGCTCATACTACCTTGTGGTTCTTAGCATCCTGTAGTAAGCCTTCCTCAAAGAGACAAGCTCTTTGATACTCACACTGACAGCTGTCCTTGTCTTGCTGTGCCAAATCTGAAATGTTTGGCTGCCAAGGTCAGGGAGATGTGCCCAGAAACAGGTTGGTGGGGAGCTCTGTTTTTGAGACAGGACATGGCAAACCGTCACCCCCTGGGATGATCTGCCTCCAGCTGAGGTGCCATGGCCTCCAACTGAAGAACAGCCATGTGCCTGTGCCTGGCATAGATGTGGTGCCCTGGGCAGGATCACCTCTTCACAGGCAGGCAATCTGGGTAATTTACACCCTCCCAGGGCAAATGTGTTTCAACTAGACCAGAGAGTCAAATGCAATACTTTGGACCAAATGATAGATTGTGATTGCAGAAAACAGAGTTATTTTGAAAGAAAACCTCTTTAGTGTGCTATCAGATCAGGATGAAACGTTGCCTGAATAATAATTACAATTGAAATGACACTTTTTTTTTCCACTTTGGGGTTTGGGGGTGAAGTAACATTGCCAGAGCTAGGAGAAAGTCTGGCTCTTTTTAGTGCACCAAAGCTGCAAACTGGAGAGAATGCATCATTCATATTGCTTTTCTGTTATGCTCCTCTCCTATTTATCTTTTATTAAATTATGGTCCTTCTTGAAGGCGTGCCAGCAGTCTGGGTCTGTGGTATTACTTGGTGCTTCAACAGCCTGCATCCTTTCAAAATATTGTGTTGCCATAAGGGACATTAGAGGAAGCTGGCAGGGCACAAACAGAAGAAGGGTTTAGCATACAGTAGATAATCGACCTGTGGAACCTACTGCAGAAAGATTTTGTTGGTGGAAAATCTACATGGCTTGGTGCATGAATGGGTGACAGAAAATCCACTGCAGGTTGATACCGAAACCACAGCCACTTTAGGAAAGCCCCAGCTGTAAAGCTTTCTGTCTTTTAACATATGAACTTTTATAAATGTTTCATTTGGCCAGTTTGCAAAATATGTGACCTTTGTTATCCTTACTCCTTGGGCTTTGGAAAATTGCTGTACTATTCATTTGATCATATACAGGAAAAGCATTGTTATCAAGCTGAGGTCAGATTACCAACAAAAATACGATCACGGGCTTGGTAAATTCACAAGAGCCTACTGAAGGTGATAATATGTGCAGATTGCTCTTTTAAAGCCCAAGGGGATTTTTATGCTTCAGCAGTATCCTTCCCACCCCTACCACAGGGAATTATTCTCATCCCTTGCACCTTACCCGAATTTAGAATTCCTTACTAACAGAGAAAACCCACTTGCTATTTCTCTTCTATTTGAGAGCATATTTTCTTCTCATATGGGAATCATTTTATATTTATGTATTTTTATCTTTGCTGGCCATTGTTACACCTCTTGTGCCCTAGGACAGACCTTCTGGACTGATGTGACTAGAACTGAAGACAATGTTGTCATTCCAGGGTCATATATAGTCTGACATGATGATGCTTTCTTTTATATTTTCTATTTCTTTCCTAATAATTCATAACATTCAGTTTAGCTGTTTGATCATTGCCCTGAACTAAGGTGAAGTTTTCAGATAAATACTCACAATGATTGCAAGATCTTTCCCCTGGGTAGCAATAGCTCATTGACAGACCATTACTGTGAATGTGTAATTAAGGTAGGTTTTGCATTGATTTCTCTTTATCAGTATTGAATTTATTCAGCCATTGCATTATTTATTGATATTCTCACAAAATATTTTTACAGGTCTTGGTAGACTTAGCTTTGACTACTGTGATCAATTCAATATTATCAGCAAAATGTGTCTCCTAAGTCTTCACATTATTTTCATGATTATTTACAAACATCTATGGAATTCTACCTTTCCTATTATATTTCCAATTACAACCATAATTGCTTAATTGCTTTAATGCACTTTAAGAAGACATTGTTAAAATGATTTGATGATTAGCTCATCCTTAATTGTATGTTAGTATCTTCAAATAGCTCCAACAGCTTTTACTCTAAAAACCATGTTGATTCATTCCATATATGACATATTTATCTATTTTCTGACGTTTTCCCATTAATCTGCTCAGTGTATAAGGCACATTTTTCTCCTTGTAATTCTCAAAATTTCCCCTGGGGTTTCATTAAAAATTGATGCCACACTTACCACTTTCAAGTCCTTGGGATCTGAACTAATTTTAAGCAGTGGTGTACAGTGTGGTCATTTCAAACCATCCTAGAACTGAGTCATGCAGAAATTACTCATGTTCTGGTAGCCAGACTTCACCATGTTTGTGGTGCTGCATTGCTTCATTTTGGAGGAAAAGCAGTACAGACCTAGCACCTCATCCACCTTTCATTTGTAACTGTTGCTTTCTACTCCAGGACTTTTGGACTGGCCATGCTGCTTATAATGTCATGGCAGGAAGTAGTAAGGACAAGCATCTGCTGCCCATGATCTTAGTGGACTGTAGAGTGCCCCTTCAGCTGGAAGGTTTTAGTGGTCTCTGTGCCAAAATGTACTGTGAAAACTGTGCTAGATCCTTTATCAATACAAGTATAATAAATCTGGCATGGATAAGCTGTTTTCCTATATGAGAAACTCAAAGAGTTGAGTTCACGTGCAACTGCAGACTTCTCAATTCAATGGGTACCAGAAGAAACTTGGACCATACAAAGCCCCGCAACCAAAAAGAAAAAGGGTCCTTCTTCTCTTTCAGATGAACAATTTGGCTAATGAATACTCCCAAGAGTGGGCTCACCTCAGAAGAGAAAACAGAGGTCCCAGTGGAGGTGAAATAGCATAGCTCTCTCCTTTCATACTTCTGCCAAGGCTTACGCAGGAGAAATTACTGCACAAACCCAGACAGCCATTCAACATAGGAAGGAGGTGATGGGAAAACTTTCAAGTATTACAACAGTTCTTTACTCTTTACTGTATTTAGATTTGATCAATTTGAGGGGTAGGAAATAAGGTTCAGAGAGAGAAATGATTTAACAAAAAAAAACCAAAAAACCTGCACGCTGAAGGTAATAATATTTTATACAAGAAACTTTGTTTCTTACCTTCAAAAAGAAAGATGCTTTCAATTTCCTGTAATGCTAAAGCCATTTTGCACCAACTGGACTTATGTTCCAGTTTTCAGGCAGGAAATTTTTTCATTCCTGTGTAACCTTCATATCTTAGTTGCAGTGATCTCTAAAATTCAGTTACAGTTATGATATTTTGTAAAATAGACTAAATATCAAGCATCAAGTACCAGATTGATTTTCTCTTCAGAGGTTCCATTTCTTTAATGTGCAAGTTATTTTGTCCTTCAAGGAGTCTGTTACAGCACTTTCCCTTCTGCTGTTGATGGAAACAGAACCCTGTTCAACCCATGGCTTAAGCCCAAACCTGCTAAGTATTGGCAATGCTAACTGTGATTTTAGCACTATGGAAAGCAGACTTGAAAGACTCAAAGACCCATCAGCCTTCTAAGGGTTGTGGTAAGAGTAACAGATTCAAGAATCCACTTTGTCTTCATTTTCAAATGTAGAACTCAGCACTGGGGAAGATCTTTGGGATATACCAATGTAGTTTTATTGACTTGAGTTTATTCTGCATCAGGCCAAACCTACCTGAAAATTTACTTTTAGGATCATGTTTTCCACAATGACAAACAGATTTATCCAGACAAAAAATTTTCTTGTATATTTAGACACAGTCCACAGCACAAAACTCATTTGCGAGAGTACAAATGCTTAAACTTCAGTTCACAGAATCTGTCATCTTAATATTTAAAGTAAATTCAGAGCAAATGCAACAGTTTCATGCCTGCAGTTATCTCAACTGCCAGCAGTAAGTAATCCTGGCAAATCCACTTAGAGATATCAGTAGGTGTTTAGATACACAACTGAAAAACCATGTTAACCTTGTGCCTAGGTCAGAACAAAGTTTTCCTTATGATTACTTGGATTTCCTGCTTCCGTTTGGGCTGAAACTACTTTGGGAACAATTTAACTCAACTATGCAGCAGTTTCAGTTGTAGCAGCACCTGTGAAACAGAGAACAAAATATGAAAAAGAAAAATAAGCAAGTCCTTAAAATCCCATAATATTTGCTTGTTATTTTGAAATTCAAATCTGAAGCAGAAACTTTCCTTTAAGGAGAAGCTGCTCATACCTTTTTTCTTCTTGGAAAAGAAAGCATTTTTCTTCCCTCAGGAAAATGCTGAAAATACCAAGAAACAAACATGCAATCTCTAAGTTTTTCCATCTGGGCAGCTTTGTTCAGCTAAAATATTCTTAATCTCTTAAGCGTGATCTGATGCCACTTCTTTGCAGGCTCCATGAGTCCTCTTCTGACCTTGTAAATTGAGTTTATATGTATCTTCATCCACAGCTGTCCTGCCGTTTGCAATGCCAGAGGCAATCCAATTGTTTGGTACTTTCATTAGTCCCCTATTGATCAGTTCCTCTTCCTCCCTGCTGTGCACAGAAAGACACATTTCCTGTTGCTATTTGCTGTTAAACAAAACCCCCTTAGTGTTTTTGGCATTTTGATGGTATTTGATACTAATCTTACCTGATTGTTCTTAAAGCAGCATTTAAATTTAATATTTTATTTAAAGCAAACTTTGAAGCAACTTTATCTGACCCTAGAAGTTCTACTCTGAATGCTTAGTCAATCACTTCTCCTCCCTCCCAGCATCTGTAAAACTGAGTACTGGGCTGAGAAGTGGGAAGCTTTCCTCACCTACCCAAAGGCATTCCTGACAAATACTGAAGCATGCCCTCTAAGGCTGCTGTCCAGCATATGCTGGGAAGCACAGCACCCTCACACACTGTGGGTGTCATTATCTGGGACCTCTGAGGTCTCACAGAAGAGCCTGCCATTGCCAGGTGACCTCACTGGAGTCAGGTGAGAGAGCAGCCATGGAAAAAACCCTGACCTGCCTTGTTCTAGTCAGGGGTGTTACACAAGATCACTATGATATATTAATTTTAAACGAGCTTTCTTTTATGCTGTAAAGCCACAGCAGACCCATCCCATTTGTCCAGCTGGTACCTTCTGTCCAAGGACATTTGCTGACCCATGGGAAGAGGGATCCTCCTCTGGTTCACATCCTCTGGAGGCAGCTGGGATTGCCATGGGGGGATGCCTCTACCTTGTGTTTTGCTCCATTCTGCAGTCATCAGAGAGTAGGACTTTCTGTTTTCAGTTCTCAAATTAAAAATCTCATTCACTTCAATATTTTTATTACATTGATTTTGTTTCATTGGGGTTTTGAACTTTTGAAACAGCTTGGAGATCTATAGGTCTAGAAGAACATGTTTAAATGCTCACTAGCACAGAGGAAAAAATAAAAAACATCTTTCACTTTTTTTTTCTTTTTACAGTAAATCCTAGCAAATTCATGCCATGTCTTTTAAATGCATGATTTTTAAATCATTCATGCTTGCATTCAAGGGTCTTTAGGTGAGTTACTGGAGCCATGACCAGCTGTGAGGTCTCACAACACATAATTTGAGAAGGGCACTAAACCTTAGGGGCAGAGGCCAGCTGCATTTGCTAGTCAAGAAAAACTACACTAAATTTCCACGTCTGTGTGTTTTCATGTTCCCCAGCCTACACAGAACAGGACTAAAGTCATTGGAAGTGGCAGCATGCCACTTCATCAGTGCTGAATCCTTCTGCTGGAATGACTAAGCCATGTGATGTGTAAGTAAAAATAGGAATAACGCATGGGCATTGATTTATGGTATGAAAGACCAGATATTGAAAGTTGAATTGTTACAAACTTTATTTTAATCTGCAAAGTAATAGGACAGATGTGAAAAAGCTCTGATAGTGAAGTTATCCATTGCAAAGGCCTTTCTTGATGATACTGGAAAACATCAGCTGGATTTCTGACTCAGTCTCCAACAGGGAAATCCTCCAGCCAAAGTCTCATGACCCAGCATGGAAATCCCAAGTGTCATGTAATATAGCCATGCAGGTAAATATCAATATGGAAAGTGTCAATCTTTTTTTGTTTGTTTCTGGCTGTTGCCCACCGCTTCCCAGAACTTCACATTTGTCCATGAAGTTTATTTCCATGGACTTCTTTTTCCTCAGTCCTAACACCTGTTGTGGTTCAGGCAGAGCTGTGCTTTGTCCACCTGTGAGCACATGCAGGGGCCCCAAGCACCTTCCTGCCACAGAAAAATCCCTCTCCCTGCCACCATCAGTGGCAAAGCCTGGGACAAACTGTGTGGCACAAGCTACAGCATCCTGCTGCATCTCAGACAGTATGCAGGCCTGAGCACTTGGTGGGGAAAAGGAAGAAGAGTTTCCAGAGCAAGGTTAGAAACAGTGAAAGCCTGAGGGAAGGGACCCCAGCACCTGCCCCTTTTGGTTCAGCTTTGCCCCAGTGACACAAGAGGGCAGCCTTGGGTGCTTGGGGATGTCCTTATCCTGAACCCAGCACTGATGGATATCTCCTTTTCCTGCCTGCACACTGGGGTTTGACCACCATGTTGGGAGGGCAGCAGGCTTCCTGGAGGCAGGAGACCCTTCCCCCTGGCTGGGACACCCCCATTTTGATCCAGACTTGGCCAGAAATGGCTTAATATGGTGCAAAGCTCTTGCCTGTGGGGAAAAGTCACTGAGCACTGATTTGTCTTGGGACAAATCCTTCATCTTCCTTCAGGGAAGTTGAGTGTCTCATGAGCCACAGCAATTCCTGAGCTGGCTGAGGGCCCTCCAGCCCTGCCCCATGTTGCAGACTCACTACCTCCCTGCAGAACCCCTTTGTGCCATCTGTCATTTAAAATGACCTTCCAGTAGTACCCAAGAACCCAAGTACTTAGTGGTCTCTGGAGGTTGCTCCTAGGCATACTTAAAGGCATCCGGATGATGACAGCAAAAAGGGCAGGGTATAGCTACACAATCCTCTGCACTTCCAATCTTTAGAACAAATACAATTCTCTCTACTCCAGCTTGCACAAATGAGGAAGATTTAATTACATCCTGAGGAAAAACAGCGTGATCCTTGCTTCTTTGAGAGTTCAGGTTTCTGCAGAACAAACCCTTTCCTTCAGCTCCCCTGCCCAAACTGGGCTGCTCAAGGCTCCTGGCTTTCTTTTGTCCTCACTTCACTCTACAAAACAAGTGCTCAAATCCCCTGTGGATGAGGGCTGGCCAAGGCAACACGGCTCCTGGTTTGCCATGTACCTGGTGCTGAACACGACAAGAGTTTAGTGTCTCATGGTGAGTTTGGGAAGGAGCAAACTGAGCAGAAAAAATCACCACAGCTCACTTGGCATGGGATGAACCCCTGGACTCTGGGGTAAGGTGCCAGTGGACACCCAGGAGCTACAGATTGTGCAAGTTGTGCTTTCCCACTTCCACCCAGTGCACATGGCTGCCTGTTGGAAGTGGGATGACAAAACCTGAACTAAACAAGCAAAGAACCCAAATCATCACATTTTGAGCAGCCAGAGCTAAAAGGCAGCTTGGAAATGAAGTGTTTTCACACAGGCTGAAACAACAGTGACAACACAATGCTGCAGTTACTGCATACAAGCACTGGCTTTGCAGGAGTGCTGAACTGAGGCAGATCAGCTTGCACACAGGTAATGGATGGATAAAAAGGACACTTACAGAAGCCATTCCCAACAAATTGTAGCAGATTTAAAACCTACTGCAAGAGATCAAAGCCAGCAAGTATTATGTGCTGGAGAGAAGAGCAGAGAATCGTAGGCATTGCCCAGGTTTCAGATTCACTGCATTAAATCAAACCCCTGGACAATTACCAAAATGGATCATAATCAAGTGAAAACAAACCCAGAATATTCAGTGCATTCAGTCCTGCCTCACTGACATGCTGGAAGGATCACCCAGACAAAACCAGTCCAGTTTTGCATGGACAGCTGGGGTTTGTGAATCTGGCACGTGTGCAGTTGTAGGTGACAGCAGTACCAGGATGACCATGTCCTGCCTTTGGGTGCACAGCCCCTGAAAAAAGGGAAATTGTTTACCTGAAGCAGGCTGCAGATCACCAAAATCGCACCTGTCAGACATCTCAAAGCTTTTACATTTAAGCCACCACCTGGACTGAAGTACCTATGCTGAAAGGCAGCAGATCAGATTTCAGGGAGCAGTGATTTTCCTCTCTCCAGAGAGTGGAGGGGTCTTGCCTCTGCCCAGCAGTGTGGTGTGACAGGGCTGCTGTCACTGGCTCTGTCTCCCTGCCCCATGCAGTCACACTCATTTTGCATGGCCAGCATGCACTGTGGGTTCCTGCCCTGTTTTCCTACAAACACATTCAGCTTTCTCTGGAAAACAAGAGATTTCTTCATTTCTGTAAGCAGCTTGTCCCACTAAGTGCTCTTGGTGGTAAGAATATGATCCTAATTGCTGATTGGATTTCTCTGGATTTGCGTTCCAGGAAGGTTTTTTTCCCTTTCTTTTTTTCTTTAATAGCTTAAGGAAGCTCTTTATATCTTTTATTTTCCCCTTGGAAAGATACATTCATGCTGCAATCATGCCACTATTAGTACCACAATTATCACCTGGTAACTGAAATGAACTGAACAAATCCTATCACAAGTGATTCTCCATTTTTGTTTTTAATTATTACTTTTCCTAGGATTTGTGGCAGGCTGTTCTATATATATTGCATTGCATTATTCACAACGATATTATTTTTAAAACTATTGGCACTATGTTATCACCGTTCCACAGCATCTGAAACTTCTGCTCTCTTAATACAGAAATACCTTCTCAACAAACTCTTTTGGGATGTTTTTAATTTATTCCCTGAATTTTCTTAACTTCCTTAGGAGTTACTAGTGACGTCCTTATAGGATACAGGCAGCTTGAAATATTTCCAAATACAGAACAGAACATGGAATAAACACGCAGGATTTTTAAATTCACAGAAATTAAACAGTTGATTAGTTGTCAATGGAATTCACAGGTATCTGCACCCACTTTTTTTAGTAAGTCCCTCTAGTTTTTGGAATGAGGTGGAAACATCAACAACAGGCAGAAATTTTAAGATCACTCATTGTGTGCCATCATTGGCATTTGTGTCACTTTGAGCCAGTGCATGGTAGACCAAGCAGAAGTGATGCTACTACTATTTATCATCCGTTTTCTTCTAAAGCAAAAGATACTTTAAAATAGTAAGATTATTTATAGCTAATGGATACCACCCACCAGAGTGCACAGGGAAGTGTGTGCTTACAGACACAGACCACTCTGAGGACTTCAGCTTAACTGAATGTGAGGCAGGTCCAGCACAGCCTGTAAACAAATTTCATTTTATTGCTCATTTGTTCAGTCACAGAGATTGTTTGTGTCCTACCAGCCCAGAACATGCACAGAAGATATATTCATCCATTAACACAAACTCTCAGTATACTGTCTCAGTTTTGTTTCAGTCTCTGCTCTGGACTGATGTTGAGGGGGTTTTTGCTTTAATGCAGAGATCTAAACCAGAATGTGTTATTTCATTATTCATTAATTCAGCCTATTTATTTGATAATAAGAAATTGGGTCCAATGTGAGGGCTGATAAAATAAAGAGATCCTATTGGTAGTAAAAGTCAATCAGGCTTTTTACAAGTCAATTGATACATTTTGAGGACATTTTTCCTCTCAACTTCAAAGGGGAAACAGATCTTTGAACATGCACATCTCTGTTACACCAAACCATTGCTTCAGGCATTGGAAGAAAAATATTGCAAGCACAATTAAGTTACCGGGACACTGTGTAAATGTATTCCTTTGGATTTGTTTCCCCAGTCTATTTTACATATTAGAAAATCTATGCAAGGCTTGCCCAATGACCACACAATTGTACAGCTGAGTAGCACATGCAACTGTCTTAAAGAGTGTATATTCAGGAAGGGAAGCTTTTTCAGTTGTTATGAGTAAAACACAATCTAAAGACACAGTAGTCATATTTTTGTAAATATTCACTAACATGTTCCTATCCTGAATGTGAAAGGAAAATGCATTTTGCCAGGAGTGCCCCCAACTCTTTTTGTGAGCAGCTGACACTAAGGGCAGAGAAAATTCTTGGAACTTCCTCAGAGAAATCCTACTATTGGAGATCTCCAACCATGCTGTCCATTCTTCCAGGTAAATAGATTTTGCACCTCTGAAAAAAGTGTACGGTTCAAAGGCTGGAGAAGAGACACGCCAGAGTCCCTGTATCCAGCAGGTAGGGCAGAACTGTCCTGGTAAGCGAAGAGGGGGTGCCAGGAACAGGAACAAAAAGCCAGATCCAGCATCCCTGTTAGAAGCTGGGGGTGGGGGGAAGAGATGCAGAAACCTCTGATGGTTCATTAGTCTACTCCCACAGCACAATTAGATCAGTTGGGTCAGTTTTCTAAAAGCTCCATATGATTGAATTAGTCAAGGATAGGTCAGATTATTTCTGCCTTACTGCCATCATTACAGTGCCATAAACATATCAATTAAAAGAGTTTGCTCTGACAGGATTCCTGCTGTTACTAATTCAGTGGCTCCTATTGTAACAAAAACCAATCTTGGTGGTAGCCCTGAGGAGGTTGTGGCAGCTGAGTCTGTTGGAATACCTCAGCTTGGGGGCCCTAAGCATCTCTCTTTTTCCTGGGAAGAGTACACATGATGTGAAGGAAGCAGTGATGTGAAGGAAGCAGTGATATGGGGCCAAGACCCCAGGTTTAAGTGGCAAAGCTTTCATCTACCCAAGAAAGAAAATTCGTTTGTGCTTGCTGTTGAAAATTCTGGGGGCATTACCCACCACCATGGGCTTGTTACCCCCAGTTAATTAAGTCCCAATGCCATGTCACCCTCCCAGATAGGAAATACCTCTTCCCTGGACACTCCGGGAATGTCTTGCAAAGATGCAGTCATACCATACATACTGTCCAGTCCACAGTATGCACTGGACTTTTAAGACTTAAACACAAAGACCATTTGGTCATCTCATCAAATACTTTGCAGAACAAAAAGTTAAATCTTCAGAATGAAAAAGTCTTATCCATTCTTCCTCAAGGCAGTAACAAGAAGTAACAACGGTGTGGGAGAGCACTGCAGTTGAGACAGCTGTGATACAAAGAGCATCAGCATACAATTTCAGAAAGCTTCAACCCATACAGAGTAGCACCATACCTCATTAGAAGGCTTCACATGTCTGCCCATACAGAGTCACATCACTTCAGAAGACCACAAGCACCTGCTCTTTCTTGTTCTTTAGCCCAACCTTTTACACCCCTCAAGCTCACGCATTGCACCTGTGTGCCCTCTGTTCCCCTTGGTGGTTGGTCAGTGCACCTGGGCACTCCAGGTCCCATTGCTGTCAATGCTGCTCACCTGCTTTTCACAGCTGGAGCCCATTGGGGATGAGGCTCAGCCACAGCCCCACTCCCAATTAGCACAAACTGCCTACAGGACAGCGGTACTAGCACAAAAATAATGTATCAAGCATCCTGATCTGAATAATCGTGGGTGAGCCAACAGCTCACTGATCACAGAATCGTAGAATTGCTAAGTTTGGAAAGGACCTCTAAAATTATTGAATCCAAGCATTAGCCCAGCACTGCCCAGTCCACCACTGAATCATGTCCCCAAATGCCACATCTAAATGTCTTTTAAATATATCTGGGGATGGTGACTCAACCACTTCCCTGGGCAGTTTTTCCAATGCCTGACCTCCCTTTCAGTGAAGAAATTTTGCCTAATGTCTAATCTAAACCTTCCCTGCACAACTTGAGGCCATTTCCTGTTGTCCTGTCACTTGTTACTAATTAAGGTTCCCAAAAACTGCTTTCTGAAGACTTGTAGTTAAAATGCAGATCTGTGCTCTGACCTGGGGATTATGAGATCCTAAAGCTTTCCCATCAGTCACCCATATTCATATATCAGGAATATTTTGTTATGTATATTAGTTATGATTTCGCAAAACCAAATGGTGTGTGGGACTCTTAAATTCTGAATATGCCATTTATTTGCATGAAATACATACCTCTTCCAAAGCACACTAGTTTTCTCACAGACCCTGCTGAATGGGTGGATCTTTCTTTCTAGTGCCTGAAAACTGTTAAATCCACAAAGCAGTAATCAGATTGTATTTATTAGCATTACAGGCTGATCACCTGAGCAAAGAATGTGGAAAGAGCCCTTTTATGAGAGGGTGGCTGCTGTAGCCAGGGGTGGTCTGGCCTTGCTATCACAGACTAACTCCAGCTGATGCCTTGCCAGTTCATTGATGCAGCACAGGAAAGCACTGCTGCACAGCTCTGGCCATCTGGGTTGAAATCATCGCTACTTGTACATCTTGGCTACAAGGCTGGTCACATTTATCACTCAAAGAGTGCTCCTATCCATCATATTGTCCTCCTTTTCAAAGCTTCCTCTGTGCTTGCTCATTCTCCCTGTGCCCAGAACCAGCGTGCTTTTATATCAGATATTTCTGTCACCTTTTCTCAGTGCACTCTGCCAAGGCATTGCTAGAACATGAACCCAAGGTTGTGTTTCCCAGGACAGACCTGTCTGGTTGTGTTACCCCTGTTCCTCTGCACACTGCAGGCTTGGGGCTCTCAGCTGCACCAGCCCCTTGTGTCACTGCATCTCTTTATCCTCCCACATAGCCCATGGTGGCACAGGGGAAGCCTGAGCTACAGCATTGCTTTTTCTCTAGCACTGGCTGTGGTGGGACCAGCAGCAGCTGCCCAGCGCTTGCAGTGCCATTACTGCTGGGTAGTGCAACCTTTGCTGCCCTTTAACAGCAGAAGTGCCCAAGAGAGAAGAGCAGGTACTGAGCAGGAATTTGGAACATCCAGGTATGCTGGAAGAGGACACTGATAGCAGGAGTAGCAGGGAAGGAATCACGACTGAGACAGAGAAATTGCCTTCTTACTTGTGGGACAAAGGTCATTTCTTCACAAGCTGCAAGTTTCCACGGCACCATAGGAAAATGATCATACAAAAAAAAACAACCAAACAAAAAAAACCCCAAAAACCAAACACAAAAATCCCCCAACACCTCCCCCCCCCACCAAAACCCTAACTCATATACATGAAGGTCTATTCACTTTCAGAAAAAGGGCAGGAATATCTCTAATCAGACATCTCCAGCTATGTTAACTGGTTCATTTCTACTGGAGTATAAATCAGGATTACCCATATTTACCAGATTACTCTTGCCTTTATTATGACCAAAGAAAAATATATGGCTCAGGCCAACCTGAAAATCTTAACCAAAAGCTCTTTTAAAACCTTTCACTTTAAATTTGAGTTTTCAGTACAGAGAATTAACAATTGTCAAGTCACATCTACAGCTTTCAGAAGCCTTTTTGCTTGAGGATGTCTGCTACAGTTTTACATTTTCTCACATCTTCAAGAATTTTGCTCACCATCAAGGTGGCTGGAGACAGCTGTGAATGAGAAGGACAAGGGGGTAGAAAGAGAGCAGGGCCCCAGGGGGAGCTGCCATAGCTGGAAAGCTCCATCTCCTCAACAAGGACAAGGGACACAACTGTAAATTCTGACAAGAAGAAAGTTCTGCTCAGGCCCTTGAAAGGCAGCCTCTGTGGTGTGCCCTCTCCCTGAAGGGAAGGCACAGCAGCCCATGTGGTAAGCCATGATGCTGTGTGCCCCAGAAGAGCCACCTGCCACAGCACTTGGGGACCAGGTTGGTTGTGCAGTGTGCTACGTGGCTAATTAGGGACTGTTGAGGAACGTAAACCTACAGAGTCTAATTACTGCTCATTTATTGCATCAACCATTTAAAATCAAAGAGTTAAAGCAGAAAAAATATTTTTTTCAGAGAGTGAAAAGTATTGAATTAAGCAGATTAAATCTCTCACCACCAGTCTCTAATCACAGTGTTGTTGTCCTCTTATTGCTAAAGTTCCATACCTTGGCAATTTCTCATGAGCATCTCCTCACAGCACTAACTCCTTTTTCTTCACAGCCCATCTAACAAACCCCAACCTTCTCCTCACTCAGCTAACCCACTCTTTTATAGCATTCATCCTTATTGGACACAGCTGTGGCCTATTAAGGGCAGGCCTGTTCCTAATCTTTGGTAATTAGTACAGCTGCAACTCCGCAGAGGTGAGATTACCTTCTGCACTATCTTTATTTTCTTACATTCTATTCCTCCACATGGTGTTGCTTCTGCATCTATTTTGTAGGTTTAGCTGGAAGCGTTTTCTAGAGACAGGAAGACAATTAGACAAGTACCTGTGAAAAATGTTGGTGTTGGTTGGTTTTGGGTTTTTTGGCCTGTGTCAGGTGGAGAACACTGCCAACAAGCTATGGGAAAAATATGGAATTCTAGAATTCTTTAGGTTGGAAAAGACCTTTAAGATTATCAAATCCAACTGTTAACCCAGCACTGCCAAGTCCAACACTAAACCATGTCCCCAGGTGCCACAACTACACACCTTTTAAATACCTCCAAGGCTGGTGACTCAACCCATCCCTAGGTAGCTTGTCCCAGTGCTTAACAACCCTTTCAGTGGTGATAGTTTTGTAATGCACAATCCACCCCCACCCCCCCCCCCCCCCCCCCCCCAGCACAGTTTGAGGCTATTTCTTCTCATACTATTGCCTGCTTTTTGGGAAATGAGGCAGACCCCCACCTGAATACAACCTCCTTTCAGGTAGTTGTAGAAAGTGATAGAGTCTCCCCTCAGCCTCCTTATCTCCAGTCCCAACAACCCAAACTCCCTCAGAAGCTCTTCATCTGACCTGTGCTCCAGACCCTTCTTCAGAAGCCAGGGAGAACTTTACTTTTTCCCTGCTACTAACTGGGAGTGTGACATGGAACAAAGTGCCACTGGGCTTTCTTTTCTTTCACATATGGCACTGGAAATATTAAACAGCATTCACTTATTGCAGACATCCCTCACCACTGAAGTGGGATCAGGTGGTGGGGGCCATTGGTTTATTTTATGTCTTGCTTGCTCTCCTTTGGAAACATAAAATTTCATTCTCATTTGAAGATGCATCTCATTGCTTTCACCGGTGACAGCAGACCTTTCTTTCCCTCTTGCTATGTCACTGCATTTCACAGCAAGCAGCTGAGAAAAAAATGTCTGAATGGCTCCTGGTTCATGGGCAGGCCCTGCTGTGCTGGAGTGGCAGTGCTATAAAAGTGCTAATTGCAGATAGGATCCCTGCTGAGTTACATACGCTGAACATGGGGCTAATTTCTCGTGCCTTTCCCTCAGACTCCCTTGCTGCAGTGCCTGCCTAGCCTATTCCAGCAGCGCTAACAGAGATTTTTGTGAAGGGACAGATGGGGTGGGGGCAAGGGTCTCTCTGTGCCCAAACTCTGTAGTGAAGGTTTCCCTTCAGTGAAGTACTTTCCCTTTGTTTGCTCAGGTCAGGCTGCTTGGCTGGACAACCTGCCTTTTGGCTAAATACCACATTTTAAATACAAGATCCCCAAATGTGCAGATCAAGGGTATCCTGAATTCTCAATAGACCTTCCCACACAGAAAGTAATTTGAATTTCAATCAGGGTATGAAATGTAGTGTATACTCAACAAAGCAACTGAAGGCAGGCTGAGAAAACATAAATGAGCTTCATTTTAGTTGCTTTCAAGTTCCTTCTGTATAATCTTTTCAGTTCTTATTTACTGTAATCAACATCCATCTCATGGCAATTTGTAGGCAATTGTGCACTACAGTTTGTTCAACATTCAGAGAAAAACTGCATGTCTCTGAAACCTGAGGTAAACTCTACAAATGCTTAGAACTCTGGATAGAAGATGAAAAGGCCTCATAACAGGACACATTGTTCTGCTCCAGAAAAAGGTATTGGGAAGAACAAAGGAGTGCCAGTGTCTCCAAGGAGTTTTTTTACATCAAGATTATTCCAAAACCAAAAATTTTCAAAACCGATTTCAGTTCTTCAACAATTGTGAGCTGTGGCAGGCTAAGTCACCTGGATTCAACACCTCCCATTGGAGAGGTTTTCTACTGAGCCTCTTCCTCTTGCTCTTCTCAGGGCTTGGGGGTTGGTGATGGAGAAACATATTCTGCTGTGAGTGCAGGTGTGGTGTGAGCAGAGCAGGTAGCACTGGTGAATTGGGTCTCCTGATGAACTGAAGCAACACAAGAATTTTGACCAATTTGCTCAGCTGTAAATGCAGTGCAAACTCCATCCCGGCATCACTGTTTCTGTCCACACTGCTTTCACTTCTTGTGCGGCCTCCTTCATGCAAAGCCAGGTTTTATTGTAGGAAGAATAGCAGAGGTAGGAAATACCTGGTGTTTAATGCTCTGTTATTTTGACTTCATGATTGCTATTTCAATTGTTGAACGAGCTCTTATTGCTGCCAATACCAGGTGAGAGAGGAATTAGTTTGAGCTCTGCCAGGCTGAGATCAATAAACTCCCCCGCATCCTTACACTTCTAACTGATCACAGTTGAATAGCTCATTAGCCTTGTTCCAGCTATTATCCTGGCACAGCACTTTTTAAGCTGATATGGTCCTTCCTTGTAACAGTAACGATGTGTTTATGTTTGTAAGGCGTCGGGCACAATTATAGGTCCTGCCTTAGTCATGAGCAATAATGAATGTACCAAAGGTCAGCGCGGCCGCCAGGCTCCTTGTGGCTGTAAGTAGCAGGCTTGGTATGAAAAAGCTATTGCAGTTATACACAGATAACCTGATCCTCTCAGGTAAATCCAGTGAGATGCTATCCCGGGGAGAAAATGGAGCAGCCAGTGTGAAACTGCAATTTATAGGGACTGAACAGCATGTGCTCATCTTAAGCGGTGGCTGCAATTCAAGAAGGGCATTTTCCCTGCGGGTCTTGGCATTACAAAAGATTTTCAGGCACTGAACTGGTTTAATATCTTGAGACAGGCTGTGATCTAATTGTTCTCTGCCTCTGTGTAAAAGGTACTTAGTTTCTATGCATAGTCTTTTTCCCAGAGCATAAGATAACTTTGAATTTATGATGTGATCACTCTTTGTGGTAAGCCTGAAGTGTGACAGATCTAATTTTGAATAAACCTTTCTTATCAGATGGATCATCTATTGCTTCTGCCAGGGGCCGACAACCAGGTCCTTTTGCTTTGCAGCCAATAAAGTTTTAAATCTTCTCTAACACCCCAAATGCCTAGATCCTTGCATAAACAAACCCACAAAGCTAGTTTGTGAGAAGTCAAATTCTCCATGGAGGTCTAAACACTCTGCAGCTGAGAGACACATATGAAAGCTGCTTTGGAATAGCTAAACCCATTTAAATCCATTTAAAACCTCACAATTAAATTTGCATGCAGCCAGCTACTGCTCTGTCTCTCCTGAGTCACAGTGGACTTAGCAGGCTGGAGAAAAGCAGGGCCACTTTTTCACCAGCACAATCCCAGATGGTTTTCTTCCCCACTTTTACCCAGATGAGCTATGGGAAAAAAGCACCGTTGCGAAAGTGCCTTGGTGGGAAAATGATGGGGATAATTCAAAACAAGCAATGTACAAACAGACCCAAAATAAAGTGATGTGAGCGCAGTAACCTCTCCCTGAAAGGATGTACCACTGAGCAAGGGATGTCAAGGGCCAGGTGTGCCTCCATGACGAGGCACAGGGGTGGATGGAGGCAGCATGCCCATGGAGAGGCTGCAGGATGCCATAGAGCTCCTGGGTGCCTGGCAGCACAGGCAGCACAGTGCTGATGGAGTGAGAGTGTTTCTGGGGTAGTCAGCACGAACAAATGGAGAAGGCAGCAGGTAGTACCAAAGAACAAAGTGTTGCTGGTGAGCAAAGCTGCTGGTTTGGGGACAGAAGAGGCAATGTGTTAACTGGACTCCCAAACACTTCCAGCAATCACTGCCTCTCATTAAAAAGCTGCTGACAGCAGAGTGTTACTTGGCAGCTCTTTGTCTTAGGAGACAGAGAGGAAATATTATCTTTGCCATGCAGATTTAGGGTCCCACCTGTCCTTGGGTGCAAATGGTCCTTATTGAAACAGATGGCTGCTGTGGATTGATAAACTGCCAGGGGCTTGTCTGCCTGTGTTAGAAAAAGAACATCTTCCTGCAGCCACGCAGAAATCCTGGGGTTGGTTAAACAGGCATTTCTGTCTGCTTTCAGATATGGGCCAGCGCCATGTGTGACGGCAGCTGTGTGTTCCCAAAACATTTCCGTGCAATTAGGTTGCAAGGAGACAAAAGCAGCCAGCCAGACTGGTTTCTCCCTTACTCTGCTCCAGCCTCAGGGACTTTTCCTGACACCAGCCTCAGCAGAGATGCTGCCTGTGAGGCTTTCAGTGTTTTCTAACCCAACCTTACTTTCTAACTCCTGGAGCAAGGGAGGCATCCATGTCCCTGTATCTCTCACCCTTTTCCTGCCAGCTTCCACAGAAAGTTGATCAGGAGGTCACTGAACATGTTTTTGTGATTTTCTTTCCTAGTTATCATGAACATTCTTAGTAGGTTATTCTGGGTTTCACTCAGAAAGGAGAAAGAAAGACAAGACACTGTTTCAGTCTGGAAAACACAATAAGGAAAGCACGAGTGACAGTTTGCATTCTGAAAACCCTGTGAATTTAAAAAGTTGTTTTTACAAGATCAAAATGTAACAAGGCATCTTTTTGAGAAACAAGACTAACCCCACTTTGACCTATCCTTTATGTGTCAGAAAGTATTTTATGCTTTTATCCAAGGACATCAAAGTGCTCCTGTGCTCCATACAATACTCTGTATTTCCTTCAGTCTCCCAAATGCCCTTTGTCCCCTTGCATTGCAAGTCCTTCTGCTCCAAGGGGATACGGAGGTGGCTGCTGAATATGTGCTTTGCCAGATGTGTGCCTGTATTATTATCATATTGAAAGATATGTGCCTATCTGTCAGTAATCTAGATCAATGACTATTAATCCTTCAGCTGTTCAGAAATACTGTCAGAACAAGCAGTTTCAGCAGAAGAGAGCAAAGAAGGTGTGTGCTTGCACGTGTATTTGCTATGTTGCTCCTTCATATTCTACAGGCATGAAATCATTACATGTCTAATTAAGTGGCAATTACAAAAGCAACACTCTGTATTAGTCCCTTTGGCTAACAAGGGATCTCTCTAAATGTTTTTGATCTCACCTTTCACAGATTCCACTGAAATCCAGGGTGAATTTCTGAACTTTTTTTTGCCAAACTTCAAAGGAATCAGAGTTACCTCCAGTGGCACTATGGCGGGGATGAATTCTCCAGGCAGGGATGAATTCTCCAGGCCACTGCAGGAGAGGCTGAGTGTTTAACTGGCTAGTAGTAGTGGTAGCAACACAGCCACTGTGGATTCAATTTGTGGAATATATTACAATGGCAGTGTGAAAAAATTACTCTTAGGTTTTTCAAATTGATTCACTAGAGCTTTAAACTAGGATAGGGAGGGACCAATTTACACTTCAAAACCCAAACGGTGCCCTCGGATATATTTGCCAAGCTCCATCAGAAATTAATAAGGACTGTGAAATCAAAGATACAATTTAGCTTAACTATTTAGATGGCTAATCCATTTGACTGTGGCTATTTTACATCTTCCACAACCCAGTTTTTCAACTGAGTTTCTGAATGTTCAAGCTGAGGAATCTTAAGTAGACAAGGCTGTTTGAAGGCTTGTCCAACAGAAGTCTCCTAAAATAATAGATATCAACAAATTGAATAATCTTCAAATCTCCATGTTCTTCAGAGAAGAGGGTCTATGTGCCCAAAGCCTCATTTCTTTTCCAGCTAAACTGCTTCATTCAGTAAAATGGTCAAGTCTGCCTATAAACCTTGCCTTATCAACATACCTGAGTCATATCACTCTTTGAAATGCTCCTGATTGAAAATCTCCAGTTTTCTGTGGAGTGAGGTTTTTCCTCTGTGTGTTCCTACTTCCTCCTTTTTTATATCAGTATTTTGACTGATATAAAAAGCAACTCTTTTTTGTTAATAGACTGGCAAGATTTTCTAACATAAATACAATTCTAAAATAAGCTTCATATTTTAATTCACCTTCTCATACCACTAAAAAGAGCAGTAGAAAAGCATGAGTGAAGAATTTATTTTTCATTTAAACCCATTCCATACAAGGAAGTGACTTAGAGCTGGTCTCAGATATTTCAACTGCTGTGTTTTTGTGGCAGGTTGTGCCTAGCGGTGAAACAGACAGAAATTGATTTCAGTGTAGGATTTTCTAAAGTGGTATAAAGTGACATAAAGTGAGAGAGCAGGAAGGTGTCAGAGCATAAACACAGTGTCACCTTTCTCTGTCCTGCCTTGCTCTAGAAACAGGTATGTGCAACTCTGGCACAAGCACCGTGGTGGTTTCTCTAATGCTTGGAGGGCCTAGAGTGAGGCAGAATTAAGAGCAGAATGTCAGTTCCCATTAATTTTGTTTAAAAATCTGACCAAATATTTTTTAAAGCAACTTTTGGTTTTGCTGTTGTTTTCTTTTAGATATTTTTACTGTGCTGATAATGCACCACTTATTCCTCTCCTTTCCCTCTGCCTTTCTCTGCCTTGGTTTTTGGGAGTCTAAGAAGCTGCTGCTGCCACAGATCTTTCAATGAAAAAGATGCAAAATTAGTCTGAGGGCCTTCCACATGGCATAGGAAAGCAGGAAGAGACAAGCATGGCATTCAAAGCTACAGCTGGAACGGTATGAATAGTTCTATACTATAACTGTAATGCACTTCTGCAGGGCTTGAATGCTCGAGCCAGGATGCTTCCTGGCTGCCACAGCTTCCCATCAGTGCTTCTGGAAGCTGAGCTGTCACTGCTGCCTTTTGGCTTCTCATTCCCCTTACTGGCAAAGGCCACACTGTCACTGTTCACCTGTGTCCTCTCACACTACAGCCCTCTCTGCTTGGAAGCTCTGTGATGCTGAGGATCAGAGGGAGATTTTGAGCACAGCTCCAACTGATTTTGCCTTGCATTTTAAAGGTTAAGACAAATGACTATGATAGCAATTCTGAGGTTAGAATTTTGGAGGGGGGGAGGCATTCTTGGTGCCAGAAGAGAGAAATAAAATAAAACATTTTCAGCTTCTCCACTTCTAAAGAAACTCCAATCATTTGATTTATTCCAGGGCAGGAGAAAAAAAAATCAATAAAGAAAGATATGAGATTTCTGGATATTAAAGTTTTTTCAGCCTGAATACTTTAATACCACGAACCAAACAGGAGAGGAAGTGTGGGGGTTTTTTTGTTGTTTTAAGGCAGGCCAGGCATGACTTTCTCTTGTTGACATGAGAAATCACCAGAGAGATGTACTTTACTAAAGTTGATGTGCAAATATCTTAGGTGGAAAAAATATTACTCTTATATACAAAGATACTTGATAATAGCTTATGTGAGTTTGAGAAGCAGCAATAGGTCCTGTTCTAGGTCTTTGCTACCCAGGGCCTGTTCCTACACATCAGTGCCCAAAGTCATTGGGTCCAGCAGTGCAGCTTGCCAGCTTAGCCCATGACCATGCAATTGACTCACAGTGATTTTCCTCTGTGCTAAGCCAATAAAAAATCTTTAACTCCACAAAGACCCCAAGGCTAAAGGTACATGCATATACTAAAAGAGGAGTAGGAGCAGATGGAAGATTTAAGGTTTATAACACAACCTTTGACACTTAACAACAAAGCACTTCAGGAATCCCCTGGAGCTTGATGCTACTAGACTGTAGCCAAGCTGTGAACTGTCCTTAGCAGCACAGCAAGAAAAGTGACTTTTTTTGTCAAAACAAGTGAAAAAGTTTAGTCAGTTCACATCTGTTGATTAATTAGACTCAGCAAAGCTTTTGCTTTCTCTCTAAGAAAAGAGTTTTCCAGCAAATTCAATTGCTAAGATCACTCATTTGCTATTGCCTTGCTAAAATACTAATTTACATTTACTTAATCTAATGTAATAGTAGCCAGTACTGGATCTCAGTGAAGACCCATGAAATATGTACACGGATCAGTGTGAAGAAAAGCTTATTCTCTCAGTCAATTATACTGTACAGGATACATCTTATTAAAGTGCTGCACTGAGAAGCCGTCATTTTTATGGTGCTGCAAATTGACATCTCCTTTCTGGAAGTAGGAGCACTGTCACCTTTCAGAGTTCACATCAGTATTTATTACCATAGAGACCATAGCAATGTCTCCTTACATATGTTTTGAGTAGCTTTTCCTGCTAGCTACTTATTTTCCTGAGCTATTGGGTTATAAAATAATTTAAGATGGAAGGAGTCCCTGGGGCAGCATGACTTAGATCATGTTGTCCAGAGCCTTCTGTAGCCTATTTGTGAATATCTTCAAGGATGAGGAGTCCACAACGCCTCTCATCAGCAGGTTAATTGATGATTTGAATCTAAAGAGGACTAGGCAAAATTCTGTTTTGTCATTTATCATTTGCCTGCAGCTGCACCCTGCCTACTTCCAAGGCTTTGTCCATGTGCAGCATTAAATTAGTGTGTCTTACCTTTCCCCTGTGGTCCTGTAGTCCAGGGCTTGGACAAGCTGCTGGATGATGCTGACATCCAGAGCATATTCCATGTTCCCTGTCCTCCTCCTCAGCCTGATGGCACCTACACGCCATCGGACTCAGCAGAGCTGAGGCACTGCAGCGCCCAGGAGCCGCTGGGCACCCAGACCTGTCCCTGTGCCGTTCCTCCTCCTGTCCCTGTGCTGGCCTGAGCCACTTCAGCTGGCACATTTCACATGAAGGGAGGCCCACAGTGAGCTATGATTGGTTTGATCCAGGCCATGAGAAACGTGAGTTAGTTTTTAATTTCTTAATGTCAGAATCTGCTTCTCAGCCTTGCTGAACTGCAGGCTGCGGTTCTGAGATGCCCTTTGCACTCCAGATAGGAGGAATAGATCCTCCTCAGAAACATTATTATGTATTGCTCTCAACATTTGACAGCTGTAGGAAATAAATCTATTGTTGCTGCAAAATATTTGCTTCCTGAATAGAGTGGCAATAGATATAAGGAATCCCACTGAGCTTTAATAATCCCATGGTTCTGAAAAGCCACCTGGATCTGGTGATTAAAATACTGATGAGCTTGGTGAATTAATGCAGTAATGGTACAGCATTGCCATGCAACATTTAGCCTGACTGCTGTGTCTGGTGTATTTACAGTGGGCTAATCCCCAGATTTACAAATGAAACTGGATTCCCTGGGGCACTGTGTGTGATTTTTTGGTTTTGTAATGGGAGATGTTGAATTGATGACAACAGTCAGCTGTACCTATAGGCTGGGGAGGCCACAATGCTTTTATTTATTCTCCAGGTGTGACAAGCTTGCAGCCAACATGGCCAGCAGGGTCCTTGATAACCAAAATCCCTCAGTGTCTGTTATAAATACAACAGTGGAAGAAATTTCATTACATTCAGAATGAGCCCACAACACTCTGAAGCCTGTGTTGGTGTATCTGCTACCACAAAGCTGAGTTCCTGGGGGAGAGCTGGACCTCTTCCAAGAAAGCCTTCAATAACATGGGAAATGGAAGGCAGGATAAGAAATGCAACAATTGAGAGCAGACTGCAGAAGATGGATCATCAGACAGTATAAATTCTGCTGGCACCATGGATGTTAATGACTCATCAGGCCCTTTTCTTCCTCCAGGCCCAGTTTGAGTAGAATATTGATTGCTTTACAGTAAGTTCTTGTTTACTGCAGCTAGATTCAAACACAAAGCTGCAAGATAGTAGAATTGGAGGTTTTCTAGGAAAAGAAAACCAAGCATATTTTACTTATGCTCCAATTCCATACAGTTAACCCTTAAACTGTTCTGGTTTTAAAGCATAGGCAAGAGCAAAGAGGAGGGAAAAAAAACCCCAAAAGTGATCAGAAAAACCACTGAAATTTCTGGTACTTCTGTCTGCATGTACTGTCACAAAAATAAACCAAAATCCTGTTACTTTAAAAGCTCCAGGGATAGAGCTGTAACTGGAGGAGCAGGACTACAGAGCTGGCATTGTGTCACACATGTCAGATGGTTGAAAATGCATCAGGCTGAGTGGCTGGCAGCACGTGGCAGCTGTCAAAACCAGGACAATGTTTGTGTGCCTACAAGCTGTCTTCTCCATTTGCCTTTTTGACTCCTGGAGGGGTGAGCAGAAACTGGAATTCAGAGCAGGAGACTTGAGGCAATGCCTCTGATTCCTCCATTTCCCCACCTTTATGTGCAGGTAGTGCTGTAAGAGCTGAAGCACATGAAGTATTTGTGCATTTCTGGATGTAAAGTGCCATTGAGAACACATCTCTTGACAGTATTCACAGTCAGCGTTCATCCTTTTTTCTGATGACAGGCCTCTGCATAGTGGAAATAGTCCCAAAACATAATTGATAGCAAAACAGACTCTATTGTGTACTACCTGTACTGCCTGCTGGTCCAGGCATATTTTGTGCACCTGAGAAATGCTACGCCATGAGTTTGTTACTTCTGTTTTCTCCCTCCTGAATTTTCAGTGGACTCGGGGCAATTCAGGTCATACAAACAAGAGGTTATGCTTTGCATCAGGAATTTCTGAACCTCAACTTCCAACAGAACACATGGGTAAGCTAATGAAAACAGGGAAATAAAAGGCTTTAGAGAGGTCAATAAGCGGCTTTTATGCAGGAAGTAGTAGAATTTTAACCGTAATTATTTTTTCACCTTGAATTATTAACATATGCCATAAAAATGTTATAAACAGAGGACAAACAGGACATTCTGTTAGAATTTCAGAGTTTGATATTTTCACCTAAAACATACCCTCTTTAATGATACAGCCATTAAAACAGGGGTATCCATAAAAACTGTTAAACATAAGGGATTTTACTCTCTTATGGCTACTTTAAAATCCAAAGAGATTGAATCTTGCCTGTTCTTTATGTAATAATGACAAAGATTACCATTTTATCTTTGTGACCAAGAAATTAAGCTCACTGCTTAAGAAAGTAGTCAGACAAACTGGAGTGTTACCTGAGTGTCTTCTACTGAAACTATACTTCTGAGGTAATGAATGAATATAGCTCTGCCAAAGACAAACATTTTTCTTTTTACAAATTTAACTCCTGTCATAAATACTTCTCAAGAAGAGAAAATGAAACCTTTCCTGGAAAATAATTTCTAGGCATATGTTCTGAACCTTAGCATCAACAGCAGCAGTCTTGCTTTGCCTTGTTAATTTCTAATAGCCTGAGCAACACAGCCATTAGCTTTGCCTTGGTACAAAAGTTGCTTTAAGGAGGTCGTAGAGAGGACTTCATTGTTCTGCAATGATTCCAGGTTTGCCTGACTCCAGGGAAAAACATAAATAACTCCAACACTAACCTGGAATAAATAAGGAGGGAACTAGTCCTTGCTCCAGCAGACAGGGGATTCTGATTCCCACAATTAGAATGAGGAATCTTCCCCTGGCCAGCCCCATCCAGGAGCCTTCCCAGGCATGCAGGTTTCTGAACTTCCAGTTAGAAGAAATCCTAACCTGGCCTGAGTAACACACTGAGGAAGAGCAAGAAAGGAAAAGAACAAAGCCTTGACTAATGCTTTCTGCCCCTTTCCTTCTCTAGACTGCAATTTATATAAATGCCAACGATGACTTTCATTCCTGAGGCTATTGATTTCCCAGCACCCTGCCTTTAAATCCATCCAGGCAGAGAATTACACATGAGAAAAGAGAGAAAAGATGGGCTGTAATTGAAAGCAGCCACTTTCATAACCTCTCAGCCGCTACAGACCAGAGCAAATAGCCTCAGTTTGTTATTGGATTTTAGAGGATATCAGCAGCTATGAGGATTGCAGGTGTGGATATTTGGTGAGGCCATTAGTCCTCTTTCCCCATGGGGTTCAACCCTAAATTTGTGATCACCTTACAGAGCATCCCTGAGGTACATCACAGCACTCAAACTGCAAAAAGGTGAGAAAAGGCTTTTGACACAAGTTATCTCAGCCTTCTTCCTAGCTCAGCCTCCTGCAGAATGAGGTCTCCAGTGGGGGGTTTGAAAGCTTTGGTTTGCTTGATTCAAACACCAAATAAAGTCCTAGCCCCTATCTGAATGACAGTCCAAAAGCTCAGTCAAAGGTGCAGGCAATAAACCCCCTCAATGATCACCATTAGCCACAGTCCTGGTGGTGGTCAAACCCTGCTAAATGCATGAAAAACTTCTGGGCTTTGCAAGAATTTTTTATAGCCCTCACAGAAACCATAATTTGGCACAAAATCTCCTGAGAAAGAAATTAAAAATCTTACTTAGCTCCTGAGGATAGCCAGACACTTCTCACCCACTGGATCCTGAAACTATGGTGAGGGCTGCCTCCTCCAGAGCTGAGTGGGTGAGGGACAGCCTTGGCACACAGCAGAGCCAAGCACCTTTAGCATTTGCAGAGGGAATACCCATAATTTGATTTCCCATGGAGCTTACACAAAACAATACCCCTAAAAGCAAAGACAAGGGTGAATGATGCTGCAAGTTCTGCCCAGGCTGTCACTGAGGTTCTGTTTGGTCCTAGGATTAGGGTTGGCAGACAGAAGAACAGCAGAAGGCTGCAAAGTGATGTAAGAAGAAAGCTGGGATTGATGACAGCCAAGGGCTTTGCCCCTTGTGAAGGACAGGACCTGATCCCTGAACAGGAAGATGCTCAGACCAATTTCCTCTTAGGTCTGGAGAGGCTGGAGCAGGTACATGAATGTGTTAGCCTGGGCTTTTTCTGTTGCTTGGTTTTGTGGAAGGCGTCTGCACATTGTGGTGGAGCTATGACCAGTGGTGGCTTTAGGCTTAGAGCAGAATGTGGAAAATATTTCCAGAAAAGAGGTGGGGTCTAGTTCTTCTACAGGATAAAGTGAATGATGGAGATGTCTGGCAAAGTTCAGTGCCTAGAACTCTAGTTGTACAAAAATTCAAAAAAGTATACTTTGATACTTTGCACTGACTCCAGTGCTTTAGAATAATTTGAACAGATGTGTGTATGGAGCAGAAAAATAACACATCTGTGTGCTGTGCAGGCTGAACACGACATGGATGTAATTGCAACTCTGCACCTGCTGTTTAAGTGATTGTATCAGTCTGATATGAGTGGCATTAGAGCAGTTAACAGAGGTGCCCAAGGCACAGAATTTCCAAAGGTGGTGACAGCTCTGCCCTGACCCAAGTGGGTGGGGAGGAGAAGGTGGCCAAATGCAGGGCAAACACCCATGGCTTCCTGTGGGGAAGGGGGAGACATTGCTTTCCAGGCAGGCACAAGGAGTGTGGGAGCTACCTAAACTGGTGCTCTCCAAAGCAGGGTGTGCACACATCAAGGCTGCACAATACAAGCCATGAGGGGACAGAAAAAAAATTATTTGTGCATTAATTAATTAAATTTAAAAATTAAAAAAAATCTTTATCTCATCCTAATTTTATTTCTATTGTTGTGATATTATTACAGTCCTACATTTATTTATACATAAATAAATAAATAAATAAATAAATACTGGGGAGAGGTGCTCAAAATTCTTTTACTGCCCAAGCAAATTAGTTTTGGCCTCACTGGCCTAATTTCCCATGAACAAATGTTAGGGGAAGGAGGGCCTAAAATCCTGCTTCTCACTTAACTTCAGCCACGCACTAACACCTTACATGAGACAAAACCCCATGTTTTTATTTGGGTCACAGCTTGCTGCTCTGGCTACAGACACCACTTCTTGTCAAATGGCCTCTGTTCTACTGCATGTGGAAATTTACAAAAGACTTAAGAGAGGACATAACTTTCTGTCCCCTTTGGTTTCCCCATGTTGCTTTCCTGCTTTTTGGTGCAGCCACAGGTGGGAGCTACTGGCTGGCTGCTGTGCTCTCACTCATATAAACAACCCTGACACCAAACATAAAATGTGATGGCATGGCCAGCATCTGTTATTTTACAACAAACATTACAGGAATAGGTATGTGACCTGCTGCTGACAAATCCATGATACCCATAACTGGCATTGCACTGGGCCACTGTTTCCATGATTTACACCTTCTGAAAGCTCTGCAGAAAGTGCTGCAGAGAGCCAAGGGACTTTCTGCTTTTGTGACAGAAACAGAGGGAAGACAACAACAAAAAACACACGTGAAAACTAAAAAGACATTTGAGAAAAATTATAGCTAACACTGGAGATTAAAAATTGACAAATGTATCATGGGGGGAGCAGGGCTTTTTTTGTGTTGGATGGATTTATACTGACTGCAGCCACTGGAGCTGCAGCAGGGAAAGCCCTGCTGGGACCATGAGCCACGGCCAGAGCCTTTGCAAATGCACAGAGACAGTGCAAAAACAATCAGCTTGGCTTTTTATTGTACAGATAACCATGGCCATAGGGCTGCATAATGAAGTGCTTCTTGCAGCGTTGCAGCATTTTGTCTTGCCAGCCCTTTCACCATTGTTAGCAATTGCTACATCTTTTCCCACAGGGATGTTGCAGGGATTAAATCAGTTGTCTGTGGTGTGTCAGTCTGTGTCAGTAATTCCCTGCAATTGAGAAAAACTATCTACAGTCTTCTCTTTTTTCTTTTCCATGCATGTCAGCCCAATATCTAAGTCTGCAAAATACATCTTACTCTGTTTTGATGCAAGCTCTTTACTTTTCTGCTCTTCAGCAGGGAGAAAATACAAGCACAATTCCAGCAACTTCAGTGAAAGTAAGCCATCTATGACTAGCTCATGAGCTAGCTATGCATTTTTGTACTCCACATTGCATTCCTCATCTCACAACTGCTGCTGCCATGCAAGCACCTCATTTATAATTTTGTTATTAGATGAATCTCCACAAGGAATCTTTCTCATTCTCCCTTTCCCAGCAGATGAAATGCAGACAAACTGTAGTACCTGATTTATAAATTTTATTCTCTCTATGGAGCCAGAGTGCAGTAGTCACACATATGAATCTCAAGATGATTCCTGTCTAGAAAAATTAAATTAAAGCTTTTCAGTTGAAGATGCTTACAGTACAGAAATAGACTGTTTCTAGTCAGCGGGATTAAAGGAAAGAAAAGCTCAGCAAGAATGAAGTTGCATTGCAGAGTTATCTCTATCTAGGCAGCAGACTGTAATTTCCATAAACTAAAGAGAAAATTCCCTTCTTTTCACTGCTTTTCAGGTCAAAGACCCATTTTTAAATTCCCTTATCTTCTCTTTCTATTCCTTAATTCCCTCCCTGTCTTCTCTTTTGTGCTTTATTTGAGAATCAAAGGACAGTAAAGTGTAGAAAAACCAAGTCAATGATTTTATGGTACATTTAGTTGTGTATTTAATAGTGTATTTTGGAATTGCAAACTTAACAGAGAGGGGGAAATGCCCTTTAACAATACTACCAATTGCAAGCCATGCTCTGAAAGGGTGTTATTTTCTCTTGGTCTCTTAAAATCAGCACATAAGCTGTTTTTGACTAAACTGGTTATCCTGTAGACCTCATTGGCTTCTCCTTACTGTCTTTAATTCCTCCCTTGACCCAGCCCTTCCTCTGTGCTGTCAGCAGCTGGAAATCAAGCTGTCACTGGCAGTCACAGAAGTCAAGTTCAGCTTTGAGGCAGATAAACTGTGGGATCCAGCTCATTGCATGGCCATGCGAACACTGGTACAGTTGGAGGGACACCACAAAAATGTGGGGCCAGCGGCAGGCTGAAAGGTGACTGAGGAAAGATGGAACCATCTCTTTTGACACTAGTCCACTCTTAAATCAGCTTTCAGGGATGGCAGAGCAGAACCTTGAGCCAAGCAATGGGAGTGCAGTCCCCTGCTCCCCTGTTGAAGCACAGCTTGGTCCTGGGTTGTTTTCTATTGCATGTTGTATCAGGTGTCTGAGCTATCACAGGCAGTCAATTGTCCTGAATGTAGCAAGAGAAGAAACCACCATTAATGGAACACTGAAACTGTAAAAAAGAAGTGCCATTCTAGTGCCATCTCTGATTCAAAGTCTCAAGATGAGGAAAACTAAAAATAAGGAGTCGAATCCTGGATCTCTTACCAAAGGAGGTACCAAGGCAGAGTCAGGTTTACGCTCCTGAAGTCATGATATGAACATGGACAATGTAGGGTATGAAACACATGACTTTTCAAAAACCCACTGAGATTAACCAAAAAATGTAGAAGATTAATTTTTTTCCCCCTAAAGTCACAGGAGGAAGTCCTGGCAAACCAGACTGTCACTGTCTCCCTTCTCTTTGCAGAGCAGCCATACAACAGGGTATGTTGTCCCCTGGCAGTGAGATACAGCACCCTTCATCACACTGCAGGGGATCCCCAAGACGCCCTGCATTATTTGTTAAAATTATTATTTTTGCTGGTTTTATCATTATTTTTACCACTACTATTGCTTTTACTGTGATGATGCTATATTTAAAACATCTCAGTTCTCAGTAAGTAATTAAATAACATCTTTGACAATTTCTGAAATTCATTATCACAGTTCAAAACAATAAATACAGGAAATGTCCAGTTTTTATTTTTCCATGATAAAAAACAATCTTAAGAAATTGTATACATACCTTCAAGAACAACACCATTGGTAAGGTTATCCAAGCACAGAAAAATGCAGAATACCTACAGTACATGCATACTCAAAAACTATTTGTATTCCTATATTTTATCCCAAATGTATCTGCATGTGAACAAATACCAAAATATGTAAGATATTAATTGCAATATATGCACATCTCTATGCAGAAGGAAGGAGAAATACACATGCTTATTTTATGCATATTTTTATTATGCATATTTTCTAAATACTTGCCCAGTAGTAAATCTATTTATCCACATGCCTTGATATCCAAATAACTTATTCAATTAAAATATCATTGGTTTGTCAAGCTGGCACATTTTCAACTAAGTGAATAGCAGAGTTTTCAGGCTCATCCTCATTAATCTATTTAGGGATGGTACTTTGCACCAAGGAAAAGCAAAAAAGGAGAAAATGATCCAAGCAGCCTGCAAGGCTGACTGCTTCTGAGTGCCTTTGGCTACAGACCAGGGTAACCACCACACAGCCTCCTAACCCAGCTCCAGAGCAGCCAAGCTGAGGGCTGCCTCTCTGCCTGCCTCATTCAGGAAGCTGGCAGAGCAAGTCTTTTTCCTTGCACAGCTTTCCATCATATGGATGAAGGCATTCTCTAAGTTAATGCCATCCCATTTTTGTCATGACATGATTTTGCACATCTCTCTTTACTATGGGAGGCGTCAGGGCAGCCTGGGAGTTGCTGTGGCCCTGGGAATTGGGGTGAGCAGCACCCACAGGGACAGGGGAGACCTTGGGGACTGTCACTCTCATGTACCCACATGCCAGGTCTCAGGGGCCACATTCATTGCAAGCCCTTGGGAAAGCAAGAGAAGACTGGTTTTGCTGACACTGGTGTTCTGTTCAGCTAGAAGAAATGAAAATAGAAAAGCAAAATATTACTGTCATGGCAGGAGAAAACATAACCATATTTTATACTAATGAATGCTGGCTGGGAAACCCCTTTGCATTTACCAGCAGTTTTTAAACATGTCAGATATTGTATTTCTGTATACTACCTGAACTTCTGCACAATTTTCACACAGTGCCTGTAATGAAATTTTGACAAGGTTATCTGGGACTTTCTATGCATAATCAGTGGTGATTGACTCTCAGCTTCTGGGAGTCTAGAAAAACATGGCAGGTTTTGTAGCTCTTCGCTTTAAGCACAGTTACAGACATCTCTGTATGTTTGTATCAGTATGGCTGAAAATGAATGCAAAAAATAATTTATTCTTATGCTATATCTTGCCACTGTAAAGACATCACACACTTGTTCTTCAATGAAAAGCAGGACTACATGGCATATTTGTAGGTTAAGCTCTGAGCAAAAAGCCTGTTTGATAGAGCTTTGCACATAGCTGTTGTAAATTCTGTTTTATCCTTGCTAATTTTGTCTCTGCTTTTGACTAAATAATAAATCCCCATTGAGTATCTGAATCCTTAAATGCTGGCAGAACTTGTTGAGTGGAATACCTACCAGTGTTGTCCATGCTGCCAAAGTGAAAAGCAACTCCTTTATGCTGTACAGCTCAAATCCAATCAAAGCCTCTTCTCCAAAGCCTTTCTGAGATCAATTACATGTATTTGTCAAGCTCAAGCTAATGAAATTTAACAAGGCCACATTGTTAATAAGATGCAAATTTGGGCAGAGCTCAGAGAGGTCTGGTCCTATCCCTCACGAATACACATCTCAGGGCAGAAGGAGATGTGTCCTTTGGGCTGTCCATGGGGAGGCATGATTGCTTTCTAAGCAAGTCTTCCCTTCTCTGCTCTGTGCAATTCACATAGAGCCTGATGCCAGCCCAGCTGTGAGCAATGGGCAAACCCAACACACCAGTTTTCCTTGGCCAACAGCCTTGATCAGGGAGCCCTGGAGTGTCAGCCTAGGGTCAGATTTAGTGCCTTTTAACCAGCAGAGAAAATGTGGCTTCAGCTTCCTCCCCACCGCTCCCGTCTTCAATTCATCACTGACTTCTAAAGAGCAGCTGGTATTTACTGGTGGAGAACATGTTGGCATTGGTCAGGGAAGGCAGAACAGGCTCAGAAAGAAAAGAAACACAGGAGGCAGGCAGCATAGATGGAAGAGTAAAGGTTAGGACCATAAGGAGGAAGATATGAAGGAAGTTAGTGTGATGTTTAACTCTATAATACTATTGATTGACTGTGTTGATTCAGGTAGACATACTGCTATTAAAAGATTTCTAGTGTTTAGAGGTGTCTCCTGCAGAGCTTTTTTCTCCCCTCAACAAGCATTGTGAACATCTTCTTCTCCATGCACAAAAAATTTATCTTATGCTTACTAGGCTGACATGAAGCCTTTGGAGCTGCAGTTTTCTCAGGAAGTGTCAGCAACACCTTCAGTTTTGTGTCTGCAGAGGGGTAGCCTGACAGAAGAAGCAGCAGCAGGAGAGGTATCCACAAGTTTTTTGTAAGCTATGTGCTGGGTCCTGCTTTGTAGGCTGATGAGTTTTTGAAACAAGGCTTGGTTGTACTGTGGCTCTGGGGTGTCACACAAACAACAGAGCGACGACGGCTTTGCACCAAGAGGGAGAATTTGGGCTGCACCCCAAGTTCATCCCAAAGGTCCCAGCAGCCTGCAGATGTCTGTGCTAGTGGGCCTGAGTTGGTTGCTCCAGAGACTTGGAGAAACTGTCCTACCTACCAGGGCCCTGTGAACTTCCTGTGTTTCAAGTGCAATAGACAACTTTTTGCAATGTTTCTAATTTCTATTAGTTTGTGTACATTTATAGGAAAAAATATATTCAAGAAAATAGGTCACACAAAACTATCCAGCCACTCCTCAATGCTCAGCTGGTTTTTTGCTCAAGACCTGGCAATAAGAGCTACCTTATCAGCAGGGGTGCTACACTGTGCAAAAATGGACATTTAATGTCTTAGCCTGAGCCTGAGTTGATACCTTTCTGCACTGGGCTCATCCTGAACCAACCTCTCCAGGACTGCATTTCTGGAGCAGTGACTGGGCAGCTGGGGTGTACATGGCTTTCCTTCAGGGAGCCCTGCAAGAAAGTGCAGGAGTGTAGGTGCCACCATGAATTCAGAAGCAGCAATACCTGCACTGTACAGTTTTTTTCCATCATTGTCTATGGCTTCAGAGGACAGTTTTGAATTCCCATGTGTGGCTCAAATTGGGAGATCAGGTGGAGAAGGCCCACTCAAAACTACAATTTCCTCATTTTATCTATGGAAAATACATGAGGTAACACATTGCTCCAACGCCAGGCTTTTGGATGGCTGTAAACAGCCTGAGCATCCAAGTCACATCTGTGTACTCAAGTAAAGCCAGTCTGTCACTGCACCTATGGCAGCCCCAGCACCCTCAATTCCATTTACTGAACGCTTGTCTGAAAAGGAAATGGAATAAATCTGTCAGTGACAGTCTTAAACTACCTCTCACTGTTCTGAGCGAGTGCTGGATGCTGTTTCCTGGTGAAGAAGGCTGTGCAAACTGACACTTTGCCTCTCCTGAAGGAGTCTGGCTGTGGAGCACCCAGAGGGCCAACTCCTCACCAACCCACCCCACAGCCCCAGCACCCAGGGTGCTTCCTTCCTCCTCTGCAGACTGCTTTCCAGGAGAAATTCAGGATAATGAAGTGCACTAGGGAGAATTGCTTGCTTACTGTATGAACCTCTGGTAGGACATGCCCCTTTGATGCTGAAAGGTGTGACTGCAGGTCCTGTAGTTACACCTTAGTGCTAAGTGGGGCAGCTCAAAGACTGGTGTCACTGAAGCACCTGTTCACCTGGGCTCACTGCCTGGGGGCTGAGAATCACATTTGCTTGCAGATTTGGCTGACAGTGCTGCAGCACAAATGTTTCATGCCTGGCTCAAACCTCCTTTACATCCTGGATTCTCAACACTGTGCTCTTTCCCTTGTATCACCTCCTCTCTAGTGCTGGCACTGTCTTAGTTTTTAAGAGTCAAATGGTCACAGATTCAGAGACAGTGAGGCCAGAAAGGTTACCACAGATATCTACTTTGATCTTCTATAATAGACAGACCACAGGAGTGCTCTGATTCAGTCTTTGCTACACTCAGGCTTTTAGAAAAATCTATTATGAGCCAAATGCATCACAAACTGGCAAATAGAGTGTGTGTGTGTGTGTGTGTGTGTGAGCACTGACCAGCTGGTGCCTGTGCCAGACACCATGACACACAATCACAGCTGCCCTCCTCTGAGTAAGGACACGACTCAGCTCCGCGCTCTGCCCCATTGCTGGGTGCCAGGATACTTATGGACTTGTCATATCTTTGAGACTTCTACTTTCCCACTGCCTCGCCCCAGTAACACTGGTTTTAACTGGGCAAACAAACTGGACAAAAAAAAAAAGATATTTTGAATATGCCTGAGTGGAACTGAAAGATGCATAAACTTTGCTATCCCTAGGAAAGAATGTGAAAAATACCCTGTGTTTGCCCAGCTCAATTTTCCTTCTTTTGTACTTGTTTTTCAGTGTGAAGACTAACTATCATATCTCTCTTCCCTCTGTTTAAAAAGCAAACAGCTCCCTGCCCAACATACATCTGAGTAAACTAAATAGGTTCAATCCCTTGTTTTCTTTGTTGAGAGACATGTTTTTCAGTCCCTCAGTAATTTCTGTGGTCCCTTCCCAAATCTTCTCCAGTTTCATCAACATCTTCCTTGAATTTGTAAGCATCAGATGAGTCAAAAATTTCAGCAGCAGCCTTCCTGTGGGTATGACACAAACCTCTCAGTTCCTTTTGCTTTGTACTGCTATAATCAGGATATAGGAAGGATGAGAGCAAGTGTCTTTGCCATCATCATTCTGAAGCTCACGTTGAGCAGGTGATGTGCCAGGACCTCCAGCCTCCACTACAGCCTTCCCCAGAGCTCAGCTTGCAGTCGTCGTAGAGACATATTTCCATTATGGGCCACACTCAAATAGGTACTGTATACTTGTATCTTATTTACTGACAGGTTCATATTGCTCTGTTTCAGTGACCTGTTTTCTTCATAATTGATTAGTGCACCTTTTATTTCTTTTAACATTTACAGATGACTCAATTTCTCCAGGTTGTTACTGAAGAGTTTTAAACGGCATAATGTTAAAAAATTATCTCTGTGGGAAACACTAGAAATGTAACCATGAAAACAAAAGTCCCCATTACATTTTGAGACCTACCAGCAAATTTTTAATCCACTCTGCCTCTTAATCAAAACGCCATGCTGTGGCACATCATACACCCTGCAGAGTCTGTTACAACAACCTCAGTTGCATTTTGCAATCAGTCTTGCAGTATTATCAACAGATAACAAGCTACTTTTTCATAATTGCACTTTGTTCAGCATTAAATATACTACTTTAAACAAAATTTTATTAGCTGACTCTTGGATCAGTTATAAAGTATTTTAGCTGGATTCATTTCAGGCTATTGAACTTATAATTTATGGACTCTTTTGTTTGTCTGTCCAAGGAAGATTGGCAAGACATAGCCAATAAATATAAGATATAGCCAATATACATATAAAATATAACTGATTACCTGGGATTTTTTCCACAAGTGCAGCAATACATGTTTATCCAAGATGTAATGTGACCTTGGCTGGACTGGTATGTGGAGACCTCTGGCTGTGGACACACCTCATCTGGGAAGCTGCTGTGTTTGGTCCACTGCACAGGTCCTTTACTTTTCCTGGGCTGAAAACTTTAGAAACCAAACATTTTGATCTCCAAGGTCAGACAAGATTTATCCAGAGGGAAAGGAATGGAGAGAACTTCAGGCCTGATATCAGGAGAGCAGGAGAAGAATATGCAAGGAGGCTGTGATGCTGCATAAAGAATGGCTGGGGGCCTACACTGGCAGCATCACTTTTGGGGTGCCTGTGCAGGACACAAATTCCTTCCATCATGCTCATCACTGCTCCTTCCCTGAGCACCTGTTCTCTGTGCTGCCAACATTTTTGTGGGGGTGCAAAAGTCCTGAGTGTATCTCTACACTTTGTTCCTTTTTGGCCCACTTTAGTTCCTCATTAACCAGTGCTGGAAGGGATAGAAACTACAGCTTGTTGTCCTTCCATTTTTTACTCTGGTTCAAGAAAAAAGATCTTAACTCTACTGAAGAGTTCAAGTTCTGCTGAGATTTCCTGAAAAAACAAACTTTCTCTACCTGAAGGTCACGGATAGAGGCTGTTGCCTGCCTGAGATTTGTCTGCAAAAACAACAACGTTGCTCTTCTATTTTTACCTTTGGTTTCCTCAAAGGGGATTTGACATACAGCACAATTGCAGAAGGGAGGGGATTCCTAGCTAGAGCCTGAAGCCAAGCACAACAGTTTTGGTGAGGCTGTGAGCCTGTATTTATTTTCATTAACAGAGTGTGGAGTAGAGCTGAAGCTGGTATGTGTGTCTTCAATGGACCTGTCCCTGCCAACATCTCTTGTGGCTCTGGTGCTGAAATGAAGGGCATGCTATACAAACAGATAGGGGTGTGATTATTTTTTCTGATGAATCCAAAATAAATGGAGAATGGGGTTGGTCCTTTATATAGAAAGAATCAAATAAAGTAGCTGAGATAACAAATGTGCCCTTTAGCCCTTCACAGGCATGTAGAAAGTAAATTCAGGTCTTTCATTAAAACGATTTGGCAGTAGAACTGGATTTGTTGGGTCCTTGTAGTCATGCCTAAGACCTTGTCCCAGTTTCTGCCTTTCCCCTTCTACCTGCTCCTTTAGTAGCTGCCTGAATAGTTGTACAACAAAGACAGGGCTGAAAATCAGATGCATTTTTTTTCTAAATAAAGCAGCAATTTAAAATCCCCTACGTGAATAAATAATCCATATGTTGCCTGAATCTTTTATGACATGAATTCCAAAAACCAACTTAAAAAGCTTTCTCTGTTGTTTTGGAACTGGGTCAGAAAACTCGCTCAGGGAATTTTTAATGAGCTAGGCAGCCTCCCAGCTCTGGGTTACTGGTTCAAGCTTGAATCAGGTTAGTAGGCAGCAGAATTTGTCACTGCAGCTGAAGAAGCCAGACACACTCCTCACCCTAGACACCCACGTTGCCATGGGCAATAGTGGCACAATGAGCACAAAAGCACAGGGAAAAATGGGAAAAGTGTCTAAAATATGAGAGCTGCTGAATCTCCTTTCATTCAACACCTGCCCTTTAACCTATGCCTCAGCTTGGACATTGCCCTCCTGTGTCCTTCGTTTCTTCCAGCACTTTCTCCCCTACCTCCAGCTGTAAAGGGACCATTAACCTCAGCTGGCTCACAGATAATGAAATAACTGCTTTTGTCAAGGGAGACCTTAATACACATAAATGGGTATCAGTTAACAAAAGCTGAACATATAATTTTTTCTGGAGCTGTGAATCTTCACTGTTGGCAAAATTACTAGACTTGCTGTCTTGACCAGCACAGACAGCCTATTTTTGACACTTTATCATTGCCTCTGTAGAACTTGTATAGACTGTGCCCAAGTTTTTTAGTGTTTTTCTCAATAATTTTACTATTATTGATTCTTTCATGATTTTTTCTTCCTTTCTTTACTGTGCTTACTCTGTCCTTTCAATTAGCCAGCTTTTCCTTCCTAATTTTCCTAATTCTCAAAGGAAGACAGTGCTGCTAGGGTCACATTTCTCTCACCAATTCTGACTATAGCAACTCTTGCTTTCATTCCAGGCTCTCCCATCAAACTGCTCAAACACTTCTGTTTCCTTCCCAGATTTCAGACATTGAATGCAACCAGTCCCACTGATTATCATTCCACAATTCACCTCCAAGGTTTTGATTGATAAATATCTCAGATATCTCGTCTTAATGTTCACAGGCTGGGTCCCACTGCCTTCATGTCCCACATGGATGCAGTCAAGGGACCATGGAAAGGACATGGAGATATGAGGAGCTACCCAAGGCACAGCTCTTTAGCAGCTTCCTAGCACCCTGGCTTCCCTGGTTGACTTCCCATCTCAATTCCATCCTCCTTTTTTTCTGGAAAGTTGGCTTCTGGCAAAGGCTGCAATATGCTGGAATCTGTTGCAATATGGAGCCTGTGGACTGGGCAGTATTTGAGTCACACTGTTGTGATATGCTTTTTCCTATTTCTCCTACATTCTAGGCATGTACGTGTCCTGGTAAAAGCAGAAGGGGAGCTCAGGTACTGCATGGGGCTCTGTCATCAAACAAGTGGCCTGCATGGGCTGTGAATCCTCCTTAAATGTTTCCTCCAGCCCTGGCCCTGCTCTGGCAATTAGGAAAGCAAAGGCTCAGACAGGAATACCTATTTTATCCAGTTACACCTTTTTATTATGAAGGATTGATAAGTATGTAAAATATATCTTTCACAAGTTAGAGGAAAATAATTAAGAATTAAGCTGCAGACACAAAATGGCATTTATTTTGTATGTTCCACAAAATGATGAAAAACTCTATGGAATCACAGATGCTGCTTCACCAGCATGACCCACAGAAGAGCCTTAAGGAAAAAAAAAAAGAGCAGAAAGAAGGGAATAGTGGAAGTGCATTTGATGAGATCTGTAATTTTTGGTATTTTTAGACACATCTGCAAATAGGTACAAAGCAGCTTTTAGTGCTGTACCTCATGCTATCTGACCAAGACACTAATTTTACAGAATCCTAAAAAAATCAATAGTAAAACTTTCAGACTGTGCTAGACAGGATGGCTATCTGCTCACAAATCTCATTTTCCAGTTGTCCAGCTGCTGGGAATGAGAAGATCACCAAACAAAACAGTTTCTGTCAGGTTTAAATACTTCCCTTAGCTGTACTTATGGAGCTAAGATAATAGAACCAGTTAGCATAGTGGGAAAGTAAAGAAATTCTTTTTTCCAGGATTGTAAAAAAGGTAAGGTGTCTTTCAGACACGGCAGCCAGAGGTGTTGCTGCTTCTGAGAGCTAACCCAGTCATTAGAAATCACACTCTTCATGCACATTTCACTGGAAACCATGATTATGCCCTAAATATCCAAACACAGCATTTTTCCTATGCTGAAAGAAGGCTGTGAATTACACTGGAACAATGTTTAAAAAGAAAACTATTAATAAGAAATAGAATAGAAATAAGAACAGACAATAACTGGCAGTTTATTTTACTTCTTTCTTCTGTCACATGGAGAGCAAAGGAAAGGTATTTACTGAAAAGATTATTTTCTGAACACTGGAAATAATGCCAAAATATGCACTACTAATGCAGTGACCTGTTTTTATTAAGAAATATGAGTGTTAGTTAGGGTGAAATAAGAAGAGTAAATGTCTTCTCACTCCCAGCTAAATCAGTCAGGCATTTAGGATCTTTTGGTGTACCTGAAAAGAGAAAAGCCAAGGTTAGGGTAGGGTGAATTACTCAGAAAATGCCATTTCTGGAGGGAGGAAGGAAGGAAGGGAGAAGCCCTGAGGAGACAAGCCCTAAGGACACTTAAACATAAAGGTGGAGGAAGGCTGTGAAACCTTGACTCCACTTACTTTAGGGAACTGGTTACACTAAATAAGCTATACACCCAGAAGAACAAAATGTTATTTGGACAGGGTCTGGGTATAAACAGATTATTTCTGAAGCTTAACAAGGAACATATTTGACTGAACTCTCCCTGTGAGGGCCCTTTGGCACTAAACTCAGTGTTATTAAAACTCAGGGGGAAATAACTCATAATAGCTTATTTAGAGATGCAGAAGATGGTTAGTAACAATCAAAAGGCTGTTTGAAGAGACTTGGAAATAATACAAGACTGAAGGCAAGGTCGCTGAACCACAGATCTCAGCAATTGCATCAGGTGATCCTTTTCTTAAGTGCTTTGTTTCAAGCCTGGTTGGGTTAGGACTAATGAAAGTGTTGGTCATTCCCTATCAGGTGATTTAAATAAGGGACAAGCATTTACACAGATTACATATATTTGATTTCTATCTCTGTCACAGTTTGACATGTGTTTGGCATGCATTTTGAAGTATGTGTCATCAACATTATGATGTGTTGATGACACATGCTGAAATGCTGTGAGGGAAAGAAACTTCCTGGGGAGTAACTACCCACAAACAGTCCTTTGGCAATTTCTCAGGGGAATGTGGTGCCGTAGAGGACATTGAACTAGTCTTGTATCAATTTTTTAGTTCACATCTGCTTTTCTAACAGAGAGAAATATCATTTTAGGCAGTAAAGATTAGTATCTCAGGTAAATATTTAATGATAAGAAAGTGGTTTTCCTCTGGTCCGGATCTCTGGATGTGTCTCACAATAGCTCTGTAATACTTAGTTACACAAATGAGCAACTGATGAAACACCATGACTCAGAGGTGGACATATCTCACTGCATTTTGGGTTGCCTGACTTGCTTTTACTTTGAGGGGTTTTTCTTCAGCTTTCTGCAAACTCCAAATTTCTGTTCCCAGAAAGGACCTTGCAATCTGATAAGTATGAGCGATTTGTTCCAGCACTGATCAGGCTAAATGCATGCATGTTTTGCTGTTTATGTTTCAACAATGGAGGCTTTGTGGTAGGGCATGGCTCCCTGCCACCCAGGAAAGAAAGGACAGAGCGAGCCCAGTGCAGCCGGTGCAGCCGTGTGGGTGAATGCCGCGTCCGGCCGCGCTTTCCAGGGCACTCCCTGTGCCAGGCATCCATACCTGCTGCACCACCGATCCATAAATGTCACCTACTGCTGCCCTGCAAGGGCAACTCCTGGGGTTTCAACAAATAGGAGTGGGATAGGAGGAAGCTGCATTGACTTCCTCACAGCAAAATTTTTGTTTAAGGAATTATGGGTGATGTCTGGGAAATTGTCTGACACTGCCATTGTCACCACTGCTTCCAGTTGCTCTGCATTCCTTCACAGGAGGAGAGTAGGCTTCAAAACAGGAAGGTAGCTACACTGAGGGACTACATTTACAGCCAAAGTTGGGGGAGATTAGTCCTGAAGACACTTCTGTGACCATTCTTCACAGATAATTTTTAGCAGGTGTTTGCAGGAGAAAAAGACCTTCCTTCTTGGAGGAGAAGAATGGCTTTAGCCATGTAAACTCAGGGTTTTTTTCTTTCTTTCTTTTTATTTTTTTTTGTGGAGATTTTCTAGGGCAGAGACAAAGAAAAAGATAACTGGTCCCAATGTTTCTTTGAAACATTTTGAGACTGAAACACAAAAATATCAAAAGTCAAATCTTTTAGACTGAAACACCAAAAAGCAATTGCACTGAGATACAGCCCATTAAGTCTGTTCTTCATCTCTCTATTTGCTGTCCATTTTCTAACTTGCCTCAACCTGGTGTACTCTTGCCCTTCTCCGAGATGTATAATTACACAAGGATCTTCCTGGGCCTTCCTGGGGTGCAGCTTCTGCTGCTACTGTACAGTGCCCACCTCAAAGTTTTCAAGTACCATCTTTAACAGCAATTTGAGTTTTATCCCTCACTACTGTGCAGGAATTCAGAGCACCACTTCTCAGCTTCGATGCTTAGATGCTTTGACCTAGATTCAAGGTAGTAGTTATAGATGGCTGGTTCCTATCTGTATATTCTTGTGACAACACCATCCTCCAGCTTTAGTAACCCCTTTCATGGCTGTATCATGTTGGAATCTCATGGCCACAAGTAGTGAATGCATCAAGGTCTTGGTTAATGATAACATGCAGTGAAAACGTATTGTCAGCTTTCAATGTCTGTAGCTGTATAGTAGGAGGGACATTTAGGTACTAAGGAATGACTGTGCTGTCAATGCTTTGGGGGTAAGATATCTTAAAATAGACACAAGTATCTTAAAATACCATATGGTATCTTACAGTGTTATGCTCTGCTGTATTAAGATTCCTCCACCTGAGAATGAGCATTTTTCTCTTCTTTATTTTCATTTCCTCTTCCAATCTGATGATTTCACCATTTCCTTTTCTTTTTTTCCCCTTTGTATTTCCTCCATCCTTGTGTACTTGTGGTAGAAGACAATGAGGAGGTGCCATTCCAAAATCTCCTTATCAGAACCAAGAGCAACAGCTAAGCTAAAGATTAACAAGCAGCAGATGCAGAGAAGAAGGCAGATGGAGAATGTATGTAGCAGGAAGGAAATCCAAAAGATCCCTTCAGAGATTGTTAACACAGAGAAACCTATTAAACTTTCATGGAAAACCCCAAAAAGAAATAACAGCAACTAAACAAAAAACCCCCAAACATACAAAAACCCCACCACTGCCACCACCAAAAAAACAAAAAAAAACAAAAAAAAAAACAAACCCAAAAAACCAAAAAACCAAAAAAACCCAAATACACATAAAAACCCCCCAACAACAACAAAAGAACACATGACATCAAAAAAAACCCCAAAATAAAACAAAACCCCCATGAATAAAATGTCTGTGCCAAGGAAATAAGGACTCTGGGTTAGCTATGCAAAAACTGTGTGTTCCATTGAGGTTTCCAGTATTTCACTTAAAAGATGGCATTAATTAGCAGTTGTACTCATTAGAAAATGCAAGCAGAACTTCTGCCTAAACCCCCATGCTGCTAATCACCAACGATTCATAGTGAACTCCCCTCTTTTCTGATGCAGAATTGTACACTGAAGATCAAATCAAACACTGGTTGAGAATGTGAAATATAAGTAACTCCAACATGTACTAAAGAGGTTCTCTTGCTCCACAACCCATCATCTTAGCTACAATGAGGCAGAAATTTAAAATTGTACCATGACATACCTTGCATTACCTCGGGGGGCACAGGGGTGTTGCAATCTAGCAGAAATGGTGATCAGGGGACTCCTTTGGCTTTGAAGTCCATCACTGTTGTCTCCTTTACTCTGGCTCCAATCCTTCTGGTTTAGGAACTTGTCATGAGAGATCAGAGTTAAAGACATCTTTGCATGAAAACCTCCATGGATTTCATCTGAGTGAGAAGTATAAAACTGATTATCACTTCACAGTCTTTGAAGATGAGTGGGCTCTATTGTTTTGCTTTTTTTGTCCCTTTATGACCATTATGCATGTGTCACAGATTTGAAAATACAGTCAGACTGGACCTGACTGAGTAAAAAATCATTTTGACATAAATGGGAATTTTTTTCCCCTTGAATCAGTGCTGCAGGATTGGCCTGACATCTGGATTTGTGGGATTCCAGATAGCACACTTATCTATCCTGCCTTCTTGACAGCTATTTATACCATTTTCTCTTTCTGAAGGATCAGCAGTTTAACTTAGTAGGGTATGGGACTGGATTCTGCAAGATGAGCCTAAGTGAAAGGATATCAAAAAGAAACCAACCCAAACCCAAACCACAAATGAAAAAACCTGAATTCAAAAGCAGTCTCTATATCATCCAAACCAGTCTCAAGTACAAAGCTTCTCTGGGATATTCTGAAACAGTGTACCTTTCTGTGGAGAAGTTATATATCCTTCTTGACCAAAGCCTATCCTTCCTAGGCTTCAAATTGTAAACTCAGAGAGCTGAAAAGTTTTCTTACTCTGAATTCAAAGGGAATACAACATTACACAGATTTCAGCTTCTGCTCTGACAGTGCCTTAAGAAACATTTTTAGGATTAAATATTACATAAGAAAACAATCCCTGTACCTGTCAGTGTAACACCATCCATGAGTGACATGCTGCTGACTTCTTTCCCAGAGGGAAGCAAATAGCCTATTTATTTAGAGATCTGTTATATGACTCAGTCAATAACTCCTCTGTCTTGTTCCCTTGACTATTCATTAGTTCTAATTAGAAATAAAAGACTGGAAGATCAAACTGGCTCTGCTCAGTTAGTTTATTGATTATAAAATTTAAGATAATAATCAATAAAGACATAAATTCCTTTCATTTCTAGAGACCTAAGGCACTTCATTGCTCCTAAGGGCCAGTGCTCTTTATAGCTGTTCCATGCTCCAGACTCAGAGAACTCTATTTCAAAATGCTAAATATCCTCCACTTCCTATTACTGGGAGTAATTAAAGGTTGGAGTAGCCCAAATAATGGTAAAATCAGTGTGCCATGTGTGGCAAGGACAGCAAAGCAGCACCTGACAGCATCTCCTGACTCACTGTGGTGCAGCGAGGACTTATCCCAGTGAGGGATGGGATCACCTCCTGGTCCCTGCACACAGGCTGGCTGAGGGAGCAGCAGGGTCACATCTGTGTCCTCTCTGGGGCACTGGGATGTTTTAGGCAACTCACTCCAGGGCTCACATTTGTCAGTGGCTGACATTTGAGTGGTGCTGGCAGAACATTCCCCACTTTTTCCTCCCAGCCAAGCTACTGGTCTCAGTTCAGTGAAACTTTGACATAAATAAAAGAAGCAATCCAGGATCCTGACCCACAGTGACAGTGTTTAGTCTAAGTGTGAGAGAATGGGTAGCCTTCTGTACATATCCAGGGAATTCAGAGAAAATAGGGCTGGATTATTGAAGGCCCCAATAAAGACTATGTGAAAGACAAGTGTGAAAAATACACAGCATGGGTATGTCAATCTCTTAATTCAAACAAAATGTTCAGCCAGATTCATGTAATACTGACAAGTCAGGAATTTGGGTGGGAAGAGGAAGTGCATCTTTGAGTATGTCCCTTGTAAATAATTTATCCAGCTAAAAATAACATTAATGATGATGTTGTTTTGTCTTGAAAGCCTGCCTATCAGGAGAAGATTTCAATTTCAAGTAGCCTGGAAATAGTATATTCAGAACCAGGAGTGATGGAAGCAGCGTTCTACAGATGAAGCCTTATGTATTATTGGATTAGAGTTTGCTTAAACCAGAGAAATGAAATTTTATGCAGTTTAAGTAAGTTGTCTTAGCTTTTGATGTTAGCCACCTAAAACATTAGAAAGGGCATCAGTCACATGGTCTATGGGGGTGACCATAATCCAGAAATGTCTATTGGTACCGTAACGTCTGCCTTTGGTGGCTGAAAACATATTTTTAAATTGTGTTTTATTAAAAACATGAAGCCCTTCTACTCTCAGAGTAGACACTGCCCTTGACAGGAAATTATACCTTTTCAGACAGCAGGTTTTCTGTGCAAGAAGCACATATATATTCTGGTGAGTAACTATAACAGCAACTAGGACAAAAAAAGCCTTAAGCCAGAAATAAATTGTCAGGGCAACAAATTAGTCTGCTTTGGGTTTGAGGCCTTGAACACAGAGCAATGCAGATGGACATCCCCAGTATTTTTACCAGGACCACTTTAGCTGGAGTATGGAGTCTAAAACCAGGGAGCTGCAAGTTAGAAGATACAAATCATAGGTTAACAAAAATGTAGGCCTGAACCACCAAGCCTTCTTCTTTCATCAGAGATATAAATTCCTCCCTAGTGATAAAATTTTACAAATCTTGACAGAGCAAGCAATATTGAAATAAGGTAGCCTAGTTTGATGCAGATTTGTTAAAAAGGAAAACCCACAGTGTTTTCCATATTGATTACTCCTTCACTGTAAGAAACCAGAAAAGAAGGGACTAAACCATGTCTGTTTATATGAGCATGATTTTAATCACCTTATTCCTAAATCTATACAAAATCTGAAGTATCTGCGGAAGCTCATGTAATTTCAAGCAATCTTGTCCTAAGTTTGTCAGATAGATTTCAATGATGTCATGAAAGCATGTATGGGAATATTGGAATTAAATACCAATCTTGCCGGATGGAACATGCCTGGGCTCGTCTGGCCTTGCTGCTTGACCAGAGGCAGCAGCTATGGTGGTTTCACCTCAGAGACACCTTTGGCTGGCTGGATGCTGCAGCTGGCACTTGGGACAAGTCCAGGCATGCAGGAGCTCAGGTTTACCTCTGGTGGAGAGGCTTTAGGCAAGGTGAAGGAAAAAGGAGTCGGGTTCTGCTGGAGGGTTTCAATCCAGAGCTTTATTCCTGGCACACAGGCCTCTGAATGCAGCAACAGCTCCAACAGAACCATGAACCGCGTGGTTGCTGTGTCTTTTAACCCTGGGGCGAGGGGGAGGGAAGGGGTAGGGGTCCCACCAACCAGGTGAGGGGGGGAAGTCTCAGGGGACAAATGACACCTGGATGGCCCAATGTCCCCAGGGCTGAGAGGCATCTTTTGAACTCTGCCAATCACACGATGCCCTTTCTGGAATGCCAAGATTGACGGACAGCTCTCAGCAAGGGGGCAAGGGAGGGGAAGGGAGAGGTTGTTGGCACACCTGGGGAAGGAACTGGGATAGCTGAAAAAGGCTATTACATCGCACTGCAACATGGGAAAACCACATGTGCCCTTTTTTATTCTTCTGCAAAATACGTTCACTTGCAAAGCACAAAGAAGTCCTGCGGGAACAGGAGGTTTCAGGGGAAAAATATGCTGCTACTTCTGCCCTCTTTCCTCTGGCACAGGCATGACTTGGGCTACACACACCTGTACTCCCTGTTTGGCACGTTTGCCAAATGCACTTGCTGACCTACTGCCGCAAGACCAACTGGGAGAATCTTGGTGGCATCAGGCAAATGGTGGCATCAGCCCTCCCTCCTTTTTTATTCAAACTGACCAGATGCCAACACAGAGCATTTAGATAGCCACTGTGTATGGGGGCTGGCAAAGAGGGAACATGAAATGAAGTGTCCTTTAAAAAGCCAACAAGCAGACCTGCTCTTTTCCTTCATCTCTCAAAGAGGAACCAGTGCCCTTCACCTGCCCAAACATTTTCTGGTGGCGGTGGGAGCTTGGCTGGTTGATCTTCTCTACATGTAGAGGGGAAGGCTTCCTATGCATGCACTGCCCGGAGTGGGCCTGTGGAGGTGCTGGTAGCAGATCAGAACTAAGGGAGAGCACTTCCAGATGTCCAAGAACCTTTCTGTTGCCAAGGCCTTGAGGTTATTAATCCCTTCACTGTGCACGGGACATGTGCCTGTCCACCTGGTGATGGGACAGCTTGCTAGCCACCCTCACATCCCTCAGCTACATCAGTCCTCCCTGTCTGGGGCAGGGAGGGAAATAGGACATGAAAGCCAGAGACCTGTGGGTGAGTGACCTTCAGGGACCATGTAGGTAGTCCTGGTGCAGCCCTCAGCAAGGGCTCTGCCTGAGGGGGCATCCAGCTGGCAGAATATACGCAAATTCAAATGACTGGTCTTCTGAGATGGTTTACGGCGTCTGATTTTTGAACATTTACATAAAAAGACAAGGGAAGGGAAGAAAAACAAGGAAAAACATTTCAATGTCAAGGCTTTTTGATAACACAGATGACATGAGGCCTTGCTGAGTGTTAAGCTCAGGATCAAGAAAACTATTGGTTGCTTGAGTTTTCCTGCTAGAAGGACCAGAACCTTGCAGTGCACAGGGAGCCCTCCCCCACCTGCTGGCTTGCCAGGAGAGGGAACAACAACACAGCAGCTTACATACACTTCTCAAAAGGCACTTAATTAAAAAAAAAAATAAATAAAAGGGATTGTATATTTCATCCACATGACACCAACACATTCATATGTGTTGTATTATATGACACATACTTGGAATATTTACATGACTGATGAGCATAATTATAAACCAGGCTTTGACAGGAAAATATATTTCAAGGGTTAGATTTTTTTGACATAAAGTTCTTCTGTGCTAGAGATAATTAGTGCTGCCTGCTTTCCCCTTGTTCACAGCAGAATTTTCCCCCATATACAGAGATTAGTCAGAGCTTATAAAAATCCTGTTCAGTTAAATCTAACTAGTAAAGAATGGTAGACCACATGTCAAATAGGAGGTAAAGAGAAAATCAAAATAAAAGCTGATTCTTTTAAATAATCACTTGAAAATCAAGTCTGCATTTTGTTCTCAGTATGAAATAGTACATAATGAATATTGATTTTGATGACTACTTTTACTATTTTTGCTAGACTAGGAACTGTATTAAATGTTATTCTCTGGATAGGGATGAGCAAACCAGCTTGGTAAAAAATGTGATTGCTGCTCCGAGCATTCTCTGAATCCCTCCTCATTTAGAGGATGAACCCTGACTGCATCCAGCCTGAGAGTCTGAACTTCAGCATCCATAGGATCTTCTGGTTTTGTCCTCATATAAACTTAGATCCACACCTCTTCTTGCATAGTGGCCTTTCCACTAGGAGTGTGCTATGCTACAAGAAAGCTACACCCACTGTCTGTCATCTTCAGGGAGTGATAAGTGTGTAAATATGTTTTTAGAGACTGAGATGGGATAGTTCCAGCTTCAACTGCAGCAGTGATGGAGGCATCCCTCCTTCAGCATTATTTTTCTCTATTGCAGTGTTGTGCAGTGCCTCAAAGACAGAAGAGTTCAAATATCTCATCATTACTTTTTCAATGCAATCACTCCCAAATTATTGCAGTAGATTTTCTGGCTTGTTTCCTTCTGTGCAGACTGGAGGGGCCTGCTTTGGGTTGTTCTGCAAACCCCAAAGAGATTGTGACAGAATACAGGTGTGTGTCAGGAACATTTCTGCAAGTCCAGCTGGGAGTAGTTGCTGCTAGCAGAAACTTCTGCTGGCAGAAGTCAGCAGCAAGATGGAAAATCCAGTGGGAAGGAAAAAAATTTGTTCCCTCTGAGTAATTTTAAATAAAGTTGACTTTATGTATATTTAACTTTCATGTGTATGAGAACCAGTTTAATTTGCCTGCAACACCATTAAAACACGTAGTTAATACTTATTAAACCACCTGTCTTGCTTTATGGTGGTACATCACCATGTGTCATGGAGCAGTACCCTTTACTCTGCCAAAACAGTTTATATTAATCTATATTATACTGACATGAATATATTTGGGAATACATTTGGGGTTTTTTAAATCAGGCTTGATTCTTCATACTTTATAAACTTTACTTGTAATTTGAAGATGAGGAATGCCTTCCTTATAACATGGTGAGGCCATTTTTTTTTTTTTTAATGAACAGCCAGCAGTATTTGCTCACAGCTGAAGTGTCTCGTTAGCATTTTATATATTTACAGCTATTTTCAATTTCTATGACAGGATCTTCTTCCAGCTACATCCTATGCAATATCTTCTTGAAGGAAAAAACAAGGTCTACTACTGAAGTTGGCATCAGCCCAGACTGATCTTTCTCCTTTCCCTGATGCACAACAGTTCCAACTTCATGAAATTCACTGGTGGATCTCATTGCATCTATGAGTAGGACAACCAAGTAAATGAAGCCAGGCCCAACCTGCAAACAAGCAAAGTAATTCAGGTTCACTCTTCTTCATGTAGGGCTCATCCCCAGCCCAAATGCAAGTCTCCAAGCTCTTCCTGCTCCAGAGGGGAGCAAATGAACACATCACTCATGTACACATTTCTCTGAGTATCTCCTGATTCTTCAAAGCAGACTGAAATAAAATCAGTCTGAAATAAAATAACCACAGTAATTTTAAATCTTTCAGGATTGCTTTTGCTTTTAAAGCAAACTGTAATGTAACAGGGAATTGTGCTATCACAGGACAATTGGGCTGGAAGGGACCACAGGAGGTCTTTGGCCCATTCTCTGAGCAACCTGCACCCCTGCATGACTGTCCTTATGGTGAAAACCGTTTCCAGCATAAGTCCATATTTTCTCAAGCTTCTTAGACCTCATCACTCAGATTATCTCCAGTTTGAGCAGGAGATGCATGCTCCTCTATGCCTTCAGCATTTCTACCAAATCCAAATCAGGGACGTGGCAGGAACACCTATTGTTATTTTTTCTATCCTACGAACAAAGGTGCAGCATAGCAGGTGGAGGCTGGATCATGCCCAGTTCTTTCTCCAGCACAGGTAAGGAATAAGGTTGATCAGTACACGTGCACTCACCCTTTGGACTTTTTGGAGTCCACCAGTGTAGATATAAGTCCTGAAAAGACAGAGAGCTGAGAAAAGTCTGTGTTGGTGCCTGAGTGGGAGAGATATTTCAGAAAAATGCTGTATCCAAGTGGAAAACCAGTAGGTCCACTTCTGGAGAGATACCAAGTCCATTCACCAGGCACATATTGTTTCTTTCCTGGGGACTGACAGTAAAATGTTGATAGACACAAGCCTCATATATTGTCAACTTGTCCTTGTCAGGTGAGAAAATAAATTAAGTAAACAGAATAAATCTGACTTGGCACAGGGGTTAACAGTCTTGGCAAACATACAGCAAGGAGTGGTGGCATAAAGGGTATAAGAACTGTAGACCTAAATCACTTCTGAAGTGAGACACCTAATTCATCAGCAACGTGAGCCATAACTCCAGGAGAAGGGAAGAGCACCATCTACTGAATGACAAAGGCAGTTATTGCTTTTCCAACTCTTCCATGGGATCATTGGAAAAGACCACTAAGACCACTGAGATCAACCATTAACCCAGCACTGCCAAGCCCACTACTAAACTATGTCCCCAAATGCCACATCCATTCTTCTTTTAAATACCACCAGGGATTGTGACTCAACCTTCCCAGGCAGCCTTTTCCACTGCCTGACAACGCTTTCAAGACATCTTTCCTTATATCCAATCAAAGCTTCCCCCAGTGCAATTTGACACCATTTCCTCTTGTCCTGTCACTTGTCACCTGGGAGAGGAGATTGACCCTCACCACAGATTGACCCTCACCCTTCTTTCAGGCAGTTGTAGAGAATGAGAGGATCTCCTCTGAGGCAAACCAGCAGGTACTGGAGACTGTATGGGGAAGTTACTTAATCTGTATTAACAATTTGCTGGATTATATTAGGGAGAAGAAAGGATTACATCCCTCTCAAATCTTTAAGACATTCCTAGAACTCTGACACTCTCAGTAGCCATGTCTGAATCCTGTCTTCCCTCTGCTGTCTTTTACCAAAAGGATCCCAAAAGGATCCCAGAAGGATTATCAAGTCCAACTCTTAAGTGAATGGCCCATACAGGGGTCCAACCTGGTGTTATTAGCACCATGCTCTAACCAACTGAGCTAATCTCTAGCTAAGTTAACTCATTAAACTTTTAAAATATTTTAAAATAAGAAAAGGCCAAAAAGGGATTTAGTTAAAGATCAATCAATAATACTATTAATGTAATGGATTGTGACTCAGCCAAGAAATCACTCATCTGTGTTGACCTTTCCTACTATTGTAGTAGTGTGCTCTTCCACCTATCATCAGTCCTTTGCTCTCCACTTAAAAATGCTCTTAGAATAAAATAAGCCTCAGATTTATACTTCTAGACTTTTTTTGATCATGAGTTTAAGTTATTTCATAGTTTGGCTTTTTAAAGCACTTGCTAAATTCACTTGTAATATGAAGCTACAGTAATCCACCATCCTCCCACACTGCAGTCTGTTCTAGCCTACACCACATAAAGACTCCTTTGCTGTCACGGGGTGGGAACTGTGCACTGAAGCACCTAAAATAGATTCAAGAGGAAAAGAAGAGCTACACAGAAAAATTAGAAGACACTCTGAGTGTTCTGTTCTGTACACGGCACAAACTGCATGTTCACATCACCATGTCTTTTGAAAAAATTGGCCATTTTCAAGGAAATTCAGGATAATCTCACCATTTTGATTCCATTTCTGAAAGATATAATGTTATAATAAGATTAATTTCTAAATTCTAATCAATTCAACAAACACGGTATTACCACTCTGGAAAAAGGAATAACAGGTTTCGAACCAGAGATGCATCCATCGTATTTAAAAGATCTGGCCTGTATGTGTTAATTGCACAGTGGAAAGGACCTATCTCCACAACACAACCATTGCTAAAGACAGCATAATCACGTTAAAAGCCCCACCTGCATGCTTCCTTAGTTTCTGGTACTTCACTAAACATTTTAGCAAAATTATATTGTGACATCTGATTCACTCACATCATGATCCAAATGGAATCAATACATGACACGGTAACATCATTTTTCTTCTTTTACTTGGAAGCAATTTTTAAACTACACTAAAGACTTGCCAAAGAGATGGTTTTCTTAGACTTGCAAATATAAGACACACCAGGAATGAACAGTAGGATTGTATCAGTGTTCTGCCTTTCAGAAATATAATTCATGCAATTTTGTAAGTACAGAAGCTCTCGGTTTAAGCTTTATAGGCAAATCAGGAACAAAGCCTGATCAGCTGGTCAGTTCAATGATGAATTGTAAATTAATTTCCCATTTCAAAGAGACTGCCACAAAAAAAGTCATTATGAAAAAAATCATGATGAAAAATCATTGATTAGAGAAACCCATAAGGTTATCAGTGATTATGTTTTATTTTCAACAAAGTATTCCAATTTTAATTTGTCTAGCAAGTACACAATATTTTAAAAATGATACCAAAACCTCATTTTGAAAGAGGGGAAAAAATATAGAGAATAATTTCTAGTCTTTCTGTTGAAATCAATGCAGTGCAAGATACTTTCAAGAAATGATTGACTTCTGACAGAGGAGCAACCTTCTTCAGAGGCATCTGACTGCTATTGCCTCTGATCTCCCTGCTCATGTCCTGCTGGGTAAGATGTGTTACTCACACACAGCAATTCTACTGTCAATGCACTGACTGTTAGGGACAGTCTTTGTGTGGACTCAATGCAGTGATACACAAAATCCTTACCTGCAAACTGCTGCCAATGGCTCTGGTGTCACATTTTTCTCTATATTGGACTGACACAACCTCTGCAGCGTGGCACTCTGTCAGGATCTCTGGACACAGCAGACCCCTGCAGCTGTAGATGCCTCTGAGCACTTGTGCCATCTGGTGTAGCTGGCTCCCAGCTTAGCACACACCATTTTATTTTCAAAAGTCTGAAGTATCAGGTCAGGCTTCCGAATTCCTTGAAAGGAAATTGAGTGATTCTTATGGACTATGATCTGCAGAAGGCCATGATGCAGATGTAGACACCTATTCTGATACCTTCTGTAAAACTGATGAACTGCATTAGACCAGCATTTCTCCAAGTATCTAATGAGGCAGTTTGGTGTTTTTCAGTAATAACATGTGGAGGCAGGAGAAAGTATAACCTATGCTTTGTAACCTATCATGCTGAAAGAGCATTGCATTCTTCCTGTGGTAAAGCCTCCAAGTCCCTTTGCATTTAACTATTTCCTTAACCACATTTCTAGCCACAAATATCACCAGTAACACTTGCTGGTGTTACTGGTGATATTTGTGGCTAGAAATGACACCCAGCTCACAATGTGGGACTTGGCAGGTAGTTCAGTTCCATCTCAGGGAAAGTAATGTCCCATGGCCTTGATGGTTTCACTCAGAGGACAGGGACAAACACTTGGGGTATTTTGGTTTCCCCAATGTGGATGGGAAAGGAGGGTGATAAACTTTGTCCTGTTGAAGCTGAACTTTCTGTGTAGGTATCTGCACCAATTTTCTTCATTTGTGGAAAGCTAAGCAGACCTCTTCCCAGAAAACTCAGCTGCATGTGTATCTTCCAAATACCTGCAAGGTGCTCACGTGCTCTCCATCCTCACAGGAAACTTGAGGTGAGTAGAAATCCTGATTCTGAGAACTGAAACACCCTCTTCTACAAAAGGAGAATAGAAAAGAACTCTACAAATTTAAGATCATTTCTAGAAAAACAGAGCAAAGTGCAATTTAATAAGTGAAAAATTGTACACAAGAAACCAATTGTCCAAGTACAGAATAGGGGACAATAGTTAGCAGCTGCTCTGCAGAAAAGAGTTGATCACAGCGTGAGAGCAAGTTAAAAAATAAACATCATCCTTAGGAAAAAAAAGAAACCTCATCCCAGAATGTAAAAAAGGGAGTATCTGTTACCTATAGTAATAGGTAATAATTCCTTTGCTTTTCTCAGTACTGGCGAGACCTGACTGTAGAACCAATCCCAGTTTTGGTACTTCAGGGAAGCAGCTGATTGATGGAAGAAAGTCAGCCAAAGAGCAACATCCAGGAATTACCAACAGTCTAGAAAGCACAAGCTACAAAGAAAGTTGAAAGCCATGCAAATTGTTTGTCCTAGATAGTAAAAGAAGCAGAAATGATCTGACACAAGTCATGCTAAGAGAAACGCAGTAATTTGTTCACAACATGCACTACAGCGAAGGCAAGTAGCAAACTGTCTCAAGGAGACAAAAGATCAACATCAAAACATCAAAGGAGAATGGTGAAGCTCTGAAATTTATATGTTAATATTTCTCACTCATATCTATGCTGTGTGCCCTTATTTACAGGCACAGAAGGTCTCTGTTGAAATTTCTTCTGCAAGATTACTTCCCATCCATTCCACTGGCAGGTGCACTGAAAGATTGATCATGAAGCTAAAGCAAATGGTCATCTATTTCAGAGAAGTTAGTGCTGCCCTTCACTATGTTACAGGGTGAAGCTTCATCACAGCAAAAAAAACCTTTTGGAAGATGTTTTTCTTACTGTGCACTGCCAGTGCAGATTTTGTTAAATGTGCATCCAAAGATCAAGCAGATACAGACACATATGGCACCTAACTGCTAATGTTGCCACTCTTCTTAAAGGCTATTGCCAAAAATAAGTCAGTGAAGCGAATAAATTGGTTACTGAGTAAAGAAAATTAACACCTTTGGAGCCAAAGTCTGGAAAATGAGGGAATGCCTTCACTATTATACCTCTGTGGAAGAGACAGAAATTAATCCATGTGGGCAGAAGTGTATACTAGGTGAGAAAAGACATACTAATAGCATCTATTACCCTCCATTACCACTAAGAGGATGGTAATTGATAGGTACAACAGATACTTGCTTTAGCATCCTCCCCTTGTGAAATGGCCAGTTTAAAATTAAAAAAATAAAACATGCAGAAATATGAATTTCAAAATGAGATTGTGTACAACTGAAGTTGCTAGTTCAGTTACCCAGGAACTTGACATGAATCTGTTTTCTAGTGCAGTATTGAGATCTATCTTTTATTGTTCATGAAACAATTCATAAGGGGTGAGCTGGATGCTACTATTCAGTGTAGAATACTTGCTCTAAAGTACTGATTTCTTCTTCTTGTGTTTCATCAAGTGCAAAAATCAAGCTGTTTTCTTAGAACAAATGTCTTAAATTAACTAAATTGAAGGATTTGCTCCTTTAAATATCCATGGACATGAGTGAGTCTTTTGCACCTTCCGTAGTATGACCCTCAGCATGTCTTTGCTTTCCTTTCTGCCAATCCCTCTAACTAAGGTGTTGAATCCTAAAATATGGATCCAAAAATCTATTGTAGAACAGATTTTGAACAGCAGCTCTTTCATACAAACCATTAACAGCCAGGGATGGTTGAATAGCAATCTTCACCCAGCAGCAGGAGCATCAAAGCTGCAACAGAACTTGTGACCTCTGAGCAAGTCATCACCGAATGATTAAACAAACATTCCCCCTTCTATATTGGGAGCATTACCTCCTGATGGAATAATGATTCTAATTGTGACAGCAGCTGTGACAGTTACAGAAAATGGAGGTCACAATGCATCATTGCTAATTCTGCTGCAGTGTCTGTACTCTCAGTTGGTGGTTTCCCTTCATTTCAGAAGCTGAGCATCACCCAATGAATAATTACAGCTTTACTACTATTCCCTACACAGTGAAATGATTCAAACTGAAATCCCTGTGATCATTGTTTCATTTCAGGCTTCTGAACAAATGCCATCTGAAAGGGCTAGGCAAAAATCCTGGTTACCAAAGGTAAAATTTGAATGAAGCAAAATGTCATTGCATATACAGAGGAGTTCATTCAGATTGTCAGCTAACTACATTTTAAATAATGTCCTCAGAGTGCTCAGAGTCAAGCTGCTTTTTGAAAACTCCCTTTGCTATTCTATCAAATGAATTTTACATCTTGGAAATGAGTCAGATTTCTACTTATTTGGAAATAATGTGGCAGAGGTCAACACACTTGAATTAATGCATAAGATTTCCACTTATTGCCTCTGACCTCTGAAGCCTTTTTCAGTTCCTTTTGGTGCACCTGCCCAATCAGATTATTTTCAGTCACTGGGTTTTTGTCCAAGCATCAGCCTGGCTGGATCTGGGCTGTCCCTGCAGGTGTCTCTATGGGTTTCTGGGAAGAGTCAGGCTACTTGTTTTTTCACAGCTGCACAGACTAGTGCAGAACATGTTCCTTTGGCTCATGCAGTCTGTTGTAAGAGATTTTCGACCCCACTCTTCACTGCCAAGATTTCTGCTGAGAAATGCATGCTTCCTCTCTTCCATTCTCTGTGAGCATCACTATTTTTGGAAACACAGCTCTGGAGAAGAAGCCCAGATCTCCATGCTGTGTGCTGCAGCCCACATAAAATAGTGTTGTTGTTGGGGGAAGGAAATGTCTGCCTCCAGAACACATCATTTTGAACTCTCATCTAACTGGATGCATTCTCAGCCAAAGAGCACTGGATCTGAAAACGCTAGGAAATCTTGAGGACAGTAGGATAATAATATTAATTAGACACTTAGACATTAACCTGTACTTCAGCTAAATCCCTCTGGTCTTGACTCCTCTTTCTCTTACCACTACACTTGTTTGGTTGTCCATCAATACGTAAGATCTGATTATGGGATCAGCAACACAGATTTACTTGTGTAAATATATATATTATATATTTATATTTATATTATACACACACACACATATATATATACATATAGGGGGACTACTCTCTTAAGCAGGACAAAAAATACCCCGATGAACCCTCAGTAGACTGGAGCTCAAAGCGGCTCATGCTAATGTGACTCCACACATGTCCCTCTCCTTGCCTGTAAGATGTCTCTGAGTGGCATCCTTGATACAATGAGAGTACCCCAAAATCCTAACTGTACTTGAAGCAGATGATGCCAGGAAATATTTTTGTACCTAGAAAATTACAATCCAAGAGTCAGAAAAGGTTTTGTGGAATGTGAGAAGGCTCATGGTGGCTGCAGTCAGAAACAGGGATAGGAGATATTTCTGCTGATGCCAAGGAATGAAAACATGGTTTGTTTGGGCAGGGAATATAGGCTGCAGAGTGGGGAAGACAAGTACCCTTGCTTGAAGAATCATCACAGCTGTGTGCCACGTAGATAGATATATCTGCTGCTGTTCTTGGATCTGCCTCTAGGTTTTGGCCTTTTGGCAAGATGGATCCCACTGGGAAAAGAAAGTAGCCAACAGCTGACGAGGAGGGAAAGGGATGGGAATGAGGAGTGTCTTTTTCACCATTTCCCCACTGCTGGTTTTGAGCTGTGCAAATGAATTTATCATAAAACTAGTGGTTCCCCACAGAAGCCTCTGGCCTTATCTATAGCAGAAATGTCTGTGTTGCAGATTTCAGGGGTCTCTGGCTCAGCAACAACTGTTTCACAGACATAAAGAGGAGAACAGGCTGAAATGCCTAAAGCTAAATGCACTGGCATTGCTGTGAAGTGTGGTCTTGGAGTTATTGACCAGTCAACATAAAAAGGCCTATAAAAATGTCACTAAATCCATGCAGAAAAGCAAAACACAGTGTGTGTTTGGCATTTGCATTGCATAGAAGAAATCTGGATTCTCTTGTAACAAGACTGATTGCATCTCTAATTTGAATCAGAAAAACACTGAATCATAAAATAACTTAATTTGGAAGTAATTTGTTCCTGATTTCTACTCGGCGGAAGGCTATCTTTAAAGCTAGAGTAGAATATCTCAGGGTTGCATCCATATGAGTTTCAGTACCTCTGAGGATGCACAGCCCCACTGGCATCTGTCCCAGGGACTAATCAAACTTGCTGTGAAACTTCTTTCTTCCTGTGTTCAACCATAATTTTTCTTGTTGCAGTTCGTGTTGGTTGGGTCCTGTCTTTTCAGCGTGCGCCTCTAAGAGGAATATGGCTGTGGGGTCCCTAACACTACTTCCTAAAGCTACATAAGGTGGCTGGTTGAAGGGCACAGCTCCCTCAAAGACATCTCGTCTCCTGGCTGAACAGGCCCATCTCTCTCAGCCTCTCCTCCTATGTCACATGCTAATGTATTCCTGACGCAAACAAAAAACATATATTCCTGTTCCAAACGAAATACATGCATCAAGCTCATGTGTGAGGGCATCTCTCTGTGGTGTGAGCACAAAGCTATATCAAGAAGGTACTAAACATATGAACAAAGGCAGAACAGAAGGAGAAGAATGGCTTCAGTGTATTCATTCTTGTTAAGGACCCTGATCACTGCCACTACTCCCCTGCAGCAGTAGGGAACCTTCAGTAGGGTCAAGCCTGATTTTTAAATTGCTACTCACCATATTTTATACTATATGTTGGCAGTTTGTATGTGAACTTATATTTTTCTCCCACATTCTGGTTAAGTAAATTATAATTTTAATCCTAATTTAATTCTGAAATACCTTTAAGAAGCTTTACCAAGAGTAACACTCTGCTTACCAAGTAACAAACATAACCATCTAAAAATAGTCCTTATTAAATTTACAGGTACTTCAAGCAGCTGCAGGACCTCAGTCTGTAGGACAGTTTTGTCTCTGTGCAAAAAGGAAACGAATGGATTTGTTTCACATCAATACCTTACTAATGGCCATATCCACAGTCTACTGAAACCAAAAGCCTGAGGGTTGCTGGGTGTGGTGGTCTCTGTGGTGGATTGGGCCTCCATCTACTGAAGTCTGAGTAATCTGTTGGAAGAGAGAACACCTGAGCCCTCTGAAAGCTGCTTTGATCCAGTCTTTTAATAATCAAACCATCAATACCACCATTTTCTCCTTTCTACTTGACATCTGCACTTCTCATCACCATGACAACATAGCAATGTGACCTATCGTAGACCCTGCTAAAAATTTAGAGTGAAGTATTTTACCAGCTTGCTAGTGCTGATCTAAACCTTTCTAAACAAAGGGAACAGCAAGGCTTCTGTTTGCTAAACTAAAGTGCAAATACACAGGGTTTCCAAGGATCCTGGTAACCAGAAGTCTGCAACACTTTCAGAAAAAAAGTGTTAATCAGTATGAACTACTCTCCTGTTCAGTGTAGAACATCAGAGAAATGATGATGTTTCTTTTTCTTTCACTGTCTTAAATCATTGCTTTTAGTATTTGAGATTGAGGGGTTTGGTATAAAAATATTACGAAACTACTACATTTTGGAAAATATCCATCATTTTAAAAGACAAGTTTGAAGTGAAATGATTAATGGATTTTAAATATGATTTAAGTAAAATTATGCAATATATAAAGACTATTAAATAGATTCCTTTCTTCCCTGAAGTCCTATGTGCTATGTAGTATAATTTAAGAAAAAGATTCTGTTTATTTATCTATTTATTTATATAATAAACAGGATCAATTCCAAACAAGGAGACTGATTTCATAGGTGTATTAACTGCCTGCTAAAACGTATATGACCTTCAAAACCTTGATCACTGCAACCTTCCAAGCATCAGCAATTCCTGGGTTTTGACACTCCCTCTAAAAACCTCCTTGGATTCTTGCCTGGGGAATCAAAGCCCCACAAATCCTACTTCCCTTCTTGCTCCTGCTGTGGCCCCTGCTGGGGTTTGTACAATCACTCTGTCACATCTGGTGAACAAGAGCAATTGCACAGCTAGGATCCTGTCCTATTTTTTGCCTTAATCACTTATTAGAAGTCTCACCTGAGACAGGAAGAACAAGATTATTCGCTTTGTTGTTTATATCATGTTAGAGCCACATCTTCTATGTAGTTGTGGAAAACAGTTGTGAGATACTCTGTGGTTTGCCAGAGCTCCTCAAGCCTTCTGGTTTGATCTGCACCATTCTGCATGGAGAGAGGAATTGCAAATATCACTCATTAGCTATTTTACATCTTCCTTTCTGTATTATCTTGAACTAGATCTTAGATATTCAATCACCCCAGTGAATTCAATCAGGACTTTAATGGTCTAGAGAGAAACATGACTAAAAATTAGATATTGCAATGTCCTGTTGTCCAGGAATATTGTAGGTGCCAACTTCCATCTGGGTTCTTACACAGAGCTGTTTTTAAAAGCATGATATTGCTGCTTTCCAAATGGCCCCACAAGGGCCACGTGAATCTGAATGTTGGATCAGACATGAAAGCCTCAAAAACTGCAGGGAAGGTTAGACCTAAAACATTTTTTCAACATCCTTGAATCATCAGCCTTTTCAATATCAAGATATGGAAAACCTCAGAGTGAAGGGAAAATTCTTAACATTTAATCTGGCATTCACAGAATCACAGTAAAATTCAGGGTGGAGGTCACCTAGTCCAACCTCCAACACTAAGTTTAGCTAGTTGTCATGCAACTGCAACATGTGCACTGAGAACAAGATCCTAAGGGAAACTTATCCTATGCAGTGATGCCTGGAGGTTTCCCAGTGGCTTCCATACTCACATGGACCAGACATCCAGTCCAGCTGTGTGGGCCCAGAGCTGAAGCATCGAGCAGATGCTTGGATGGTCTGTCATCCTAGCATCAGCAATGCTGCTCAAAGGCCCCACCTGGGGAGTCTGCATGAATCCTATTTGTCATGTTACTCTACTGCCTTTGAAAGCCTACACAGGCCCTAAAAAGACCTCTGCCTGGACTCACTTGCAAATCTCCTTGAAATCAGTATTAAAGTATTAAACTTAGGTCAAAGGTTGGACTTGATGATCTTGCAGGTCTTTTCCAACCTTAGATTCTATGGTTCTATAATAGTGAGTAAAAAATGTATTTCTATTGAAGATAAATGGGGAAATAATTGGTCTATCCAACCTTTTCTTTTCAGCTGCTATTTAGTAAAGAAATGCAAAATAAAGAATGGGTTCCACAGTTGCAAGCCTCCATCTATACTTTGTTGTTCCCATTTTTCTCTCACTTTTATTTTGTATTGTATCCTCAAATAATATTGTAATATCTCAGTGCTGAGATTTTAACATGTCTGGATTCACATAGTATGGTAGTCAATATACAGAGATTTTTGGCTTCTTAAATCTGGACCTAGTGCTGGGCTCAAATCCCTCTTCTGTTCAGATGGGCCTTTCTGCAGATGTTAACCCTGTGTGCACAGGAGTGGAACACCTTCTCACAGGTGGATGCAGGGTGAGAATGGCAGGCACAGCTTTTCCATGCCTGTCTCAGTGGCCATGCTTTCCTGTGGGTAGAGCAAGGTGTGCCAGCAACTAGATTTAAATCCTTTAAAATAGCATTTTTGAGAGAGACAGGGTACCTGGTACAAACAGAGGAGAAAAGTGGGTAGAAATGAGTAATGTCACAGTCTGGCTGCCCACAGCAAGGAACTCTGCCTGATATTAGGAAATATATATCTACAGTGCAGATCTGTAGGAGTCAAATGCACTGTACTTCTTTAAGAGCCTATGAAGAAGAGAAGGCTCAAGGGAGGTGCTCTGGCTGTCTGCCACTGTGTGATCTGAGAAGACAGAATACATGAGAAATTCCTGTTAGATATCAGTAAAACATTTTTTGGCATGAGGGTGGTCCAATACTGAAACAGGGCCCAGGGACATTGGAGAACCTCCAGCCTTGGATGACCTGACTGGACACAAGCCTTGGAAAAGGTAATCTGACTAGACCTCAAGCAGAAGGTCAGAGTAGAAGGGACCTTAGGAGATGCCTTTCCACCTAAATTATGCTGCGATTTTTCTGAGTCTGTGTTTCAAGACACGTGGAGCCTGTCAGGGATAAACCTTCATTCTTTGGTCATGAATTGTTTTGATCCCTTTCTGAGTAACCTGGTCTAATTGGTGTCTCTGCCCATGGCAGGGGAGTTGAAACTAGATGATCTTCAAGGTCCTGTCCAACCCAAACCATTCCATGATTCTATGATTCCTTGATGTGTTGAAGACATGCCACTTTCAGTGTCCACACATGCAAGTGGACGATCTAGACAAGGTCATGCTGTATTTTCTTTGAATATGTTCAGTGGAATCAATCAGAAAAATTTTAATTTCTGAATTTCTGTGCAGTACTCCTGCAGATAATAGTGGAATGTTGATCCAGACTTTTTGAAGGTTAAAAAAATTAAATTAGATTCCAAGTCTGGATTTCCAAGATGAGACTTGGAGCCTGATAGAGACCTCAATAATTCCAAAATATGAGTTTATCGTAGTTTTCAATGGCTTTTTGACTGAGGAATTTGTGGAGGTAATTTCCACAGATATGCTAAATTTGTTCTTGGAACATTAGTACATTATGGATGAACTCCTGGTTATACTCCAATGCCCATTGCCATTTACATGCAGAGGCATAGGATTTTGCCTCTTTTGCATGCCACTTGTAGGTTCTTATTGGAAGCCTACAGAAAATAAATCATACTGAACATGATAAACAGTCACACTTTTGAAGTCTGCCCATTGTTCATATGGGCATGTGCAAAAATCTGATACAGAAGTAGACGTCAGTTCAGAGGAGGCTGATATTAATTTCTCCCACAGCCTGTACCATGAAGGAACCTTTGCCCCTGAAAGCTTGTGGTTCCTGGTGGTCTCTCTTCAAGCTTATGAGCTGTGCCTGAGCTGATGCAGACACACAAAGCTTCATGTTCTCATCTGTTCCCATTCTAAATTAATGAAGCCTTAATTATACCAGAAGAGGAACAGAAACTATTTTTGAACGAATTAAAATACTCCATCATGTGCTTTGTGCTTTTTTCTAAGCAGTTGGGGTTTTTTTTCCTTCCTCATTAATGCTTTTCACTGACGACGTTAATGACTCACTCAGCAACAATGCCATTGCTTTTAGTTAATCAGTGAGTTAGCAGTCGCTGCCGGTGTCAAAGGAAACCAACCTCCCCGTCTCCCAGTCTCCCATTGAGAACAATTCACACTGTGAATGTTAAGCAGTGGAAACATCCACAAAAAACCGTGTATTGTAAGGTAGCTTTTACCAGATACTTTTCTGTTGCAACCATCAAGCCAAACTCATCCCGAACTATTAATATTTGTTCTCAGTAAGAATAAATTCCTCTGCATTTTCTTCTCATCTGTAGAGGGAAATATTTACACAAATAGAAAGAAGTCAACCCTTCTTTAAAATGGAAATAAAAAGTTTTCAGTTGAATAATTTCTCTAAAAATATTTTAATGCATTCAAGGAAGCAGGCAACAGTATAAACTTTTGAAGAATTGTGCATTTACATATTGATATTGTCAAACTTTGACAGCTGGAACTAGGGATAGAGAACTTCAAAGAATCACAGAATCAAAGAATTACCACATTGGAGGAGACCTTTAAGATCATCAAGTCCAACCCATGCCCTAACCAACTAACCCATGGTACCAGGTGCCACATCCAATCTTTTTTTAAACACATCCAGGGATGGTGACTCCACCACCTCCCTGGGCAGACCATTCCAGTACTTAATCACTCTTTCCATAAAAAACTTTTTCCTATTATCCAACCTATGGTTCCCTTGGTGCAGCTTAAGGCTGAGTCCTCTCATTCTCTCAGTTGTTGCCTGGTGAAAGAGTCCGACCAACCTGACTGCAGCTGCCTTTCAGGGAGTTGTAGAGAGTCATAAGGTCACCTCTGAGTCTCCTTTTCTCCAGGCTAAACACCCCCAGCTCCCTCAGTGTTCCTCACAGGGTTTGTGTTCCAAGCCCCTCACCAGCCTTGTTGCCCTCCCCTGGACGCGCTCAAGCATCTCAACATCCTTCCCAAACTGAGGGGCCAGAACTGGACACAGCACTCAAGGTGTGGCCGCACCAGTGCCAAGTATAGGGGAGAATGACCTCCCTGCTCCTGCTGGCCACACTGTTCCTGACACAGGCCAGGATGCCCTTGGCCTTCTTGGCCACCAGGGCACACTGCTGGGTCATGTTCAGCCGGCTGTCACCAGCACCCCCAGGTCCCTTTCTGCCTGGGCACTGTCACCCCCCAGTAGGGAGTTATTGTGGTCAAAATGAAGGACTCAGCACTAGGATTTATTTAACTTCATCTTATTGGACTCTGCCCATCCATCCAACCATTCCAGGTCTCTCTGCAGAGCCCTCCTACCCTCCAACAGATTGACACACGCTCCTAGCTTGGTGTCATCTGCAAATTTACTGATGAAAGACTCAGTCCCTTCATCCATGTCAACAATAAAAATATTGAACAGAACTGGCCCCAGTACAGACCCCTGAGGGACACCACTGGTGACTGGCCCCAGCTGGATGCAGCACCATTCACCACCACTCTCTGGGCCCTGCCATCCAGCCAGCTCCTATCCCAGCACAGAGTGCTCCTGTCCAAGCCACGGCTGTCAGCTCTTCCAGGGGTGTGCTGTGGGAGACAGTGTCAAAGGCATTGCTGAAGTCCAGTTGCACAGCATCCACAGCCTTTCCTGCATCCACCAGGAAGGTCACCTGGTCATAGAAGGAGACCAGGTTGGAAAAATACAACCTACCCCTCCTAAACCCCTGCTGGCTGGGTCTGATACCATAGCCACCCTGTAAGTGCTGTGTGATGACACCCAATATAAACTGTTCCATAACCTTGTCAGGTAGTGAGGTCAGGCTAACTGGCCCGTAATTACCAGAATCCTCCTTCCATCCTTTTTGTGAATGGGTGTTCACACTGGCCAGCTTCCAGCCATGTGGAACCTCACCAGTGAGCCAGGACTGCTGGTAAAAGATGGAGAATGGCTTCACCAGCTCATCTGCCAGCTCCCTCACCACCCTGGGGTGAATCCCTTCTGGTGCCATAGCTTTATGAACATCCAAACAACTCAGCAGCTCTGACTGCCTCCTTCTAGATAACAGGGCAACCATTCTGCTCCCTGTCACAATCTACTTGATACTCTCAGGTTTTTATTGTGGTTTTGGTACCATTTTCACAATAATTTATTTTTAATAAAGATGAGAAGAATACTGATTTCAGATTACAATAGGCTTGGTTAACACTGGCAGAATATGGTGAGGCCAATTGGCAGTACTGACCCCCTGGTCTCATTATCAAGGCAGACAGAAAATATGAAGAAAAGCCATGAACCATTGAGGAGGGGACTGAATGTTGCCACTTGGCTCTCTTGTTATTGCTTCTATAGGTAGATTGGCAAGAAATCATTGATAACAGGACTCCTATTCAATGCTGAAAGTACAGAGACACCCTGCATCAGGGAGAAAATGAAATTAAGTGCTGGCCATAATGCTGCCCTTGTGTTCCCCAAGCTCTGTGCTATGCCCTTCAAGGGAAAGGATTACATGGAGTGGAAAGAAGAGGGATGTTTGGGAGGTTCAGGGCAGGAATCATGGTCTTTGCAACCCCAGACCTCAGAGGAAGGACTCCAAGTTGCTGTTCCTCTGGAAGGAGGGCATAAACACAGTCTGAGAAACACGTTCATATATAGTTACACTCACAATACACAAAAAGAGCTTTTTCTCTTCTAAGAAAGACATGGACAAGAATTTCAGACAAGTGTGTTTCCAGTGTGCTCACAAAGCACACCAGGCATAAATGCTGACTGGTAGTGTTTTCCTTTTCTTTTGTTTTCCAAGTTGTTTGAAACTGAACCCTAAAGCTAGAAAAGTATTTATAGCTTGAAAAGTCAACCTTGCATCTTATACCAGGCTGGATTAATTTCAGTCTCTTCTACATTGCCCCCATGAATTTGCCATTCTGAGTATTAGTACTGCTCATTAGTAGTTGCTTATTTCAGGTTTTATTTTAGATTTTACCCTATATTGCTGTAATTTGGACTCTTTGTGCTGGACTTCTCACATGTGTCTTCTTCCATTAAAATCCCCTTCTCTGACCCCAGGCTGAGGCAGCCAGACAGATTCCCCATGAGTAAGGACTATACTGGAGGGTACAGAAACTTTTGAGGATGTTTTTAATTCCAATCATCTCTCCTACCAGAGCCAGTGGAAAGACTACCATGAACCAGAGACAACAGGCAACTAAAATTCATCAGTAATGAAGCCAATTTACAACTGATCTCAAGGGTACTGAGTAAACAAATATATTTGTAGTTATTGATTGTAAGACAGCCCTATTTATTATTACTCAGTTCTGTCTGAACTTTCACAGAAAATCTTTTTTGTTTGTATTGAAACTTGCAAAACAAAAAAATAAAGCAACCAAGCAGATTGTTGACAAAGCATTCACTTGAACAAGCAGAGCCTTTTGACTGGTCTTTAAAAATACATATATGCTCCCTGGGACAAAGCAAGTCTTATACATTATTAGGTACCTTTTGAACAGTCAAAAGTATCTATTTAGAAAGAAGAGCTATTACTAGGATTGTGTGGGACACATCTATCATCAATTCCTTTTTCTTTATTGAGATGCAGTATCTATGGGAGCATTTGGGCCAGAAAGCTTTATGTCCCTAACACGTATCATGTTTCCACACTCACACGTTCAAAGCTACTTGCCTTTGCTGGACCTTATAAATGAATAGGTGGAAATCTGCCTCTCTGTAGCTTTGCATGAAATGATTGCATGTTCCAGCTCAAACAGGAACTACACCATCAGAGCATTTGTCATCATCTCCCAAGCAGCCATAAAAGCCTCATAGTTTTCTTCCACCATCAGACTGTGGTGCAGTTGGTCAGTCAGGCAAACTCTCTCTCTCTCTCTCTCTCTCTCTCTCTCTCTCTCCCTCTCCCCCTTTCTCTCTCTTTCTCTCTCTCACTCAAGGCACAAGCTGTGAGTATTAGAACAATAACATAAAAGGTTTCTTCCTGACTTTGGCTTCTGGAGATATGACTGCTGATGAATACAAACTAGAAAATTCACCACTAATTAACTCACTAGGTAGCTGCTTGTTACATAACTTGCTCTATTTGTGATCAAAATTATTTAAGGATAAAAATAAGGCTGTACTTTTTTATCATTTTTTAAGCTGGATTGGCAGCAGTGCTGCTGTTGTTCTGATTCTCCATGTCAAAAGCCAAACAAAGGCCCCCACTGAAAAAAATGTTTCATCACAGAGGACGTTGTTTGGTGAAATGATCTCACCAGGTTTAGTAGGGGCTGATCCTGATGGGAGAAAATACACAGAAATCGCTGCTAAAGAATGAGTCTTGTGCAAACAAATGTGTTCAAATAAACTCTTCAATGTGCTCTCAAGCTGCATAGCTAGTAACCATTGATTAGTCCAAGGACACTTGAGGTGTTTTTAATGGTCCATTAGTTAAGGGGTGGTGAGAGGAAAGACTCATGGGAAAGCATGGCAAAGTGCAGGGAGGTATTGAGTATCCAGAGGGCCAGGAGACCCAAACCAGACTTTTTTGGAATTCTTCAGGAAGGACAAGGAATGAGAGTGGGTCAGGTGTATAAATGCAAGGGTTTAGGTTCACATGTGAACTGCAGAGACTACTGTCCTCCCCCAGTCTTTGTAACAAACATCTTTAAATACACCAAAACAAATATTTCCCTCTCAGATGAAAACAACCTAAACAAGTTGACAGTTCATTCAAATAAAACAAAATATGTTGTGCACAATTAAACTCCTTTCAATTTTGTTTTTAATTTTGCTTCCTTTCTATATCAAAAACTGTTGCTTTGAATGAAACATCAAGCCATTGTAGTCCAACAGCCCTAACATTAAACACTTCGACATTTTCATACCAATATTTTGTTTCCATGTCCCCCTTTTTTATGTTGAAGGATTTTACAGGTCTATGTTGTGAGTAGAGCAAGTACAAGCAGAACTGACCTATATATATATACACACATATATATAAATACATACATGAGTTTTCTGAGGTACTAGTATGCTATAGCACTCAGGGCTATATAAAATTGTATGTGTGTGATGTGCAAATAGATTTAGAGGAACTTGACAAAAATTCATTAATCATTACTGTACAGGACCTTATAAACACCACTTTCAGCAGCAAATTCCTAAATTGCAGATTATGTTTTTATAGATTTATTATTACATGCACTGAGGTATTAAATAGTGCATATTAAATATGCAATTATTGAATTTTTAAAATACAAATATAAAATATTTTAACAGGATTTCAGTTCTACTAAGTTCATTATTTTTTTCCCCAGTCTGATGGAAGCCTACATTAAAAACCCTGACTTGGGCCCATCTGTTGGTAGAGGAAAAAAAAGCCCATCCAGAAATGTCCAGAAATTTCTCTTGCCTTCCAATAGCTTTTCCCATTATGTGCCTTCCACAGTTTTTCTATTGACAAGGGAAGTGTTTACAGAAATGGGAAATGTGCAGTGTCAGGCAGTGTAGCAGAAAAGGCTCCTGGTAAAGCTGTATCACATTTGTCAGAGCAAAAGGTGAATGTTCCTTGTTTGTATGAGGAGGATGTAAGGCGTGCTGGGCAATGTGCCCTGTGGTCTCAGACCGGCCTGAAGTGTGGCAGGTCACAGGGATGTGGCTAGACATGCCCACAGTGCTTGCTGCATTGCAGGTTTGCCCTCCCTGCTCTGCAGCTTGTGACACCATGCTTAGGCTGCAAGGAACAGCAGCACAGGCCACCAGCACCAATCTTGGCTCTTCTTTGGCCTCTCATCCCAGTTTTCCCGGAGCCATCTCACCATGCTTGTTTTACCGGGGAGACTGGTGGGCATTGCTTGTCCCTCTGCCCGTGCCACTCAGAGACAAGGTCCTGCCCACTAACAGCCCATTCAGCCCAAGAAACCCCTCAGGCAGACCAGCCAGTGTTCAGGTGACAACAGACTACCCCAGAGAATCCCTCTGTTGGGTTTGCTCTATTCACCTTGGTCTCCTGACCTGCAGCCACCACAGGAAAACTCTCTGTTGAGCTAGGAAACACAGTGGTACATCTTATCTTCCTTTCTGTTTTGTTTTAAACCACACTGACAAAGAACTACCTTCTGCTTTCCTTTTCATTTCCTTGCAATTCTAAGTCCTAATCAAAGCACTCAGGAATCCCCCACTGTGCTATCACAATGTTTATGAGTTGGAAAAATTGTAATAATCTTTCCCTAGCTGAGAAGTAATGAAGGAACATCTCTGATCTTTATTGCTAAAATAAACCCAAGAAAAGAAACTGATGAGTATAAAATCTTGCATGTCATATACTTCCTTACCTTAATGTGGGATTTGCATTTGTGTCACAATTTGACTGCTGTTCAACACATGTCTGACTTTTCTCCTTTCTGAAGGAGAAAGAGAACTGTGAGAACTGTGCTGTTTGAATAAACTCCAGGTTTTCATTTGCAACTTTTGTGAGGTTTTAAAAAATTTACTGTAATGCACAAATTTACAATTCTCCATGCTACTGAATACTTGCAACATTTCTACTTTGCTAAAACCAATTTCGCATGGTTTTGAAGCAGTATGACATCAAGATTTTTTTATGTCCACAGTACTACTTGATATAAAGGCCAACATCCAAGACTGGATGAGTGATCTTTGGAATATATAAAATGAAAACATGACTAAATTGACATCTATAGTTTGCTGGGGTTTATAGGACAAGGATATAACACCTTGAAAGAGCATGCTTTCTGAAATGGAGCACGTACCAAGTTTTCATTCTTCAAAAATATTCTTAGTGAAGCAAAATCCATTTCCCCTAGAAATCAGGCTTTTTATTGAAGTGGCAGCATTATAATTATGATGAAGACTGCTATGCCAGAAAAAATACCTGGATTTAGTTCCCCCTCTTCTGGAAGCTATAAAAAAATCCTTCTAAATTTCAATTTATTGACTTGGTTTCAAGACTCCTAGCTAAAAGCGTGAACAGCAGATGACTATTTCATAGCATTCTCAGTAAGACAAGCAAAGCTTTTGCGAGGTGCTGTGCAGACATCTCAAGGAAAGGGAAATGTCAGAATCTGCATATTTCTACATCTTTGAAGGTCTTGGGTTTTCAAGTACTTAATGCTACAGTATAGCTCTGCCTAAAAGCCTTGCTGAGGGGAATTAAAGCTCTGCTTTGCAAGTTACTGAGAACAGATGCAATAAGAAAAAGAATTTCTGTCCCAGGGAACTGTAGACCTCATACATGATGAGACACAATGGACAAACACACTAAATATATAGGGAATTTGGCCAATGTAAAGTGATCATTTAGTATGAGCATGAGTTGCAGTTAAAAGATAGTTTAATATCTCACTTGTAAACTGAGGGGAATAGTAAAGCTGAGCATAATATTTCCATGTGACCACTGGGACTTCTAAAGCATCAGTCTGTTACCTGTCTTCCCTCACACACTCCTGAACCTCCACACAATAGTTGTATGACACCGCTCAAAACTTTTCCCCCTCCACTACCTGCTGATATGAGCAGCTGCTGTTTTGGAAGTTGCAACTTTGGCAAGGCTTTACAGTAATCTGTAAACGAACTCTTCTTCTGAATGTTCAGAAAAGTAATGGAAATGTCTTTGTTATGAAAGGGAGAGGAGGAAACAGGGAGGAGGAGAGCTGGTAGATTAGAAAGTTTCTCTGCACTAGAGTTTCTGACAACAAATTCATTTTATAAACAAATGGTAACAGTGAGATGGCAGAGTCTGGGGAAATCAAGTCTCAGCTCTTCATGTGATCAGAACTGATGCTCTTCAAGTCACTGTAGTCTTGCATATCTGCATGTGGGAAAACATGAGCTCTACCTGTGTAAGGAGTAAGAGGAAGGAAAAGGAGAAAAAGAAGGGAAAGGGGGAAGATAAGTGTCTTAATCCCACCTTTCACTTGAAAGGATAATTAACTGTTAGGCTTGAGTTTTTTTTTCCCAGGGCTCAGCTAGGAAATCCTTGCCCAGAAAAAACACTGGTTTGAGAAACAGGGACAGTGCAACCAAAGGCATGATCCCTGCTACCTCTTAGGCTCAGGTGGAGAAATCCTCCCCTGAATTGCTTCTTTACCATGAGAAAACAAGAAGGACTATTATTATCAATGAAAAAAAATTCTTGTTATTGTGTTGAAGGAATAGTAGATATCCGTGTTGTCCAGTCATGACTCGCTTGGCCATCACACTGTCCCCAGCCTGACACCAGGCAGACACTACAGAGAAATGTTAGTCACAGTCTGCTCATGCTCCCAGTTCATATCTGCCTGCTTGTTCATCCTGTTCACTGGACTCCTAGTAGTAACACAGAAATGTTTTTCACAGGAAAAGCAGCTTAATACAGAGCCGAGAAAATTATGAGTGTCCAATTTTTCCTCATTTGTAGCTGTGTTGCTGCTTTACCAGTTTGTAAACAATGAGGTTAAAGAAGCTTAAAAGCATCTTGGCACAGCACATGGAAGGACAAGGACAGTGGAAGGACAAGGACAACAACCTTGCTGCAAGGTGGAAGAGCCTAACAAGGGGCATCATATATCATCCACTACATGAGCTATGGAGTTTCACCACTCAAACACAGCGGTCTGTATGAGCAAAACAAGCTCTGCTCTAAACAAGCTCTCACTTGTGTTCTGGACAAATTCTTTCTGGAGGGGCTTGACTAAGTTAATGCAGGGATAAATTTAATTGTTTGGTTGTAGAGAGGTTGTCAACAATCTTCTCATTAAATACTGTCATTAATTTTTTTGTCTTCTCTCTGTCACCTGGCTGCAGGATGAAAAGCTCAGAGTGAGGGAGCCATCATGCATCTCCTGTGGCTGAGTGGGCTTCCTTGTCATGGCCCGAGGCTGGAGAGGGTGGAATATGTCCAGGAGGTGATAAATAGGATAGTAGATAGTGATTACAGTTGAAAATGTCACTGACTTTGATGAACAAGGGGTGTGTGAAAAATACATAGAAGAAATGTGATCCTGTCCTTTGAATGCTTACATCCCTATCCAAAACTTCTTTTTCTACCCTCCTTCCTCAGAGGAAAACAAAACCCACCTCCATCTTGATGGTCATTTTAGTTTTTGATCTACCTGAATTGTGGTAGATTTGGTGTGGGGCACTTAAGGATGACTTCAGATACCACAGACAACTGAAAATTTTCTCTAACAGGCAGAACCAGGGCAGCAGCTGACACTGACAGTGGTGACAGCACAGGAGCACAAGTTTGAGAGCCTCTGCAGAAGCTAAAAGGACAGTATCAGGCTCAAGGGGAAGGATGCACTTAGCAGTTACTTCATGATTTTTCCTGTTGTTTCCCTATGGCCATCCCATGGCCTGAATTACTGCTATGTACATAAATATTTTACAGCCTCCATGGCCCAACCAGGACATAGGGAAGCATCATTTGCCAAGTTTTAATAGTGAATTCCAAAGCTTTGTTTAAGATCATTTGGGAAGACTGTGTCAGAGAAGGAGAACAAACCAGCTCCTTCCCATACCTCAGCCATGAGCCTTGGTTGTCAGCATTTTATACTTTAATTTCTCAAATACTCCCTCTCTGTAGTGTTTCATCCTAATGCTTTTTTAATGCTGTCCTACTTTTCTGTCTTTTAGTTTGTCTAATTTCAGGGAAAAATATAGACAACTCATGCCAAGGAAAACTATAAATCACTTTATATAATTTGTAACACTACTGAAAAATCTGTTTGGGATTTATGTCACTGAGAATGAAATGTGCCATTTGCAAGCTGCCTTTTATAATTTATTAAGCATGCTGAAATGTTTGCTAAAACAAGCTTTGTTAGCGTGTCATCTACTGGAGTAGAAGAAATATTTTGCTGACAGATCATAGAAATTGGATTTTTATTGTCCCCCATCGACTTCAAAGGGTTTTCTTTCCTCTGACAGGGTTGACACAGGATGCTACTTCAGAAGCATTGCATATGCTCTAGGGGACCATCTCTGTTTTTAATTCATACAACAACCCATCCTGCATTTTCCTTGAGTTAGCTGAATACTGTACATTCCAACACCTTAATGTGGAAAAAAAAGGTTTATAGAAACACAGGTTAAATGTTTAAGGCTGATGTAAAGCACACTTGGAAAACTTTCAATTAATCATTTATGCCACATAACCTGCTTTGGACCCTCACTCAGTTGCAGGTAGCTGCTGAGCAACCCCAGCAGGCAAACCTGGTGACTGAGCTGTGTGTGCCAGTCTGAGAAGGGCAAATCCCAGATCCAGATTCCAGTGGAGAGATGACAGGATTTCCCTGGGCTTCACTGAAGCTTGACAGAGGACCCAAAGGAACAGACATCTGATCAATCTCTCACTTTAAGACTTTCTTCCATGAGCCCAAACATTGGAGAGGTGCCTGGAGCAAGGACTGTCCTAGGGGCTGTACTGGTATTTTGGGATACAACATTAGAAAAGCCTCCTGCACAGGACAACTTGAACACCCTGCATACAGTTTCCAATGTAAGGCCCAGACCAGGAATGTTCATAAATAAATGTGTTTCACAGCTTGCAGTGCTGCAGCTTCTGCTTGCGCACTGGCTGGAAATGTGCTCAAGCCAACATCTTCTCCAGTGTTAATTCCACACACTGAGAGAAGAAGAGAGTATAATTACAGCACCCTGTTATTTTCATTTTGGTGAAGAGTGCTCCTTTTGAAAAGAAGAAAGAAGTGGCCGAAACTGCCTCTGAGAGAGGTGGGAGCACCACCAATGTGCTCAATAAAACTCTTTGCAGGCTGGAGGTTGGACTGCTGTCATAGCTCATGTGATGGCACATCTCTCAGAAAACTATGAAAAATAAGATTAAATAGTGACATTCCTTTCCAGGTAGCAAATATCCTGTTCGTAGCTACTCGCATATTATAGTGACTGAAAGAGGAAAAAAACCAAAGAAATAAATAATTTCTATTAAAGTTCCATGCCAAATATGGGTCATTGCATTTTTCCAGAATTCTCAAGGGATTTTTATATTTTTTCTGAAAATAATAAAGAGAAATTAGAGCTAATGAATCTATTATTTTCTTGATTGTTATAATTTCTCTTGTCCTTTTCTAAAGACAGAAGGTGCCAAGTCTTCACAAGGGTTCAAAGGGTTGCTACTATTTGCAAGATGTATACTCAGCTCTTGGCTGATTCCCATGCTCACAGGGGTGAGCAGCTCAGAGCTGGGGGAGGTCGAATCCAGGGGAAGTTGTGGTTTCTGGCCACTGAGGTTCTGCAGAGGAAAGTTGTGATGACAGCAATGAGAGTGGGAGCCTGGAAAAGTGAAAGAAATGGGATAATGCCAGCGTGGAGGCTGCAGAAAACCACGAGACTGCATTGCAGTGGCTCATGCATGATAGGGCCACACTTCATGGGCTGGTCTGTAATCTCTCCAGCTGCTCACTGGGTGAGAGAGGAGAAAGCTCAGGGGTGCAGGATCCGAATGCAGGGGAGCCTGGGAGACAGACAGGGAAAGGTGCCACATGTCCCTCCTCCGTAGAGCCCTCCCCAGATGTGCTTGCCCAGTTGTGCCCCACATCTGGGGCAGAGCTTCTCACAAACACTGAAGCACAGGAATTTTTCTCTGATATGTAGCAATGCTGTGAGTTGTTGGAAGTCATGGTAGTTCTCTGGCCTTGATTTTGTGAATCTTTTCCTACAGAAAGTGCCGAGTGAAAAAATAAGATAGGAAAATCCCCAAAGAAATATCAAAGGGAATCTGAAAGAGTTGCTAGAGTGCAGGGGTGACAGACTTGTTATCTGCCAAGGGTTATCCATCTTATTAAAGAAAACGTCTAAACTGTAAAATGGAGCTGTTGAGAGGAAAAAGAATAAAGGAAACGAGAGAAAAAAAAACTTGACCTAAATTATAAATAGCAACATGAATCACAATCTGTGAATGTGTTTTTCCTTCAAAGATACTCAAGAGGTGCTGCCCAGCATTGTATGTCATGGAAACATGTACTTTTTAAAATCTGCTAAAGTGGCATTTCAGTCATATGACAGACTACAAAAAGACAATCTAAGAAAAGAGTAGAACAATTGCTACCCAGCAAAAAAGCTCAAGGACAAGAAAGCAATAATAGCTGCTGCTGGGTTTGTGATTTTGTTTTTCCTGTGGATGGGAAAAAACCCACATTCCTTCTTAGAGCAACTTCACCTCTGTTGCAGGTGTCAAAATGAGTGTCAAGTTGAAGCAGTGAGCTGGAGTAACTGGAGCTCCTCTTTCCAAGGGACAGACTAAGCAGCCTCTCTGGCTTCTGTCAGACCAACATAGAAACACTTTGGCTCAGAGTGTGTGAGGCTGCAAATGATTGAGTTGCCACTGGCCATGACCTTTCTTCAAGGCTGTTCATTCCTTTTGCACAAAAAGCCCCAGAGCTTCATGGAAAATATGGAAAACTCTCAGCCACATTTTTTATAGTGGGAGGAGAAGGAGTTTTTGTAAATATTTCTTTCAGGATTGACATTTTTTGAACTTTCACAATTGTCTTTGCTTTGAACTTTGAACTTAACACAGGGGTTGACTGGGGAAATGGGGCCAGAGCGGGGAATGAGGAAAATGAGAAGTTAGTTTTGCCCAGTGTTCAGGACAGTTGGGCCCCTCCACATCTCACTCCTCTCTTTCGCCTTGTTTCTCCAAACCTCAAACCTCAAAGAGGTCAAAAGCAGCTATTAAAATATATAAAACTGACTCTAAATATTAGAGAATGCATTTTTATTAAGAAAAAAGGGGAAGTTCAAATGAAATTACCATGGTGCCTGTTCTCTCCCATCTGTAGTGTGGGAATTTTACTTATCCTAGTGAATAAAGAGAGTTTAACATTCTTCACTTGAAGAATGGAGATAGACAGCTGTGTGCCATAACATAATAAAACAATATAATTTTATGCTGCTTCTTCAGCTAGATAGAAGCACTGTATGTGCTGTGACATATTAAATTTGAGGCCCACAGGACTCTAGACAGCATCTGGGTGCTGTTCAGGCTCCCCTCAGTTGCTCCTTTAATTCTAGATGTGGAAGGCTCAGAAGGGCTTTGTAGTGCACTGTCAAAATTCAGCTTGATCTGCAACATGTGAGCCCTCAGCACCCTCTCCCCTGCACCTACAGCCAGCGTCCTCTGAGGGTCAGGCAGGGCATGGGCCAACAGCCAGGAGGTAGCAGGAGAGGTGAAATCCATCCTGTCCTCTACTTGGGAAGGCTGTGATACTTCCAATGGCATCACAAGTTTCAATCTGAGATCATAGGTAGGAAAGAGACAATAAAGACTCTGTTTACAGCTTCTCCTAGAATTTCTCTGGAAAAATCTGATTCACCAGGCAAGCTCTCATAAGGAAAACAGGCACAAAGCCATCAAAGAAGAGGAGGTGACATGGCTGATGTGTGACCTGTGCTTCCAAAGCGTGGGCGCATGCAGGCTGAGGGATCCATTACCAGCGTGGGCTTGGTCCTCTGCAATTCCACCAGCACCAGTCTGTGCTGTGGCTCAGTTAGATCAGCAATGCACCCACACTTCCTTTCCAACCTCACAGGGCTTCCCCCCCACCATCCCTGCTAAAGCTACTGAGTAGCCCAAACATTCCTTGTCTCCACTCAGGATGTAGTCCTCCAGCAGCACCTCCATCACATGTTGCACCTCCTGCAGCATGGAGGCTGGGAGATGCTCATGATGCTGGGAGATGCTCATGATGCTGTTCTTACTCCAGGCCCTGGTGCTCATCCAGCCTCTCCCACACCAGATCCCAGACAGGATTCACTCCAAAAAGAGAAAAGCTCAATTTTCACAGGGTAGTTCTGCAATTAGGGTGGAGAGGAGTCACCGGGGGCACAAATGAATAGAATAGGTGGGAAGGGAGAAGCAGAAGAGAGTGCTGCAGCTGAACTCTTTTTATCATGTAGTTTAACATGGTTTCACCTACAGAACAATGCTATTTCTGCAGTGGTAGAGGATACATTCTCTGACTTTCCTCTTTCTATCTGTAGTCAGAGCACTGCTGCTGCTTAAGGCGCTCAGTGCCTGCTGAAGGCAGATGAGAATCTGCTCTGCTATCATGCATGGAGTCAATCTACACTCTAATCATTTTATCTAACCTTTTAAAGAAAGACAGCCAAAAAAGAGTGGAATTACTCCTCTCAGGGCCCTTAAAGGCTGATTCAGCTGGGGCTTGATAACATGAGCACACAACAGAAAAGATACTAATGTGATAAGATCCAGCTTTTCTTCTAAATTACATCTTAGCAGAAACAGAATCAAGGAAGGAAAGAACCTATGAGGATTTTTCTTAGAGAATTTAACCTCAAAACTCTTCAGAGAACATTAACAGTTTTCCATTCCCATGGCTATGTCATCCTCACCTCTTAAGGCCTTTCATCATTTGCCAAACACCTCCATAAATTCATTCAAAAGTATCACACATAGATACTGCTTTTGCAGCACTCATAGGAAAATTTATATTCTAATAGGAAAACCCAACAAAGTTTTTCTTCCTCAAGTATATGATTTTTCTCTTTCTGCACCCTGTCATTTATAGGTTGAAAGTTCCCCAGGGCAGAGACTGGCTCATTCAGGACCTTGTTTTGTGCTCTTGACTTTGACATATTTGCTAAATAATTGCATGCCTTGGGTTATAGCTGCAGTGGGAATTGCCACTGAATTTCTCTACTCCTCACAGATCATACAGATAATGCTATGCTGTCATTTCACATAGAACATGATAATTTTATTTTATGCAACTTTCAGTAGAACTTTACTAATTTTAAATATACCTGCTGTTGATGTCATGACAGATACAGCCTTCAAATCAGCATGGAACAAGCCACCTCAGTACAAAAGTTATGCAGGACTGTCAGACTGCTTTCTGTCTGCTCATTTTTCATTGTTTGTAGCCACCTGTCATCTGTTTATAATGACGTGAGACATAACTCATTGACATTTGCATGTCCTCTCCTTGCTTTTTTTGAAGTATTTAACATGCCCTAGAGCTCACTAGATATTATGTCCCATCAGCAGGACCATAAAAATATAAAGTACATGAAAGTTTTTTTGTACATGTGAGGAAGGAATTGCACCTGAGAGACAGTAGCTGTGACAATGGCTCTTCTGGATGTGCAGGCTGATTTCACTGTAGGCCGAGCTGAGCTAAATCAGTAATGAAATCCTGCCTTAAATCTGGAACATCAAAGTTTCAATTTCTTTTTAGAACAACAATATGATCAGAGCCTCACACAACATGTAAATTATATACCTGGGAACTATTTAATAATAGTTTAATAATGGGGTTTTTTCCTTTGCCTGTATGGCCCCCCTCTGTCTCTCCTCCTTCATGCAGTATTTTGAAGCCTTTTGATTCAAAGGTACCTGGGTTGCTTAAGAACTTCCCATGTAGCACTGATGTGGGGGCAATTAGATGAAGGGACTTTTCAGCTTTTTAATTAAAAATTAAACTGTAAAGCAGCCTGGGCCTGCTCAAGGCTGAGGCAGGGTTGGGACAGAACTATAGATCCTCTGCCTTTGATGGCTGAGAGCAACCAACTGCATTCCTCTCACCAGGACACAGGATTCTCTCACATTTCAGGAGAAAAATATTGGAAGGTGCCTGCTTACCTTTGAAACAACTCACTCCTCTTGAATCTGACATCAGATGCACACACCAAGTCATAGAGCAGTCTCTGTGTGAAACACTAACGAGGGCAAGAACCAGAGCTGAACAGCAACACAGCTCACGAGAGCTTATACAGAACAGATATATGGGGAGGGAAAGGAAAAAAAAAGTAAGATAAACCAAGAAAAAAAAGATCAACTTCACCTCCTCTGACAAAGACCTTTCTTTAAATTGAAATGATTAGAAGAATAATTACATTATAGAATGATTATATCAATATAAGAAATTCTTCCTTTCAGGAAAGGGAATGAAATCTTGAAATCAGAGGACAGAGTTGAAAAAACACTCCAGAAAGGAGACATGGTCCATCAACAATGAAATTGAAAAATCCTGAAAATTTGAAATGGAGTGACTACAACCAATTGTACTGAGATGAAATGTGGTGCAGGGAAAAGACCAAAACTTGCCCAAGTTATTATCTTTGAAATCCCTAAAATAAGGAAAGAAAGGGAAACAAAGAGACAGAAGAGAAACAGAAGAATTGAAATTTCAGAAGGAAAAGTAAACCCAAACCTACTATGAGGTGAAAACAAGAAAAGCCAATGGGATGACCTGAATTGCAGGAATAGGGCCCAAGGCTTGCCCAATTGATCCTCATTGAAATCCCAAGATCTCATTCCTTTTCCTGAAAGGAAATTCTTCCTTGTTTTGTATTTCAAATTGCAGGTAGCCAGTATGGAAGAGACATAATACTCACAGACTATTGATTAAGTAGGACTTGAAAGTATCAAAAATGTGACTGGCTGAAAAAAAAATTAGGTCAGGAAAAATTAGGTCAGAAAAAATTTGAATTCCCTTTTTAGCCACCAGAGGGAGATTTCTTCAAAAAATATAATCTGGTCTTCAACTGTTTCTGAGTACAGTACCATATTCTGAACACTCAGATCTTCCTTGGATCTACCAACATTTTTATCTAAGATTTGTGAGCATATAGGGCACATTACACTGCTGTCCTTGATGTTTGAAATATGTTTTATTTATATTCCTCAAAAGCTTGCTGGAGGACCCCAGAGAGCTATAGGATTTGCAAAATCTTCCAAAAAAATTCAAAGATTTTTAGACTTTCAGAATTGTCTCCGATTTTTTTTTCATAAAAGCCAATCACTTGATTCATTCAACGGCTACCAGATTTCATGACCAAAAAAAAAAAAAGGAGCAGATAAGAACCATGTATTTGAGTTTGATTTTTAGCATGAAGGCTTTTTAGGAAATAAATGGATATCTGTGGCTTGGCAGGCTGTACCTAAAATCATGCAGCCTTTTCTGAAGGTGAACCAAACAGGTGTAATGTATCTGCAGTTCTAAAAGGTGGTGAATATTTTTGGCTTTCCCCGTGCCTTTGTTCCTTCAGCAAATACAAGCACAGTAGGGATTCTTTCTCTGGTTCAGGATCCAGAAAGCCAACATAGAGAGGTTCCCATCCAACCCCACTACTTATTCACTTGTGCACCTGCTGTTAGCCATAATCAGAGAGATACCACTGTGCTTCTCCATCCATTCTTATAATCATTGTAAGATTTATCATTATAACCATAGTATCATTCTTAATCATGATTTCTTTATTGATTATAAACGTCAAACCCCAAACCTCAGACTTATGTAACTCTTCACTACTCTCAACCACTTTGAGTTCAGCAGACTGACAAATTTTGCCTTACATATTTTGAATTTTAAAACTCAGCCATATGACAGCCATAATCAATAACAAACATATGTCTGAAACTACACTAGAATTTTGTCTTGCTGTGCTAGCACTTTAGGAATTGGTTACCTGGACTTTAAAGGGCAAGATGTTTAACTCAAATAGCAAGTGTCAATAAGAATTGATTTTTAGACCAGTACTGCTGCTGAAAATGCAAATGTAGATTATTGCAGAAGAGATACCTTATTCCAACTAGAGAGGGTTAACACCTTCAGAAACTTGGTGATTTTTGCAGAGAGAAAGTGTGCATGCTGGGAAGAACACATGGTCTTCCTTTGCATTTTGCAACATAGAGAACGTGTAAATCCCTAATCCTACTAGGCAAGCAAGGTCCCAGTTCACAAGGCTGTTAGTAGGATGCACAGCCTTTAAGCTCTGGGACAAAAGTTAAAATCTAGTCCAGTACTGATAAAACCAGGTTTTTCACTGATTTGCCAGTGCCAGTCCAGTTGAGACAAATCCCACCCCCATAGTGCCAGACCAGCGCTCCAAAGTCAGCTTAACATAACTGCACATGTGGCAAAGACACAGAGCACAATGAGGGAGATTTAAAGAATTCCAACAGTTTTCAGGATTTGCTGCTGATGAGTTATCCAGCTTCCTCAGTATACTCTCTGAAATCCCTGTGACTGAAAACAGGTGCTAGTTTAAATATTAAAAGGGATACTCTGGGTGCCACATAAAGCACAAAAACTATTTCAATATGAAATAAGACAATTCAGGAAGATGCTCAGAAGAACATTTAGAACACAGAAAAGCAACATAACACTCTTTCTACAGCCTTTTTGATTCACGTGCTGGAAAAAGTCCTTAAGGAAGAGAAGTCTCACTGCCAACAAAAGTCAGCAAACCCAGAACCAAAATGTTGCTTCTTGAGTCTGCCCAGAAAGCCTTTGGGAAGCCTGCACAGAACAGTTCACTGGATTTTTGGAGACCAACTATTTGACCAATTTGGTTGTCTTGTTATCAAAATGGAGCCCAATGGCATTAGAGTGACTTGAATCTGGAATGGAATACAAGATGAATCATAAAATACAACACTGAATCATAGAATTATTAAGGGTAGAAAAGACCTTTAAGATTTTCAAGTCCAACCTTTGACCAAGCACCTCTGTGCTCACCACTAAACCACATCCCCAAATGCCACATCCATAAGCTTATTAAAACACTTCCAGTGATGGTGATCCCACTTCAGTGGTGTATTTCAGTGCATGAACAACCCTCCAGTGAAGGAATTTTTCCTAATATCAAATTTGAAACTTGAAACCTCTCCTGGCACAATTTGAGACCATTTCTTCTTGTCTTGTCGCTTGTTACTTGGGAGAAGAGACCAACCCCCACCACACTACAGCCTCCTTTCCAGCAGTTGTAGAGAGCCATGAGGTCTCCCCTGAGCCTCCTCTTGTCCAAGTTAACAGCCCCAGCTTCCTCAGCTGCTCTTTGCCAGACTCCAGACACTTCACCAGTTCTACTGCCCTTCTCTGGAAACACTCCAGCACCTCAATTATCTGTGTTGTAGTGAGGGGCCCAGAATCAAACACAGGATTTGAGCTATGCCCTCCCCAGTGCCAAGTACTGCTGATACTGTAGTATCCCCCAGTATCTTGCTGAATCCTGGGCAGGATACACTATTCCTGATCCAGGCCAGGATGCCATTGGCCTCCTTGGCCACCTGGTCACAGTTGGCTCATGCTCAGCTGCTGTCACCAGCACCGCCAGGTCCTTTTCTTCAGAGCAGCTTTCCAGCAACTCTGCTCCAGCCTGTAGCAGCCATTGTTGTGACCCAAGTGCAGGATGTGGCACTGAACCTCATACAGCTGGCTTCAGACCATGGATCCAGCCTGTCCAGACCCCCCTGCAGAGCCATCTTGCCCTCTAGAAGGTCAACATTCCTCCCTAACTTGGTGTCACCTGTGACCTGTGATCTCTTTGTCCTGATTACTGATACAGACACCAAGCAGAGCTGGCCCCAACAATGAGCCCCGGAGAACATCACCTGTGACTGGCAAGGATCAGCATAAATGTGGTTTCCTGTCAGACTTCAAGTTCATTAAAGAGCACTCACAGTTCTGTTGCTCAAATTACACTTGGCAGAATTTAGGATCCAAGTACAAGAACAGCAAAAAAGCAGACTAAAGAACTTCCACCCACCGAGTCACCAACTTGTTTCCATAACTGTTAAATTTTTAGAGAGATATAAATCAGGTCAGACCTGAGTTTATTAATCTGGACTCTATTTGTAACATTTTAAAACTGTCATTAATGCAAAGCTGATAGAGAACTTGGGACATGGAAGTATCCTTTCTATGGTCAATTCTTATTTTTAAGGTAATGAGTATAGAAAAGAAATAAATTTAACAATACTAATATAGACTTTTAAACTCTGGTGTTTTTTTAATTACAAATTTGTCCAAAAAGATGAGTATTTACAAAACTTGAGCCTTTCAATTCTGTTATCAAAACCTGCTGAGCCCAGTACAGATAAACCCTAAAGCAGAATATTATACAAATCCAAAATATAGTAAGATCAGTAAAATTGATGTGATTGATTTAATAAAAACTACACCATTCCCCAAACAGGAAAGATCAAATATGAACCAGCACAGCTTGAAGTGAATACGCAGACTTCCAATAGATTCATTGGAGACAGCCTCCAGGGTGTAATCCAACAGTCTAGTAACTGACACTACATCAAACCCATTGAGGTGTGTTTAATGAAATCTGTACATACAAAATTTACAAATATTTTCAAAGGTTCATTCTTAGTCTTTGGAAAGATGTCATCATTAACTCAAAAAAATTGATGCAATCTCTCTGTCTAGGAGTGTTTCTGTATAAGGGCTTAAACAGTCTTCCCAAAAGACAAAAAGGATTTAAATTCTTCTGTTGGATGAAAAAATACAAATTTTTAATAAGGCAGAACCCAAATTTTAAAAGGCTGTTTTACACACAATGAGTGTCTTTTCATATCACAGGCAGAAAAAAGGAAAAATCCAGATGACTCAACCCAGGATAGGGAGCAGAATATGGTAAACTCTTCATAAATCCATGTATTTGCTTGCAGAGTATCTTTACTCAGTGCTTTCAGAGAAAGGCAACATATCCCTTATCTAGTGTCTAGCATAAATAGCTAAGAAAACTGGCATGCACAGAGCTAGGCAGCTTCATGATGCAAAAAAAAATCAAAGCAGAAGTCTGTGTGTGGTTCTCAGTCCTTTCATAAAGCATCCCAGATTTCAGATGAGATGCTGCTTCCCTTCAGTCAGTAAGAGGAGGGAGCCCTCACACCGAGGTCAGCCCAGCAGTTATTTTCACTGGGTTACTGGCAAGGCCACGTTGACAGGCACTTGGCTGGGCTGCTGTGCTGGGGACCCATTGCTGAGAGGCTGCTGTGAAACAGCAGCCTGCTCCATTTTGCTGATGTGTGTTATGAAGCGCAGCCGAAGTTTCAGAGCTGGTCTTAAGTTACAAATTATCTTCTCAACCTGTTTTAAAAAAAGAAAAAAATGCATTCAGTAAAAAACAGGAGTATTTTTACATGCCACTACTGTACACAAATATCACACTAGCACAATGAAAATGGGAAAAGTTACAGTAAATAGAGGTGTTTACATAAATATTTAATTAAAAATGCTAACTTTTGGACCTCTTCCAATAACCAATCTTAAAAAACGCCTTCCTGTTGTAAGAGTTGTGCACCAAGGCTTTGTAAAACAAGTCACACAACTGACACTTTTAAAAGTGCATACTGTTATAAACTAGAGATAAATTGAGTGAATGATTTTTCACTGAACATGAATCAAGTCTTCCTTTTGTCACATGTCAAGTTACACTACTGAATCAGAAATTAAGTAAAACTTTAAAGAAATAGATTTAAATGAATAAAAAGTATGAAATATCCAACAGCTGTATTTTTAGCAATAGCTCTAATAATAGTATTTAAAGCACCCTGAAGCCGTATCTTAAATTTCAGACTACATAAATTAATCTTGCAATCTGAGATATCAAATCTACTCCATCTGAAGCTTTTCTTTGCACCAACTTCCTACTTTGTATATAGAGACTAATCAACTGTTAGCAATTTCTTGTACTGCTATCTATGACAAATATTTTACAAAAAGATTAAATTATTATATGGGAAGAAAGGTAACTAAAGTATCAATATCTACTGTTTACTTACTTGGTCTTTCACACTGTCACCTGTAAACATGTATTTCATATGATACAAGAAATCACAAATGGGATCCATGTAGTTCAGGTGGGAGCTGTACCGATCTGCATTCAGGAGCATTTCATAAAATGCCACTCCAATCTGTTTAAACAGACACAAAGAGCAAGCCAAATAAAAACGGGTTTTATAACGCTTTATATTAACAATATAAGAAATATGTGCTGCTTTTTAAGTAGCTGTGATTCCTAACAATTTACTTTCTTACACGGAAGAATGGACAGGTCTAAGCCATCCCATTATGCTTGACCAAATGATTCTGAAGTTAAGCTCTTCTTTCTAGCAGGGTCTCTGATATCTGACATTTTTCAGCTAATCTGCCTACTGATGAGCTCCATCTCTTTTTTCCTCCCTTAACGTTATCCACACTGAAATGAATGTATGAAACAGTTCATGTTCCTCCATCCTCATAATTGACCTCTTGCAAACTCCCAGGAAGTAAGCCTACAGTATATTTTGTAAGTAGTTTGAGAGCCAAAGAAAGCATCTATTGCTTGATATTTCTGGAGGTTTATTTCTTTTTTGCTTAAAAAGAAATGTACTACGTGTTTTATCCAACAGGATTTCAGTTAACAGGGTAAGGTGAATACCAACTCAGCAACTCAAATCCTTGCAATTACTGTTTAATCTCTATAGAACTTAATTCTGAATATCTATTATGGATTTCTATCCCATTCTGATTCACAAGTTAATTGCAAAAGTAAAATAATCCATACAGTATAAAGCAAACCATGAGCCAGACTTTACCTCTATCATGCACCGTGTCCTCTCCTGCTGGAACCGTTGCAGGAAAGGGCCAACGAGGTGGTAAACATAGAGCAACTGGAACTCTGTTTTCACAATGGGTATCAAAGCTTCTGTGAGGAACCTGCAGTATGTCAAGACATGTACTACATCAGCTGTTTGGTTATTTGGGGTTCTTTATTTCTTTCACCCCCACCAAATTCTAGCCAAAACATCACAGTCTCTCTCACAGATTTAGACCTTTATTTCAGGAAATAAAACAGTGTGCCTCTGGAAATATGACCTATTCGAAATAGGGCAGCTCTAGAATTATGAATAGTACTTACTGTTACAGTTACAGATGCTTTAGGAACATTCTACAACCCATGCTTGAAGAAAAAATTAAATTAACAAAAGCATAAAAGCTAATCTAGATTTAAAAAGGCTTATTAAAGGCAGTCACACCACATGACAGCCCTAAAGCCTACAGACAACCAGAGTTATGTCAATAGAAGAGGGAGCTGGAAAAAACCTTATGATCCATCTGGCAAGTCTTAGAGCTCCCCTGTACATATTTATTCACTGGTATAAGTGCTATAGGTAGAGCTTTGTTATCCACATTACGTGTGGAATTTAAAAGACAAATTACATTATCAAATATCATTGCACCTACTTAGGAATGAGAGAAAGCTGTCCAATGCTGGAATGATGCCAGACTGCATGTGCCAAAGCCAAAGTGTAGCTACAACTCATCTCAGAGTAAGACTGGTGACACGCTGTGAAGTCAAACAGTTGGAATGGGTAACCAACCCACTCTGTCTCTGATGTCAAGCTGGGACTGTTGATGACATTCACAATGCAATCATGGAGAACAATCCAGTATGGTTCCTGGGGGGAAAAAACCAAAACAACAGAACAAACCCAAAAAGTCAGAATTGTTTATAAAAAGAACATCACCTAAGACACTGCTTCCTTAGCTTTTTCTGCTATTATGGCATTTCTAAAATGTGTATATATATTAATACATAAGCATATGTATACAGGAAACTGTTATAAATGTCATATGGTATGCAAATGGTAGTTGATAACCATGAAGATAAAAATTTAAGATGCATTGTACAGAAAGCATCTATGTTAGTGGGTATGGGCACACTCAAGGGTGTGGCATTATAAAGACATATGTCACAGATTTAATTATTTAATTGCTTGATATAAAGGTCTATAAAAGAAGCAAAGACAAGGCAAAAAGCCTTAGTTAAAGAGGTCTGAGAATTATCTAGTTTTCTGAGTGAAGGGACAAACAGACAAAAAAATCGAGATAGAAACAGGAAATAAAAAAGGTACAAAAGACAAAGAATATAGATGAAGAAACAAGGAGATGAAACAGGAAGAGTAAGTAGCATTATAAAAATAATAAGGATTAAATTCATGTTGGCCTCCCTTCGAGAAGAGGAACTATTTTTTGGGGAAGAGAGGTCACAAGCTGTGACACACATAAGCAACACATATGGCAAGATCAAAATTACTCAGGCAGTCTTTGTCAAGTACCAAGAGTCATGATATTCAGAAGATCAAAGTTTCTACTGATATACAAACTGCAGTACTGCAGACATTTCCTTTTGCAATCTCAGCCACATCTCATTTACATGGTTAAGAATTACAGGATGTGGAAGCGCAAGCAATAATTGAAAAATAACTTTGCATTAGAGCCTTTATAGATCTTCCTATTATATAGCTCCAGTTCTCAATACCATACATAAGGCATTTAACTAAATAGTTAAACAAGAGTGATTTACTTCTTTTCATCCCATTGTTTTCATAGAAAAACAAACCACCTGATCAATTTTTCTATGCTGGAGGAGTTGATTTTTTTCAAACATGCATGTAGCCTTGTGAATAGCTTGCTGCGGAATCTACAGATGTTGGCTGTAGGTTTTTACAATGTATTCTAGAGAGATGATAAATGTTTCATGGAAGAGTAATTTTTTTATTTAAAAGTACAACATATTGACTCACTGGTAAGGCTGTGATAATCAGTCCAATTGCATTCATCCAAGCCGTGATGTTCTCTCTTGGCACCAGGGGCTGACTAGAGACAAAGAAAAAGAAAACTAAAGCTCCAAAGTACTCAACTGCAATTTGTGCTGCTCATGCATCTACAGACCAGGTGTACTTACACCAAGAATGTTTGTCAATTTGAGAGAACTACAAAGACACACACAGGTATTTACAGAGCCAAAAGATGGTATAAATGCTATTGGGATGTTGTGTGCAAAACTTTATGCAGGTGTGTTTTGCATTAGCAGCAGGTTCCTTCAAAGGCTTCAAACTTCCTTCCTTAAGCTTTAGCGCCTAAGGGTTGTTTGTCCCTTTATTGACTCCTTACCTTCATATGCCCCAAACAGAGCTAACAATAATATATTACTAAGCCAAATGAGGGTTTATCCAAGCAATTCCAGCTTGTCATTGCTCAGTGACATCAACTGAATGGCTACAAGAATATCAGGTCCTGTCTCTGACCACAGTTTTTTCGGTGGTTGCTCAAGAAGCAGCTACAACAGGTCAAATTCAATGCATCATGACAAAAGGTCAGCCTTGGCACACCACTCTTTCAAAGTACCTCTGATCTACATCAGCATCAGGAAGGTTCAGAGTCCTGCCAATGATTCCTGTCTCATTCTTTGCACTCAAAGATGCTGTAGTATCAACGGTACTCCTCTCAGCACAGCTCAAAGAATAACAGATTTCATCCAGGCTTTCCTGCTGAACCCAATGGATAAGACCTTTGCCTGCATGATGTCTTCCCTCTAACTTTTATGTGCATTGTGCCATGTCAACTGTACCTGAAGCACACAATCCACTACAACACAGGAATCTAACACATGATTTTTGTGCTTGATCCCTGTCACCTTGTTTGTCATCCAAAAATACTTTATATATAAAATGTTACCTATATACACTATTTTTTTTTAAATAAGAAATTTAGTATCAGAGACCACCTTAGCAATCTCTAATTATGTATGATATATTGCAGAAAACCATTTCAGAAAGCCAACATACCTCTTCAGCACAACATTCAGCAGAGCATTGCCCACCTCCTTCCCTGGAACAGCCAGAGCCATGAGCTCAACACAGGTAACGTGCAGAGCATGGGCAGCTGGGTTAGGAAATTCATTGAATCTCCAGTCACAATTTGGAAATGGACCAGGGGATTTGCCTGCCATAGGTAGCAATGGTTAAGGAAAAAAAAGCTGCCCCAACACAGACAAGCATAAGCAGCATAGTCATTAAAAATAGATAAATATACCACATACTAAACTGAACTGAAAGTTATTGAAAACAAGTTGAACAATCACATTTCATTAAAAAGAAAGACGTATAAAAATATGAATATAAGATGCTGATAATCACTGGAGGACTGCATGAATACATAGCTATAAATATATTACACACACGAAGCTGTGCAAAGGATAAACCTTCCTGATTAAGAGGTGGAAAAAACAGCAACCATCTCCTTCACTGTGTGCTTCCAAGAGGGGAAAATATAAATAATAGGAATTTTCTATGCTCATATTCAGAAACCATTAATTTGCCTCTCTGTAAGATCTTCTAGCAGACTTCTAGGGAGACAGTTTATGCAAAAGGAGTATCTGCTTAGTCTCTGAAAATATTCCACTTCCCCAAACAAGACTTATTTACTAATAAATTTACTTGAAATACATACAGAAAAGTTCTCCAGTGTTAACATTTGCATAAAAGCAGGGGTTTATTTAATTTTAGCTTTCTTGGGAGACACCAAATAGACTTCTTTCAAGTTACACAATTAAGAAAGGGAAGTTCAGGAGAAGGAATGAAAGAATTTGTAACACCCTGAAGATTGGTCAACTCTTGTAAAGCTGCTCCTGAAAGAAGCCAAAGTCCAAGAAGATTCCTATTCTCTAATTTGCAAGCTATTTCCACACCTTAAATATGGCATGGCTCTCAATGTTTTATTCTCAGTAATAGTAATAAATGTCACTAGAAAACAGTAATAGTAATCTCATTTTTGAAAAATTCTTTAAAACTCACACGTTGCAAAAAGCTTATTTTTTTGACAATAAAATTCAATTCAGAAAGCATAAACATCAGTAATTGCATTTCTAAGTGATGCTTAAACAGTGAAATATTTATACATCTGTACTGTACTTCACTTTCACCATATCTTTTTAAGATACCTACTAGGGCACCACATCCCTGTTCAGAATATTAAAGAAATGAAGCTGTAAGACATTGTCACAGCTTACTTAAAGTAAACTTTTAGAAGGATATTGTCTACTAGCCTTCCAATAAGCTTGCAATAGTAAGCATCATCAGGAACCCATGGGTTCTCTTCTCGGGGATTCATGGCACATTTGAGGTAAGTATCACTCAGACACCAGCCTGGTGGACGATTATCTTTGAGAGAGCCAATTATGGCATGAACAAGTTTTCTCTTGAGGTTTGTGCGCTCTCTCAAATGCCCCTCATAATAGTGAAGAGTGTTGTACAGGTAGGTCACTGGTCGGTCTGCCAAGGAGAAGGGAAAACAATAAAAGCCAAAAATAACTTCCAGCATCACTATCTGTGGCAAGCAAAACTAAAATCAAGAGCTCTGCAAGACTAAGTTGCATTTATTTAAAAACAGCACATATGGAATTGATTCGTGTTCTTTATTACAACATACTCTACAAAACTAATTTTCCTTTGTCTTGTACATACTTCAGTGTTTGTGCAGAACAAAAGAAGTTGAACAAAGAGGGTCAGTATTACTAACAGTTCAAAACTTAATGGTAATATTAATATATTTGTAAGTAAACTGACTAAATCATCTCTTCATATACAAAGTATTAGATAAGAAGAATACAGGTATGAAGTCACAGTAAAAAAAGACTATTGTAAATTGTCTGAGCATAACATAGCAATGACCTATAAAAGATATTAAAGTGCATTTCTAAAAGTATTCAAGTATCAGGTCAAGTTATTTGAATCTTAAGTAAGGATAGAGAGAAACTGCTTTTCAATTGTTTCAGTCTTGCTAAGATAAAGTTTGCTAGGACATAGGTCTAAGTATTTACTACTAGAAGGGAATGAAAGGGAAAGGTGTGAAGGAAGCATGAATTAGCAAGAGATACCTCAATAAAAACAAGTTCACTGTTAGTAAGCTGAAATTCACTAAACAGGAAATGCACTTCTCTGTATAAATGCACACAGGGCTTAGAGAACAGGAAAGGAATAAGACACCGCTGTGCTAATACACGAATATTATGAATGAAAGAGGTGAAGAGGACATCATGATCACAACAGGAATATTGTGGAATAGGAATAAACAGGAATATAATCCCACTGTGTTCATGGATAACTTACCATGGAATTTGTATAAACCTCCCAGATGATCCAATAAAGTTTCTAGTGATTTGGACACTGGAAGCAATTCCAGAAATCTATGAATTACAATGTCAAACACTGGCAGAAAGCGCAGGCATACATTTCCAAAATAAATTGGCAAGTACTGGGGCTGGATCTGAACTGGGGGATTCACCTGCTCTGCCAAACCTTCAAAATACAGCTTTTCAGGGTATTTCTGGAAGGAAAGAAACCCACCAAAATCAAAATCTCCTTCTTCATAAGTAATGGATTAAGCATTCAGCATTTACATTGCTTTAAAAAGACACTTCAGAACCCTCTTTATCACATTTGAATTCAGTGAAGCTTACTGTAAACTTACTGAAGAAAACTGAACTCTGACTTAAATGGATTATTGAAATAGTAGATAACATCTTAAAAAAAAAACCAACAGAACAAACAGTCACCACCACTCAAAATGGGCATAAGAGAGTATTAAGATATTAAGAATCCCAAAGCAAAGCTCAAAGCAGCCAGTGCTGAAGTGTCCTTTGTCATGAATTTGAAGAGAAAACCTAGGGGAAATAAGCACTACTGGAACTTTCTGCATCATATGCTGAATTAGAAGAGTAGAAATAGGATTAATGTAATAATTCCCTTGGAAAGAACTGTAGTGTACTCAAATAACAGATGGGTACTGCTGAGGGCTGAACTTATGTTTTACCTATGACTGAAATTTCTATATGCCAGGTTGGGTGTAGTAACTGTGCAGCCATGTCAGAGCACTTCCCAGGCACATTTGCTTTCCTGCTACCCTTACACTTTTAGTTAGGCGCTGTCAAAACACTGTACAGCCAAGTCAGAGGGCTAATATAGACCAAACAGCTCCTGGATCAAACTAGATGGCATGTATTGAGCTACACGACAGCTTGTTTGTATCTGTTCTATCTCACTGTTTATTTTTTGACAGAACAGCTCATTGGCACATCCTTTTCTAGTCAGCAGGAACCAGTATGTTTATAGGAGCATTAAAATCTCAGCAAGTCTCTTCCCTAACACATCAGGCTATCATGTTCTAGTCACACAGAAGACGGAAGAAGTTTTAATAATTAGAAGAAAATGTAGGTTTAACATTTGGTTACAGTAATAAAACATCAGAAAATAATATACTGTAATTTTATGACTGTAATATTGGTATCGTCATAAAACATCAGAAAATAACTTCTCCCTGTGCACAAAAACTCTGTTTTAAGTGAATTTCAGTATAAGCAAGATTATAAAATTGCTTGATTTAGATGAACAAGAATGATCATCCACCCAATTCTTAAGCTATTCCTATTTTTTAATATTACTGCATTATATTTTCAAAGTCATTACATACGCGATTTATTATTTTCATACTAGCCCAGTCAAATTACAGCTTATTAGGTAAGTCCAAAGATTGATACCGCTGCCCTGTAAATCATGGCTGATATCAATTCCACAGAAATTATTGCAATAAAAGAATATTATTAGTTCTGTTACCTTGTGGTAACTCATATGCTTTTGTATGCCAGTCATTCTGCAGCCAGTGTTCCGGAGAATTCTCCTTCACAAAATCACTCACTCTGTTTCTGAAATCATTAGGCTTCAGTAAGAGTAATTGGATTATGAAGTAACAAACTTGAGCTTCATTTCCTTCATGACTACGCATAGCCTTAAGTGAAACAGATTAGACAACATGAAATTACAGTTGACACTGCAGTCTGCTCTATAGCCCCAAAACATGGCAGCCAAATTTGCTACATCTGCGCACAAATTCACACTGCATATATAGTCTTTTTTCAAGTGAAGCCATAAAAAAAGAGGCAGGTTCAATCCCTATCTCATTTTCTGTTCCATGGGTAGAAGGTCTTACAAACTTCCCAGTGACAGCACTTTCTGAAGGAATTCTAGCTCACTCTTATCTGTCAGTTGTCTTACTGAAAACAACTAATTAAGTGACAACGAAGTTAAGGTTGCTTTTAACCTCTGGCCATTCTGACATGATTTGACTTCAGTCTGAAAACCAAATTAGAATTCAAACAACCAGCTTTACATTAAGATGAGATTTAAAATTAAATATAGAGGACAATTACTTAATGCAAATGTAGTTCTCTCTAGGTGAGTACTGCTTTATTTTATAGGATAACATGAAAAGCAAGAGAATGCCATTTCTGTCTTACTATGATGAAAGAGGCTGATTTCTAAGAAAAGAAAGCACACTCGAATGGGTACAAGATTTTCTATATGCTTGTGAATTAATTAATAGCATGTCATATCCTATCTACCTTTTAAGGCTGCAGGAATCACACAACCATAGAATCATTTAGGGTAGGAAAGACCTTTAAGATCATTGAGTCCAACCATTCATTCAGCAGTGCCACTAAACCATATCCTGAAGTGCTGCACCTACATATCTTTAAGTATCTCCAAGGATAGTGACTCACCCACATCCCTGGGCAGCCTGTCCCAACACTTTACAACTGTTTCAGAGGAGGTATTTTTCTTAATATCCAATCCAGCATAACTTGATGCTGTTTCATCTTGTCCTATTGCCTGTCACTTCTTATGGGAGAAGAGGCAGACACCCACCTGGCTACACCCTCCTTTCAGGCAGCTGTAGTGAGCGATAAGGTCTCCCCTGAGCCTCCTCTTCTCCAGGTTAAACACCCCCAGCTCCTTCAGCTGCTCTTTACAGGAATTGTGCTCCAGACCCTCCACCAGCTCTGCTGCCCTTCTCTGGACATGCTCAATGTCTGCCTTGTGGTGAGAGGCCCAGAACTGCCCAGCCTGTAGCACTGCATGGGCTGTTACTCAAGTGCAGGACCCAGCACCTGGCCTTGCTGAACTTCAGATGACTGGCCTCAGCTATTGATGCAGCATGTCCACATCCCTCTGCAGAGCCCAAATAACTGCATGGCTCTGAGGTCAGAGACTCAAACCACCAATCACAACATTTAATAATATCAGTACAATGGTTGCCATTGAATAACCAAGAAATGCTTCTCTGAAGACTCAGAGAACTGTAAGAGTGTTACTTAAAGAAGTAATCTACTATTTTCTTGATTATTAACTTTGCAAATAGTTACTATTTAAGACCAATCAATTTTTAAAGGATTGTTCCTAAAAATGAGTCAGAAAGCAGACTGCATGAGCTGTCATCTTATCTTCTGAAGTGATACTTACCAAACAGAGTATCAACCTATCCAGTGTTACAATATTGTATTTCCACACCATGTCATTGAGAATCTCAATACATTTATTGAGCTGCTGTCCTCCTGCAGATGTAGAGAATTCATACACCAAAAAATCTGCAAATGTCCTGACATGTGCCACCAGCGCTCTGGCCCCAATTCTTTCTAACACTCTAGTAGGGAAGAAAAAAAAAAAGGCACTAAGAAATTGTTACAGTTCCTTACACATTCCTAACTGGTCTATTTATAGCTCTTATATGAATAAGCAGTTTTTAACACAATTGTCTTAAACAAAAAAAAAGACAAAATTCCTTCCCTTTTATTAAATTACTGAAGTAATAGGCAAAGCAAAGCAAAACACACCGAGAACTCCTAAGTCGAAATACTATTTAGGAGAAATGCTTCAAGTTCACCAATTTACTCTGAGGTATTCTGCTCAGAACCCATGCTTTATTTATATAATTGTACTTATACACCTCTGAGGACAACCTTCTGCAACTCAACTTTATTTTCCTATGCTATGCACTTTAATATAGCCATAGCATTATAAATTATTTCCTCACTGCACGCTAGAGTAACAGATGCTATCAGAAATACTGTTTCAGCAGACCTAGGAAGGACTGAAAAGAAATAAATCTCTTTTTCACAGCTGAAACTAATGCTATTTCTATCAGGAACAAAGTTAAAAAATCAGATGATTACCACTTCTGTAATGAATTTTCATCTTAATCCAACATTTGTTTTCTAAAGAAATATTTGTCCTTTATTCATGTATAAATGTTAAGTAAATTAATGCTTTTTATTTTCTATTTACTCTTTCAGATTCCTTTAAACACTGCTATTACAAGTAAATTGCTTAATTCAAACACCTCACATCCTTGTTTCTCACCAGGAAAAACATCCACTGCAGACCACTGCATGGTGGAACCAATCCTGAACACTGCACAATTATTATGGCACACTGGCTACTCCCTAGCTCCCCTCTCTTTTTCCATGCTATGCATGCTCCAAATTAATTAAAAGAACAAGCTGTTAATTATTAATTATGTCCTCAGAACTGAGGACGCTGCTGTACTAACTTTGAAATAGCATGTTTTTAAGCTCACCTGTAACCAATTTGATTAATGTGATCAGTGTCTAACAACATCTTCCACAGGAGACAAAGGAAAAGCGGGGATGAACCTTGAGCAGAGAAGTGTGTGATTATTTCATTCTCACTGGTCATCGACTTCCACTTCCGGTATTCTTCTTCCACATTCTTCTTCAGATTAAAACGGCTTTCCTGAGGCACATTGTTCTGCTTGAAGAACACCTGAAAAAGTAGGCTTTTCTGTGACTGAGAGCCTACAGTAAAACACTTGAACAGGAAAATTTTGCCTGATTTAGCACTGTATGGGTTCCTACTTGCCTGTACCATACAGCCTACTAGGGAGGGTTGCTATTTCACTGTGATACCTCAGTGACTGTTCTGTCACTAACAAAGCTACATGACAAACTGCCCCAAGAAAATATGGCTTTTCCAACTTCTTTTTTTTTTTTTTTTTTTTTTTTTTTAAGGTTTTAAACCATCTGATCTACCTCGCATCAGAAGTTTGATCAGTTGACCAAGTCTGACCTTAGAAAACTCTAGGGGAATGTAGCTAACACATTTCTAAAGAAATAGCAACGTTATAATCATGCTGTATTCTTTAGGGACTTGAGATTAATGCAGTCTAGAGAGGGGAAGACTCTCACCAACCCACAAAAGGCAAAGGATCTTGTTAAGAGAATAAATGCACAGTTTTTTACAATTGTAAAGTCTTCAGGTTTAAACCATTACCTGCAGAGGAGCTGGAAAACAGCTTAGTGTATGTGATGCCCAGTTATGTGGTGTGAAACTCATGATAGTTTGCAGTATGTCCTTGCACCAAGTTCCCTGAATTGAATCAGAGCCTGTGAAAAAGTCTAGAAAATTGATTGATGGTATTAGAATTGCTCCTTTTGTCATCATATGCATCAAGGCTTTTCTAGTCCAACAGTTTCCTTTTTCTGTCCAACTTCTCCCAGCCCCTTTCTTTAACTTTATTTGGCTACAGAGGACATTGGATCTTACCTTTCTTATGCTATTAACGATAAGAAAATTATTTATAAGGTTTGAGCTAGAAATGAAGCAATCATGATTTTAATATTTTGTATTTAATTTCCTGAAATGTCACTAAAACAAGCATCTGCTGATTAACTGATTAGACTTTTAGAAAAAAATTCTGAGGAAGATAATGATGGTGAAATTGCCAGATGCCATTTTATACTGCTTCAAAAAGGCTGCTCAGAAGTACCTGCCCCAATTCAGCTGTAGAAATGAAAGCCTCATTCCCCCAAACCTTGGTCTGATTTCATCAAAGGTTGAGAAATGGTTAAAAAAATAAAAAAGAAATCAACACATAGAAGTTCTTTCCCTTTCAAATCACCTCCACCTCCAGTCTTTGTGACTCAGTTGCTCTAACTCTCCAGTGTGTCTGCAGACTAGAACCATAAAAAAGGAGAAAACATCTCCTTCAAATCTAACAAAAACCTGATCCATGTCACTGCACACTGTTAAAACTTCAAAAGACACAATGAAAGCTTCCTTTTTTCTCTTCCCCAAAAAAGAAACTCAACATTCAGACTACTTTTTCTTAAATGCAAGCTATAGAGGGGGTGGCTCCTGCATGATCAGCACAGTTGCTGCATTTCAAGCTATTTAAATAGCATGTATCATTCCAAGCATTTAGATTTAAAATAATGAAACTCAAAATAAGACACTAAAAAACCTCTAGATCCTAGTGTCACAGTGTACCTCTGAATAAACGTTAAGAGTATCTCATTGTCTCTTCATTAATAGCTTTTTGCCTAAGAACAAATAGTTAGAAATTAAAATTACACTTTTTTTCAAAACCAGAAGTGCATGGGATATGTTTTATGACTAGGTCACTACCATGACACTCTTTTGAACAGTACTTTAGAGAAATAGCTTGACTACAGCTTTTACTGGGATGTACTGCTATTACCTGTCACATGTGTTGCCCTTGCCAGAGTTAAGATCAAAGCCCTGTTGAGTTCTTCTGATTCTGCTGAAAGAACTGTTTTGGGATCATTGAGGAAGCGTGTGAACTGCGGTTGGACTTCCGAACTGCCCAAAGCTGTGATTAGCCTTAGAGCAGTACTCTCAACACTGAAAGAAGGAAACAGTCCAGTTAGCAAGTAATACTTATGCTGATGCTTCCAGGATTCCAAAAATACCTACTTTTTCCCTCCATTTACTCCATTTCTGTATTACAAATAATACAGAAACATTTTGTTTTAAAAATTATGTTCTTAACCTTTTGAAAAGTTCACTTTTTCTACTGTTTAATACATTTATCAACTATTTCAGCATCTTATTTTCAAATAAAGCACTCAAAAGTAGATTTAGCAAAAATTCCAAGTGCAGAGACCCTGATAAAGAGCCTCAAGTATCTCCAATTTAGTGTCCCCTTATTATTTTTTGCACATCTTCATCTAAAGAAGATAATATAAATAAATATATGCAAAACCAAAATAAAACGGCATGAATAATACATAGGAAGCTTCAAAGCTAACTACCATCTTCAAGTAGACAGCACTAAATTGTCCTTATTAAAGAAATTAGGAAGCTGAGGAAGTATAACTTTTGATTAAAAGTACTTTAATTTCCAGTGCTTTAGTTGGAAGCACTTTTCACACCAGGTAGTTTGAAGTCATTGGAAGGATTTTTATAATATTGTCTTTGAAATGCCAAAGCCATAGTTTAGTTTATTCTAGTTGCAATGCAGTGCTGAATAAAATTTATGAACATCTGTATTTTACAGATGAAGTGACAAAACAAGATTGAGGTCAATAAAGACATCAAGGCCTTGAATTTAAGGAGAAACTTGTGTTAATGTTTTCTTTAAGCTTGGTAAAGGATAAGCAACTAGGCAATTTCAATTTGGCCTGTGAAATTGAGAAGCCTGATCCAGTGGAAGGTGTCCCTGCCCACAACAAAAGAGTAGGAACTAGATGAACTTTAAGGTCCCTTCCAACCCAAACCATTCTATGAATCTACGAATTTACTGTATAATTAGATTTTGTCTATATGAACTGGTAATAATGAAGTTACTCTGTCTCACATACTCCCACAAGATTTATTGTACTCTAAGAGTCAATGCACACTATTTTTCCCAACTTTTTGACAACAAGCCCCAGATTCTACATAGAAACTGAATCTCATGCTCTTCAACTTTGTTAACAGTAAGGTAAACTCAAAGCTTTTGCCTGGAATTACCTGCATAACCTCTCTAGACCTTCTCTAACCAGCTTTGCCACCTTTCTTGTATTCAAATTAGCCACTGTTTTAGGCTATCATGACACACACCATCGGAGGGACTCCACTCAGGTGCACGTACAGTCACCATTGCTTTGCAGAAACTCTTTTTCAGATGCAGAGTGAACCAGATTAACCCTCTGACCTGACTGAAAATCAAACTTACATAAAAATTAAGTGAAACCAACTTAACTCTTGTAATGGAATTAATCTTCCTCTACAGAAGGAAGTAAGCACATTCTCACTGGCAGACAAGCCAAGCACTGATTAAAAGTAGCAGGCATTGCCCTTTATCTACCATGCAAGAAGCACTTCTTGGATATGACAGTTCTGTCCAAGAACTGTCCTGTGTGCTGACTCATGACACTGCTGCCACATGTGTGCAAGACACTACCTCATGCATCTCTGCAGAGCACTACTATTAACATCCAACTGATGAAAAGTACTGCTGAAACACGCCCTGCTGAGACACCCCAGAACAAGTCAGTCACAGAAGTAAGACTGGGAAGTGCCATTTAAACAGCTCTCATGAAGCTTTCTACAAGAAGAAGAAGAAGGAATCTGAGTTTATGGACAAATATGGCAAACATCACTCACCAGAGATGGAGCTGGTTCTGATTAGTTTGTGGCACAGCAGCCAAGGAATGAAGATGGCTGAGGAGCTGGACTCTGTAATGAGGCTGGATGTGATGCATCCGATAGCTAAACATTTCCAGCAGAGTATGCAAAATTCCCCACGCGTGAGATTTGAACACTGTTGGCAGGAGCTGACCTTATGGAAAAGAAGTTTGAAAGGTAAGTTTTACAACTGAACCACACCTTGAAATATAACTACAGAGTACACTGGTTTTATTAGGCTATAAGTCACAGACATTTGTTTTGAAAACTGTATTACCTCTAAAGAGCATACGTGCAAGTGCTGCCTGAAGATGCTGTAAATGAATACAGCTTAATAATCTTTTGAATATACACCTACAGCAGACATGCAAATTATTTTAACAAGAGCAATTATGCATCCTGTGTGTCTCAAAGTAACTTGGCTCACGCTTTTCCATTAAGAACTTTTTTACACAACACAGCACAACTGGAAAGGTCCCAGCAATACAAGTGATGGCATAAAGTGGCAGCAGCACAACTAGTCTGGAATTTACTGCAGCACTAGGACAACTTTCAGGTTTTTTTATATTAAACTAATTTATACATGTTGCATCATTATATTTTCAATTTTATTACAGCCTCCAGTTTCCATTAAACAAATACTACCTAACAGAAAAAAAGGGGGAAAAAGGTTTTCTTTCTTACTGATAAAGCCTTTGATGCCCAAGGATTCTATTTCCATATAAACCAACAGGCGACTGTAGGTTTCCACAAGAGCAGGAGCCAAGGCCACACTAGATTTTGCATGAGCCAGCTTAATTACCCTTGTAGCTATGCTGTGAATCAGACTGAGGAAAGAGAGAAAGTGTTTCTGAATCAAAAACAGGAACTTGAAATTTAACACATTTTTAAAGTAAATTAATAGATCTATATATGACATGTCCAGCCACAGGAAGCCTTTCTGATGATAATTAGCTACATACAGATTTATGAGTTAAAAAGGAAAAGCAAGCTGCATATACTGTACCTCATTTTGGCATGAACTGTGAGTGAGTCCAAGAGGTTCATTGGCAATGGGGTGATAGACCCTGATGCCATGCAATTAGTCCCTGGAAGAGGTGTCCTCATGTTGCCATTTCCATAAATAGTCTCTACTAGCACACCCATTGGCAAAGTGAAACACTCTGAATTGGTTGAGTAAGCATTGCACAACAAGGCAATTTTGTAGTCATTCATCTGTAAGCTTTTATTCCTTAAGCTCTGTTGCAAAAACCTGTGTGCCATAAAGATTAAACATTAAGCAGAAAGAAGAATACACATGCATTCCAGGAATACAACTACACCAATCTCAGTTATAAAACCCATTATAAAATAGTAGAAAAAATCAAAATAGTTATTAATTGCACTACATCAAAACAACTGCTTCTTATGCCACAGTTTCACTGTGTTACAATTTTTCTACATTGGAGAAACAACTCAGGAAAAAATACAGTTAAAAATCACCTTTCCAGACATAAACTTAACCCAATGTACTGCTTATCCACACTTTCCAAACCACAGTGTAACAAAACAAAATTGTCAATTTACTCTCAGATTCTCTATCAGTAATAAAGACTGATTATCTGATATAAAATATATAATTTCTGCTAGCTGGATAACAACATTTCACTTTTTATGAAATATTTTAAGTTTGAGCTCTGTCTTTCTGAATGACTTTGAAGTCACTCTACTGATAACCTCTATACAGCATCCCATCACACAATGCATTCTGAATACAGGCTTGGAACTGCCAATTTCATTATGCCTAAATATAAATCAAAACATAACAAAACCCCCACACTCACTCATGGTGAAGCTTAAGAGAATGAGGAATGGGAATCTGCAACTTGGAGTTGTCACTATGGGCCTTCCGGTTCAGATGAATCCAAATGCAGGTCATTGCAAAAGCATGAGTTGACTGGGGTTTGTTAATGTCAGGTACAGGAATATACTAAAGAAAGAACACATCAATGTGACATACCACATGGACAAATGTGCAGAAAACCAATTTAGATAGCCGGTATTCACAAGATCGGGTTTTCAGTAATTTTAAGAAATTGTGTAAGACCCTGGCAAAAGGAAATTCATGCTTAAGAGTATACAGTTTCCAGACATACATAGTTACAAAGCATATGCTTTTTCTCTCAGCCTCACACTTACACATTATTCAGAAACCAGTTATTGTATCTGCTTCCATAGTAGGTATTCAGCGGTTCAACAATATTTCCTGAAAAATCTGAATTGTTCAGCAACATCAGCTAAACCTCAAACATTAATACACTTCTCATGAAAGGGTACAGATACAACCCAAAATTAAAAAGTTTTGTATCCAGACTTAGCTACAGTACTGCCATTGGAAAAGGAACTCCAGCTCTCACCTTTTGCCAACATCCACATTTCTTTCTTTTTGATACAGTTACTGCTGCACAAAGACCAGCGACAGTCCAAGTGAGACAGCACCAATACACCATCAACAGGATTGCAAGGCAGATTCTTTTAAGAGCAGCATCCAGAGATAACATTTTAAGTGCTTGTGAAACTGAATCTTAAAAAATGCTTCCTAGGATTCAGTTTCACAAGCACTTAAAAATCACTAGTCAAACAAAGACTTTGAATAAGTGTAACTTAGAGCCATCACTACAGCTGAAGTAAGCAGTCCTATTCCTCTTCCCATATCTGATGCTGACAAAAGCAATTGAAATCTTCTGACACAAATTGTACTGAAGAATTTCTGTGGGTCAAAACTAATGTAGCAGGGGGAAAAATTGTTACATATGAGTTTGATACATCACATACCTGTAGTTTTCTATCCATTCACCCAAAGTAAAAAGCACTATGATTAGAGTAAGCAATCAGGACTTCACACTGACAATGCTGCCAGAATTAAAGTTTAAGAACTTTGTCTAAGTGCCCCTTCCTCAAGAACTTTAATTCTAGAGGAATGTACAAAGCATGGATATGATTTGATCTGCTCCTGCAAAATGAATTTAAAATAGTATTCTGTTTCAGCCCAGATGTAACAACAGAATTACATATTATTCCTTTACAGTCTCCTCAGTGCTTTAATAAACTCAAAACCTTAGTCAAACCAAAGCCAAGGAAGAGAGGAGTTAACACAAGTCTTTCTTGCCCTTGAAAACAAATGTGGTTACATGGATCCTCCAAAAAATGTATGAAACATCTCCCAGCTATGTAGCACGCTGTTCTAACAGTGACTCAAGAAGGATAGTAGTATTGACATGTGAAGGTCCCAAGTTGAATTAAAAAAAAACAAAACCTTTTAATATCAGAGACTTACTTCTTTCTCAGGATACAGGAGGTCAAACAGCTTCATAACTGGGAGGAAGTCAGCCAGTGCATTCTTCTGGATGCTGCCAGAGATGAACTGGAGTAGCACCCACATGAGGTGGTCTCTCCCCTTAATGAGACCACGGCCTGCCAACTGTCAAGAACACTCAGTAACAGACAAATACTGCATGCAGAAGAAAAATCACTGCAAAGATTCTCATGAAACTAGAAGTGCAGACTAAAACAGTTTCAGCAGAGAATTTTATAGCTGAACTTAGGCAGAAACATACATCATTTTCAGAAAGAAGAGAAATAGGTACATTAATTGTAATACATGAACGGACTATGTGAGGACCACAACAATTAATGGTAAGACTTAAAATGCATTTAACTCCTGAGGATCACTGCTTTGAAAAACTAGCAACATTTAAATATTGGTCTTAAATTGTCACCTTGTAGCCCTGTAGTGAAGTACAGTATTGCCATTGCTAGCATCAGGCCACAGGTTTTATAAACTCCTACAAAGGAAGTCCCTGAGCCAGAACAACTTTGGTTTGCTTCATCCGGACTCACCTGTTTTTTGTTAATTAACTTCTTTATCTGTAACAGAAACTCTCTAATAACTAATATGCTACTCTTATCTTACTTGCTGTAGTTTTATATAGATTTGTACAATTGTGTTGTATAATGCCTATTGTTGCAATGTTTTATTAACAGTAATTACAGGAATACAGCCCTGGTAAAATTAATTTCAGGGAAAACAAAGACAGCAGAGAACTACAATCCATCAGAAGTGGAACACAACACGGAACTGTAGACAAATGTAGATGGAGCAATGTGTTGTGCATGTTGGAAACTGCATCTAAATAGTCACAAGCTGATCCTACAGCAAGGAGAAAACGTCCTCACCCTACCATCAACAGCATACAGCTCCCTCAGCAAAGAGCTCTGGAGGACTGGCATCACCACCCTTAGAACCATAACCCTGAGCACCAGAGAAAAAGGGCAAATACTCGTATCAGTTCAAATAGAATTATTACTAGGAAGTAATAATAACTTGGGACTGTGATTGCCAGTATCACCATAATTGGAAGAATTACCTTTGATTGCTTGAGTAGATTGATTAGACAGTGAGTTCCTACACAGCAAGTTTTTTAGTCCACAAACAGAACAGGGCATTCACTCTGTTAAAAATTTGTTTGTAAACTGGATGCATGCAACAGCACAGTACTTAGATCTTCTGAATTATGCCAGCTTATCTCTTTATTCTAGTTATTAGCAGACTTTGAATCCAAATAAAATGCAACATCCTGTAACTGAATACACTAAAAACACACCTAGCTCACAGCACCGTAACTTGAGAATTTGACTTCTAGAGAGAAGAGTGATTAAAAACTTAACTAATTCTTACACATAAAGTACTTCTTGCAGGGATGAGTGACACTTTTAAAAAAAATACTGGTTTTGCTTTTTAATCCCTCTTACCATGTGGGTGCGATACAAACAATTTACCTTTTGATGGAGTGACAGGACCATATGAGGAAAACTTGCAAACTGAAAGAGCACAAAGAAAATGAGCTGGCTGGAGAGATGCTGCCACAGAAGCTGACTGGTTCCACCATCATCAAACTTCTCTTCAGTTTCAGACCGTTCCATGGCATACACCACAAGATCCACCAGCTGGTCCTCCAGCACAGGGCAACGTTGCTTGTGCTGTAAGGCAGAGATCAGATACAGTATTCCAAAAGCCTTGCCATTAACTCTAGAACTTGCAGAGTTGCAGTTACAGTACAGTATTTTGACAGAAGGCTGGGAAGCATGAGATGAAGTCTGAACTTAAGTTAAGGATAAGCCAGTATATTAAAGCTGCACTATGTTACAGGTCACAATGATTTTTTACATTTTATCATATATTCTATAATTCCCCTACTCAGTTCCAAAACACAGATCATTAACACACAGATAACATCTGGGTTTTTTTTTTTTTTTGCTGTTTCATAGAATATTCAGGCCAAATTATTTCTCTGATCGCACACTCACAGAAAACAAAGTCCATTCTTTAAACACACATGTAGGGGTTCTTTTATTTGGTTTGAGGTTTTTTGCTGGTTTGTTTTTTTTTTTTTCATTCCTTCTTTTCTCCATTAAGTCCATTTCAAAAGTAGGGATCACCATAAAGAAAATGTATCAATTATACCATCAAATTCAGACAAGCATCCCAATACATGATGAAGGTATTCGATGACTATTCTCTTTTTCACTCTCATATTGGGTTCACCTACTGCCTGCAACTAGCGGCAGAATTCACATCTGGTTAATACCCCTATAACTAGATGGTGTCCTATTGACATAGCACCACAGGTTACAACATCAAAAAAGCTTGAGAATTAATCACTGCTGTGGTCTACATACTGTAAATAGAACAAAATTACACATCAGAGGGAGGAGCCTGTTGGATGTTAGAATGCCACAGTTTTCACACTGAGCTATGCAAACCCAGAAATAATTTTAAATACACACCATCTCTGATGATTTTTAATAATGATCAAATAAGGAATGCATTATATATTCAGATATATACTGTTAGTACAGATGTATATAAAGTAGGTCCACTAGCAGTAATTTGGAACTCAGATTATAAATCTGCAGTTCAACACTACCAAGTATAATGTCACATGTTACAAGATCTTCAGTGCAACAGCTTTTTGCTGTTATCCTGTATCTGTATTGTTACACTCATTTAACGTACTATAACTAAGGAAAAAATCCCATGGAGAATTTAACTTATCTCAGAAAGTATTAGCACCTTGGAAATAATCTAACCTGTTTGTTTCAATGCAATCTGTACTCAGGAATGGTCACATTTATTCATTTTTTGATTTGGCCTCATGCCTGTAACATAATGCAGCCTTAAAGAAAAAATTATTACTTTATGATACAAAACAAAAGGAACTGAGCTGCTCAAACACTAATCATGAAAATGCACCATCCCTTTCTAGAGGCAAAAAGGTGTATGTAAAAAAGTTTTAAAAGATCACCCCAATACTCATAAAACATTTCAGGGATGCCTTAGATGAATTCTTAGACTTACTAGCCAGGCAGCCTAACAGAAGGCTAATATAAAGATATAATAAAAGTAAAGAGAGATGCTGAAAGGAGATGCTTGTTCTACCTTCATTGATGGTACTCTTTAGCTATGAAAAAAAAGAGATTCTTTTCAATTAAAATTAGAATGCAAGAATTGGAAAAGTTGACAAAATACAGTGAACAGCATCCCCTGTTGCATGCTCTTTGCCAGCTCAAAACTGCAGAAAGCTACAATCCCAGCTGTGCTTTCTTGAAGCATGCTTAACACAAACCTCTAGCTAAGACAGAAAGCACCGATGATACCTCTTCTCCCAGTCAGCAATGTCATTATCACAGACCAACCACAGTACAGGTTACAGAGAGCAGTATTGGCACCATCCCTTCAGAACACCTTGGGGCTTTTGTGGCTCCTTTTTTGCCCCCTCCCAAAGCAACTAATTATGAAGCAGAGCAGGGTGCAACAGACAACACTACAGACTAGTTGATAATCCAGCATGCAAAACTACTATGTACAGGGCTTGAAATTTAAGAGTTTGCTAAGCACTGGGTTAATGTCTAAAAACCTAACCATGTTAGGCTATATTAATTTGGAATAAAGTTATTCAAGAATACAACAGGAAAAATATTACTGTTAAAAAGAGAGCCAGAATTTCCAGTAGGAATTTTTGCTATTCCAAATAATGCTAAGACTGGGAAAAGAGCCAGGAAATTAAAAAAATGAATTCAAGCTAATTCTGAAAACCACACTTTCATTGTGTTAAAAACAATCTTCAATCAGAAAAATAGCAGTACATGGCATTCTAGCCTCATTAATTTAATTTTCTGGCAATTTTTCTTTTCTGCATTTTCAGTGAATATACATTTCTGCGAAGGTTTTATATCTGTAGTTTCGGAACTCTTGAAAATAAAATACTGTGCTGCACAGGAATTTGCAGAATTGGGCCCTTATTTTATTAATTGCTCCTAAGTGAAAGAAAAGCTCAGTATAAACCGAGATGAATAAAATTATAGGTGAGAGCTGATTACCCTCATAAATAAGTAGGAATTCATGTTTTGGCACAGTTTAAGTAAAACAAAAACAAACAACAAAAAACCTCCAAATGCTGTTCTGGATTACATATGAAAAAATGTAGCATTCAAGATCACTGTACTTTTTCTCCTTAAGTAAATATGACTCTAATTTTCACAATTTGGTTGTACATATACATTCTCCATTTTGTTATGAGAATAACATTTAAAGATCTGAAAATACATAATTTTATTGAAAACATTATTAAACCATGAAGAAATAGGAGGGAGAAAATGTGCTTCCACGACAACTTGACACTACAATTTCTTGAGGCCAGCCCTCTAATGGACTCGTGGTATTTCTTTAAGTGGATCAGAGCTTCAGTTGGATGGTGGCTTGTTGTTCTAATTCGGGTTTGAATTTTTAATTCCTTCCTGTTTTGGGATGTAGAGACAGGGTGGGTATCAAAGGGTGGGGCAGGGGCATGGCTAGCATTAAAAGTATTTCCATAAAGAAAAATATTTTAAGGAGTTAGTAAGGCTGGCTGATGGCTATGATAGCTTTTCAGTATTTTAAACAAACAACATTTAGTAGATATCTACACTTCAGAAATAGACTCAGAAGACCAAATCACAGAGGCCAAGATCCCTACAAAAGTAAATGGTGTCTCCAAAAGTCCAATTCAAAAGGCCTAAAGTAGTTAAAACATGACAGAACTACTCCCACACTTGCATTTTCAAAAACTGTGTGCTATGAGGACACAAAACCTTAAAGCTTATTGTTTATATTATACTTGATTCTATTATCTCTCCCAAGTTTGGCAGCCATTCTCAAGTTTCCCTCATTAAAAAAAAGGAGTTTTATACTTATACAAGGAACATATACTGGAGTGTTCTCAATGCACACCCTTACAATCAGAAACCTATAGAAAATAATCACCCCCCTTAAACTAAATACTTTGCCACATTATCACCAGTTAAATTGGATAGTAAGATCCCAGCATCAACCAGAATTTTAAAAATAAAAGTGAAAGTCAATTTTTAAATATTGCATTATATAACTCCTTTCACTTAACAGCTCTGCTTACAACAGCTTCCCCATGCTAATTATCCTGGTTTGTAGCTAGCAGAGAACACAACTACACATTCACTTGCACAGAGTAAGGCATAGATAAGCTGCAGATCACCATTGCTGGTTTAAAAGGTGACCAGCCAAATACACTATTTAAAGAGCAAATCATTAATTCAACAGCTGCTAATTAAACACTTTTACATTACAGAAACAAGACATCCAAAAATTACTTCCTCTCTCAAATATTCCCCAAAATAATAGTTTTTGATTGATTAGAGGACTGCAACAAGATGCTATATTCTTCATACAAGACTGCATATACAGAGAAGGTAAAGATATAAATCAAAACCTCCAAAGAGAGTTCATGTTCTTAAGACATTACTTTAGTCCTGTTTTAAGAAACAACCATAAGATCCCTAAAGCAAATCTTAATGTTGTATCAGTGCACTATGACACTCTGAACTGTTAATCATTTTCCAAAAAAACCTAATTGTTATATGGTTCAAAAAATTATTTAAAAAAATAACTAAGAATTGAAATTGACACCTCAGCTAGCAGGAGAATATAAATTGACATAGAATTATTGAGTCATTTAGGTTGCAAAAAGACCCATAAGATAAGACTTCAACTGCTAACCATGACAATAATATACAGGATAAAATACAATTTAAATCTCTACTCCCTATAGACCAATTCAAACAGATATACGAGAGTATGTACTGTCCCACACAGAAGTACACAGTAGCAAAAGCTCAGAGTCCCCAGACACCGACAAAGAAACATTTTGAAGTCTAGATTATTACATTTGGACTTAAAACCATATCCTTGATAAGGTTATTGGAAAACCTCATCCCACAAGAAAACTTAGAATCCTGAAAGGAATGCATGAATCTTTAAACATACAATATTTTACCTTCATTTTTCTCCCTGCAAGGTTAACAGGAGAGCTGGATTTGTGTATTTTTTACACAACTCAGAGATGGCTTGAGTGAATGGTTTTCTAACACAGATCTGCTTAGTTAAGACTGAACCACAAAATTTCGTTGTTCATCTTCAAGAACTAGGACAAATCTGGCTGAACCATACCTAGATTGTGATGCCAAAAGATTCAAATGAAGGCTCCAATCCTGCAACTGGATCTGTGTAAATAGTTGACAGGGCATACAAGCAACTCCACATAAATAATTAATGATCATAAATAAATAATGATCATTGCGTTGAGGTGTTTCTGTACTTAATCTGAAACAAACTTGGCACTATTTGCATTTCTAAGTGTCTTCTATTATAGTGACAGTTCAATTTCTGCAAGTAATTTCTCTAATAATAAAATACAACAATATCAGCCATTTTACTGAAAGCATTGATATAGTTATACAATTTCTGAAAAGCATGCTACTATTTTTGTCAGGTGGCTACATTAACAAATTGAAATGTAACACAAAGGTAATTTGTACCTAAAAACAAGTAAAATTTCAATGTTTTCCACAGTTTTATGCAAAGTATAATAATGTTTAAATGGAACATATTTCCTGTTTTATACCACTGTACCACCCACCTCTATATCTGTATTTTCAACTCACATATTTTCAACTCACAAATTTTCAACATCTTTATGCTGGTGTAACTGTAGTAGCACAGCTATAGTTCATGTTCTGTCAGCATTTCCTTTATAAGCTACATTCTTCATGTTTGTTGCTTGGCCATAAAAGTTCACGCCAGGATGAAACTTTGTGTAGGAATTCCTATACTAGCAAACAAATTTTAAAAGTATAATTTAATACATTTTATTTCTTCAATTACTTTTAGAGGACGGTGAAGTAGGAGTTAAAACCCAGCATTTTTAACATGATATTTTTTTACATGAAAGAACATACCATCCATAGTTAGGAGAATAAAATGGGTTCAACATAATTTTTGTCTGTATCTTGTATTATTTACCAGCTACAAGATGGATAGAAGAATAATTTCGTTTATCAACTCAATGCAGACACAGAAAGACAAACAAATACTACTCATTTAAACAGTAAACCTTGCAGCTCAATTCCAAGGTTTAACATTTCAGCTGCTTTAAGTCTCAGGTACAAAAGATCATTATATACAACACAGAGTACTGTTAGCCAAGATGTAGGAATCTGTGCATTCAAAAACATTGTCCCAGTTCAGAAAATGCACTGGGGTATTCCATTACATTGGGAAATGTACACAAGGTTTCAGGATCATGTAAATTTTATAGTCAAGTTACAAACCTGAAAAAAGTTTCTTAAATGGAAACACTGACACAACCTTCACTATAGTATTGCAAACAGCAACGCTATTTTATAAATCTTAAAACACTGTTTTTTTAAAGTAGGTGTGGCAATTATTAGTGTAATGAGGGATAAACTATAACACCCATAATTTAAAATTTCAAGCAGAAGTCCACTTGGTTGACTTGCTCAGGTGTTTATTCATTTAAACAAGTAGTTAAAATTTTAAGGAACTACTTTTTGTGCAGTATTCTGCACTACTCTTCTTTCACCTAGATTGGAGAATATTATAATTGCCTGTTGGGAAGTTCTTTACAGAAGCTTCCTAATGATAAGAAAATTCCACTAGTAAACCTTTCTTTTTTTAAATTATGTATTTAGCCTTATATTTTTAAAATTAAGTCCAGTGGATGTTTTTTTCCACCAGATTAAGGAAAGAAATTTTGAACTAAAAATCTCTCCTCATCTGAAAATTCCAGCAAAGTTGAAGTTATGACTGGTAAGGGAAGTGGTAGCAGTCCATTCCAAGAAAAAATGTTAGTATCAAAGGACCACTGACTGTCAGCTTTATGCTATATCCCTTGTATCTCTAGAGAATTGTAGTGAAAATTTGCCCTTGACTAATGGTCCTGCCAATTTCAAGCCCTGACTGTACATGTATTCTCTACCTGGAATCAGTGGCTACAAAGCGGCCAGCGTATCGTTAGTCACAATACAACAGTAAGGTTGTGAACATACCTGAGCAATGTTCAAGGTCTAGAGCATTGGAGGATGGGCAGGACAAGACAGGACAGAACAAAAATAAAGGAAGAAAAAAAGAAAAGACAAAACAGTGACTATGAGGCCAGCCTCAAGGATCCCCAAGTCAGACTAAGCCCCCCATTCTAAAGTTTCAAAAAAAAAAAAAAGTAACAAAACAAACCCCAGCTTCCAACTATTCTAGTACTATAACATTCCAATACAACAGAGTACAACAATGCTTTAAAAACCAACGAACAACAACCAGTCTCCTACTGTCTGTCAAAGGTGTACTTGAGGCTGGCCTTATAGGAAAAAAAAGCAATGCAAAAAAAAATCATATTTTAAATCTCTACTTTTCAATTTAACATTCGTAAAGCAATATACAAATGATAGGAATAACAGTGTCCAATTAACCTAATATGATCTCATAAAAAAATAATCACTCTTTGTACCTAAACTGTTTTGCTTAGTTAGCTATAGCAAAGAAAAGAGAAAAAGAATAGTGCAGATTCTATGCAGAATTAAATCACATGTTACAGCACAGTACAGTACCTGCTTATTCAGACCTAGCATATTGCAGACCATATCCCTTGAATACGGTTGCTCCAGCACATATCTCAACAAAGCAGTCTGTGGCTCAAACAGATCCTTGAAAAAGAAACAAGGAATCACATACAAACATATATTCCCTCAAGGTTATGTTTAATACTGAGCTTACATTTAACTGAATAAACAATGTAAGAATGAATATTTAATTTATGCAGGTATGTATCATCTGGGAAATTGTCTTCCTCTCTGGTAACTAAAAGAAGTGAGGAGATAATCATAGTTCTTAAGAAGTGGCAGATTTTATGAAGTCCAAGTAGAACATTCTTCATCCAAGAGAAGGACAGTACACTTCTTGGAACAGCTTTGAACTCAAAGGAAACAAGGTAAGACAACTGAGGAAATGCAGGAAAATGCATAAAAATCAGGACTGATGTGAAGAAATCAGATATGAAACAACTGCTCATTGCATCTTCCCACAACCTGAATCATTTTGAATAAAAATGTTAGCTGGAGTTGGGTTCAAAACAAACAGAAGGAGCTGATTCCTCATGCAACATGAAGCTGAAATGTGACATTACTTGTCAAAGGAATGTTGAGAATACTAAAAGCTTACAGGGGCTCAAGAAGAGTCTGAACAAGTATTTGGGAGATGAAGGTTTACTAAACACAGAGAAACCACATCTGTGTCAGGAAACACACAAAATTATAATGGCTGTAGATTACAAGCACTATACATGGCACTAGACATACTGGATTTCCTTTCTTAGACATCTAGGGTATGGGGAATGGGATGCAGGACAACATGGATTTTTGTCCTGATCCTTTAAATTCTTTCAATACATCACTACTTCACATTCAGAGTTTAAAGTTTAAATATGCAAACTTTAAGTTTGAATTGTAGATTATCTTTCCTGTGGAATAATGAAGAGCACAGAAAAGAAGAAATTACTTTCCCATTCTCTTCCATCTAGCCAATTTTCCAATCAATTCTCTGCTCTCACTTGCTCTCTCACATGCACACACCCACAAAGAACATTAAATTATATCTGAAGTTCTTCAACAACCTGGACAGCAGTTATACCAAACACTACTTTCCAAGTCCTCTGTATATAGCTTGAAATCACTGAAATATTAAACATCTACACCTTCAAAGTTAGCCTAATTGGAACAGATAGTCACAGTTGAAAATTTTCCCCACTTTAATGACATAGAAATTTTGTTTTACTGAATATAACAGGTTTAAGAAGTTTAATAAGGCGTACCTTATCATATGGTAAGAGACCTTTCAAAGGAAAACGGAGGGTTGTAGGATCCAGCTTCCATGAGTTACACATGGCACCAGAGTTATTTACCACAGGAAGGAGACTGCAGCGACCTATATGCAATGAAACATAAATTCTCAACTGGAGAATTTAATGAAACTGGCCCACTGCCTAATCATTTTGATGCAAAAAATGGCCTCGGCCACTTTTATGCTCTCCTTTAATTTCCACTGTTTAAAGGTTTTACCACAAGGATTGCTTCAAATTGATTTTATTTTTCTAACCAACTTTCAGCTAATAAAATATCTATGCAGTAAAGTCTCCATTTATTGACATCGGGTACCTCCAAAATAAAAGTTTTTGCAAATATCAATCTATAAGTAATATCTAATATCTTAGATATTACCAGAATATTGTTCCCCTGCCATTGCTTGACCTAGGGATTTGATTTTGGCAGACTGACCCTTTACACAAAGAAAACAGCCTTATAACCTAAGCACAATCTAGTCTTTCAACTTCCCTTCATTGACTCTATGGGCAAGATTGCATTTAGTAAAGCAGTCAAACACAAGTGTGTGTATTCCAATTAAAGTCAATGAAGATCCAGTCAATTCAGTCAGCATAGCCCAGTGAGACCAGAACACATGAAGTGTGCTTGGTATGCTAAATTTACACTTGTTAGTCAGTGTAGATTAAACAACTAGCCTTTATTTTAGTTGCTTAAAGATAAGCATCTGAACTGAGCCCCAAGCAAACCTGTATGTCAGCATCTAAATTTAGGTGCCTCAATTTTGACCTCTCTCCAGCTGAAATTCCATGACGTCTATTATCCAAACTGGCCATATTTTTATCAGATAAAACAAGAAGTAAATAAATATTTGTTTCTTCCCTTCAACTTTGTCTATACAAGTAATCTACACATACAACACTTGGAAAAACAAAATGTGATCCCTGTCAGCCATATAAATAAAAGCTATGCCACACTTTCAATACTTCTGATGCTTCTGAAACAAAATGCTTTGGGAGCATTACAGATGAATTTACATTTTTAATCTCTGCACTAAAAAAGCTCCATCACAATAAACCTTGCTCAGAACTAATGCAACTAACGCAGCTCTTATTAAACTACTCAAAGCAAACAAAAGACATTTTTATCTTTTGAAGAAAAATGTAGCAGGAATCATATTAAAACAAAGCCAAATTTTGATCACCAGATTTCTAACAATAAATGAAGATGAGCATTTCTTTCACAGAAAAGTAGAAGAGTACCCATCTGAACTAGGAAATGTTCACCCAGAAGCCAGCAACAACAGAGAAGAGGCTGAGCAGCTACAAAAGCTCCAATGAAACTGAAGTCAAAACATTTCAATACTAACATCCCAGTGGATATGTATTAACTTGGGCACAGAAAACCTACAATTTCCTTTCTCTACTAGTGACCCATAGTTACAAACCATATGACCATGTAACAACTAGCACACTTCCTACCAGCAGGTAGAAAGAATTATTTTGATCTCATCAGTGAATTTTCCCTGTCAAAACAAAAACTGAAAGGAACCAAGTCTGAGAACAAACTAACAAGGGCAGAGGTACTAGAAGAAACATAAGATCTGAATTATTTTGCTTAGTTGATATAGGTCCCAAGAGGTTCTAGGAAAAAAACAGTTCAAAATAAATTAATTCATTTTAAAGTCATTCATTAAGTCATTGTCTTACCACAAATAGAATTTATTCTTGCTGTAGGTCTGAAGGTATCCACAAAATCTGATACTAAATTACCTAGTAACTGGATGAGAAGAGGAGAAAAAAATTAAGGTTTAAGTTCCAGATATTAATAAGGAATATTTAAGACTTAAAAATATATACATGTATGGACTTTAATAAAATATGCAGAAATTGACTAAAATAATAGCTTCCTATTTCAAACAGTTGGAAAAATCATCTGGAACACAAAACTACAAAATGAAAACTGTGGCATTAGCAAGGAGGCGCAGGAAGAACTCTTCCCCATTTGCACTCAAGCAGGAGTTTATACAAGAAGTGTCTCCTATGCAAACTATGTTATTTGAATGCATAACACTTAGAAACAGATTATTTAAAATGAACTATAATTTCTGTTCACAACAAATCTCTGCTGCTGAATACCAATTCCACATAGAAAAACGACCCAAATTAATACAATCTACTTTAAATCTTCTCTCAAAAGACAGTAACAATTTTCCCAGTAGTACAGGGGAGTTGGGATTTTACCCTTTTCCAAACGTAGATATTTTAACAGAACGCAAAATTAAAAACTGGATCAATATTATGTTATTTTTTGGAAACAATGACAATTTTCATTCCACCAGAGCCCCAAATATCTCTGCATAACTGAGTTTAAACAGAGAAAACCCTAGTCAGTTATTTAAAGTGATTTTTCTTATCCTGAAGCTATAGAGAAAGCACACAGTGGTAGGTATGCACGACCTGCATTTGCAAACGTATTCAACAACAATTCAGTGCTTCAAAAGTTTTGAACATCAGACCATAGGTCAAAATTATGTCCTAAGTTTTATGCAAGAACACAGGGAGCTGCTGCTGCAATCACATCAAGCTTGTATCTTCATTTATGTGACTAAACACAAAGCTTTTGAAGAAAATCTGCAGATTTTAAATTTTCACATGAACTTTGTTTTAAAATATAGGTGCTGTGTGCAACAAAATTCCGGGTACATTATTGTATATCATATCATTACCCAGTGGGGAAGTTTTCCTTCAGGATATAGTTTTCTGATTTCTGTGACTGCAAAGTAGGCAGGCAGCAAACAAGCATTTCTTTCCAAGATGTAGGCTACCACCTATAAATAAAAAAATACATCAGTGTAAAAGACCCTGGATAGGGTAAATGAATGTGTAATCTGTCTAATAGTCTGAGACAGCCCACTAAAACAGATACAAGAAAATACTTTTTCTTAAGTTGTATTCTGATAAAAATATTTCAATAATTCTCAAACCTGTTTTTAATTGTACAAGCATAAGTTAGACTATTTGAGTCTTAAGACCACACCTCTATGTCTGGCCATGAAGTACAGAAAAAAATTACTATTTTTATTCACTAAGGAAAAACTATTAATTGTTATTATATCCTATACATCTTACCTTAGGATGTATAGGATATATTATATAATATATTAAAATTTGTTATAATATATTTATTGTAATATATAATTTATATTTATTATAATATATAAAATATTTATATAATATATAAATATTGGGCCTGACTCTCTTATTAGGGATTTTATCACTTACTTACAATATCCCACAAAAGCACTTTGTTTACTGCATAAACTGCAATTGCAGTAAAGAATTTGAACACAAAGTGTAAGACTTTCCTGTTGAACTATACCAACAACCAGAGCTATCCCAACCATCAGAAACTCACTTGTAACAAGAGAATGAGGCCTATCTTCCTCTATAGCAGTATAAAATCCATATAGTTACCTCTCTTGCTGCTAAAAGCTGCTGTACAACAGCTGAGCTCACAGTGTTTGGAATTGTTAGGATTTTCTCTAGGATCACTTTCAGCAGATCACGCACACCCTGAAAGAAAGCACATGAAATTAATGTTGCTAGATATTCTTTATTTCTGGGAGAAAGATTACACAATCAAGATGCTCAGACAATATTTTGACAGAAAAATTAGTTCTTGCTGCTAAGTGTCAGACGACAAACTGCTACTGAGACTATTAATACTGAATAAATTAAAATTTAACACTAATTACATTAAATTCCTTATGGAATGTCTCAGTCTTAATATGCTCCAGAAGAGGAAGTAACTGTTGGTAATTTGATGTGCATCCAGAGACATCCAACCTACAAAGCCTTTTGGAGCCTGACCAGTGCACAATGTTGTATTTTGTGTTTTCTGCTCTAACATCATCAACAATGCAGTGAGGTGATTCTCTGCAAGACACACATGGTCTCCTACTCCTTCTGTTGAGGCTGTACCATGCCAAGGACTCAGCTTTCAGGAGATTTTCTGCTGTGTAGCAACAGAGGTAAAGCAGATGACAGCATTCCAGCCTTAATGCTTGATAGTTTTTATTTTCCAGGGTTTAGCACTTCTGCAACTGTATTAGAGTTATTTAGCTTGTAACTGAAAATGGAGGAAAGGGACTGTAACAGAAAAGTGTCTGAAGAGTTACACTGTAAACACAAAATTATCTCTTAGGTTAAAGTTCAAAAAAGCATTAAAAGTGCTCACTGAATTTTCTTTTGTAAGAAAAGAAGACTTCAAGAAAATTGGATGTCTCTTAGATAAAACCATAAAAACAAAGGTAGCAAATAACATGTCTTTGCAAAGAGAAAGGAATGAGTGGAAGAGACCTTGTAGTCTACACCTCCAATAATCTTCCGAACCAATTTGAATGTTAATGCCCACAGCTGAGTCCTTTCCCACTCGAGTGTATCGGAGTTTATCAGAGATTCACACACCATCCTAGCAGAAGAAGACAATGCAAGAATGAATGGCAGATAATAAGCACGTGTTTTCCAGCAGTAACAGTACAATGTCATTGCAAAAATACCTCCAATATAACATCTTCCATATAGCTAATAAATTACTCCAACATGGCTCACCTAGGTGGCAAAAGTCCAGTTTCTACTGCCATTGCTAGGCAGTCATAAAGAAAAGAAATTCTTTTAGGACTATGTTGGCTATGTATGAATCTTACAATCCACTGGACACACTGTTCATGGGACTCCTGAAAAAACAACAGGGGGAGAAAGAATGTATTTACAGGTAGTGAAACAAACTATAAAATTCATACAGTATCCTCCCATGAAAAAATGAAACTAACACAAGAACAGGACTATAAATCAGTAGAAGTGATCCAGTTGCCCAACCTATAGTTTTTCCTACAAGTATTTTGATCTTATTTTAATAAAGGTCACTTGTCCAGCAGAAGTTGAATTCAGTTGTCCAGTAGAGGAAATATTTCCTAGCTTAACCACTGATTTCTATAGTCAACTTTTGTTTTCACAAGTTATCACAGACTAAAGTAAAATAGAACTGTTCTACATTATTTTTCCCTTTCACAGTTATAATCAAATTCAGTGAAAATAAAGATGAATAGGCCTCCAATTATGGAGCAGTGTCTGAAGGTATCTCGCTTTTGAAAGGTGATTTTTTTAACTTCTCAACCATCTTATTTTTTTCTCTTTTACCTACTTATTCACTTGTATCAAAAATTCTGTAAGAAACTACCTTTTATTGTTTATTTCTTTACTGTTACACTTCTATTTGCTTATTTTTATTTGCACTGCACACCAACCTCTGCCAAATAACTATTTAACCTTACAAATATCCAAATTACCTTTCTTTTCATGCAAAGTCTTCCTATATTCTTTACTATGCCATGTCTGAAACCAGATTCTGAATGACTAGACACAGACCTTACAGCTTAAGTGTTTGTCTACTAGAAAAGGTATCCTTATATTAAAAAAGTACATAAAGTACAAAGACATAAGCAGAAATCAAATGTTAACCTGGGAAAGACTGCTCCAGAACTGTCTAAAAGCTCCCAGGCAGCTGATCAGTTTGGTTCTCTCATCTTCAGGAGTGTCCATAAACATCCTAATGCAAACAAGAACATTAGTTATTAGCAGTACCCAGTGAAACAAGTAGAAAAATACATTTACACATAAAACCTTCCACAAATAAAGCAGTATTACACTTACCCAGGAAAAGCTTCTTCAATTACTTCTGTTTTCTGTAAGAGAAAAACCCCAAGTGAGCTACTGTTAGAAGGTTTTCTATGACTATCATGGCCCCAGGATGATGCACAAAAGACAAAGTCACATTGTTATGGGACTGTACCAGAGAACAGTAGGTGCCTTTGCTAAATCACACTACTCCAAAGATGAGATTGCTTTGTTTTCACACAGATATATAAAAGTTGTGGATCCAGATTAAGGCTCTGTTTCTTTGTTTTGGGTTGGTTTTTTGCATTTTTTTTTAATCTTCTAAACACCTAGAGATTCATTCACTTCTCACTTGTTCGATGGTATTATTACAGCTCTCTTCTCATCATTTGAAAAATTAGTATTTTTGAATTCCATTAAGTTTTTGCCCCTCTTATGTTCAGTTACACAAATCAACTAAATACAATTACTTTCTCATCCAAATTTAGATCTACTGCTTTTTAAATTTTATTGAATAATGTAATGGTCTTGTACTAGGTAAAAAACTAAACATGAATATTCAATTTATCTCCTGTAAGACCTTGCTTTATCCCCTCCCCCCCACCTTTTTCAACTTTATTTTGCTCAAAGGCTTCTACATCATTATTCTAAAACTTCAGCAAATAGGTTCTGGAAAATATTATTCTAAAGCCTTTCCTACCTTTTGTAAGAATTTCATATTATACCCAGGTGTGATCTATCACTGACCATTATGCATTTTCATTGTCACATTACAGACATAAAAGCATGTAACAAAATCAACTTGTTGGTGTTCCATCATTTGGCTCAGAACTGTCTGTCACTGCTACTCAAGAAGCAAAGCAGAATCTGACACTCATCTGATCTGCACAGAAAGCAAGGTAAGGTTTGCTGCTGCCCACCAAGTCCATACCAGCAGCAGGGAAAGCAGTAAGTTGCTATTTTATCAGTTATGGCTCCAAAAATACAGAGCAATTTTCTCAGGAACTACTTTGTTGATGTTCCTTATGAATTTTAGGCAAATAACAGTGCATAAAAACAGGTAGTGTGACAACACAGGCAAATGACAATGTTAAAAATGCAAAAACAATCTGAATGGCAATGCCAAAATGAGAAATCAGTCACGTGTAGACAATTAATATGCTACAAGCAACTAAACACCACACAAAGAAAAGTACATCATGCATTTTATCATGCCAACTTAAAACAGAAAGGTTGAAATTCATCACATGGAAATAATTTTCAATTGCTCTGAGAACTACGGATTCTTTCCACTTCAGACATTTCGATCAGCTTATTTTTTTTCTGAAATGTCAGTCAGGCTCCCATTCAGGATCAGCTCCTGTCAGCCCAGTGTTTTCAACTATGAATGTCTCGTATCTATCAAGAAGCTCATTCATTTGTGCTCCACACAAGTGTGATTAATGACCCATTGACTTGGCTTCACAAAGGGAAAGTCCTGTTTAACTAATTTTAATATCTTTCTATCATAAGGTCACCCACCTAGAGAGGACAAAGAGAAGGCAGTGGAAGTACTTGTTCTGGATCATGCTTTTAATACTACCCCTCACAGCATCCTTCTGGACAAGCTGTTGAACTGTGGGATAAGGAGGTTCACAGTGTGCTGGGTGAAGAAATGGCTGGAGGGTGCAGTCAGTGAGACTGCATCTGGCTGGTGATGGGTCACCAGTGGTGTTCCTCTGGGCTCAGTTCTAGAGTTCAACGTATTTATATAATGCTGCAGGGGGTGAATGCACCATTAGCAAATCTCCTGATGTTACTAAACTGACAGATGCTGTCGACTCTCTTGAAGGATGAGAGGCCTTGAAAAAGGATGTGGATTGACTGGAGCACTGAGCAGTCAGTGGCAAGAAATTTAGCAAATGCCAGATTCTGTACCTGGGACAGAGTAATGCTGGGCACGAGCATAAACTGGGAGAGGAGTGGCTGGAGACCAGTCCTGCAGAAATGGATCTGGGAGTGCTGGTCAGCAGCAGCTCAGTGTGAGCCAGCAGGGAGAGCCTGGGCAGCCAGGAGGGCAAACCCCATCCTGGGATGCACCAAACCCTGTGTTCAACCATTCAGACAAAAGAGGTGATTATCCTGCTGCACTCAGCTTTGGTACAGCCACACCTGGAGTAGCGCGAGCAGTTCTAGGGCCTTGAATGCATCCATGGATAGGCAGCAAAGCTGGGTAAAGTGTTGGACGGAATGTCGTAGGGAAAATGGAGGAGGCCTTTGGGCTAACTGTACTTCGTTTTGCAGGCAGCATCGTGCCTGCGTATTCCCACAATCTGATCATGCCATTATGCTGGCTCGCCTGCTCGGGACATCCATCTTCTCCTAGTCTCCTTCAAAACTCCTTAAACTGCTTATTTTACAGCAAACTCAGCGCTCTGTAATTCGGTATTGGCCAAGCAAACTGTTTCACGCCCAGTCCTACTCTGTCCCAGCTTTCCTATGAAGCCCAGCGGGGGCAGACGGCAGCCCTGTTCCTTCCCGGCTGCCCCGCCACCGGGAACAGCGCCAAACACGGCCGGGAACGGCGGCGGGGCTCCATCACCACGAAAACCAAAAGCACCTCTCCCACCTGCTTTTCATCTCCGTCAGGACGGCCCCACCCCCGAGCGAGCACTGCGGGCCGCAGGGACCCGGACGCGGCTCCGGCAGCGGCGGCGCTCCGGGGACGGACTCACCACCACCTCCTCGAAGATGCTTTGCAGCTGCGTCTCCATGGGCACCATGGGGATCGCCATGGGGCCGGCCTGGCCCCGCCGGGCCCTTTGTCAGGCGCAGGCGGCGGCGCCCACGCCTCCTCCTCCTCCCGCCCCGCCGGAAGCTCCGCGCCGGATCCCGCTCCCCGGGAAGCGGCTGCTCGGCCCGGCCGTTCCGGGCGGCACCGCCCGCCGCGGGGGGAAGATAATAGCGTCTTAAAATCTGGGAGTCGCTTCGTTTTGTTTTTCTTTTTACAAAAATATTCGCCTAGGCTTCTTTGGTTTTTGAATAATCTTTTCTTTGAATAATCTTTTCGTAGAATATTTTGGCGAAATGCTGGTTCTTCCGGCAAGGACCCCTTAGGTTATGATGAGATCCCTCTCTGCAGGGCTAATCTCCAGCCACCACTCTCCCTATTTCTAGTTGCCCCCAGTTTGGTATAATTAGTTTGGAGTTATTAATTCCTGTAGTAAGTCACAGAACAATCTGAAAATGCCTTTATCTAAATATATCCAGGAATACAGAATCACAGACTGCAGAATGGGTCGGGTTGGAAGGAATCATAGTGGATTGTGAAAAATGCGTATTTTATGATTGGCTTTTCACAAATATTAAAATGAATATTACATGTGTCGTGTTAGAAAGTAATGGTGTATTAATTCTCTTAAGTAGTGTGTTAAATATAGTTTTCAGTTATAAAAAAAGTAGAAACTATGTAAGATACTTTTTAAAAGTATACTATGTAAGATACTTTTTTAAAGAAAGGACTCACAGCGAGATAGCAGCCACACCTAAATCTTTCAGAGAAAAAGAATTTATTGCCCTCTTATCAGAAGAAACGAACTTCTTCCCACCTCGAAGGCGCCGATAGGATTCAGACGAAGAAGCTGACGATGACCAGACAGAATCCTGTATTTGAATGGAATTTAGGTATCATGTATGAGGTGTATGAATATGCAACAGGTTATTGTTTTTAAGGGTTAATCCTTTGTTAACGGTTATCCTTTTTTGGGGCTTATGCTGCCCATAAAAAGATACAACTGTAACTCTTTGTTTCTATTGTCTCATATTGTCCTAATTCAAATTGTCCAAATTATTATTACTCTAATTGTATTTCTATTTTATAACCATTTTATTATTATTAACCTTTTAAAATTTTCAAAAACAAGAGATTGGCATTTTTCACAGGCTCATCTGCTTCAGCCTCCTGTTCAAGCAGGGTCCTCCCAGCGCACACAGCGCAAGATTGTATCCAGACAGTTCTTGAGTATCTCCAGTGAGGGAGACTCCACAACCTTCCTGGACAATCTATTCTGGTGCTTGGTCACCCACACAGTAAAGAAGTTCTTCCTCATGTTCAGCTGGAACTTCCCGTGCATCAGTTTCTGCCTGTTGCCTCTTGTCCTATTGCTTGGCACCACTGAGAAGAGCCTGGCTCCATCTTCTTGGCACCCTCCCTTCGGATACTGATAGACATTGATGAGGTCCCCTCTCAGTCATCTCTTCTTGAAGCTGAAAAGGCTCCTCAGCCTTTCCTTGTAAGATGGGTACTCCAGTCCCCCAGTCATCCTCTTAGGCCTCCACTGGACCCACTCCAGGAGCTCCCTGTCACTCTTGCTAGAACTGGACACAGTAAAATGCAATAGTGTTACCTTTAAAAAAGGATACAATAGTATTACATTAGAATCACGGAATCGTTATGGTGGGAAAAGACCTCTAAGAACATCTAATCCAACTGTCAAGCCCATCACCAAACCATGTCCCCAAGATCTACATCTATACATTTTTTGAACACTTCCAGGGATGGTGATTCCACTGCTTCCCTGAGCAGTCTGTTTCAATGCCTAAATACCCTTTCAGTGACAATTTTTTTTCCCAATATGCAATCTAAACCTCCCCTGGTGCTACTTGAGGCCATTTCCTTTTGTCCTGCTACCTGGGAGATGTGGCTGATCTCCACCTCTCCACAGCCTCCTATCTGGCAGAAAGCATTATATATATATACATATATATATGTATATATATATATGTATATATAAACTTTTATATATATATGTATATATATATATGTATATATGTATATATAAAACTCTGCATATACATATATATATATATATGTATATGCCGAGTTTTTTATACTAGAAAGAAATGTAAAAAGCTGAATTGAGAGTTCTAAAATTGTGTGTGTGTTTGATGCTGACACTGTATTTTCTGAGCCATCTGTAGATGTTTGGCTGCAAACATCCAGCTAGTGCTGGTAAACAGCTACAAACTTATGTCTTCAGCAGAAAAATAAAGCTGATCAACTCCCTGTCTGATCAACTATCAAGCTGATAACTAGAGGCCTCAGAGCAGTGAAAAATCAACATTTTCAGTCTTGGAGTTGAGTGGAAAATAGCAGAGTGTACTCATGGGGGAAACATTCACATGGAATTGGGTAGACAATTACTTGTTTTAAATGTAAACAGCTTTTGTGTAAATAGGCCTGGAAGAATACATAACATAAACAATGAGCAATGTTATACGTAAATTTATGAAGTACAACAGAAGGCAGTGATACATGGGGCATCAATGCTTGCACAGCTAGCAGAGATGTGTGTTGTAGCCAACAGGCACAGGATGCTGTGAAGTCAGTGCTTGCTTTTCAGCAATCGGAAATATCTGGTTAGGAAACAAATAATGCTTACATATTTACCTAAATATACATGTAACAGATGATCATTGAAAATAGAGGGGATGCAATTGAAGGTCTGCTTGTGCTTGCTTGTCTTGCTCTTAGTCTTAACATGAAATCTTTATACTCTTCATTGTATGTTTATTTAAAGAGTGTTGCACAACAATCTGACATGCCCATGTGTGTCCCGTCAAGACCCAGTACTTGTCCATCCTGGACAGACCACCTCATATTTTATTAAAATGACAACGCACAGGGTGTCTACCCAAATTGTGTGTCAAGCTCCAAATCCATTCCAACAGTGACCCATAAGAGGACTGGTAACTGATCCAAAAAGGAGTTGTTTTACTCATCATAATGTCTTATTATTATTTTGAGGACCAGTCTACTAGTCTTACTTTTTTTCTGCCTTACTGCTCTGTCACACTCCTGGGCTAACAGCCGTTCCTATCCAATCCTAATACCAACATACATACCCGTACCAATGTACAATCTGTCCACTACTTTGTGCCTAATACAACTTTACCTTGATTTTAAGTCATTAGCCAACATACATTCTAAACAGCACTTAGCATGCAAGCCTAAATCTAGCTGGTCATATTTAGTAGACAGTGGTCTAATCCTAGTTAGGGTCCTAGTTCACAACTTGTCCCAAATACTATAGCAAATTTCAAATTTTAAAACTGATCCACTCGACCATGTAATAGCCTTGAACCCCCATAGAGGTTCAAATGGTGATTTCTGTCCTGAATGAACATCTTGTCTAACCAAATCTCATTTTAACAAAACTGAACTACCTATGATCCTTCCTTTGTGAAGAAGAGTAGTATAAAGAAGGCTCTTGGTCAGGCACAAGAAGTATGACACATTATGTAGTTGATTATGATTAGATTTATTGCCAATACAGTATCTAAATATTGCCAAAGCAGTATACAATATAAGCATGTAATAATATATATGCATACTATAACCAGCTTATATTATAACCAGCTAGAAATGTACAGGTTTACAGTCTTTGGCCTTGCAGAATGCACAATGGCAAAGCATCAAAGCACCTGTGGAGCTGCTTTAGGATTTTATCTCTTTATCTGACTGGACTTTGGTGCTTTTACTCACCTGCCCAAAAGTGAGTGTTCCTCCTCTTTGGGCTGGATGTACCCTGGAGGCATCCCTTCCAGGAGAGAGGGATCTGCCTGGAAGCTGCCTGAATCCTGGGAGACCAGTTTGCCCAGCTGGCCCAGTCTCCAGCAGTATTTTAAACACTTTTGCAGGTTGATGTGTGCCAAAGTCAGTTGAAATCGTTGCACCTCCCTGTTTCTGAAATTCATCATCATGGGAACATCCAGACAGCTCCTCCTGGAATGCTCACTGGGTGTTCTTATCTTAGTACCATTCTCACTTGGTATTCTTATCTTAGGACAAATCATATTTCCCATTGGACACAATTGTAAAGGAGAGGGGTGTGTATGGGGAAGGGCACACTTGAGGACCTGACTAACGTATCTCAGTCACACTTTGGCAAAGAATCTTGTTATTGGGATGGAGCTAGGAGCAAGGGGTGCTGGGGCAGGTCAGGCCTAAGCAAAGCTCATACTGCTTTGCCTAAGGGAGCCAAGTGTCCAGGAGGAGAAACTGTACAGCTAATTAACCCTGGAGCGACTGCACCCGGGTGTGTCTGCCAAGGCATGAACCACTGTGAGACTCTGTACTGAGTAACAGAGCCACATACCTCACCAAACAAGGCAGAAGAGCAGCATTTGGGTGAGAATGAAATGGCCCTCTTCACCCAGACACAGAAAAAGAAATGCACTTTTCAAAATTATTGTAAATATCATATTACTCTAGCAAAACCACCTTCATCAAAATAATCATTTTATGCTTGTGGGTGACAAGAAACATTTATGAGAAAAATGGTTAAATTTAGAAATTCTTTTTCCTGAGTGAGTGCCATTCATTTTAGAAGATAGATGACAAATTAGTGTCATGGTGTGTAGAGACTGTCTAGTTCTTCATGGCCTTGGAAGACTTGTGGCTTCTTAGCAGTGAAAATTGAAAGTGTCTACAACACAGTGCTATTCAGAAACGACTCTCCCCATTTTCCTAACATGCTTGTTAACATGTATATGGCGGACATATCCTGCCTGTGTTCTTTAAAAACTCCTTCTTCTTCTTCCTGAAAGTGTCAGATGAACTGGGGACTGCAGTGTAAATATGGGGGAATGGGTTTTTCCATACCCTCACTCTGCATTCGCATAGTGTCAGTCTGTATGCAGAATGGTCACTCAAAGTTGTAATTTAGTAATTGAGAGCAAAAAGGATAATTATTTCCTTCTTCCTTGCTGTTTTTTTTAGTCTTATGTACTGATCATATGGGTTGTTTGGGGTTTTTTATGCAAATTTTCTTTTGGTAGGAATGAAAATAAGTATTTTTAACATATGAGGCCCTTGATGTTGAAACAGAAAAGTTTGGGTTCTTGGTTAATATTTATTAAGTTTCATAATCAGATTTTATTGGTGAGAAATGTTCTAGAATGTTGTAATTCATCATGAGAACAATAACATATGTCAAGTTAGAGCAATGGTTGGGTAAAAGTAGCAAAATCAGGTATATGAGATCACATCCTGTTCACTGTAGCTGTTGCTGAGCAGTGCTCAAACAGACTGAGAGCCTTCTCTATGAGTAGCATGGGGTGCACAAGAGGATACAGACCTCTGTATCCTCTGGGATATCCTCTGTACCCTGGGGTCTGTATCCCCCTCTTGGGAGGGGATACAGACCCCAGCTGACCAAAGAGACACCCCACACCATGTGATGCTGTGCTCAGCAATAAAACTTTGGGGGAAAAAAAGGAAGGCATAGCGAATGGTCAGAGCAATGGTGTCTGCCTTCCCAAGTAATTATGACATGTGGTGGAACTCTGCCTTCCTGAAAGTGACTGAACACCTGCCTGCTGATGTGAAGTAGCCATGAAGTGATTTTGCTTTGTTTATTTGAATGGCTTTGCTTTACCTATTAAACTGTCTTTGTGACTCTTTGTCTCAACTCACAAATTTTCTCATTTTTTTACCCTTCCTGTTCTTCCCTGCTTCCTGCAGCAGGGAACAGTGTGAATGGCTGTGTGGGGGGCTGTGCTGCCTGCTCAGATTAACCCACAAGTGTGCTTTTTGGCACCCAGTGTGGGGCCAGAGGGGTTGAAGATAATGAGAGATTTGATAGGAATGCACTCCACTGGATTTACAGCTGTTAAAGCTGTTTGAGCTATTTATTGGCAGGCTGCTGCTCTCACCAGAGAACTTGCTTGCTTTGCGCTATATTAGAATGGAGCGATTGTGGTTGCCATATGCTATAGTCCTTATCTTCTCTTTCCTGTGCCTAGGAACATTTTGATAACACCACTGGCCACGTGCCTGGGCTGACAGATGGCCTGGTCATTACTGCTGTTCCTGTACTGCTGTAGGCATGTTGTAACTATAGTCTGAACTCAGGTTCAGGTGAGCTCTGAATAACACCAGGCTGGAGCAGGTAAACCCCAAAGTGTCTGGGGCTGTGGATATGTCCATAGCAGAGCAGTTAAACCCTTAAATTATAGAATCATAGAATCATTTAGGTTGGAAAAGACTGCTAAGTCCACCATTAAATCATGTTCCTAAGCACCACATGTACATGTCTTAAATACCTGCAAGGATGGTGACTCAGCCATGCCCCAATGCTTGACAATACTTTCGAGGAAGAAATTTTTCCTAAGAGCAACCTGAGGCCTTTTCCTCTTGTCCTGTTACTTGGTAACTGGAAGAAGAGGCCCACCTGGCTACAACCTCCTTTCAGTAGTTGCAGAGAGTGATAAATTTCCTTCTTAAGCCTCCTTTTCTCCAGGTTAAACACCTCCAGCTCCCTCAGCCATTTCTCCTAAGACTTGTGTTCCAGACCCTTCCCCAGCTCCACTGCCCTTCTCTGGACACACTTCAGCACCTCAATGTCTTTCTTACAGTGAGGGGCCCAGAACTGGACACGGCACTGGAGGTGTGGCCTCACCAGTGCTGAGAACAGGAGGATGATCCCTGCCCCAGTCCTGCTGGCCATTCTATTGCTGATCCCAGCCAGGATGCCACTGGCCTTCTTGGCTACCTGGGCACACACTGGCTCATGTCCAGCTGCTGTTGACCAGTACCCTAAGGTCCTCTTCTGCAGAGCAGCTTTCCAATCAAGGGAAAGTCTGCAGCCTGGGAGTAAGTCCATACCAGTATGGTAAGAGGAGGAGTTAATTAAGGAACCTTATAGCCTCCTTCAAGGGTCCCAGGTGTAGAAATTGAAGTGGAAACAATGTTTAAGTGTTGTAACTCATTGTTTTAGTTGCGTGTTGTATGGGAAGCACTATAGCAGAAGCCGCATGAGCAGAGGGTGAGCATCACAACCTACAGGTTTTACCCAACATGAATAGGTTTTGGCAACCAGTAGCTCCTCACAACACACCTCCATTCCTGAGAAATCACCACAAGAGATGGAACCCTGGTCATGGAAGAAGGGAACTCAACGGGCGTTTAACAGGGGTAAAACATCTCGTAGAGTAAGAGAGTGATATCTGTCTGTAAATTAAAGGACGATGATGATGATGATGTGTGTGTGTGAGTGTGATTAATGGGGAGGTACTGTATAATGTGGGACTTAAGCATAATACAAATTGTATAGAATAAGATTACAAATTTGGGTTGCAGTGGAGTTAATTTTCTTCATACCAGCTTGTATAGATTCAAGCTTTGGATTTTTTTATATAATTATAAACATTATAAATTTGATTATTATAAGTTGCAGCTCATGTGATGCTCAAATTTGGAATTAGAACAACATCTGAATAGTTACATATACATCATAGTCCTAGTAGGCTTTGAAGGTACATTTTCATAACAGCCAATCCTTCCAGTAACCACCAAGATGAAAAACAAATAGATTTTAAATTGTACTTAAACAAAACCTTTTTATTTTTTTATTGAATTTTATTTGGCTGTATACATTTTGTTTTTAATTAGCACAGTTATAAGTGCTGGGAATAAAACGGTGTAAGAAGGGGAAAGAAGTTGAGACAAAGATGGATTGAAACTAACAGGGAGAAATCCTCTGATGCTAAATAAGGAAAGGGATCTGAATACATAGGCGTGACACAGAACACGAAATAAGAAACCGTCTCCTTTCGTACTGGTTTCGTTTATTTAACACTTTCTTTGAGGATAAATTCTCTGGATGACAAGCTTTTAACCAAATAGTTGAGTACTTGAGTATTTTAGCGTTTTATTGCTTAGCAACACTTAATTCTAATCTTCACTTAAGTGTTTGCCTAATGCCGTTCTTATCTTGAACAGACAGGTTCCCTAAACACAGATAAGTGTTTTTCAGCCTTTGACCTTTCAGAGTAGTTTTCCTGCTTGCTTTGGCTTCCTGCAAGCCTAACACGGATGCAAGAGCTGAGATCTCATAAAAAGACCTATGAGCAAAGTACTAGAACTCTTGAAGAGGAGTAGCCTCTCACTTGCAGCTGACACAGCTGGGGGAGTGAGGAAAGCAGGAGACGCAGACGAGTGGCAGACCTCGACAAAATGGAACTTGAGGATCACAGAGAATATCCAGAGGAGATGTCTTTAAAATCAGAAGAGTATGTGAAGAAAAAAACCGTCTTGAAATACAAAGTCATCTGTGCTGTAAGTAGGTGCTGCTCTTCAGGGCTGCCACTTTAACAATTCTAAATCTGCAGGATATTTTGAAGTTTCATTGTATCAGTATAATCATTTGGGGTAGCTTAGTAATTGGTAGTTAAAATTTTACTGTATGAGTGTGTCACTGAAACTGCACTAGCTTCACTGGCACATTTCTAAAGTTCTTCTAGTACCTATGAAGCAATTTTTTTTACTGGGAGTTTTTGCTGTACTTCATTAACCTGAGAGTTCTTCTGCATAGTGAAGACATTGCTTTGATACTTTGTTTTAAATATTGTCTCAAAACAGATGTGTTTGTGGCCAAAGCAACCACACTTTCTTTTTGCTTACTTTTGTATCTTTATATTTGTCATTAACAAAACAGAACCTATAGTCAAGTCATTGGCAAAAAACACTCAGGAAGCAAGGCATGGGAAAAGCCTAATGAAATGTTTTGTACAGTATTTTCAGTCCAACATCTCAAATATCGTGTCAACTCTTCACCTCTTCCCTGAGGCTTTAAGAGCTATGCAGCTGCCTTGTAAACAATAAAGTATAGGCTTTTTGTTAAGTTTTTAAAATATTTTCATGTATCTTCTGTTTGTGACCACAATAGAAACAAGGATTAAATATGTATATATGTTTGCACAAGCTCTTGCATTTGTAAATTGAAATTTAGAGAAAACTACAAATACTGATTTTAGAAAAACTTGCAACTTAATTTTGAAAACAGCCCTATAAAAAAGAGAGTCAAGCTACTGTGCTTTTCCGCTCTATGTCATCAGAACAATTTCACGTAGTACAATTTCCTATTTAAGGCTGCATTGTGCAAGGATTGCATAAAATATGAGGGAAATACTGGAAACTGTGAAAAAAAGAAGATGAAATATCAGACATATTTTTCCTAAAGTCATCAATTAAAAATGAGTCATGAGAAAGAATGTGGGAAAACTGCATAACTATAAAGAAAAGTAAATTATACCTTCAAGAGGTACTTGGAAGAGTAAAGTGAGAAATTTAAGTATCCTAAAACATATTCATTCTTTCAGATGTGCTAGTTTTCAAATGCCTGCTTACGCAAAACTCACAATCTACATATTGGAGGTGTAAAATGTTAATATTCCACACAATTTATGTTTTTGCTAAATCTAATGCATGAAATACTTTCTTGGCAACTTCTTCCTGAAACTTTAGGCAGAGGAGTCACATTGTAAGTCCTCCAGCAAACAGAGCATATGCCCTAGGAACAACTTTTCTAAGAATAAGTAGTTGTAATTCTGAATTTGGTCATAGAAGTTAGCTCTGGAAAGCCTGAGGATTTGAATAGGTGCTCCAAAGTTATTTCACCTGAAGAATGAATGTCCCAAAATCAAGGGTGTTTATGTAAATGTTATAATAAATGCATCATCTTATCTGTATACCCAATAGGAATTTTTGGGTTTTACTTCAGCTGTCTATTACTTGAAGAAGTGGAAATGTTTGTTGCTATAGTAGCTGTATTTTAACTTGTACTTCAGTTTAGTAGGATCGATTTATTTCAATTACAAATGTGAGTTTTAGTCAAATGAAGGGTAAAACCACAGTGTCTTTGAGGTGAAAAGTACATGCCCCGGTGATAAGGCTTATCTGTGCTCAGTGAAACACTTGGCAGTGTTAGCCTCCCCGCCCAGAAAGAGTGCCTGCTGGTCTAGCCCAAAAGAGCACCCTAACACCCTTATTCTCAGAGCCTGCTGTCTGGTTGTAGGATTAAACTGCTGCCTTCACACCTGAGGTCTCTCTTCAGGGGACTTCAGCATTTCTGCTAGTTTGGGTAATCTTTCCACACATCCTTACTCCATCTGTCTCTCTCATCCAGTTCTCTCACCAGTCCCATTTCCACTCCTTTTGAGGTACATCTGTACAAAAACCTGTGAGTAAGTAGCGGGAAGAAAGTAAAGTTGAGAAGGAGAAAGTATGAAGGAAGTAACTATGGCATTGCTAGTGTTTGGTGCTGCCAGAGAAATAAATCAGTTGTACACCCACCTGAGAACTGAGCAGCCCTCCCTGCTGCCACACTTTGGCCCAGCACCTGCAAGGCAGGACAGGCAGCAACAAAGATAAGGGATGCATGGGCAGTTGTTCTCAGTTCCTTAAAATTGCTGTAGTCTCAGAGAAGAGGCTCCATTACAATTATACTGAGCTTGAGAGTAATCCTCCCTCATTTCTACTTTATTTTTAACCTTAGTACTTCCAGGAATCAGCTGTTTGATTACTGGAAATGGCAGAAGACAAAAGCTCTGAGGCTAAAATGGGACATAAACTGGGCTTTTTCATGGTGATTTTTTCTGTGATATGCATTTTCTTTCCCATGATTATCTTAGCGAAGAGTAAAGTGAACATATCACAAAATACTCTGAGAAGGTTGCCACTTTTCTCTGCACCTTTCAGCCAGCATGAATTGCCATTTGTCTTTGGTCTATTGAGCTTTGTGTCTATTGATGAATAGAGGCTTTCTCAGCTCTCCCCCAGTCTCCCAAAAGTTATGCTGCTTTCTGTTATGGAGTTTCCTTGGGCTGTTAGTCTCCTTCCAATTTCCTCTAACCTTACAAACGAGGTGACTTATTTTAAGAAACTGTCATGTGAAATTTTACACTTGCAGCCTCAATCCAGCTAAATTTCTTAAGAAATCCTTGTGATCATATCAGGTAAATACAGAAGACAAATAAAAGTGATTGCCTTTATTTGTACAGGCAAAGCCTATGCAAAACAGAGAAATACACTGATTACTTCCTGCTTTCTTTTCTCCAGCAAAGTTTTCCTCAATTACAACATCACAACAGGCCACAGGTTAAAAGTGCAGCATTAGGACCTCAGATTCTAAGGTTATAACTATTGTGCCTCTCTTATCTTCAGGCTCAAATTTTGATTAAGAACTTCAGAGAAATGATTAGTTCTTAAATCATGCATTCATAGAAATATTAGTAAGAGTTAATTTCTAATAAACAAAACAATTTATCACAGTTGTAACGTTGGTTTCCCTGTGTCTGTGTGACAGGTTCTGCTGTGTGCTTTGGTGGTTGTATCCCTGGGACTAGGTTTAGGACTAGGACTCAACCGTGGAAACCAGGAGCAAGGTATGTTTATGATACTTTCAGCATAATTACCAACGATCTGGATCTGGCAAAGGCTTTCAGCAAAGGCTCTTTTATATAGTGTAATGTAAATGATCTGTGAAAAGTCACCACCTGTGAAAATAAAGTTCTTGCAAAGTTCTTTCCAGTTCGATTGTATAAAAACTGAACACTCACAATCTATACTTGAAAAACCTATCCTAAATCACCAACTGACTTGCTGAATCTTTCCAAATGTCTGAAGCCTAGTTCGTGGCACACTGGAAGCTTTATTAAGTTATCACTTCCTGAAAATTTGGGATATGTTATCCTATTATATATATTTATATATATAATTATTGCAATTATCCTATTATATATAATTATATATTAATATGTCCTATTATATATAATTATTACTTAAACAATATTTCATGAAAGTAATATCATAGGATCATCTTCAGTATATTTGTCATAGTTCAGTGGGCTGATGCTAAAACAGATTATGAATATTCTTTGAGAACTTGAGAGTCTGTAAAGCTACAGTAAAAAGGGGGTAGTGGCTTGATTCAGTGGAATGGTATTTTTTAGTTAGGAAATAAAAGTAATGTTTGATGTCAGGGGGTCAGCCTAGGTGAGAACAAACAAATGCAGCACACTGTGAATTAAATAAAACACCTTCTTTAGAATCAACAAAATAGTAATACCTTCTGGAGGAGTTCAAGGAAGCACATTCTCATTGCACATTTCTCATTGCTAATCAACACATATTGTACTTGTTTTCCTAGTAGCTCATCAAGTCTTAGACCCTTCTGAAGACTTTCAATAGCATGGGCCCTAGCAAATAAGAAGAAATGGAACCGTAATTGGGTTTTGATAATTTGAAAATTATTTTAGCTCTGCATTGGCTCTACAAAGTGGAGTACAGAGAATGTGGATACAAGGCTTGTCCATGTGGAGGCTGGTGTGGAACTCTGAGTGATCTTTGGAGATTTGGGGTTTTCTTCAGGTGTCCTCAGGAGACCCAGAGCTGTCCCTTCACCCTCCTCAAAGGTGTCAGAGATGTGTTGTGGAATACTTGTCTCAACTTTCAATGCCAGGCCCGTATTTTGGACCCTTTTCTTTGTTTTAATTAGAATAGCTCAACATACAGATTTTTAAGGGACATGATAATGACAAAGTAGCAGAGATATTGTCAGAGTCCTGAGTGCTCCAATAAGCTTTATGGATTGTCAGAGTCTTGAGTGCTCCAATAAGCTTTTTGAATGTCTCCAGGAAAGGAGATTGCCCTGGGCTGTCCCCACCTTGCCCAGGGCCCCACTGCCCCTGTCCAAGCACTGTCCCAGCAAGGATGGCTCCAGCTTGCCCCAACCTTGCCCTGCTCAGCATGAGTCCTGCTGATCCAGTCCCGTCCATGGGCCAACAACCTGGCCTTGACCTGTCCCTGTTGTCACAGAAGTACCAGTGCCTGGTGTGGGGCTGCCCTTGTGCTGCCTCACCTGCCCTGCTCCAGGCTGGAGTGGTGGGATGGCTCCTGATTGCTGCCCCTGGGGAGCCCCCATGGCTCTGGTACCCTGCCCTGAGGGAGCTTCTGTCCCATGCAGGTCTATTACAGAACATCCAAAATGGGAATCAGTCCTCCTCTTTTATTTCAGACCGAGAAATGAGCAGGGGAGATGCCACTCTCCCCTTCCTCATGCAGGCAGAGTGGTGTGGGAATCCATAAAATCAGAGGGTTTTGGGAAAGCTGCAAAAGGCAGGCCTCAGAGACAGCAGAACTGTGATTAGAGCTAAGCAGTACCCATGAGATAAGTCAGTAGAAAAAATTATGTAAAAAGTAGAAAAGTAAGGACAAATAGAACAATGGTCTGTGTATTAACGCTTGTCTAGAATAACTACCTAAGCTGCAGAAAAGTATATCTAGCAAGATATTAGGAAGTTTTAAGCTTAATAATGGAGCTCTGTGCATTGTGTTTTAAGGCTTAGAAGCAGGTATGGTATTTGAAATAAGCGAGCGTTGTTTTAACAGAAGGTACTTGTGCTTATAGCAGTTAGATAAAACTACTGTCAATATGCTTTTACTTTGTGTGATTAGTAAAAAACTTTTCAAGTAAGTTGTACATTAAGTTCTTTGTCTGCTGCCTGAGATGTGAGCTGATAGCATCTTCCCATTGTCGTAACCATGTAATAAGACTGATGCTAGAAAATAAAACAGCTCAAGCCACGTTCCTAGCAGTCCTGTCCCGTTTGTGATTTGTACATAGCCCCCAGCCAGCAATAAGTGGGACACCCTGGCATTGCTCCTGTGCCAGTGGTCCTGCAGAGACCTGTTGCAGAAACAGCCCTGCCCCAGGCTTTGGGCCAGCATGGTCCCAACAGCTGCCAGACCTTCAGCTCCCAGAGGGATTCCTACAGCCTTGCTTCCACCCTGTTGGCCCGTGTGCTGAGGACCATATTGGAAAATGGCTAGGGAATATTCGGGGAATTATTGGCTAGGGAATTTGGGGAATTATTCAGCACATCTCTCTCTGCAGCCTGTATCCATGATGGGGGATAGGGTTATCTGAGCACTCAGCCTCACTGCCTTCTCCCTACAGTCAGCTGCAGACACAAGTGCAGTGAGCCACACAGGAAAGATGTGCCTGGCTGCCAGTGTGACAGCGGCTGCAAGGAGCGTCAGGACTGCTGCTGGGACTATGAGGACACCTGCGTAGAGCCAAGTAAGTTCCTCTCCAGGCAGTGCTCACTGGTGTCCATTTTATTTTGAATTTTTTTCTTCATGTGACTGGAATAGAAAATGGGTAATTGTCATGTTTATGCAGATACACAGAAGTCATGTCACATTTCCTAGGGAGAGAAATGTGACAAAAATCACAAAATCACAGAATAGTTAAGGTTGGAATGGACCACTGGAGGTAATCTAGTTGAACCTCCCTGCTGAAGCAAGATCCTAGAACATACTCATAAGGCTTGTGTCCAGGTGGCTTTTGAATGTCTCCAGGAAAGGAGATTCCACAACCTCTCTGAGTAATCTTTCCAGTGCTCTGTCACCCTCATAGTAAAGTTATTCTTCCTGTTCAGGTTGATGTGGTACAGTCAAGCTGCCTCTGTAACAGGTGGCTAGAGAGCTGTAACTTGGTGACCTGGCAGGACACAAAATCTTCCTGCATCTTTCTCAAATCAGACCCTTGTATTTTTGCCCCTTATTGATAACCAGAGCATTTGCCATGCATATTTCATGGCACTTACAAAGCTGAAGATGAGCATGAGCAGAAATAATGGGTTATCTTAAACAGGGACCTTGAAGCGGCCCTGTTGTGCCACCACCTCTTGCACATTTGAAAATAAGGGGGTGTGTCCCAGTCAGTTGTGCTCTCCAGCCTCATGCAGACCTTGGTGGGTGCCTGGGATGGGAGGAGTCCACTCATCTTCCAGGGGAATAGCCTGGTTCTGCATTGAGGCCAGGCTCCTCTCCAGTTACTGTTCTGCTTTCCCAGCAGCTGCTCAGACATTTCCTCATCCCTATTACTTTTTCTGCCCACTTCAGCCCTTACTTCTCTTTTTTTTTCTCTCTGCTGTAACTCATGTGCAAGAGCATGAAAAAGATCAGTTTGCTTCTCTTTCTCCTCTGTAAACGAAATAGGGAGTAGTGGGTTTTTTTTGTTTTGTTTTGTTTTGTTTGGTTTGGTTTTTTTCCCTAGATCTTTTTGGAAAGATGGAAGGCTTTGAGGGAGATGACTTTGGGGATACCTTTGTAAAATAAATTATTTTATGACTCTGTGTTACTGTTTAGTGGCCAAAGAAATTGTCTTTTTGCATTGAATAAAATGTTGAGTTTTCTTTCCAGAGCAAACTTCTAAAGCAACTCAAACAGTACACATAAATAACAATTTGTTTTTCTTCACCCGTTTGAAGGATTTCCATGCAAAGAAGTTCACATGAGGTGAACTGAATCATAGTTTTTTTCCTTCCAATTTTAAGCCCAATCTTGGATGTGCACTAATTTCCGTTGTGGTGAGACAAGAATACCTGGAAGTCACTGTTCTTGTTCGGATGACTGCTTGCAGAAAAAAGACTGCTGTGTAAATTACTACAGCATTTGCAAAGGTAAATCAAAATCAAAAAGTTTTATGTATAAATTTTTGCATGAAATAGATAGACAACATTGAAAATATAAAGGTAGATGAATTTGTTTCTCAAGACCAGGGTCTGACTGGCATTTTGAAAAATTAATATTTTGAGATGAAGATTTTGGTATTTTTCATTGTGAAAAATGCTGTTTCTGCAGGACGCTGTGAATTATGTCATTCATGAGATAGACAGAATGATTTGGATATTGCAGAAGTATACCATGTGGGGGCTTTGGATTATTTCCTTTTATTCTTTTTTTTTCTTCTTTTTTTCCCTCCAAAATAGATGGAGACAATATGAAGTATATATTGTAGTAGTCATCTCTAATTTAAAATTTCCCATCATTTTTATTACAAATCTGGTTTTAGATTGGATTTCTTACGTTTTACTTATTTTTGAATATCTTTGTTCATGGATAATTGTTTGATACTGGCTCCAGCTAAACACATAAAGAATAGTGCAGGTATAATTCAGTTATAGGAACGACACTTGAGGAGTATGATGATGACATGGTATCTGTTATCAGAATTCCTTTGCATTGCGGAAGGGGATAAATCTAAGGCAACTCCTGCAAAATTATAATTGTTAACTAAATGTAGATTAAAGCTAAAAAAAGTTAAACCACAACATACAGAAAGAAATGAAGTACTAAAGGGAGCCCTGGGCTTGTCTCTAAGTGTGTCAGTGGTACACAGAAAAGGAAAAAGGAATAAGTAGCCCAGTGTGGACAGGATACAGTTTAAATATTTTTAATTTAAAAATCAATAAAAGGCTAAGCTTTCATAGTGTTTTCTTCTTCATTTTGTTTCTTTGCTTTTCTGTGTAGCATATGTTCTTTGTTTTTGACTTGCAGTTGTGAGCACTAGTCCTTTCAGGGTTTGAGGGCTTGATGGGTTGCACCAAATTGTTTCTAAAGTAAAGGTGTCTTTAGATCTAGATTTCTGTTGAAGCAGAAAATGTTACAGGAAGAGCTTTAAAAAGATCATCCAGGCAGCTGCTTTTTTTGGTGGTGGTGGTGGGGTTCAGTGCTAACTCAGTACTTTTTTTTTTCCTTTTAGGTGAAACCTCTTGGGTAGAAGAACCATGTGTGTCTGTTGAAACTCCTCAGTGTCCAGACGGGTAGGATAAAGGAATTTGTCCTCTTAGCAAATAAAATCTTTGCAATGGTCAGAAATACTCCAGTATTCTGGAACAGGTTTTCATATTTATGGAGAGTAAAGTCCCTGCCCTGAGGAATATTCTGTAGAAATGGTTTGTGACTAGGAATGTTTGTTCTTTTTAAAACCTTTGCCATTCATTGATCATTTAGAGTTTAGGGCAGAGTGCAGAAGTTCAAATTCAGATTGAAATTCATCAAAGACCTGGAAAAATTGTTAGAGTTATCTCAAGGTTCATTTATCACAAATTGTTCATAGTCCATTTTATGTTACCGTATTGTATCTTTGACAACTCAGATAAGTCACCTTATGCAGTCTGTAATAACAGATAGAATCTGTGACTGCAATTCTTTAGGCAACAGAGTTATTCAGGGGATTTTTGCTCCAATTATTTGCAGGAAGAAAGGTAGCTATGAAGATAAGACAGCTATGAAGTAGCTGTATATCTGCAAATGCTGAAAAAATATTGCTATTTGTGCAGGATTTCAGAGTAGTGGGTAGAGGCTAGACAGAAACAACATTTAAAAGTTGTCCTTGAAGAAAGATTAATTAATTTCTGGTTCAGTTATGGTATTTGTGTCATTATCCGTGATTTCATTTGATTTTACTTCCAACTTAGTTTAATTATAACAGTAAGACCATTAGCATTGTGACATCTCTGTGGTTCCTGCATGCACCTCCCAAAATAGGTATCAAAGTACACTTTTTAGGTTAACAAATAACTTATTGAGTTAACAGAGTTTTGTAGGCTAAAGCTTGGAAAGTAGTGGAGAGGGGCTTCTTTAAGTGCTGTACACCACTTTGCAGTATAAAGATCCATTTAATTTCAGTTTCAAATCAGTGAGCTGTTTTATGCAGACTGTCTTTGTACAAACTATTGATGCTAGTGTGCTTCTGTGTTTTGGAAAGACCACTGTTAATAAGAACAAACTGGGATAGTGATTACTGCCTGATGGCAATATGTAACTTTTAAAAAGTATTATAACTGAAATGATTTCTTGTATTTTATTCCTCCTCTGGTTTCTTACCAGAAGGATTATTATTATTATTATTTGCTCTCAATATTGAACAATTTCTTTATCTCACACTGTGTTATTCATTCTGGGATGCATATGAATACACTAGATCCTGCTTATTAAAGCTGAATTTATATTGTTAGAAATCTTAATAAGTCACCAACTCTCCGAACTTCTTTATAATGATAAATTTATATTTTCTTGTAGATTTACTCTCCCACCACTTATCCTTTTTTCAATGGATGGGTTTAGAGCAGAATATTTGGAAACTTGGAGTTCTTTGCTGCCAAATATTGAAAAACTCAGTAAGTTATCAAGGGTCCTTTGACTGTTTTCTTTCAAAGTCTGCATGCAACCTCTCTGGTCCCTTTTGCTACTGTCATGCATACAGGTTGCTCAGCAGTAAAAAAATCACAAACCAGGCCTCTCTCATTAGTTGTATCTTTTCATTATTTTATATATTCTGCATTGCTTCTTATATTTGCACAGCAAACATGACTTTTTTTTTAACAAGGCCTCTAATATTGGTCAACAGCTTTTTATTAAATACAGGCTTTGAAATTTACTTTAAAATACTTTTTAAAACTGAGAAAAAGTTCCAGATAAGCATTTCCTGCACCCTCAGTACTGCATTAAAAAGTAGCTGAATTGCTGATAAGGAGTGGAACATTGAAGTATAATGCATTGCGTTATGGGGAAATTTTTTTTCAAGTCAGATATTTTAAGATGTTGGTATGTTGACATTATTGCAGTAAGGCTCAAGTAACCTTGACCCTTAACCATTTTCCAGCATTTCTGAATATTGTGAGGAAGAGTAAGTTGAAGATCTTTAGCTTGTGCTTTAAAGCGCTCTGAAAAGTGAGACCATTAGTGCATACTTGGTTAAAATTCCTGAATATTGTAGAACTCAGATCTCCAGACACCTGGAAAAAATGTCTCCATATTTAGTAATTTCTTCTCAGCAGCAATAGTCTAAGTTGATCGGTATTTGTATCAGTCCTGAGTATGTTACATTATGTTTCTATTGTGCTCCTTTGAAAATTTCACATGCATGTTATGAAGTACTACATTTTATGGAATAGTTAACAATCTTGTTTGAGGATAATGAGAGCATCAGAAAATTGAGCTTGAACTAATGTGCAAACCTGACTTCTCTGGCTAATTGTTTATTCTGTGACATCATTCTGACTGGATGGAACTTGAATCAGTGAAGGAGTCATGAATGCTGAAATCAGTAGTCAGTTCCAGTCTTTTGAAACAAGATGAAAAGGGAATGCCAAACTGGAAAAAGGAGCGAATACCATTCTATGTCTCTGTTCCCAAGAAATCCTTTGAAACCAATCTAATTCAGCATTGCTCATATTTGTGGTCAACTTGAGCAATTGTTTATGCACACTCATGCTTATATTTCTCAGAAATCTACAGGAAAGGGAAATTTCTTTCTTTACAAAAGAAAAAATGAAATGTTCATTGGTAGCATAAAACCTTTCCTCTCTATTAACTCCTTTAACCTAGAACTTTCAGTAAAGGTAATCAAGCTTATAGAATATGTACACTATGAATATAGATCCTTTATTGTGCAAGAGAAATCCATAGAAAATTTTGCTGATTTTCTCATATCTTTCAATTATTCAATTATTCAGGCATTCTTCAAATGCTCTTTATTAAGCCTTTGGTTTTTTTTTCTGTATCACACTGGAATAGTTTTATTGGAAAAATTCACATTTTCATTGTTTTGGTTGCATAGTTAAAATCAGCTTCTGTTCTTTGGCTGAAATGCTTTACATCAATGAAAAAAGTGTGTTTTAGCATGAATGAAATAATCATCTGGTTACAGCTTAATATAGAACTTTGTCTATGTGAGTTAGATGTAAAAACATCATTAAGGCATCTTCCAGTCTTCATGTATTTGTTTTGTGGGTAAATAAATTGAATCTTACAGTGGATTTAGACATTACAGATGTTTGTGTGCTAAGAACCTTTGATTGATAAAAAAATAATGCAATGTTTGGAGATACAGGTAGGACATCTGGGGTGGGATTCTCTCCTGGGCAGAACATTTGCATTTAGACATATTCTTGGCAGACCAATCCAAATAAATGGAGGATGGAGGAGGAGCATCTGAAGGCCAGACAGGATCATTAAAGATTTCTTAAAGGACCATAGGCCGCCTCTAGGATTTAGGCAGCTGAATTGGGCGTCCAGGTCCACTGACTACAATGGGACAGTAGGCTTAGCTCACAAGGAGACACCAGGATTGTATGAGTCTTGTTTTGGAGTGACATTTCTCCATCTAAAACTGCAGCAACTGATAGTCATGATTTTTGTTTGTTTTTAAGACTGTTAGTTTTCAACTTAAAAAAATATAAGAAAATGTATATTAATACCCTGATCTGTTGCAGAAACATGTGGCACACATTCAAAATACATGAGAGCTGTTTACCCCACAAAAACCTTTCCAAACCACTATACTATTGTCACAGTAAGTGAGAATTTTTGATTTTCCTTTTCATTATCTGGATTACACAGAAAGGATTTTGTGGTGCCTGTCTTTTTGTGGGACGTGGGAACTCATGCTAAGTTATCAGAGAGAGATAGAGATGCTGAGATGGTACATACAGGCATGATCTGTGTGGCTATACATCTTGCTCTGGTCTGTGAGCTGCTTATTCCTGATCCTTGTCAGTTTAATTGGATATGGGTGAGCATGGGTGAGGACGCAGCCTTTTGATGATAGTGTTTGTTAGGGTGGGTTTGGCAGCTGACATGCAGCCACATGACACACAGGGTTCTTAATCTATAGCACATTGGCTTTAATTGGGCTGGGAAGGAAATATGGAAAAGGGAATTTGATGGGCACTCTGATTTCATTGGCAGGAAGACGATCTGTGTGAATTAGGAAAGCGCTCTGCTTCTAAGTTAAGAGAAAAACTTTCTTTAAAAATTGCAACACTGTAGCAGTGTGCATTGAAACATAGTTTAGGGTCCATTTGATTTCAGGACTAAGCATCTTAATTTGTCTATTCTCGTTTTACAGGGATTGTATCCAGAATCTCATGGTATAATTGATAACAACATGTATGATGTAGGCTTGGATGCGCATTTCTCACTTTCAGGGGAGGAAAAGTTCAAACCTGCGTGGTGGAAAGGGCAACCAGTAGGTTTGTTTGTCATACAGTATTTATGCCCAGAGTGGTTTGTGTCATATCATAAAACAAAACAAAAAGGGAATAAAATTAAAAACTACACAATATATTTGCAGAAAGTACTAGATAACCTGTAGGCTTCATATTATAGGTTGCCTACAAAATGGTTTGCTTGTTATGAAAAGTAAAAGGACTCTTAAAATGTTAATTCTGAGACTTAAAATTTTCACTCCATGTGGCAGTTAGTAAAAAAAAAAACTGAACTATTTCATCTAGTACTGGAATGGGCTTCTTGCCACAAGCAGCCACAGTAAATTTTCAGTATGATTTGATTTTGGAGTTGGTTTTTTTTTGGCTTGTCTTCTGACTTGCTACAAAATGAAATTGGTTTCCAAGTTACATCTATTTACACATATCTATTTGCAAACATCCAGGCATTTAAAAGCAAGGAAACGAGTAGCAAAAAACTTAATTTCTGAAAAAAAGTCAATTATATATAACATATGACACATTTCATAACAACCCTGAATTGTACCTATGGTTATGATTAATATTATTAATTTCCTAGTAATATCAAGCTCTAATAATAATGCTAAAAAAACCCCTAAATATATGCAATATGTAGTATACTTACTTAATATACCTTTGTATATGTGTGTCTGTGTCTGTGTCTGTGCATCTGTGTAGTAATGTTTGTAATATACCCAAATATCCAGATTCTGGTGCTGTTTTTTTTTCCTGAAGGACTCTGTCAGGTTTGTAACACAACCTGCACTTTTTAGATTAGAGCTGCACTTTTTAGGATTAACATAAATATGCCCTCTTATAATAAAGTCGTACAATTAGTGTCTATATCTGAAATAGATACAAAACAAAATGAAACTAGTATAACAGAATATTTCATTTGAAATGGACTAACAGTTATCATCTAGTCCAGCTGCCTGACCAACTCTGGGCTGCCCAAACATTTGATCACATTTTTAAGGGTGTTGTCCAAATGCCTCATAAACACTGACAGATATAGGGCAGCAACAACCTCTTTAGGAAGCCTGTTCCTGTGTTGTATGTGTAATAAAATGTTTCCTAATGACAAGTCTGAATATCCCTAAGGCAGCTTCTTCCATCTTCATGATCCTGGGGTTTGCCACAGGAAAAGGGATCACTGCCCATTGGCATTTATGGAAATACCTATGTCATTTTCTATGCTGAGACTCTCCAGAAAATTACAACATCATGGTTTCCATGCTAGTTTTTCTTCAGAATGTGCATGTAGGAAACAAAACTTCATATCAGATATGGTCATTAGGTAACTGAAAGGAGAAGGAAAAATGCATGCTTGCAGCACATATTTCTACTTCTGAGATCTGAAGTCCTCCAGTGGTGACAAAAAATCATTTGTTTGTATCTTTACCCAAAGGTCTGGCTGACAGCAATGTCCCAAAATTTGAAAGCAGGCACCTTCTTTTGGCCAGGCTCTGATGTTCCAATTGGGGGAAGATACCCCACCCTGTACATCAAATACAACGGGTAAGATCTGATACAGCTTGTACTAAATTCCTGCAGATTACTCCAAAAATCCAAACTGCTATTTGACAGTTGAAAGAAATGAAATACAAGATTTTTAAACAAGTCTGACAGATAAGTACCATGTCACATTATCCTGGTTATGCCATGGAATGACCAAAAATACTTGAAAATTTCAAAACCATTCAGGGGATTCACAATGAGAAAGTCAAAGGGTACTGTATATTCTGGTCTCCTTGACAGTTTAGAAGTCTTAGCCAAATGCAAAACACTAGGAGAGCATCCTGGAAATGATTAGTAGCCACTGCTAAGCTGCACCAATGATTGCGATATTTCCATGCGTAAAATCAACATATGTCATATATAGCACTCTAAAAATACTTGCACTTGAGAATAAGCTTACAGATAACCTATACCCTAAGACAACAAATACAAACTAGGAAGCCATGGCAAGAGGCTATGGGAGACAGAAATTATTGGAGAGAGACAGCTGGATAGGGAAGCAACTGAAAGAAGAGGGGCTCTAAATTTCCTCTGGTCTTGCTTGCATGTTTGATAATGTGCACACACCTGTTGAATCGTAGTTCTTGTATGGTTTTTTTTTTATTCTACCTTGTATTTCAGGTTTATTTTTCCTCAACTTAAAATACCTTTTTTTGCATGTATTTTTAAATATAAGAGTGGTCCCACCAACACAGGTTTGTGTTTGCAAAATCAGGATCTGTCTAATTTATCACTTAAAGTGACTTATATTCAATTAAAAAGGAGATTAATAAAATTAATTGCTATACCTTGTTAAAATGCATCATTCTTAGTTCCAGAACTGTGACTTTGATATATTACTAGAGTATGGACACTTTCTCTGTATCTAGGAAGTAGAAGTGCTAGTCAGAAAGTCTTGTTAACATCATATCTTTTATTATGTATTTTTTTTTTCTTTTCAGTTCTATTCCATATGAAGAGAGAATTTCAGGAATACTGAAGTGGTTTGATAATGCCCAACCTGAGAGGTAACACCTTGTAATAACTACCTGCTTTGTGAGACTATAGCTTAGAAAGGTTTTAATGCTTAGCAATTGAAATTTATGTTGGTGTTTGTGAAACATGGAATCTTCCTCACCATTTTAAATGATTATTTGCTGAACTTAAGCCTGTTCTGTATCTTATCATAGTTATGATAAGACTGTAGGTACAAAAGATTAAAAAGTGAACATATATCTGAACAGGATGTACTGTTTTATGAGTTTTATTTGATTGTTCTGTCTTTTTTCTTGGTTCATGTCCTGTAGGAAACATTGATTCAGTTTTATTCTAAATGTGTCGATGAAAGATTTTATATGAAGGCTAATGCACAAGAAAGGTTAAATACATGAAAGTAATTGCAGTAAGTAATTCAGGAAGAAAAGTAAATGTCAGTCCTGATCGTGGTGTTAACTTTGTGACATGTAAAGAAATGAAATATTTTATGTGGCAATTTGCTAATAAAATCCTAATGTATTTGCAGTTAGGAGATGCTCTCTAGAGTCTCCTGCTCAGTCAGGAAGAGCTCTTTCAGATGGTAGTTCCATTTACATCTCAAAAAGGATTGTTTGCTCTGGTGTCTGAGATCTTGAATTTTTCCAGGGTGATTTTTGGTTACCTGTTAAGACACTGGATATTGTTTCTGAAAGTGTAACTTCAAAGAGCCCATGTTGATTAATTACAAAACTCAGAGGAAGTTGGTGATTATATTTGCTGTATGGACTGTTATCAAGGTTTAATGAGGTTACTCATAATTCCTTTTAAAATGTCATTTAATATTGCTTTTTTTTCAAATCAAAACGTTCTCTTTAGGTGCTGCCTCTAAATTCTCATAATGTTCCATTCTTATTTATTTCTAACTCAAGGCCTGATATATACACTTTATATATTGAACAACCAGATTCTTCCGGACATTCATTTGGACCAGTTAGTGCTGGTGTAAGTAGTTTCTATATTTTTCTTATACTTAATTGCACTAAAAATGGTGTTGTAGTATGAACTTAACCAATTTATAGACCTGAAAAGGATAGTAGATGAAAAATTGCCATGACTGTTTTATGACTTTTTGTTAAGAACTTTTGCTTGTGGTTGAGCCTAATGTTATGATACTGTGTGGGAATCAAAAGAACCATTAACCAAACAGACAGGCAGAAAATAATTTCAGATCATACTAATAAAAAAAATTAATATTTATATTTAGACTGAACTTTAATTATATTACTATGTGATATTTAGAAGCACATGGCCTGGCAAATCCTCAGAGCTGTTGTTTACCCTGTACTTCAACGTTGCCTAATTTGTAACCCAATAGTATTACATTTTTACTTGCATGAAGGCAGGAAGTTCAACCTTTAAGGATCTTAGATATAACTGGTTTATCTCACAGGTAATCAAAGCCTTACAGGCAGCAGATAAAGCAGTGGGGATGCTCATGGATGGACTTAAACAAAGAAACCTGCACAAATGTGTAAACCTCATTGTTTTAGCTGATCATGGTAATGTATATACTTCTTTTTTCAAGTTAACTTTACTGAGTCACTGTTTTCTTCCTGTGTGAAATATGTGGGCTTAGTAGTGTTAATCTATTTTATAAATCACTTTATCTTCCTTGCCATATGAAAAAGAACTGTTTCTATGTTGCCCTTTAGGGATGGAGAAGACCTACTGCAAGAAGTTAGAATACATGACTAATTACTTCAAAAAGGTGGATTTCTACCTGTATGCTGGGCCTGCAGCTCGCATTCGAGCAAAGAATGTTCCAAAAGACTATTTTACCTGTAAGTCTGGACCAATCCTGGGACTGGGCAATCAATGTAGCAGGAAATAAACTATTGATCAAACAAACAAACAAACAAATAAATAAGGAAATGCATAATCAGTAGTAATCAGCAGTGTGAGCAGCTTTCTGTTTCCCTTAACTTGGCTTCAACATCCATGGAAGTTGTTTGGGAATTTTCTTTGGAAGAATGACCACTTTACATGAATTAGATGGTTAGAAAAGACTGTTGCAGACTCTAATTTGTATTTTCTTGACATGGAAAGATGAAGTAAAGGTAGTTTGTTTTTTTTTTTAACTGGAATTCAGGTCTTTCATAAGTGCATTGCTCTTGACAGATTTCTTGCGCAACACTGGCAGAGTCAGTCTTTTGGAGGTAATGAATATTTCTGTGTGTACAAAGTTACAGAGTCTGAACCTTAGCACAGTGGAGTCTAAGTCTTGGTTAAGACATTATACCTAGTGTCTCAAAAAACCAGAAAATTGAAACCATTTGAGCTAACTCTGACTTGAAATAGATACCATGCTATCAGACTGGAAAAAAAATCCCAGAACTTTCCGTATCAGGAAAAAGAGTGGAGATAAAATCATGGAAATTCTCTATGTATTGACTTCGAAGAATTTGTAAAGTATTGTAAAAGGGATAGTTATTGCAGGTTGCAAATAAGAGCTGGGATCCCGTTGTACTTTTAATTCATATTTTATAATTGTGCTTATATTTGAAGGCACAATATTTATATGACATAAAGCAAACTTTCATTGTTTTAAGTCATACCAAAGCAGCTGAGGAAAGAATACTCATAGTTTTTCTGTCTCAATCTCAATAAAATTGTTGACCCATTTCCTCTAATACTCTTAGATTTTCTGTAGGAATTTTTCTTCCATGAAGGGCTCAGACTTACTTTTTAGAAAGTTAATCTCAAATGGTTAAACTAGTCTTTCAAAATGTGCAAGGCAAAAATACTGAGATAGACTGAAATTTCCTGTGTGACTGTTGCTGGAAGCAAAATACAAGACAAGTTCTCCAGGTCCTGTTCAATGTAAAAAAGGTTATACTTCAAACAGGGGTTAGATAAGAGAAAAAAAACCTTGGGTCTGATGATCTGTCAGCTTTAGGTGTAGGCAGTCATCGGCATGGAAGTTTTCTAGAGTCTGTCCTGATGTACCCAAAGTTCTGGTGTTCTAGTTACTTCCACAGGCACACTTACAGACAGTTACCATTGGAAACTGTGGAAGGTGATAGTTGCCACTACCTTCACAAGCTAATAAAGAAAACCAACTTTATAGACAAAAAGCATATGTAAGTTTTTTTCATGAGGCTTTGTCCTTCAGCCATTCAAATGTATATTAATTCATCTTTTCTTTTTGACAGTTGACTCGGAAGGAATCGTTAAAAACCTCACAGTGAGTAAATATTCTCATAACTTTTACTCATAGCTACTCTTAATAAGAATCTGAGGGAAAACCACACCTTGTAAAAAAATGAGACTATGGTGCCAGTTTAAATAGTGTACTGACTCCACTCTACCTTGAGAGGCAGTTCTGGAAGTTGTTCAAAGATGATGCACAAAGGTTTGCCATAGGAGATCTCTGTTCAGGGAAAATTGCTCTGTACTTCACTTTGAAAGAGAAGAGGCTGAGTTCAGGGGCAGAAACTTGGGTATATCTTCATGATAGAAGAGAATACAGCACAGAGATGCTTTAGACAATAGGCATCTCTTAGCACTGGAACGCAAGTGCTGCACTCAGGCTAGGCTAAAGTAACCACACAAGAGATTGTAGAGTACATTGGCACAAAGTGTTGTAGAGGCTGGAAATATAAGTAGGAGGGGGAGATTTTAGGCACATTAATGCAGGACAGCACTGTAAGGGCTTTTAGATCTGATCCACAAGGAACATCTTATTTAAAAAGTCCCTTAAGCCTAGAAGAAACTAAGCAGGTATGAGAAAGAAACTCATTCAATACTTGGCTTGTTCTTTCACACTTTCTCAAAGTGTCTGATTCTAGGAATTTTGGAGGTCTGATTTTAAACAGAGCACTAGGCAAGATAGGCCTTTGGCATCAGGCAGTATGACTGTCTTAGGATCATTTGACATATCACTGAAATAGTTGCAGTGCTTTTACATATGCTGCACCATGACAGGGTCCTGTAATGGTAATTCTGCTTGGAACTGAGCTATGCTGAATGGATCTAGCACTTGAGGGCAGATCCAAGCTTGCCTGTTGCCCATGTGGGCACATTTTGACAGCTGAGTTCTGAAGGATTCAAATAAAGAAGAGCAGAACAGAGTGCAAACCAAAGGAAGACCAAACCTATTTTACTAAAGGGTGATGTGACAATGCATGGTGCTTTCCTCTTTCCTTATACTTTTTTAGACAGATAATTCAGTCTCTGTCACTTTTTTGTAGTGTTCAAGATATACATTAATACATGTGGGATGAATGCGCTGGCTAAACTAAAAAAATTGTAGGACAGTTGTCTTTCTGTATTTCTTTCCTTTTACAATTTACACTGAGTTAAACATTTAAAACTGCTTGCTCTCAGTGTGCTGTCATAAATTCCCCCTGTTTTCTTCATTGCCAGTTTGTTTTCTATTCTGTGGCTTGTCCTGTGCCAAGCAGTAGACCGGTGTTGTGGTACATTTAGAAAAATGCTCTTAGTTTGTCAAAATCCCGGGCTCCCAAATGGATATATTTCCGATAAATCTCCACTAGAGGTCTCCCGTTAACCTGTTGTACTTGCGGGAGTAGTATCAATGGCTGGGAATAGCTGAAGGAGCTTTCTCAGTGCTACATCCACCGCCTCGCTGTACGATGCAGAGTCTGTCATATCAAAGAGCATTGGTATGAGGGGAATATTACAACCTGCATGTTCTCAAATTCAGCTGAAACTGCTACTGCTAATAGTTACGGAGATGTGACATCTTGTGCCTTATGGGAATAGTCTGGTACCAGGATGTGCCCTCTTTTCTTTCCTCTTCATAAATGGTTGGTGTATTTTGTCCCTGTCAAGTTATTAGAATGAAGGGGTTTTTGCAGATAAGGTAGTTGTGTGTTTTATATTTATTGCTAATGAATAGACATAAGTCATATGCTGATTTCCTCTATTTTTCCTTTTAATTAGACCTCTTCTTCCGAGATAGCAAACACACTGAATCCTTATTTTTCATGTTCCTGGATTCCTCTGTTCTTCTTTGATGACTACTGAGGCACAGTTACTCCCATATCACATGTTAAAGTCTGTATCCTATGCAGAGCGAACAGTTTTAGTATTTAGAAGTGAAGAAGTCAGAACAGGCTCCAAGCATGGTATAGTTTGCACAGCCTGTGTGGTAAAACAGGTCCAGTTCTGTGGCCTATGCAGCTTCCTAGCAGCTCTTCCTTTAGCATTTTAGATATTCTGGGTTATCCCAGTGCTGTATTCCTGATCTGGAGCAACACTTCTGAAACTTTGCCATGATGCTTGCAGCCAGCTGGAATGGCTTCTAACGGCCATATATAGTTAAGTCTTTGCAGTATGTCGTATGGTTATCATTAGGCTCAAAATTCCAAGCTCTTCCATGGCGTGCCTGCTAATGCAGCAGTTATATGAACACACTAAATGTGGGTGTAAAAGTTAAGATCTTTAGCTAACAGCTGAGCAATGGACATTTACATGTTCAGGCTTGCAGCTAAAACCCTAGACTGTGCTAAATTGTGTATGCTTGGCTTGCTTTGTTATTTATTGAATGGTAAAGTGACAGAAGGTGGCAGAAATAAACTGCCAGGGAACTTTCTCCTGTGAAGTGTAATCCTACCAATCAGATGCCAATGGCATTAATACGGAAATATAGACTAAACAGTTCTACTGAGTGTCTTTAAGCCTTAGATGTACTTTCACCACAGTATTTGTGGGCTTGGTATACAAACTGTATGTAGTCTATTTTCAAAGAGTTCCAAGTGTGTCGCTTTTCCTTGCATTGCTTCTGGGGCCAAAAATGACATCTGCGGGTCATGTAAGAAGCTATCTATGATTAATGGGCTTGTGCTTGCATTCCTATCACTAAGATATTTGTGATAATTTTGAATGATGGGTGGTTGTTTGAAACTGAGTGAAACTTGTGACTGGACTCCTTTCTCTCACACAGTGCAGAAGATCTCCTCAGCACTTCAAGCCCTACCTGACCCCTGACTTACCCAAACGATTCCACTATGCTAACAACATTCGTATTGATAAAGTTCATCTTCTGGTGGATCGACAGTGGCTGGCTGTGAGGTAACATGATTTGTGTGATTGTTATGCTGTTTTTTTCATCCCACTTTCATCCCTTTAATTGCCTTCACAGCTGCTTCATTTCCTGTTTTGCTTTAGACTTGTTACATTTCCATGTTTCTTACAGTTAAAATCATACTATACATAAAAAGGAAACATGATTGTTTGGATGAAACTAAATCACTGTCTGGGACATACTAAAAGAAATGTGCACTGAAAAAAAAATCTTATAATCACCCTATTTTAAACTGTTTTCAAACGTTCTTGGGCCTCTGAAAACAGGATATCTGCACCAGACAACTGTGCATAGCTATCTCTTAATTTTTCCATGTGTCTTAGAAATGGGTAGATAAAAATACGTGTTAGTCACCATGTCAGAGTATTCTGTTGTGTTGCTAATTCTATAACCCATCCCCACATTATCCATGTCTCTTCACCCTTCAGAATCTCTATGACGAAAATGCATTGTCTTGTAAGGCAAAATCCCTTGCAGTCTTATTTATATTATTCCACAGAGGCTGACAGCAGTTCTCCCATTGTAAGCTTTCCATTAAAATGCCAAAGAATATAACTAGGAATTCTTCCAAAATAGATTACACTTCTTCTGCAACCTGTAGCTAGGCAAAGGCCTCAGTTCAAAAATGGCCATTTTTTCAACTTGCTTTGAAAATATTGTTTCACTGTACACTCATAGCCAGTTAGGATAATTTATTACTGTCCATAGCAATTTCTGTTAGAGGAGAAAGAGGTCTTCATAGAAATGAATGCTATGATGAGCCATAAATGCTACAATATGATGGCAGAGTCAGTTCTCAAGGAATGATGGAGTCTGTGAACCACAATGACTGTTACTAAGTGCTTCCATTTGTGTCATTTTTATTTACGCTCTGTGATGGTTTCTCCTAAGGGATAAAAGTTACACATTTTGTGATGGAGGTAACCATGGCTATAACAACGAATTCAAAAGTATGGAGGTAAGATGATTTCTATTCTATTTCATTCTTGCACTTTCTTATGTACAAAATCATCATGTGCCAGGTAAGTCACCAGAATACAGAACAATGACAGTTTTTGCAGTGAGCTTTTTCTTTTCTGGCCACAAGGCATGTAAATTGTAAACACATACTAGGTCCAAATATTTGTATTGCCTTTCATTGATGTGTATAAAGCCTGTTTCTTTGGGGTCCTGTAGTAAAAACAGTCTGGGCTTACCTTACCTGCTTGGAGACAGGTAGACTGCAGTAAACCAAGTGTACCATGTTTAGCTACTGAATTCTTTTTTTCTTTCATTCCTCCACTGAGACAATACCCAAAAAATCTCCATAGGCTCTGGGAGTTCATCTGAGCATCTGGAAGCCTGTATGCTCAAATAAACTAAATCTTATTGTCTCTCCTTATCTTACAAGAGTTAATCATATCACCAGAACAAAAAACTAATTAGCTATACTGTGTGTTAGCATAGCCTATGAGTTTCATCTCATTTTTGCTTCTGGTTACAGTGAAAATATTTTGAGGTCTTGAGCTTTTGGTGTTTCATGTACTTTCTGTGATGTGAACCTTTAGCTAAGGTCAAGCATGCCGCTCTAAGTCCCATATTCTGTGCCTAGGAATCAAATCCTTCCAGATCTTTACAATAATAGATAACCTTGCACAGGTGCCACAACTGATGCTTTTTTTTTGTTAGTTTTTTTTTTTTTTTTTTTTTTTTTTTAAGAAAAGAGCAATATTTCACCTTTCTATAATAAATTGAAAATTCCTTTTCTGTTATGGACACATAATGTTATTTTTGAACAGATCATTGTCCTGTTAGTCATGTTTCCCATATCTCCCGGCAGGCAGTTCAGGAGGCTCACAAAGCAGCAGAAACTCCCGTGAGTCTGTACATAGTATCAGTGTTCAACCACAGGGCTTGCAGGCTGCAGAAGGGCTGCCCAGCACTGCACAGTGCCATTGGTGGTACAGATGCAGGTCTTTGCTGAGTTTGGAATGGGCCTCTGCAGTTCCCTGCTCCTTGCTTTAACCATGGCCATAGACTCTTAAGTGACCCAAAGACTTCAGAGTGCAACAGGTATTAAAAAACACCCCAAAACCAAATGAGATTCATTATATAGTTTAAAATTGGAATTTTTGCTTTGCATTTTTCTTCAAATTATGTGCAATGGCAGAAAATTGCCTTCCTTACCAGAATAATCCTGTACTTTTAACTTCTGTGACTGTGAAAAGACTGTATTTTGTTTCATTGTCCCAGTCTTCATAAAGTGCAACTGAATTGGTTTTGACTTTGGGTTCCTTTAGGTAACTATTTTTTTCGTTTTTACTATTACAATCTAGGCTATATTCTTAGCATATGGCCCAAGTTTTAAAGAGAAAACAGAAGTGGATGCTTTTGAAAACATTGAGGTTTACAACCTAATGTGTGGTGAGTAGAAACAATCCAGTACTTTAGACTATAAAGTTCTAGTATTTTCAAATACCAGTGTTATAAGAGCTAAAAGAAGCGTAGCTAAAATTGAGTGAATTCATTCAAAACCAAAACACTGAAGCCATGCTCTTAGGCCTTCTTTACACTGCTAAGAAATTGACTTCCAGAAGGTGCTCTGCTTTGAAGGTTTTTTCTGATTGCATAAGAATTCCACTAAAGAATCAGAGGGAACCACACCATGCCATGTGGGTTTGCTGTCAAACTAATGCCTGTGGAATTGTGGATAAGAATCTTGCAGAGAGTATCTGCTCTTGCTCATAACTTAGGGTGAACCATTGTAGTCCCAGCAGTGCACAATTAGGAAGCATGAACCTCAGAAAATATGGATTAAAGCATCACACAAAAATGCAATAGGTCACTAGGTTTCACAATGTGATGCCCTTGCAATAACATTTATACTTTGCATTAAACTGTCTAATCTTGTGAATGTTGTGACAATGTATAAAACTGTAGCAACGGTACTCAAATTTATAGTTACTAAATCTTGATGCTGTGGAAGATAGCAAAGAACCTTCAGACCTAGAAAACTGCAAGTTGGTGGGAGTAGTTACTGTAATAGTTTAAATAATGGAATAAGCTATTTCTTCTACCTTTAAAAATTACTAGGAGATTAGTAGATTTGGACAGATAATAATTTTTTAAAATACTGTTTTAGTCTTAAAATATGTTTACAAATTTCAAATGTTTCAACAGATTTGCTGCATATAACACCAGCAGAAAACAATGGAACACATGGCAGCTTGAATCACCTCTTAAAGAAACCCTTTTACAATCCTTCACATCCAAAGGAAGTCTCATCTCCCTCTTTATGTACAGTTTCCAGTCTGATTCCTACTGATTACCTGGGATGCAACTGCACACAAGTAAATAGGGGTTTCTGGCATCTTTTAATCATCTTTGTCAAGTGTGTTCTTTCTTCATTTTTTCTCTAAACAATGGATTCATTTTGAACAATTCTCTGACTTTTTACAGATACCCGTTGGGTCAACAGAAGAGCTAAACAAGAGGTTAAATCTCACCACAGAAGAAAGTGAGTAGCAAAAAATGAAAAGAGCAGCTGTATTTTAAAATCCACACTTGGTTTATATTTTATGTCACTGGTTTCAGTGGGAATTTTTGCAACATTAATTACAATTGAAAGTGAAGTAGGAAAATCAGGTCAGAAGCACCTTTTTTTAAAAATTCTTCCTTTTTGTGTATTAAAAAAATGCTAAGGGACTCTGTTACAGCAACATGTATACATAGGAATAGGATCTGAACCTCATTAAAATTTTGGAGAAAACCATCAAGATTTCAATGGTCTTGAAGAAAATGTGAGCACTATCAGGCTATGTGACATAACTCTTGTTCCTTACCCTGTATCCATAACTTTACCTTTCTCTGATGAAAAATTCCCATAGATACTTATTTCTACATTTTTATGGGGTTTCTGGTAATTTTGGGAAGCATTGTAATGCCTCCTAGTCAAATAAGATGTAAATTTTGCTCCACTGGCAAGATAAATTCAAAATATTTGCATTGGTATAAAACTTCAAAGAAACAGGAGTTTGCAAGTCTGATATATTTTATTGACTTTTGTACATTAAATGTAATATGGAAACTATTTTCTACATTTTTATTCTACTTATAAGCCTAAAGAACCACAACTAGGTTTACTGTTGGATCTATTTGTATTTGCTAAAGTTTTAGTTAACAATTTTGTCTGTTCTCTTAACCCCTTGTGCCATCCAAAATGTTATAGAAGAACAAATCAATAATTATTATTTAAATTTTAGTAAAGAAGGCAAGCTCATCTCATTTGCCATATGGGAGACCCAGAGTTCTTCAGAAGGAAAAGGTCTACTGCCTCCTTTCCCATCATCGGTATGTGAGTGGATACAGCTACGATATCCGGATGCCACTGTGGACTGCATACACTGTGAATAAGCCTGTAGGTTATCAAATATCTCTACTACTCTTAAGTATGGGATCTAATGGGTTAAAAATGTGGTCCATTCATCAGGAACCCTGTTTAATGGCTGGTGGATGTCATGTGACTAAGGCACTTGTGTCAGAAAAAATGTCTTTGATATTATTTAACTTTTAGCTATCTTAAAATAAAGTTTTGAGAAGTGGGAATGACCCTTTGTTAGGGACATGAAAGATTATAGGAGCTGCTGGTGAACTGGTTCTATTAAGCCTGTCCTGTAAAAGGGATATGCTGTCAAGACAATTCTCCATCTCTCCTGTCAGTCAGTTCCTGGGGAAAAGGAGGCTGTGATTTCCCAAATCAGAAGTTTTAAGCTTTCCAATGAGTACCATGACCTTTTTCCTATTAAATACCCTCTATGCAATTCTACAAGACAGTTTGCACTGGTGCATATGTGTTCTTTGCTCTCTGTTACACAATATAATTTCTGAAAAATGTAATTATGGTTGAATGAACCTCTGAGTGTTTAAGGGTAGGTGGATCCAGAATAAATTGTTTGAGTTTTCAGGGTCAGTAAACTAATGGACATTCATGGGCTTACTTGTCCTTATAATTTGACCCTTTTTCTAAGTTGCCTTGAGGAAATAGCTTCTATATTGAATCTTCTGTCTGAAGAGGACTGTTACTGATGTCTATGTGATTTCTTATTTCAGTGATTTCTTACTGAAATAAGAAGAAATTATTTTAAACAAATGTATGCTGCTAAGATGATAGTATTTCAGAAAGTTTCACTCCATGCTTTCTACTGATTCTTCACTATCTTGGTTGAAGTATCATGAATCCAATCCTAAGAAGGCTAAAAATCATTTAAACAAATGTCCATTTCAACAAGAACTATTTATACTTCATATTTGAAGATCTGCCCTTAAAGCTTTCAATGAAAGTGCATTACCCAATTGAAAACTAGTAAATGGTGGGCATATTTTTTGTCTGATTTTGCTTTAAAAAGATTGAAAAGTCCCATCAGAGCTATAGTCTTCTTAATATTGAGCTTAACAAATGCTCAAAACCCACATAACTTTCCAGATGTTTTCCTTTGTTGAAAAACAAATTCTCAGTCAAGAATCATAGAAGTTTAAAGGGTTGAAATGGACCTTAAACATAATTTAATTCCAATCCAGCCCTGCCATGGACAGGGACATCTCCCACTAGACCAGATTGCTCAAGGCCTTATCCAACCTGGCTTTGAACACTGCCAGGGTTGGGGCATCCACAACCTCCCCTGGCAACTTGTTCCAGTGTCTCACAAACCTTATGTGAAAAAAATTCTTCCTAATATCTAACCTAAATTTCCCCTCTTTCAATTTGTACCCATTGCTCCTTGTCTTATCAGTACAGTTCTTGACCAAGAGTCCCTCTCTGTCTTTCTTGTATGTTCCCTTCAGATACTGGAAAAGTTCCTGTTCAGCTTAACATCTAACTTAAGAGAAATACATATTTTGCAGGAGTACCTTATAGCAGTTTATGCAACATTGTGGGAACCAGTGAATGACTGAGACTGAAGTATTGGAGGATATAGGTCACAGCAGACTCCAAGACAGTGACGTATGTTTTCTCTAGGAAGAATAGGAAATCATAAATTCCATCTGTAATAGTGTCAGAGGCACAACAGCTCTGAGTGTGAGCTCACACACTGACTTACCTTGCACAGTAAGCTGACATTATGATTTTTTTATTACATGTGCTAATCAAGAGGAATAGGCTTTGTAATTTATAACAACTGTGGAAGGACAGAGGGATAGAGCTAATGCCTTTGACGGTGAGGTTTGGCTGCAATACTTGGGAATGACAGAAAGTTGCCCTTTCTACAGAATTTTTATTGCACCCTGGGTTAATTATGTTTGGATGCAGCCTGTGCAATGCTTGACACAATTTGTAAGTTGGGGTATATCTCATAATTATATAGCTATAAAGAAGTGCTTAAATATTAATCTAGGTAATGCAGGCTGGACTTTTGCATGATTTGGGAGTTTTGAAACTGGTTGAATAACATATACTTGCAGATCTTAAATAATCAAAATGTCAGCATTTTGATTACTTCTTATTCTCAGGAATAAGAGAAATTTAAGATTGAAGGACATTAGTTTTCTTGAGGCTTTATACTCATCTTCCACAGAGGAAGGCACATTTTCTTGCAAAAAGACAAACACACCTGAAGGGGGCTGCATTTGACATAGAAGACCACAGCAGATGCTCAAATTCTGTTATGCAATGCAAATAACTTTTGCTTCTTGACATTAATTACTCAAAATTTGGCTCATCAAAAAGTAATAAATGGCATTGAAAAGGACAATTCGTGATGTGATAGGCACAGACAATTTTTACTTTTAACTGCTTTCTTCAGGAGACATTATGGTTCTTTGACCTGAAATAGAAGGAGCCAAATTGATGATGAATGTTTTTTATGGTTTTTGTTTGTTTGGTTAGGTTTTTTTGACATGTGATCTGCTCAGGAGTCAAAGGAAGACTTTTGTCTTTTATATTTCATTCCATGTGGTATATATATGTTTTCCATTAATATGCAACCTGACCATAATATGGCATCTACTTGAATTCTGATAAAAGTAACTAAAGAAATTAAATCAAGGAGTAAAAAGAGGCAAAAGAAGAGGAACATTACAGTTCTTTTTTTTTTTTTTTTTGCTTGGTTTTAATTGATCAAAACAAACAATGTACTGAAAATTAAATTAGACGTTTATCTTCTATTTATAAGGGTATAATGCAAAATATATTCCAGTCTTACCAAAATGAAAATAAGTTACAGGTAATGGGGGATGAAAACAAGAGTTAAACACAAAAAAGCATATTCAGATGATCTAATGTTATTGTAAAATTATGAAAAAGTGTGTAGAAAAGGTTCTAGAAAAAAAAAAGTGAAGGTTATAGAAAGAATTATAGTCATCAGAATAATTTTTGGCCAGATCTTAGCATGTTAGCATATTTTGGTGAAGTTACTAAAGCCAGGAAAATGCTCCAAATTTACTGTGCATTTCTTTATCTGTAACTCTTCAGCAGCACAAATTCTTATGGAGACTGCATCGTCAGATGTCAAATGAGGTGATAGTGTCACTTTTATGTACAGCTGCTTTCCAGGAGGATGTGACATCGAGTTTGTGTTTCCAGAAATATGTAAAAGTGACGAATGAGTCAAATGTGAAATCTGTTTTTGCCTAAGGTGTAACCTTATTTTGCTGCTACAGTTTTACACAGTGCATACGGATTTCCCTGAATTACCTAAAAACAGGAGTAGAAGAAAAACACTACCCAGAAAACATTAGTGTCCATTACTTGCATTGACCTGATTCACTATGAAAATAGGAGAAGATTCAATGAAGTCCATTCTAGAAAGTAAAACCATACAAAGCATTGGCTTAGCCACAGCCGTGGGTGTAAGATTTGTTTTTCCTTTTCACAGGAAAACACATCTCCTCTTCCTCCCACTGTTTCAGACTGTCTGCGGCCTGATGTTAGAATCCCTGCTGCTTGGAGCCAAAATTGTTCTGACTACCCAGAAGGGCTGACCTTGACCCACAGTTTCCTCTATCCTCCCAGTGAGCATGGTTCTTTTTATAGACCTTAGAAAGTCTTAATCAGCTGGATGTGGGTTTATGTTTAAACATATACCCAAACACCAAAACAAACTTCTTTGGATCAGCATGTTGGGCAGAAAAAGGTTTCCAGTGTTTGCAGACTGACCAAAAGTAGGGTAGCTGCTACTTGTATCTAAATATTTTCGGTTTAGAATCTTAAAGGGTTTTTTTTAAAATATGGAACAACTTGAATGTGATGAAAACCGGTTGGAATGATGTAGAGGGTTGGAAGGGAAAGGCTCTCCCTCTTCCTCTGCATAAATATTCGTTTCCTATTTTCAAATGTAGTAGTTATTATTTATTGAGTAGATTTCTTGAACAAATTTGGAGATATGTTTGCAATAGGATCATACACTCATGCTCAAATGTAACATGTATTTGAACTACATGTACCTACAATTTATAGTGACATATGAATCAATTGGTCTTTGCATAGTATTCCATTCACTTATATTTTGGTCTTTTTATATAGACTACAATTCATCTGATCTTGAACAGTATGATGCCTTACTCACCAGCAATATTGCTCCCATGTATAAAGCTTTCAAAGGTAGGTTGCAAAATTTTGATTATTTATGATTAATCTTCTATAATTATTGTTCTGGATTTGATAAAGCTATCACAAAATTTTAAATCATTAATGCATGGCCTGCTGTATATCCAGATGTTGTGAAAATATCCCTAAAACATTTTGGGAATAGATGTTTGAAAATTTATAGCACAATTACATGTTTTTTTTTTTCTTTGTACAATGCCGTCTGGATTCTGTTTATCCCTGCTTACCTGTTTGCTTTTGAATTTTCTCTTCGTCTCCTCTGGGTTATCCTAACATAAAATGCTTGTTATGAAACTCTTATTCCCTTGGGACTATGCTCTAGGTGAATGAAAATGGCACTTCTTTTTTCAAAATCTGAAGAGAAAACCCCAACAATATTAATTTTGCAATACCATTTCTATAACAGGTGTTTTTATTATGCAATAATAAAACGTCCCCATCCAGCCTGACTCACATTTGTTTGTAATCATTAATAAGAAATTTTCTATAACTGCTTATGATCCTGTTTTATTCTTAGGCCTGGGCTAATTTTCTTAGAAAATGCTTAAAAAGAGGAATTGTGTAAGGAAAAAGTTGGAAAAAAACCAATTATGTAACGACCTTTCTAATACATTCAGACTTCATTTATTCATTCACTCATTTAAAAACCAGAGATCCAGAAGACCTAAGTGTCTTTCATCTTCCAAGTAAATCACAGACTGTGAAAAATCCAATTTTTCAAGGAAAACAACAAGAAGTTTCTATAGACTGTAAGCAACAGCTAAATCAATAGGAGATGCCCTCAATGCTCCAAACCCATAAGGTTTTTTTATGCATGCCTGTTGTAAATATTTGAATAATCTCTCTATTTTATATCCTATGAATTGCATTTTCTTGATTGACGTCTGTGAAATAAGCCAAATTGTCTAGTGATCAGTTCTAGACAGTTAAACTAACACTCAGGTGGTGAGTATTCCTCTCACAAAATCATTATGTCAGTTCCTACTATTTGTAACACTGATCAGGCACATCAGCCAGAAATTAGTGACCTCTCAGCTGTAGGTTTGTAGCTTCAGCTTTAGATCAAATCAATATACACTCCAGTAGTGCAATTTGCCTTGCATGACTATAATAGGATTTACAGCACCTCTTTCAATGGCAAGTGGGAGTATGTCCCTTCTGATTAAATCGAAATTTTGTGTAACAAAGAGTTTAGTTCTGAACTTTTTAAAATTAATCTTCAGTGAAAACACAAATACACTATTTTTCTTCAGTGGTGAAATTACTTTAAATTGATATTAATTTTGCTTTTATTTTCTTTTTATGACAGACATATGGGACTATTTCCATAATGTGCTTCTTCAGAAGTATGCTAGAGAAAGGAATGGGGTAAATGTTATCAGTGGACCAGTGTTTGATTACAATTATGATGGCCATTTTGATAGCCCTGATGAAATTAAGCAGTAAGTACATGGAAAAGCCAGAAGTCAAACTCTATATGATTTCAACTGTGTTTCCACACAAAAATCCCCTATTATGTAGAAAGACTAAGAAACAAGTATCATGAAGAATGCAGTATTCTCTTTATAATCCCACATCTGCTATTACTCATACAAGAGGAAGTGCTCTTGCAAACAGATACAGTCCCATGGAAGTTAAGTAAAGAGTAAAAAAGCTGTGTAGTTACATGTATATCTCTATACACATGCACAGGTACATTACTTGTGTATCTCTGTACACAAGCAAAGGTACAGAGTAGTAATTAGTCTGTAGTAATTAGTTTCCCAAGATGATGCCTAGATTTTAGATTTTGGGCCTCTGCATCAGAAATGCTGGGAGAATATGACTTTTAAACTGGCAGAAGACGTACTTAATCGTGATTTTCTCACTTTGATGTTGTGCTCACTCACCTGTTTGTTGTTTCTTCCTATTGTCTCAAACTGATGTATTTCACCAAAGGTCAGATTTGTGTGTTTGCCTCCACTGAATCACATAACAGGAAATGCAAAATGTAACATTCCTGAGAGGTACCTTTGCATAACTATGGCTTACACAGCTTACTGCAACATCTGACATGTTTACACATAAATTATAAAGACCAGTTATTTATGTCAGTGAATAAGGATACAAGGAAATAAAAACAGAATTAGGAAAACTTAGATTAGGGAAAATATCTTCTGAGACTAAGAGCATTTATGGAGTAGAAAGGTGCTGGGAAATCTGTACAGCTGATCTATCACTGGAGATGTTATACTCAGGCTAGACTTGACCACATCTGACAAAAATGGTTTGAGAATGGGAAAATCAGCCTGCCACGTAGTAGGAGGGTGGAAGGGAGGAGAGACTACAACTTCCTTCCAAACAAAATGCTGTAATACCCAGTTGACCACATAATGCTGCCCAGTTGAACCAGCATGGTTTAGCAGCAGGTCATATGAAGAAGTATAATAATTTCAGTGATAGCGTTTTGTTCAACAAAAAAGCCTGGGAAACATTCAGCTCTTTGTACACAAGAGTGACCATGTTTGCAGAATAGTCAGAAAAGAGCAGCAAACACATTTTCAACTGAGTATCCTAAACTGACTTCTACAGCACACAGCCACAAATCACTGTTCTGGCATTTCTCAATGGCAAGGAGTCAGAAGTTAATTTTCTCATCGCTCTCCTCCAATTCACATGGTTGAAATTCTTCATATAATGAAGGGCAAATATGATGCTCTATTCTGACTCTTCCAGATGTAGAGATCTCTGGCTCTGGCAAAATAGAGTATTGACCATATTAAACAGTCCTGTTTCAGTGAGACTGCTTGTAGCACACAGAGTAATCCATGTATGTTTGGATGTTCATCAAATAAATGGCAAGGTTGTGTATCCCATCAGGTATTTTTTTCAGTTACAAAAGAAATTTAAGTCATATAGTATTGAAAGATATATATTGAGATAAACTCTATAGATTTCTAATTGTATCAGTGGTGTTAATACTTGATATCTCAAAAAATGCCTTAACTAATGTTTGTTTTGTAGGTATGTAAACAATACAAAAATCCCTGTCCCAACTCATTACTATGTGATTCTGACAAGCTGCAACAACACATCCTATACTCCACTGAACTGTTCAGGGTCCTTGGATGCTTTGTCTTTTATCATTCCTCATCGACCTGACAACTCTGAAAGCTGTGCTGTAAGTATAGTTCTATGTTCCTGTGTGCCGACGAACTTTGGGAACTGATTCCCATTGGAATTTGGTCATCCAGAGAATCTTTATCAGGCTCTGGAATTAACTCGTTCCCCATGAGCTGGGAGTGAGCTGAGAGATAAAGCAATCACCAGAAGAGCAAGGAGTCCAGAGAGGTAGCTGGAAACTAATGAGCTGATAGGAAGCAAGGAAGAAGAAAGGGAGGTAAGATAAGAGGACTGGGAAACGCTGTCACATGAGAAGGGCTGAGAACAGCAGCACAGGCAATAGGGACATGAGGTATCTTCTTGGAAGACTGCAGGATAAACTTACTTTAGAGGTATCAGAAGACTTTGAGTATTATTCCCTTCAGTTAATAGAAAATTCCTTCAGTTGCTTATTCCACCTCTATGAGAAATTAGACAGCAGGCATTTGGATGGACGGTCCTGCAGTTAAAATTCATACTTGAATTAAATGAAATCTCTGCTTACCACTAAAAGTGTGAATCTTATGACTTGTAGCAAACAAAATACATTATCTGAGTGTAATATGTATTGTTGAGGCAGCTGAGTGCCTATTCCACAAACTCTGGGTCAGAAGGTTCCTAAACTCAGTGTTTATATATAATATATAATATGTATTTATATCATTAAATATAGCTATAACTATAAATATATATTGCACAAGTACAGCTGCACAGACTTGAACTGATCTTCACAGACAGTATTTAGTTTATTTATGACTTTGAACTCATAACTCCAGACTGGTGCAAGCTTGCCCTACTTGGAAACAACTTCTGTGTCTCCCCATTTGTAGTGTGGATAATCCACAACTTCCCAGTGAGATCTTTTTAGAAGTTGAGGGTTGACTAATTATTAGAACAAATTAGTCATTATAGTTTAGAAATTGACTGTAATTTCTAAAGTTTAGCAGTAAACCTCAAATCTTCTCATTTTATATTCATCATGTTTGGCAGTAACATAAATTTAATGAATTGTTTGCCTCAGAAGCAGATATTGTTAATGAAAAAGCAAATTACCAGCTGTTTGCAAAACAATCCTTGTAGTGAAAGAACACAAAATAACATTTTGGATTGATTAGTGATTATATTTCCATTGTTTTGCTCATCTAACCAGCAACTATTCTTGCTGTCCAGCAATCAAGAGTGAGCTGCTGTAAGGACTTTTTGTGAGTTGTCAGGTGCCTGTTGCTTGACTGGCCTGAGCAGTGCAGCTAATTTGTGCTGTAACTAAAACTGTCCTTATGTGTGTGTTTGAAACGTGGCTCATGCATTTTGTACTTAAAAGTCACAATTGCTATGTCAGCATAATTCTTCTTGTCTGTCACTGTGGAAGTGGAGAGGTGAGTAGAAGAGATTCTTTAAATAGAATCTGCTTGATTCTATTTAAATGAGATCCCTAAAAGCAAGCCTGTAAAGATGCCTTGGAAAGCCTGAAATAAGTTTTACCAACTGGAGGTTTTTAGTCTGTCAGACCAGGTCAAACACTGGCAATTGCCTAACACTGCCACCAAACAAGAGGGCCTTTTATGTGTTTGAACATTGTTCTTGCTTGTTTTGACAGGAAAACAAGACACTTTCCGAATGGGTTGAAGAAAGAGTTCAGGCTCATTCTGCACGTGTTCGGGATGTGGAGTTGCTAGCTGGACTTGACTTTTACCAGGAAAGAAATGACTCCGTTTCTGAGATCTTGAAGCTAAAGACATTTTTGCCAATATTTGAGACTGAAAGTATCTGATGATCTTTGGAAAAGGGGTCAGTGCTTGGAAGAAAGAAAATTTCAGTGATTTCACTGATTTCCTTGCTTAAGTATGTAGGAGTACTTTTCAAATTTGTGTTTTTCAGTTGTGTTTTGTACCAATAAAATTTGAATAAAAATGATACATAAAACTTTCTAAAGTGAATTAAATCATCATTGTTGAGCCAGGCTTTCAAAATACAGTATATATTTTTATTATGAAAAAAACTAATATATTACTCTAAAAATACATGAAATAATAGATGTGATATTATATATATAATAGTAGTAGTAGTAATGATTGAGAAAAATGCAAAAGGAACATATTTTATACTACAGAGACATCAGAACTGTGAATTGCATATAAAATATTTCTACAATGGAGTTGAAAAATAAAACACTTTGAGAGGAGTGTCTGTGTTTTTCCCTTGTGTTTATCAAAGAGGTTATGGTTCTCTAACACAAGCACATCCTGAAATATTCTGAATTTCTCTTTCTCACTTATTAATTCCTATGGAAACAGTCTGACTCACAAAAAGTTTGTATACAGTGCAAGGGATCATCACCTGTGTTTTCCACTTGTGTTAGTTAATTATGCTAGCAACAAGTGAAATGAATGAGCTATATTCTTGTACCCTTCAGAAATCTTAAAACATTCTAAACATGAAGAGGTAAAAGAAATTCTCTACAGAAGAATTTTGTCTTGATATTTACCTGTATTTGCAATGATTTCCAAATGCCTGGTGATAACAAAATGTTTGTGTCTATTTTTAAATAGTTAAACTTGAGATTACAGCACAAAATTAGTAATAACATCCAAAACAGATAGTCATTCTTTCTGTAGAGACTTTGTAAACAGATACTTTGTAACACTGTGCTGTATAGAAATAATTGCTGAGGACAGGTAAGTAGGACAAGACAGTGGAAATGTCCAGATTATCCTAATACAAAAATGTCACCCATAATAGAGTGTTGAGATGAACTACCCTACTACAAATCTTGCCAAGTGCATTTACAAATAATCATGAATGAATACAGCAAAAATTGATGATTTGATTTATAGGCACAGTGAGGGCATTTTAAAGAAACATGTCAAAGCATGTTTGAATCTATAAAACTAACTGTGGACTGAAGGCGCTATGTCTGCCTAAAGAATGAAACTTTAAACTTCCAAACTTTTCAGCACCAAGAATCCAAACCCACCACAGGACGCTACATTTCCCAAAGTCTTCAAGATGATCAGTATATGCCCACACACCAGACAGAGTTTAGCAATATTGATCTTAAAATCATGATGTGGACCAAGCTGAACATAAAGATTTTTATCTCAGTGAAACCATTACACCATCATGGAGTTGCAGTTCACCACCCTACAATGTTTTGACATCTTAAGTCTGCCCACCTAAATCAGAGACTTCTGCTAAACTGCCCCAATTAAGAACATGACTCTTTTTTCACTTTGTGGTAAATCATACCCAAACTCAAGTAAAAAAATCTACACTCTCACAGTAGAAGAGTGGGACAAAAGAATACTGATTAAATGTATAAAATAGATTTGGGTTATTTTACTCTGAAATGCTGAAAAATTCAAAAGTTAAAGTAACAACAAATAGAAAACACAAATAACACATAATATTTAATTTAAAAACATAATCATTCTTTGGTAATCATTCTGCTTTGTCCTGAGATTTAGGAAATTATGCTGTTTCTGGATATTTCAGATGTCTGTTTCCTAGGGGATGTGAGTATTGCTTTCCCAAACTGGTAAGCCCTTTGTTTCTGTGTTTTTCAGCCAATTCTGAAACTCCCAAAGCTGCAGTGGAAAAGCCACAAATTAATCTGCTGACTGCAAAAGCAGATATTGCCAAGTCTCTGCTCTCTGAGCCACCTTCCATGTGAGAATTAAAAATGTAAATCCTGTAAAACATGATTTTCCATAGACCATTATTTAAGCTAAAAAAACTGAGTGCTCCTGTAGACATTGAAAATCTGAGTTCTGGAGAACCTTGCTGCTTCCCTCTCTTATGCTTGGGTCCTTTAAATTTTAGAGTATTAGAACCAAATCTCTAAGCAAATATAGAAACTTGGCACTACCTATATGTAGTCTTTTCTCTGTAGCAAGGCCGAGTAATAATGATAGAAACTAGGCAAGGGAAACAGCCTATCCTGCCCCAGAAAAGGCAGAGCAAGGAAAAGCTTAATTGATGTTTTTTTTTTACTAAGTGCTACTGTTTCCCTAACACCACACCCTGGCTCTGTGAGACTGTCACCATATAAAACAAACCTTTTTTGTTCACTTAATATTTATTAAGTGAGACTGTCACCATATAAAACAAACCTTTTTTTGTTCACTTAATATTTATTATAGAGACCACTAGCTCTTTGTCAGTACCTCCCTGAAGTAGTTTTAAAGCTGAGTGCAGACATTGAAGTGGCACAGAATACCCTTTACCTTGGACATCCTCCCTTAAGTGTCAATGGATAAATATTGAAAGGGCTGTTTTAAAAAATTACCTCCTGCACTAATCCTGCAATGTTTGTACGTAGGATGATGGGATTTTTCATGTGCAATTGTGTGTAAGTACAGATTTTTTTTCCTGTCCTTACTGTGCAGTGAGGGAGTTACTACCTTTGGGTGACAGGCTATCAATAGGAAAGCAAGCAAATCTATCATGCCTCTGGAGCCAAAGTCTTGAGAAAAGTGGAGGCTCAGAAGTGTTCTCTTAGAGCACCACTTGCCCATCCCACCACAATTTCCCTGGGGAGGAAGAAGCGAACACTGCTGGCTTGACTTTCCTTACCATAGTCTGAAAGTGGCAAGAAATGCAAATCCTTCCCAGACCCTGAAGCATGAACCAAAGAACAGGAGTGCCTGTGAAGGATGAAAAGTGCTGGGTGGAATTCAGATCGGTATGGTCAAAGTCCAGGACTTTGGACAGCTTTGGGTTTGACATAAACCAGACTGAAAGCAGAAGTGCCAAGGACATCAATTACTTTAATGTACATTAAGGAGACTTGGCAACTGATGTGTCCCATAAACCAACATGCCCAGTGACCAGGAAGATCAGCCACAGCCTGCTTTGCCTGTAAGGGTTGGGAGTTGGAAGGAGAGTGAGTGGTTCCTAAGACTGTCAGCAAAGAAGTGCATTTCTCCTGGTTTTACCATATGTGAGAGAAGCATGGGTGGGAGGAAGAGTACTTTAGCTTTCCAAAGGCTTTCCAAGGCAAGATGAAATTGCAGAGCTTTGTTTGGTGTCTAGCTTGCCTCTTATCAGTGAGTCAGATTCCTTCCTAACAGATGGAACAACTCCCTGAAGGGATGTGTGGTTTTGCACAAGATGAGGGACTTAACAGAGTGGTGTTACAAGCCAAGAGGCAGGGCACTAGTGGAGGCAGTATAGACCTCTAGTATCTGCTGAGCAATGGCAATGCATCAAAGGTCCAATGCTAAGGTTTGTGCTCTTTCAGAATGCTGTTTGAAGCATTTTATATATTGCTCTGATTTTTTTGTTAGTGGCAGAATACAAGCCTGTTATTCTGTAGGCAGGATTAAAGTTTTCTTGTAGTCCTGCAGTTCAGATATGTCAGATTTTTTGTATGAGCCGCTTAACACTCATCAGCACAGATGAAAACTGTGTCAGTCAACTGTAAGCATAAAGACTCAATTTGATCAACCAAAAAAATTCCATAACAACTATGGGAACTAACAATCTTTCTGTCCTTCTCTTTATATCATATACAGGTCATAACACAGAATTCTCTCTCAAACCTCAGAAGTAACCAGCTCTCCCAGGTAAGAAGGAGGATTTACAGGGAATTGCTGAGAAAAAGTATTTTGAAAAAGAAAGCTCTGTTTGATTTTTAGGCAACCTAGTCAATGTAATTTCCTTCTATTCAGCTGTGCTGGTTTGGACTTTTTCCTCATTCCTATTTGTTGTCAGGGGAAAAGCTGATGGAATTGTGTCTAACTACCAAAACTACATCTGTGCATACCATTTCTATAATCTCTAGAATATCCAAAAGATATCCCCATCAGCCAAGAATGCAAAATATGATTTGGAAATGATAGTAAGTTTTAATTTCTCATTATTAATTTCTCCTTCATTTTAGGCAAAAGGATGCCTTTTCTGCATCTGCAAACACATTTTCATGAAGTAGAATATTCCAAGAGTTTGTTGCCCTCCTTTCCACTCTTCCCCGAGGGGCATTGTCTGCTTCTTTTCATCTCACTAGTTAATATTCTTTTTAATTTTTTGTTCAGGTTACACATGTTGGATATCTCCCTAGCACCATTAAGCATTACAAATGAATCTTCAGTTACAAAGAGGAGGAAGTTCAGGAAAAAAAATCACTGTCTGAATGCAGAAAAAACCAGAATATTGAAATTTTTGTTCCTTTGTGTTTTTAAAAGCTTAACTGCAGACCCATGGGAAAGGTGAGTTCAAGCTGTTGCTTACTCTAATTCTTTCCACAGAATGAGAAATCTTGCCTCATTTCCTTTACTCAGTTACGAGTTAGATCACATTTTTTGTGGTATGCAACTCCATCTTATTAGTAGTACAAAGTTTTGGAAACAGTTTAGCTACATAGGCTGAGGAAACACATGATATAAGTTCATATTTGTTTCACTAAATTTTTCTTTTGTTTCAGAATATTTTAATTTGTGGACATTTCCATCAATTTCAGGTGCTGTTCAGTGTATCAAACTTGTTCTTGGTGGTTTGGCAGAAATAATTCCCTGTAATCTTGACTCCTAAAGGTAGTGTCAGATAGAGTGACAGCAGAGAGGATGCTGTCTGATGGGAAGGGTGATGGCAGGGAGGCGAGTTTCTAAAAGGACCAGTAATTTTTGCTTAGGAAAATATGGGCTGTGGTGGGCACAAGGACTGGTCAGTGACTTCTCTTTGTAGTTGACCTACAATATTGGGTAGAAGAAGAAACCACCCCTCCTGAGGTTTTTTGTGTGGCGTGTTACTGGCTATGTCTAATGTCTGACATCTTTCCCATGGTTCCTGCTCATCATTTTTCTTGCTCTAATGTGTGTCTTTGTCTCATACCAGCCCCAGTTGTGTTTCTCCCCATCACCTGTGTCTCAGTGTGATCTTTGTCTTATCCAGCTGTTGGCACTTGCAAGGAAAGAAGTCTCAACTCCTTTCTCCAACTTGGCTCTTAGCATCTGGCTCATGTGCCAAACATGCAAACCAACTTCCTAAACCAATAATTTGGAATAAAGCCAGTATGACAACTAATTTCATGCTCAGTCTTTGGGACTGTGATCACAGCCACCCATGCTCTCTTGGACCAGAAATCATACTCTTTCTGCAACTCAGGATGTTCAGAAAGCTAAGTGTAGAAGTGATGAAATTAGTCATTAAAATCACAGTTTTTGACAAAGGAGTAGAGTGAGCTATGGGAAACCCATAAATAAGCATTTTTCCATCACAAAAAAACTTTAACATTTTATGATAACTTGCATGACATCATAACTGTTCTCTGAGGTACAGATTTAATTTAATGTACTTGTATAAACACCCTTAGATAGAAAATTTCTGTTGGTCTGAATGACTTGTGTTTGAGAACTTCTAAGTAAACACCATTGCATGAGAAATGCTGCAAAACTGTATGTTACAGAAGTTTATTTATTTTTATTTTAATGTCTTCCTCACAAGCAAATGCTTAAGAGAAATTATCCAGCAGAAATGTTGTCAGTGGTACTGCCAAAGGTTCTATCCATTATTAAAAGCTACCAAATATTACCAAAAAATGCATAAAAGCAATGTGAAATCTTTATATAGAAAAAAATACAGTAAAATATTTTTGTATCTCGCATAATAAGCAGCATATATTTCAAAGCAGCAGGGAGAAATTGCAACCTACTGTTAGTGCAGTTAGGGAAAGTTCCCTATTTCCCAGCTGTGAATAACCTAAACAACCATGGGCATAATGCTGCAATATTACTTGACAAATTTGCTAATTGATTGCTGCAAAAAAATGGTACCTTTTGAAACACAGTTGATACATGACATAAAATCAAAAGGAAATCTGAATAATTCAGGAACTTTATGAAACCCATGGTAAGAGAGATTATATTTTTTCATAGGAATTGGTTTTCTACTTTCTCTTACATGTTTCTCTACTGTGATTAATGCAGAATAACTTCACTGTAAAATAGAACTGAACAAAGTTTGTTCTGGCTGAAGCTTCTGCTTTATGAATCACTGAATCCACAGTCTATTTCTTGTCCAACCAAGCTGCACAGCTATTCTGGACAGCTATAGCATGGGATAATGACATATGGGACATGACACATCAGTGTCCTGTTTATGCTCAAGGTTTTTCCTGTGTGGCATCTTGGTTTGTGTACTGAGGTTTGAGGTTAAACTGAAGAAAACTGTGATTTCCTCCTCATCTCTGATAATCCATATGCTTTTTAACTGTTCAGTGTCCTTTTTGAGCTACTGTCAGCTTGTACTTATTACTTTGAATGTAAATGAGGTGTTCCACGTGTATTGGTGTTTATATGGCCACGGGGGCTTGGCTGCACTGAGGAGCTGTGGTGTTCCCCCAGTGGCCAACTAGGGGAGAGAAAACAAATAATGGCATATTTGTTTCTTCAGATATTAATTCTGAATGGTTTCACATGTAGCTACTTATGGGTTTGGCCAACTCAGACCAGGGGGCACAAAGATTGTGTGTAGGCCTGGGATGACCATCACTGGCAGTGAAACTTCCAGTAACATGATCTCAGTCATGCTTTACATGCTACATCCTGAAGCCTGTACAGAGTGCACACAGGGCTTCAGAAAGGTCTTATGTAACAGAAAACTTCAGATTGAAAAAGGGTGTGATTGCCATTGGTGAAACTTCCTGTCCTGGATTGCCAGTAGCTAAACAGCTTGACAAATAATGGTCCACATGGCTTTCAGTGGTGGTCGTTGGAGGTAGAAAGAGAGTAGAGCTCATGTAAGGCTGGAAAATACATACTGATGATAAATTTTTGTTGTTTTTTAGTACAAGAAAGAGACTCCAAAATGTAAGGAAGCCCTCTAATTCCATATAGATGTGAGGTGATTTCATTTTGGAGCAAAAGCAAAGGAGGACTCTGATATCATATGGAAAATTAAATCCCTATATGCTTACCTGCTTTAATCTCTTCACAAACAACAAGAGATTTTAAAACATTTCCTTGCTTAGCAAAGCAAACCCTGAATCTGAGAGGAGGTTAACTACTCTTTCTGGTACTGCTAGGATGAGAGTGATGAACAGCAGAGAAAGAAAGAAAAGAAAAAGAGTAGTTTATGATATAGAAAAATGCTAGCATGAAATAATAATAATGACACACAAATTTGCTAGCTGTAGATTACAACTGGAAATCAGAAGACAGATTCTCACCAGTAGGCTTCTGGAACATTTATTCTATGAAAATTGCAAGGGATGAAGAAAAATACTTTAAAGTAAAGAGGTTGGTCAGCCTCTGAATCAGCCTGAATTACACAGTTACCCACAATAGCAAGCAACTGCCTCAATGACTCACTTGGGCCTGTGCTTTTTGCCTCAGTGAATAATGATTAAGTGAAAGAAAAAAAGGCATTTTTGCTTTAGGAAGATAATGCAAGACCTGTTCAATTGAGACAGTGATTAACAATGTTTAACAGATTAATTAACACCTCAAGTCCTTGCCAACCAGTAACTTGAGAAACTTGCCTGGGTTTACCGCAATTTAAATAAAAAGCATCTGTGTGGCCAGGATTTGTATGAGCACTGCTGGTGCTGCCATTTCATCAGTCCTAGCTCATGCTCTGCTTTGGTTGCTTGTGAATCATATTCCTGAACATGTGGATAGGAAAACTGTGTTCCTTACTTGCTTTACTTCCAGCTGTGTTTGTGAGGTTGGGAAGAATGACAGGAGATGTCATGCTGGGCCAGAAAATGTCTGCAGAAAGTGCTTTTGACTAGCTAGGAGGAAAAGGGCATGGATAGAGTTGGTCAGAAAAAGCTTAATAAAACTTATTTGGGTTTTGGTGGTTTTTTTTGGTGTTGGCTTTTTTTCTTTTTTCTTTTCTTTTTTTTTTTTTCTTTTTTCTTTTTATAATGAATTAGTCAGATCCATGAAATTAAATAATTTTGCAGAGTCTGAATTTGCTTTCAGTGGTGTCCTAATACAACAGTGTCAGCCAGACAATTTTCAGAACAAGATGCCAACACATCATCTCCGTGACTTTTTCTTTCAGGCTTCTCCAGAGCTGAAAAACAACCCGAAGTCACTGAATCCCGGCTGAGAGCCATATTGCTCCATGGCCTGCTGAGGTGACAAAATCCAGAGCTGGAGCAGCTTGCAGGCATGAACTTGATGCCAGATTTTGTACAACTCGAGTCTTAATAACCAACCTGCTACTTTTTTTTGTTGTTTTTCTGTCTGATGGGTCCCCACACCTGAAAGATAGCTCTGACCTGGTGCAGGATGTGAGAGGTTTCGAAGTCCTAAAAATTCCCTGAGGGCAGGAAATTTTTTCCAGTGCAGCATTTCTGCCATGACTCTCTTCAGCACATCCAAAACTCATGCTGTTGTCCTTGCCAAAATCCTATTCCAACTCCTCATAAGAAAACGATCTATGAATTTTTGTTGGAACATATACAGAGACTGGGCAAGGCAGCCTGGCTAAAAGGACAGCAGGCACATGATGGAGGATGTGGTCTGCTCAGAAACTTTAATGTCAGAGAATCTGCCTTGCAGGTCATTTCTATTTATATCTACTGAGAACAGTCAGAAGATAGAGAACAACTGCAGGAGCCCATATTAAACTTATTAAACACCCGAGATGCGAGATATGATGAGTGAGTGACTATAAGGTGACTATCCTAATAGCTTGGTCCCTATACCTTTTATTATTTTGGATGCAGTATGCAGCAGTTCATCACTGTTCATCAGTATCATTATTTGATTAGTGACAGAAAACTACTTAACTCTTATGCTAGGATGCTTGACCTGCCTGTTTTATCATTTGCAGAGTTCCAGAGTAGTTGAAAAAAATATTCTACCTTTCTGTCCACTTTTCATTTACCTAGTGGATACCCAATGCATAAGATAAACACCAATTGCTGATATAGAACTTCAGAAAAAAGATCAGAGGAAAAATTTTTATATGCTTGAGCTGATGCATAAGGTAAACTGCTAGGATGGGGCTTTGGATTTTTATACCATAAAGGGGAAGAATGACCAGATTTACTGCCTTGTGGCTTTTAACATTAAAAATGTTGGTCCAAATTCTTTTCATGTAAACCATGCAAGGATTCAGTATTTATGTAGTTCACAGACCACAATAAATGCTCACTTGTCTCTGTTCCAGATATAAAACTTGTAAAAAGATTGATGTGTGACATGTGCTTTGAGGCTTTAAGCTGGCATACAGAAGTATAGTAATATCTTCCTTGCTTCCTCAAAATTCATTCCATTAATATCTATCTTTCAACAATTAGTGGGGAATCTGAAAAATAAAAATACTTGCTACCATGTAGGCTTTTGTAAACAAAGTGCAGGTTAGATGGAGTACAAGGACTCACCATTATTGTTTGGGATTCATCCCACCTTATTACCTGGTGCCACCTGCTTAGCTCTTTTTGAAACTGGTGGTTGTGATAAGAGACCAGGTCACAGTGGGAACTCCAGGTGCTGGTCTTGTGTGAGTCAGTCTCCTTATCAGGTCGGTCTTCCTGATTGATCTAAGGTTGTTGAGTTGAATTTCCTCCTGAGGGACATGGAAAGTGAGAGGTGTTGGGCTCCTGTACTATATATTGTGCTAGTAAAGAGGGCTGCAAAAAAAGCCAGAGGAAATGTCTCTGTGAGGTATCATGCAAAGAAACTATGACTTGTCTGCATGGAGAAATTGTCTGTGTTGTTTCTGAGAAAAAGTCTGCATTTACTGAATCCTCTTAGACACTCCCATTGCTCTCTAAGAATGCCAGGAAGAACATGGAGCTGTGCCCACAGTTTTTCTTGTTTCATAATTCTTTGTACATGAGCTGAAAGCCCATGGGGCATGGTGGATTGCTAAACCAGAAGAATATGGGCAATGACTTCTGACTCTCAATTAAAGCACATTGTTACTTCATCTAAAGGAACTGGTTGACCTATCCCTCTTCTCCATGGAGAGCAATGAAAAATATACTCTTGACCTCTTTCTAAATAGGCTAAATTAAAACCAGATTTCGAAGTTCAAAATATAAATTCTTGTCTAGCTCTTTGTTGAGCAGTTCTAACTGTGTGTTACAGGGCATCTTACATGAGCCAACTTGCTGCCAGTGAGCGCTACCGTGATTATCAACACTAAACATTTCCAATGGGGTAGCTAACAGGGGAATGCCTTAGCATAAATGATGTGCCACATTCAAAATGCCAGCAGTCACCACTGTTGGTATGCTTCCTCTGCAAATTATTCTGCAGTTCAGAAGATAAGAGTAACTTTCAGGGTAACTATGCTAACAACCCCACAGTTAGTTAACACCCTGAAAGAACTACAGAAAGATGCCTTCCAAAGATAAGCAACTCTTCCGAGACAAACTGATTTACCAAGAACTTGTAAACTATGTTTTTAACATATCTGGTATGTATAGCTCTTGGAACTTTCCATGAAAAAGGAACCCCAGATAAAAATAAACATTAACTAAAAACATACCATGTTTCTTTCTGGGGTGAGGATAAAATGATTTTAGACACCACTAACATCCTGGTTGAGTCAATTCAACCTCCCTAAAGTCAAATACATAGTTTGGGTTGAACATGTTAGTTTTTAAACACTGACAGTCTTAAGAAACCCTACAAAAGCTGATGATAAAATCAGTTTGGTTTTTTTACTTCATATCTTCTCACAAAAACATGAAGAGAAAACTTAATGTAAAAATTGGCTTTTAAGCTTTGCTCTGGAGGAGTTGTTTGTCAGGTAAATTTCATACATCTGCCTTTTGAGATATTTTTCCTTTTTTCCAGCTTCTAAGTCCTCACAGGAAGAACTCATATGAGAAGGCAACACTGTGCATTACCTACAGTGCGTATCCTAGAGTGAGTGATGTTTAGCTGAGATTTTCTCTCTCATAAGTGATGGACTACTGAGAAACTGGGGACAAACAAGTTTCACCAAGGGAAGCAAATATGAAATGAGCAAATCTTTCACTGACATCTCAAGATAATCTGGCTGTGACATGTCCACATAGGGGAATTACTGATTTAGTTTAATGTAGACATCTGCAAAAAAAGTTTGTTAACACACTTCACATAAATGATTTAGGAGTTTTATAAGGGATGATTAACTCTAGTCCTCAGAAGATTCATTTGCAAATTAAGCTGAAACAAAGAGTGAATTGAGTAGTGAATGGGCTCAAGAGCCTGCTGCCTGAAATAGCTAGTGCTGTCTTCAGGTCAGCAGAGGCTTGGCTGCTGTGTTTATTAATGACCTGGTTTTTGTTATTCTGCATCCTGAATAGATGCAGGAGTATTGCCTTCCACTTCACCTATGGTCTACAGGGAGATATGAAAGGAGAATAGTAGAGACTGGAAGGTTTATGTTTTTAGTATTCCTTTTTACTAAATTAATTTAGTATTCCTTTATACTAATTGTGCTGTCAGTATTGACTATGTGTGCCTTCAGGACTGGTTTAGCACAGATTCCCTAGATGAGGTCTGTCAGCATCACCTGTGAGTTCAGTTCTCTTTGTGACTCTTAAAAGCAGACTCAAATTCTGCTCTGAAAGCAGAGCAATGGGTTGAGTTTCAATGGCAACAAGAATATGGGCAATGACTTCTGACTCTCAGTTAAAGCACATTTTTACTTCATCTTAAGGAATGCCCTACCCCTTGTGAACTTCTGGCCTTCTGAAAGGTAGGGCATTCTGGGATACATAGACCTTGTAACAGACTTGGAAGAATGCACTTCCTGGTATTCCCCAGAGTTGGAAATAGCTGTACTTCCTGACACCTAGCTCCAGTGAATCTCTAGTCAGTCTTTTAATGGTGCATGGGTCAGGCATAATATGCCCAGGCCATAAGGTGGCAGGGATTCAGCAGCAGGCACCCTGCTGAGACTTCATGCAGATTCTCCAAAAATATTTATTTAAGCATGTGTTGTTCCCCTTGGTGGGCTTTATGCCTGGGACATGTCCCAGAAAATGGTTTCACTTTATAACTCTGGAGCAGCTTTGCCGGAAACAATTTTTCATCCTTTTGTACTTTTATAAATATTTCTAGTATCAGCTTTTGTAAACATGGAAGAAGCAAATAATGGAGCCCAAAAGAATAATACAAAAATATTCTCCCGGAATTTGCCTGGGTATTTTTTTGTCATGAGATCCTAAGAGGAAGCAGCACAGGTTAGTTGGGTGACACAGCAGAGTTAAAGACTGCAGGTTTGAGGGAATACTGTGAGCTTGGGTGATGGTCACACCCACTCACACTGTTTGGAGATGGGAGTGTGAACATTTGCTGTCAGAAGACCATGTTCACTTGCTTAGTGGATTTTTCTGCATGTGCATCATGTCAGAAGAAGCACAGAAGCAGAAGGGGTGAGCAAGAGGTGTGTGTCAGTGAGCCAGCTCAGGCATAGACTGACTTGGAAGTCCAAGGATAACCATTTTTTTCTGACAGTTAACAACATGTAAGACTTGAATGATAGATAATTCCATTGGAAAAATCAGTCTCCCTTAGAAAACATTATTCTAATCAGCTTTCTCAGAGATTATTAGCTCTAAAATTCATGTTTTGTTTAAAATTTATCTACAGATGTTATTATTAAACAGTGTTTAAGCTTTCAAAAGTGTTTGCGTAGAGAATTGCTCAGGATTGCAAAACCAGCTGTCCAGTAAAGGCTATGATGGTCAAATCTTCAGAAACATGGAGTATTTATTGCTGTCACAGTTCTGAAGAACAGAAACACCACAACTATTCAAATTACTTGGAAGCTTTATGGATGTCCTTTTAATGGAGAGGAAATTCGATCAAAACAACAAGATATTTTCATTAGGTGTTTTGTTCTATTGAATTGGATCATCTGTTAAAATGCTTGCACACAACATACTAAATTTCAGATGGATGAGAAATAACACCTACACTTCTAAAAAACAAAGATAAAACTTCCCCCTTTCTTTTCATCCAGGTACTCCCCTCTGTCCATCCACTCCTCCCTCCCTCTTCAAGATCTTTGAGTTTTATCTCTTGAGTTTTCCAGCTGGCCTTAATATTATACTTTTCAAGTGTAACATTAATGTTAATAATGTTAATATTGATGTTAATAATGTTGAATTCCCATCTTACACCTTCCTTTTTTCCTTAAGAGCACATGTTTTTACTCTTCTTATGCCTGCATGTAGTATTTTATTTTTGTGTATTGAGTAATACCGTATTTGAAAATTCCAGATGTTTCCTTAAATGTGCAACAAGTTCCTGGATCATTTGTTGTTTATTGAAACACCGGAAGAAACAACTTGCACGGTGAAAATCACTTTTTTTTCCCCATGCTAATTCAATTCAGCCTGACTTAAAGCATCATTCCAGGTATTTTTTAGAATTAAAGATTTCTTCCAGAATCTTGTTTTGATGACATTTTAGTAGGTTCATATGAAACAGGTTATGTTCCAGCAGTGAAATATAAACTTGGCATTCCATGCACGTGTTTCCAGTAAAAAGGTAGTGAATGCCAATGCCTGTAAGCTGTTGAAAAGGAGACATGCAGCATCTGAATGGTAAAGCTATATAGGACATAGAACTATATATAGGACATAAAACTATACAGGACATAGAACTTCCTCAAATTACATTGACCTACATATTTTACATGGTGACAACAATATACTAAAATTTAAGGAGGTATTTCTTCACTGAAAGTTAGCATGCAAAATTTTATACTACAGGATGGAGTAGATCCTAAAATATGTATGTGTTGAAGAAGTGGTTAGACATGATGAAAAATTATCTCGAACAGTATTTAGCAGGAGATCTTCCCTCTGGCTCAAAAATCTTCTCAGCTGTAGGTCTTTGACCACTGTCTACACTAATTAAATAGAGCAGTTGTTGTACTTCTAGGGATGAAATAAAAGTGGATTTCATAACTGTTCATATGACTTAGAGTATAAGTTTGTATGGAGCTGCTGGATGCCCATTGCTAAAATCCTTATGCATTTTTTTCAAATCTCTGCCTTCAACTGACTATCTATTATAACAGCCTTTTTTCTTCCCATTCTGGTTTGTGTTGAATCTTGTTCATTTAAAGATGTGAAACATCAAGGAGAGGTAAGGGGATATCTAGCTTAAATTGTAAGACAACACTTAACATGTGAGAGAACATTTAATCTTTAAATCACCCTCTAGCTGCAGTGGATGTTGCAGCACCTACACTATTGCTTTGCTCTGGACTCCTCCCAGATTGATAAGCACTGCTTTTAATATTACTACAAGCACCACTGCATTAATCTTTCAGGTCTTCAAGAAACCACTCAGGTGTTTACTCTAATACTGTATTCTTCCTCCCTCCTCCTCCTTTTGTTTTTTTTTTTTTTTGTGAACATCCTACAACTTTTCCAGCATAGGTACTAAGTATTCTTCCTGATAATAGGCTTGACTGTGCAAAGCACTTAGATATGGTTGGCAGATTAGGTATTGAAATTGTGTTTGCTAGAGAGATTATGCTGAGAAGAGCATAAAGAATGTCTGCCTGGTTAGCATTAAAGTATGCAAGCATCTTATAGTCTGCTTCCCAACAAATCCTGCCAATATGTTGTCATCATATCAGGATTTTATAGTTTAAAGGAGTATAGGCATTTTTTCTAAAATCAAATAGAGGCATTTTTATATAGCTTAGAGAGACAGGAAATCACTGTGAAGCAATTATTTCCTATTGCTAAAGGACTTTTCATATTTTTCTTCTACTGTTGCCAGCTATCAAAAAACCGTTGTCTTAACAGGTATTAATTTTCCAGTAATATATGCCAAACTAAGACTGAAAGGAGGAACAATTATGCCATTTTTCAATTATACAGGAAATATTAAGTTATCAGCTTGTTATCTAGAGATTTTTTTTTTGGAGACCAGCAAAACAACCAAAGAGTGAGTAATTATTTGCAAAAATTATTTTCTTTCTGCACTTATTAAAAGGGGCATGCTGGGGAGGAAAATTAACAGATTTTGAAGCAAGTAGTTATAAAGAATGAATTAATTTTTCCTGACAAAGAGGCATCTTGATGCTAAATTCAGAATCTGAGACTTGCAACATGTGCCTTGAAACTCTACTTTACCTTTGTGTCTTGGATCTCTGCTTGGTTATGTGCCATCCCTAGATGCAAACTGTTCAGTCCACACAGTTTGATATGCCCATAAATGCTATGGGATTTCTGACTTCATCTTAGGCATTACTCCCAGAAGTAATAAAAGAGTTTGGAGATATACCTCCAGTTTCATTTTTTCCTTTCACTAAGGACTTCTTGCATTTTTATAAAGTTTTAGACACATTTCGAATGCTAAATAAAACTACCCATAAGGATATTTCAGAAACTACCATAACTGCTAATTTTTCAATGATTTCCAGACTAGTTTACAACGCAACACTCACACAACAAGAGAAGTCCTCAGAGCAGGGGCTGAGAAACAGCTTCAATTAGCTCCTATAAGGTAGAGTCCAGTGTAAGACTGAGCAGCAATGGTCATTAACAAGCAGCTTCAGACTTTCCTAGGGCTCCTGGTCCTCTTCATGGTTACAGGAATTTTGCTGTGGATTAGAGGCAATGCAACAGGAAATACTTGCCACAACCACCAACCACTGGTTTTTATTGCAATGCAAGGGTCAAGACTCAGCCAGCCAGGAGCTGATTATCACTGGCAACCTCACAAGATGATGCTCCTCTGCCTGCAAACTCAGTCTGTGCCCCAGCTGTGAGAGCAGCAAGGGCCTCCAAACTCTGGCTGGTGCAAATGGATAGTCCAATCATGCAACATGGTGCAAGTTACCAGCCCTGTCACTAAGCACAGCTCCTAAATGGGCCACAGCCGCCTCACACACAGGGGCTAGATGAGAGAACTTGGTGTTTGCTCAGGTCTTTCCAAAAACAGACGTTTGGTGGAGACTTTGTCGAGGTGAAAAATGCAAGGAGAATACATCACAAGCTGTGACATGCAGCAGCATGGAAAACTTCCCGTGTTTACCTTTTTCTCCTACTACATTATTTATGTTTGTTTATCTTTGCTGCAGCCACTAAAAGCTGAAGAGCAAATTAAAATTGATAATCTCTGATGACTCCCTTCACAGATAAGGCCTGCAAACATGAAGCTGGTGTTACTGCTATTCTCCCTTGACATTTGGTTGGGCAGCTTGATTCAGTTACTGCTGGAGCTGGCAGCTGCCCTCACTTCCTCAAAAGCTTCCTCAGTCTCTGTTGAAATGGCTGCAGACAATTTTTGGAATTTGGATTTGCAACCTCAGTAATCTCTGCTATTAATTTGTTGCACAATGATGTCTTTTGTCACAGATTTATTAAAATGGTATTGACTGCTATTTAACAACTTCACCCCAAAGAGACCAAGCAGATGTGGATTTTTGAAGGTTTAATATTGGGAATATTTTACCTCTTCCCCCAGTAGTCAATAGATTTATTCAGATATATTTGAAATATTCAGCGCCAAAACTTAGTCCTTTTTGGTTTTCCAGACTTGCTTGTCTAGAGCACTTTGACATCTTGTCAGTCAGCTGAAACAAGCTTACTTCTCACAGTTAGGTTAATTATTTTCCATGCTGGTTAATTATTTTCCATGCCTAGACTGAAGTACCTTGACTATTTGTACTGTCACAGAAAGAATTTACAAAATTTATGCTGTTTTATGAATATTTGTACACAGAAGAGTAAGTGTTAAAGAATAGTTAATGGTTAATGAATGAACAACTCAGAAGTTAGCTCCAGTTGCAGAATATCCTTTCTTTCTATAGAAAAGAAAGATACCTTTTTGTCTGCAATGTAGTTATACATAATTGTCATTGAATCATCATTATACAATATGTGCTATTCAAATTTTTGAGTGGGTGACACTTTGGACAAGAAAGATTTCTATTTGAATTACAATTAAAAAATCTATCTACATGCAAAAACAAGGAAATAAAAAATGAAACTTAATTTATAAAAAAACCCTGTGAACTTTTAATTTCTCTTTTTTTTTTTGTTGTTTGTCGAGAAAAAGCATTTACTTTCTTGCCAGTGTGACTGGAAATGAAAAAGAAAAGATTTGAACTTACTTGATTGCAATATCTTTTCATTTTTATTAAAAAAAAAAAGTGAGGGTCCTACTGCCACTTGAGCTAATTATTAAAGCCACATTCACTGAAAAAAACCGAAACCTAAACAATTTGACTATGTCAGTTTTTATGAGAGTTTTAAAAGTATTGCACAACCAGTATTCAATTTGCAACTTTCACATGCCAAAAGCCTTGACCATATAAAAAAAGTCATCTCCTCAGCTGGACAGCTGTTTGAAATGCCACATTAATGGAATAAATGAGATTTTTAATGTAGGCTCAAGGGCTTAGTTATCACAGTTTCTGTTGCCTTACTCTTTCCTATGTGACCAAATGAAACATTAGGGTAGAAATTCTCAAGATTGCACCTATGGTACCTCATTAGATGACAACAGACACGCGGGAGCAGCCCTCGGTGACCCTCAGCACGCTGTGAGCTGCAGCAGCAGCACTACAGACCAGCAGTAATGTACATGCTGCATCCTGGCAATTATTTTTAATGGGAAGTTGTACTGACAGCTCGTTTGTGCGACTCAACTGAAATAGAAAGCAGAGCAACAACATATCAACAGGGATCAAGATCACTTCCAAAGGAAATTTTCATTTCAGTGTAGCTATTTTTTAGAAAATATGGATTTTTGTTGGAAACTATGCAAGGGCCACTCCTTTCTGAGTACATTGACAGGTAAAATAAATCTGATATAGACTCCTGAAGCCCTAGGAAATCAAACCCACCCCCCATTAAAACTGAAAGACTAAGCCCAATGTCAACATACGTAACTGTATAAAGTAAAAAACTTAAAAAATTATGGAGAATGAATCTAAATTTACTTTTAGTGATTTTAAGCTTAGGCATACTTTGCAAATCTTGATGGTACTCAACCCTCACTGATCTATTACAGAAAGGAGGAATGACCCACATCTGGAGTCAGCCCTGCAGTTGGTGTTTTACCTACATACTTGGAGTGAACTGCCTTACCCCATGGACAGTCAGGGTGTGTACAAACACCTCTCTCATGCCAAACAAGCAGGGCTGAATTTAGTGGGAATGATTGGGAAGTGGCATCTTGGAGCCAGATGGTGCCAGTCCCAATAAAAGGCCCTGAAGGGCATCAAGCATGGATTTCACCCCAACAACACCAGCCCTCTGAGCAGGGCCTGGCTTGAGGGCAATGAGTCCAAAATCTCAGAATCAGAAAATATGCTGAGCCGGAAGGGACCCACAAGGATTATCAAGTCCAACTCCTGACCCGGCACAGGACCATCCTCAACAGTCACACCGAGGGCATTATCCAAGTGCTTCTCGAGCTCTGTCAGGCTTGGTGCTGTGACCACTTCCCTGGGGAACCTGTTCAGTGCCCAACCACCCTTTGCATGAAGAACCTTTTCCTGACAACCAACCTAAACGTCTCCTGATATAACTTTAGGCCATTTCCTCGAGTCCTGTCGCTGGTCACCACAGAGATCAGTGCCCGCCTCTCTTCTTCCCCTCACGAGGAAGTTGTAAACTGGGATGCTGTCTCCCCTCAGTCCCCTCTTCTCCCGGCTGAACAGACCAAATCACCCCAAAGGAGTCGCAGTGTCCCCCGGGCGGGCGATGACACCGCCTGCTGCGCTGCGCCCCCGGTGTGCGGGCTCTCGGCTGGCCTGATGCTCCGCGTTGCGGGGGTTTCCGTGGGCATCCCGCAGGCACTGACGGACGGGAGGGGAAAACCTCCTCGGGAAGGGGCGAAGAACTGCAGGCAGGGATGGAGGGAAGCACCTTGCGAGGGCGACCAGCAGCCGGCGGCGCTGTGAGCGCAAACGCGCACCGGGGGCTGGCTGGCTGCCTCTGGCAGCACCGGGAGCGGCACCGGGAGCGGGACCCCCGCCCCCGCGCACACCTGTGCCACCGCCGCCGGGCGGCTTTAGGGAAAGCCGCGCCACCGCCTCCGCTCGGGGACCGGGCAGCGGAAACTTTCTCCGTGCTCCCTCGTAAACACGGCCCGGCGCCCTCCCCCGGACACTATTTCGGAGCAGCGCCGTGTCCTCCGGCCCCGCACCGCCTCCCTGCCCGCAGGGAGGGCGGCCGCGCCCGCCCTTTACCTGCAGGAAGGGGTCGGAAAGCGAGGGGCGGCCGAGCCGGGGTGACCGAGCGAGGCGGGAACATCCCGAGGGAAGGACGGGAACATCCCGCTCCCTCCTCCACGCCGCTGCCGGCGGGGGAGCGGGGGCCGCCGGTGTCCGCGTTCCGGGCGGGGCGGGACCGGGCCGCCGGGCTATTAATAGCCGTGTCCGAGCGGGCGGAGGGCAGAGCCGCGGGACCATGCAGGGGAACGGGCAGCAAGCGGGGAAGGGCCATGAGGACCACCTGGACGGGGTAGGGGCGGCTGATGGCGGGCTGCAGACTGCGGCTGTGCCCATGCTGCCGGCCATGGAGGTGGCCGAGGAGCCGGAGAAGCCTCCGGGCGGCAAGAGCAAGGATCCCAACACCTACAAAGTGCTCTCCCTGGTAAGAGCCGGGGCGCCGCGGGGCCGGGCGGGCGGAGCGGGGTCTCACCGCGCCGGCGGGAGCGGGGGAGCGGTGCAGCTGGCGCAGGTGTTTCGCCCGTCTCCAGGCTTCGGGAGATGGGAGACGAGCCCGTGGCGGGACCTCAGAAGCCTCTCGGCGGTTTTGGAAGAGGGTGACTGCCCTCGGGATGCCCGGGGCAGCAGTGCTACGGGACGGCTCCGCTTCGGGAGTCAGGACCGTGGCACTTGCATATAGACAGCGACCTGCCTTGGAGAGGGATTCGTAACTCTTGATTTATTTTACTCTTTTGACGGTCCTCAGCGTTGAATCTTTCAAAATTCTTTTGTGGTGTCAATGGTTGTCTCGTCTTTCATCATGCGGTTTTAGCTGTTTGCTGCAGGGGGGACACCAGGGAAGACAAAACCCGGTTAAAATAGGAAAATATGGCTGGAAAAGCTAAAAAGAGTTAAAGAGCTAAAAGGACAGAGGAAGTGTAAAAACTTGCCTTTCTCTGAATTCGAGCTACCGTGGGTTGAAAGTTTGTCTCCAAGTGCTGTTGCGAGGCGCTTTTGGCCCTTGTTCAGAAGCCCCAGCAGCCAAAGCCATTGTTAGCAGGTGGGTCACTTTCCAGTTTTAGCCATGCTGCTGTATTATAATTATCCTCCTCATAGAGATGTGAAAATAAGACCTTCCAAACTGCTTGGAGTAATCATTATGAGGCTAAACTCATTATCAAGGTGAAAGAATTATGGTGTTCTTGGAAGGAACCTTTAGTGGAACTGCAGTAGACGTCACTATGTATGTATGCATAAATAGTCCTCTATACATTGAAGCAGAAATGTCAAGGTACCTATCCAAATTTACTGATATCTTTCTAATCTGGCTACCTTTTCGAATGATTCATCCACCCATATCATTGTGACTACAGGTTGGTCATATTTTTTGACATAGCAGGAGGTAAATTATGTTTCTAAGTTTGTCAGAATGTTATAAGAAAAGAAATTCATGCAAAGGTCTATGGTAGCTTCCATGCAAAAGCTTTTTTTTGACAACGTTTTTGATGAAATGTCCCCATAAATAAAGGTTGTTGTTAGTAGCTCGTTTCATTACTTTGTTGTCTTCTGGGGAGATTAAGGTTGTGCCATAAAAGCCACTGCAGTTGGATGGTGAAAACAGCTCAGCTCTTTTCAGCCTTAGAACCTAGTATTGCTGTCGTGAGCTTTTTAGGCTCTAATGCACCAAAATTTTTAGAGATGCACAGCCACTTAGAGACTGGAGTGAGCACAAGTTAGTGTTTGCAGTTACTTATTCTTCTGAATTAAGTTCTTATTTTCTAAATGCCATTCATTGAGAACTGGTAAAAATTTCCTCCTGTGCTCATGAAAGTGTCAGAGTGAAATATGTCATCTATACAAAAATAATTTAAAAATTCTAAATATTTATGGCCATACACTATTTTTTTGGGGTGACTGCAAACACAGAGATGATATAAGATATTCAGTGAGAACTTGGAAAACTTTCTAAATACTGCGGGTGATACTGGATTGAGTAAAACAAGAATGTATTTAACCTAAACATGTCAGAAAGGGGCAAAATGGAGTTAGGAATGCTAGTTTGTTCTTTCTCAGAAACCAATGTATTTATGAAGCATTTACAATATCCAAATGTCCTAAAAAAGTGAGTAGACTTACCTGCTTGGTGTTTGTAATTTTATAGTAATGTGAAACTGTTAAAGTGTCCAGATGTTAGGTAAATCTCATTTGCCTGCATTTATCCTGGCTGTATGTGCTATTGCCTCCTTTATTTATGTAGATAAAAAAATCCCACAAATGACTGCTTTCAAGTGAGCTTATGTTGAAATTTTCTAAAACCTCATTAATGCATTTCTGCTGATTAAGGAATACTTGAATCACTCTTCTTATTTTTCTGGAAAGCTGAGACTGGACTGCATTCTACTCTTCCTTCACAAGCACCTGCCACTTGCAGATGTCTGTGCAGTTTGTGAACCTTAAAATTCCCAGCTCTTGTCCATGAGCCGATCTTACCCTATGACAGGGCAGCTGCTGCTGCTGTAGAGGGAGGATTCCGCAAGTGGTGGATTTTACTAACCCTTAGTGCTTCCCTAAGCACATAAAGCCACCTTTTATTTACTGTCTTGCCAGTTTTCTAAGCTCAAACTTCTGTTCCTTTAAAGCCCAGTGAACTGTCTGTAGTGTCTCCAGGCTGTCATGTGAGCGAGCAGTATGCTGCTGCCCAAGAGCAGCATAACCTTTGCTTATGTTTGAGGTTTTCCCATTTGCCAGGAACTCAGGCATTGCATTTTGGTCTGATTCATTCATTCCATTAAAATAAAATTTTCCATGCCAGTCTAACAGCTGAAACATTGAGAGAAATAAAGTAATAATGTAAGAGAATGTTTCTTTTCAACAGCTTCAGACTTTTTGTCAGAACTGGAAAACTCATTTAAACTGATGCTTTTGTTAGAAAAATTCTAATGGAGTTTTGCAGCCTGAGGATTCCGAAGTAGAAAAATAATACAAAAAAAATTCCAGGTAAGGTCCAGACTGAGACATTGGAAGTGTGTTAGTCTCATCTAAAGAGTAACTCAAGCATTTCAGATTGCATAAAGATAATAAATTGTGAAGTTTAAAAAAATGCTGTGGAATGCACTTAATGTTTTTATAGTCTGTAAGTTTTTCCCCCTTTTTTCATTAAGGCTGTCCAGTGTTTTTTATTTTTTTCAAGGCACATCCTAAAAACTAGCCAACTTCCAACATTGGGCAAGAGATTGAACTGAAAACCTCTTCAGGTCTCTTCTAGTCTTATCATATCATAGAATGGTTTGGGTCTGAAGAGATCCTTAAAGATCAGCCAGTTTCAACTCCTCTGTCATGGGCAGGGACACCTACACTAGACCAGGTTGCTCAAAGCTCATCTATTCTGGCCTTAGACACTTGCAGGGATGGGGTATCCACAGAACTCTGGGCAATCTTTTCAAGTGTCTTGCCACCCTTACAATAAATAATTTCTTCTCAATTTCTAATATTAACATACCTTCTTTCAGTTTAAGGCCATTTCCCCTTGTCTGATCGCTACATGCTCTGTAACAAGTCTCTCTCCTGCTCCTGCAGGTACTGGAAGATGTAAGGTTTTCCCAGGGCTTTCTCTTCTTCAGGTTGAATAGCCTCAACTCTCTCCACCTATCTTTACTGAAGAGGTGGTCTAGCTCTCTGTGTATCTTTGTGGTCCTCCTCTGGATTTGCTTCAAGAAGTCTTAAGAATTCCTTTTATGCTGAGGGCCCCAGAGCTGGATGTAGCACCCCAGGTGGAGTCTCACAAGGGCAGAGTAGAGGGGCAGAATCCTCTCCCTTGACCTGCTGGTCACACTTCTGTGAGTACAGCCCAGGATGCAGTTGGCCTTCTGGGCTGTGAGTGCACATTAACAGCTTGTGCCCAGCTTTTCATCTACCAGCACCCTCAAGTCCTTCCCTGCAGGGCTGTTCTTAGTGAGTCTTTCTCCCAGTCTGCACTCACCTCAGGGATTTCCCTTACCCAGGTGTAGCACCTTGTTTTTGTTGGACTTCATTAGGTTCTTGTGGTCCCACTTCTCAAGCTTCTCCAGGTCCCTCTGGGTGTCATCCCATTCTGTCAACTGCACTGCTCAGTTTTGTGCCATCTGCAGACCAGCTGGGGGTGCTGGGTCACATTGGGCTTCTCATCCACTAACAGTCCCAAGTCTTTCTCCTCAGGGTTGCTTTCAAACCATTCTCTGCCCTGCCTGTGCTGGTACTGGGATTGTCATGAGGGATCACACACTTGGCCTTTGCACAGTCCCACCTCTCAAGCTTGCTCAGGCCCCTCTGGATGGCAATCCCTTCCCTCCAGTTGACGGCACCACACAGCTTGGTGTCATTGGCAAACTTGCTGAGGGTGCCTTGATCCTGCTGCCCATGTCACTGACAAAATGTCCAGCAGTGCTGGTCCCTATGCTGACCCAGAGGAAGGCCACTCCTCACTGGTTTCCACTGGCACATCCAACCCCTAAGCATAGCTCATGAGTGTGACCATCCAGCGGTTCCAGGTCCCTCTGTCAAATCCATGTCTCTCCAGTGTAAAGACCAGGATTTCATGCAGAGCATGCCAAATGCTTTGCACAGGTCCAGGTAGATGATTTCGGTTTCTATTCCCTCCTCCACCACTGCTGTAATCCCATTTTAGAAGGCCACCAAATTTGTCAGACACAGTTGGCCCTTAGTGAAGCCACAATAGCTATCGCCTTCTTATTTTCCATGTGCCTTAGTGTAGTTTTCAGGACCATCTGCTCCATTATTCTATAAATCTGGTTTCAGTCATCCATTGGTTGCTATGTTAAGCTTTTATGAATCATAAACCCCTATTTATCATAAATAAATGAGACAATCTCTGCCCAAGGGAGAATTTCTGTTGCCAGTTCATATTTGCCATTGCTGCAGTCAGCAAAGAGTCTAAGTGTTGAAAAAAGATCTATTGGATGTAAAGATATTCTGTATGAGTCCTGAAAGGTATTCACCACTTCATTTGAAAATAGCTCATAGCTGCTGGCTTTAGGCTCAGGCGGGGAAAGATGGGTGTGCTATGTCAGGATTTTGGAGATAACGGTAGGTTTGTCTGGTTTTGTTATTTGGTTCTTTTTTTTTCCTCCCCATAGATGAAGATGTGGGAACAACCTTCTTTTACTATTATTGGGAAGATTGTATTCCTGTTTGGTTGTTTTCATGCTGATGGTTTTCCTCTTAAAGATGTTTGTAGGTACCCAAACATTTGTATAGATTAGTACTTTAAAACAAAATTATTAATGCGTATCCATATTATTTTTTCCATAAAAAAGGCAGAATATGTATTTAATTACCCAAACCTTGTAATTTGGACTGTGGTTATTGACTTCAGCTTACTTCAGTGTGGGTATTTTTATGGGTATCAGTCAGTTCTCAAGCACTGGATTGAAGGATGCTGTTGTCTGAATCGGAGAGGCCCGGGTGCCATGTTCAGTCTTTAATCTATTTTTGGCCCTCAGCAAACCATTCAATTTCATCCTTTTTTTGTATTGTTTTGCTTTATGTGGCTTGTAACTTTTTCTTTATTTTTCAGTAGGGAAAGGTGGTTCTTGCTGAAATTACTTGCTTACATGGCAGTGCTGGACTGAGTTTAGATGGGACTTCTGAGATCCAAGAAACACCACACAGCTCGACAGTAATATTAGAGTAACTGTTGGGTGATTTCAATTTTTTTGGCATTAAACATCCCTTGGTAAAATATGAAGTAAAGAATGACAATAACAAGATTGCCATATTTTTAATAGACTTTGAAGCACTTTCAGTTTAGAAATATTAAAAGAGTTCTTGGCTGATCTCCAATATCTTAATAATTTGTAGGAAAGCCTCTTCCAATGTTGGGAAACAAGGATGCTTTACAGCTGTCTTCTGCCAATGTTAGAGCTCTCCAGCTTCCATTGTGACTTGGTTTAAAGTCCGAACACATGGTGTTTGACAAAACTTTTTTTTTTATTGAGTTGATATTAATATTGCTTAAATGCATTAATTAGAATAAAATTGTAACTATACATACAAAAAATAAAGACATTGTTATCCAATTTAAGCCATCAAAAGAAAGTTTGGGGTTTGAATTTAAAAATCATTATAGCTGAATGTTTCTCTTCAGTCTACTCACTTTTTAGGGAAAACTTTGCAAATAATTCTCATTATACTCAGGGAAATGTAACCCCAAAATTTCTTTTTTGCCCTTCAAGTGGCAATTTTCATGCTGGGTATTGAAGACAAAAGTCATAATCTTGCTCTATACAATAAAAAAAAAAAAAATAGAAATTTTAGCTCTGAAGAGTTTCGAGGGTTAATTTGTATTCTTGCTTTATTTACACTTCATAGAGTGAGTTGGCATAACCTATCCTAAAAGGCAGAAGCTATGTAAAGTAAAAAAATATTGTCCAAAGAAACACTTGCAGGAATTAAGGAATTAGAAAAAAAGAACTCAAATCAAACAACAGTGAACACAGATAAACAAAACCCAACACCAACTGCAAAACCAAAACAATAACAGAGAAAAACAGCTCCTCAAATTCCACTTTTATAAAAATCTTCACAAAGAGAGAGTAGAGACCATCTTTGTTAAAAACTGTAATCAGAACTCAGTTTAAATTTTATTGCCCTACTGGGTTGGACTTGGATGCACAATCAAAGGGGTGATTGAAAATTTGCCAAGCAAACTTCAGCTCGCTTTCAGCTGGGTAGTTTAGGTATGGCTTTTAGCATCAATAAAACAGCATAGAGTTTAGGCTACCAAATAGTCTCTTCTGTAGCTGAATTGGAGGATTTAAGCCATGCAGGAGGTTTCAGTCACCCCTTGGAGTGCAGTGTGTGTGGATGCTTCTGGCTGCCTGGACTCCAGCTGGAGTGCAAATCTTGGGAGAGGCTGAAGCACACCCAGCCGTGTGACTGATGCATCTGTCAATGCTTCTGGTTGGCTGGATGCCTGAGAACAGGCACATTGGCCTAGGAATAGGAGTGTAGAATTAGGGAATGGAGAATGGGAGTGTAGATTAGGCCACGCTGTGCTTGGCTCAGCCCTTTGGTCCATTCAGGCAAAACAAGTGAATTGGGTTTTGATTGGTGTTGTGTGCTCATACTTACTGCTCCAGCATTCAGAGTTCTGGTGCAATCTGTGACTTAGGGTTTCCATTACATTTCTTTAATTTTGCAGTAAAGTTTGCAGTAAATCTTTGCCTACCTGTCAGGCACCAGGTGAAGGCAGGTCATGCTGGAAGAGAAGGTAAAACTGTATCCAGTCGTGGCAACAAGCCAGTGCCCTTATTGGAAAGGGACAGTCTTGCTGTGTGTGAGCCAAGTGAGCACAGTGGATTTGGGGACATCAACCAGGTTCAGCCAATAGTCTAAATTGCCAGGTGAGTTTGTAATGGTAAGAGAGGTCCAAGGTAAGGGAAGGCAGGCCTGTGAGTTTGGGTGAACAGAATAAATGGCCAGGATGGACTTGACTGCAGTGTGGCTGTACCAAATTCCAGACAGGCCACAGAGGTAAGGCTGGCTAAAACAAGGAGTGACTCTTCTGAGGCTTTCTCTAGCTTTTTATTGGAGACCTATCTTCAAGACTGGTTGAGGTCTCCCAGATAGTGCAGATAACTGAACCAGTACCAGAGAACTGGCCCCGAGCACAGCCAGCCAAATTCCTGGCAGAAGGGAGGCAGCTTTTGTTCTGAACACCTTCATATAGTTCTGCAAAACTCTTGGATACTAAAATAATAAAGAACACAGTTTAAGTGGATAGGCTTTCTGTAGTAATAATTTTGTCTTGAATTCAGAACAACTTAGGTACTGCCCTATAACTTGGATTTCAGTCAAGGCCAAAGATACAAAAACTGTGCAGGGCTTCCTTCCAACTCCTGCTCTTCAAAAATTTTCCTTTGCATTTTTTTACTGGTCTCACTGGAATTACACAGAGTGAATTGTTCTGATTTGACTTGCAGTGGAAGCTATGTTATTGTTCCTTCCGGCTGAAAGGAGGAGCAGAGTAAATAAAGGCTTTAAAAACATGAAAGGTATGAGGAGTTTCTCACCTTGGAGCTGAAAATAGAAATGAATATATTGGCGAGTATCACTGTGACCATACCCTATGATAGAATTTGTCAATGTGCTGCATCGCATCACTGTCCCATTTGAATGAAACAGTAGCAGATGTGATTTTAAGAAAAGCTTTTTTATAATGTTGAATATTGGAATGATATTTTTACATTGTTTTGATATACTTCTTGACCTCTTTTGAAAAAAACACTTTCTGTACTGAAAAGCAAAAAGTACTTTTCTGCATAGATGTTGCACAAGTCACCTGTATAAAAAGTTACCTGTAAGTGGGTTTATAAGGCAGCAGTGGCTTTCATGGTAAATGGGGTGTTATGGAGGACAAAGAAAAGTAGCATAAGTAAGGATTTTTTGCAAATGAAATAATGTTTAATTGTTTAACACAGTAGGTTAGCTAAGGAGAAAAGGAAGTAATAAGAAAAAATGTAGAATTTGCATTTCTGAAGAAAGTCTGAGCATAACCTTGTCACAGTTCTGCTGTGTAATGGCATATAGGCAAATCAACCTATATAAATGCTTTCTAATGTGGTGTAGTCTGTGGATACAAGTTTGTGTTAAACACTGGTTGCTTTTGTTCCTAGGATAACAAAAAGTGTTGTTATAGCTTCTTCAAGAAGATCAATAATCCAGCCTGGCCATGTATATTTCATTTCACTTCACTGTTTAACGCTGGTAAATGGGCCAGTTCTAGAACCTTCTTCTGGCTCAAATATGTTTCCATGTTGTGAGGTATCAAAATTTGATAGTCTACCTTTTGTTTTTTGAGGGGCTATATTCAAAAGGTGCTGAGGTAAATAATGCCCTCTTTATCATCCCTTGTCTTTGTTTTGGGAAAATGGTCAAAGGATTCAGGGCTGAAGATGTGTCTTTGATCGATATCAGTGTACTCAGTAAAGACTTATAATGAATAGCTGAAATTGTTTGAGTTGATCTTAAAGGTCTTTTCCAGCCTAAATGATTGTATGAAACCTGATTTGTCCTGCATTCTTCTTATACTGCTTGTGGTTCTGCAATTATTTGACACTCCTAATAATCTTGGTGTTTTACAGGATTTCTTCACTTATTCTTTAAGGTCATTTTGTCTTCCTGTGGAAGTTAATATTGCTGTCATGGTGGCAGTTGTAACAGTATCTGACAAAGAAAAATGGATGTGAATATAGGTTTACTTGGTATATTTTGTGGTATAATCAGTACCCTGTAGAAGCCACCCCCTCTGTACTCTGTTCTTGTCACAACTCTCATGACAGTAATCTAAACAGGAAAAGCTTTGGCTTCATTCTTGAAAAGGGACATCTGGAACAGAAGGGCATGAAGATGGCTCAAGGCCATATTTTGAGATCCAATTTTGCTTTTATTTATGAGTCAAGTGCCAGTTGTTTGCAAAACAAATTTTAGTTGGCATAATTACTAACAGTTTCTTTCCTTTCTATGCAGTTGTGCATTCATATGTGGTTGCCACTTAAGCGGATGACATGCAGTGGGCTTTGTTCTGTGTTCTTAGTCTACTATGTTGAATAAAAGAATTGTGCTTGAAAGTACAATGTTTACTTTTTTTCTCATAACATGAGTTTTCTTTCCTTAGGTTTTTACAAAAATCTACTTGCTGATTAAATAGTAGAGTCAGCTGCTACCTGCTTTTTGTCAATTGAAGTTTTATTTCCCCTTCTTCTTGGCTAGCATATTGTTGCACTTTAATTTTTCTCTAAATTCTCCCATGATCTTAAGTGCAGTGATAAGGTAACAGCTGGGGTAAAGCTTTGATAACAACAGCTCAAGTGCTGATGACTTCCTGGAGAGTATGTACCTTCACAGTTGGGCAAGCAACAAATAAGAAAAATATTTTAGATTCCAGCTGACTAGCTGACAGATGCTAACTCTTCTGTCTTTTGGTATCTTTTTGTTAAAAGCAGATGCTTGAATAGTTTTGGAAGGTATTAGAGATCTATAGTATGATGATAGTCTTCTGCTGATAATTCTCTACTGAGTGAAGTGTTATCACTCTTTGGTGAGCTGTGTGAAGGCTTTTATAATACCTTACAGTGGCTTAATCTACATTAAAATCACTCTTGTCCTTTGAATGGCCTTTGGTTGCAATAGCACATAATAACAGTCCTGAGAACATTCAATAGAAAGAATGAGAGTAGACATCCTACGTGCCTCTTTGAGGAAGAAAAACAATAATGCCTATGCATTTTCATGGTAAATAGTTCTAGCTCTCAAAACGTTTTGGGTGTTATCTCCAGCATTTTGATCCACTGACTTCAGAATTATTTAGTCGCCTCCAGTGTTGTACAACAGCCAGGACCTGGGAGCCTCAGCGATTCTCCTCCTGCTGGCCTCTATGAGTGGAATGTAGATCAACAGAATCAAGTCTTTGTAGACCATAAAAATATTTACAAATGTGGAAAGAAGAGATGACTGGTGCAAGAAGGAGGTGGTGCACTTGGTTCAGTGCTGATTTACTTTTTTTTTTTTAGGTGATTTACTAAAGTGTTACTTAAGTAGCTGCGCTGGTGTGACTGAAGTATCTACCTCCTTTCAGTTTATTAAAATTTATTAAGTAACCCCTGCTTTTGAATAAAACGGAGCTGTTGGCAAGGGGTTTATGCTGGTTTAAAAATAATTTTTACAAGCATGAGTAAGTGTTCTGCTGCCCCTGGCAAGTGTAGATAAGTGTAGTTTTTTTTTCCTTTATAGAGTATGCTGTCTGCATTTTTAACTGTCAGAAGGTGACACTGTTCTTGCTTGAAATTCATTATTTGTTACTGTGTTCTTTACATTTTTGCAGGTGAAATTCTTTCTCGTAGATATTTTAGTGTTAAGGTTCAGGTCAGTAATCATCTATTCTAGGTGCACAAAACAGTGAAAACACAGCATGCCTTTCGCAGATCCCAGTGGTTTTGGAAAATTCCATGGGTTTTCTTAATACTGGCATTACAGACCCTGTCTAGACATCCTCCCTTCATGGATACGTATGACACAACTGTGAGAACCAATCATGGAGATTAGGATGGAAAAACATTATTTTGCATGGTTTCCTTGATAATTGCATAGTTGTTAATGGATGTATCTTAAACCTTGGAGTGACAAGTTTTGTTGGCCATGGAATACCAGGGATGAAGGAAGGGAGACAGAAAGCAACTGGGTACATGGCAGGCAAGGAGTGAGGAAGATCAACACAGAAATAAATGTAATTCAGCATGATAATTCCTTAAAAGAAGTATCAGTACGTTCTTTGCCAAAGAAAATATAGAATACAGAATACAGAATGAGGAGGGCAATGGGGGAGGTGGACAGAGCTAGAGAAGAATGAAGAGAAAGGGACAGTAGTATTAACTGTGTACAGGAGGACTAAAATGTGATAGGAAAGGTGGCAGTAGCTAAGGCCAGTGAGAGATTTCTTTGTGTGTCAGTAAGACCTGTACAGCTGAGGAGTCTCTTTGGGATCAGGTGTTTGCAGCCTGCATGCTTTGCTGACTCCAGCCCTTCCAGCAGCTCCCCAAAATTACTGCTGAAAAATTCTCTTCAGCTGCAGCTCTAGAGATGAGTGAGGGAAATTATTCTCTTCTCTAACCATGCCATCATATTTCCATTTACCCAGCTCAAAATGAAAGGCTTTTGAAATAAAAGGCTTTTGAAATGTTCTCGGGATTGCAGTGTTCCAGACTTTCAACCACCTATTCCCAACCATTATAATTGTTTACAAAGCAAAGCTTTTATTGCTTCCTCCCACGTAAAGGAAGCAGTGATGGGACAAAGATTCATCCCTAGATGACAATGTTTTTGTGATTCCAAAACAAACTTTCTAAAAATTATTTTTAAACCAAAAAAGGACATTTTCTTCTCTGCAGTTGTTACTGTGTTGTTTTAAAAACCTTTGCTCAGATGCGACATTAGAACTGAATCTGACAGTTTGTGCTAGTAGCCTCATAAGATACAGATCATAAAACTCTAATTTTCTACTTTTGTGTATTACAAGGCCAAGTTCTTTAATTTTACTTGTTTTCCTATGAAATATTGGATTCCCATATTCTTTCTTAATGGCACCTTGTTCTCAATTCTTGCATTCTCTTTTGAGTGGAAGAATATGGCTGAGAGAGAACAGGTAAGATTTCTTCCTATGGTTTAAAAAGGCAGATTAAACCTTCAAGGCAGGTGTTATGTTGACAGTGTGGTAGTAGCTAGAGCTTTGAATTTGGTGCTTGCTGCAGGTTGCTAAACAAGGTCCTTGTTAGTAAACAAGCATGCATGCAGCTACTTGTCTTTGTATGGATTAAAAAAATATACAATCTTTATGTAGCAGGCTGCAGCATCTCCAACCTGACCTACCTGTATGTAAAGCAGGTCAGGTAAAATTAGTAACCTACTTGCTGTGGTGAGGTTTTCTTATAGAATCACAGAATGGTTTGGGTTGGAAGGGGCCTTAAACATCATCTAGTTCCAATCTCCCTGCCATGGACAGGGGCACCTTCTACTAGGTTCCTCAAAGCCCTGTCCAACCTGGCCTGGAACACTTCCAAGGTGTCCACAACTTCTCTGGACAGCAGAGATATGTTGCAATATAGAAAGAAGCAAAGTAAACTGGTTCATCTTTAGGGTGCAGCAGTGAGATGCAGTGAGTATCTGGATCTTTAAAAATAGTTTGAATATTCATCATCATCTACAGAGTTGATAATCTTAGCGCCTTTCCACTGACAATAGGTCAACTACTGGTGTAACACCTCTTACTGTGCCTAGTCAGGACTGCTGCTGCTGGCCAGTATTAGCTGCTCATTATTGTTCCAGCAGAACATTTTGCCATTTGTGTGGATAATATCCATGTGACTGAAGTCATTCAGGCTCAAAATAAAGCTTCAATTCAAAGCCTTAAACAGTAAGCTGCAATTGCATGAGGTTCCACTGGGTTAGATTTGGCTGTCCTAGAACACTGTCAGATGTTTAATGGGTAAAATTACTGTTTTTGTAAAAATCTTTATTAAGTGTTAAAGAAAGAAAGAAAGAGAAAATCAGAAAGGAGGGGGAAGCTTTAGTGTTTTGCAGTAAAATATTTTTAAGACAAAAATTTAACCTAATGGGACTAAGGTTAAGAAAACAAAGGATTTAATGTAGTGAGTCGAGATTTTCAAGATCTTAATATATAATTGCATTTAGTATTGCATTTTATAGTATTTTGTACCCAAAAGAGTACTCATGTGCCTCAGTGAATATAATCCTTTTGTTTTTGCTTCTTGGAATTATGTTCATAGAAGCATAAAACTGACAACCTGGAATATAAGACAGGTTGTGATGTTTGTGATAAAACTGTTATTTTATTACATTTGGCGCCAAAATCACAGAAATTATTTGGGAGAATTTTAGCAAAGTTCTATAAGCTTTACATTGAGAAGTTATTATAATGCTGTCACTTTTGGGTGGGTTTTATGTAGATTTTATTTTTGCATTAGTGATTAAACTCCTGCATTATCTACACTGAAACTCCATCAGGGAATATTAATAGTCCATTCAGTGGTCCTGCAATGTGTTTTCTGTACAGGGATGCCTTAGGTGGCCAAAATCCCGTAGGTCGTAGGTCTAGGTACCTATTTGAAGATATGGGAACAAAGCTGTTACAAATAGAGTAGCTGTGGGTTTTGCTTGTTTTAAAGCATGTTTGTGTTCACATCTCAGAGGACATTCTACTTCTTGATCTTAGTAGTAGGGCCTGGTGGGAGCAGAGAAGCGATAAATCTTCGCCCTGAAATAAAATGTTCTCAACTTGGCTTTTAAAAGATAAATTAATCCATTTGTAATTTAATAATAGTAACAATAACAGAATAATAATGTTAAAAGGACAATAACAGGTCTTGCCTTCTCCACTGATTTTGCTGTGCTTTGACATCTTGCATTTGAAGTGTCACCTATCTCCCTGCCCACCTGCTCTTATCTAGGTGATATTTTATATGAGGGATTTGAAAGGTCCAGAACAAGGTCCATCTTACATTGAAGATAATGTTGTTGATACTGATGTAACAGAAATTGTTGATGCTGCACCTGTTAGTATTCTGATTTCAAAACAAAAAACAAAAAAAAAAAAACAACCAAAAACAACAAAAAAAGAAAAGCACAAAGCTCTGTACTTGTGTTCATTCGTGATAGCTAGGTTGAATGGAGACTTGTATATTTCTGTAAGTTTTTTCAGATGCAGGTGAATAGATGATGCTATATTTTTTTCCTTTTCAGTCTTTTATTATTTTGCTTCTTTCCCTGTCAATTCAAAGACTGTAATTTAACTGAAAAAATGCTTATTTCTTTGCTACGTGTGATGTTGAATAAGATTCCAGTGACTTCCCTGATTCAGAATTCGAAGCCACAGCTTCATCAGATCCAGTCTATTGCTCAATTTTAAAATAAATGGTACTTTGAAATATTTTTATATTGATTAGTTTGGTTTTTGATAATTTTTAGTTCAAAAATTCAGAGTAATAGCTGAATTCCAATACTACACATTCCAGAAATTGCTTTCTTACTGTCTTTATTAACTGCTTAGTGAACAAAATTGCATAGTAAACTGTAGAGTTGTTAAAAGCAACACAAATAGTTTTTAATTACTGAAGTGCTCACGGTATTTAAAAAGAATAAACTTGAGAAATAATTAGGTGCATTTTAAAGTGGAAGGAATTTTTGCCACATCACATTATGATTCAGGCATCCTACTCAAGGCTGACTCAGCAGATTTTACTGATGGGAAAGGAGGAAAAAATGGACAGAATTGTGTAGCCAGGTATGTGAAGTTATTGAAGTATTGCTTCAATGTGATTTTTCTGCAGAAAACAGTGACTGGAAAGGTGGTATGAACACTCTTTCCCTACCGAGATCTCCCCAAATTCTTACGTATAAGAAAGCCTGCATTATTGCAGCATGTTCTGTTTCAGGACTTCTGGCAAAGTACTTTATTACATTCTGCACTTAAATAGAATAGCTGTTGTAACTGCATTCTTGACTTCTCTTTAATTACTGTCTAAGCACTGATAGTACACTTACTTTTTCAAAGAGTTTATGGAATAAAACCAATACTTAATGAGGTTAAAAGAAATCTGTTTCTGCATTTGAGTAGGCATTAAATCCTGCTGTGACCTGCTAGACCAGGGTAATACAGTGCTTGTTCCATAACTTCAGTACATCCAAAATCCATAATGAAAACAGCTGTAGTTTCTGGTCAGTGCAAGACACTGTGGTCAGCCTTAATATGACATCCCACAGTTGCTTACCATTGTGTGGACCCAGATCTAGTATGAACTGGATACTAGGAAGTGGGAAAGGGTTTTCCTGCCTAAGAAAATTATAGGTATCTCTTGAGGGCTATGCCTTCTGTTTGTCATCTATGGTTAATGGCAAAACTTCACCCTCTTAGAACAACATACAAGGAAGGAGTGGAGTAAAAAAGTTTTCTATAAAATGTGTAAGAAATAGAAATATATCATCATGAAAGAATGATATAAAGAAATCAAGGAAGAAATGATGATATATGTCTATGCTAAAGGACTTGAGAAGAAATTATATACATAGGCCCAGTTGTGACGAGCATGTTCACACACTGCTAATTAATTGCAAACAACATGACTACTTGTGGAAGTGAAAACTGCCAGTGAAAACAGTGAAATCGGCCTCTAAATCAGCATATTTATGAATTTCAGTACAATTGTATAGCATTACAGAGAAAATGAGCACTTCAAAACCATTCAGTGGTAATTTAATATTATTTCTTTTCCTTCCTGTCCCACAGGTACTCTGTGTCTGTGTGTTAACGACAATCCTAGGATGTATATTTGGCCTGAAGCCTAGCTGTTCAAAAGATGGTAAACACTATGTCTTTTATTTAGTAATGTTACTCAACAATTCCTTTTTTTTTTTTTTGGTGAATTAATTTTCATATTATCAAAATGCTACCCCCTTCTTGCTGCAGGAGGAGGATTGCATGCATTGCTTGAAGCAGCATCAGTAAGAGTGGAATAAAAATACCAGAAAATAAACCTCAGGTGTAATCAATAATTGTGTGTACTCACTTGAGAGGTAAAGTGATCCTGGTACTCAGTGTCTGATCTGGCAACTTCCATGTATCCCAGCTGTCACTGTGGTGAATGGCTGGCTTTTTTCAGTTCACCATTAAAAAAAACCAAAATGAAACAACAAAACACAACAACTTCTATTTCATGTTGTCCTGGAACATTTGTTTTTCATCTTTTCCAGTCAATTATGGAGGTAAAAAAAAGGTTATTTTTTTTACTGGTTAGAATTGTAGCCTGAAAACATTCCTGGTGGAATTCCTCTGTCTGTTTTCTGTTCTGAAAAATATGTGGTTTTTTTCAATAGTGAAGTTTCTTCAGGTAGAAGGTTACGAAAGATTTTTTTTTTAAAGAAGTTAGGCTTCACTTTGGGAACAACTATGAAGAATAATTTCAAAGCTGAACATAAAATGATTTTCAACAGAAGTTCAGTTTATACAATTTCTGTTACAATATATATAGGTTTTTTCTCATTTTATTGCAGCTCTGCAATATTGGTTCATTAGTATCTCATTTTCCTAATATCACACACCTCAAGATTCTTCAGAAGATGAGCCAAATGACGGATTTCCCTCACTCCCTTCTGGTGATTGCTCAGGATTAGACAGTGTGACTAAATCCTTTATTTTTGTTAATCCTTCACATCACTAATTTCTAGTTGGGTGGTGGTGGGGTTTTTTAGGGTTTTTTGTTTGTTTGTTTGTTTTTATTGTTTTGTTGTTGCTGTTTGGTTGGGTTTTGGGGTTTTTTGTTTGGATTTGTTTTTAAAATTTTTTTTATGATTATCCCCCTGCTCTCAGCAACACCAATCTAGTGGAAGAATGCTATGTCTTTTTTTGATATTGAAATTGAACAAAAAATAAACCTGTAAGCAGTATACTCATGTTTGTATCTCTTGTGTCTGCTTTGGAACAACCATCCTTACATCTTGAGATCTTACATACTCTGAGGGCCTGTACTCACATCTTCCTGTGACACAGGGGCGAGGACAGTCACAACTAGCTTTTATTTCATTGGTTTCTGCCAATACTGAAACACGATGTTCCTGCTAAAAGAAAACAGAACCTTTTGTTCAATGTGATGAAAAATTATTTTTGTTCAGTAAGAGGAAATTAGCATTTGGTTGGATCAAGTGTTTCCTTTGGTTGCCACTGTTTTTGCAGCCATCCTGTACGTTGGAATCACCAACTGTGTCATTTCACATGCTGGCTGTGTTAGTTTCTTTTGCATGTTGACTGATTTGGGCTCAGCCACTGATATCTAACACTATCCAATATTACAGTGAAAACCTGCAAAGGTCGCTGCTTTGAAAGGACCTTTGGAAGCTGCCGTTGCGATAAAGATTGTGTCAAGCTTGGAAACTGCTGCTTAGATTACCAGGAAACGTGTATACAACCAGGTAAGGATGGAAGAAACTGAGGGAGCAATCTCTCCTGCTCTTTGACAGGGGACAGCTCAGCGTGCATGAGTACTGCTCTGGTCAGGGCTTAGTTCAGATGGGCTGTGAATGCAAAATGGGGCTACTGAGCAGCAGAGTGTTTCTGATGCCACTCATCTTCCCCATTTTATTCTGGGCTGCATTCCTGGATGGAGTTGCAGTGATGATGGTGGTACTGGGGACTCCTGTGGAAACATCAGGGCTCTGGTACAGCTGCTGTTTCACACAAGCAAAGGTTGTATTTCACCCAGCTGGACTACTTAGGAGCTGACAAAGCCAGTAGGCTGGCTTTCCCATAGCTCTCCTGTGAGAAGAGGCTGCCACAGACTGTGCTGCTGCCCTCCCCCTTGGAAGGAGGAGGAACAATGGCAACTCGAGGTCTTAGCCAGCTTTTTGTTTGCTGGTGGTGAGACAACAGTAACCCGCATTGTCCCTGGCATCAGGGATAACTCCTACGTTCTTGGGCAAGCCTGGAATAGAAGTGCATTCTGCATATTGCATTTGTCTGTCATCGCCTGAGTGAAAAAGGGGAAGGACAGAGCAGCTCTGTGAAAGCTGCCATCTCTCCCTACCCAGCTGCTCAGGCCCACAGCCTTGCTACTCCCCTGCCTGAATGTGAAGCAAGGGTCATGAGCATGAATCAAGGCAGGATGACAAAACAGATTGCACTGGTGAAGGATTGCGAAATGAGAAGCTGCCATGATTTGCCAGAAGGCAAAGGTCAAAGAGACAAACGTGTGAAAAATACCTAAGAGAAATTTTACAAGGAAAGATGTTAGTGTGGGTAGAACAACAAGTACAGCACTTAACTATTTTCTTTCCTTTGGTTTTGCCTTTATGCTTCAAAAGCAGCATTCCTTTCAGATAAGTTTTTTTCTTCTTACTCCTCTTTATATACATTTGATTAATTTCTGGGTGAGACCACACTGATACATTTAAAGTTCCGATGTGGATGTTGAAAACCAAATGATTAAACTGAGCTCAGATCCCTGCTTCAATTGACTGCTACTGAAAATCAAGTTACACATATATAGTTGATATATCCAGGTATGTAATCGCAAGGGTTTTACTCTGTTTTCTTACATCACTCCTCCTGAGTATAAAGGTTCTTTAGAAACAAACTGGAGAGTCTGTCTTAGCACTAGGAATATGAATGAATTCATTGGTGCTGGGTTTTGGGTTTTTTAAAATTAGACCTAACATCAATGGAGAATCAAATTCTAATTTCCCAATAGTATCATGTAACTCGAACCATAATAGATTCTTCTCTCTCTCATGGAAATAGAGATCTATTTGATATTAGTGGAATTACTGAAAGTGAGATTAATCTTCTGACACTGCTTTTAGGGATCTCTAATTGCTAGTCATGTATGAAAATCATTGAGTGTCTTCTGCTCAAACATTTAGATTTGGCTTCCACGTTTTTGTACGTTCCCTAAGTATTCACTCAGCTGGTAAATTCAATGTAAAGGATTTATTTGTGTTTATGACTGCTAACAAATCATAGAATCACAGAATGTGCTGTTGGAAGGGACCCATCAGGATCATGAAGTCTGACTCCTGACCCTGCATAGGACGGGCCAAGAGTCACACCATGTGCCTGACAGTTTTCCAAATGCTTTTTGAACTCTGTGAGGCTTGGCACTATCACCACTTCCTTGAGGAGCTTTTTCCAGTGCCAGCCACCTTCTGGGTGAAAAATCTTTTCCTGATACTTAACCTAAAGCTCACCTGATGCAACTTCATGGTCTTTCCCTGAGTCCTCTCACTGGTCATGAGAATGAAGAGCTTGATACCTGCTCCTCTGCTTCCTCTCCTGAGAATGTTGAAGACTATAATGGAGCTTTTCCTCAGTCTTCTCTTCTCCAGGCTGAACAAACAATGTGACCTCAACTGCTCCTCATAAGGTTTCCTCTCCAGACCCTTCACCATCCTCATGGCCCTCCTTTGGACACTTTCTCATAGTTTAGCACATTGTGGCACCCAAAAATGCCCCTAGCACTGGAGGTGAGGCTGCCCCAGCTCAGAGCAGAGCAGGACAATCCCCTTCCTTGCCTGGCTGGCCATGCTGTGCCTGATGCCCCTCAGGCCACGCTTGGCCCTCCTGGCTGCCGGGGCACTGCTGACTCATGTTCAACCAGAACATCCAGGTCTCCAGATGATACAATGTATTGGAATATGCCATTCAGAGAAACCAATATTGTTCTCTAATAAAATCAGCAGTGGAGCTGAAGTCAGTAGGTCTTCCTGTGAGCTTATGTATAGAGTCTTAAATAGTGGCAGTGATGCCTATTACTAAGATGTGCTGAAAGAGGCTGGAGTGGCTGATGATGACTGGTAAAATCCACTGTGACTTCAAATGCAAGTCAGAATAAATTAATGCTGCTCAGTGTTTTCTAGGCATTCCAAATTCAGGCTAATTTTTTTTTAATCTGGTGGAGTTTTGGGGCTTTTTTTATAGTATGAGCTTAACAAATTAAACCCATAAATTACCATATTTTAGAAGATCTGTAAAATGAATTCTTTCTGATCTGTGGTATTTATACCCATATGCTGCATAGTTGTATTCAGATGATTGTGCTCTTGGATATTTACTCATGGGTGTTCCTACTTCCTGAAGTGCTAAAGTTTGTGATACTATGCGTGTATGAGATAACTCATTATCTCTATTACACCTGAGGACTATTTCTCAGTGAGTAGAGATTTGAGACTGAACTTAACACTTGCTTTATTAGTTCTGGACTTAAAGCAGTATTAATCATTGTGCTGTCCTTCTCTCTCACCTGTTTTTTAGCCCACATATGGACCTGCAATAAATTCAGGTGTGGAGAAAAGAGGCGACTAGAATATCATTGTTCCTGTTCAGATGATTGTGTGGAAAACAACGATTGCTGTGTTAATTATCAAGCTGTTTGTAAAGGTAAGTATCATCAACAAATTGCTACCCTCTTTCATATGTACCTAAATTTGTGTAAACGGAGCAAGAACATAATATGACTTTAAAAGCATCTGGTAGCATGAAAAAAACCTTGCATCTATCAGTAAGAATGTACTGTCTTAAAAAATATATTGCATTCATTTGTTTTAAGGAGAGGCAAGCTGGGTTGAAGAAGAGTGTGAGAACATTACTGAACCTCAGTGTCCAAAAGGGTGAGGAAATTTTATATTTGCGTAGCTCTGCTCTTTGCTTGCATTTCATTTTTGACATTGTGCTCCCTGCTGTGCCTTCCTGGGACCTGCTTGCCTTTTACACACACAGTGAAAGCAGCTGCCAGACAGAGATGAGCACCTGTTCAGCCAGCATTTGGTGGTGCTTACCAACCCATCAGGTTGCTCTATCTCAGCACTTGCTTGGCTTGCAAGATTTGCCTATTCCTCAGTCCTGGTGTTTCTCACAGATATGTGTGCCCTGGGTGAATCTGCCTGGTTGCCAGTCATATTATTGACCTACGTGTGCTACAATATCCATCATTCCAAATATTTTGGGACCTATCCAGCAATCTTAGACTCCTGTCTCCCTTTCTTGTCTCTTTAAAAGACCTTTCCAATACCTTGCATTTTCCAGCCTCAGGACTGCAAATTGTGGGCAGATCTGTGTTCCAGCTCTACCAGGAGTGGGACAACACTATTTGCAAGCTGTCTGAATTACTTTCTTTAAAAGGTATAAAGTGCCAAGGGATCCTTGTATTCTCTGGCTCAGCTCCACATTGGGCCTGCTCCTGCAAGTTATGTATACAGTGTGTGAGGAATGACTCATGTGGTTTATGGCATCAGCACTCAGGCTTGAATAGTACAGCAAAGCTCCCAGCCAGGAAAAAAAAATCTTGTATTACTTGAACTGTTTTTGCTGTGGGATCTTCTGACTAAGTTTGTAGTTAAAGTTGACTATAAACTATGGCTGTATATCTAGGCTGTCAATAAAAGGGACTTCAATTCTAGGTTGATTTATGGTCCTGTAGTAAATACTTACTAGACATGTTATGGGACAACTATATTCTTTTCTGTGTAGTATCAAAAAACACACACCTTTTTATTTTGATTTTGAAATTATAGCCCAATGGGATATTTCTAGTAAAGTAAAAGCATTTTATTTTGTGCTTATGTCATTACAACTTTTACTTAAGATATTTAAATCATGCTATTTTTATTCATTGGCCTTATAATACTGTCAAACAAAATACAAAATATTTCCATGTGAAATATTTCATACCAATTGAGTACCCTTCACTCTGATTCAGAGCACTAACAGTTGCTGAACTTTCAGAACCTTCATCAGGACAGAAACTGGAGCTTCTGTCCAGCTTAGTCCAAGTCCCCAGTAATCCCCTATGTAGGAAGGGGTGGTTCTTGAAGTTTTTGTCGTTGAATTTTGTTCTGAGTTCAGGAGCCATTTGGGACTTCTTGCTGAGAACTCAGTCTAGAGTGATGATTTCTCTAACAGGGTTAGGAAGTGTTGCCCCCAAGAGGCTGGTAAACAAAGAGTCTTGTGCAGATCCACAGTCAAAGTTACTGACCTAAATGCTGTAGGGCAACTCCTGTTGGTTAACTTGTTTTTAGGGTTTTTTGTTTGTTTTTTCTGTTCAGCTCATGAAAGGGATACATAGTTACCCCTCTAAAATTGTTTTGATCCTGGTAAACCCCAAAATGTTGCAATAAAACCCAGCCCAGGAAAGGGTGATGTGTGGTCAAAGCTGAATCAAACAGTGTTGACTGAAGGTTCATCTTGGACTATTAGCACACAAGCCTCTCCCAAAAGTAACAACTCTGTAAACAATCCACTACTTCCTATGCTGTGTGGTAGGCAGTAGTGCAGGTGAATTTAGTTGCAGTGCTTGTTCTGAGACTTCAGGATATCAATTCTGATTCTGTGCATATTAATACTGCATATTTTGTGGGTTCAGAATGCTGGTTTTATTCTGTTTTAGTTTTAGCTGGGTTTTAGCTGTTCCTGTGCAGAATGGACAAAAGATGATACAGCATTCAATGAGGTACTTAATCTGAGAAATCCCACTGATTTCAGTGAGATCAACTGCTCACTGATTTCACTGATCAACAACTTAAAATTAAGTACAAAACAAAGTCTTTCCAAAACTGGGTTCTATATTGTTTAATAGGATTATAAAGTTAATAGGCTGTAAGACCTCAGGAGTGATCTAGTCATTCCCACCATTTTAGGAGTGAAATAATAGTCAGACAATTTAAACCTACTTAAGCAGGTTATCCTAGTACTTACATAGATGGCTTTACTGATGACTTTTTGCTGTCTTTTTGTGCTTCAGGCCTATTACTATTTGCCCTATCTTCACTGAGCTGTAAGAGCATCTGGTTACTTACTCCTCTTTGCTGATCTCTCTTTATATTTGGGAATTGCTCTTATGCCTCCTGCTGAGGCTTTCTGGAGATTTAGTGGAAAGAAAGCTTTTCCTCCTGTGCTTTATGGCTGTATACAGGCAGTATGAATGTGTGTGGGATGAGAAGTCTTCTGTGTATTACATTAAGCTTTTCAAGGGAACTTTCTTTTCCTTCCTATTTTGTTTTCTTTCTATTTCTTTTAATTATGGTCTAACCTGCCTGCAGTGAGGGAGGTCAACTTGGCAATGTGTTCCATGGTTCTGGCCTCTTGATCATCCAGAAGACTGGTGAACCTACTAGACCACAGCAAGCCTGTGTTGCCTGCATAATGTTTCCATAGAACCCAGTTTATAGGAGGGGATAATTGCTACTGCATTTCCTTCAGTTTGGAGTCAGGATGTGTGGGATACCTATTTATCCAAGAGCTGTGAAACATGCTTGTCTTACTGTTTGGACACAGCCAGCATGAATCACCAACAGGACCAACACTTGAGCCTCCCAGGCTTGCTTGCTCATGACAGCCCATTCATTCAGTAGCAAGCACAGTCTTGGCCACTGACAGGAAAAATGCGTGGAAGTGGCTGATATACCTCAGAATGGAGCTTGGGTCAGTTTGTCTGGGGATTTTACTGGAGCTGTTCCAAAGAGAGTGTGGTTTAACATGGTCTGTCATGGTTTGCTTCCCTGAGCACTAGGGCAGATCACTAAATATATGAGTTTTGGCATGTGTAGAGTGTACAAGAAGTGAAATGGGCAATTGCTGTCATTGTGGCAATGGCCTATTTTGCCAAGTTTAATTTTACATGTGAGAAGGGGTCAGTAGCTAGATTTCCAGACAACCAAAACATGTATTTAACAGTTGGTTTACTTGTAAATGCCAAACCAGAAACAGTTGCGTAAAGTCCCTTTCTAAGTGCTTGTTTTAAGTTTGGTGGGGTTTTCTGGTTTTGGTTTGGTTGGTTTGTTTTTTTTTTTGTTTTTTTTTTTTTTTTTTGTTTTTTTTTTTGTTTTTTTTTTTAAGTTAGACTTGTTGGTAAGTAAATTGAACAGACTTTGCCTCAAAGTTTGCATTTTATTGCACAGAACTTTGCAGTGAAGACTTTTAGACCTCTGCACTGAAGTGAATCAATTTATTGAGAAGGGACATGGAGAAGGTATTTGCAAAACTTGAGGAGATCAGAATTTGTGGTGCAAAAAATACTTGTAATATGGGCAAAGGTTGTGCATAAAGTTTCCTTACTCTGTTCTGCCATATGGCTTTAGTTTCGACCTGAAAATTATTCATTTCTTATTCCCACCTGTGCCAAATAAATTAAAAAACAGGCTACAAACATACATCTTAGAAATGCATCTAAAGGTTTTATTCCATCTGAGGTATAGGGTAGGCTATGTAATAATTCTGAATTAAGTATAAATCCTTTTGGCTGAACTGTTGTCCGAATTGTTGATTAAAATTTTCTTAGGATTGACATGTTTTGGTTGCCCGACTATTCCTGAATTTACATTTGTTTGACTGACACACAGCTTATAAATTTTTCATTTGTAAATGGCTCTTCAGATTTTTTTTGTGACGTACATTACTAAAGAAATTGTCAACACTTTATAAATAATATTTTTCTTCTATCCTCACTGTTTTATTTTTGGAAACTAGAGTATAACAAAGTTTTAAAAAAAGTAAATATAAAAAGGGAAAATGAGCTGGCAATAAACCAATATTTTAATGTTATAATATTATAAATAGTAAATTGTTTTATGAAATTCCATATTTTCAATAGTTATTGCTGTACAGCAGTGATTTTTTTTCAGTCTCACATGCCCTCATGTCTATAGGTCAAACACAGGGTATGTTTTCTTCAAGGAAGAAGTTACTGATGTTACAGAAGTTACTATTCCTGTCTGTGATGCAATGTTTTAAGTACTTACAGTTGGAGAGAAATTGTTTGAACAGGGCTGAATCTGGGAGCAAGTCAAGACTGGAAAACATAGGTCCTGTGGAGACTGGAAGGGGAGATTTTGTTTTTGTTGGTTCCAGTGAAATCAGTATCTGAATTTATCTGTAAAGTTCCTAGCAGAAATGCTGTTACAGTGTTTCCAGTCTCAGGGCCACATTTTTGAGTTTGGAGATTGGTAGGACTTTTGGAGCAGTAAGCAAGTTCTTTTGGTTGGATAATCTTCATAAGATGAGAGGAAAAGTATGTGTTTTAGTTGCTGATTTAACATACCCTGTACATTAGACTTGTTTACAGTTCTGTGCACTGTATGTATGTATATATATATATATATAAAATCATTTTCTTTCATCTAGGTTACAGCTTGTTCAGGAGGAAAGTGAATAAAGGAAAGTTTGGCCTTGCATTGCCTTATTTCTTTCCCTGCTCTTAGCTCGGAGTGGGAGAACAGGGTTGGAGGGGCTGAGTGTTGCTTCAGGGGACTGATTTCAAGCTAAGGAGTACCAAACCCACCAGATGGATCACCTGAGCATCTTAAAGGTGGTTCACCTTAAAGGTGTGCTTGAAATCAGGCCTTGCAATGACTTTTCTGTGCATGCCCTGCTGCAAACCTCAGTCTCTTGGGGCACGGATTGTTCTGCCCACCTTTGAGCAGAGGGACCGGAGCAGTTTGCTCACCACTGTGCCAGCAAAACTTCTGCTGAGGAGGACTTCCTTGCCCTGGCTTATAGCCCCATAATGAACATTTCCACTGTCTGGGGAAACTTTCTTGAAATGAGTGATAGGAAACTGTTTCTCAGAGTCTGTCTTTTAATACTCAATTTCTGTTTGTTCAGATTTACCAAGTCTCCAGTGTTACTATTTTCATTGGATGGCTTCAGAGCGGAATATTTGCAGACTTGGGGTGGACTTCTACCTGTTATTAGCAAATTACGTGAGTAGTTTCTTTGTCTAAGAACTATTATGATGTCTTACCTGAAAAAAACCCACAAATGCAGCTTTCCTCACTCTTTAAAATCCTCACTCTTCTGCCATTATTATGGAAGTTGTTGCCCTAAAGAACACCCATGCACAAAGAACTTCTAGTGTTGGAGAGTGGAAGGGCAAGAAAGAGAGGGCTTGAGGAAAGGGCCTTTTTGATTTTTAGTGAAATCTTATAAGTTATAGCCCCTTTTATATTTAGGAGCTGGGGTTTTTTGTGCTGTGAGGTTATTTTATTCAAAATAGAAGTAGATTCTTTTTACTCTGTAATGCATATCATCTCATATTTAGGTGGAATGGCTTTGGAAAATTAAAAACATTTGAATATATTTGGAAAAAGAAGACAGAGAAGGAATAGACTAAGAGGAGATGATACAGAAGGGCTGATAAAAATGAAATGAATCCAAGAAAACCTTAATTTAATAAACATTTCCTGAAGAAATATTCCTCAGCTTTTTTAGTGTCTTGATTTGGTGGTGTCTAAATAATTTTACTTTTCCTGTTTCTGTTTTGGCTGTGGTCTGTAGAGAACTGATGGTATTTCTTGTCTGAAAAATATGCCAATCTTCTTGACATTCAGAAATTACTACCTGGGGTGCCTGGTTTCAGTTTGACTAAAAATAAATCAGTAAAAATACTTGCTTTTTTACACAGTGGTTGGTACAACTTGAAGCATTCCAGAGGATAACAATTCGCAGATGTATCTGAGGTTTTGGGTTCTTTTTAGTTTTGTTCCATGCTAGAATAAAATGAGACATTTGCAAAGTTTTCATTAGCTGCAGTTATAAAAAATATAAACTGGAGAAAATTTCTGGGACATTTCTAGGAGAGGCTGGCTAGTACAAATTATTCTAGCTCTGCCTGAGATACAAGATAGAAGTGTCACAAAGCATGTGTAGGACTTCCAGTCTGCAGTATCCACTTACACATATAAAGTTTCTTCATTCTTTGGTCTGGATAGATTTCAGTGGGACTTCTCTCATTGACTTCTATAATTAACTTGCTCTCTTTGCACTGAGCCCATGACAAATTCTGACCGCTAAGAAATACAAATATATTTGTATTTCATCAAAGTCATTTCACGTCTCCACAGCAACAAGGTTTTTGATGGTCAAACCGTGTATTTTTAAAAGATTCTAATACCAGAATGCCTAATAATACATGTTTTATATCCAACAAAATACTTGCCCCAGTCTGGGGGCAAGTATTAATTCTGCATTATGCTTACGGTTCTAAAGTACTGTGGATCATTTTTTGGTAATATGCTAGGAGGGCTTTGCTATACAATGTGCTATGGGATCTTCAGTTTTCTTCTTTTTTCCCTCATAGTAAAAAATTGGTGAAATACTCAGATAAAGCAAATTTTCTTTAGTAAGAGAAAAATATTCTCATTAGTGAAACTTGGTGTCACTGAGATGTACATCCACTCTGAGGGCCTGTGGCTTCAAATCTCTTATGTGCTTTATGTTCCATGTGTCCAAAAATGGTGGAAGCAGTCATATTGTAAAAATAAACTTCTCTATGAGTGAGTAAATACCCCTGTAGGACTTCACTGGTCAGAAAAGGGTAATGAAATCTATTCCTCTGTGTAGGCAGGTAACAATAGTGAATAAATTGCTTGACTATTGATGAAAAATTGTATTAAATAATTTTGGAGTTCATAGCTGTCCATTTATAGGACTATTAAATTTTCAAAAAGAGTTTGAGAATACAGCATTTACAAAGCAGTGAACAGCTACTCACATTCACTAACTTATGGGACTGCCTGATTCTGTGTTAAATTAGAACCATGCTAAATGCCTGGATTTTCATCTTTAAAGCATTTGATAATAAGTGCAGAATTCCAGTAGATAAAAATATTGCCATTATTTGGTCCTGTTAATTCAGCCATGCTTACAGCGATATTCTGGTGTCTCCTTGGAGAAATCTGTCAGAGTAGATGCCTGTAAGACTATCATAATTTCACTTCTACCATGTTTTGTTATATGTTTGCTCTCCCTGCTATTTGAAAGATGAACAGTTCAGCATGGAGCTGAGGGATTTTAGTGAAGCAAGGCATAGTCTTGCTGTGAGCATGTGGTGTTCAGAGAAGACATTTTCATATACAATTATGCAGTGATATTTTAACTTTTAGATAAATGATCCTTTTGTCTTAAAACATCTTTAACAAAGCCAACGAGACAAAAAGAATAATGATATCTCTGATGGAAAGTCCTAGCAAAAACTCCCTTGGATTTTTGGCAAAACTTTTTAAGAGTGTTTCTCTATTACTTTAAAAAGCAAGGGAAAACAAAACAAAAGAAAAAAAAAAAACCAACCTCCCCAGACACCCGCATCAAAAAACTAAGATTTTGGAAAACAGTATCAACAACAGATTTGGAAGTAGTTGAAATGTGCTAGGTGTTTTCCAGTAATAAAAGAAGATGCAAGTGATTTTTAGTTACTTACAGAACACAAGTGTGGGAGGTGGTGCCTGTATGACTTGAAAGGATATATTTTTCTGGCCTGGCTTCTTTTATCCTGATTAGCTGAAATATAGTATTTCAACTGAAATCTAATTGAAGCCCCAATCCAATGAGTTCAAAGTGCCTTGATGCAACACTTCCTATGTTATGAAGCCTTTAATTTCTATTCTATTTATATTATATATAATTACCCAGAGTCAGTAAAGATGATGCAGTGATGTTCTTCTTATAGGGTCATTAGTTTTGGTTCTTTAGCATCTGTTGAAACAGTTTTGGTATTTTTTAAGTTGTCATAAAAACATTTCTTTTCTTCCTGAAAATTGGGGCCCACACATTTGCTGATGAAAATTTAGATCCCTTAAATAAGGCTTGCCCAGTTGCTTTGGCCTTGCTAATGCCTCTTCATACTAGCAAATACTGTATACTAATCTCCCTAAAGCCATATGATTTGTATATTGAGATAAAGAAAACTTTGACATTCATCCTAGAATAAGAGCTTATTTTTTATATTTTAAAAGCCCCACAAACAAGAAAGGAAGACTGCAAAACAAGCAATCATTTGACAGATGGCTTAGAGAGCCAGGCACCACTGTGTCAGTGGCCACTTCACCTCTCCTCTGGGAGCACCCAGGGTTAAGTGTCTGGTTGGTCTCAAGCTGCAGACTGCATTTACTGCATACCAGGGCAACTTTGGAGAGTGTGATTTCTTTCATTTTTGATTCTTATCTGTACATGCTTTTCACAAAGGCTGTAGGTTTTGCTCATGTGACCATTGCAGTCAGACATTAGACATATATAAAATCTGTGTTAATAGGCTTTTAGTCAGGTTGTAAATTAATATGGGAAGAAAACTTAAGTATTAAGTCCACAATTTTGAAGAGTGAAAACTTTCTGGAAATATATTATGTTAGTTTTTTTTTTAATAGCTATACATTGTCATGAGAGAAACTTGCAAGTTATTTTTTTCAGTAATTTTGCTGAACTTTCTTTGTTACTTCCTCTAGAGAAATGTGGAACATACACTTCCAGTCTGAGACCAGTGTATCCTTCAAAAACCTTTCCCAACCATTACTCCATTGTCACAGTAAGAATTCTTGTATAATATGTTTCCACTAGTGTTCATTATCAAGTTTTCTCCAAGGGAATAGTATATTTTGATATGTTATTAAAATAATTTGCTTTTCCTTCAGAATAGGAAAAATGATGTATTATATTTATGTAACTTAGGTTAACAGCTATTATATAACACTGCAACTAAGTGGCCAGATCTAATGTTAGTAAATCCAGTCCTTCCAAGAGTAGCTGTGAAAAATCCCATATAGCCAAAACTTCACATCACTTTACAACTCCTCATTTGTGCAAATATTTGCACTAAATTACGGTTTCCACTCTTGGAGTGGGAGCAGCCTAACTGCTTTAAGTTGCCAACCTTATTCCACTTCATTAAGGTAGCCTGGCATGATGAAAAGAAGGGTATGAAATGAGAGGAAAGATTTGAGCATCATGCTGATATTGGCTCTGTGTGATGGACTGTACCTAAGCCTGCATAGAAATGTCACAAAGCTGATCTTGTAAATTTGACACCTCTTGCATGTAGGAGGAAAAAGAAAAATTGAGGTTTTCAACACAAATGCAGGGTTGGAATCCAGGACATACATCCTTTTTAGTTTCATCATGCCACAACTAAAATTCTATCAAATACTAGGATCTGCGCTTCTTTCTTCCCAGTTTGTCAAGACCTTTGGTAGGAGCACAAGGTCAGGAATGAGGTGCTTAATTGTGCAATCCTCACAAATCTCCATGACTGAATATGCAGCTAACAGTTGTTAACTGTGCCCAGCAGCCATGTGAGGTGTACAGCGCAGAGGTTTATCTCCACTCCTCATTCTTGTGAAAAGTAGCAAGGTCCTAATGGTGGTGGTGTTTTATCCCTTATAAATGTAAAAAGGAGCTCGTCTGATTAAAGACAGAGCACAAAGTCTGCTAAAACTACCCAAGACCTGGTGCCTGCACTTCTTTGACTGCTCTTATAATGATTTTCTAGAACTAGAGCTTTTGCTCATGTGATTGAGGTTTAGCGTAGGTAATTGCTTTATCTTTGGTACTAAAGATACAACAAATGTGTGAATTCAAGCAGTGTCTTTCAGTTTGATCCCAAAGGACAGTGCCTAATATTTTTTAAATCTCACTGAGAAGCAAATAATGGTTGGAAAGGAGGGCTTGGATGCAATGAGAGATGATGCTGCTAAATTTGGGTCCTGAGCTACTGGTGGAGTAGAAGTCACCAGCAGAGTGACTATTCAATGGATATATTTGTCTAAAGGATATGTCTGAGTAGCTGGAAGGTTCTTTTTCTTTAGAGCATTGCAACAAGGCATACTCTCAATTACAGGGGCTGTATCCTGAATCTCATGGTATAATTGATAACAAGATGTATGACCCCAAAAGAAACGCATCCTTCACCCTTAAAAGTGAGGAGAAGTTTAACCCACAGTGGTACCAAGGCCAGCCTGTAAGTATTAACACCCTTCTGAGAATGTACATCATCCTGTTATGTTACTTAATATGGCTTGGATGCATAGTGATGTTGAAAGAGGACAAGGGGTAATTCTAAGTCAGCCAAGAAGCGTTACTCAGCACCACTAGGAATTGCTGTACTAGAGCCAAAAAATAACAAATGAAACAAAATGTAACAGCTTTTGTTGAACTTAACGGAATTTTCCCTAAGGAGAATTCTGACCTAAAATAGCTAATATAGCTACCAGATTTTCATCTGTTTTTATGAGTGGGCTTGCAGTTAAACTTCTGTGAGGAAATCAACAGACCAATAAGATTGAGTAATAAGAAGCACTAGTAAAGGTTTATGGTCTGCTTAAATTTCTTCTAAGTCCAAAGATGTGGTTTTAAAAGAAATCGTCTCAGCTCAATCATACACCTATGGCAAAACTGATGACATCACCATGAAAATGAAGTGGCATGGAAAAATTTTAGTGAGCGCTACCTAAAGAATAGCAAGGGACGAGATGTAAATATTTAGTGTGTGGGGAAGACTGGGTTTTTTTGTTGTTGTTGTTTGGTTTATTGTTGTTGTTGCTTGTTTTGTTTGTTTGGTTTCATTTGGTTGTTCTTTTTTTCCTTGAGGAGAGAACACACAGGTGTAGAACTTGCAGTCCACTGAGAACAGAGTGATGTATGAGTTAGGCAGGAAAGATGCAGAAGGCATAAATCTGTAAACCATGAGAGCAGCAGTAAAATCAAAAGAACTGACCAAAATGCTGTTTCTGTATGTCAAGAGTATGTGGGTAATATGTCCTTGGAATATTCCCACCCCTTCTTTTGTCACTGTTTTCTGAGACATTTCCCCTTCCTGGTGTTCAGCCATGGTTCCATCATTGCATTTCTGCTAATGGTTCCTACCTCTGTCCTGGCTCTCCGTGGCATTGCAGCACCAGGGATGTGAGTGTTTGCCACAAGGAATCAGCCTACAAGGTGTAGATGGGCTGCAGATAGTGATGACAGGCAGGATGGACTGGAGTGCTCTGTGGAATGATTGGGTTCTGATCTCGCTGAAGGGTGTGGAGTTGGTGAGGGGCCATGGGCCTGGCAGGCTCTCAGCTGGTTCGATGATGGGTGCTAACCATGGTGAATGTTCTCTGGCAGATTTGGCTCACAGCCATGTACCAAGGGCTGAAAGCAGGGACCTTCTTCTGGCCTGGGTCTGATGTAGCAGTGAATGGAACCTTTCCAAACCTGTATGAAATATACAATAGGTATGTAAACACCTTTCTCTTGGAAGAATATTTGACTTTAACGATTGCAGTGGGACAGATGCCAGAGAAAACATACTTTTTTCCCCCTACTTTTCTAAATAATTTTGTACAATGGGGAAAAAAGGCTAGGATCCAATTAACTTTGTTTCAGTATAATGTAGAACCTTTGTTTAATTATCTTTTCATTCCTCAAGAAATGTTTTAATGCTAAGATGTGTAAAAATCAACTTTAAGCATAACCAGCTTTGAAGCTCTAGTGCTTTACTCTTTCTATTTATACAAACCTTTTGTGGCTGGTGTAGACTATTTCAATCCAAACTTCTCATGAGTGAATGGATCAGGCTTTGATGTGATATTGTCAATGGAAACTAAAGTTTTACTGTTGACTGTGGTAAGCTGTTCCAATTAAAAATTATTTTCGTTGCAGATTTGAAAATATTAAAGCACTCATATTTTTGTCAGCGATTGCTCTTCACTGCAATTAAACATTTTCTGCTTAATGAAAATGTTTATCATTACCATTTATTTAATAATCTCAAATCTTGCCCAAGAAATCAGGCTTTTCATTTCTATCTTAAGATCATTTTCTCTTCTTACACCCTTCCAACAGGATGGAATTTTTGATTCTTGATTTGCTGCCTATGTTTTCTTCCCTAGGAGCTGATGATGCACTGTTACTTGAACTTGTGTTAAACACTGAATACTTACTTTGTGGTTGCCTCATGTTGTTAAAAGTCAACGTGCTTATTGTTGGTTTACTTCAGTAATTGATGCAAAGATCTACTTTGTAACATAGTATGAAATACTTATTCAACCCAACCCCTACTCCTAAACTAGCAATTTTTCAAAACATAGTATAGAAATAAAAGCCTACATGTGACTTTGCACCTTGAAGCCAATTATTTGCTTTGTATAATAAGGATAAGCACTACTAGAATAAGCATTATTCTAATCAGTATTTAAGGGAGATTCAGATCAGGCCATAAACTCCTGTAGAGTCAGGCAATTAAGATAGATGAATTTGTATCCTACTAAAAAGTCTGTAATGATTTTTTTTTCTGCTAAAGTACAGTGATTTTTGGTAATGTTTGGCTAAAAGATTTAGCTCTTGGAAACACATGGTTAGTTGATATTGTATTATTTTGATGCAGCTCAATCCCCTTTGAAGAAAGAGTGGTGACTGTCCTTCGCTGGCTGCAGCTACCTGAAGATGAAAGGTAGGTATACATTTGTGAGTGTGAATTCCTGTTTGACTGGTACTGCAATGAATTACTTTGTAAACACAATTTCTGTTTTAAACAATATCTTTTGCTTTATTTTAAAAATGTTAAAATATTATTTAGGGCAAACTTGTTTCTATGACTGAAGACTTTTTAAGTTAAGTTGCATCTTTCAGTTTAATGTATTTTTCCTCTGAATGACAGCATTGTTTCCAATATGTGATCTCCATTGTTGAAATATAATCTCTTCAAACTGTTTCAACATGTATGTAAAATATTACATTTTTGGTACCGTTTGATATAGACCACACTTTTACACTCTGTATTTAGAAGAACCAGATTCCTCGGGCCATAAGTTTGGACCAGTAAGCAGTGGAGTAAGTAGTTTTGTAGTTTCTTATTTTTTTTTTTTAAAGCTTGACACTTTGCTCTGACTCTATAAGTTCCATAATTCATGTTAGGTTAACTGAGATCATGTGAAGTATGCTTTTTAGGAAAAAAAATTGCAAATAGACAGTCCATCCATGATTAACATTGACATAAAGCATATAATAGCCTATTTAGTATGCCTCATTTTTATTTTCTTTATTTCACTAACTTTTAAATTACCACTGTATGTTTGGGTATGTCTTGTATGTTCTTTTATCTGCTCCTACTTACTAATGGTTCATGTTGATTTTTGGCAGGGGAGGGGAATGGGAACAGAATATTTGTATAATTTCAATTTAGCAAGAACAGAGGTTTGCATAACAATGTCCAAGTTGTGGTGGTGACGTATTCGTGTACAATTGTCATTAATTTCCCCCCAGTCTCTAAACTAAGGTTAGGTGGATTTTGGCTTTATCTCCCTGCAGTTATAATTTATGCCTTCTCAGAAAGAGACAGGTAAAAGGAACACTGGCCTCATCACTGTCTGTGATTTATTATATAAGTAAGAAGTCTTTGCGACTGCTACTGTCTTAAAAAGTACTGCATAACTTTACATTTTAAAATATGAAAGTGAAAAATTGAAAGGAAAAAGTTCTTGGAAATTCAGGACCTTTGTATCCCATCTTGAACAGTCAGGGAGTTTAGGCATCATAAGTAAGTATTTAGCCTCATTGGTGACAAGAGTAAAAAAGCTCTTGCCAATTCCTCTTGAGCTGTGGGTAGTTGCTATTGGTGTAAGGAAGTAGCAGACATAATTAGAACTGCAGTATGGGAACATGATTAAATTGGTTACCTTTTCCTTTGCTTAATAAGTGGATCTAAAGTTCTGTATGTCAGGAATACTCTGGAGAGAAGGAACCTGAGGATTTGCATATAGTCCCTGCAGAAGCATCTCTTCTTCTATGATACAAAGCAAGACAGCTTGTACTAGTAATTTAGGGAGGTGACAGAGTTACTTCATTGGAAAACACTTTTTTTTTTAACCTCGCAAGTATTCAAAAGTAGCTCCAGTGCTGTATCTCTGTAAGTGAGCTAGGGCCCCAGACCCCTGATCACAAGCAGTGCTAGACTGTGTAGACAGTGTAGACTGTGTACAGTGCTAGACAGTGTAGTTCATTGTTTAGCTTTTTCAGTTTCTTTAAAGTAGTTTGACTGGATATTAGTCTCAGAGCACAACTTCAAGGATAGTTTGCTCCAATTCTCAACAGGCATTTTGAGGAAAGGTATTGCAGGCTTGGCTTCCTCTATTCTATCCGGTACATCAGTATCTGCATTCTTTGTCATTCCCTGCTGTCCTTGGTTGTGCCCAAGCACAATGCAACAAGCATCCTCAATTTCATACTTTAAAACCACCCTCACTGGTTATAATCTGTGAGGTGTTTTTTGTTTGATGCTTTTGTTTGGGTTTTTTTTTCCTTTCTTTTTTAAAGCATCTGCAACTGAAATAGCACAAAGAAATGTGTAGCTGTGTCATGGTGCAGTATGCAGAAAAAAAATTTGGCTAAGTGCTGTATAGTGTAGATACAGCCAATCTTCTGTAGGCAGAGGTAACTCTGAACAGTGCAGGTGATATGCAGTCTGCAGGCTCTCTTTTTTGTTTAGATATATTTAACAGTAATTTTAACACTTACTTTACATTCCTATTTTTGTCCTGCAGGTCATTATGGCATTACAGAGAGTGGACAAAATAGTAGGGATGCTGATGGATGGTCTAAAGCAAATGAACTTGCATAAATGCCTGAACATTATTTTTATATCAGATCATGGTAAATTTGACTTTATAAAATATATCAGAACTTTGAAGAACTGTCTTTATAAAGTAATATTCTGAATTTATACTTATATGTTTCTGGCAAGGTTAACAAAGCAAGTAATACCTATAAAATATGTTTTATATTATCAAGATGATATGACAGATAATCAGTGTGCGAGAGAGTCAGACTATTTTATGAAGGGGTAAAGAAGTGGAGGACATAGGAAGGAATTAAGTAATTTTCATATTTTATTTCTAATTCCTTTTGTGACTATTACCAGATGATAAAAGAAATAGAATAAAAAATGTGACTGTAAAAAAATAGATTTAATTTTCTTCTGTCTTTTAACTACACTGCACAGCAACAGTTTACAAATTGCTGAGGAACTGAAAAGACAAGCTATATCTTCCTTTTTGTTATCAGTTCCTTTATATGTTATTAGAGGACTGTGAATATGAAACTCTGATTTATTTGTCTAGCTTTTCTGTATATCTGGAATTATTTCTATAAGTTACATATTTAAGCATTTTTTCTACTTCTTTTCTTGACAAATGAAATATAACCACTCTTTCATGCAGCACAAAATTGACTTGCAAAGCTCTTTGCCACAGGGAATGATGCAAGGCAAATATCTGTACAGGCTTATAAAAATTATGACATTAATCGAGCGTAAACCTGCCAGGAATTATTTAAAGTAGGAGTTTAAATGCAATAAACAACTCGAAGCCCCTTTCTGAAAATTGATAAAGAGCACAGGAAGAAAGACCAGTCAATAATTCTGTGCCTATTGGTTATTTCTTTAGATAGGTACTGAACATTATTAGGTAGGATACTGGGCTGAATTATTTGGTCTGACCATTACTCCTGTTCTTAGGCTCATAAGAGCTCTTTTCCCTTTAGAGAAGAAAGTTTGTCTATTTATTAAATTGGAGAGTCTTTCTCAGCTGAGGAATTGGCTGATAGTGTTTATCTGTGCTTGGTTTTTTATCTTCTATGCATGAGTATTATGGTCTTCTTGGGTCAGATGCTTTGGAATTGCTGATAAAAACACCAGAGAAATGACATTTCTGACTTCTACAACTAAAGTTACATGTCTCCTTAGCAAGGTGACTCTACACTGATATTCCCATTTTCAAAGAAAATGTATTTCCTTTACAGGGATGGAAGTAGGGAGCTGCAGAAAAACAGCATATCTGAACAGCTATCTCGACGATGTCCAAGATTTCATAGTTGTACCCGGACCTGCAGCTCGCCTAAGACCTAATAATGTTCCAGATGAGTATTTCTCTTGTATGTAGTTGCTAAACTAACTTTCGTTATTGGGTTATATGTTTTTGTACTTTTCAAATACAAGCATAGGATCTGCATATTCCATTAGTAAACCTGAGTGCATGCCACTTAGCTACAGTCTGGACAATGATGAAGAGGAAATACTGAGTAGCGTGTGCACTTGTGTTTTTCAAGATCATTTGACTTTCCAAGTCTGAAAGTATATTTGAATTCCACATTTAAATACATGAAAACATTTATGGGCTGCCTCAGAATTACCAACTGCAAATGCCTCCTGCCTTGTGAATGGCATTCCTTCGAATAAGATCACCCGTGCACAAGACAGCCCAAAAATCCTTCCTGCATGTCTCACCTCATTTCCTAATTTATTAAGTTTTGCATAAATTTGCAAAATTTCTGTCTTAGAGAAATGTTAAATTGTTACTATCATTTATATATTATTTTGAGTATTATGTTTCCTAGTTATAAAAAATTGGCCTAATGGCCTGACTCAGTAATTGGGTAAGCTGCAAGTAAACGTAAATAATAAAATGGAGTAAAAAATCAATGAATACTTACAGATTTTAAACTCTGATTTGTTAAGCAGTCTTATTTTAGGCAAACATTTAATCCCTACAATTTTTAGTACTTTTTAATGTTGAGTGCAGGAGCTTTCTTCATGTTTCATAGCATTTTTTTGAGGGTAGGTTGGGTTTTTTTCTGTTGAGATTATTGTTCTCTGTGCCCTTTAAGACTTGTAGACCTCAACCCCAGTGACTTTGTCTATTTACTTCACTGCTTGATGCTGTTCTAAACTGTTTTAAATGTTTACTTGGAGAACGTGGGAGTCAAATGCAGTGTCAGGTTCTCCCTGGAGAAGTTCAGGAAGAAGAGAAGTGGCGCATCTCCTCCTTTGGACATGTGCTCTGTTACAATGAAGGAGCATAGCTGTCTTTGTAGCATGGCGTGTATCTGTGCAGGAATTATGAATGGTTCTACTGCCAGGGTAATCCTTTAGGTACTTGAGTCAAGTGTTGGAGATCAGAGTCAGGACAGAGAACTGTGAAATGTAGTTGGTCCTGTGTTACACAAAATGCCAAGCTACATGATGTAATGGTCCCTTTTGGCTTAAGCCTAAGAGTCTGAAACTTAGCCAGCTGGTGCTTGGCTTTCTTTCTAAGGATAGCTGCTAAACAAAACTGCTGTCCTGGTAGTTGCATTTGTGTCTTTTTGTTTAAAGGCTTATTAGCAAAGAAAAATTCACCTTGATTAACACAGCCTTTAGTTGCTTTTTTTCTGAAAACTTACTTCTTGGTTTATTTTTCTAATTGTGGCTAATATAGTTTAAATGCAAGTATAGTTAACTTTTAACTCATAAATTTAACTAAAGTTTAACTAATATAGTTTCAACTTAAAGCTGTAAATAAGTAATCAAAGGGAAGAGAGGGCGAACTGAAATTTTATAAAAGCAATAGCTTGACAGCTTAGGAATTATCTTTCTCTATATGGTTTTCACTCTGAAAAAATAATTTCTTACGCCCAGAAATTTATTGAAACTTATAATTTGTATTACGTGATGGGAATGTTTTCATTTTACATCTGATCTTTTTAAACTTAGGTGACTAATACTTACATATGATTCTTCCAGTTAATTATGAAGGCATTGTCAGAAACCTCACGGTAAGGGTTGTTTTATTTGTTGCTCTAGCTTAATTTCTGTTGACATTTACAAGTATTTTATAGCATTAGCTGTTTGCTGGGCAACTTACATACTATATGTACTTTGATTCAGTGACAGGATGAGGGGACATAATCTTATACTGCACCAGGGAGGTTTAGGTTGGACATCTGGAAGAATTTTTTCTAGTTGACAGGGTGATGTTTAGTCATAGTTGTACTTGATGATCTCAGAGGTCTTTCCCAACCTAACGGATTTTGTGTGTGACCTTTGGTAAACAGCCACAATAACAAAAGTAGTTCCACACAGGGGAAGGTGAAATTTGAATAAGGTGACATGCAGCTATTGGGTTGTGCATTAACTAAAGTTTTGTGTTCATTTCCCTGTATTGTATTATGTGTATTGTGTTTTTCTTCCGACTGGAGAACTTGTGTATCTGGACCATACTAGCTGAGGGCCACGTCAGTGTAAAGCTCAGCTCTATTGCCAGGACACACACAGGATTTTCGTGCTCACACCTTTTTGATAAACAGCTTTGAGAGAGGATATTGAATTTTATTTTTCTGGGGGGGGATGTCAGTTGCAGTGTAACGAATTTGCTTTTTTGCTCTGTCCCTGGCTTCTGTTCTCATCCCTGCACTGTAATCTGTTTGCCTCTCATTTGTGCAAACACTGCTGTTGGTGAGAACAATGCTGTTTGTATAGATGACTTCAATGAAAATTTCCAATGTTACGGTAGAGATTTTGGGTTTTTTTTCCTTTTTAAAATCATTAATGGATCTTGGTTCATAAAAAAGTTTATTTGTCCCTGTGTGATCAGCCTAAAAATCCTAAATATCTGTTACCTTCTCTATTACAGAACTGTAGACTTTTTGCATTGGACAATCTCTTATCACTTGTGAAAGTATCATGGTGTTCATGTCTTAGTGTAATTCTTTATTAATTCTATGCAGTACAGTTTGGTTCTATACAACTGTAGGCTGTAAGAAAAAAAAAGCAAGTTTTGTCCGTAATGCAATATTAAAAATCTTTTAATAGCTATTGAATCCAAATCCAGTCAGTATTTGTGATTTAAGTATTCATTCATATGTCTCAGATCTTATGACTCCAAACCTGGTGGAGTTACATTGTTCTTAGTGGAAGTTATTGCAGATCATTTTCAATTGATGTGCTTTTTAAGAACTGTGCATGACATAAAGTACACATTTCACCAAAATTTCCTTATGTTTTAATTTAAACATTGCAGTGCATAAAACCAAACCAGCCTTTCAAAGCTTATATGAAGCAGCTGCTGCCCAAGCGTTTCCATTATTCCTATAATGACCGGATTGAACCGCTGCACTTTTATTTAGACTCCCAGTGGCAGCTTGCTCGGTAAGTTTCAGTTCTCAGTACCCAACCTGAACAACAAATAATTTATTGTTTTCTCTTCCAAGTGCTTAGAGTTCAGTGATAGCTGTTAGAGTGTGATATTCTTATTTGTTGTAGCAAAAGGACATTGCAAAGGAACAATGCATGCTTTTTTCTGCAGGTTTTGCTGGCCTGGAGAGGCTAAATTCTAAACCGGCAGCTATTCATATTCTGCCTGCTGGGTATGGAGGTAGTGGCAGGTTAGAAACTAAAGTCCTCACTCTCAGATGCTTGAGCACATCTTGCCATGCTGTTGGAATTTCCAAAGTGAGTTCATGAAAGCTGAGCATGTAAATAATTTCTAGGTTAAATCAGTCTTGTAAGTCATTGAACTTACTGAGTCCATGGTAGTTCATTACTTTATGTGTTTCGATTAAAGAATTTACAAGTCCCAGAACAGTGGTATCTGTTGTAATGGTATTAATTTTGAGCACCACAGTTATACTTCAGGGCTTTCATCGTGGAAGAATTTTTCAGTGCACCTCTTCAATAAATCTTTTTGTGTAACACTATAGATATGTGCAAGTTGTGCAAATCAGGTTTGGGTTGATAGAACTGCGTGTTTACATAGTGTGTATGGACCTAGAACAGGTTGGATGTTTGTTTTTATTAGACTGTAAGATTCTCATCTGAATGGTCTAAATTAGATTACTGTTTTTATTATAAAAATATTGAGAATATACTTAAAGTACTGTAAAGTTGTTACTCAAGTGACAGTGAAATGAAAATCTGTTAGCCTGAAATGAATTTTTTTTTTTCATATGTCGTGTGCTTTGACTTTAAATGACTCTAATAGACACATGAAAATTCCAAAGGGATAACATTTGCAGAGAAAATTACTATTCTGATTTTAAAGGCATTCTCTTCCCAAGCACTAAAGGCTTCTCATTCTCTATGGATAATCCTCTAAGTATCTTTTAACAGAGAAGTAAATATGTCATCACTGAATGTACTTTATGCCGATGTGATTTGTGAGTTATATAAACTGTGTATTTTTAATAGAAAACCACTTGAGATTAAAAGCTGCAAAGGTGGATTCCATGGCTCAGACAATCGCTTCCCCAATATGCAGGTAAGGTTTAAACTTATGTTAGCTCTTATTTTTAGTTTCCTCTGTTTCCAAATGCTGTGTTTGCTGGGTGTTGAGGTTTGTTTGTTGGTTTGTTTGATTGATTTAAGATCTGTGATATTATTCCATCTGCTGTTCAAGAAATAAAACATTTATAGGACTGATACTGTCATGTGCTGGATAACCCATAAAAATAAGGAGAGTCTTGAACTTTTCTTTAATGAGAAATGGGAAGAGATCATAGGAAAACATGAAATCTGATCCTCAGTTTCATCTAATTTTGGAAAGTCACTTAACCTATCCTCTGCTTTAGTTTCTGCTATCAATAAAACGAAAGCCACTATTCTTGATTTCAAAATTCTGTTTTCAGGATTAAAATCCACAAACCATTGTGAGGTACTTGGAACTATTACAGTGAATATGTGTAAACACTTTTAAAAGAAAAATCCATGTATTACATGGACTTTGTACGTCTTCTCATGAAACTTGTTTTCAATCATTTTCATTCATAAAAGCCTTTTTTTTTCATATGTTGTAGAGTTATATAATGTTGGCACCAAACTGTTTTTAAAAAAGTCTTAATCTTGTATCAATTTACGCTGCCTACCCATCAATTTACCCTTTATATTTCTTCCCTGATTTGACTATGGAAAACCTGCTGATAGTGTTTCTAGCAATGGGTTGCAATCAGCAAGCCATGTGATGCCATATGTACTCCATCTCTCTCTGCTGCATTTTGACTGTGTAAATTTTTTTCAGTAGACTGAGTCTATTCAAACTTTTTTGCCACACTTGGGATTGTCAGTTCATAGCACCCCTAACAAGTCCTAAACCAGATATAATTTATCCTTTTTGTGGCTACCATTATAGCAGCATAACAGTATTTCATACTCTGTAACCAAAAACAACAGAAAGGAGGTAGCGTGTCCCTGCCTCATCTGGTTCAAATTAGGCTGGTTGAGTACATTAATAGCCTGCAGATTCTAGTATCAACAGTTGCAAAATAATGCCTGTGTTATGCTTTGATCTCAAAGAAAGGACTTAAGAGTTGAGTTTTAACCTCTGTTTTTGCCACACAGCTATGAAATCAGACAATTGCATTGTTCACAAAGAGCTTGGAGATCTTGTCCAGGGGCATGCTATACAGTGTAAAACATCCATCACTCATTTGGTATCTTGATACCACAGATGTGTGCAATCTGTTTATCTTCATTAAAAATAAGCTGAATAACTGAGGACAAGTTTTAAAACAATGTTTTTGGCAGCAGTTGAGCTTAAGCATTTGTTGCCCTTTCCTCTTTGTTCATGCTGCAAACCCTGCAGTATGCTGGTGTAACATTTGTGTGGCTGCAGTGTAAAGTAGGCTGGGGAATTAAGCCAGAAGGAAAAGAGCCAGCAGGAAAAAAAAAGGAAAGGTTTTTGAGCTGGCAGCATTCCTGGATCAGGTCCAGTACAGCTTGGGAAGTGGTGCAAGAAGGAACAGCTGCAAACCAGGCATGGAAGCCTACGGTCCTACCATTGCTTAAACCACTTAAAGCATTGCTACCAACAGATGTTTTTAGAGCTCCATGTTAAAAGCTTCCAAATTGTTTACAGGATGTGATATTGATGGTTACTTTGGATCAACATTTCCATTAACTCTTTTAAAGCTTTTAAGAAAATACCTTTTAATTTCTTCAAAAGCAGAGAAGAGCAAGGGACATCATAAATGGCTAAAGGCAACAATGAGACAGAATTGGGTTTCCTAGTACTCTTCTACTATTTTTAAAAATTATTCTTGTACATCTACTTTTTTCAAAAAAGAAAAACACATGCTTTTGACTTGATACATACTGTGTTGGTAAAAAGGTTAAGATTCCAAGATTAAGTTCTTGGAAGAAAATGCCCTCTGAATATAAAGATAATTTTCATTTCAATTTGTCTTAAACAGAATTCCACTATACTTTTCTCTGTAAATCCTAGGCTATCTTTATTGGTTTTGGACCAGGATTCAAGTTTGGTACTCAAGTTGATCCATTTGAAAACATTGAAGTATACAATTTAATGTGTGGTAAGTACAATGGATGGGCGTCAGTTTTGTTCAGTAAAGTATAATATCTTTTGGGCATTGTAAATCTTCTAATAACAGATTGCTAAGCATCCTCAGAAACTCATGCTTAAGAGTTGCTGCTATTTTCACAAATCAGCTGTTTGTTTTTCTGAGAAAGGGCCATCTCTAAATGACTAACAGCAGTTTAGGATCTACTGGTCTGGCTACCTTGTCTATCTCTTTTTCACTGGTCCCACTGTGCATTCCTCTGGCTTTTCCAGAGCTGGTGCTCACTTGAGCACCAGAGCTTGACTCACCACTACTAAAAATAGCTACTTCAGAATCTCTCTATCATCATGAATGGAAACCTCCTTTCCTTCCTCTTTCAAACACAATGTTACTGTGACTCCTTATTCCTGTCTCCATTCTTCATTCTGTACTTCATGGTTTCTCCATAAGTCTGTCACTAGATCTACCACTTTCTGTTCATTTTTTCCCCTTGAGGTCCTCACCTGTTTTCCATTATTTCCTGCCTACTTCCCTGTCTGGTTTGAAACTATACTGCTTCTGGGAGAAGAAAAGTATACCAAAGAGTTTGATCCAGAAAATACTTAAGAGTACTGCAAATGCTTGAGATTGGTGGCTGTATTCAAGCGACTTGCTCAACATTGCAAGAAGACTAGTACCATCCTGAACACTAGCTAAGAATGTGTGTGGCCCCTTTTAAAGAGGTTACATTGCTTTTCTTCTTGGGTGTTATAAGCAGTAAGCAGTGAAGCTTTGACTCATCCATACTGGTAAGCACAATATAATTGGCTGTGTATTACAATCTTTCTCCTCCTGTTAATATCACTTGAATTCTTTCATAGATTTGCTTGATGTGAAGCCAGCCCCAAACAATGGAACTCATGGACGCCTAAACCATCTGTTAAAGCACCCTGTTTACACCCCACACCATCCCAAAGAAACCAGTCATCCTTCTGAATGCTCTGTGGTGGGAGAAAGAGCCTTTTCAGTGAGCCTTGGCTGCTCCTGCAGGACAGGGGTAAGCACTAAAATGGTTAAAGTTGTGGAGGCAGAAGTCTGTTGTATTTAAAGACTGAAACTTTGCATTCTCCAGATAGTTTTACAGTCCCTTACTATTGGTTTCAAAATCAACTCTTGCTTGGGGTTAATGAGTGCTATCCTGTAGTTGTGTATTAATTTTTTGCAGATTACTTATGTAAGTCACATTAATCTCTGAAGAGCCTGGAAAAAAACCCACAGAAGCTTGATGGGGGAAACATTCAGTTTTTGCTTGCCTCACTTAATTATGCTGAAATTTCTGTTCTGTGAATATCATGTTTGGACTGTGATTTTCAAGCCTGTAGATTTGCTTGTGGCAAAACCAATTTGTTACTTCAAATTCCCTGTAGTTCCTCTCCAGTACATGTGTTCTGTGTATGTATAACTTGCAAGGCAGAAGTTACATTTAAGGGTGGTACCAATTCATAATGTGCTTTGTAGAATCTTACTGCTTTTCCTTTATAATTATAGGGCTTGCCAATAAGGGATTTTCATCAGCGTTTAAATCTTACTGATACAGAAGGTAAGAATTTCAAATAATAATATAAAATTAAAAAGCTAACAACAACAAAAACTTGTTAGTCATCAAACATTTTATGTTTTTAAACTTCTGAGCAACTCTCAAGTAAATGATGTGAAAATTCTTTGAAATACTTGCTGGAACTATGCTCCTGCCTGGAGAATTTGTGGATGCCTCACCCCTGGAAGTGTTAAAGGCTAGGTTGGATGGGGCTTTGAACAACCTTGTCTAGAGGAAGATTTCCCTGGTCTTGACCGGGTGGTTGAAACTAGATGGTCTTTTTGGTCTCTTACAGCCCGTACCATTCTATGATTCTCATGTTTTTGAATACAGTCCTCCTGAACCATTTGTTCTCAGGTAAATGTGTATCCTTACATGTGTGTCTTTATGGCATATGTGTTATCTGTTACTTATGACTTCTCTAGTACTGAAGTAATGAACATTCCAGAATGGGAAGCAAAAGTGTTGTATGAGCATTCCAGAATGGGAAGCAAAAGTGTTGTTACCCGATAGCAAATCAATGCAAATAATGATACCTGTAATGGCAGCATACTTTTAATGAGGCATAAGGAGTATTTTACATGTTTCTTATGTGGTCTTGAGTTGTTACTTCTTTTACTTATGCTTTATTTCCATTCATTGGACATACACGTGCCATGTTTAAGCTGCAGTTTGCAAGGCTGTAGATGTGCTCATGAGTCATAAAAGAAAATAAACTATTTTGAAACAAGTAACAGAAACAGGTAAAACAGCACATAAATAATGAAAACTGTAAGTCAAAATGGAACCTAGTCCCAGGTGCTAATGCCTTGATAGATGATATCAAGAGTATTAGGCTGCCAGAAATAGGCTGATAGAGACCTTGCCTTGTGTGTGTGTGTGCGTGTGTGTGTGTGTGTGTGTTCATGAAATCTATTTTCTATATTTGGCAACACCGCACTATAGCTCACTATTGTTGAGAACTGGACATAAATGACACTTACTGACAGGGTCCAGTATTTGCTGCTTATCCAGAGCTAATTCAAGGCTTCTGTTGATTTGTGTAGTTTGTCCTGAAACAAATAGTGGATAGAGCTTTCTTGAATCTTTTCCACTAATGACAGGTCATGATTTTAAAACATGTCCCAGAACCCTTTTAAAGTAAGTCTTTCAGTATTGTAACACTCATGAGAGCAGCAAAATAAAATCCAGTTATAATGGTACAATGTGTTTTCTCCAAAGTGTGCCGGGGGTTTTGCTGAAACAGACTCTGAGTATCTCTGAGGACTTTGTTTACCTGGCTTTGAAGAAACTTGACAAGGCCAGACACAATAACATATTTCAGTTTTCTTTTGTAGAAACAGGAACTTAAGGCTCTAAACCTACATTTTTGAAGCAGTAGGATTTTGTCTTGAATTATCAGTGAGACCTGGTATAGCCCTGTTTTAACAGTAATAATTTCATTATGAATTGTATTGATTAAGAACTAATCAGATATTAAAGCATTTCACAGATGAAAGAATTCTAGTAAACAGCCTAGAAGTGCCTTAAGACTGTATAGAGTTTATTAGTTACTTCAGTTTGCATGTTCTCTCATGATTGTCGCAACTTGACAGTCTGTAAGGACAAAAAATTATAACTGCATTTTTACTTTAATGAAAAAAATATGAATTGTTTTTCCCTCATGGGTGGAGAAGTAACTGTCATAATCTTCACATTTTTTGGTACTGTGGAAAAAACCCTGCACATTATTGCTCAATTTCTTTCCCCATGTAATACACTTGCCTTAAAACTGCATAATTATTTGTGGATGGTGAGGACCTATTTAATGGATGATATACTTTGACACCGTCTTTATAATTTTAGTCATGTAATGATTGAAAATACTTGAATTTTCAAAGGCAAATAGTGAGCCCTTGCACAGCTGAAAATCCAATCCAATATGTCACTGTATTGTTTACTTAGACCTCTGTATTTCCTAGTCTTTTAAATGCATTTTTACATACAACGATGTGGTATCTACTGAAATAGTAATTTCAAATCACCAGAATTGGTTTCTCTCCCATCTAACTGTTACATAAAAGCAGATTCCACATTTTTAAATTGAAACATAAAATCAACTAAGACTTTAACCTTGCGACTTGAATTTATCTTCTGTTTTTAACAGCAAAAGGTTTTAGTTCAAATAGAAGCTTAATTTGTACATAAGCTTTCCACATGTTTTGTAGTACAAGTTTAAATAATTTTTAATGGCTTCATCACTTAATTTATTGTCTAGTATAGAAACTATGCCTTTGATATAATAATGAAAATTTTTTGTCCCATTTCTGTGACTTCTGTTTGCTTGGCAATTGAAAATTAAGCCAGCCTTAGGTGTATAAAGGAGGAGGGTATTTAACAACTAGTATTAATTGAAAAGCAATAAGCACTATTTTTGTTGCAGTTAAGAAGACAGAGAAACTTAATTTACCCTACGGAAGGCCCAGGGTTCTGCAGAAAAAACATAATTACTGCCTCCTTTACCAATACCGCTACGTGAGCGGGTACAGCAGGGACTACAGGATGGCTCTGTGGAGCACGTACACTGTTGGCAGAGATGTAAGTATAAGAAAGATTAGAAGCAGCCTTGAAAAGTAAAAATCTAGAGTGTCAGTTATTCCTGAAATCTTCTTATATCTGCTCATGATAAGAGTCACCGTGTTGGTGGATTCACCATCTGCAGAGGTGTTCAGGAAAGGACTGGGTTTGGCACTTAGTGCCATAGTCTAGTTGACAAGGTGATGGTCAGTCAATGACTGGACTCAATTATCTTAGAGGTCTTTTTCCAGTTGAAATGGGTCTGTGATATTATCTCCCAGGGAACTAAGCTGAACCACGTAAGATATAAAGTGGAAATTTGTGTGAGGTTTGCTATGCCAATAAGGATTGGCTTTGACTATTCCATTTCTCAGAGTGAAACAGTTTTGCCCGCAGATTGAGCAGATCCACCGGGAAGTGAGGAGTCCATTGCCATTGGTATAGAAACCTATATAGGAGAATGCACTGGTAGCATAGTTCTGCTATAGCAGTCCACAGCAGTGCTACAGCAGTGCTGTCCTTAAAACTGGCCTCAATGTGGGTTTCATAGTCTTAAAGCAGTTTGTAATGTGGCAGGATCCTTTTAAAAAAGTAATCTCAGGACCATCTTGAACTGTTCATGCCCTGATATGATCCTTTTCTCAGAATATAATCCTGACTGGGGAAAAAAAGAGATCAGTGAAAATAAAGCTGGTCTTTGTGGTCCTGAACCCTATGCTTAAGATATACCTATTCAGAGTAGAGCACTGATCTGATGAATGAAAGATTTTTCAATTTGGCCTTTCCCATTCACAGAAAATTTAGAAGCCAGATCATGCTTAAAAGGAATTAGGATAGTAGAGAATAATTTTAAATTTGATTATCTGGGAATCATAGGTTTTAGATAATGACTTATAATTAAATTTAGCTAAACTTTGGGAAAATTTATTTGATCCTAAATATTTTGAGGGTAGTGGCATGAAGCAACAAGTTACTTTAACAAGTGGCCCACACATCTATCTGTCAATTATGTGAGGCTGTCTATCTGTCAGTAAATCAGGTTGTCTTAAATGAGGACCTCTAGATTATCTTTTAGAAGATGTAATAATTGAATAAAGTGCTGCAGTTCTGTTCATTTCTAAGGTATATGAAGTGATGGGAGGTCTTGTTTTCCACTGGCATAAGAGGAACAATTCTTGCATCTTAATTAAGTCCTTCACACTCTTAAAGGCAGCTGCAGCCAAATATTTAGAATTCTGCAGTCCCTCATACCAAGAGAATTATTGTAAGTTGTAAGCTTTCACAATGATACTTATTGTAAGCTTTCACAACGATACTTTCTTCTTGTTCAATAGGACAAATGGATTTCTTCTACAGGAGCTGCCTCCAACTGTTTACATAAAGATGTTCGTATTTCACAGAATCATAACCAGACCTGTTTGTTTTACAACAATCATCCTCGCCTAACTTACGGATTTCTTGCTCCTCCAAGTAAGTACTTTGTCTTCATTGTATAGTATGTCTGATGTACATGGTTTGTAATGTAGCAGGTGTAGTCTTTTGTAGGTGTTCTTGATACCTAATCAGAATTAAAGCAGTAGTTGCTGAATTGTTGCAGTTCACTTCAGCATAGGAGAAAGGAAAACACTTTAGATGCTTCAGCAGTTGGTGGGTTGTCCAAGGTCACTTAGTACTTCCCAGAAGTTTTGAAGCACTTATCATGCTTCTAAAGTGGCGTCTCACAGAAGAAACTGGGAAGGACATGTAGACATTGAGTAAAGTCCAGCAAGCTGGTAAAATGCAAATTCACTCTGTATACATGGATAAATTGTTTGTGAACTGTTGCTGACCTGATACGGAAGTATTTTATTTACTCTACTCATTGAATACCAAGTAGCAGGTTATTTAAACATCCACATCAAACATAGTTTGCAAAGTTTCAACAGAATCCTATATTTAAGCCTAGATTCTGCAGTCAAGGAAAGTTGGCCTGACATTCATGAATTTTATTTCTCTCACCACAATTCAGAAGCCTATCCTGATATTTTTAAATCTCATGAAATTTGCCAGCTGTATATCTGACAAGTGTAATTGCTGCTGCTACTAAATTTATTTATTTTAGGTGGAATCTGGAAGGTACTGAAAGTCGGCACTTACACCCACACCAGTTTTGGAAAATTAAGTTAGGTCAGCTCCATCCCAATGTTAATACACTGATCACTAAAAGCATGAAAATGCAAGTTTAAAGTAAAAAATCCGTGAAATTAATTGACCTTTTTTTGTTTCAGATTTTATGACAGATGCAAAGAAACCTCACTATGATGCCTTGCTTACCAGCAACATTGTGCCAATGTATCCTGAATTTAAAGGTATTTTATTTGTATGCCTATTTTATGTCCATAGTTGAATAGAAAACTGCTGGTGTTGTGCTGGCTTCTAAACCATGCATATGACCCCTGGTTCCTGGGAGAGAGGGAAGATGAGATGGTTGGCTGAGAGAAAATAAATATATTCCTGGTGAAAAAGAAGGATAACTGTGGTACTTCTCCTGGAAAATAGGAGATATCCTGTTTTGTAATGGAGTACTGTTCAATTCTTAATTGTAAATTAAAATATTATATAGATTAGATATGTCAGGACATGGTGCAGTGGATGCTGCTGCCCACTTATATGCAACCTTTAACAACAGCAAACACCTGTAGAATTTGTTTTCCTAGCTTATCATGTCTGTCTATACTCCACTGAATACTCTGCAGAGTTGTATTAGCAGCTTCTATTGTGAAGATTGTTTCCTGATTCCATTACTGTGTTTCAGTGTTATGGAACTACTTCCATCAACACCTCCTGCCTGAATATGCTGCAGCCAGGAATGGTGTCAATGTAGTCAGTGGTCCAGTGTTTGATTATGACTCTGATGGGCTCTATGATACCCCAGAAAAGTTGAAAAGGTGAGAACCTTTCACATTCGAATTCTTTGTTTCTTTCCTCCAATACTGGTCTGTTAGTAATTACCCTTCTTCAGAAAGACACGCAAAAGTTCAGAAAGAAGGAACAAGCCTGAAGAGAAAAATGCACCTTCAAAATGTGTCATCCTAAAACTAAAGGTAGAGTTTAAGAGAAGCTGTTGTGTGTGGAATGATGTCTACCAGCCTGAAAACTTAGGACATTGCCATTGCCTCTAGCAGAGGACAAGGCAAGGAAGGGCTTATCCCTGCTGACATGGTTGATACTCCTTGAGCTGGCAGTGTTCTACTACAAGTTGTGGGTTACACCAATTAGCAAAATTGCCTCAAGCTAGCAGGCAGAGAGGTTCCTGGACTTGGGCTGAACTCTTCATCTCCTCTGGAGTTTTACACATTTTTGTGGCAAATCAATTTGTTATACCTCATCAAACTTGTTATTTAGTCTACAAGCCAAACTTGATTTTAAAAAATAGTGGTTTGGAATTTTCCTTCCAGACCTAAGTTTTCCTTGGACAAAATAGGTGAATTGATAAAATTGAATATAGCTGAATGTTGTAATTTGATCTTTGTGAAAGTATGATTTGGTGGATTTACAGAGAGATCTTTTGTATTTCAGATACCGTGGTAATTCAGAAGTTCTAGTTCCAACTCACTTCTTCATTGTGCTGACTAGCTGTAAAAATACTTCTGAAACTCCTCTGGAGTGTGAAGGTTCTCTAGATGCCTTGTCTTTCATTGTACCTCACAGAGAAGACAACAGTGAAAGCTGTGCAGTAAGTAGTCTGTTTGGCCCTCATAAACTTCTGAAGTCAGGCTGGAGTTTGTTTTGTTGGATATCAGTAATTAACTGGTTAAAGCCTTTGAAAATGGTACAGTCTACATGCCCATCTTGAGAGAGAAGACAATATTTTTGCAAACAGAATTATGTCAAAGTCTGTGAATATCATCAAATGGGAAAATAGATCTGTTCAAAGAACAAAGCTTAGAGCTAGCAAAGTGGGGTCAGAGTATGCAGAGAGCATGAATGTGATACATACAGAGACTTCTGTAATGCAACTATTCAGTCTAGAGCTGAGAAGGATTAAGAGCTTCTAAGAGGAGTCACCCAGAATAAAAGGTCAGTGCTAAGGCCAAATGCATTCCCAGAAGGAGAAAACACAGATGTTTCTGAAGAGCACTGGTTGCTTCTAGTTCAGGTACCTTGGCATTGTGGTGAGAACACACAAAACTACACTCCATATACGCCAGAAAAAAAGTGTGGAAAGTGTGTAGACCAATCCTGCAGCAAGGAATTAGAGCCAGACACAGTTCTCAGAATATTTTTATCATACTGATGGTAGATAAATTGTCATTCCCCATTATCACCAGCTGGTGCAGCTACAGGTTTTGTATACTTGAGGTGGGAACAGCAAGAACTAAATTCAGACAAGCTTCTACTATGTATAATCCTTGCATGCTCTGTTTGTTAGATGCTTGCCAACAGTTATTGATTTCTGCATTTATAAAACATCAAAATGTCTTTTTTTAGTAGATTAAATGCATCTCAGGAGAAAAAAAAGAAGTTTTACAGCCCCCTTTTTTTTTTCCTCCTGTGTCCCAATAGGATGGCAAGTCTGAGTCCATGTGGGTTGAAGAGAGAATGAAGTTTCATACAGCTCGGATCAGAGATATAGAATTAATTACTGGACTCAGCTTCTATCAAGATGGAAAACAGCCAATATCTGACATTTTACAGTTAAAAACATATTTGCCAACTTTTGAGACAGTCTGATTTTTCCTATGGAATGTTTTTATTCATGTCACAACTGATTTGTAAATAGACATTTTTTTAATTACCAAAACCTTTTTTTAAAAAATGAGCTGGAACTTTTATTGAGAACTCTTGACCAAATTGCCAGTAGAGAGGAGAGTGGGTGCCATATTTGTATCTCAGGGACTCCTGATGGACTATGCTTGTGACACAGGATGGCAGCACCTGTCATTCCCACTTGGATGTGGTGGAACCATGTCCATTATCATGCTAAGATCATTTGGTCATCATAGTCATAGACACGAACACAAATGTTATCTTTGATATGCACTGGAGAGGGAGAATTTTATAAAGCATAGTTTATGATCAGCATTCTACTTTCAAAATGCAGGCAATTAGCAAATACCGTTCTGGGAAAGAACTGCAGTCTTGGTGACCATTGAAATCTAAACAACAACACTCTTCTCACTCCAGTTTTCCTTGAAGTGTGAATTGCACTCTGAGCTTTTGGTGTCATAAAACAATGCAGCGTTGTGGTGTAAGAAGCTATACTGGGGTCAGTAGGACCAGTAATTAAACCTTCCCCCACGTGGAAGAGATGCCTGGCTACAGGAGTTCCGTGGGCTGGGAAGCCTCAGCATGTTGCTGCCCTCTGTTGGCTCCAACACTGACAGAGAATTGGATGCACAGTTCACGTGTTGTACATGCATCCTTGGAACAGGTGGGTGTAGGATGCATCAAGTCACCTTAAAATGAGAAGAATTTACATCAGGAATATGTTTGAGCTGCCAGAAGTAATTATCTTACTTCAAGCTAAACTTAGATTTGATGAAAAATTTTGCATTATTGAAGTAAAAATGTGTTTCTCTGTTTAGTACATGTTTTTGTCAGCTGTGGTTTTGAAATCCCATTTTTGAATGCAGATGCTGTCAGAGATGCAAATTTTGAAGAAGCATGTAATGACCTTTCTTGGAAGCTTTCAGGCTACACAAAACAGCTGCTACAGGCACTCAGGCACGTAGGAACTCCCTCCTTTTCCAGTACACATATTATCACCTTTGTAATTCTCCCACTCTCTAAAGCGGATGACCCAAAATTGGCTCTGTTATGTATAACATTCAGCATGGCCAATTTCACATTTATGGTCTTCTCATTTAAAAAGGAGAAAATACATCACGCACAAGTATGTCAGAAGAATGAAGAGCCTGTAACTGAGCAGAGAGGCATTTGACCTTATAACTTGGCCAGGACATGTTGAAGGCTGGATTCAGAGCCTGCTGAAGTCAGAGGAAGCTTTTCCATAAACTTCAGTTTGAGTGGGCTGAAGTTCTGGGACCATTTTTTCTTTTAACCAAGCATATTTTCTTGATCTTATGTTACAAGCATGATTTTTTTTTTTTATCAAGTAGTTTCACTGTGTGAAATCTAAATGTGTTGTAGCAACCTCACATTACGATAGAACTGTGACAGCATTATTCAGTGTAACTGCTTTGTAATGTTGCCTGTGACCAATAAACCCATCAGAAGTACTATGCTGCTTGTGACCCTTTCTGTACCAAATGCTACCAACTGGTAAAGTTATAGACCACAATTTCACTTTTTTGGGGGGGCAGAGGGAATGGGAGGAATGGGAGTTGCTTCATTCTTTGCTCAATAAATTGAAGATAATTTCTCCATCTGTAACATTAGTTACATTTATTATTAGGAGAGGTAGGTAGGAAGAAAGATGGTCAAGGTATTAAGGTGTTGTTGTTGTTTTTTACAACTGGTACTGTCTCCTGAATACAAATAGATATGTTGACACCTTAAGGTGATGCCAGTTTCCATTCAGAGGCAGGGCCAGCCTAGCTCCTGGATAAAAATGGAACCAGTGTGTCTTCAAGCATGTGACTTCTGGTTTGACCTTTGATTTTGGAATGGAGAGCAGTTGTGAAAGCTATTATGGTCATCAAGACGGCAGGAGCTAAGTGAGGTTTGGAATGTGCCTTTGCCAGAAATTGACAAGTCAAATTGACAATGAAGAGACTTGTTCTCATTTAATGTTAAGTGTAAATATTTCTGCTTATTTAATTTCTTCTTTGATTTTTAAAGACATTTGTAATGGTGGTGTCAGAGCATATGAATAAATGCTGGTGCTAGTCCTGGTGTCCTGGGGCTAGTCCTACCCCAAGATGACAGATACTAGGTTGTCCTTTTGAAGCCTGATGGGACCCAAGGAGCATCCTACAGTCACCAGCAAACTCTGTTCAGAAAAACTTTACAGCTTCATTTGCCTGGATGTAAAATGTTTTCTGTTTCAGCCGGTGTATGGTGTCAGAGCTTGTCCTGGTTCCATCCAGGACAGGGTTAATTTTTGCAGTAGCCAGGAGAGGCATGACCAGAACTGTGAGGTTATTCTATAGCACCTAACACCATACACAGGGGGTGGGAGGGAGGTTGGGTTCCTTCCTGCTGTCTGGTGGTGGGGAGCACTCACCTGTGGAATCACTTGCCTGTCTTCTGCAGTCTGTTACTAATATTGTTGTTGTTACTGTTTGTTTTACTTATCTCATTGTTTATCTCATCAGCAAATTGTTCTTATCTCAACCTGCAATCTAATTCTCCTCTCCATCCTGCTGCAAGGATGAGGGGAGAGGGGATCAGGGAATGAGCGAGTGGCATGTGGTTTGGAGTGTTTCAGGGGGAACACTAAATTGGGGAATACCATTCCTAAACCATGACAGCATTCCACTAAGCATTTTCAGTAGGTAAAGCTGAAAGGTGACATGTGACATGGGTATCAGTGTTACTCAATGTAACTGCTTCTTTGCTGTGTAGTGTGGCCTTATTTCAAGTGAAAAAGGCAGAGGAAGAGCAGACTTCAGCTCATGGGTCTGGATGTGCCAAGAAGTGAAACGTGTCACAAGACAAGTAGATTTGTGCCTTGAGAGATTTTTAGGTGGTACAGACTTATATCACTGGTTGCTACTGTCAGTAACTGAGAGGTAATTTGCTTGACTAATATGTTGGAGTTTCTTGCTCTTGTTAACCTCAGGATCTACCATGTTTAAAGAAAATAAACCAATATCTAACTGTTCGTATTTCAGACAGAACTGTTCTTGTAAATCTCTTCTCAACACTTCCCAAATACACTAAACCACTGTGTCCAGCCTAGTGCACAGCAGCTGTCTGCTAAAAGCACCTGCCAGAGGCTGCCCTGTGTCATCCGGTGAGTGGGTGGCCTGGGCTCCTGCCTTTCCTTAGTCTGAGTAGATTCAAAGTACAAAATTATCCCTTTAAATACAAGGTTATAAACCATACTCAGCAAGTTGGAAGGAGCTACCCATCTGCTGCATGGGAGGGCACCCACTTTTCCAGGAAAATGAGATTCATGGGGATCAGAAGTCAGAAAGAAATATAAAAGGAAGCCTCAATCTGTGACTCTGTGGTTAGGAGGCTAATCTAAGAGGCAAAGATCTAATTTCTCACCTCCCTTTTTTCAAAGTCTGCTGCAAAGCCCAAGCTTGTTGCTGAGGAGGTTCCTGTGCCAGAAGGAGTTGCCCAATGTACCATTCCAGAGTGGACCCTCAGGAATAAGAGCACCGTGAAGAACTTCTAGAGCTGCAGGGTCACAGGGCAGCTGCTGTAACACTCTGTGCCCACATCAGCACCACTAATGAGCTTGGGAAACCAGCCCAGGGCTCATGGTGAGCTCTATATTCAGCACTTTTACTGCTGGGCTGTGGTAAACTGTTTTTGCTCTTCTGAGGAGTTCAGGGGCAGAGTCAGTAAGAGTCCAGCAACTTATTAAAGCACAAGTTTCCAAATATTTGTGTTTGTTTGCCAGCAGCAGCAACATCTCCTACTTACCCTCGCATACCTTGCGGCGATGTCTGGGAGGTGTTGGAGCACCATGCTGAGGTGGCTTGTGTACCATGTGTGGTATGTCTGCCATAGCTCAGGAACCTCTATATTACAGGAAACCAGTCCAGGTTTGGCATCCTGTGACTCAGACTCCCTGGAAAGGAGTTGAGTCCTTTGCTGAACCACTGTGACTCACCACACCAGGCTTGAGCCTCAGGAAAGGCTGCTATGGAGACCATGGACAAACTTGGAATAATTATGGAAGCCTGGAAACAGATTTTAGAGGATACCATTGCAAATTATTGTATTCCTCCTTAGCCACAACACGTGTCAAATTTATGTTGCCATTTATTGCATGTTTAGTTCTCTCTATTTTTAATTTACTGAAATAAAACAAATATAGTGAGATGAAAGAGTTTTGAATCACTCCAAAACTCCAGACTGATCTACTGATCAGAAGACAGCAGAATTGCCTTTTGTTCATATCCATAAGGCACATAGGCTGACAGTCATAGAATCAGAATCATTCTGGTTGGATAAGACCTCTAAGATCATTGAGTCCAGCCATTAACCCAGCACTGCCAAGTCCACCATGAAACCATGTCACTAAGTGCCACATCCACACATCTCCTAAATCCTTCCAAGGACAGTAATCACTTCTCTGAGCAGCCTATTCTGGTGCTTCACAAACCTTTTGGTAAGGATATTTTGGGTATTTTTCTAATACGCAAAAACTCCCCTGGTGCAACTTCATGCTGTTTTCCTCTCATCCTTTCACTTGTTACCTGGGGGAAAGGCTGACCCTCACTTGGCTACACCCTTCTTTCAGGCAGTTGTAGAGAGTGATAAGGTCACCCTTGAGCCTCCTTTTATCCAGGTTAAACAACCCCAGCTTACTCAGCCACTCCTCACAGGACTTCTGTTCTATACCCTTCACCAGCTTAGTTGCCCTTCTCTAAACTTGCTCTTGCATCTCAGTGTCTTTCTTGTAGTGAGTGGCCCAGAACTGAACACAGGATTTGAGTCATGGCCCTTCTGAGCACAGGGGAGATGATCCCTGCCCTGGTCCTTCTGGCCACACTATGGCTGATGGAGGCCAGGATGCCATCAGCCTTCTTGGCTACCTGGGCACAGCTGGCTCATGTTCAGCTGCTGCTGACCAGCACCCCCAGGTGCTTTCCATCAGGCATCTTCCCAGGCACCCTGCCCTAAACCTGAAGGGTTACATGGGGTTGCTGTGACCCAGGTGCCAGATTCAGCACTTCACTGTATTGTTATTGGCCTTGGCCCATCAATCCAGCCCATTCAGATCCCTCTGCAGAGCCTTCCTGCCCCTACAGCAGATCAACATTCCCACCTAACTTGGTGTCATCTGTGAACTGACTGAGGGTGTACTTGATCCCCTCATGCAAGTTATCAGTGAAGATGTTAAACAGAATGGTCCCAGTACTAAGTCTTGGGGAACACCATTAATGACTAGCCACCAGCTGGATGTAAATCCATTCACCACCACTCTCTGGACTCAGCCATCCACACACTTTCTTACCCAGCAAACTATGCACCCACCCACCCAAGCCATGAGCAGCCAGGTTTTCTGGGAGAATGCTGTGGGAAATGGTGTCAAAGGCTTTACTAAAGTCTAGGTACACAACATCCACACCTTTCATAAAGGGAGACTGGTCAAGCAGGATCTGCCTTTTTTAAGCCCATGCTGATTGGGATGATCCCTTGGTTTTCTTGTACATGTCGTGTGATTGCATTCAAGATGATCTGCTCCATGACCTTCCCTGGAACCAAGGTCAGACGGACGTGTAGTTCCCCAGATCTCCTTCCAGCCCTTCTTGCAGATGTGTGTCACATTTGTTAAGTTCCCATCAAGTTGTTATGAGTCTCTGCATTTGTGGCACTCTGGCAAAGCCATGCTTTAGCTCCAGCCTCAGTCTGAAACTTCATAGGGAATTTCTTTATGTCTCTCCAAATGTCTCTTCTGGAGGCCTCACCTCTGCCATCCTGCATCTATGCCAGAGCTTTGAATTTCTCTGTGGCAGAAAGCACACTGCTTGAGGGCAATGAATTAATTTTAAAGTCTTGTGGCTTGACTTCTAAGTTTTCTGCTGGCTGCAGAAGATGGCAAAATCTACTATAAAAATTAATTATGCTCTTTGTCACAGTCCTGTAACTAGGTCTAAAACTGTATTTAGTCCTTTTACATGGAGAAGGAAATGATGTAAGGAATTGATTCTGTTGTTCAAAATAAATTGTTTATGGACATATAGATACATTATACTTTGAATGAATAGTGAACACAGATCATTTGCTGGTGATATCTGGCCCTCTTCTGGCCTGATCTGGAATAACTGGGAAATGATCTGTTAACACAGTGTAATTTTCCAAGGAAACATGGCCCCAGGACAGTAGAAATCCAGGCAAACCACCTGAAAATAATAGGCTCCTTATGAGGCACTTTCCATTCTTGTAATTAGCTAACACAACTAGTAGAATTTTTAGAGATGAGAGCATGGGGAAGCTTGAATTACTAAGGTGCAAATAATCAAAATTCTGCAGAAGAAGGTTATGCTATCATTTCCCATCACCGAGGAAGTTTTTATTTTCATATAAATTACTGTATATCCTGTTTATGGAACATGCCAGTGGAACTTCCTTGTACAAGTGAACTAAAATCACTTAAATTGTGTGTTGCCATCTCCCACTGCTGGCTTCAACAGAGCAGAAGTGGATTGTGACTGTGTATCAACCATTTAATTTCTTAATTTCAATTATTCTTGTGAAGTCTTGCAGGAATGGATTTCATCTTGGAGATTATGTATTATAAACCAGGTTGTCCACAGCTTTCAAAAACCCCCAAGTAACCAAAAATAAGCCAAACAAAACAACCCAAGAAGACTAAAGCACGACCTCAGACTCCCAGCCCCCATATGCTGCAAGCTCAGAACATATTGATGTCTTTTCAAATTCAGGACTAGGTTTTATGTACTTCCTTGACATGTAGCTTCCTTAAATACAGAAAGTATGGGGATTCCCACAACATCCACAATGACTCCTTCACAATGATAATTTGCCAAAGGATAGTCCATGCCAAAATAAAGCTTAGGAAAAATGAAGAATTTTGTTATGAAAAACATGATGTTGAAGCTGAAGTATTACAAGAAGAACCCCTACATGCAAGAAGAAGCCATGTGGAATTTAGTATCAGAGTCAACAAAAATTACAGAGCTATAGTTACTTCAGCAAGAGTGCAAGTGCTCTATTACTAAAAGGATATCAAAAAAGGGCAATGTTTGGGTGTTGGAGGGAATGGGTCTATCAAAAAGAACAAGCGTACAACTTCCTTAAAGAGAAAAAGCAATAACCAAAAGGCTGTTTTGGCCCAGAGGACTTAGATAAACATGTGACAAAGAAATAATTTCCACTGTTAATAAGAGAAATTTTGAGTTGGTTGATGGCAAACACTTTCCTAAGGCCTTACCTTAGAAACAAGACATGCATTGATTTTAGCCTTCTCCTCAGAAGATGTTTTTTTTTCAGATACATAATAGATAGCATATTTTGATGGTATAAGACGTGACACTTCATGAAGATAATGATTTTGTTGGAGTGTGTGTATAATAAAAATTTCAAAATCATCCTGAAAACAACTAGAGCATCAGTGTTAAGACTGAATCACAATGCAAAATACATATATGGGAATGTAGTCCTCAGAGGAGAAGTGAACGTGAATATGTTCTTAGACCTGTTTGGCTGAGCCACTACCTTTTATATAAAAAAAGAAGCAGAAGGATTTCTGTGTAAAGCAAACTGTGTAAGCAAATGTTTGCCCAACCTGGGTTCTCGAAGCAGGAACATGACAGCAGTACTTGTGCACAGGTAGTTATGGGATGTAACTCTTGGTAGGGATTTAGAAGCTGAAGAAATGGGTCCGTTAGGAGCAGGCTGATGGTGAGCACAAAATTGGGCTATCCACAAGACTGCCTCCTTTCCAAGGAGGGGGGTGACTCTAGGAGACTGAAGAGATTTTTCTGACATCTGCCTGACTGAGTGGTACTGATACCTCAAGGTCTCTATACCTCAAGGTCTCTATCTTCTGTGCTGGGCCTGAGATTCACTGAACATTTACAGTCAGGTTAGTCACTGAACATTACAGTCAGGTTAGCATTGAAAAAGGTCTGAAGAAGACCTCTTGTTAAAAGTTTTTCACCTGGGGAAGATGATCTGAGGAAAGCCTCAGTTCTTTGCTCATGCAGATGAAATGCAGAGTGCTGTTAAGGAGCAGAGTAAGGAAAGTAAATCTCAGGTGAATCTCTGGTTCTGAGTGACTAAGAATGGCCAGTCCATCACTGTTACTATTGACTAAAGTTGTTATTCAAAGGAGTTGTACAAAACATATTAACTTCTGAAGGAAGATTATGGGCCTTAAAAACATACACATTTCTTACCACAGTCTCAGTAGTGTAGCAGTCCGTGTGTCAGACCCTGCTCCATTCTGTTGGGCAGTTGACAGCTGCAGCAGACACAATCCAGAGAAAAAGGCACAGCAGCCCTCTGGCCCATTTGTATGTCCAAATCCATTTCATATTAATGGGTCTCAAGTAGGGAGCTGGATCAGAGTTTTTTTACAGTAGGTTTGGGTTAGATCCAGAGCATCAGAGTCAAAGACCTATTTAGCAGACCAAATCTGCACGAAATGGATGTGATTCATTGTCTATGCATGTTGAAAAAGTCAGGAGGGAAATTTTCCCTTTCAACAATTTAACTCAAAAACTTATTGTAACATAATTAGTCATCTGGAAAAAAGGAGATGTAATTACATAAGATAATTTTATGATTCTCTGACAGATACCCAAAGCCTACATGTGAATCTGTATCTGCCTAAGGAGGAGAAGCAAGTCCTGCTCATCCTAAAAGTTGAACCTTGGATTAGTTTTTAAGAAGCATGCAAGATAAAAAGCAAGACAATTAAAACATACTCTCCTTTAATATAACCTTTAATAAATAAACCCCTTTATCTGTGTATTTTTCCAGGTACCTGCTAGTGAAAACTATTGTGATGTGTTGTGGCATATTGTAGTGATTTGTTCCTTCAGGGTGGGTGGCATGCACTCTGGGGGTTTAATTTTCTATATTTTCAATATAGATAACAATGCTGCAATGATATCTAAGTACAGCACGGTGCTTGGGCAGAACTATGTAGCTGTCACTTTAATTCACTTTGAGAAAATAAGAAAGATTTCCTGTATTTCAAACAAGTCTATGTTTACATCATCCCTCGTAACAAAATAGCACGAATTGTTTCAAGTGAGTAATCAAATACCTTCCACCAAAAAGAGCAGGAGCTCGTTTAGCTTCATTCGTAGGGAGGTAAAGTTAGTACCCGGAGCAAAAGGCGGCCGCAGAGCTGCCACGCGGTGTCAGTGTGATGCAGAGAAAGAGCCCGGTCTCGTTCCTCTGCTCCGGCCTGAAGTCTGGCAGAGACCAGGACCTGACAGGGTGTTTGTAGTAATTTGGTGTTTCGGGAGTTGAGAGTCTGATAGGGGCTCACGTGGGGTATTACGTGCTAGCTAGGAAAAATATGGAATATATTGCTGTACCCCCTACGCTATCCATAAACGGCATAATCTACCACAAATCATATGCTTCATAGTTGCCTCATCAATGAAGCCACTTTTATCTGAATGAATTCATGAAATAAAATGATGGACCAACTGTTGTCTATTCCTTGTTTTGGGAAAGCAGACAGACAAAATACAGGTGCTGGTGTTTCTTTATTTTCTGTCTAAAGGACAGGATGTTTTTGTGCAATCCTACTAGCCCACAATTTGTCCTGGTGTGGATGTACAGAGCAAAAAATATTTGAAGACTGGTTTAATGAAGTCTAATAAATAATCTAGAGAGATTTTAGGCATAACTGTAAACTATTTGGAAGAAGATCCTGCTGCCTCTCACAATCAGAAGTAACCATACAGCACAAAGAGATTTTATCAGCCTTTTGCTTGTTTTTCTCTGACTTGTGTTGAGAGGGCCATTGTATTTGTGTGTGGTTGTTAACAAATATACATATTGTTTCTAATAAATTGTTTTATGATAAGGTCTGTGGAGAATGACAGACAGAAGCCAAAGAAAACATTATATAAATAACGTCTAATTTGCTTTTCAACTGTATAAAATTAAAGCACTCATAAGGACAGAAGAGTCTTGCTTCATTTCTGCATGTAGAAAGTCCACTTTTTCTTCACACAAAACCCAAGCTTTTACCCAGATAATCCTTGCACTCTTAAGGCTGGTTGTACTTACAAGATTTGCCATGCTTATTATATGCTTGCAGAAGTCAGAAAAGCCAGAACAGAAAATCCCCATTGCATACAGTTATCCAAAGGGTAACAAAAGCATACTCACACCTGTAGAGTAGAATATTGCATAAGGTGACACATTTATACTATAACTGCATCTTCATGAGAATAGCTAGATGATACAGGCAGCTACAATGGGGATGTCTGCATGTGTAAGTGCTTGTGTGTGTGTAAGGTTAAACTTCACAGAATATCCTTACTCAAGGTGTTTTCCATGTGGACTTATCTCTAAGTCAGGCACCTTCTTGTGAAGTGGGATGGCATTGCCAATTCTTCTCTAACAGCATTTCCTGGTGTCTGTAATCAAATGACTGTAAAATGGCACTTTCTAGAGTGCTCTTTAGTACTCCTGTGGATCATAAGGATAAGCAGCAATGCTGTAGCACAGCAAGAAAAAACAAATGTTGCTTTCCCTTGAAAATACTGATCCCAGGTGACTTCTCACAGGCATTAGCCATGCTGGGACAGGCATTAGCCATGCTGGGATCCATTCAAGATCACTGGCTAGGGCATATTCTTATCTATGCAGTTCTTTCCAAGGTGACTACTTAGTGGCTATGGAGCTGTGGCTGGAAGAATCAATGGAAGGAAAGAAATACTTAATTTCTTTGTCATCATATGAAAATCCTTTGAGTCACAGATGAAGAAAAACCTCAGCTGAGAAGATTCCCCCAGATGAGTAACTACAGCTAAGAGGCTGATGGGGAAGCCCACTGAGAGACACTTGTGCCAGCTCCCAAGGTAAGATGAGCTGGCTTTTTTCATTAACTCCTAGCACATTAGATTTCAGAATCTTGATTAGCTTACTGATCTTGGACTTTCTAACCTCACAATGAGCTTAGAATTAGAACAGCATGTATGAATGGAAAAGGCCAAATATGACTTCTTACTTATTTCCATTGCTCTGTAAATTAAAAAAGCATACATAACACCATATCACAGTGTATTAAGATTATATCAAGTACCTTCCCACATGTTACATTGTCTAAAGTTTGAATAATATTTCAGATCTAATTTGAATCCTTGTCTTTCTCTTTCATTTACCAGATTCACTGGCTTATCACTTCCCTAGTAGGTTGATACTAGGTTGTAATTTTAGCTGTTTGCAGAACACTATTTTGTGCAGTTTGTGCTCCTGGAAGTGCTTATTGCCCAGCAAATGCCACAGGAGCCAGCCTGTGTCCTCCCAGGAGACCTCCAAGGCACAAAGTCCCATGCAGTTCCCGTAAAATTGTGCAGCCTTAGGATTTTGGGTCACAGGTAGTCCAAACCAGTTTGACTGAAGTTATGTTGGTTAGCTAGGCTGACCAGAGTCCTGAAAACTGGCTGAAAAGCTGGTTCTTAGCATTCAGCTCAGGAGCAGGAAAACATATTTTGTAGCTGCTGAAAGCCGCTAAATACCTGCTTTTAATAGGTCTAATTTAAACCAACAAACATTTATTTGGATTGCACATTTCTTTCAGTGGCTCAATTAACGGGGCTGAGTAATGAATGGAGGCACCACTGGATTGTATTAGCACTGCAGTACTGTGTTAGCAGCCTTTTGGTCCTGCTCAGGAGGCTGTAAAATGCTTTGTTCCTCACAACATAAACACCATTATACTCCTACCAGGGTTGAATTTACCTACCATTAAACAAATGTACACAGTCCTGCAATTGGCACTGCCCCAATAACAGACAGGAGCTGAGGAATGCTGCCACAATATGCAGCCAGATGTTTCAGGGTGGGACATTTCAGAATGGGCCCATGTTCACTACTCTGGGGATGTGGGCTTGGAGTAGAACAGAGAAGAGCTGAAAAAGCCAGGGCAAGCACTAAGGATTGTAAACAACTCTTCTCTGATGCCAGCAGCAATGCTGAATCGTGCAGTGGAGATGGGACCTTAGTCATGCTTCTAAACTCTGTTCAAACATTAAATGTGTTGAAGGCTTTAGTACAGTTTGGGAACAGGTTCCTTGAAGAAATTCCTGGTATTTCCTGGTTCCAGGCAGGCTGAAAAACACTGTGAGAATGTAGTGGCTTTTGGTATGTCCATTTATGGACATGAATCAAAGGAACTGCAGGGAGGAAAAAAAGTGGAAAGTGAGAGGAAAAATAAGTTAACTGAACTACTTCCTCTCTCAGATTCTTCTTGGGTTTTGGGCAAAGCCTTACAGTGGTATTTCATCCCAACTTCTCCTTGCTAACTACTTCCATATGTAGGCATAGTATAACATCAGTTAAAGCCACATTTAAGCACTGTTTTTAAAGAACTTGGGTTTTTGGTGGTAGGATACAAAGTCAGAATGGTTGAATTATTATATATTCAGGTAAAAATATTACTGTTCCTTCTTATATTTAATGTCCTTTTCAGTATAATGAAATGAAAGCTTTCTTCAAGTGTGAGGTCTGAAAAACTATGCTACATGAGAAAAATACAAATGATCTAGTAAAAAATATGCTATTTCTAGTGGTGTCCAAAAGTCAGTTTTCTCAGCTGAGTCCTCGTCTTTGTGAGACAAACAACTGGATACTGTTCAAAGACTTATTTGTTCCTGTGTGGTTGCAGATCATTAAAAGTGGCTCATTCTTGGGGACTTTTTTAACTAGTGTCTTTTGGATGTGTCTCAGCTCTGAGGAATCTGGCAAATTTCCATCTGGAGAGTAGAGCCTATTTCATATGAAAGGGCTATAATCCCTGTCTGTTGTTCACATCTGTATTGTGTTAGAAAGCTAAGCTGCAAATCCATGCAAAAGTGTTATGGTACAAAAATGTGAAATACAATGGTTTAGAACTATTTCAAAGTATTTGATACTCTGGTCTACAGCCACCTTGAATTTCTGTTTAATATTTAATTGAATATCTTTTATCAAATTAGTATTGACTTTACAGAGATTCTTTACCAACTGTATTATTAATATAGCTGGAGATCCATTTAAAGGAGGTAGTAATTAGAATGAATATGCTTTCATATATGAATAAAATATTTTTAAAGTACAGTAGCAAACTTGCTCAGTAGGATTTTCTAAGGATGCAAGCAACCAAAAGCAGACTTTCAAAACAAGGTATTTTGAAAGGAACATGAACCAATATTCTCTCCCATGTAAGTGACTTTGGACTTTTGAACTCAGGTTTTTATTCTTCCATCTATGCATCTTAGGCACAAAGAATGAAATCAGGAAACTTCTTTACGGTTGAAAGACCCACATTGTAGTCATCATTTAAGATGCCATAAATTCCACACAAGGGCTCCTTTTTCCTGGGATACCTTTGAAAGAAAGCCTCCCAAACAGTATGATGCCTACCTATACCTCTAGGAGAGCTTACAACAAAATATTTTAATTTCTTTACCTTCAGAGATAAAACCTTCAGAGGTCTAACACCTGTGAAATGGTGTAAAATGTATGCTTCTGTCAGAAGACTACACACATTTCTGGAAAAAGGAGTGCAATTCATTATAATGCATACCTGAGATTTATGATTCCTGATATGCTCAGGGGAGAGCAACAATGCTTAACAGATTTGCATATGTAGCATACTCCCTTATTTTAATTCACAGTGGCAACAGCAAACCACTACCAAAATATTCTGACAGGCCTCTTCTGTTCTCTGCTGCCCTGTGAAACAGTGCAATAATGTGGCAGATGGAAGGCAAGGCAGTTTTATCATCACACAATCTGGGAAAGGACAGGTAGTGGTCCTGGGCTGCTTTGGGGGAACCCCATTGCAGGTGTCTTTCAGACAGCCCTTCCTCAGCCAGAGCCCTGCTGCTGCTCTCTGACCCTCCAGCCTTGTTTGCCAGGCACAGCTGGACGACAGTGCCAGGGGAGGCCACAGTGTTGTGTGGATTAGGTGTTGGAGATACAGCCCACAGTGCAGAGAGCTGGGAGCAGAACATGAGTGACTCTTGTGGTCATGAGGCTCATGGGAATGATGGTATTAGGAAATGTCACTCATTATAATATCTGATACTAACTGATAAAAGACTGCAGAGCAGAGCTGTTCATCAAAACGCTTAAGCAGTGTCATAAGCACCCCATTTCTCACAGGAATTAATCCCAACCTGCCAGGTACATTGTGCTTCTTTCTGTTCTGCTAATCCTGAGAGCTTCTATAGTGATGGTTATGAATGAAGTCCACGTACATCCTGTCCTTTCTGGAACTAGAAATGAGAGTTTTCTTCTTATTTGGGGGTGGAGCCACAGTAGCGGTCAGGCAACCAGTCCTCAGGGTTGTACGAGTGTTTGAAGCGTTTCCAGGGTGAGCTGAATGGCTGCACAATATTCATAATCTGAAAAAAAAACATTGTGAAAAAATGCTGGAGAGTCTCAGGGAGCATAAGAGCCAGAGGCTACTCAAAAGTATTTTGTATGGGACATAGAAAGCCACTTCCTCATGCCAGGAAAATTCCTTTTATTTTTCAGAGGAAGGGAAAATGCTTCTATGTCCTTGAGCAAAGCCTGGTGAAGCCATTGGCAAGACTCCCATTGACTTCCCATTAGTTTAGGGCTCTGTTGTTCATCATTAGTCAAAGCTGGTGTTACACTGATTTGCTGCTAATGCTAGCTGAAATCAATGGGATTGGAAGGTGCTCAGGAAGGATGGACATTTTTGTAAGCTAACACTCTTTCAGCACCAGGAAATTCCAGATTGAACTTGTTTGCCTGAAAAGGATTCTTGTTGGAGAACATGTTTTTTTCTGAAAACAAGAACTAATGCTTCTAGTGCAAAGGTTAATTTGAATTCAAAGAATCTCCTTGTCTTAATAAAGGGACAAAAAAAGTCTGTTATTGATGTAGGTCCAAGCACAGGACTGAAGCTTTTCTTTTAGCTTCAGGAGGATGAGGGAGTTGACTCACAACTGTCCTCACAAATAGTTCTTGCTTATCTAAGATGAAGGTTTGGACCATTTTCAAAATGTGTAGCTCTTACAATACTTCTCATCTGTGGCCCTGCAGGAGTTTGAACCCATGGACACTCTGCACAGAACTGTCACATGTAATAGTTTGGCCTTGTCAGCAAGGAGGAATATAATCTGCATAATTGCCACCAGAGTCCAGTGCTCTATCATACCACATTTAGGTGTTAATTCAAGTAAAGCTACATCTAAATTAGCCTTACACTACATGAAGGTTAAACTAGAAGTTTTTTAGAGGTCCCTTCCAGCCTGTCGTATTCTGTGATTTTTATGATACAACTCATTAGCTATTCCCCAAGAATTGCACCAAGTTTTGGACTTCTGCATTTGAGTCTAGAGTCAAGAACCACTTCAATGCTTTTAGTAATTAAAAATATTTTCCTTGCCTTAGTTGAAAACAAATCTTAACCAGTGGAACACCTCAATGAAATTAAGCATGTTGTGTGGTGTATTACAGCAGCCGCTGAATACCATGGTGACCTGACTCCTTTCAAACTACATGTGATGCATGAGGATACCTGCTTCCAGTATCATGCCATACTGGGCTTGGCAAAGCAAGCCTGGCCCTTCCCAAAATTCAGAATTCTAAATTCAGAAGAGTAACAAACAGTTACAGTTGGTTCACTAGTAACAGAATAAGTAAATCTTTAGCTTATTCCCAAGTGTATGTGATTCTGAAGAACCCACCACACATTACTTGATTTTCATCTAGCGAAAAGGCAACCCCTTTAAAAACATGAAAAGGAATAGTGGAGACTAAAGGTAAATGAAATACCAAGCCATTTATATAAAAAATATAAATACTTTATTTTCAACTAAAAAGGTGCAAACATGTAACTTTTGGTCACACTTCTCAACAAATAAACTGTCCAAAAACAGCCATAGTCAAAGAAAGAAACAAATGCTCAAGTGGAAAGACTGATGAGCTACAGAACAGCCATTTCTCTTAAAGCCACTTGTCTTATAAAGTAGTAAGTAAACATATTTTGCCAGATGAATGCTTTGTAACATTACAGGCACCTCAGCTTCATCTTGACTTCAACTCACCATTTGGCCCTATCTGAACAATTTCCACTAGAGTATCTATTTCATGCTTTGAATGCATTGTCAAACAAGCTTTAAATCTTACCTATCTTGTTCCAAAAAAGAAGGCTATCATTGAACTTTCAAAGCATTAAACAAAAGCACAAAATTTTAAATTAATTTAGATAACTGTACAAATATATATACACACAGTATTTACAATATTCATAAAAAGTAGCTTGTTACAGGTAAATTAACTGCCACAAGCTGTCCAGTCTAATTGACATGATTCTGATTCTTGTTGGCCAAGCCATCTGAATCAGTGTCAGAGCTGAAACATTACTGTCCTGACTAACAGAACACCTTCTACTTAGCACTTTGCTGGGTGTTTGCATTCCAGCTGTTGCTGTCTCTAAGCCAGCGCCAGCAAACATGCTAATGGTCTCTTCTCAATTGCACTACTAGATGAAGCACGCTGTACCACATTAAGGGAACATTTGCTTGAATCTGCTTTTCCTGCCTGTTTCCCTTAACCCCATCACACCACCTCAGGAACACGTTCTGAAGCTGTGTCTCGCTGTGGTCCCACTGTCCGTTTTACGTTCTTCTTCAAATCACCATTTGGGGTCAGTAGAAAAATTGTCTTAAGTCACATGGAGCAGTTTGTTGAAATTAAAAAAAAAACTGATTTAAATACCTTGTGCTATTGAATCATGTTTACAAAATGAGATGCAAATCAGTTCAAGTTGAGAATGCATTTAGCGTCTCCTTCTGGCTTTATGCCATGTCTCCATACATCTTTCTGTAGTACAGAGACTCAAAGATGTCATTGTCTCCAGGGCAGTTGTAGTGGCACGCGCAGGTCTTGATGAACATCATTTTCCTTTTCATGATCTCCCCATCAGGGCACTTGAACTCCACAGGGAGGGTGGCTGTTCTGTGGGGTGTGCAGCAGCGCCCGTCAGTGCAAACACCACAGAACTTAGCTCTGTAGGTCTTCACGCTGGTGCAGCCAGACAGCTCAAACTTGACAGGCTTGGAGATTTTGGGGGTGCGAATGCACTTTTTGCCTTTCTGTCAGGATAGAAGTGAATACAAGATGTTTAGAAGGTAGGCTTTCACAAAGCACACTAAGCTTGCAAGTTAGTGGTGAGCAGCCGTGCTAATTCTTACTGTGTTATCATTAGGCAAGATTGTCTTATATAGTGCCATAACACAGCATGAGAGAAAACTAAGGACATTTAACTGTAAATAGTCATCACCACTAGGGTAAAACTCAAATTTCCAAGTAAACCACTTGAAACTGACTACCTGTCAGCTCTGCACTTTTGGTCACTGTCCTTTTGCTAGTGGATGGAAGCAACCTTGTGCAGCATACATGAAGATAATAACATTTACCTTGATGTTCTCCTCCAGGTCTGCTTCACAAGGTCTGACCATGCAGAGTCTACTCTGTTTCTCCAGTCTGCAGAAGGCATTATCATTGGTGACCCTGGTAGAGATACCCATGCCACAGGTCTTGGAGCAAGCACTCCATTCCGTGGTCTGTACCAGGCAGTTGGCACGCATCATTGTTGGGTCTGGACCATAAGTGTCTTCCAGTCTGTAAGCTGCAGGAGACAGAAAACCATAATGAGACCAATGCCTAACCTCACCCCTCTAAATGCTCGTTCCTTTTCCTTGAGAAATTCAGGCAGCTAAAATCCGTGGGGTGATTCCACTAACTGCAGCCCTCCAGCCTCTGCCTGTGTCCATCTAGTCCACTGCCTTCAGCCTCCATCATGCAGGGTGCCCCCTCCCCCAGCTGCCATCTGCAGAGAGCCCCCCACTCACCGGCAAGTGCAGGTCCCACGGCAGTCTGCTCCTTGGTCTCATCGCAGACCCACTCCTCGCAGCACTTTCCAGGGAGCTTCACCCGGCGCGGGTAGGGGCAGTCGGGGCTGGGCAGACGGACGTCCATGCTGCAGAGGGGCACGCAGCCCACCGCGCCGTCCAGGCAGGTGCACTGGTACTTGCAGCTGCTCTGGAAGGACTCTCCGCTCCGGTACACCATGCCGCTGAACACGCACGGGGCGCCGTCCCGAGCTGCGAGGCGCAGGAGGCAGAGCGTGAGTCGCGGAGGTTCCCACTTTCCTCACTCCCTGCCCGGCAGGACCCTGTTCCCGTTCCCGCGGCAGCCCTGGCCCCCACTCACCGGTGCAGACGCCGATTCTGCGGTTGGCGGGGGAGCCGAAATCGCAGAAGAGCCCCTTGTGGTGGTCGCAGGGGTCGCGCTCGGTGCAGAGCTCGCCCAGCTGCTTGGCGCACACGCGGCAGCAGCCGCAGCCGTCGAGCACCAGGGAGACGCCGGCGGGGCAGGTGGGACTGGCTCCGCACTGGCACTGCCCGCTGCACTCCTGGCCCTGAGCCTCCTGAAATTGCCGGGGGGGACAGAGAGAGAGAGAAAGGGGGAGCGTCAGAGCCGCCGCCGGGACCGGCCGGACGGGGCAGGCGCGGCGGCCGCCGCGGGCGACAGCACTTACCGGGCTGAGGAGGGCGAGCAGCAGCGCTAGGACGAACGGGGCGAGGGTGTTGGGGACCATCCTGCAGCGGTCAGCGGCTTGTGGGTGACGAGGCGGCGGCGTCGGCGTCGGGCTGCCGGGCGGCGAGGGGAGCCGAGGTAAACCGAGAGCTTCCCGCAGGGCGGATGTCCTCGGCGGCGCGGACGGGTCTGCGACGGGCCGTGGGCGCTGTGCCGGAGGGTGGCTGCTGCCGGCTCTTGCTGGGCTCCGCTCTCCTCCGCTCCGCTCCGTCCGAGTGCGGCGGGAGAGTGGCTGTGTGACTGCTGAGTGCCGGGACGGACGCCCCTTTATAGGCGGCGGCGGCGCGGCCTCGCCAATGGGCTGAATGGGGCCGCGGACAAACAGCGACATTCCGCGCATTCCTGCGCGCCGCGCCGCGCCGCCCGCCCCGCCCCGCGCCGCCGCCGCCGCCCCGGAGCGGCCCTGACCCCTGACTCCCGCATTCCTCCGGCTGCGCCCCCCCAGCGCACATTCTCACCCCCCCCAATCACGGTTTTTTATTTTTCGTCCTGATGTGTTTTAAATGTGAGTCCCCATCGCTGCCAGCGCTCCCGGCCGCCCCCCCGCCCCCGGCAGCGCGTTATTTCGAGGCGGGCGGAGGGTCCGGCGGGAAGGGGCGGCGGGGCGGTTGCCAGGGGCGTTCGGGGGAATCCGCTATTTCCCTTCCCTTGTGCTCCACGCTCGTCCCTCGTCCCTCCCCCGGGCACAGGGGACGTGGGGCGGGTGGATCGGGGGTGGCGCGGGGTACCCGGTGTCCGGCGGCGAACGGTCCGGGCGCTTTGGTACCAGCGAAAAAAGGTATAATTACGCTACCGGGTATAAATTGACTCTGCGTACCACTGAATCATAGTGAATATTTGTAATGTGCTCCTTCCCTAATAGATGCTCTCTATGAATAGAGAGAGTGCCTATTTACTCTGAAATACTTGGCACAGTGAGTGGAGTCTGAAGCATGGAAGAAGTGGCTATTATTTTCCCACTGCCTGTGTGCAGCTGTCATTTCTGAGCAACACGTTCCTCGTTCCTCGTACATCCCTGCTTCCAACCTTCCTGATGGTCCGCCCCAGGATTACAACAAGAAGAGAATGGCATGCCACCTCATTCAGCCAAAACCTTAACACTGTGGTTCGTATTTGACTGAACCCAGGACGTAAGCATTGTGGCTTGTATTAAGTCATTGCAGATAACTGCTATGACTATTGTTGTGTTTCTTTTTTTTTTTTTTTGTAACCAGGAGGATGGCTCTTCCCCGCCTCCTGTGTATGATTTGAATATTCAGTGATGTCATGTTGTTTGACCTCTGCTTTAACGCAAGGAATGCCAATGTTTTGGCTTTTGACCTGTGGAAGTATGTTAGTGTTTAGTAAGAGAGACCAGCTTAATGCATTGCAATAAGCAATCTAAAATCTGGTAGTACCTTAAGAGATCTCATCTTTTGTATGCAGGCTTTCCCCCACTGCCCTTCTCCCTTGCTCCCCACTTCTTTCCATCCCTCCATATGTAGGCTTACTTCCATGCTATGATGCTGTGCTAATAAAACAAGATTCATGAGGGAAAAGAAGGTCTTCCATGTAATGCCCCAATAGGACTATTGTGCTGTAAAACTGCTACTTATATTCTGCCAGCATTGTACTGCATCTGGTAAAGTCATTTGGATGTCATTTCTTCTTCTTGAAATTCTCCATTAAAAGAAATTAGATTGTCTTTGAAAGAAAAAATGGACCCCAGAGGAACAGTTATGGTAAATAATGTATGTTCCCAAAACCATGAAGTCTCCTAAAATCTGTATTTACTTGAAGGACTCCAGTGGCCTCAGTGCTGGGTAAATAGTATGTGTACCAAAATATGTATGACATGCATACCAAAATGCAAATGTAACCAGGTAAACAGAATGCCTTTTTTAAATGCCTAAATATGGTAGAACATCAGAGAGAGAGAGAGAGGCTCTAGACATGTTTTATAACTTTCCATGTAAGAGGTTTTTTCAGAGATACAATTTTATTAAACAAAACCTAAGAATTTCACTGACAGAAAAAGTATGTTTAAAAGTAACAAACTACCAGAAAGCCAGGAAATCCAAAATTAAAGGATAAATCTGTCCTAAGTCCTCCCACTGCAGGCCAAGTACAGCAAGCCCCATACACTTGCTGCCCTGAGAAAAATGGCTTGAATAGTTACTTGAATTCAGAACTAATTCTGGTTTTGCACCACTGTGGATCAGGCATTAGCTCACTAAATTACAAGTTGTATCAGCACATGCAGGTAGGTTAGAATCAGAGTCCCCAGGGGTGCCTTTTGGTCATCTCGGTTTCCATGTTGTTAGATGTGTCTAACAATGGGTACCTCATTGGTGCGTGTGTATGTACATACAGGGGCAAAGGGAACTTGGAAGCAAAGGCAGTTCCTGCAGACTCCAGTCTGTCTTCAGCCTATCCTTTCTGATGGCAACCACAGAATCCTCAAGGTTGGAAGAGACCTTCAAGATCATTTACTCCAGCTAGCAATGTCACCCCACCATAATCACCCCTAAACAGTATCCCTGGATGCCACATCCAAGTGCCTCTTGAGTATGCCACAGGTTGGATAAGTACATCGTGGAACTGATGCATAAAATGGTTAAAATGCACTAATTTTGACTTCCATGCAGGTGTTTATACAGCACATGCTTTTAAGATAGTATATTTTTTCTGCTGAAACTAGGAATTCACTACACCAGCCTTGCAGACGTGTTTACACAGCTATATACGGTATGTGTGTGTCTACATCAGCTTCAGTTGGTGAAGTCTTGTAAAATGTACAGGTGTGGATTGCTACATTCCTCTCTTGTGTTTTTCCTGCTTTTTTTTTTTTTCCTGCTTCCCCCCAAAAAGTCACTTGATCGGGTATCAGACATAGTGAAAACCTGGCAAGACTACAGGAAAGTGGCTAGACTTGGAGTGTTTGTGTACTTAAAGAAAGAATCTTGCACATTTTCAACTTTCAGTCACAGATATTTTTTTATAAGAGCAATTGGAGGTCTGAGCCAGCCCTCAAAGCGGAAATCAAAAGCTCCCAGAGAAACATACCCGAGGAATGTGAATCTGATCCAACAACCATACGCAATGCACATACAGTACTGTCAGTCTTATAGGAAGTCTTGCCATATATGGACATCTGGACCCTGAGCTGTTTATCATCACGATAGGCTTGTAGCTGGCTTCAGACATTTCTGGCTTGCCTCAGGTTTAGTGTGCCAATTAGTTCCTTTCCCAAAATGCTCACCAGGATATTTCACTAAAATTGTAATAAATGCATCTCAAAATTCAGAGAGGTCTGGTTAAAGTTACGTTAGTAGGCTTTTGCTTAAAAGGCAGATTCCAAGAAAGACTTACTCTGCTAGCTCAGAAATAGACACAGAGTAAAAATAAAGAGATTTATTCCATCGTGAATGTGGTTGCCTGGTATTTCTCTTTCTTAGAAGTCATCTGGTAGCTTATTCTATGTATCTGTCGGCATAGAAAGGGCTCTGAAGTAGATCACTTGCTGAACTTTTACTCATCCTTTTCTGGGGAGATGTTTGATCTCATCAAGCAACAAAGGCAAAGAAAAGACCACATTTCCCAAGATCTATCAAGCAAATTGCACTGTGTGGTGCAATTTGTAGAGTGGTTAGTGGTACAAAGCTTTTACCTTGTAGCTATGATAATTCACATCAGCTAATCTTACTAATGAGAGCCATTAGCTCGTCTCCAAAGTGAACCAGAATTAGAAGGCAGGGAAGGGCAGTGGATGGCATAGGCTATGGACATGTTTGTGGCTGAAATGGTGGATCTAGTCCAAATTCCCCAAGGTACTGGTTCAGATTCTCTGCTAGCATCAGTTGGGTAGTTCACTAAATGCGCTGTTGGCCATCGAAATATTGGGATTTAAAAAGTCCAAGTCCATTGGGCTAAAGCAAAATCATCAGGTGCAATTCCCATTAGCAGACCTGATTTTTGTTGTTTTCCATAATGTCATTCTTTATGTGTTAACATGCAAATATTTTGTTATTTCTAGAGTCCCTGAGAATGCTGCTTTAAGCTCTTGGCTTTATTCTTAAAAAGTAACTGGAGTTTTTGTGAATGTGTGTGGTCTTAAACCAGCAAAGTGATTACTGGAAATAGAGTAATCTAAATGGGTATTCAAAGCACATGTAAACTATTTGTACAAAAGTGAGATTATGAGTACTGTGAAGCTAAATGTCTTTTACCTACTCAGCCTCAGATTCAATTTATCTTATTTTATTCTGAAAAATTTGCCACAGATCTGGTCTTAGAAGCACTGTAGGAGCAGCATTCACTACTTCTGTGAGGGTGCTGGCTGTGTCCTGGGTTTTTCTGGGGAAGCATAGAGTCCTTCCACGGCTTGCAAAGGTGAGTAAGGAGGGAGAGGCTCTCAGTTATTTATTTCTCAGGTTTGACTGAGATTTGCAACCTCTTGCTGTAGGAAGTCAACCAGTGTAGGGCTGCAGTTTGTCACTAACCATTCCTTTGACAATTGTCCCATAAATGGTTAACAATTCATAAAAAGTTGCTGTTGCTGGCTGGAGAGGAAATGTGGCCAGGGATTGACTCAGAACATACACCAGAAATCCTTTTGATATTCTCAGAGGAACCACGTGGAAAACAGCTGGATGAACACTTCCTCCCACTCTGTCATGGATTATGTGGGCAGGAAAGAATCAGATCTGCTTAGTCTACAGTGCATGTGATCTTGTTTTCAGTTTTTCAATCTGCTTCTTTCAGGAACTGTTAGGGTAAGTTTTGAGGGTTTGTGGGCTTTTTTTTTCCCCCAAGCTGAGACACCAGTGTTTAATTAATATTTGACGAAATTAAGGACTTCCATTAACAAGTGCAGTTTTCTTTGCCATAAACTATGGGCTATCTTAATTTATATTGTAGCTGCTGTGGAGTAGAGGCCTGGGGAGAATCCTGTGGGATACATTTTCCATGCTGTCTGATAGGATAGTACATGTGTGGGTGACAGCATGGTTTCTTTGAGCATAAATTAAAAGACAGAAATGTCTCCCCCATTTTTGATACAACCTTAGTTCACTGACCTTGGTGTAGTGGGCTTTTCTGTTTACACAGTCCTTCCAGAGGAAGTGGAGGAGTTGGCTTATTGTATAGGTCTGTAATGTGTCTGAAGGGCTTCATAAGCACACTGCATCAGCTGACCTGCAAAAGAACATACTATCCTTGATGCATTGGCACCAGAATCTAGAGATTCTGATTTTTCAGGAAAAAATAATAGAATTTGATCTATGTTCCCCATGGTTCAGGTGCCAGCTTGGCTGTCTGTTTTTTCAGCAAGTGATGTGTGGTATGTGACCTGTGTAAATACATCTGTACAAGTGACGCAGGCAGGGAAACCGGGATGTAACCTACAACGGCCAAGGTGGCTTCCTTATTGACCCACGGATGTGTGTGAAATGTAGCAACTACTGGGCCAGGTCTGAAAAACATCTCAGACTGCTGATCCCTCTGGTGTTGGTGGGAAATTCTCTGTCAGACCATTTTTTACATGGAGACAAAAAAGGCAGATACTCCAAGAAATGTGCATTGTTAGGGAAGTGGAGACATGTTTAAAATATTTTGATTTCTTGCAGGAACTAATTGAAGAAACCTAGTTGTTTTAAACATCAATGGTCTCAGGTCCAGTGTTTACAACCATGTTGCTACAGATGTCTTATTGATGGGTGGCTTTTAAGTAATAAGCATGATGTTGTAAAAGTGGCAGGACTCTCACTAACAGCACATATTAATGCTGAGCATATTAATCCATTTATAACCCTTTTATTAATAGGTTTTAAATAGAAATCAAGGTTAGGTTTTACTGTATGGTGTTTGTTTTGACCATTTTGGACAACGGGGTTTTTGTGAAGATTGAGCCTAAGAAGTTATTTGTGGTGCATTTCTTGTGAGGAAGTTATCCGTGATGGATCTTGTGGAAAAGTGTAACCTTAATAGCATGGTAGATCTGTATGATTATTTGAGATTCAATTATGACATAGGATGAAAAGACAGTTCATCAACTGCCTTTTTGTATTGCCTAAGCTTTACAAGGTATTTGAAAATCTTAAATCTGTCCTAACAGTGTTCCTGTGTGAGTTACAAACTGTGCAATAAAAATTTCAGGTGAGTTCTAAAACTAACCTTTCTCCTTCTGTCACTTGCAAGATACTGAGGGTTGATTTTCAAATTCCTTGGGAACAGTTTTCTCATTTTATCTTCTCAAATTCAGTGATAACTCACCCAGGCCTTCACATATCTTTATTTTTCTTGATAAATGGCTTGCAAAGAGTGCGGGTAGAGTGCATGACTTGGGAAGTGCACTTTCTATTTCTTTTTTGCCGTCAAGCTGCCACAGGGGGGAGTAGAAGTTTGGAAAGGACTGTGCTTCCCAAAAAGTCGCCGAGGCAAGTGCTGTATTTGTGTGTACCCCGGCCAGTCTCTCACGGAGAGAAAAGCAGGGGCAAAAGAGGAGTGGGTGTTCTAGGAATGAAAAGGTTGGTTGGAGAAAGGAGCCGGGGGGTTTCTACAGCTGGAACAAGCTGAATGGTTCACTGCTTTGCAAAACCACACTGTTTTTCTTATTCATTCCTACTAGCTTTTCTGTCCAGGAGAGAGAATGTGACTGAATTGTTTTCCTGCCTCAGGAGGGAAGATGACATGTGGGAGTTGTAAAGCACTTGCAAAATCCCTGCCTGTCTGACAAAAGGCTTTTCCCACATTAGTGCTATTGGCTAATGAAGAAAAAATGCTAGGCAGAGGCAAGGCAGAGGACACAGAGAGGAAAAGTTTTGCTAACTTGATAGAAAAGGGTTGTTTTTGTGGGACTGTTAGTGTTGGTGAAATCCACGCTGTCTGCTTCATGATGAGTAACTGGACTCTGTGGGTCCTAGGCAGGCAGGACGCGTTCCTCACGCCTTGGCCCTGGCTGTGAGGTTGCCGTCTCGTCCCTTGTGTGACCACAACTTCTCTTGCAAAGCACAGTCTGAAGCAGCAGCGTGGCTGTCAGCCACCATCCTGCCCTGCCACTGGGTTTGCTACAGAGGAGGCATGTGGGCACAGAAGAGGTTGTTAGAGTGGGTGTTGAAGGACTGGGCTCAGATTTTGAAGTGGTGCAGTATGACAAGAGGGTGGAAAAGGGACTTACCCCTCCTGTTAGCTTCCCACCCATGTGCCGTATTTGAGCATGTCCCCAGAGAAAAGCAGCCAAGGTCCTGAGTGGGAAAGGCTAAACAGGGCTGGAGAGAAAGGTGCACATATGTGTTTGTGTGGGAAGGGTTGCGGTGCAGTGGGGTGGAATGGAGGAAGTGGAGAAATTGGTGTGTGAGGAGAGTGGTGTAGGTGAGCCAGCCAAGGATGAGGTGGGCTTGGCAGCTTCCTTCCCACTGCCTTCACAGCATTTCACCACCTAGAAATTGTGCTCAGGTCAGTTCAACCATGGGAAAACTCACTTGCCAGGAGAAGAGAGAGGTGTTTGCGGCAAAGTTTGGGTGTTCCTCTTCTCCACACCTTTGGTAGCCAGTCCCTGTTTTCTCTTGCTCTGCTGCGCTCAGGAACAAGCTACATTGAGGTGCACAGTGGAGAGACTACAAGTTTCTCACTTTTTGGGTCTGCATTAGGGAATTTTATCACTGGACAACCTAGTCAACAATTTTTGGGAAAGAATGAAATAATTTTTAGGAACTTGTTAATGATCAGGAAAACAATTGAAAGGAGTGAATCAGGATCATTTTCTAAGTCCTCAAGATCTGATTGCACAGATCTGTAATGAGTTAGAGTAGGTGAGAATAAAGGAAGAATTAAAGGAAAAACACATTTATGCTTCTGTTACCTATAATGAGAAATAACAATAACAATAACAATTCTAAAATGTGTTATTTTAGAATGCAGAGGAGAATGTGGCAGGTAAGTCTTTGCTTTTGGTTTTAATGGTGAAAATTGATTGGGAAGATTGGGAAAGAAAACCATTCTTTGGGTAGCATTTGTTTGTGCATTTTGTATATCTGTGATTCCTGGACTTTTGAACTATCATCAAAAGGAGCCTGGGCAAAATCCACATTCTTTATGTTTAGCACATTGATAAATTCAGTTCTTGCTGCACAACCTTGTTCTTAACAGACACAAAAAAGAGAGAATTATTGGTCCAATTCCAAATAAGACATAAGGAATTTGTTTATGCTTTTGGGAGGTAATATACCTAAGTTTGAATGGAACTTTGTTAAGTATAATGAAATTCTCAAGGAATGCAAGGCTGGTTTAGCTCCACAGTAAACATCTAAGATTAAAAAAATACATATACATTTTTCAAACTTGTGCCTAAACCTCAAGTTTCTTGTTTTTAATTAGGGTGGTTGTTGCAAATTCAGGAAGTTAACCGAACATAAAAATACAAACAGAAAACAATAAAATTAAATACATTCAGAGCAACTTTTAATTTTTTCCTTAGTTGTAGTTGTACATAAATTATAGATGAGGTTAAAGTCAGAAGCATAGTGAAGCTTGTACCACAGTTTACTGTACTCACCTGAACTCTTGCCATGATAAAGCCCTGGAGCATGCTGACCTGCGTCAGTGTCACAGCATCACAATACCTAGACCCTGTTGGAGTGCTTTTACAAAGAAGCACAGGGTCAAGATATTAATTCTGGACATGAAATGTTTTGTTACAAATCTTTCCTAACGTTTGAAGAATCAATACATGTACAAAATCAACACCAAGAGCAAAACCAGCATCACATCGTTTGTAATTCCAGTTTCTTTGGGTTTTCCATTTTCATCACTTTACTCTTTTCAGGAAAGAAAAGAAAAAGATATCAAGTCTGAGGGAAATTGCAGCAATCGTTTTTGAGTCCAACACTTTTACTTTATGTGTCAGCCTTTCTGTTTCGACTCTTCATCATAGCTGAGGATGAATGGGCAGCATAGTTACTGTAGTGTAATTGAATCATTCTTCTCCTTGAAAAGGTATAGATGTGTGTTTCTGTTGCTAGAGGTCACAGGTTTGTTCCTGCAGAGACTTGGTTTTACATTGTGTCCAGAGCTGATTCCCTATGCACTTTTGACATTTTATGATGTAATTGCAGCAAGAAAAACACACATGCTGTATTTCAAGTCAAATTAGTTGAATAAATGAGGCGTCTAATTTTTATTTCTTGAAGGCCACCAGAGCAAATCTTGCCAAAGTTATGTTTTTACTCAAAATTCCTTAATTTTTCCTGCTTTTGCTTCAGACCAACACAGAACAGTACATTCTTATTATTTAATCCTATAAGAGAAAAAAAAAGAAAACAGAAAAACCCCACCAAGGTAACAAGAAGTTCTCCTCTACAGATATTTACCAAGAGAGCCGAGCAGGAACATAATTGCAGGACTCAAAACATATTTAATAATCCTGAACTAACTGAACAAATGCATTAGAATTTTGGGGAGAACTAAGATGGGAATAACAGGAAAGCTGTAGAGAAAAACATCTCACAAGATTAAGACAGTAGAGTGCCCAGAATTTTTGTGAAGATTTGATACTGGGATACTTCTGATGAGAATAGACCCAGGGTGATCCTTTTGCTTAATGACTCCTCTTGCTTGGAAGGAAGTTTTGAATTTGTAAGTGTGAGATAATTGTTAGCCATCATAGAGTACCCAGCTGTAGATAGCTTCAGCAGCTTGACCATGGGGCAGTGGTGACGCTCTGCCTCACCAGATGTAGCATGTCATCCCCAGAGCATGAGGGGTAAAATTTCTTCCTTGCCTGCCTTTGCCCTTTGCACCTTGCAAAATATTCACTTTTGCATCATTTGTGCATCAAAACCTTCTTTGTTTTGGAAGCTTTCTCCTTTTCCTAACCATCATTTTTCCCAACTCCCACCTTTTCCCCACTTTTCACCACCTTTCCTCATTTTCCTTGTGTCTTCAGTGAACTGTATCTTCTCTAGCACAGAGATGAAGCTGCTGTTGCTCCTCACCACTGCTGCCCACGTTCCCACAAGCAGCCCTTTCTGTCTTCAGAGCAATGCTCTCCTTCTCAGGAGGTGACTCCTTGGTTTGCTTCTGAGTATGAGCTGACAGTAAGACTACCTTTGCTAGCCTAGGTGAGAAGGTTTTATAAAACAATGTATAGGTGAATGTGGAAGGCTTTTGGGAAGGCCATTGTGGGGTCTTATAGATTTGTTTAGCCTGTAGCTTGGAGGATGTTTTTAAAACAACTCTGCTTTCCAAGCTGGAAAGGTCACTGCTTCTTTAGAATATTTTTGGAGATGTTTCTGTGGTTTGTCAGATCTAAAAATAAACTGTGATCAACACACTTTGAAATTATGACAGGTATTTTTTTTTTCCTAAGAGTATATAAAGCAATTATATATTTGTTTTCCTACTGGGGAACCAGTCAGAGCTACAGACAAGCTATGAAAATCCCCTTCAGAATTCCAGGACTGTTTTTTTGGTGTGTCTTCAAAGTTGTGAGCATCTGCTTGCCTATCTGTTAATCTGTCTTCTGCTTTTTATAGAGCCTATCATTTTTTCAACTGAGAGACAAAGACACCAGGAACATTTCTAGTCTTTTTTCCTAAATTTCTAGGACAACTGGAGACCTTTGATTGAAGATTTTTTTTCATTAGAAAGAGAAATCCTGATGAAATAGACCCTGTGCATTGCTTGTGTTGATTTTCAGCAAAATGAAGCTGAGAAAAAAAATGGAATTCTTTTGTTCTGAAACATGTCAATGATTTGGTTTGATTTTGAAAGAGAGAAATGCTGGAGGAATTTATTTCAAGTCCTCTTTGTGTCAAGGACCTACTGGTCTTGATTGTCCTGAAAAACACTTTTAAAATTTTCACTTTGAGTGACATTTTTTTAATGTCTATCACTGTAAGCAGAGCTGAAGTCATGTTTGGAAACCCAGTCTTCTTCAAAGAGAAGAAAAAACATTTTCTGGTTCACATCAGGGAACATTTAAAAACATCCTATGATTTGTTTAGAGTCATGAAAGCCTGTTATGTAAAAGCAAATTTGGCAATGCAGTTTTGCCATTTTCTGTCACTGTAGTTGTTCCTAAACCAAATCCCATTGTGAGTGTCTGTGGTACGGAGCCTTGGGTTAGGTGGTTAAAAGGTCAATGTTGGGTACAGGCCAGTGAGTCTGGCAGGTAGGGATCACTCACTGATGAAGACCTTGGAGACCTTCAGCCATCATTCTGCATTTTCTCTGCTTTTGTGTGAGCCTGTGCTTGAGTGTGCAGTATAGCTGGGAGTGTGGGTGGAAGCTTTGCTACATATAAAGAAATGGTAGCTGTTTGTCATGCTTTTTCTCTGCTGGAGTTGCAGGGGGAGTTTCTGAGGCACAGCTGCAGGGATTGAGCCCAGTGAGATCTTCTTTGGAGACCTGAGGGTACCAAACTTTTCTCTGATGACACTTGCACACAAGGACCTTATCTCCCCTCACAGCTGCTTCAGGAACATTTTGTGTTTCTTGAGTTTAGTCTAGGTGCTCTAACTCAGAACAGCTCTCCACCCTAGTAGTAGTTGGGTTTTTGCCCTAAGCCTTCAAGCATGTCCCAGAAGGGTGATGTGCCAGGGACACTTTCAGAGGGCTCAATTATGGACTGTGTTGCCAGTGCCTGCAAGGCAGAGGGCTGGTGCAGGTTATTCCTTCAGGGGTTTTCCTGCCTTTCACAGCCAAGGCAGTAGCATTCAGCACTTGTCAGTGTGACCAGCAGCTGCCTTTGTGGACTACCTGCTTTGCAGAGTGGCACGGGGAAGAGCTGAGGGTAGAGCTTTATCTACCTGGTCTGCCACCTCTAGAGTACACAGGCTAGGAAATTCACCCCTGCATTTAAAGAAAGAAGAAGTAGCGTGACGTCTCTATCTGTCCACTGATTTAAATCCCATTCTATTTTAAACCCCATTTTTGACAGTGAGTCTTATCTAAAATTGGCAGAGAAACAGAGGATGTTGCTTTTCATCAGGACAGAGCCCGCATTTAGCTTTCTTTCAAGTGGTGCAATAAAATATGGGAATAGACTTCAGCTTCCCATGTTTTAATTCTTGTTTTTTAATCCTTGTTTTCATTTTTGAAACTATTTGGATCCAAAAAGACATTTTTTTTCTCTTTCCACTTCTGGTTTGTTTGTTGGACCACTGCCTGCTCACCCTATTCAGATGTCAAGAGACTCTCTATTTTTCCATTTCTGGAATAGTCATTCACGACTCAGTGTTTCTTGTGAAAACCCTCAGAATTTACAGTGTGTTTATTGGTCTCTCACCAACTGAAGTTTCTGTCTTGTAATAGTTGGTTTCAAAGTTTCTCTCAGATACTGTTATATAGATTTGGTTCACAAAATAATTCTGTGGTAAGCCTAGGAGCATAAGAGACTGTCTTCCTAAAAGATCTAGCTAATAAGCTAATTAAAATATAAGGAATTTATAAAATTTGTTGAACTGGTAGGTTTGAGACATAGTTGATGGGGTAAGACATTTTTAAGAGTAGACTAATGGGCAAAGGATACCAGTTGTGTGCAGTGTTTCAGGAATGCACAGTAAAACAGCTTCTGTGTGAAGAGGCCATTCTTGGGTCCAGATTTTGCCAATTATGCTGCACAGATTAAGAGCAGGTTTGTGCAAAAGAACTTGTAAGATGTGGTAAAACAGGGGAGAACCAATAACATGTGATGAGTGTTTTCCCAGGGTGCAGGTAAGGTGGTTTGCTTTAGGGCTGTTGCAGTTGAAAGGAAGACTGAGGAAGAAGAGGTACATGGCATAAACTGGACCAGAAAGAGCAAGAAAGTAAAATGTTGAGGGGGAAGTTCAACAAACTGTAGAGCAGAAAAACATGTGGAGAGTTACTGAAAGAGTAGAACATGGTGGGTTTTGCACCAGAACCCATTGCTGTTCTGCCCAACACCTAATTAGCCTGGTAAAGCAAAACATTAATGAACTTCACCATTGACTTTTTTTCATTTTTACAGCTATGTAACCTGAAGTGTGGAAGGAAGCTGTAGAAGCAAATAGCTGGAATGTGCTACAAGTGTGTGAGAGGGCCAGGGCCGCTGAACAGTGCAAAGAGGCAGGAAAAGTGGATGGAAACTGGTATAATCAGTCCATTAAATTAAAAATCTGCCAAATCAGACCTGTTCTATAACTCTGTTTCTCATTTTACTTCCTTTCTGTCTCTCATTAAAGTGTACAGCTCTGGGGTAGGTGGGAACTTTTGGGGGACTGCCTCAGAAAAGGAAAACTGCATCTATGGTTTGGTTTGAGTGCTACCCTTTAAGCCTAATGAACTGGCCCATTAAACTATTATAATAATTATAATAACTGTGTTTTAGACATAGCTTAGTTTTAAGCCTGGACATGAAATAATATCTTTCTAAAAATCAAGATTGTTTGTGAATCTTTCTTTTCCTGCTGTGGTTCTTGCTGAGTTTTGTCCAGGATGTCTCTGGAAATGTGAGCTCCAGATATATCACAAGACAGCCTGTGTTGTGTGGCAGCTCTGTGTTGAAGAAGAAAATGCTGGGAGGAGATGGCTAAATGTGCATGCAGACTTCTGTGTGTTCATCAGCCCTGATTCCAAACATCCTGTTCAGTTTCTGATCACTGATTAGCAGCACAAACAAGATAGATACCTTTAACCACTAAAAATTATCCCTCTTCTGCTCTCATGGTCTCTCTAAGTTCTGTAAGCTGCTTGTTGCAGATTTGTTTCCAGGGATCTCACAATCCAAATTTTGGTCCCAACTATAGTCATTTAAAGCATATTTAGACTCTCCTGAAATACAGATTTATAAGGAAAATGTTGACAGTTCCTGGCCTCTTATATCACTGGTGGGAGCCACAATAATATTGATTTCCTCTAGCTGTCTTTCATCAAATGCTCAAAGCAGCATTTTTTCCTTTGGTGCAAACATCAAAAATGTGGACAATTTTGTTCTCCTGAACTTGGGTAACATTTGTGAACATCCTAATTCTGTGGGAATGCAGTACAACCTTTCCCAATTTTATTAAAAACAACCTTTTTTTGGATAAAGTGTGTGTCATTGTATGCACTGTCACTCTCCCTCATGTATCTTGTTCTAGGAAACTAAGTCTGCTTTTTTCATTCCTCCAGGATTTTCTTCATGTGAGGAGTAGAGATGAGAACTGTGGGTTTTTTTCTCTCAGAATGCCTTCAAGTTGTTTGTCTTCCTAACCTAGACATGTGAAGTGTTTCCAAGTACTTAAAGACTCTCAGTGATAGCAAGGTTTTACTGATACTTATGTTGTTTGTTGACCCAAACCAAAATCGATCATGATTATAAGTGAGCTCTGACATCTGGAAAAAGTTATACTGCAGTTTAGTTCTTTACCTTTTGGGACAAGCCTTTTGCATTTGATCTGGGTTGGAAATCTCAAAATCAGATTTGGATGTGCATGTGGAAAGAAGGATATAAGAGCAAATTGAGAAAATGCAGAAAAATCTCATATTTCCATTGTTGTATTTTTTAATTCTGCCCAGCTGAAAGGAAGGCACCCATCTAATGTCAGTGTAAAGGCTTGTCAGTGCAAGGTAAAAGTTGCATGTTAAAATGTGTGTCCATGTTCTATGAGCAGTTTTGCATAAAGCAATCTTCAGTGCCTGACAGGAAGACTGAGGAAAGATATGTGCTGGCTCATCAGATCCCACGCAGAGCAATTGAGCGCTTTCCAAAGAAGGAACTAGTCTTCTCTGAGCCAGAGAAGGGTAAAACTTACAATCCTCTCAAAGTTTTCCCTATGAGTTTGTGAAAGGGCTTGGCCTTGCCTATATGCCTCTTATCACAAATGGAAATAGGCACCCATCTGAGGGAGTGGCCTTATTTGGAAACTGTTTTAACTGAGAAGAGATGGCTAGTCCAGCAAAGGTGTGGTTTTATTTACATCCATGCTCTTCCCTTATGATTGGAATGTGTCTGGAAGGTGTGGTCTCATTTACATCCCACCTCAACTGCCTTTGGTTTCTTTGGATTCGCCCCTTGCCTGTGGCTAGAAAAGGAACTCCTGCAAGCAGAATAAAACGGCTGTGTGAAAAACAGGTTTTTCTTCCTCTGTTTCTTCAGTGTGTGCATTCCTACTGGTATGTACCTGAAAAGGGAAGGCCATGTTCCTGGGGAAGGAGTTTTGGGTCTGCATAGGTATGTGTATGATGTACATGTCTGTGTATGTGCTTGAAATACCAACATGCACATACTAGGTTTTGTGCTAGCCTGAGTGTTGGAGGCTGCTAGAGCCGTTTCTGAAGAAAGGTAAGAAAAAGTTCTTCAACATGCCTTGCTTTTTTTTTTTTTCAAAGATGCTGCTGACAGCTCTGGAAGAAGGCCTGTCTTTGGGGTGTGGGTGTGTGACATTTAATGTAGTCCCTTGCATCAAAGTGAAGCCAACATAAACATGGTAGCAGCATCTCACATAATCTCTGAACCATGATAGCAGGTTACAGCAAAGGACATGCAGGGCAGTCAGGCCCTGGCTACTCTGCATGCAGTTGCCATTCAATATTTAATCCTTTCCTCAGCATGTATAGGGTGTATACTCAACTGTAGAGGCTATGCTACCTTATGTCAGGAAGCAATTCAGCTGCTACTGGCCTCTGTGTGTATTAATTTTGGGATGCAGATACATTTGTAGCAGAAGGTGGACTGGAGGAACTCTTGCATATGGGTTGTGGAGCATCCAGAAAGCCTTAGAGCTGCTGTTGATTTGGTTGGAATGAATTTACTGGGATTGCTCTAGTCCTTCTCTATTTTTCATCTTCCATCCATGCCTCATCAGGCATAATCTTTGTTAATTCCAGGCAATAAAGAAGACAGAGGGTATAGAAGGTAGTCTGCTGATTTTTCTCTTCCTTTGTTTTCTAAACCAGAAATTGAAGTCTCTTGAATTTACAGCACCCTGACAGTTGGTCCAGATGCACATACATTTAGTGTTATTTTACTGAGAACAGAGCTGTGGTGGTGCTTACATTCTGAGTGTACAGAGGACAGAGAGTCCCTTCAATGTGAAGCCCTCATGTGTGACTGCCCAAAAGCACTGAAGGAGCTGTAACCAAGGTACTGGGACTGGCTGCCCCTGCTGTGTCTGGGATTCCTTTGCTGTGGCATACTGTTCAGCACAAAACCAAGGCACTTCCAAGAACCCTAATGTGGGGATGTGCAGGTCACAATCCACTTCTCTAATACTGCTGCCTCTCCTATAGCTGATTCTACTCCTGTAACTCATGGTAAATGTCTAGGCATGACAGCCTAAAGTGCTAACATTTTCAGGTTAGACTCAGAACTCTTTTTCAGCTTTGGATACCACTGAATACCTTTAGAAACACCTGCCAATGACCCATTTCTCCTTTGCCTGCAGAAACTTGGTGAAACTGGAAGTCTAGCTATCTGCCACACTCTGGTTTAGCAGATGAAAGTTGCTAAAATATTTCCTCTCTTTTTTGTAACCAAGACAAGCTGAGGTGCACAAAAATAATTGCATACCAGTCCACCGCAGGAAGAAAAGTGTCTGGCATTGTGTCTTTGGATTGCAGACAGGCAGGAGAGACAGAATGTTTGTCATCAGGATCCCTTGCACGTACTCTGGAGCCACAGCTGAAATTTTTAAGTTACACACACACATTGCACCAGCGTGAAGACGTGTCCTCCAGATGATGTAAACCGAGTGATGCATGCTGAGGTCACTGCTGCATAGAGACCTTTATACACCCAGGGCACTGACTGGTCTAAACTGCCATGGCAGAGCTGTGTAAGTTAGCCTGGACTGTGTGCTACGCTGTTCTGCTTCTCTGGAGCCAAACTAGGGTGTTTAAATAAGGCTTCTGAATCGCTACACTGCCTTGCATTCATGGCTTAAGACTGCACTAAGAGACTTATACATCATTTTTAAAATTGGCATAGATTCCAACACACAAGGGTGCTTTATAAAAATTTCTGGCTTCTTGATCTTCCTCTCCTCCTTGAACATTCTTCCTCAGACTTAGCTTCCCTCCTTCGACCCCAGCATTGCTCCTTAGCAAACACCCTGGTTACATCTGTGTGGGCCAGGGACAGCGTCTGCCCCCAGTGTCAGCGCTCTGGTGAACATCCAGCAGCTGTTCCCCGGGTCTGACAGACGTGATAGTCCTTTGGCTGCTGTGCACACACCAAAATAGGTTGTTTCTCCTGTCAGAGGAAAAGATGGCAAGTGTGTAACTTAAGGAAAAGGGATCCAATGGGAGATAAGAGTGTAGGAGAAGTTACTGCAGTTCTATATTTGGAATTGGTTACGTATGTGTGTGGTAACCCTAATGATGGGTGGACTGTACTTTCTCATTACCATAATTACATTTCCTTTCATAGCTAGGGTTGGGGATGCATCCAGACATTGCAGAACACATCAGTAGATTTAGTGTGGCTTACTCAGTCTCCATTTATCAGACTGTGTCCCAATTATGTTACATTTAGGAAACAGAATAATTTTCTGGTTATAGCACATGGAATTTGTGGCATTCTAATCCTAGTCATCCTGCTGTATGACCTTGGAGAAGTTGTTTTACTACTCTTTGATGGTAAAAAATTAACTCGCCCCATGGATGCATTTTAATACCATGCCAAGTTTAAAAAAATCTGAAGCTAAAGTTAGCCTTCTAAATCCATATTTAGGGGCTAAATGGGATGACTTGTTTCCATAATCCTGAGCACCCAGCAACTGTCTCCTGCTGAGACCAGCTAGAGATTTTGGGTGTTCAGCAGCCTGAAACATGGAGCTAAAGAAGAGTGAAAACAGCTGCTTGTGTGCACATGAGGTGGAACTCACTGATGTGGTGTGGTAAAACAGGGACAGCAGTCTGTCTTTCCTGAGTGGTTGTCACAGTCACAGCAGTGGGGAGATGTAGGTGGGATTAAGCTTGCAAATTTTGTTGTCTAAAAGTGGAATGTCTGCCTTGAACAGCCTGCTGGCTGTTCAAGATCTCTTTAGTAGATCCCTTAGTTCAGTGAATCTGGAACAGCTCTTGATCAGGACAGATGAGAATCCCCTCATGTACCATCCTGCCCACCTCTCTGGATGTGGGATGAGTTATCCTCTGGAGGTGCTCAGCCCTATCCATAGAATTAAGCACTTCATAAATGTTTAGGTGGCTTGCTTGGGCTCTGTTGACTGTAAAGTCAGTGGGTGACTTATGGTGCATTAGGTGTGCCAGAGCTGCCCATAGCTGCAGAGAATGGTGAAACTCTATTACAGGCCTGAGCAGTTTGGTTGTGAAAGTTAGGAACAAGTGAAAGCAGGGAGAAATAGTTGAGCCTGGTAAGGAAAAGGAAATATTAACTTGACTGTAGTCATTGAATACCTATTCCACATTGATGGCATGGCTTGTTTCCACTGGAGAGCTTTGTTCTGTGTTTGAGGTGGAAGATTAATTTTCCCACGGGAGAAATAAGCTTTGAATAAGTCAGCTAAAATGGATTGTTCTTATGTGCACCACACATCTATAGGAGAAACAGAAGACGTTTACATGCTCCCTGAGGAGGAACTATGACAAGCAGACAATTAAGCAATTCCCCCACATCCCCAGATTTAAAGAACCACGTAATGGCTTAATTGAGTTGAGTTGCTGAAAGTGCAGCGCTGCGCTGAGATTCGTGCTGAGAAGTGTGCGATTCCCAGAGGCATCCATCAGGTTTTAAAGAATTGACTTTCCATGCTAATTGACCCAGATGTGCTTGGTTTTACCTCACAATCTCCACTCATTCAATTGCTATTAAAGAGAAGGGAATGAGAAAAAAGGGGACTCCATTTGTCTCATTTACTATATTAAAAGGGAGCTTTCTTAAAGCAACTTTTTGTACTGTTGAACAAATCATTCAACTTCAAATGGAGCAGCATTTATTTCACCTTTTTTTTTTCAGTTTCCCAAATGACTGAGCATGTATTTTGCAGGCAGTAGAGGATATTAGTTAAGCCACTTTGCTTGGCAAAGCAAGAGTAAGCATCAATGCCAGAAGAAGTGAGGGCAGTACACATGGAAGGACGGTGTGTCATCTGTCTGACTAGGCAGGGCTGAGCAGCACAGGATGAGGGTTGAGGACTGTCACTCTCATGCCTTGGTGCAGTGCTGGTCTGCCCAAACAATCAATAAATTAAGAAAAAAATTAATGTTTTATCTATTTATATCTGCTAGAAGGCAAGGATATAAGTTTGAGAAATAGACTTTGCAATGTGAATCAGCAGCTAAGCTCTTCCATGTACCAGGCTAGTAGACACCTCATTTTGGCAAGATATGGTCATCTTTTAGGTGTGTGTGTAAATGATCCCGGAGGACGCAGAGCAATCAGTGTTAGAACTGGTGTTCCCAGTGTATACTCTATGTGTGCGTAACCTGGCTTTTGTTTCTGGTCAATTCACAAGGCTTAATTCATTTACAAATCAAGTATATCTTTGTGGTAGGGAATGAGTCTACCTCTGTAGCTACATTCATGGAATACCACTGGAGGCTTTCTTCTGTAAGGATGCTACTCTCTACCTAGTTAATGACTTCAAGCTTATTTCAAAGAGCACCAGCAAGAGGCATGTACAGGAGGAACTCCTGTACATTCATATTTAAACAGGCTGTTTCTGTGAAACAGCTGAAATTAGTGGAGTTCATCTGAGTTTACACAGTTGTTAAGGGGGCAGAATTTAGCCCAGTGCTTGTGATAAGCCATATTTTGTACCATCCAGTCCAGGTATGGAGCTCTGTTGTGAAGTGAAGGTGTTCAAGAAGTTTACTTCTTGGCTAGGAGTTGTATGCCATATATAGTCAGCTGTGGGGTTTTTTGCTGCTGTTTTTTTTTTTTTTTTTTTTTTTTTTTAACTTAAGAAGGCTGGCCTCCAAACTGCTGAATCATATTTCAACCATAGACCTGGTGATTTTTCAGAATTTGAATCATAGTTGGGCCCCCTGGATATCAAGCTGTGAAGCCACACGTGGGCTCAACAGTTTGGCAACCACAGAGTACAGCTTTGGCAGTATTATATTCACAGTCCAGATGTTGGATGGTTCAGCCACAATATACAGCATGTTAGAAGGGAGCAACAGCATGACTCAGAATTGCTGTTTACTTAATTTAAATACCATGGTTTGTACTGTTCTTAGATTAGCCTGGCTGTTAAGAACCAGACTGCTTTAGATCTGTATCCCATCCCAGAAGAAAGTCTCATGTAACAACCCTACTTGAAGTGAGAAACCTTTTTTTGGATATTTTAGTGTTGCATTCTTCCTGCTAAGGTCTTCCCCGAGAAGCTGTCCAGTAAGGGTCACTTCTGAAGTCAGGTATAGATATATCAGGATTACCAAAAACAACCAAGGTCCCTGTGAAACTGGAAATAAGAAAGTCAGGGTGGTGCCTGAGATTTGGAAATGTAATATGATCATGTTTTGACTTAATGTTCTGCTTTTATCTTACAAGCTGCAGCGATTAATTGTTTAGCAATAATTAGGAAAGATAGAGGCAGTCTCCATTAAAGCAGGGCTGTTCTTCAAAACTGCAGACTTAGTCAGTTGAGCTCCTTTTGCATGTGCCTCATTTTAAATAATGTTCTGTATTCAAATGGTGAGCTTTGAACTTACTAAAGTTTTGTGCATGTGATACAAGAAGCTGAGATACAAGAGTCTCGGTAATTCGATTCCTTTATCAATATTTCCTAAGGAGTAGAGAATTTAGTCTGTGAAAACAGCTACTGTTGTTTTTCAGGGCATTTAAAACAAAGAACTTTATTTTTTCTTAGTGAAAACTACATCTGGAAAGGAATAAACAGTGAATCACCTAGTCCAAATTACTTTCTTATGTCTACAGAGAACATGCTGACAGAAGTTTGAGAGATTTTTTTATTTTGTTTTTTGAGAATGACTGTGAGACACATGGTAGCAAATTCTTCATTAATTGGATCTACTTTATTTCAGTGAAATCCTAAACTTGAAACCTAGACAGACATGAAAGTAGGAAAATGTTTAAAAAAATACTTGCAAAATGAAAGAAAGTTCCAGTAAAAATGTGGATATTGGAGGTTCATCCTTCAGGCAGGACTGGTGATTCCTCAACACTTTTGTGATGAAATGGAGCCCTGAAGGAAAAATGCCTGGTAATATACTAGGGATTTTTTCTGGCCAAAGAGTTAAACGGAACATTTTTGGTGGGGAGACACTACTGGAGCTGAGCAGGACCTCTGCTGGTGCAGAAGACACCACAGAGTTGAGCAGAATGCAACTTTGGTTGCCAGTCTCAGTAAAGAACAGATAGACAGGAGGCTCAAGGAGAATATTGTATCAAAAGAAAGAAGGTATTTAGGGACATGGAGAAGGGGTTTTGGAAGAAAAAGGGTTTCTTGGGGTCTGTGACATGGAAAAGAGAATAGTTCAGTTGTTTTGATATGGAGGAAGAGTCTTGAAGAGAAAATTAGGAGAATGGGATGAAAATATGAAGCAACCAAGAAAAATTTTTTGTTGTCTTGATTTGTGCTTCAGCAGCTGTGGTAAAACTGAGTTCCTCAGAGGAGAACATTATTGAAGCAAAACAGCACAGGCCCCTGAAACAGAACAAAAAGGCTGGAAGGAGAGAAGACAAATAATGTCATCAGAGAGTTTAATGACAGCAAATTGAATTGGCCAAAGGCCCTGGAAATTTTACAATATTCTTTTTCTGCAAGGAATATGTATAATATTTATCTAAATAGAAAGCAGTAAGCTTTTGTACTGTTCTATGTAATTTCTGTTTTCCACTCTGATCAACTACCTGAATGCTCATTTAATAAGAGGAACAGAAAGGTTTTGAATAGAGATTTCAATAAACACTTTATTATAAGAGGTAAGATCTATGGGAGGAATTAAGAAAACTTCAGTCAATGAAGGTCTTGCTTCATGGATTCATGAAGATTCTTCAGTCTACAAATGCGATAAAGCAGGCTCAGATAAGATCTGTAAGTTCAAGTCAGAAAACCTCATCCTCAGTGGGTCTAACTGTCAAAACAATTAAAGCATCTCTTGTGATGGGTATTAATTATTATTTATTTCTTATCCAGGAGCCCAGTAAAGAATTAATGAAATACCTGAAAATCAGTTCAGTAGTGGAGTTATACATTTTTGTCCTGTTTTTGACAGCAGGTCAGATCAGAGCCTGACTGGTTATTGTTGACAGTTTGTGTTAGTACTGTGATTTAGAAATGTTTTGCTTTTTCAAAAAACAAAAAATAATGATCCCAGGAATAAGTTGCAGAAAAATGTATGCGATATTTTTATTCAAATGAAATATATTCCACAAGTTTTGATAATAGAATTGAAAAGGAACTAGAGGAAACTTTAAAAGCCAGAGTGCTTTGTTTCTTAGGAACCAGAACAACCATAATGAAAGCAGATGCTTACCTGGCATACAAGATTCACCACTTAAAACATCCAAGCAGCAAAAGGCTTGCTGTGTTCCTGGAATTATGAGATACATATCAAATGCTTAAGTTAGTCAAAGACTCAGTCATACTTGGTTCAAAGAAATCTTTGCATGTGCATTCACATCTGCCTAGATTCTGAGCTATTAAGTGTCTTAGATACCCTTAACCTATTCTGCATTTAGTTTTAGAGCATAATATTCCCATACTACAGTTATCAGACATCTTGCCTCAAATGTTTCATAATATGCAATTCCAGGGGTTTTATGTGTGTTCTTATAGAGAGATGCTGTCAGCTTTAATCATGTGGGAAAGGGAAGTGCTAACTCTCATTAAACCCTGTGCCATCTTATGGCAAGTTGGAAAGACGCTGTCGAAATGTGGAATCCCCAGGAGTACTCTCACTTTCCTTTGGCACAGTGACTGAGGGTATTGCACCAGGTGCAACACAGGATTTATCAAGAAGCTGTTCTCTAAGTAATAATTTCTACCCAGATACCTTAATTTAAATATCTTTTAAATGGGAAAGCAAATCCTAGAATAATTTCTTATTTTTACTACAAATTCCAAACTCTGCAGTATATTTGGAAGAAAACCAGACATAGTTAAGGGACTGAGAATTACGAAGAAGCCCAGAATCTCTACTCCTCTCCACCTGAATTAACAACCAAATTAACAAATTGGTTTTGCTATCTCAAGATAAGAAACGTGCAGTGTGTACTGAGAATGCTCAGCTTCAGAGTGGAATTGAAACACCGCAGGAGGAATTGTTTTCCTCCTGGCAGGGAGGAGAACAAGTACAAAGTTGGGAGGGTATAATTAAAACTCTTCAGTCTGTTGTATAATATGTAAACTAGGAAATATTTCCTAGGGACTATAAAATACCAGTGGTTACTATATATACCTACATACCACAGAACTGTAGAATCATTTGGATTGGAAGGGACCCAAAAAATCATCTCATTCCCACCCTTCTGCCATGGGAAGGGTCACCTTGCAGTAGACCAGGTTGCTTATCCAACCTGGCCTTGAATGCTTCCAGGAGTGGGGCAGCCACAACTCAGAGCAACCTTTTCCAGTCCCTCACCACCCTCACAGTAAAGGATTTCTTCCTGATATCTAAACTAAACCTGCCCTCTTCCACTTTAAAGCCATTAACCTTGTCCTGGTACTACGTGCTCCTGCTAAAACCTCTCTCTCAAGTTCTCTTGGAGGACTCCTTTGTACAGGAAGGCTGCTGTAAGGTGTCTCTGGAGCTTTCTTTTCTTCAGGGTAAACAACCTCAACTCTCTCAGCCTGTCTTCACAGGAGATTTGCTTGGCCATTCTCTGGACTCACTCCAAGAAGTCCACATCCTTCTTATTTTGAGGCCCCCAGAGCTGGATGCAGCACTCCAGCTGGGATCTCAGAAAGGTGCAGTAGAATCACCTCCCTTGTCCTACTGGTCATGCTGTTTTTAATACAGCCCAGGATGCAGTTGGCCTTCTGGGCTGTGAGTGCACATTAACAGCTTGTGCCCAGCTTTTCATCTACCAGCACCCCCAAGTCCTTCCCTGCAGGGAGAGAGAACTCTCAAACAATTCTCTGCCCAGTCTATATTTGTGCTTGGGATTGTCCTGACCCTCCTGCAGGAGCACCGACTTGGCCTTTGCACAGTCCTACCTCTCAAGCTTGCCCAGGTCCCCTCTGGATGGCAATCCCTTCCCTCCAGTTGATGGCACCACACAGCTTGGTGTCATTGGCAAACTTGCTGAAGGTGCCTTGATCCTGCTGCCCGTGTCACTGACAAAATGTCCAGCAGTGCTGGTCCCTATGCTGACCCTGAGGAAGGCCACTCCGTACTGGTTTCCACTGGGACATTGAACCATTGACCACAACTCTCACAGTGTGACTATGCAGAAAATTTCTTATCCATCGAGTGGTTCCTGTGTCAAATACATGTTGTTCAGGACAGTGTCAAATGTCTAAGTAGATGATGTCAGTTGCTCTTCCCTACATACATAGTTTTGAAATAAAATAGTGGTTTTCTCACTGCTAAGATATAGTACAGATCAATTATCCACCTATTTGCCCCAGGATAGTTGGTATGTTATTAATTTCTTTGTTTAATTTTTGCTTTATAAGTGCAAAATCTGAAGTAATCTGTGTGGGTTGCTTTCCGAGACCTCCAGTTTAACTGATTTCTCCCTTCCATTGCCAGAACAATAAGACATATCTTTTTCCTTAGTTGTCTCAACCTCTCACAATCACAGAGTGAGATCTTATCAAGCACTCTGCTTTTGTTTTCCTGGGTGTTTGGTCTGATTAGAAGAAGGTTTTGAATGCATTTCTTTAAGAATGTGATAGAGATAAAGAAATTTGCATTCAGTGAGGTCAGTGTTACTATAGGACATTGCTGGAAAATGATGGGTAAGAAGCTAAGGAGAGGATCAAGGAAAGTTGAAAGAGTTGTGTAAGACAGGCATTAACGTTTCCAATAAACTGAGAATTGTAAGTATATTTCCTGGATCTGTGTTCCTCCACCTATATAGCCAGAACATAAACTTCACAGACCAATTTCTAGGAGAATGGAATTCTTTCCAAAGGACATTATTTTCTGGAAAACACAGTCTCTTTTTCAAAGTGCACCTTCTGGGTGTACTTGACCTGAAGAACTTGTCTGGCCAGAACATGACTTTCTTTTACATTGGCATTAGTTCAACCCCCTTTTTTTTTCTGTACCAGTTCTGTTTCTGTGGGCCTGCAGGAACATAGTTGTTGCCTGGTTCCAGTTTATTAGTGGCAAGATAGCCGTTTCAAGAAATTTAAATCAAGACCTTTCTTCTTACTCCTTGCTAGAATACTTGTCCAAAAAGGAAGTAACTTAAAGGGAAAATGAAATGCCTGGGTTGAAAGTAAATAATTAAATCACAGGTAAAACTGAAGATGCTATAGCTCTTTGCTTAGCCTCTTCATCTTCCTGCAAAAACAATGATTTTGTCTACATTGTGACTTGTCAGTGGAAAATAATAGGAATTGTATTTTCTATTCTATTTTGATATGAGCTGGTGATCACCTTGAGAACAGCATTCATGAATTACTCTATGTACTTGAGAGCAGCAATTCTTTTTTCCATGCAAAATGCCTATACTGTATATTGTATTGCTGTATTGCCTGGACTTGTAGGAAAGCTGGTTTTCCAGATGGTGTTTGTGAAAAGTTCTGAGCCATAAGTATAAATGAATAAGTATAAATCAACACTACAAAGAAGGGAAATAGCATAAAATCTTTCATTTCTACTCAGAGAAGTCATTTATCCAGCGCTGACTGTATCGTCATTGTGCATGGGTAGTGTGCAGTGAGTGAGTATCCCTGTTGTGCATGGATGAGTATCCCCATCATGCTTTCTAGGCATGGATTTACTCAAGGGTCAGGAGCCTGTTGCCCATTTCCCCTCCCTTCTCCCTGTACTGCTGCCACAGGAACACTTGCTGCTCAGATCATGTGAGGCTTGCACTGTTCTCCTACCTAATACTGCTTGCAGCTGCATGCAGCCTTTCATGTTTACTTCAGCTTGGAGTTGTGGGTCTGCTGGGAAGGAAATCCAGCCACGAGACTTTTTAAGTAGTGGTTTGATCTTTGTCAATGAGATCGATTCAATTTAGACACGTTCCCTTGAGAGGTCAGATCTGGACTGGAATATGTTTAGGGCTGTCAGAACGCTGTAAGCAGGAAAGGCAGATATTGCAGCCATCAAGGGTTTGATTCCAGCAGAGAGTCGTGTAAATGGGGATGTTTAATAGACCGTGGAGAAGTTAAAAGGAAGGATTAGACAACTGGTGGGGTCGAGTACACTTCATAAATGCATAGGGTGGTGCTGTAATTAAAAATGCTCCTGGACTCCCTCAGCTGGCCTCGGAGCATGCCTACTACAGGCAGAGCTTTGGTTCCCAGGGGCTTCTGTAATTGTCCAAATCATATGAAAGCTTTAAAACTTATACTTAATGTTAAACTTTTAAAAAAACAGGATGGGAGAAAATGCACCAGTGTTTCATATTCTTGAATAAACAATTTAACCACACTGTACTCTGAAGTATAAGTATTCGTGATAGCTGTTTGCAAAGCAAATGTTTGCACAAAAAAATTTCAATTCTCACTTTAGCATGTTAAAAGAAAACTATTCTCTGTGAGTATTTTTGTTAAACATGTCACCCAGAGCCTTGATAAATGTTTATTAGATGCACTTTGATACTAAATGTCTGTATAAAGCATAAACAACTTTTTTTTTTAAATAAAAGGTCATTTTTTATTGAAAAAATGTTTCTTGACTATTTTTGCTATCTTTAGCAAACACACAAGAGTAGTGCAACTCCATTAAATGCTTAGAATAATATTCCCTATGCACACTTTGTTTGTTAAATTCAAAGAGTGTTTTCTTACACACCAGGCCAGAATCACATGATGGAATTTAAACTGATTGCTTTAGGCTTTCATCCTCTTTGATTACTTATTTGGGTCAGACATTTAGAAAGAAGATAAATATCATATAAAAAATATTGACCTTCTCCTTGAAAATACATTTTTGAACAACTTTGAGAGCTGCTGCTCTGTGCTTTGTTATGTGCTTCTTAGTAAGTTCAATTTCAGATTTAGTTGTATTTTTTGAGCAACAGGAAGTTGATAAATGCCCTTCTCATAGCATTGATGGAAATGTATGAGCCTGAGGTCTGTAACTGCTGGCAAGAAAGATGAGGTAGGAAAGGGCAGCCTGCTAATAAAAGGATTATTCAGAATATGATACTTATGTGACCCAAAATAGCACTTCTGTTTCTGTCATATTATATTTCTTGAAGTTGGCGTATGAAAATTCAGCTGTGACCCTGGCTTCTTAAAAACCCTTTTTTCATGAAAAGTGACCTTTCTTCCTTAAATTTCCTGACCTCTCTTGGTCTTTATGCCAATTTCAGCCATGTGGAAAGGAAGAAACTAGCTTATCCTGCCACTTTACCTAAGGTTTTCAGGAAACTGAAGCAAGGGCAGCGTCTGGAGTTTATGTGAAAACTGATGGAGCTACACTGGAACCTGTTTAGCAACAATTAAACTGATGAAGATTAGCTAAATTTTTAAATACTAAAAATCTTTTATATAATATTTAAAATAACTTTTTATACCATAGGCAAAAGTAAAAATACAAAGTTTGCCTTGGAATACCAGTGAAGTTCTTCATAGAAGCAGCAGGTTCTGAGGAGCATTTTAGAGAGAGGTGGTGGAGTTGCCCTCCCAGAGTCTTTTCAAGCAGCATCTTCAGGTGTTCTGGACAAACAGCTGTTAGGCCATTGGTCTAGAGAGAAAGTTTTGATAACTCTTGACAACTCTTTTGTCAGATGTTGATACTGACATTTCAGTTTTTTTAGCATGAAGCTCTCAGTTGATTTGTGAAAATCCAGAATCCTGCCTTTCTTTGTGTATAAAGAAGACCAGTATTTCTTGCCAGTACAATGAGAAGAAAGTGTTTATTCCTTTATTCTGTCCCTGAAGGGGATACATTGTCTTAGTACTGTACATTTTGAGATTGGGCAAAGCATGAAAGCAAAATCATGAGGAGCTGTATTTCTGCCTTGTTCTTAGTAAGATAATAGGGAGTCTCACAGGGGATAAACGTAAGCTGCTTTGTTACTTATTTTCTTAACATTATTTTTTGTGTTTTGCCCTTTCTGAAAGGTGCAGGCAGGCAAACAGAAAACTGCCTTTCCTCTTCAGTTATTTTGCATGAAAGGAACAGCACATTCCCCTTGTGCCTTTCCAGTTCTACACAGATACTTCTGAGTTTGTACAGCACTGGAAGGACTTGCTCCAAGATGATAATTTCAGGTAACTCATTCAGAGTAGTGATTTTTTTTGTGCAAAAGAAGATCCATCCTCTGCCAGTGGTGCTCTGTTCCCTGCTAGGAGGCAGCTGCAGGGCTGCTCTTTGCCCAGTGCTCATGGAGGGGGTGAGTCTGTGCAGGAGCAGGCTGGTTGGAACCTGGGGCAGACACACGTTGGTCTGGGCAGCAGGAAGGCTGGAGCTGCCATCCTCTCCAGCAGGGCTGAGCCCTTTCCTCACAGAAACAAAGCTGCTGTTTCACCCCAGGCACTGCTGGAACATGGGTCACCAAGACTGGTCCCACTGCAGTGTCTTGCTGGCTGAGGAAACTGTGCATCATGAGGTCTCAAGGCAAATATTCAGGCAAGGGTTAAAATGGCTGGACAGCTTGCCCACTAGAAAACAGGGTCTTTTTTTCCATCGTCACTTCCCAGTCTTGGATATACAGTCTCTAGTTACTGGAGGGATTCAGAGCTGGCACAGGCAGCCTCTTAAGCATTAGGCTGCCCCTGTGTGCTTGGCACCAAATTCAGACAATTTTGAGAACATTTCAGACCTTCTGGAGGGTGGTGGTTTTTTTTTTGTTTTGATTTTTTTTGCTTTTGTTTTGTTTTAGATTTTTTTTCTATTTTTTTATCCCTTTGCATAAGAAAGCAATTCTATTTTTAGGACTTGGCCTAAATTCTTGAACCCAGTGGTTTTACTGTTGTTGTTTTTCCTCTCTTCAGTCAAACTGAAGTGGTTCTGGCTGATCTGACTAGCAAATCTGCTGTGTCTCTTAAAGTTACACTCGAGAAGATTTTTTGATTGCACGGGTGTGTATGTTTGCATGGAAAGTTTCTCTCAATTTCCTGGAATAAAAGGAGTCTTAACTTCTTCCAAATCTATACTCCATGCTTGTAAATGCCTCTGTTAAGACTGGTTTTGTGGAACATTGTGAAGGATGCTGGCCTAAAACATGATATGCTACTAAATTGAATTTTATACTTGAAGTTTTTCTCCCCAGTCTCTTCTGTTCTCTCTTGCTGCAGCTGTTTCAATGGATAATGTTTGTCTTTAACCTGCAGAGATAACAGAATATCCCATTTTTATCACCTGTGGAAAATCAGACATCATAACAAACTGATGACCAGAGTAGTGACTGAAGGAGTGATAAGTATTCCTGTCAGCTCTCTCTCAGTGTACAGCCCACACATAGACCCTGCTCACCCAAGTTAGCTTCTGATGAGAGGGAATACTGCTTCCTCTGCATGGTGCTGTGCTTCAACTAATCAGATTTTCCATCTGTGCTGGTTGCAGGGCAGGGCTCAGGGGATTAAGGGTGATATGAAAAGCTACCCCTTTTCTTCCTCTGTGCAGTGTTTAAGTTGCCACTTGCACTCACTTTGTCTGAGAGCATCTGTCCTTCTGTTGCACAGGATGTCTGAGCAGGCAGGAGGGCACATTGCCTGTTACTGGCTGGTTTGGGAGCTTTCCAAAGGAATGGGATTTCTCACAGTTTTGGAGGACCAAGGGAGTAGCAGTCAGCCACTTCCCATGGAACCACAGATGTCAACTAGGCCACTGTACACTGTGCTGAGGTCATTTTTCCAAAACATGGCTGGACACCTCTGCTTTGTGCTATAGTTTTGGCAGTTTTTCTACAGACTGAGACTTTGACTTGAAGGGAGGACGGCACCTTCCAATAACACTGAGTACAACACATGATGCCTTGAGGGTGGAGTTAAAAATATGTGCCTGTCCTCCAAGTTTCCCCATTTGCTGCTGGAGAACTCTGCTCAGATTCTCAGCAATGCATGGAGTGGATTCCCTGTAGCCATCTCCAGAATCACCAGGCTGGGTGCTGTTTTTCCAAATATATTCTTGCATCCCACCTTTGGATCACTTTCTGGGTGTAGACTTTTGCTTTTACTAATGAGTATAGACTTTGGATCTTCCTTGCAAAACTTGAAAGCATTCAAAAGATCCCAGGCCTTTTTAAAAAAGATTTGAGGGCTGTCATCAAAACCATAATAAATTGCCAAACCATTTTCAAAAGTTTCCAAATGTAAGTGTAGCTCCAGGTCTTAAATCCTATGGGGGAAAAAAAAGCATTTATATGAAGTTTAGCATTTCCTCGGTCTGAAATACTCTTATTCTTTCTGCCTCTGTCCCTGGCTTCTAGATGTGTGAAGCTCAAAACTAGCCATACTAACCCTTGATTTCCATTTTGCTTTTCTTAAGCAGTTATGTCATTTTTTCTTATATCATATTAAAATTAATGAACATTCAAGCACCATTTAAGTACACCACGTTGTACTTACTTTTTCACTTTTTTTGCCAGCACTCTAATAATGCAATGTTCACCTAGTAGAGACTTAGATCATTATATGCTAAAAAGTACATTTTTCAAAGGAGCAGAGGCATTTGCTTCAGTTTCCTAGGCAAATTCTCACACAAGTAATTACATTCTGCCTACTGCATTCCTCTGCCACTTCAATTGGATATGGTGTTCCTCCTTAGTTTTTTCCCTACACTTTTGCATAGCATTATCGACTACTGTTAAATATTTGCTGTCCACCATCCCAGCAGTGACTTCGTATATGAAGGCAGTGATTGAAGTAAGACACCAGATAAATAAAATTAGGAGCATATTCTCATGGAATTTACCATCCAAAATACTTGGTAATCCAAATCTTCCAGATGAAGGTGTTCTTAACCCTGACTAGGAAGTACAATAACTTATGACATTAATCAGCAACATAATTAGCTGATTAATGTCATAAGCTGGTTGCTTTGAAACGAGGAATATTTTATGGTGACTTTGGTACAGCAATATAGGAGGGTCCCTGTGGGCCATGTGTACTGGTACCTCAAACTGTGACCACTGTTTTACAACAGAAGTTACATTGGTGAGTGAATTGCAGCGTGTTTGCTGTAAGCAGAGGAAGAGAATGATCAGCACTATCCAACCCACAGGCAAAATCTGGAGAAGGAGAGGTGAGCACTCCTTTCTTGGTATGCTCACAGTAGCTATGAGGTCAGGTATGAATTGAAACAGCCTGAGACATGTTCACTAGATAATTCCAGGAAACTTTCCACTACTTCTTCATAATCAGAGCATTCCAGAGCTCCCTGACAGAAGTAAGTCTTTTTTCCCCTCACATTTCAGCACATTTATTCAGTAGTGGCAGAGCTGGGACATGTGAGGCTAGTATTAGAATACTAACTTTAGCTTTTCTTTGATCCCCCCATGTTACAGAAAAAAATATCCCTTAATTTGCATGCTCCTTTTCCTTGCAACTCTTGGCCTTTAACACATTCAGTGTACTGAACCAAAACCACTGCTACTTGCTTCCCCTGAAATTATATCAGTTTATTTGATTTCACCCTGGACATACTCTATATGTCACTGGGAGGGATACCAGACCCAGTGATCACATAGATCTTCTTGGGTCAAGGCTGGGACTGTGCTGCACTCCAGGCTCACCTGCTGGCTGGCTGCACAGGGGCTGAGGTCAGGGTGGACTGGGGAAAGCCACCCTCCATAACCTGAAGAGACAAAACTTGGTGACCAAGCCACACCAAAGCCTTTGAGAAGGAGGAGAGTTTTTGTGGGAAGAGAAGGAAAGCAAGGCGAGGCAAGGCAAGAATAATTTCTTCTGGGAGCTGTCATTACGGAGGAACTGCTAAATATGTCAAGAATTTACAAGTTCAGATGCAGGAAATTCAGCTGACCAAATCTAAATGTGACCTGGTATGGCTACTGGAAAACTAAAATAATGAAGTATCTGACCTTATTCTGTGTGTTTCCTATAGTGGAATTTTCTTTGATAACTCTGAAATGCAGTGGTGTGTTGTCATTTGGTTGAGCAGTAATAGCACAAGTGGGAAGCAGTGTAAAAGCTTGCATTGAGTTGAGAACTGTAGCCTCTGATCCTGTCTTTATTCCCCTATCAGTCTTCAGGTTTGTTCAGTATCTGGCTTGTTTTGATTGATATGTAATGCCATTATGCTCCCGGATTTATGTTTCATTGATGTAAGTGGTTATTGTTAGTCCATGCCAGGAAAGAAAGAGTGGCAGCCATTGGCCTGCACTTCCATAACAGAGTCAGCCAAAGGAGGGAGGTGAGGGTTCCTCTGGGGTAGAGGAAGGAAGGAACTCTAAGTCTGGACCATCCATCCTTTGAAAGGAAACAGAATTCTAATTTAATTGCCTCTAAATCCTAAAGTCTTCTTGTTACCAGCCAACAGATGGTGGATGCTCACAGATCCTCCAGCCCTCCTGGTCGTTTTCCTTCCTTTTTTTCATTTTTCCTGAAGGAGATGCCAGAATTTATGTCACCTTAATACAGTAAGAACTTCAGAAATAAACTCAAGCAACAGTTTTTGAACACAGAACTGTAAGACAGCATGTTTTTGTGAAGTGTATGTTGAGTTCAGAATTGTTTATGACTTAGTTTACTTAATCTATTCAATTTGCATATATATTCTGCTACTTTGAACTGTGCAAAGCAAATATCCTGCTTCTTGGAACATTTTGGCATACTTAGATCATAAGGAAAAACAAGGAAAAGATATCATGAAGAAATATTTTTTTGTTTTTTTGCAATGCACAACTTTACACAGCAAACATTTAAGTGTGTAAAGCTTAGAAGCTTGCTGAACTTCCTCTGCATGTTCCCAGTGTTTTAACGTTCCTTTTAAGATGTTTGCCTTAATGGATTTCACAGATGTATTGCTTTATAATTATCTCATGTATCATATATCAAATGTCTTTTGAAATGTCCCATAATTACCATTGTCTCTAGCTTGACAAACACCAGAAAAGCGATACTATTTGTTTCATGACAGAAGGTTGTTTTGATCAAGAAACCAAGGACAGATCTAATTTTTTGTTGTTGTTTTACGATTTAGTGCTCCTGAAAAGAACATTCACTCTTTTGGGCACCGAAGTGTGCATATTTTTTTATCCTTTTTAATGCCTATTTTTTCCTGGTGGACTTACCCTGTTCTTTGTTTCATGGTATTTTTGCATACATAGAGACAGAGACTGGTAATCTTTCATAAAATTTGAAATCTAGCAGGAGCAGAGTGTTCTGCACTCTGCAAGTTTTTTTTGTTTCCTTCCTGGAGGAAACCTCTAACAGTGAGGTATTTAAACCTTTTCCACATCCCTAAGGCTGTGCATCCCGTAGGCACTGCCCATTGCAACAAACCGGAAGATTTGTCATTCTCCTGATGTTGCACTAGGAGTGGAAATGTTAACAAAGGTGTGTTTAGAACAGAAGAACATAGTATAAGTCTGTAAAACCCCATTCCTACAAGGCAACAGTGATGGTGTGATGAGCATTGTGATTATCAGAAACAAGCACAAAGCTGCTCCCCCAGTGACACCAGCACGAGCCCAAAGTGATAGCAGTAGCTGGTCAGCAGGCATGAAGCTTGTGCCGCAGCAGCTATGGGTGAGGATACTGAGTTGTTGAGTGCTGGGAGCATCCATGGCTCAGTTGCAGCTGTCAGACCTCATGAGGGGAAATAGGAAAGTTGGAAAGCGAGAGGAGATGCTGAGGAGGACCTCCAGGGATGGCTGGTTAACCTCACTAGGCCTCTACCACATTCTTCACCTTCTGACAGTGCTACAACATGAGGGAAATAAAAATTTTGCTGCTTTACTACCAAAGATTGAGAATCACTGGATTGGAGCTCAAGAGGGGAAAGAAAGTATCTTAAAAAGTGAAATCTGTAAATATTTTTCCTGTCAGTATAACATTTCTTCTTTAGAGAGAGAAAAGTCAAACCCACAGGTTTCAGGAGTAAGAGAAAAGGCCACTCAGATTTCCAGGTCAGGCTTGGGTCTCCTGTTCTGCATGTTCTCTCTGCTTGGTCTCCAGCTCCCCTGTTGGGAACCAGGAAGGGCAGAGCATGGCCAACAGGCCAGGTTCTTCTGATCACAGCTGTCCCTCTGTGTGCTTGCCTGGTGTGTGGCCCTTGCTAATGCTGGCTAAAATGTTCTGCTTGTTTTTATAGAATTGTCAAATAGTTTGGGTTGGAAGGGACCTTTAAAGGTTGTCTAGTTTCAACCCCACTGCCATAAGCAGAGACAATTTCAGCTAGATTATGTTGCTCAGAGCCCCATCCAGTCTGGCCTTGAATGTTTCCAGGGATGGGGCAACCACCACGTCACCGGGAAGTCTGTGTGTTCCAGTGTTTTACCACCCTCATCATAAGAGAATTTCTTCCCTATATCTACTCTGCATTCACCCTCTTTTAATTTGAAATCATTACCCATTGTCCTATCGCCACAGGCCTACCAAAAATCTGTCCCCACGTTTCTTGTGTACACCCTTTAGGTACTGGAAAGCTGCAACAATGTTTCCTCAGAGTCTTCTCTTCCCCAGGCCGAACAGCCCCAACTCTCTTCACAGGAGAGGTACTCCAGCCCTCTGATCATCTTTATGGTCTTCCTCTGGGCTTGGCTCAAGGTATTTCCTGTGCTGAACACTTCAGAGCTGGATGCAGTACTCCAGGTAGAGTCTCATCAGAATGGAGCAGAGGGCCAGAGTCACCTCTCTTGACCTGCTGGCCATGCTCACATTTTAAATTTTTTTTAGCAATGAGCACTTCCCCTTTGTGCAAATAGGGACCACACGGATAGTTTGGTCATTCTTCTGGTTTTAGTAGGGTTCTTCAGGGGTTTGGACCATGCATATGCTTTACCACAAGATTTATAAGGGCTCCTGTTTCACTGTCATCTCTTGGGTGCATGTGAATGTTTCAGGGGCAGGCATCTGTCTGTCTGTGTGCACACCTGGCTAACTGGGTGCAGCTATATGGCCATCAACTGAGGTCTGCAACACTGCCCTTGCATTTGGCTCAGCTTTCAAGAGCTTATTTGACTGCTGAGTGCCCTGGCATGGTGGATACAAGGCCAACCCACTCAGGGAGGGTTACATGGGAAGTGCCAAGCACCATTACCACATGGATTTTCTCAAGGCAAGAGAGATCTTCTCCTGGCCCAACAAACCTCCTACAGGCTTTTACCCCAATCTCATTGTACAAAGTTGCTCTTGTATGGCAGTTCAAGACCATAGTCCCCTTGCTGTTGTCTGAGCTTTTCAGTCCACACGAGCCACGAGTTTCCTTCTGATCCCCTTTGACAGACATGTAGAGACATATCTTGTAGTGGATCCCTTTTCCCAAGAGGTTGTTCTCCTAAATACGCCACATTACAATCTAAAAATCCAGATGGGCCAAGATTTTCTCAGACGTACTGACTATCAGATCTAAGAAAGTGAATTGACTTGATAATGGAATGAAAATCTTGTTGTATTTTTAAAAAATCAGTTTACAAAATGGAGACCGTTGAGCAGGGAGGGAGGGGAGAATTAAGTTTAGAACTTAATTCCTCCACACTCAACAGGCTCATTTACAGGAAGAATACAACAAATCTCTTGTTTTTGCAGCACAAGGCCTTTATACAGGTAAACATGTTGAGAATGCTGCCTGTAGTGTTTGCCCAGCTAGACCATAAAGAATTCCTGGTAGCAGAAGGGATCTAGTGCCATTGCCCTGCCCCGGCAGCCTCTACTTTCCTCCTGCCTCTATCTGCCCTACTGCCAGGGAGGGAAACTGCCAGAGTCGTCCTATTCCTCTGAAACTCTCCAGCAGGTTTATTCTGAGTACAGACAGAGTGGTCTTCCATTTTGCAATTACAGAAACAAGAATATCCTGACAAGCTTTCTCACTTTCCTCCCTTCCCCACTGCCACCGCTTGGTATGACTGTAGGGAATATAAATGGAACAGGAAATTTGACCGCATCCAGGATCAATGTCATTAAAGACACATCTTATTTTAAAATCTAATTTTATATAACTGCTGTGTTATATAATATGCTTTTGTTTGTCGTCTTGATTTTTATCGAGGTAGTGTACATTCCCCTGGACCTTTTCATGAAGGAATGTTTATACCTGTGGGCAGGCACTAATGGCAGTGAAAGGCTTGCATTCATGGGAACAGCATTTAGCAATTCATGGTTGCCAAGGTAAGCAACAAAGGCATGCCCTCTGCCACTCCACTGCCTCTAAAAGAAACAGTCTCTAAGGTAACAGGCTAGCACCCCTTGAGGCCAAAAATCTTTAGCTTTTTAGACAGAAAAACACACTAAATAATACCAAGAAAAGCATTTTTTTTTGTCAAGGAATTTTTTTCTTCACAACAGAGAAGGGGCTCAAAGTGTTCTATTTTTGGTTCTGCACAGGAATTTAATTCAGCTGCTGCCCAGTCTTTGTGCACTCAACACCCCTTTGACAGTTTGGTTTCGGGGGCACATAGGACTAATGAGCCAAGGCATGACTGCAGTTGGAGACTGGCGCCTCCCAGGCCTGTGACTGTTGTTCAAGTGAATAGGCAATTTCTCTGATTAGCTTGGAATTTGCAGCATTATCCAGATGGTTATTTGGCATGAGCCCTTTTTCCAGGATCACAGTCAATTTGAGAGATTGAATCACCTGAAGAAAAGGTCTGCAGAGACAGCAGTTGCTAGATGCTGCCTGTGATAGGATGGGAGAATGGGCTTCTCCTCGACTTCATCTTGCTCTGCAGCTGCTTGCCAACCTCTTTTATCTTACTGTAGCAATAGGGAAGATGTAGGTGAGTCATCACATTTTCCTAGTGACAGACATTAATTGGGAGAAGAAATAATTAATTGGGAGAAGAGTAAAAGGCTTCTTTTTAAAACTGAAGTCTAACAAAAAGTGAAATGCCAGATCACCTTTCTGCTTATGTTGGTGTGTCAGAGACTTGCTGCATGCTGAAGACAACTTGTTTTTGCAGGATATTCATATGACTCTAACATGGGTACAGTTTGCTGCATGTAGGGAAAAGAAAGAAAGCATTTTCTGGAATATTTTTCTTTCTAAATGACTCAAGTTATCGGAATTGCTTGACAATTGTAAAGCGGCAATTCATGGACTGTAACAGGATAATACAGGACCTGATGGGTGTAATATGTCTTTTTATACCTGATGCAGTTCCTGCAGTTCCTAGGGTCGTAACAAAGGTCTTAGAACTGTTCATGAAAGGAGAGATGTGTCCTAGAACCCTTTTGCAGCTTGTTCAACAGACTTGATGCTGATATTAATATGCTTTTACTCAGAACAGAGGCAGGTTGATAATCAGACCTAGCTGTATCTTCAGGTGTTCAACACATGCCTCACATTTCAGCCAGTCTCTGTGAATAAGCTTCGAGTTGTTGAGATAATTTACAGCAGTGCAAGGGAAAGATGATTTGCCTACTTTCTACTCAGTCTGACAGAAAGGTTGCTGCCCTCACTGCATTCAAAGAAAGGACACACAACGCTGACAATTCAGTTTGTTTACTTTCATTTCATGTTCTATCAAGTAATTATGGTATAACTGTAGACTTACTTATTATTTAAAGCAAAATAGCACAGAAAAGATTAAACAAGGAAGTGAATTGTGACATCATCCACCCCAGAAACACCAACAATGTGACAATTTGTTATTATGCAAAAGTTGCAAAGTTGAGGCCATGCCACTAAGTATCCAGACACTCTTTTTAAGTTCAGCACCTTGTCATGTTCACATTTTGATGCAGCCCACATTCACATGCTGTCATGCAACAGAGGTCCTGTTCCATTTGAGGCATAAATTGACTGGTGCTCACTAAAGAAGAAACAATTTGATATTTGTTTATTGCACATCTTTATTCACATCTCAGATGCAAAAAAGGAATTAAATGTCATCTAAGGTAGGATGGAGACATGTTGCCGTCTGAGCAATCTGTGCCTGTCTTCTGAGGAAGCAATATTTTAAGCTACAGCTTAGTATGCTTAGCACATGCCCACAGCACTGAGCTGGGCAGTCATAGCTACTTCCAGCTAGACCATGACCAAGTTGTGAAATGAGTTTGGTCAGGAAAACAAAGCACTGAATCTCTGTTTTCTTACACATTCCCAGGAATATCCCTATAGATTTGGCCGAAACATTTCAGAAACATTCATCTTGAGGAAGATATGCCATATGCAAAACTTCAATTTGACACAATTTTAACTAACAGAATATAAGATCTTGAAAGCTGGTATTTGAAACAACAGTAGTAATAGGGATGTGCATTAGACTTATCATGAACTAGCAAATAATAAGAGAGATTAATTTACAAAACCCAGTTTTTCAAAGTTCTGGCTTCAGTTTATTTCCTTGATCTTAATGTTGATAGTTTTGTTGACTTCACAAAGTAAGTTAACATAGGAACTGCATTCTCTGTCTATAATTATGAAGCATTATTTTATATCTAAACTATCATTATTAGCTGAACAATCTAAACCCTTTTCCATCCCCCTCCCCCCTGCCCAAAGAACCATTATGTTACTGTGAAAAGACAGAATCTTGGGAAAAATAAAGTAAAAATTGATTGCTCATACTTTGACAATATGGTTTATAAAGGTTGTTTTCCAACAACTATAAAATACTTGCATTTCCCTGGGAGAAAGATGAAAATATGTAACCACCATTTGCTTAACAGCTCTTAACTGTAGCTACAAAATAGATTTGTTTCATATGACCTAATTACCCTCACATTTGTCTCATATTTTTGATTTGTGCTTTAGCAGATCACAAGGCACAGTGTACACATGCATTTATATAGCATTCCTTTTCCAAAGGAATAACATGACATAACCTGACATCTTAGAGGCTGATCCAAAATTCAGCAAGCTCACGAGGAAGACTCCTAGCTAAGCTTCATTCCATCCCCCTTATACTCTGAGCAGATCTTTTACCCCTAATTTACTACTAATATTTCAGTAGCTGTTCTCAGAGTAGGTACAGGGACCTAGTTAATGAGATTCTTTTTCATATTCAGGTTTTATTCCACCATTTAACACAAAGTTGACCGACAATGAGATTTCAAATAATCAGTGTTTTGTACAGCAGATGGCTACTGGAGCTTTTAGAATACTCTTCCTATAATATTTAAATTGAACTAGTGCCCAAATATTTTTGTCCCAAAGGTGGGAACTTCCAGTTCACTTTCAGTTTAGTTTCACATGCAGGAGAGCCTAGCCTCTTATGCAGACCTTATCTAAATAAGTCAAATGTCTTGATACTTCAAGATTGGAGAGGAAGCTATTTGAATATAAGAATTCTAGGACAAGTTTCCAATATTTCTGGTCCCAGTTGCCACTATCACAGTTTTAGTTTTTATTTTGTAATATTGGCATTTATTTCCCTGTCTAACACATATCTGGAAGAGAGGAAGTCCAAAACATTTGTAAAAAAAGACCAACCTAACATTTTAGGAAGTGAGGCAAGCTTTAGGCAGTACTGACTCTAAGAATAAACAAAGACCTTTAATTTTGCTTCAACTACTTTTCCCTTCTTCACCTCAGCATTGGTCAGGAAATCTCAAGATATTGAAAGGCAGACCTCTTAGATGAACCAAGACACATATAATGATGCCTAATGGAATATGTATTAGCAAATGGAAAATAATGGTCAACTGTATTATCAAGGATAATTAATTTTATAGTAGTAGATACTCATGGGGAATGAGAGGAGCCCTTCTCTCTGACCAATGTATTTATGGATACACTGAGTTCTGTCTACAGAAGTGTTTCTCTGAAAATGCTCATATAGGCCATGCTTTTTTTTTCCTTCTATCTTAAAAATGTTTAATGCATTTATAGATAAAAATATCATTAAATATTGTTTTTCTTTCAATCCCATGGGCTATGAGTATGGTTGATAAGTAGAAGCTAGTATCTTATCCCTGCTCACTATTGCCTTCCCAACCACGAATAACTTACCTCATTGTTATAAATGATTGTCACCTTGTGGTGCTTTCCTGCTATTTGGGCTTCTAAAGATCTCCCTACTTCTCTATATTAATATCTTACTGCAACTAGGACTGGTTTAGAGGTGATGATACATGAGCCAGGAAGGGCTCCACCTTATTTTCAAACCAAGAAAGAACTCAATGACCTGACAGCTAAAACCACCTTTTGCTTTTAAACTGAGGAAAAGTGATGGGAAGTCACTGAGAGACAGTAAATGTGAGCTACTTTTAAATTCCAACCTAGCTTTAAATGGTGCTTTGACAACACAAAGAAAACTATTTATTTTGGGACTTACAGGACTTCTGCAGAGTTGGTGCAAATACAATGAAAATTGTAATGTTTACATAGTTTATAAATAAAACAGTAAAGAAACCCAAGTCCCACCAGGATCACAAGTCAAAAAGGAGTAGGAACAAACAAGATCATTAAAACATGGATTGGTTGATTTTTTTCCCTTATTAAACAATGAAGTCCTTGATATACTCATATATACATGCAAAACACAGAAAAAATGAAAATGTTTATCGAGTTCCATTTCCCAAAATACTACAAACAGGAAGCAGTCAAAGGTTTTACAGAAAGGAACTGGTTTCTTGGGTTCACAACTAGAGTTTCTTAAGAGACTGGGTTAGGTCCAAGAAAGGCACAAAACCACTCAGATAACATTTTCTAGAGATAAAATTAATCATAAAATACAGCCTTTTAGACAGAAACATAGTGTAAAACTACATGCAAGAAATTTTCCACATGAATATCTATGTATTCTTGCTCACTCACCCAAACCAGAAAATCTTCACTAAAAAATGTGACCTCATTATCATATATAGTAGAAAGGCGACTCTTGATAAATTGAAGTTGAAAAATATCAGCTTCAAGTGTTTGAGGATGCTGAGGGAATTACATATTTTGATTCTTAATTTTCCTCAAGATTATTTTTGACAGTTCACCCAACACTAATGGAGATGCTTCTAAATTCTTTGGATTCAATGCAAAAGACACTTTATTTTCCCCAGAATCTACTTCCTATAAAATGTAAATGTTTCCATTTCTAATCTTCAAAGTAAATTACAGCCGATGAAGGGGTAATGCAAAAAGTTTCATTAGGCTTGTCTCCAGAGACACAGGATTAACAAAATCTATTTTCCTTGTATACATCCTAATGTATTTATGGTAATAGTATAATTACTTTTTTTTTAATACACTGGTGAGGGAGTCACCAAATATACAGATAAAGCAAGATTTGAAAAGTGAAGATAATTTTAGTAGAATCAATAAGGTGTGATCTGGGATTTGAGAAAGCTGAAGTGAACGACCTGGAATGCTTAAATTGTTTACACTTCCCACAATGTTGGCAGGAAATAATAAAATGCATTAAAAAATTCCACATGATTTTCATTAAATACCAGTAGAACTCAGGCATTCCATTTCTGCCTAACTCGAAAAAGGAAATATAAACTGTATCTTTCTTTATATAGTATGCATAAGGCTGAAGAACACTTCCAGTCACTGAGAGCTATGCAGAATGAGAACATTCTTCTTTTTTTCCTGCTGGTATTATATATTCTGCTTGAAGGAAGGCCTTCTGGAAGGCTTTGGAAAGGTGTATTTTGTTTTTCAGTGGACCACTACTACTCAGGGCATTAGATAAGAGATGTAGATTCTGGAAGTGGCAGGCTGTGTGCCAAGAATCACAGATTAGACAGCATGTGTTTATGCATTGTTATATTTGCAGAGTTTCATAAAAATGGGTATAAAGGCACCATTTCTAAGGCTAGTACCAACAGAATAGAGAAGATGGTGAGACTTAGCTTGAAATATTTGGCCTAGGAAGTTTGCAGAGTGTTTACCAGTTTTTTTACATCCTTATCAGTAAGTTTTCTAATATCGGCATGGAAAACTCATGACCATTAACTAAAAATTTTGGTTCTCTACGCTTTATCAACAAATGCCTACTCCTGAGTATGTGTTTAGGCTTTACACCTGAGCTGCTGATAAGTGATTTCCAAAAGCCCTGTGTGACTGCCTTTTCCCACTTTCAGTGCAGTCAGGGAAAACTTAACTTCAAGTTTTAATACATCCTTCACAAGGCTGATTTAAGGAATGTCCAGAAACCTGGTTTTGGGCACTGTTTCTCTAAATAATTTTTTTCACAACCCACCAATAACTTCCTGATGAAGTGTGTACTTTGACACAGATCAAGACAATGTGGAAATCAATGGGACAGTTAGTACCAACTTTGCTGAGAATAGTCAGGCACTTGGAGTTTTGAAAGCATCAGGCCAAGAGTGGCAGAGGTAGCTGAAGACCTGTCAGAACATTGTTCCTGGACTTTCAACTCCCTCTCACCAGAGCAGGTACCTAGACTTGCTTGCAGAGTAATGACCAAGATTGGAATAACCTACTGGGATCAAACAAAAAATAAGGCAGGAGCTCATTGTCACATCAAATTCTGATCAGCTCTTTTTTTAAAGCTATGGAAAAAATGAAAAAGTTTTCATTTTTGTGTTGGTAAGGAGAATATTCTGAACCAGTCAACCTTTTGGAAACTTTCAGAAATCATGCAGAGTCCTTCAGCAGACAGGGATGTGCTCAGTTGTCATTTTCAAGACCACCTGTAGCTAATTAGGAAGAGGAGTTGAGAAGCTAGCTGTTGGTTAGAAATGCCAGAGGCTATGGATAGGTCTACACTGTAGTTCAGGTGCTAAGCCTGTTTTCATACTCTGACCTCTGTTCATTTTCTCCCATGGAAACCAGAGGTTTGAGCTGCCCTTTAGAAGAAATCAAGCTTTCCCTAAGATGAAATCCACTAATTATTTTGGGGATAATTTATTTTCAGAAAACACTAGTTCAGCTTGTTCAGCTCTATGCAGTTTTTCTATGTAATTCTAGCAAGGTCATTCTCTTGACTACCCCCTCACTAACTCATAACATGCTCCATGGTGCGCATTACTTACACATCAAGCTATAAAGACACCACTGCAGCAGGCTGAAATGTTCTGAAAGGTCACAACATAAAATAATTATGTCTTAGGCTGTGGGGGCTTCCTGTGGACTCCAGAGGAGACAGTAGGTGAGCATAACCCTGAGTAGTATGGATGTGAGCCACCCTGTGCCACCTGGTGTAGGATTGCTCCCTGAGGGGAAGTCTAGTAATATGGCTGTAGTTATTGCTACAGAGATAAAATTGAGAGTTCCTTAGCTAGGGAAGGAAGAGAGGAATTTTAAAGGATCCTCAGATGAATTAGTAAGATCTTAAGAGAAAAAATATTTACAATCTATTCAGACAATCAAAGAGATGATGAATGAAAAGCACACCAGTTGCAAAGAAGCTCATTCTACTTCTGCCAATTCTTCATTGTAATATGTCTCAACCAGGCCCCAAATAGAGATTTGCTCTACCATAATTCCTGCATTCACTTACCATTGAAATATATTTATTGCTGGTGGTTAGCAGCCAGCCTTTGAAATGGTGCACTAAGTGCCTCATTTTTATATTATTTAGTCAGAAAAAGTCATAATTTAACTTTGTTTTGCAAGTATTCTGACAGACCAAGGAAGGCTTTCTTTATTTTGCTGTCCAGCGGTTGGGTGAGTCCCTTGTAGAACATTTGGCATCTGAACACTTGAGTGTTAAATGCAGCATCTTTTCTCCTTGAGCAGGGTGATGCGCACTGAAGGCTCAGCCCTCCTTCCTTCCCATATCCCAGATCCTTGGAGAGAGAAGAGGCAGAACAGTTCCTCAAGCCAGCATGAGGCTTTGCTTCAGAGACACTGTAGAAAGGACTGTGGGAGAAATGAAGGACAATTATTCTTTCTATTGTTGAACCTTCTCTTCAGGAAAAGACATGTACCAGGGAGATGAAAGATCTTGAACTTTATGTGCGTCCAGCACGTATGCCACCATCTCGGATATGCCACCAATTATAGGAAGCAACCTATGTGAAAATGAAGAATGTGCTACAAATGCGATGGTCTTTTTCAAGAATTTCTGCTTCCCAGAGAAATTTGACAATCCTGCTTCAGCATCAGCTGGACTGTGGCAGGCAGTCTGGCCAGGAATACTGGCAGAAATGTGAAATCTCTTCAGTCCCATGCGTGGTCTTCTAGCAACCCATGTGGAGGCGATGTGGTATTTGCAGGTAATGGTGCTTGGCAACCTGTCTGCCCCAGTCACATAGTCTGGAAGGAAAGGGGATTGGTTTGGGCAGGTTTAGTGGGTGCACTCACTATTTTATTGACTTCTTTCTTAGCAATAGAGGTATAAGGAACTGAAGGATCTGTTGCAGATACAGAAGAAATCATGTGCATTTGCTCTAAACTTTAATTGGAGGCTATTAACATACAGCATTTGACCTGTATAAGAAGGGCAGTGCAAAAGAGAAGAATAGTTTTTTTGCATGCCTTCACTCCCAGGAGAGTACACAAGGGGAATCATGTCAGATTTCTTCTTGGTGCAATTGCTCTGCTTACTAGCTTGGAAAGTTTTTTTTTTGTTGTTGTTGTTGTTGTAATGGATAATATTGAAATGCTGAGACAGGAAAAAAAAAGACTAAAACTGTTCCATAGGCTGTTATAGTCTTATAAATTTAATTCCTAAAGTAAATAAAGTATTGTGTCTGGCAGTTCTCTTTAGCTGTGATAGACATTTATAATTTTGAGTACAATGGATATTGTTAGCCATCACTTTACCTCCACAAAGCCCCTCCATTTACTAGAAGTCTGGTTGGAATAATGACCCTAAATTAATGATAATAAAAAACAATTCTACAACCACTCCCCAGTTTTGTTTTAATTGTAGAAATCTTAGTTTAATATGCAAAATTTTATTATAAGATCTTACAGCACTTGTTCAGAAAGGCTTTTCTTCCTTTTTGAGCAACTAATTCCTTTGCAGAGTTCATGCATAAACACTTCTGTGTACTTCAAGATCTGCGAATGGGTTGTTTGTTTTTTTCACTACTACTACTACTATTAATTATTGTTATATTGTTTTATTTAATTTTATTTTTAGCTGCTCATGCTTCTACGTGTAAGTACTTCCAAAGTGAGTAAAGTTGCTGAGATGGGTATCTCATTCAGAGAAAGTAAGTAGACTCAAAATATGCATAGCTTGGTTCAATAATCATGGGACATTCTACATTGGCACAGCTTTCCTTGTGCCCTCTTCCTCACCTTTCTTCAACATATGCTGTGGCACATCCTGAAAGAGAAGTCTCCCACCACCACTCCCTTGATATTGATATAAAGGCAGCTTCACATCCACCCAGATTCTTCCCTTTCCTCAGTAACCATGAAAACACAACATCCATCTTTTCCTCTCTCTGACTGTGTCTTTGGACTTTGGGCCAGGGAAGAGTATGAGCTATAAATTGAAGTGAATTATACAGCTGGGTAAATAAAGTGGGATGAGAGGGAGAAAAAGGGAAATGTGTTTCCTATCACAGAGTTTAAAAAACAGACTTGGCACACAAGGGGAAAAAACAAAACAGGAAACAAGTTTCTACATATAAATTGGACTTTTTCACCCTCAAACTTTTTAGATAGCCCAGGAGTAATAAGTACGTGTGTTTCTTGGACCAGCAAAGCAAGCATTCCAACACTAAATGGCTTCCTGTTCAACACGTTCAAAGCCAGAGACTGTTTTTGGGGGTTGGTTAGAAATATGTGTGAAGTATGCACTTTTACTTCAGGCCAAATCAAATGTTTTCAATCTCCCTCCCATCCCCCTGCACCCCAAAAAAAGAAAAAGAAAAAAAGTCAAAAAAGGAAAATGTGACCCAAGTTTTCTCTTTCACTAAGGAAGTTCAATGATTAGCCTCCAGTTAATGTGCAAATATTCTCATTTCCCTGTAAAGTTACTTAAAAGGGAACTGGTCAATGTCATTCTACACTGGCATTTGATGCTGTTGAACTATAATGAGTAGGTGCATACAGGAGCTGAAGAACTTGGACCCATGCAAAGACAGGAAAACAGCAAATATTTTAGGGTGTGAAGTGTGTTACAGCATTTTCCCCCATTAGTGTCAAAGCTATAATTCACAAATTGTTGATCCATTTTCTTCTTCTACCACATCAGCCTCAAATATTATTTGGTACTACATTTTGTTTGCCCATAGATCTTTTGGGTTTTGTTTCCTTTTTTTTTTTTAGGTTTACAAGATTTGATTACATGGTCAAAAGTCAAAGTAAGACACATGGGAAAAAAACATGGAGAACCATATGCCATGGATGTGCCAATATGAGGGGGTTTTCTAGTTCCTCAGTGAAGCCACAGGGTACTTTTTGCAAAAGAAAAAACTAAAAAAAAACAAACCAAAACAAAAAACCAACACAAAAAACCAAGAAACCAGAAAAGTACACCTTTTCATTTTTCCTTACAGCTGGCAGGCAATAGGTATGTCTAACTAACCTAGACCTCAGTTTGTCCCTTTCTATAATTTCACTAATTACTGCTTCTAGCAACATATTTTCTGCCAACTCCAAGGAAACAGAAGCCATGTAAGTGGTAGCCAAGTATTTTCTTTTAGTATTTTTCTCATTCCAGTGTTTTTGAGCAAACTCAGGTTCTAAACACTGTTCTGTTTCAATATTTGAAGAATGCTATGTACTGAAGTACTCTCCAAGCTGGTATGTTGTTGTGAGGCATCAGTCTTGTCTGTTGCTCTCATCCCACCTCAAATGAACTGAGCTGCATACTTTGTTTTGGTTCTTTCCACCTGATTTTTATAAAAACCTAACCAGCCAAGAAAACAACTAATCCCCCTTTCTTTCCCCCACTGCTAGGTCCTTAAGAACATTTAGGATTGGGTTTTCACTTGACGAAAATAAGTCCTAGGCAGAGTCTCATGTCTCACCTAAATCAGTAAAATTCGACTTGTGCTAATTTGCACCAGAATAAGCCAGGGTTTTGTTTAGGCCCTGCCAAATACAGTACTCTTTTCAGAGGTTCTGCTGAAGACAGTACTAACAAAGTTACTGGAAGTTAATGAATGCTAGATAGACTTCACTGACAACTCATCCCTGGGCCTCTGTGTACTTCAATATCCTACCATACTTGATATCCAGAGCTGTTCCTGGGAGTGAGGAGGACAGAGGAAGAAATGACTGGTAAAGGATAAGTTTTCCTCCTTGAAAGTCCAGCTTCCCCATGAAGAGTTGCAGGAATTCGGTTTCTACCGATTCTGTGGCAGCTGCTCACTGAGGCTCTTCTGCTACTTCCCTGGAGCACTTAAATTCAATTTCAGTTCAACTCCATTGTCTTCTACCCTTCAGACTCCTTCCTTCCCAAAGAGCCATTTTCCCATATTCCCAAAATAAAACCACTGTGTTTGTTTGTTATTCTGAATCTTGCAACTTTCTTTCCCTGACATTCACCTTTAACACTTTAGAGTCTCTCTTCTTGTTTCTTCTCATCTAATACCATATTTCTATACACCAGTAATTTTCCTGGTGTGTTAAATCAGTCATTGCCAAATTAATATGAATTCATAGGAGGGGAATGGGTTTAGGTATGTCCTATGGAAACTTCAGGGTCCAAACTTTCTGTACAGTTGTGTTGGCCAAACTTCAGGCTCACAGCAATAATCAGTATCAACAGATTATAATGCAAGACCATACACTTTGGTATAATCAATATGTTTCTTGTAACTCAGCCCATTCTTCTAAAATTGAAACACAAACCTTTCATTTGCAACAAGAGAAAATAAAGATCTGAGAAATATTATGAAGAAGCACATGAATTTTACATCTGAGCTGTAACAGTTACTCCTGGGCTGCCCACATATACACTTTTGAGGGTGGACAAAAATAGAGCATGAAAAAGAGAAGGACAAAAAGGAAATACAGAGCAAGAGAGAGAGAGAGGAAAGGAAGAAGGAAGGAAGGAAGGAAGGAAGGAAGGAAGGAAGGAAGGAAGGAAGGAAGGAAGGAAGGAAGGAAGGAAGGAAGGAAGGAAGGAAGGAAGGAAGGAAGGAAGGAAGGAAGGAAGGAAGGAAGGAAGGAAGGAAGGAAGGAAGGAAGGAAGGAAGGAAGGAAGGAAGGAAGGAAGGAAGGAAGGAAGGAAGGAAGGAAGGAAGGAAGGAAAAGAAAGAGAAAGAAAGAAAGAAAGAAAGAAAGAAAGAAAGAAAGAAAGAAAGAAAGAAAGAAAGAAAGAAAGAAAGAAAGAAAGAAAGAAAGAAAGAAAGAAAGAAAGAAAGAAAGAAAGAAAGAAAGAAAGAAAGAAAGAAAGAAAGAAAGAATGTGGTCGAGAACAGAAGGCCAGCTAAAATTGGAAAAGAAAATGAATGCAAAAAAAATATTTCAGGGAGAATTTATGGTAGTTTAAATCCCTCTTTCTTTTGCCAGGTAGAGAAATCCTAAGCCTGTTACTTGATCTTAAACATCTTTCCAAGTGCTTCAGTGAATCACTGCCATTACCAATATGGGCAGAAATTTACTATATCAGCTTCCCAGACACTGAACACAGTGTTGGCAGAGCTGATAGGTATTAACTTAGTGAGTCAGATAGGGTGTTCTTTTTTTATCTTCAAGGCACACGGGAGCAGCTCCAGCCATGTTGCCCCTGCAGCTGCTGCCGAAATCTGGCTGGCCAGTGTGGTAAGTCTGGAACTGCTGATGATTGGTACTGCAACACTTGCATGGTAAGTTCAAACTGTTCCAGAAGGCAATGAGATGATTACCGACATCCTGGAGTAGTTCCCTGAGGTCATGTCAGTCGTACTCAGGAATCCAAGAAAACCCCAACAAATAATACTATTGCTGTCATTATAATGATACATAATTTAAGGCATCATTATCTTGGTTGATAATGTTTGCCAGTCTCACAAAGCTGTCACAGGTAGAAAGTTCACTGGAGCTTTGTACCTGTGAAAAATTTCACATTTAACTTTTTTTTCTTGCCCAGTCCTAGCACACCCCTTTCAGATACAGATGCCTAAACAAAGTTGTTTTGTTTTATGGAAGCAAAGTCTGTATGTTACTCTTTACTTAATAGGAATTTATTTTGTTTGTTGGCAGGAAGGCTTTTGACTATTTGTATTTCTATCTGTATTTCTCCTAAAGATATAGCTATGGTTGAAGGTGGTCAGGATAGAAGACAGTAAAGAATACACTCTGCTCTCTGTAGAACACAGCATGGGAGCAACCGGAAGGTGCTTTGAAGCGGTTGCATGTGCTGTGGAGATATTATGTGGTTGACTTCTGCCAAATGGATTCAGTGGCTGAAGTAACAGCCAGAGTCTCAAGTTGCTCTTCAGGAGACAGCAGATTTTGTTTTCTCTGATTTTTCCATTCTTTTCTGCTTTCAGCATTCCATCCTTTGAATCATTTAAGAAGTCTGAATTTCAAAACCAAATACTCATTGAGAAAGTTAGACAATGCTGACCTATAGCTAGGAAACAGCAGCCATTTCTTCCAGATGAATGCATCACTCTGCATATCTTGTCCTTGTACTTTCCCTCAGGCACAGTTGGCCACCACGGGACAAGGAAGAATGACAGGGAGATGGGTGCATCTACTTCTCCTTGAGAGCAAACCTACCTACCCGAGTACACCCTATCTTTGCTACCATACTGCATTACTCTGAAGAAACCTCCTTTGAGTCACCCCAAAACATCAAACCTACAAGACTTAGTAGAATTTAGCAGAAGGGACTTTAGTCTTTTTTTTCAACAGCACTTGGGTTCATCCTGCTGGTCTGTACCATTTTGAAGAGGGATATTGAGAACCAAGGGCTGTATTCATTGAGTGATTTGGACAATCTTATTTACATAGCAATTGCTTTTTCAACAGACTCACAACCATATTGTCCCAGTACATTTCTGATGAACATCCAGATTCTGGGTACCCAACTGGGGTACCAGTTCACTTCAGGGAGATCAGAGGTGCTGTCCCAGACTGTCTTAATACAAGTTTCCAGCTATTTCCAGCTTACAAAAATTCCAGGCTCTTTTGCAGCTCACCAGATTGAAGGCTGCAAGTCTTGACAGCGTGACTTCAGGTTTCCTTGAGTGCTGTACTGCAAGAACAGCCTGCAGGAAGTCAGCAACAGACTAACAGTAAATAAATTGCAACTCCTACAGTAATTTCTTTCCTAGTCTGCATAAATTACTGATGCACTAGTGTAGCATTAAAGAGCAGTTGCTGGACTGGTATCCATTGGTAGATGTCAAGGTTCTGGGTGCAATGACTGACCCGCTCCATTTGCACCCAAGAGTGCTCCTCTGCCTGCAATGCTTCTCTTCCCCTTAGTGTATCCCTCCAACATTAAATGTCTTGATGGGAGATTTAACCAAATTTGAGTGCAATGACTGTCTAGGTGATTGATTGTAAGTGATACTTAGTGCTTATTAGCAGTAAAGACTTTTCAGGACCCATACACATTGTAAACGAGCAAGTGTCTCTTTCTTCCTAGTTCTTAGTCAGTATGTACACACACACACACTCACACACATATGTGGAAGAGCTGAAATTAATTTCAGGAGTGCCCAAACGTCACTGAAGGTGCTGGAAAATGGCATCAATGCAAGGCTGATACTGCATTGAATGCTGCCATCATTAGAGAATTGCTCTAACCTGGTAATTCAGGAATGGGAATTAAACCATTTTAGCCAGCTTGTTATCAAGATACCATATATATTCACTGTAGACTAGCTCATCAGCATCTTATCAAAAAACAGGGACAGGAGATTTGCCCTTTCTTAGTGGTGCTTGAGAGTCCATGATTGCTTCTGAGCCATATAGAGCAGTTCTGTCAAAAGACATCAAAAGTGGAAAGAAGCAAACAGGAGCAAGTAAGAGGGAAAGAACCCCCAGCCCCCAGAAGCCGACCTTTTGGTTATGCTGGGGGTCCTTTTCCATTTCTTTCTGTGCCTTTAGAAAGTGGCCAATGGGATACATTTTGCAAATAGATAAAAATACATGCACAAGAGCTGGGAACATCCTGTACACAGATGTGAGTCAGTACTTGGCAGGTGGCTAACGGGAGTCAGATTTCCCAGACAATAACTACATTTTCAAAATACGAATTAAAGAGACAAGAAAAAAGGGACTTATTCCCATTAGCTGAGAGTTTGAGCTCTGAAGTGAAATTATCCTTTCTTTCCACATAATTTATTCTGCATCACTTCAGAGGTTGCCTGCATAAAACATCCAGGAATGATATGGTGAATCTTTCAAGGACTTCACTTTCTAAATGGGTACAGGTTGAATGACTACTAGTTTCGCTCCTTCAAGCTGCCCAGCCATTTCTGATCTAAAAACTGTAAAGACATGATAACAATGTAATATAGTGTTCAAACATGTCCTGTGAAAATGTCACAATAGGACTCAACTATCAGTGCAATTAGCCAAGGAGAATGGCATGTGGCACGCCATTTTTTTATTGTTAGTGTGGATCAGAAAAACTTTTCCATAGCAAGACTTTCCATATCAAATTGAGGACTATGAATTCAGGCACGTCTGCCACTTCTGTGGAAAACAACATCCAGCTTCTTCTTAGCCTTGCAGGACCGTGACTTGAGCTTACAGTGCATTTCCTAATTTCATCATAAAGAGACAGATGTCTCTTTATGCCAGAACCATGGAGCTGTAGGTGGCTTATGATTCTGTACATTGCAATTTGACTTTTAATTGCTACCAATTTCAATGTTTGGTTATTCTATAAGAATCAGTTTTTTTAATAGTTCTTTGAAAACTGTATTTTCAAACAGTGCATGAGAAGATGCTTGTCTTTGGTACAAAATCTGCCTGTCTGTCTGCCTGTCTATGTGCTTGTCTGTTTATCTGCTATTCTGAATATTGCTAGCTGTAGAAAGGTAGAATGCCAGTAGTCAGAATAAATTAGTTTTGGGGCAGAAGTGTACTTGTAGGTTTGTGTTCAAATTTCCTGATGAAATGGCACACTCTGGCTGCTGTAATAAAACAGATCTCCTCCCCAGGTAGGGAGGCTGTGTTGTGCCCTGGAAAATGTGTTTAACCAGAGAACTCAGCCTAAAGGGGGAGATAAGAGCACAAAGGCCCCCAGCATGCTGGTATTATGTTGCCATGTTTTCAGTGAGGTATGGAGTATTTTAATATTTATATTTTTTGTTAATTTGTCACCAAATTTTCTGTCAAAAAATTTTGCTTTCTTCTTCAATCCCAGTTCTCGAGGCAGCTCTAGGTGCTTTCTCCGTTTGTTTGTTTGCTTAATGCAGGACAGGGGGTAGGCCATGGAAAAGTGTGATCAATATAGTGTTGGATTTTCTCAGAAGCTGCATCTGAGAAAGTGTGGGCCACAGGAACAATGTTAGGCTACACATCTTTTGCACGATTTTTTAAGCTTCTAGCTGCAGTTTGTTCAGAATGTTAGAATGTTTTTCTGGAATATTGTCCTTTAACATGCATACATCATTTCAAAGATAGATAAGTGGGTAGAAGCCACATCTCCACGAGAGCCAGATATCACCACAAAAGCAGTGGGGTGTAATGCTTTCCAAGTCACAGAAATGCTTTCCGAGTCACACCCTACCTTGAGATGGGTCAATAGCTCAGAGGAGGATATATTGTTTTATGCATTTTAATAGGAGGAAAGGGGATTTAGTGAGACAGAAAGTGCAGAAGCTAGCAGACAGATTGCATATATTGAAAAAAGACTTATAAAAGTATTTTGCTGGGAAAAGTGAGATTAAATATTGTAAGCCATGTGTTGTGGTACTTGAAGACTTAAGCAAAGAATTTTTTTTCGTATCCTCAGCTTCTTTTTTCTAAGCAAATTCCCGGGGATACTTACAGCATTACAACTTCCAGTTGTTTCCCATGATTGAAAGCTTCCAGGTTACCCACCCACTGTTAAAGGAAGTGCTTGTCTTGGCAGAAAACATCACTGTCAGTTCAGTCCTGACTGGGGCCAATGGGAAAATTCTAGTTGTCCAGAATACAGCTGGGTTGACTTCTAAGGAACTTAACTTCCTGAGACTCATGAGGATGTGGAAATTCTCAAGCATACACTTATCTCTGGAGTCCTCATGTGCATGATGGATACCATAAGAAATAAATTTGCGCAGCAACTTGGACATACGAAAGGAAAAAGGGACAGCCCTTCTACATCTGGTGCTCAAGGCTCCTCATGTGGCTGTGAGAACAGCTTCCTGAGGTGGCGAGTTCATCCTGCCCAGGGAAAGTACACTCAGGGTTCACTGGTAGCCTGTAGAAAGATTCAGAATCACAGGTACAGGTAGAAGTGGGCCATCTTGTCCAGCTTCCCTGCTCAGTCAGGGTCATGCTGCAGCACATGACACAGGGTTGTGTCCGGGAAGTTCTTAAATAATCTCCAGTGGGATAGACTCCACTCACAAGAAAGATGTTCCAGACCCTTAAGTATCCTTGTTGCCCTCTGCTGGACCAGCTCCAGGGGCTCAATGCCTCTTTTGTACAGTGGAGACTAGAACTCCAGATGTGGCCTCAACAGGGCTGAGTGTAGGGGCAGGATCCCCTCCTTTGTCCTGCTGGCAGTGATTTTCCTAACACATCCCAAGGTTCTGTTGGCCTTCTTGGCCACAAGGGCACACTGCTGGCTCATGGACAGTCCTTCACCACTGCTACTTTCCAGCAGGTTGGCCCCCAGCACTGAGGCTAACTTGGCAGTGAGGGTCTGTTGCTTGTTTGCTTTTGGCCTTTCTGTGGATGCAGACTTTTCAACAGGAATACACAGTTCATGGCCTGAGGTAGTATCTCTGTTTCTAGGCTCCAGATACAAAAAGACATCATATAAAAAGTGTGTTATAAAAAGAACAAAATATTGACCTGTTCCTGTGGTGAATGGGTGTGAGCAGGCTCAAAGTGCTGTGCTGTTACTTTTCCTGATCCCTGAGTAGAGATCACTGTTCATAAAAACAAACAAACAAACAAGTAGCTAATTTAAAGCATTTCAAATCTAGTTATTTCTGAGCTTCAGAAGAATGCCAACTAGTTCTGTATCAGGAGTGTGATATTTAGTTCTGATTTTAAATCATAGCTTATACTTTCATGGACATTTAGGGTAAGATTTATCCTGCCCTAGTTCTGAACAAGTTACTTCATCCTAATAGAATTGCCGAGTTCGTGGGAAGTCTGCTTTCAGATGTCCTTGAAGAATTTCTTAATCATCTGGCTTTTGGAAAACTTGTTTTCCACAGCTTCTGTTAAAGGGGAAACCTTATGCAATGAGGAATCCAGTACTCACTGGGCCAGAAAGAGAGGGAGAGGGAGAGGGAGCATGACACTGAAGGGTTAGCAGGATTCAGTTTCTATATTTTACCCAATGTTTGCAAAAAGTGACTCACTCTTCTTTTGGCATCAAGCAAAATCTTGAGGAAAGCAGGTACCAAAGCTCAGCCTGCGCCATCTGACTTCCTCTAGGCAGCTGTGAGTGATGGTGAACACATGGTTTGGTGTTCAGTTCTTAGGTGCCAGGTTCTGCTGAGGCCTAGTGAAAGGAAACTGGAGATGTAAGTTTTTGAGCACAGCCAGAAAAATCTAGTGTTGCAACAATACCTGTACTTCAAAACCTTCATTTTGCTTTTGTATCTAATGTCCACTTTGATCTGTGCACACTGCATGTGTCCTGTGTCTTAGTATTCACCTGTGTATATTTCTTTATCTCCAACCTTTCAACTCTTGCTCCCTTACAGGATTATTTTTATTTAGACCTATAGCCTTTAGCACACAAATATTTTTGGCTGAACTGAGTTCTGTATCAAAATGTCTTTTCCTTTTTTTACAGAATTTGTAATTCTCTCTAAGGTCTCTTCCCCTTCAGTTGTCACTTGAAGGGTAAAATATCTACTAGTACCAAATGTAGTTTTGGTCCTGGGGCACTGGTGCAGAATAAACACTTCTCCACAGCATTTGTGTACCTCAAACCATTCCTCATTAGTGCAGTTTATTCTAAACTGATCATAAGGTTGTAACTGGAGACCATTTTACTAGTGTCTATTAATACCTGGGTTAGAGTCCACAGCACTGGCTGCATCAAAAAAGTCGTTACTTGCACCAGCAAGTTCTGTTTAAAGTAATGGTAATTTAATTCCTTTTGTGACTGCCTAATCTGGCCCACATTTTGGGATGCAACAACATTTTTTACAGCATTGGTAAGATGGTAAAAAAAACTTTATAGAAAAAATTGTAAGCTCTTGAAGAAAGTGATAGCTGATGTCATAAGTGTCATTCTTTCCAAATCCTTCTTATAGCAGTGTAGAATGGGGATCTTCTCCTGAACTGGTTGCCAGTATTTTCAGTTTCACACATCTTTTTCAAGGGGTTGTAACCTTCATAACAGTAGTTTGAGCAGAAGGTTGTTGTGAAAGTGTCTTTTCCTATCTTGGAAGAGTGATATTGGATTTAAATTGAAAACTAAAATAACTGTTAATATTTTTTATGTACTTTTCTGAGACATGTGTTCATGTATTAAAATGACATGTGGAAGCAGCTAGCAAAATGTTCACTTTAAAAAGAAGGAACCATAGAGTACAGAAGGACAAACAGTATTTTTTCCCACCCCTTTAACTATTGTAAGAAATCTGTTTTTAGCAGTGATATGTGTTTTGTCAGCACCACAGAAGGGCTTGAGTCCTTTGTAAATGGAAGCATCTGCTATACCTCTTTCAAAAGACCTGGCACTCTCCATTTCTGTTGAATGGAGGGCTCTCAGCCTCTCTCCTGGGGTCACACATAAAGCCAAAATTAATCACACATCCAGAAAGGCATGCTGCTGCACTGCTCCATCCTGACAACCATCTCGTGTCTGCGGTCTCTGTGTTCCCACCTAGTCTTCTCTCAGTGCTGTGCTTTCATTTAAAACTTCCTTGGGTTGTTTTTTTTTCCCTGCATTGTATTTGTAGAAAGGGAAAAATACCCTTCTTCATTGTCTTGCCAAACCAATTATACCACCCTAACTTACCTTCTGTGTAAATTTTTAGCACTCCTGATCTTTTGAGAAGTTTTCTTGTACTTCACCTTCCCTAGAATATTGGTCATTATACCTATACGAGTGACTTTACCTGTACACATTAAAGTCAGAATCTTGCCTGTCTACATTGGGAAAAGATGTTTTAATAAAACTTCTCTGCCCTCAGTCTTATCACGCTAACATTTTCAAACAGTATGGTAAGAATCTGGAGAGATGAAATTTATCATCTCTCATCTTGAAAACACTATTTCTTGTCTTATCCTTTTCCATTCACTGTGTGCTTAGGGATGTCATCTCCTGTGACCAGAATTTATATTCACCTCACTTAGACACTGCCACTTGAAAGCTGACATCTAGTCCATGCTGTCTCTCTAGGGTAGGGCTCTGACTGGAGTGAGGCAATTCAGTTCACTGATCTGAAGGTGGAAAGACTGGTGTCTAGAAGTAATGGTTTCTCTCCTTTGACTACAGAAGGATCCAGAGGAACTGACTTGACCACACAGCATAACTTTGTGATGGTTATGTGATTTGAGTCCTACTCCATTATTAGCATGTATATTAACAAGTGCACATATTCAGGTATATTCATAGTTAAATATATTAGAGATGCAATGATGCAAAAAGGCTTGAGGAAAAGATAATGCTGCATGTTACCAATTCCATTTATAAGAAATAGGGGGCATACCTAAAGCTGCCAGTTATGATATATTAGCTGTTGCTAATAATGAACACTTTGCTAAGTGGTCTCTGTGCTATAAAAAGGTGAGGAGCAAAGAGACTCCTGACAATTTAAGTAGAGAGTTGAAATGAGAAATACAAATTATTCTTAGAATTCAAATTGGTTTAATCAAGACTTTTAAAATTAAATAATCCATAGATTTATAGCAAAGATTGCAATTCTGGCCTTAAAAAAGAACTAATGTTAGTCTTCTTTCAGCATTAAAACCCTATTCAAAGTTCATGATCTACCAAGATTTCCTAACCTTATCAGGAGAGCTTCAAAGAAAATGTCTGAGAGTGGGTGTCACCAGGGAAAAATAAATAAACAGGGGCTAGCATAACTATAAAATTCAGCATGTGAAAAGGTTCTAGGCAGAGAGTCAAAATGACAAGAACAAATACACAAGAGGGCAGAACTCTGTCTGCCAGCAGTTACAGCAGTATTGCATATCGCTTCTATTCCTGCTTGTGGTAACATTGTGCTAGTACAGCTCACTTGATCTTTCTGGATCTTGTCCTGATTTTCAGTGATGTGAAAGCAGAATCATCCACATGTGCCTCTTTTACTTCTCCTTTGAACTAAGAGCTGAGGAAAGTGGAAACTTCTTGTGAGTGTTGATATTATACCTTACAGAAGGATGGGCTGAGAAGCAGGAGTTGAATATCTTTGTATATATTCTTCTGTTACACAAGAAATTATTTTTGAATGTAATCAAAACATTGGCCCTGGATCCTATTGCATTAAACAGTAGTGTTAAGGGTTCTCTGCAAGCCAGATGAGCAAAAGTAATGAAAACACCAGTCAAAGTTCAAACCCATATGTCTTGCTTCTGATGGGAAAATGAATCAGATTCTCCAAGTCTTGTCTTTCTCTGATTCTGACTTTAGGGATTTAATATGTTATTTAAGATATATTAAAGTACTTTAGTTGAATAAATAGTCCATCTTTAAATGCTGGTTAGCTTCTTCTGTGAAATTATTAAAAATTATTAGAAAAAAATACGAGTATAAGGAGTATTTTTCCATTTCTATGTTTGTTTCAGTGCTGATGAATGAGTCAGTTCTGTATCTGGCTACTAATAGTCATTATCATTGCTGCTACAACTACAGCAATGGAAGAGAAACATCTTGAGAAAAAGCAGCTGTATCACCCTTAATATAAGGAAGAAATTTGAATACTTGAAAGCCTTTTAATGTACAGTCTAACACAAGCAATACCAGCCTCCCATAATTAGGACACCTTCCTGGATGAGATGTAAGATAAATATAAGGAAAAATTGTCTGCAGTCCAGGGAGGTTGTTTTTCTTCCTTCTGAGAACTAGAGCAAAAGCCCAATTGGGCTATTTGTTGATATCTTGAGCAATTATTATTCTCTGAGTCTCATTAAAACAAAAGAAAACAAAACAAAACCCTGCCTTTGTCTCGGGTCATTCCAGAACATTTGCCCTCTGCTGTAATGTATCCAGGCAGGAAATGTTTTTCTTCTTTTAAAATGAACAGTGCAAGGATATTGTGGAGAATTAATGTAGGATAATAAGCTATCAGCACCCTCCAGTTGTTTGTTATGGCCGTTTTCAGCCCAAATGGGGACACTGAGTTCACTTGAATTCTCACGGTTCTGGCAAAGTCATCTCTGTGTGACAACAAAAATACCCAACAATCACTTCCTAAAAAGTTTCAGAGAATTACTTTTCTCAGACTTATCTCACTATTTAGTTCCACTGCTGAGAAGAAATGCAGTTTTACAACATACTTTCCCCTTTACTCTATATTTATCAGTGGTGACTGTACAGTTTTACCTTCTCACATGCTTTCCTTCTCTCTGGAGGAGATAATAAAGAGGATAAACTCTCCTGTGTTCTGTGGATGGATATGGCCCATGCTTAGGCTTACTCCAAAACAGACCCTCAGCTGCAGTCATGGCTAAAAGCCTTTTCTATTAAAAAAGCCTTCTTTTGCTGGAGGCAGCAGACTTCCTAGGGATATGGCATGCCAGAGATGCACAGGAATGTGAGGCTACTTCATAAGCACAACTTCCAATCTCAGGATGTTTCTCCACAGCAATTCTCTGTTATAAAGTTAATATGGATGTTTTATGCAGAAAGCTTTATGTTCTGAATACCAGTCATAATGCCACTTACACAAGGATGGTTTCTCTCTCAGTTAAGTCTCAAGACCAGGACCAGAGCAAGGCCTTCTCCTTTATGCACAGAGAAAAAAGGAGAGAATTGACAGCAGTGGGAATGATCTCAGACTTCCTCAGACATTTTCCACAGAGAAAGCAGTTCTCAGGGTATTTAAGTGTCAGTGGTGTTGGCTGCTTGGTTACTTTATTGCCCAACTTGTGGCAGTTCTCCTCTATGCATATTTTGCACATGTCCACAAGGAAGAGCATTTATAATTGCACCCAGAACAGAAAGCAAAGCTCATTTTCTAACTGTGGATGCCAGCTGGCAAGTACAGGGCTTGTTTTCTTTCTAAAACATAGACTTTCTTTTTAGCCTTAGCAGCTACCTCCCACTTCCTCTCAAAATATGTGTTTGATGCTTGGTAAAGATCACTGTGGTGATAATACTGAGGAGAGGAAAAAGGTAGGATGATAGCCACAAATTTAGGAAACCTAAATTAAAATCTCTGTCACATACTTCTTGTGTTATCTTTGACAAGTCACTGGGCCACAACAGACTTAGTTTTCCTCAAACTCTGTGCTTCAATTTCACATCTGTCAAACATGAAGCATAGGATTTCTGTAGCATGAGCTTATTTAAATTCTGATTGTGGAGTTTCTGAGTATTTGCTGTCATGGTGCCACATTGCTTTTTAAACTAAGGCTTTTGAAAGGGATAATTAAGATATATAACAAGAGGACTTGCTTTTACCTATTTGTTTATTCTCATCATGAGGAAGCTCAAAAATAAATGTTGTGGAACTGCAGAAGAGGATTTCTTCATCAGGAACAGATGAACAAACCCTTGCAACCTTTTTGGGAGAAACTGCTCCTCTGGTGAGTTTTCCAGAAGAATAAGTGTAAAAGAATGGCTGAAATATTTTTTTTCTCCTGAAAAAAATATGGTTTCCTGTTGAGCAATCCAAGACTCTATTGTTTCTCAGGGAGCAAAGAGCTGCAGAATCTTAAAAAAAAAAAAAGAATCTACACATTAGTTAGCACAGAAGACTAATGAAGTATCTATTAACATTATGTGACATGCCTGTGGAAGTACATTTATTGCCCCAAGAATTCACCAATGATAATTTTCTGACTAGTTTTGTTTGTTTTGTGTGATTTAGAGTCTATTGATATGAAATATAATTTAAAATACATGAGAATGATAAACAGTTTATTTTATTTATACAATTATTTTTACTTTCTTCTTGCCAAGTACCTATCCAAATCTATCAAGAAACTGATAAATAAAAGTCTCAATCCTGGGCCCACTGAGGTAGGAAAGGAAATGATTGCCTGTAGTCAGAGTTAAGACAGTGCACTTTTACAAATAACCAAACATACCCAAGCACTGAGGTCAGGGGTCTTTTTGAGTGAACCAGCACAAGGATCAGCTGGAAATTATGTAATATAAGTGCACTGCTGTTGTGGGACTGTTGTCTGTGATCTAGGGCTGAAGGTAAAGGCTACAGAGGCCAGCACCAACCGAGTGTGAACAGCGTAACAGAACCCACTCCAAATTTCCCATGGCTTGACCCAAGCTCTGCAACATCCTCTGCAAAGAGAAATAATATATCAAGAGGACAAGTTAATCTTCAGTTGCTTGCCTTAAAAAAGTAATACTCAGTTTTGTCAGTGCAGTGCAGCAATGAACCCTTTTGCAGTGGTGACAGCTTCAGAGTGATGCCTATTTCCCACTCACCAATGCCACCTGCAAAGTTTTTACTGAGCTACTGCAGTAAGAAAACTTGTGAGAGTTATTTTAATCAATGATTTTCTTCCCAAGCCTTAATGTTGTTAAATTTAAGAAGTCATTAGAATGCTGGCATGAACAGTAGACAATAGTTACAGGTTTTAATGTATGCAAATGTGGGGAGGAACCCTTTCTCATCTTTTAAGAAACAGAAGGGATTAATCTAAAATGGCATACTTAATTACCCAAATCATGCCTTCTTCAGTGAAAAGCAATAAAAATGAGAGCCTGTGATTATTTCTGTATTTCTGAAATAAAATGTTGATGCGATTAGTTAAGAAATATTTTAGTGACAGTTTGAAACAAAAGTCTCCAATACACTTTCAATATAGATTTTAAGGGTTCATTATTCTTGGTTTGTTTTATGCCAGTTGAACATTAAAAACAGATTTTCTGAGGCTTAGGAAGCATGCATCCTTTACATGAAGGCTAATCCTCAAACAAACATGCCTTCAACAATCAGTCAGTTCACTCTGTATGTATAGCCAGGAATTCAAGTCACAGAATCCTCATAAGATGCTTATTTTAAAGTACTATAATTTCCCTGCTTATCCTGTACTTTCTTCTCTAATTCAATGAAAAACCGATTATTACATAGGCATAAGAAATGTTTCTAATTTGGCTTTTTCCAGATCTCCTCTTAGCAGATATTACTTTCTCACAGATTGCCCCAGTTTAATATAGAAACTGCATAAATAAGGTGTCAGGAAAAAAAAAAAAAGTCAGAAAAAAAAAGGTGCACCTCTGTGGTTCCTACAGAGAACAACTGCATGTGAACAGATACAAGTTTTCTGAAAGACATAATTCTACCTTGAGACTAGTGACAGCTGATTGAGGCCTAAAAGGTTCAGAGTGGCCTTTCCAAAGACTGGAGGCAGATTAAAATTTGTCTAGTGTCATGTCAGGGAAAATGTTCTAGTGCAGATTCATTCAAGGACTCACAAACAACTGCAGCCATTTAAATTGGTTGTGTCAAAACAAGTCTTGCTACAAATTTTCTTGAAATTTGAAGACAAAAGGAAATTAAAAACTCCAGATCTCAATTTTGTAGCTCAGTCAACCTCTTTGTTTTCTAAGTCATGGGTGAAAAGTGCTTTCAGGTAGAAGCCCTGTAAAAACAGGTGATGTCATCTTAAAATAAAAACTTGCCATTCTAGCTTAATTTAATTTTGAGTTCTTGCCTTTATTTTGAAACAAAATTAAAATCAAATTAAGATTTGATAACATAAAGAATTAGTCAACAAAAGCCTTGGAAGAAAAGCTATCCTTCCCTTATTCTAATTCCAGTCATTTTGTGAAATGGACTTTTCCCTCTCTCACTCTCATACCAGTGTATCACCCATGCAATGCTGGTCATTTCAATCTCAATTATTTACGCTTTTTCTGAAAATGTGAGATATTTATGTAGAGCAATATCTATTCGGCTGTACTTTTATTATTTCAAATATATTTATATATTGACACCTTCCAGCATAACTTTATAGATATGTCATATTCTTCCTGGCAATTAGAAGGCTTTCAATCCCTAGTCAGCTATATGTCTAAATAGAGAGGAAGATAATTATTGCTATATGGTATATATTGGAAGGTAATTATTGCTGTATTGCCTTCTGTCATCTCTTCTGTATGATCTATACAGGTATTCAATATGGAAGTAATTATTTTTGTTTTCATTTTCATATATTTCAGTGACTTTAGATATATAAATATCTTTGTATCTATGTCCCTTGATCCCTGTAGGAGGGGAAGATCAGAGCATTCTGCACACCACTGTGCTATTAAAGAGCTTCATGAAGGTAAAAAGGACTCTGCTGGGAGGGCCACTGTGTGAGTTGCTCCGGCAGGATTTGGTATAATCCATCTGACTGTACTGCCTGTAAAACCTGTTAAGATACTGGTAGAAAAGTGCCTAGAGGGTAACCCTAAAGCTAAGCTTTCTGAGAATCATGGGTATTATCGTAAAGAAATTGCAGAACCTGGAGCTTTTGTAAAGCCAGGGAATGAGTTCCTGGTTTCCCTTAAGGCAGCAAGGATTTTGCTAGTGATGCTACCAGGTATACCTTTTCAGGTGAGATGCAGGGCTCTTCCTTCCAGCAAACTTTTGGGTATCAACAGGTCTAAAGAAGAGCATTGTTTTTCTCATCTAGGGGAACGTAAGAACTCCTCACAGCTGAATGATATGTGGGATGTGGGGCTAGAGACAAAAAATTAACAAGTCAAATTTTCCCCTAGACTATTTGCAGTCATCTGTAGTTATGTTGCAGATCAAGAAAATGACATAACATTTTTTGCCTGTCAGTTTTACTGCAGAGGATCACAGGTTTAGCTACAGTAAACTACCTCACATTGCCTTTCTTTCTTTTTCCTTTCCTTCCAGAATAGCTCAGACCCGAGGTTCTCCAAACCATGGTTACTTCACAAGGTGTTGTTTTACCCAAGCCCCTGGGCCAAACAGCAGGTGTAGCACAAGGCTGAGAGTAAGCCTCTGGGCAAAATGCTAATGGTCAGGCTGGACCTGCTTTGCACAGCTGACAGATGTGGGCTTCCTCTGAGGCTGTCCCTGTTACAGGGAAGGTCTGGGCTCTCCAAGTGGTGTGTGTGTACAGCTGCTCATGGGAAGTAGAGGAATAGACCTTGTAAGCAGGTCGTCCTATTTACCCTGAATTTGAGACTGACTTTTTGTTTTCTGGTGGAATCTAAGACCAGGTGGCCTTTAGCTTCTTGAAAAGCAAAGTTATGTACAGGGCTCATGTGATGATATTAATGATTGATGATTAGTAGAAGGAAATGCCAGGCACATGGCCTGTTCTGTAGGGGGTCATCAAGCTAGACATGGTAGCTGTATTTCAAGAAAATGCCTAAGAGCCTAAAGGCTTTCTAATAGCATTAAAAGTTTTATGTTCTGGAGTAAGGTAATCAAATCTCATGCTTCAGGGCACATGCTGATCTCCACAGGAACCAGGAAGGCATTTCCCACCACGAGAGCTTCATGCCGTTGTCTGGGTGGTTTTCATCTTTCCCCAGAGTGATGGTAAATGGAGTCTGTTGGAATCAGGACACTTGAACTGCATGGAGTGACCCCCACATACCTGTGTCCCCATGCAGCTCTTAAAGAGCTAAAGATTTTGAATCCTATAGAAATGAATGCATTATGACAGGAAAGCTCCTGCAAAATACCTTCAAAGTGAAACTCTAGGCCAGCTTTCAGTCTCTATTAGGTAGGTGCAGTGCTCATTGAATGCACTCCCAGAACAGAGAACAATACTTGGCAAGCTGCTTCTGGTGAGAAAAAATGATTAATAAGTTAAGTGCTCATAAAATGGTGTGGCACTTGTACACAGTGTCTTTTCTCATCTTAGGTATGAGGCTAGTCACTGCATCAAAGCAAAGCAGAGTGTTCACAGCATCACTTTTGTTCTCCAGCCTCTAATGCACTGTCATGCCAGCCAGCTTCTCTGTATGCCCATCTGATAAAATCTGTGCTCTGTTTTGGCTGTCTCCTGCTCCTCTTCTACTTTTAATTGTCTCTGTGGCTTTCTTCTTCCCTTTTTTGTTTTTCTTCTCATTCTCTTCTGCCCAACTGAAGGAAATAATTTGTCAGTTGTTATTGAAATTTTTACTTTGATCTGGATAATGTAAAATATTTTAATCTGGAATGAAATATGATGCTACTACTTTGTCATTAGAAAGAAAATTCTCATGGGAACATTTATATAGGCATGTATAAATACACATAATTAACAGTAGCATGGACAAAACCAAATTGCTTCAGCAAGACAGTATTTACCATCAGTTCAAGCCAAGATTTCTTAATTTTTCCTGCTTGGAACACAATGTTTAAGAATGTTTTTCTTATGATGACACAGTCAATGTCCCTTTTGGGTCCAAAGTTAATATCCCTTTTGACACCTCAGTCAGTATTGTCCCCTAATAATACTCTATATTTTTATCATTATTATTCACAGCCTTGTAAAAGTTGTGATGATGCAGCCAAAGAAGAGCTTTGAAAAGCTACATCTCAGACACGAAGGTCAAGAAAAGCAATTGGCTCCTCATATGCTTTGTGAGTTTAATGACCAAAAAAACTTGAGTTTTTGTAAAACTAGCCCTCTGTGAAAGTTTTTGTGAAAGCTAGCCCTCTGTCTGAGAGAAAGAAGACAAAGTTGTCAAATTACTCTATCAATTCTTTTTTATTTACTATAATAAGGGAGGAGACCCCCAATTTCACTGGAAAGTACAGAAGTAGCAATTAACTAGGTACAAATGTAATGCAGACCATAACAGTGTTACAGTTGTCATTCTGCATGGAAATAGCAGAACAAGGTGAAACAATTCAGAGAAAATACTACTGCTGGAGAAAAGCCTCCAGTGTTCATCTTGGGATCTACCCAGAAATGCTGGAGCAGACACACTCTCAAAACTGTGCACCTTTGAAGTGAAGCAGGAAAACAAGGACTGACAACATGCATCACATAATGGTCACTTGTACCTATTTCTCTCAAGGGGGCCCAAGATGATTTGATATGACTTTACCCCACCCTTGTGAAGTTGTCATGATCTGCTTGTTCTTTCCTAGGGTTTGAGACAAATGTCAGACTTGAGAAGTCGGAAGAAGATGAGATCTGTGGATTTTAAGAAGTGGTTTGGGGAAGGGAGAGTGATTAACCTGAAGTGGGCAAATAGTAAAGTGGTGACTTGTGATGCAGGAGGGTTGGCCTTGGAGAAAAGGACAAGAACTGTTATCCTGCTGCAGGAAAAGAAGGAAATCCAGTAGACAGAATATGATCAGATTTTTTCTTAATGGTTTTGCTTTTTGTGAACCAGAATATTTCAGTACTAGAAAGCAGTGGAAGCAGAGATTATGAGAAACACAGCTGCAGATATGTAGGACGCAGCTGCAAACAGCTTCTAGAACATGTTTTATTTGCTTCTTTGCTTCAGCAAAAGACCACCTTACACTCAGTGAGAGAGACTAGAAGTGGCCCACAGTCATCAGCCAATCAGTCAAACACAACTCTCCTAGGCAGAGTAAGGGAGAATGCATAACCTGCATTTTTTTCAGTGGGTTGGAAGGTAAGAGGAGCTGAGTGTCTGGGCAGGGAGAGAAGCATGCAGGGGATGTGAGAAGGTGAGTCTTTTTCACCTAGGAGGTTTAAGGAGCCAGTTTGTTGCCATTACAACATCACTTGCAAAACAAAAGCCCAATCCCTAATGAGCTTATCTTTTAAAATAAGAGAAACTTTTCTTTCTCAGAGTACTTGTTATGTGCTCAGAGTGTGCTGTTCTCTTTCCAAAAGCTTTTCATCTTAAAGTGAGTTTTCGCCAGCCGGTCTAAGACGGAGCTCTGTGAAACAGCATGGCAAAAGAACAAGGCTGCATGCCATTCAACTTTAATAAGTCATGGGAGAAGATATTGTTTAGCCTTGCAGAGTTTATACTCTCAGATTTATAACTGTAAGTAATTAAAAGGAAGCAAGCCATCTTGGACCTGTCTATGCTCCAGCTCTTACAGGGCCCAGTGTCTCGCATCTGGCACAGCTCGAGGTTCTGTGTCCTTTTTGAAAGAGAAGGAACTAATTGGGTTGGCTGCTCCTTGCTAATGGTGCAGGCAGCTCTGTGGGCATTGGGGAGAGTTCATGGGGTCTCCAGGCTGGCTAGGGAAAAAGAACTTCGCTAAACTTTTCCCTTCTTACAAAGCAGACTTTTTGGACTGTTGCCATCACAGTGACTCCAGTATTTGGGACCTTTGTACAAAGCTTTGGATCCTGAAGGTTTGGGCTGGGGAGTGGGTACACATGCAAAGCCACAGCAGAGCTGGGGTTCCATGCTGCCTCTGGGAGGCAGGTGTGACCAGAAGCTAGGAGCAGGCTAGGGAGGCATGCAGAGGTGGCAGATCTCCCTAGGAGTCTGGACTGGCTTGTAAAATGCACTAGGAAGGATCCTGGAGTTCTAGTTCTCATAAGACCCAATCTCTACATTCCACTGCATAGTCATTCAGGCCCTCTCAGAGGTGTGTGCTGTCTTTGTGACCCACTATCTAAGCTCTCTCCATATGACTACAAGTGTACCTCTTGCCACCAGACCTGTAAACTCAAGTGGTCATGAATATTCATTATCAGCTTTTTTGATTTTTTTTTTAAGGTGATAAAAGATGTAGTGAAAACTTGTGCCACCTGAGAAGGTGTTTTTTCAGTCATTTTGACTGAAAAAGCCTGGGGCAGCACACACTATGCACTGTTATCTAGATTTTAATAAATTCAGGAACAACTACAAAAGACTCCCATTGTTCAAGAACTTTCTGTAGCTGAACATATGTGCTGAAGCACAGTGGAAAAAATACTAGCAAATGTGCCCAGTGTCTAGAGAAGTTTAAATACAGCAATGGCAAGGTTGCTGTATTTAAACTGGTTGCTGATGCATAGTCTTGCCTGCTGTCTTCTGGGGTTTGGTTCAACAAAACACCTGGGCTTGGAGCCACAGACCTCAAAATATCAGTATCAGAGCAGAGGATGATTTTTTCTTAAGTCCTAAATGTAGACATTTGCACAATTATTTAAAGATGTTAAGTATCAAAAGATGCAACTAAAGATGTAAGTATTATCCTCTGGAGGCATGCTGGTTTCCTTTTGGCAAATTTGGGACAATAAGTAGGAACTGTGGCAAAACTACTTGAAATTCAGAGGGGCCACTGAGATAAAACATAGGCCTAGACTAAAAGAGAAGAATACAGCATCAAAAGAAAGAAAGGCTATCCTTTCATAAGGAGAAAAATGTTCATAAGGAGAAAAAAGAAAAACAGGTAGTATCATCATGACAGAAGAAAGTATCTATTGGGCATAAGCCATTCTGCAGGAAAGAAATAAAATAAATGATGGAATGAAAGGAAGTATTGACACTTAAAGTGGAGACTTTAGTCACAGAGATGGAAACTTTCTTATTACATTGAAGCATTAGTCTGCTAAACTTCTGGCTGAGACCAGTGGACGTGATGGTTACTGCCTTTGTCAGTCAGAACAGAGAAAGGGCTAAGCTGCACTGTGGGTGCCACTTGTCACAGAGGATCCACCACCAGCAGGAGTTTATGCTTTTGGCTGGCATATCCTCCCTCAAGCACTACTGCTGCCTCTGTGCTCTGGAGCAGATAGGATTGATGATGAGCATATACACAACGAGAAAAAGAACAAAGTGAATACTTCTGCCTCCTTCAGGTCCACTGAAAGTGGTTCACAGTCTTGCTTCTTGCTCAGAGGATTTCAGAACATGAATAACTTTACTGATGCTGATGGAACATTAAACATTCTACATATATCATTGAAACCAGTTTACTGGATTGGATAGTCTATCTCCATTCTAATAAACTCTTTCAGATGGCAAAATAGAGGATTTGCATGCAAAGTCCCCACTGAGAATGATCCTAGGAATGTTCAGACCACAGATTTTATCTAGGAATTATTTGGGGGTGCTGGCTGGCAGAGACCTAAAGCATACCTGGGAGCCCTCTAACAGGAGCTGTAGAAACAATTGCGTTCCAGTGCACAGGACTGTTCTGGGCACTGTGTAATTTGCTAACACAGGCATAGCCTCACTGTCTGAAGTTGTTTACTCCAGGGAGCTTCTCAACTCCAGGATCTGGATACAGGTTCCCTTGCCTCCCAACGATGTTCTGAAGTGAGAGAAAGCCAATTTCACACTCTTGGGAAGGAGACTTGAGACTTGAGGAGACTCACACAAGTGAGAAGAGTGACTGACTATCCAGACAACTGTGGGACTAGAGTGCTCTGGCACACATTTCATCATTGGTCACAGTCACTCTTATTAGAGTGACTTCTTATATTAGAAGGTACTTCTTCATTTTCTGCCAGTCCTAGACCTACTTAATGTTTGTGGCAGCAGGTCTTTGTCTGCATCTATTTTTCTTCTGCCCCTTTTCAATGGAAAATGGCTATGTTAGCTCCTGAATTCCTTCCAGAGCACTATCTGGACATGAGCAGTTCTGTAATTAAACCAAACTATTTTAGCTCACAGGAATAACTGAGTGAAATTTATCTGAGAGGAATTATGTATATGATCCCAATGGAAACCTGGAAAGACTTTTATCAGCATGTCAGAATAATTTCACAGCATAAGTAGACGGGCCTAGAATAGACTTATGAGATGCATGTGTATTACTAAGAGCTTTCCTATATTATTTTCATTGCACTTGCTTAAAAACACCCTGTATGGAAACAAAGAAGATTTTATTTTTAATTGCACATTGGGCAAGCACTTAGGAGTCTTGAGCCCAGCAAAATGACTACTCTCAGGCTGAGAGCTTCAGAGTTCATCAGAACTGCTCGAGTAATGGTAAGTGGAGGTTCATCTTCTTCCATTGCATTCATGATGTGCTTCACACTACTAGAGACTTTAATGGTGTTAAAAGAGGTCAGAAGGGGTTTTGAATCTCAGAACATCTGTCTGTCAAGACCCACTTCTGGGGTCATGACCCCACTTTCAATTATACTGGCAAGCTTGTGCATAAAAGTAAGGTTGTGACCTTTGTTTATGAACTAGTGGCTTAAAATAAGTTCTGGGAAGAGGGAATAAAAAAACATTTGCAAAGCAGTGTATACTTGGAATGCATGTCAAGTGTAGGGTACTTTCCAAAGAGACAAGACTAGGGTGAAGTCATGCACACAGGCAATGCTTTGTATTTCTGTTTAGGTCGTTCTTTTTCTCCATAAAAAGGAAAGAACTAACCATTCTCAAGGAGGAGAGAAATATAGCAGCAGTAGAGTTCTGTTTATTAGGTGATTTAGATCTCTGTCCTGAATTTAAATCATCAAAGTGCAGGAGTTAAACACCTAGAAGTATATGGTAAAATTTTCCATTGGAAACTGGGGGTTCGTTTGTTGCAAATCAAAATACAGTGTATGCTACAGCAGATTAAGGCATTAGCCAGTCAGTGGATGACTGTGAAACACAGACAGGACCAGTCCTGAACAAGTCACACGTCATCCTAAGATTTATCAGATATGATATTTTCAGCATAGAATGGAGATGAGTCCAAAGCATCACTGGGAATTTAACCACTGGTTAAATACCTTTCCTAATGCAGTTTGTTCAGCAAAGTTTATTTAAACAAAGCATGTGGAGAGGATGATTGAAATAGCCAGTGGATGACAGTTCTGTCTTGCAAGGTAGAGACTGAGAAGGACAGTGAAAGAAAGCATGGGTTACACTTCCTAGGTACATTGGTGAGTAAAGGAAAGCAGGGGAAAGAACACTCTGAGATTAAAGACCATGTTGCACTGATTTTTTTTTTTTTTAATATGACTCTGAATCACTCTGGGTTAGAAACTGAAAGAACTGGCAGTACTGCAAAGTTTTAGCAGACTATGATGAGTCTGGAGCAAGGAACCAACTGGTTTTAAGACACATCTTGCTGAATGGAATTGTATGGTTAGATGTATGCAGCATCAGGAGACAGGGATCAATTATACAGACATTGAACAGGTGACATTGCTAGTCCTCAGGAACAAAAATATCCTTCTGCCAGTAGTGTATCCTGGGTATGGCACATCACCCAAAACTCTCTTTAGCCTGACACTGGAACACGTACAGAAAACTAAGGTGGAGTTAGGTCTGCTGCTCTCCAGCAGATTTTCTGATGAAGAGGGTTGTTTTCCAGATATGTAGCCAACATTGTGCATTGCTCAACATTGCTTGCAGTTATATGCAATTCTTCTCACTCTACAGTGTTTACCACTTCTAAATGTGGGTAGTCAGTCATAATAGCATTCTTATAGTGTTAAGAAATGTCTTCCTACCCCATTTGCTAATTTCATTTTATGTGAAACAAATGTGATTTTCCTCAGTCCTTAACTATTTTAATTCCATATATTCTTTTCACGATCAATTGAAATGGTTTTACTGAAAAGTTTACACAAATTTCCAAGTAAATGTTTATTCCTTTTCCTCCATCTGTGATTCAGGTGGAAACTTGATAAGAATTACAAAAGTGACAGATGCTGCTTCCACTTTGTGCAATTTACTGACTTTTCAGACTAGATTTATTCTGGAGAAAGAAAAGACAATTCTTACTCTAATTCTTTGTAGAGAGTGCAAGACTGTTGTTCACACAGTTCAGTTATGCAACAGAGAGCAGGCAACACTCTTAGCCTTCCAACAATCCACAACTGCATTGAAGCTCAGGTCCTGATTGGAGTCTAATCACTGGGACTCCAGCCCATCAGCTTCTTCTTTATATACATTATATATACATATATATATATATATGTATATATTTTCTTTTTTTTTTTTTAATAAAATCAATAAAGGAAGCTCTTCCAGACCCAGGCCAAAGAAGACTCCCCTGGAGTGATATGTCACTCAGAGACATGATAAAATTGAAATAGCCTTTCCTCTAATCATGAGAAACCTTCCCTAGTCACCAAGATCTGTAAAGGGCAAGTACCCGTGCATTGACTCTGCATAGCTCCCTCAGCATTTGTGGGTGTATCCTGTTAGGTTCTGTGGAGTTACACTTATCCAGTTTGTTCAGAAGTTCCATGATTTGATCCTCGTCCTCCAAGAGGAAGTCTTCCTTGCAGTAGACTTTCTCACTGATCTCAGGAGCCTGGGATTCCTGAAGGCTTCTTTTACCAGTAAAGACCAAAGTGAGGAAAACCTGAACACCATGTGTCAAGACACTTTTCTGTGTCTTTCAGCAAAGGGCAGGTGTCATATTCAGCAGCAGATCCACATTTTCCATAGTGTTTTTTTGTTGTCTTCATGCCTCTCACCACAATCAACTCCAGGTGGGCTTTGGCTTTACAAATCCCATCCCTGAACAATACAGCAATGTCTCTGTGCTCCCTCTGTGTCACCTCTCCCTGCCTTGACCTCTTTTATATTTGCTCTCTTCTTATATTTGAGGCTGATCAGGATATTCTTGTTCATCCATCCAGGCCTCCTGTCAACTTTCATGATTTCTTTCATTTCAGAATGGGCGGTTCTTGATATTGGAGGAGGTGATCCTGGAAAACCAGTAACAAGCATCAGCACAGTTGAAGAAAAACAGTGAGAAGCACCATGGAGAAGAAAGAAGCAAAGAGCACAGAGGAACAGGCAGCAGATGTTATGAACACAATCCAACTTCCAGGACCACCCACTGTTTCACTGCAGGAATTGGGGTGGACTGAGTATATCCTGCAGCAAGAATAAGGGAAATTGAGACTAAGAATTAAGGAGGATAGGTGTTTGACTTAAGGTGAGCCTGAGGAATGAGAGGAAAAGATGTTTACTTGAGTGTTTAATTGTTTATGTTATCCTTTTTTTTTTTTTGATAACTGCATCAGTGATTGAAAATTTCTTTTAATTGGTAATTCATTAAATTAAGTAAAAGTTGCCCAGTTTTTGCCTTTGAAGTTGGCAAGTGCAATAGCCAAACCTTCATTTCATGAACATCCTTTAGCATATTCTGCTTTGATAAAATGGAGATGCAATAAAATCTTTGGAAACTACAGCTAAGATTAAGAGTCTTTATCCTGTCTGAGTACTCGAAGAGAAGAATATATACAAAACTAAAGGAAGCTTTGACTGCATTAATACTAGGCTGACCTAAAGGTAATTAACGTTACCAGCTGATATACTGGTTTGAATTTACTCCTGTACTTCTGAAATTGCTCAACTCCCAGACTACATCTGGTTTATATCTGTTTTGGAGTCATGGAACAGACACACAAAAGGCTGCACCCATCTCTAGCTATTTCCTATTTCTTTGTATGTTAAAAATGCAAATTCTGAAATTGAATAAACAACAATAAAAGCAAAGAAACAGTGTGAGTCTTTCTTCTAATAATGTTTCAAAAACTTATTTCATGAGATTCATAACAAGCTTAAGAACTCCAAAAGGCCATGGTTGGTCAGAGGACCCTCTACTACGTGGCCAAGAAGAGTTGCATGTGAAGACATCCCAAGATATTAAAAAGAGTATTCTGTCAGATCCTCACTAACAAAGGACTAGATAGCATGTCCATGTCAGCATGCTGTACTCTCAGAGGGTATTAATTCTCAGCTTAGCATCCTAAACATATGAAAGTAAGTGGGAGTTGGAGTGGAAGCACCTTCTAGGGGTAGGTCAACCTTTTCATCCCCCATTGGAGCAAGGTCATTTAGCAGCCCAGGAACACTCCTGTTTCCCTTTGGCTGGTTCTCTTGCCTTTTTGGCTTTTTTCTCCCCAGGTGCGAGGGTGGATGAGAACTTGCTGAGTTGGTTTTGAAAATGTAAAATGTGAAGAAAGGGAAATTAGACCCTGGCTGTGGTTTAAATTGAAATGGAGATCAATGTCCAGCACTTTCAAGCATAATGGGTGTGTACACATTTTGGGAGCAGTTCTGTAAGTTTGATGTAAGTAAGTCAGTCTGCTTGTGTAATTCTACCGTACCTTGTCCAGATTCCTGTCTGCAGCTATGTTTGTTTTAGAAAATGTCTCTTCTAGTATTAAAAAAAAAAAAAATCAAAACAAAAGTTTTGTTGTTCTAGCACAGTTCACAGTAAAATCAGGATTAGAATTCTGCTTCTTAAAAACAAAGGTCTGCAAGCTGCCACACTGACTAAGCCACTTCATCCCTTGTTACTCTCTGAACTCCTAAGTGGACTCAAAGATTTGCCAACTACCACAAAGCAGTGCGTGGAAGCAAAGGCCCTGTAGAAGGCTGGGTGTCTTCTAGTGTGACTAGGTGATTTCTGATTACAAATGAAGGTGGGAATTATGTCCCAATGGGTGCTTCTAATCTTCATGCTGAGGCCGCTGCATGGTCCTATGGCTCCTGCTAGAAGTAGGAGATGTGCTAGATGCAGTTTCAGCATATATAGTGAAGAACATTTCCTGTTGTCATCTATCTCATTTGTATGTGGGACAATTATCTATGATTGAGAGATCCTTTTTCACTTAATAATCCCTTCCTCTGCAATTGCACTGAACTTGAAACAAGAGCAGTTTTTTACAGTTCCTGTTGAGATCCAGAAAGAGTTCTGTGGTACTAGTGGAAGAAAATAGATCTCCAACATTATTTGTTTTAATGTCTAAGGGGATGGGTTGCTCTAGCAACTGACTCAGGAAGCACTGAAAAGGATGGAGTAATCTAGAAAATGCTATACTAATGGCCTGTTTTACAGAACCCTGAGCAATGGTGAGTATCCCTTTGTCCTAGATACTTACTCCATTCATAGCAAATACGTTATTCTACTAAGTTTCCCTCTGGAAAACTTTGTCTTGTGAGTAGATGTCTGCCAAACGCGCCTGAAGACAGGGTCTGACCTGTGTGTTCTCAAAGTTTATAATCTCGGAGGATGCAAGTCTTTCAGATACATTGGTTTAACCCTGCCAAAACAAGCTGAGAAATATCACTCTAAAAATAGCACTGTCTTTTGGCTCTGAGCGTGCTTTAGGTAAGACATTCCTAAAACTTAAAATAATTAATAAATTACTCTGCAGAAACAAACTGCAAAGCTGAAGAGGATTATAATTTTTTCATTTTTTATTTGTCATTCTTTACTCCTTTTAGGGTCACCACATTTTTTAATATACAATGGTTTCAGTAGGTTTTTATTTGTTGTTTTTGTTTGGTGGTTTGTTTGTTTTTGGGGTTTTTTTTTGTGGTCCTAAGATCTCAGGTGATAAAGATTCTACCCAGGAACTCTGAATAATGCAGAATCAATTTGAGTTAGGTGCTTACTATATAGAGGGATGAAAGGAATATCTCCAAAAAGATAGTATTCAAATAAATTTATCCTCCTCTTAAGTAAGGTTCCCTGTCTCATCTATCACTTACAGCTACAGTTGAACTGAAAACTCTGGTACCTTGTTTCATTGGAAGAACCTGATGAAACATTAATACTTCCTGCAGCATGAGCAAAACAAGTGTTCAATTGTTGGACCAAAATGGTTTTTTGCCTGGGGATATTCTGTCATCCTTCTCATCATGACACTGAGTCTGTGAAAATACACTTTTGATACATATGTGCTATGCACATGTTTTGCAAGTTAGGAAATGTGAACTCTCCACTGAGAGGTGAATTGTTTAGTCAGCTGAATAAGCTTGGGAATAAAACAGAGGGCAAAAATCTATAAAAGAATTTAAGACTGTAACTCTTTTTCAGGCACCAATGCTCACTGGGAAACAGATGAATGATAGGAACCTAAATACCTATGTGGATCTTGGCCTATATCTTGTTGATCTTCGTCCAGTGCCTTTTCTTGATGGCTTCTCTTTCTCTAATTATCTCCACGTTTCCTGGAGTCCTGGTTTATAGCTATTTTGAGATTCACCTTGCAATACAAGAATGAAGGATGATAATTCTTTCTGGGCTTTGAGTTGGTAATATGAAGTCTGACACACCTTGCAGTTTATATGAGAGGTCCATCAGTGTGCTGGCTTTGAAGGTGCCCTTGTAATGGTTCTTATGTGAACTTGGATGCCTGTCAGCAGCATGACTGCACAGTTTTGGTAAGCTTGGAAAGCTCCTTTAAAGGCTTGCAAAAGGGAAAGGCCTCATTTCAGCACATTTTTACCAGTGACATAATCCTCTCTTAATATTTTTGTATATAAAGCATCATGTCATTTCCCAGGTCAAGAAACTCATTCCCAAAGAATGTATGCCTCTGACTCTGGGAGAGAGTGTTTTTAAACAAAAAATTGTTGTTGCTGTTCAGCAGCTTTCCTGGGTGTCTCATTCTTTAGCTGATCCACATTCTTTCCCAGTGAGCAAGAAGATGATAAGGCACTAGTGCCTATTTATAACTTGGCAGAAAAGCTTGTCTAATGATGCAGTACTTGGTGAAGGAAAAGGAGAGAAAAAGCAGCCCAGTCCTAAATGCTTGCCCTGAGTTCTATTGTAGGTTATACCTCTGTGTTGGCATCCTTGTTGGTATGTGGAGGGCACCATGTGTGACTTGGCCTTTGAGAGCAAAATAAAACTATGGGTTCCGAGCTGCTCAAAATGAGTCACCCGGAAACCATGTGTTCTTTCATCTCCTCACAGTTTTGTGATTGATTTTTGTTTCTCTGAGAATGGCTATTTATATGATGGTAGTACTTGGAGGCCCTGATCCAAAGTGAAGCCTGCATTGCTAGGCTGTGTGCAAATACATGGTGAGAGACAGGCTCTGCCCTTAAAAGTCAGTGATCAAAGAGACCCTGACAACAAAAGATAGGACAGGAAATGGATATGATGTGACTGTCCAAAAATTATGTCATAGTTCAATCACTTGCATACTGAAGTATCATTTACTTTTCATCTTCTCCCTCCAAACAGTTAAAAATTATGTGGAAGGTAGAACAAAACTCCAGAGGCAAGAATTCAACTTTGGTGAATAACTCTGGTCATCCTTGTTTGCTGCCTTGAGCTGGATGAGAAAAAGAGGGATCTTGGTTCTATTTTCTACAGATGTCCTCACAACAGTGGTATGAAGATGGCAATTTTCCAGCCTTGTTGATTTTGTGACGCTAGTCTTTTACTTTCAGTTTAAATCTCCCACATTAAATATATATGACATCAGAAATGAATTGTCATCAGCTCAGAGGTAGCCTCCATACAGAACAGCTTTCTTTTAACACCTTTTTCAGATGGGATTTTGGGAGAATTGACAAGGAATCTCCTTTTTGCCAGGCTGGCAGTCTTGTTTTCTAATCTGGCAGGGAATGGATTAATTATTTGATTCTTTTTCTAAGAGGTGGGAAAAGCTCAGTATTAGGAAAGGAATGTTAGGAGCAGACAGCACAGCTTTAGCAAATTTTCAATGAACATGACATTTTTCTTTCTGTGAGGTCTATATCCATATTGTTTCACTCAGCAGAAGAAAAAGCAAGGCGCCGCTTCACCCACAGAGGCTGTCTTCTTGGATGTCATTTTCTGGTGTGTCTGGTGTGCTAATATCTGTTATAGAAAAGATTTGTGAAGTATGATTTGAATAAAACCAATCATTTTCTAAAGATATCAGAGTTCTACTGGAATCACTTCAAAGTGTAGTGACTACATCAGTAGCTGACACCCTTTTGTAAAGACTTTGGTAGGATGATCTTTTAATTCCCCGCATATTTAGTCAAATTGTACTCTTTACTGTAAGAAGTTTTTGTTATGAGCTTTGATTAGGGAAAGCCAGTCTCTGCTTACACCTGTAAATATTTGAGCTAGAAAAATTTGAGGAAACTGCAGCCCCATTTATTTAATATATTAATTAATTTATTACATTTGTTTATTATTACCCTGAGTCATGAGCAATACTGCTCTGGAAATTTAAGCATGTGATGGACAAAAGGAACTTCCTGAATGCCTGGGCCAACTGTAATGGAAAAGTGAGTTATAAACCCCCTGCCTAGTACTTTGACTAAAAATATCTTTTTGAAGTAATGCCTGCATTGTGTTTAGGAGCCACAGTCCTAGACTATCAACATAATGTGGACAATATTGTCAGGCAAGATCAAAAGGGGATGACTATTCCAGAAATTTATGGTCTCTTTAAGAGAAGATGTCAGACCTGGATAAGACTGGTTACAGGTATGTTCAACTGTTTTGGCTGTGTCAGCCCTACAGTAGCCTAAATTTTGTCAAGTTTTTCTCAGGCATCACATCAAAAGAGAGATTTCAGTAGGGATTCAAAGACAAAGAGTAAAATCACTTTATTTTAGAGACCGTATCTGAAATCTGAAATATGGGGAGTTAAGTGACTGTAAAAGATGGAAGTCAACTATCAGTATTGGTGAAATAGGAATTAAATAGTGAGGAACCTGAAGTTTTCCTCTGATGTGAAAGAGTGAAGAAAAATAGTTTAATTCCAAGAAAGAAGTGACAGTAGTCTAAGAGATGGATTAGGAAAATTATTGTTGTACTAACTTTTTGGATGCCTAGGAGAAGGGTGACCCAGTATGAATAAAAGCAGACGAAGGAAATCAAAGAAACAGATGGCAAGGTGGCATGGCTGGGCAGCACATTCATCTCATGGAAGAGCAGCTCTTTACAGCCTTTTCCCACAGAAGTGAGAGAGGCTGAGGAACTGTCTTGCCAAACAAGTGCTCCATGCAACTGTGACTTGTAAAGTAGGGGTTTCTTTGGCTGTGAGAAGCCAAAGCTCCTACTTACTCCCTATAAAAATACCCTCTTCTTCTGTTTCATTTGTCTAAATAGAAAATGCAGAGGAAATAATAATCTGTGCTCTGTTTTCCTTTACTGCAGGGTATGAATGTCCAGAAAAGCAGGAGGTGACACAGGTGTGAGGGACAGATGGCAGAGCTCTTCCCACAGCTCCCGAAGTGGCCAGAGATTGCCCAGGCTTGTTCCACAGCAGTGAATTCCCCTGCCTGGTGTACAGTCATTTTGTATAATGCAAGACGAATGAAGCAAACCAGATAACTTGGCCTTGAGATGCTGCAGTTGTGAACAAATTGTCCAGAAAAAAAATATTCAAAAGACACAAACCTCACAATCCTCCCAGACTGTGGATTTTCCTTTCCCTATGCCGAATCCATTAATTTAAATATTTTGAACTTGGCTTAAGGAGGGCCTTAACTCTGCAGGTATTGACTGCCACCAGTTCATACAATCACTCCATGGGTGGGATTTTAAAAAAATACTCAGAGGTGGCCCACAACAGAATTCCATTTGCTTTGTGTAACTTATTGGCAAAAGGATGGAATTTTCTTTTCCCTACTCACATTAATGAAGCAGGCCAGGCTGTAACAGATAGCTGATGTCCCCACAGTTTAGAAAGCATATACTTAAATGAAAATATAATGCATCCTTCTTACAATCTGTGAGATTGGACAGCCTGCAACCATTCCACTTTTGAGACATTGTGGGTTGGGACAATGTCCTTTTTTCTGTAACAGTACTGCTCTCTAACTCTACTCTGACCACTACAGAAAGACCTTTCTCAAGTCGAGTTTTATTCAAGTTTCCAAGTGCATGTGAAAAAATAAATGCTGTTTCCAGTGGAAGATAAAATATTCACAACTATTACATCCTTAAAACACACCCTATCTCTGTTTGTACTATTGTGGGCAATAAAATGCTATGCATCTCAGCCCTGCCTTCAGAAGCTTGAAATACATTGTTCAAGACTAAATACAATGTAGACTTTAGTGAAAACAAACAAATAAAAAAAAAGTCTGGAGAGATTGAAAGCAGTGTATAGTGAAGTTGCATGCCAAATAAATTTCCCCTGAGCTGCCTTTGATGGCCCATGTGAGGACCTCTAATTTAGGTAACAGCACTACTTTTTCTAATGAGAACTTGAGATCAACTCCTGTAACTGGAACTCCCAGTCTAGAAAATCTTGGTTGTAACTCTCAGTTTTTTCTGTTGTTCTGTAGTAACTCACTGCAGTAATATTGTATAAGACACATTTGTTTTTTCATTGAACAAAAGAAGCATTTCATTTTTCATTTCATTCATTGCTACTAATGCAGGTCTTCAGGGCCAGAACAATCCAAAGAGATTGGATTTTTCCAATCAATCCAGCTCAAATTCTAACCTTAGATCAAATGAGGAACTTGATAGTCTTCTCTCAGCATTTGTTTTTGCTGTCCCACAGGCTGACAGAACAGATTATTGGCAGTTTCTGCTCAGAATATTTCCTTACCAGTTTTCTAAAGGTGTGTTGGAGCTGTCTGGGAAACCTAACATGAGGATTACTGTCACATCTCAGTGCTTCTCAGGAAAAAGTCAAGAATGTACTCAGTTTAAAATATGTGTTTAAGTGTTGATGGAAACAGGACATAGGCATATGTATAGTGTTCATCTGAATAAAGCCATGTTTTGGAAAGTCTAGCCAAGGTAACTGCTCAGACCAGTATCCTGCATTTAAAACTAATTAATATTTCTCTTAGTCTAGAAAGACTTATTTTTGTCTTGATTAAAGCTAGGCAGAGAAATACTCAGTTGCAACATCAGCTCCTCTGATATCTGTTGACCAGTCAGAATGGAAAAGATGTCAGGCATTTGGAAATGCTTCTGGCTGAAGCCAAGAAGGCCAGGCTGCCTGCAGGCCTCTTTCCTGCTCCCCTGCCTGCTTGGCTTCTTGTGCTCATTATCGGTGACTCTTCAATATTGGTGGCTCTTCTGCTCATTATTCAGTTTCACAAGACTTTCTAATGAGACTGTACTGAGATATGGAAATGGCAAAGTCCACTGTGGGAGAGAACTGCTGTTCTTTCTCCACACTATTTTCTGGTGTACTTAAATTTCTGTAATTGAGTGACATTTAGTTGGGCTATGACTTTCTAATGTAGAGATATTATTAATAATTAATTTACCTTATAGTCAATTACCTCATGGACTGTTGAAGCCAGCACATATACCAGTATTGATGGAATAGGAACTGATGACAAGATAAGTGTGCCTCAGAAATATGATAGTTTTTGGGCATAAAATAGATTGAATTTTGCTTCACTGAGTAAGAAAATTAACATTGGTCATGCGTGACATGTAATTCAGTTTGCAAGGTCTTTCCAAAGGAACGCTGTGCTTTCACTGCACAGTGAAATCTGATTTCAGAAAGTAATCATTTGTACCAACCTGCAGGGTGCAGACAAAGCACTCTCTGTTTTGGATGCATTTCCAGGCTGCACTAAATCTCTGGGAATCACTCTAAATCTTAATTTTGGCATATTTTTTAAAAAAATTATTATAAGTGCCTAGCAAAATAGACAGCCTTTCAGTGGTTTTTTTTCAACAATTTTATGAACCCATAATTTTTCCATCATGGTGCATCATAGTCAGATTTTTTTTTAAGTGTTAAAAATTATATTAATTTTCCAAAAAGACTATTTAAAAAAAATAGCCCTTTCCCTCTGGCAACATCTTTCCATTTCTCTATAGAAGAAATTGCAATATCATGAAAGGAAATGTCAGGAATTATGTGTGAGAAAACAGCAGTGCACTAATCAAAGTATTGTAAAGTAAATAGTGTGGTAGTCAAAGAAGTCTGCATGGGCCTAATGAGTAAAAAATACCTGTTTAGACTGTGACTTCATATTTAATTGTGAGACAGTGTCTCACTGAGGAATCAACAGCTTTGATATCCTGATTATTTTCTTCAGCCTTTTGTACTACAACCCCTATTTTACTGGTGAAAATGGACAAATTATCCTTTTGTGTCTGGGATCAGCAGAATAGTTACCTTTGGCCTCCTGGCAAGCCCAAACACAGGTGTAACAGAGGATCTGCAGAAATGCCAGAGGCTCTTTAAGGATATGCTGAGCAGTACAAAAGAAGTGTGAGGTTTGAGCAGCTCCTCCTTTCCTCACATTTTCCTTTGTTTATGAAAACATTGAAACCTCTGAAACATGATTGTCACTCTGTGGAAGGCAATGCCCTAGGTCAGTATTGTCACAGATCTTTCATATTGTCAAACTAGAACTTTGGTTTGGCACAAGAATACAGGCTAAAAAAAGAGAAAGTGGCCATCAAACAAGCAAAGGTAATGCAACCCTACTCCACTTTCATTTATTAGGATGAAGAAAAATATTTTCCTATTCTAGATGGATTATTCTGTATTTCAGCACTTTTAGTTCCTTTTTTAGCTGCTTAGAAGACCTTCCTTGAAAAGGTACTTGGCAAACACAAACCTTTGTGAAGATACCATATTTCATTCTGGCCTTGAATTAGACTTACTCTGCAGAAGTTTATTTTCATGTCTGAAATGAATTTCCTATTGTTTTTGACAAGGGTGGGAACTTAGATCTGGTTACCTTTATCCATCAGGCTTCTATCCCATGGCTTGATTATTTTACAGGGTGTTTTTAGTGTTTATTAATCTTTAAAATTCAAGAACAGTGCAAGGAAACCAGAGTTGTACAGTTTGAAGAGCTGTAGCTAACTACAGATTTTGTACCTCTGCCATTCTTCTATTTTATCCTTTGCTTTAGGGATCCAACGGCCAGATTTTGAAAGAGCATTTAGAATTTCCCTTGCACTTCCAATAGGACAGAGTTTTCCTGTACCTAAGAGATCCACTTCTGGAAAGACATAAAAGAGGCCACAGTTTACCTTCAGGATCTCAGCCTTCATTTAAAGCAAAAAGCTGAAGAAAAAACATATTTAAAAAAATATTTGGAGACTACAGCAGCAAATATTGTGATACCTTGCTTTTAAACATCCAGGTTCCCTGTGGATTGCATAGCAGCTGTCACCCAGGAACAAGGACAAGCACCCTCCCATGCAGGGAGTACTTTTGCCAGTGTCATTGCAGAAGGGACCAACTGTGTGCTGGGGTAGCTTTTCAAAAGAAAATATTTATTTACACTATTTTTTATGTCAATTAGCACTGCATTAGGTATGTCCCATTGTGCAGGGAGAGAGACAATCTGTTTTGTGGGTACTTGCTGTACCCATGTGAGTTAGGCATCAAGTTCATGGAATCATAGGATAATTCAGGTTGGAAGAGACTTCTGGCATGTGAAGAAAGAAATATAGACAAACTGGAATTTTTTATGCTATGAGAAGATGTACATAAGACTTAGTTTATGCTAGGGCTTGTTGATAGCTAAAATGAGATTTCCAGGAACATGTTTCAATTACTTTGATACTGAAAATCCCATAGGAGTTTACTTTTTCACAGAGTGGTTTCTTAGACTGGTGATACAGGGGTTCCTAAAACTGAGTTCTGATCTTTAGAAACCCTAGAGCAGTTTTTCTCTCACATTCTGTCAAGGTGGTAACATGCAATAACAACTGAAGAAGCTACAGACTTTGGACAAACTTGTGAAGTGCAAAATGTTATAACAAGTTTCCATAGAAGTGGTTGTTTGGGAAGCTTTTCTACTAAAACATAAATGTGTTAGGCACTCTTGTGTAGCCATGGGTGTGCCTGGTAGCCATCAGTGGGAATTTTGCTGCTTATCCTCATGTTTGCAGGCACAAGAGTGTAGGAACTAGGACTGATCATAAAGATACAAGGGACTTTAACATGCAACAGTAATTTTTTTCTATTTTCCAATGTAATAAAAATATATATTAGCATTTTATTGCTAGTACATTAATGATGTATGACCTATCCTCTTCTTGCTTTATCTGATGCTGTTTTACTCAAATCTCATCTATTAAATGGGTTCATATCTGTTTGCAGACACATATGAACAGACTACAAACAGAATGAAACAGCAGCTCTGTGATGTGAATTGTCTAGCTAATTTGTAGGATGCTAGCTTTAGTTATTCATCTTAACACTACAAATATCTGTTTGCTTAAGATTTTTAAGGTCAGGAGATTATATGGGCTTTCAAAACTGTGGAGAACTTTATACTACAAGACTGTCATTTCACCCAGACAACAGGCATGAAGAACTCTAAAAGCACAGAAAACAGGTAGAAAATGAGAAGTTCAGAAGAACAGTCATATTTGTGGAGTATTTTGCCTGACTTAGTCAAAGGAAGTTAACAATTTCATAAAAATACCCTTCAAAACCAGACTACTTGCACAGAATAAGAGAAATGGACTCACAGCTTTGGTATGTGACTTTCCTTTGAAATTCTCTATATGTTTGATCTGACAGATCCCATCATTACAAGACACAGCCTTTAGTTTAAATAACACATAATTTAATCTAAATTTTATGGAGAAATGCTAATGTACCAACATATTCTAAACAGGAATAATATGCAATATACAAAAAAAAAATACCCTGCAAAAATATCATTCAATTGTAGCTGGTCAGACTCTTCCAGGACAACTTGAAAATGCATGACAGCACATAACTTAACACACCTCCTAAGCAAAGGGCAGTGATCCCTGTGGAGCTTTCTTGTGCTTTTATCCTATCCAAGCAAAATAATGCCTAAAGCAATCCTAAGTGTGTGTTCCAAACCTTTATGTTCACCTCACAGAAAAGACACGTGACTCTGGGGTATTGAGATCCATGCACTGTAAATGTGCTCACAAGGGTGAGGAACCACAAGTTTCATTAAACCAGCTGCCTTTGGGAGCCCTACTAGAGTTGTGGCCAAGTAGAACCATGCAATTACCAGCAGTTAATGCCTTTTTCCAGCCAAGTATTATTCAGGGACTTTTTTTAATGGAAGTAAGGACAAACTGTGGACACTATTTTGATCTAATCTTATCACAGTCACAGCCCTTTCTCTAGCAGTCTATAATTCTCTTTCTCAATGGGAAAATAAGCCCTGATGTCCATTTCTGTGTCACGACTTCAAGGTTCACTGTTATGATTCAGAGTGGGTGGCAATTCTCCCCTGACTTCATCATAAGAAAGAAAAAGGAATCAGCATTGCAGATAAGTAAATCTACAGCCTGGGTCCAAGAGCAGAACTGAAAAATGTGCTGTGTATTTACATGGCTTTTCTGCACTGCATCAGCAGAGAGAGATTGGCACTAACACAGTCAGTGACAGGCTGGAAGCAATCTAGCTGTCCTAAACCCTCATCTGCTCTCTTCAGGGGAAGCTGACTGTTCGGACACCCAAGTAAAATTTTTTAGACATTCCCATATTCATTCCCATATTCATTCCCATCTTCACATATTGTTGTCTGAGTCAGCACCTGAATTCCACTCACAGCTGGACTTTCAAAAACATTTGGTTCTAAAGTTAGGAGTTAAAAGCAAATGAAAAAGAAAAGCTTCTACAGGAATAAGGAATACTGTAGCCAGCCCCTTGCACCAATGCTAATTGTTGAGGGGTGAATAACACAGGGAAATACTAGGATCATGGGCAAATTACTCTGCACCCACATATTTGGTAGAATTGCCTTTACATAGCTGTGTGTATAGAGAGGGACAGGAGGAAGGTCGAGCCCTAGAGTAAGTGTTTTGTGTAGTGCACTTTAGGCACAGATATCGAGCTGAGAGACACCTTTATAATAAATGCTAACTTTTACTGTGGTTCTGGAAAAGTACACGACCAAATTTCTGCTTTTGCAGATTTCTGATTCAGCACTGACCTTGCCAGCGCCAGAGTAGACCAGGAATTGTTTAAGTGAAATCAATAGAGTCAACACATGTGGGAGTGACGGCTCTGCGTGGACTCGTGTTTCCCACCAAGAGAACTAGAGCAGCACTGGCTGCCTGAAATCTCCCTGTGTGTATGTAACCACAACACTAAAATCTGCTCAGGGACTTGAATGCACACCTCAGAATTTTAAACAGAGAGAGTACAGTTTCAATCAGTCTTTTAGGGTAAGAATTGAATCTGATCTTAGAGGAAACTTGACTCTGTTGACCTTACGGCCATATTAGGAAATTGCTATGTTATTATTTTAACCTCTCTCTGGGATGGTGGGTTTGTATGTTGGAATAAGGGTGGGGCCAAATCCTGAATTTTATTCAAAATGGAGTATTTTTCTACAGTAGTTTTAAATTAAATTATACTAAAGACATGGACAGACATGTAAATGTGTTTTCAAATTAAAATTTGAGATATAATTGTGTATATTAAGAAAAACAGTAAGGTAGATATGTAGATATGCAGACTGAAGTCTCCTTTTTCAGGGAAAGAGAAATAGAGGCAAGAGAATGCACAGGAGTGGTGGCAGTTTCATTTTCCCTGTCTCTTAGCATTGTTCTAATAGACTTAAGAAGGTATAGAAAAGGCAACAGGAGTAAGACCTGTTGGACAACAGCTTATATTCAGGAGAGCATTAAAATGTGCATAAATCCTTATTGATGATGTGTTTGAAGCATCTAGTATCAATCAGAGTTCATTTTCTTTTGTGCTGTGCAAACACAAGTTGTTTTTTTTTTCTCAGCAAGAACCTAGCTTTATAGTGTTTTTTTTTTTTTGTGCGTGTATTCTACATTGTTCTATATTGTTCTCTATTATTATCTTATCCAATTGTGGGTTTAACAATTTCTTCAAACATTTTCAAACAAAAGGGTACACTGCGAGATGTCTAAGGGGAATCTGCAAGGCACAGTTTTATGTAGATGCCTTAATCCTTTATTAAGACAAAATCCTTTTGCTCATTCTCCTAGAGTTCAATGACATTTCAAATTTGCTACAAAAGAGTTCATATAATTTGCCATTAAGAGTAGATGCATTCTTTACCCTGCCTTTTTCTGAGTGAGCAGTTCCCTCAGATATTTGTCAGAATGTGGCAAGCCAGGATAATTTCCTTCATTTTCCTGGAGAAATCTCCGAGATTTCATGATTAATAGTCCTAGATGTTGTGAAACTTAAATAAAGGAAGGGACACCCCATTTTTCTCTTGGACAATATCCTGTTTTGCTGAAATAATGCAGTAATGGCCACCAATGGTGACAGAGTTGCCCCAGGTACCAGCCCTGGGCTCCATCTTCCCCCTCACCCACACCTCATTCACATTCTGCTGAAGCTGGGCATCCATCCAGAAGCTTTTCAGACTGGACAGGTAGAAACAGATCTACAAGTGCATATTCAGTCAATAATATAAAGTGCTTGTCATCCTTGCTTTACATTGACTGACATTTTTAGCTTTCTTAGACCAAAACCTCTGGGATGTCCATGGCTGTCCTCCATCTGCAAAGAGAAAATCTGTTCTTTTGTAAATTCCCCAAGAAGTGTCTTCATATAGAAGACATCATCTCAGTGGATAAGGTACTCAGCCTCCTTTCTACAGGCTGCAGAGTTCACCAGGCTCATGTCTGTGGCTCATGTCTGTGGCTGGTCACAAGGTAACAATTAAAGACTGAGATTGACTGAGGGAGAATGTGTAAGTATACTGGTGCACCATTTTAAAAAAAGAACCAACACATCATATACCAGCCTTAAGAAGATTATAAAACATGATTGCTATTTTAAACTTACCTTTTCCTATAAGGAATGATTCCACGAAAATGAACATATTTCAAAGGTTTAATGTCTGATATTCAGATCCCTGCTCACAAGTAATCCTCATTGTTGGGTTTATTCACACTGGTGTCAGGTGGAAAAATGAGTGAGACTATATTCTTACCTAGATCAGCAAAGCACTTAAAAATTTATCTTTATTATTAAGTATATTCTGACTGCTATCGAAATGCTCAAGGATGGTTTTGAACTGAGATTTTATATATTTTGAATGGAATAATTCACAAATAGGTAAACATGTAGTCACCATGGTAGCAAGAAAAAAATTGTAAATATTTTGTATGGATTCTGCTATCGTGAGTGTGCATCTAACTCAAAATGCTTGGCTGAATTAGTTCAATGGCACCACCAGCTCCTTAAGGCACTTGTAACTCAGACTAGAAAAGTTTCCTTCTTCCTCCCGTTTTTTGCAATCAGTTTTGTCCAGACTGGGCAAAGCATGCTATCCAGGAAAAAGGCAAGGTCAAAGATAAAAACCTGCAGCATAAGATGGCTGTAATGATCTCTATTATCTTTGCTATTACTACAACAACAAAAAGTTTATTTCCTGTCCTGATAATGCTTCTTTTAGTGAGATAGCAAGTTATTTTTCTCTCTTATCTTAGCGATAATTTAATTTAATTTTAACTCACTTCAAGACAAATTTTAACCTTCTTTTTCTTGGAGGTTGGAAAGGTCTTCAAGGATTTATAGGACTTTCACATACAAAAATTGAACCAAGATTTCATCAGAGACACTATTCTAAAATGCATAAGGTTCCACTTCAGGAAGAATAGCTATGGAATGGTTCAGAACTCTCTGGAATCTGGTATATAATCCATTAATCTCTGCAGGAGGTCTCTATAACTCTGCAGCTATGTATTGATTGATTACATTATTTTATATACTTGTATTAATATCTATTGTATGAATCTTTGCCCCTTACTTTTGACTATGTTATACAATTTTTGGGTTTTTTAATTAAAGGAGGTTCTGAATGGCTCAATTTGAAACACATGACCTATGGGCTTTGTGTTGACATGTGAAACCTACTTTGATGGTTTAATCTTACTCCAGCTACCAACTCCTATACACATGTTCCCATAATTAATATTGTATGTCCTCCATCTGCTACTCCTTTTACGAGAGGGGGAGTTCAGACAAGACCTTATCACACAGTACTCTGAAAATGTACTATTTACTTATTTTAGATATTATCATTACTGGAATTAGGACTAACAAAAAGTCAAAATAAGGATGCTAGAAGCATACATCTTCATATACCAATGCAACATTTTCTCCAAGAGGATTTAAATCAAAGCACTTGCCAGATACTAGCAACTTTCACTGATTAATAATGAAAAATATTTCATTAGCATGGCAGACTGGCAAAACTGGAGCTCTGTTGAGCAGGAAAAAACTGAAAGTTGTTGTAAGTTTCTTTCCAAAATAAAAGGAGAAATATGCTAATGACCTCTCCTATAAAACTCCTGTCCCCTTCCACACATAATGCTACCATTTATAGTGCGTTTGGATTTTAAAGTAACCTCCTCTTATTATTTAGTCTAAATAAGCATGTCTCCTTAGCAACAAATGTCACCTAATTAAAGTATGTCACTCAACTTAGCATCTCAATGAAAGATTGAAGTAGAAAGGGCACTATGAAGCAGCTGAAAGCAAAAGGGAAAAAATGCAAGGAATGCCAAGGACCCTTCAGGAATATCAGATAAAAAAAGTCACTGAAAAATTAGCTCATTAAAGGAATAAAAATGTATTGAAGTGGCACTTGTTTAGAATTGCGTGTAAACCTGATTTTTATTCTTTGCAGGTTTTTCAGGTTATAATTAGGTACAATTTTTAGGGTCTCTTTCTTTTTTTTCTCAGAGAGGAAAAACATATATCACTAATTTCCTTTATGTAACTAGATTAAAAATGTCCTAAAAGCTTGAGGTAAGAGACCCTCTTAATATTGTTCACCACTGACAAAACAGTGTGGGAAAGTTCAAGTTTAAGAAAGAAAAATACCTTATCCCAATATCACAAAAGTAGGATTGAAGAAGGACCTTTGGAAATGCCTTGCACTTTCTAGAACACTGCTGACATTTCTTTGAATAGAAGTAGGTCTAGGGGAGTGCTGAAGACTTCTTGTGAATCCCATTTTCCTTAGGCCTTTCTACAGCAAATTGGTTGATGACTAAACTCAGGAACCACTGAAATCCCAGTGGGACATGAATTACACAGTCCAAATGACTTCTGAGGCTTTGAAAGGACCCCTGTGACTCTATACTGGAATTGTGTGTCACTTCCAGATTGTGCCAGGGCAAGTCTTTGGGACAATTAAGCTTTCATACCTGAGATGGTCTGAGCCTGCCTATGTAAAGCCAGCTGAGTGGGTGTCTGACCACAGACTATTTTTCATGGCAAGGGCTTATCAGAAGAAGGAACACAACAGGAGAGCCACCCTGAGCAGTCAGGTGAGATGGACAAACTCAAATACCTGGCTCTGCATCATTTGTTTAGAGTCATAAATGTCAGTGGACATAAATGTCAGGGATTTGAGTCGCTTGTGGCTCTCCTCTATAGATGAAGTAAGTGCTTAATCATGGCTGAAACTCAGGAGAAGCTAAAGCCTTTGCAGTCTGAAATTGGCCTAAATCTGGTTGTACTTTGAACCCTCCCCTCCAGACTTCTCTTTGCTCACAGGTTTCCTCTTTTGTGTTATTTTCCCAGCCTACAACTTCAGCTGCTGTCCCCTTGGTACAAACTCTTCCATGTATCAGTTTCAGCTGCAGGCAGCCTCAGCGCCAGCAAGGAGCCTTTGCTTTAGCAGCAGCTCAAAGCCTCTCATCTCTGCCTAGCTTCACTCTGGATGCCAGTTTGCTTGGTTTCATGGGAACCCAAGCATTAGGATCAATACTAACGCTGTTTAAAGAGCCAGGCTTTAAACAGGCTGTAAAGTTGCTCTTGGACCCTATGAAGTTTGTAAATTAAGGTAGTATCCTACAACAGTGATGATGTCAGTCTGACGTGCCGCAATTTCCTTTATGAATTCTAAGGCTGGGTGACTCAATCCAGGCTGCACCTCAGGAGGACAGAGGCAGACAAACAGGAAAACACCTAAGAAGAATGCAATGTTTCTCCTGGACCTCCAGGAAAGTTTGAATTGAGCTCAGATGTTGACCAAAGACATTTGGGGAAGGATTTCTTACCTGAAGGTGGTATTTATTTTGTAGCACAAGCATGTTGTCTGGATTGGATAATAATATGCCCACTGAGCTTACTTTCGTCACAGCTTTTCCTCTGACCTCATTCTGCTTCCTGATCACAGATGTTTTCATAGACAATACCTTTCAAAAATTTTTTTAAAATAATTTGAGAGGCCTCTATGTACAGTCAATGAAGAGGTTTGTGTAATAAAAAGGACCACTCTTGACAATTGTCCTGCAGTCCCATATACCACAATGGTTATTTGTGAGTTTGGTCATTTTCAAAACCTTGTGGGTAAACACTGCTGAACCAGGTCTTCATTTGCAATTTTAATGAAATAGGAAGTCTTCAAAATAAAAGCCTTTGCCAATCCATCAAAATAGTGAAATAGGTAACTAGTTGCAACTGAAGTTCAGTGACAGAACACAATATATTTTGATCACAGGCTTACTAGCTGGTAAGAGAGGTGAAAAAGGAAAAAGCCACTGTGGCAAGAAAGATTTCATATTCAAAGACATCTTGACCTTACTGTAGTAATGGTAAAATTCCTATTCCTTTTTGTGTATCCCAGAGCAAATTAGGTTCTGCTCTTATATTCTATTTTTGTATATCCCTTAAAGATCTAGAGATAGGAACAATTTACATCTCTGTGGACCGATACAATTGTCCATGGAGTATCACAGCATTTATGACTATTTCCCTTACCAACCATGTATAGCATCAATGAATAAGGTGCGATCTCTAGAACAAATCTTTGAGTATCTCTTTAGATAATGAAACTACACTAGATTGGCCTCTTAACTTCCCAGTAGTGACTACTCTGCATCCCTGCATGCTCTAGGATTTCGAGTTTGGGATTACCACCTTATGACTGGACTATTTTAAAAGAGCCTTAACCTGTTATTCACCTGCAGGAGGACAGAGGCACGGAGCTCACATCACCAAAACCTGCTAAGACAACACATGCAGTCTGTTTTCCAGCACATTTAGACAGAACACAGAGTACTCCTTGCTAGAGGGTTTTAAAACCATTACAGCTCAGCAAGTAAAATGTGTGTACTGTGTAAATATCTTGGTCTACAGTTCCCCTCAGGTCACCTGGCTCTGGATTTGCATGCAAGACAATCCTGCTACGTGAAACAGAAGAGGATGACTGCACACACATATATACATTCCCAAACTCTGAAGGCCAGATTTACTGTCTGGGCCTCACTGGCATTGCTCAGGGTTCAAAGGCTTGGAGCACTTGTTTTGGATTTACTGCTTGAATGAAGTCATTACTTGCTCTTTCCATTCCTGAATGATAAGTGGAGGCATGATTCATTTGACATATGAAGATCCCTGGAGTATTGGTAGCCTTGTAGTTTGGATGTTAGAATCTAATCTAAGAATAAATGATTACTGACTTCATGCTTACTGGATTAGAGCCTTCTGGGGGAATTCGTTCTTCTTTCTCAGTTCTTTGTAGAAAGCAAAGAATTCCTAAAAGTGGAAAATGGCATCATGACCATGTACCTGATAGATACCTTTCACTGTTAATGTTATTATAATATATGGACTTAGCAGGGAAAAATTCAAGTGTTTGTAAATCATTAATTTCTGGCGGGATGTCTGGCCGAGCACAAACAAATCAGGTTAGTGTTGTATCCCTGTGTGGGGGCAGCACACAGATGATGGGTTTAGCACCAAATCCTCTGGTTTTATCTTCCTGTTCTCCTCAAGGAACTCACATGAAGGAAAGTCTCCTGAAAGCCTCATGGGATACACACTTCATCTCTGCATGCTATTAATGCTTTTTTCCTGAGCAGTAAGATGGTAAACCCTGCTGGCAAATGTAGATTTCTTATTTCTGTGTAGGTGTAACTGAAATTTACCATGCATGTTAACAACTGGCTGACAGATGAACGAGTTTAAAAAATCCTGATAAATTTGTAAAACTCACATAATCTTCATTCTCAATATGTCTGACATCCTGTTACACAGCTCAAATCAAAATACCAGCCTTTTGCAACATGCAGAAGTGTCTTGTCCCTCAAAATAAGAATCAGAAACTCCTCTCCTACTGCATGTCACAGCTGGTCATGCAAAATTGTATTTTGAAGACAGTCTTACTTGCCCATGAAGGCACAATAGTCTTTTAAACAGGCATTTAGAAACATTTAAAAGAGTTGATTCATGCAACTGTAATTTAAGTAAGCTCTATTACTTAGTTAAGTGGTTTGCAAAAAAACATATAAAACATAGGCAAATATCTATGTATTTATATTTAAAGCTGCACTTCTTCCATGTGGAAAGGAACAGGAGTACACAGCTGTTCTGACTGCCCACTGCCTACTTCTATTAACTCTCTGTCACAGCTCCCTTTCTCTGTGAGATATCTGTTCATCTAAGAATCTGTCCTGACAAATGCAGGAAGAAAGACTCTGCAAATACCTTCCCATACACACAAACAGAAGGGTATTGATAATTTCAAAGATCAAGTCATGTCCTATTTCCTGGCTGTAGGGAGGATCATAGAAATTATCTTCTGGAACCCACTCCTGGTGGGATGAGGAAGAAAATTGTAAAAGTGGGAAAACTCATGGGTTGAGATAAAGACAATTTCACAGGTAAAGCAAAAGCTGTGCACACGAGCAAAGCAAACAAGGCATTCATTCACAACTTCTCATGGGCAAGCAAGTGTTCAGCCATCTCCAGGAGAGCAGGGCTGCATCACACAGAGCAGTGACTTGGGAAGACAATCATCACTCTCAACATCCTGTGCTTTCATTCTTCTTTCCCCAGTTAATATTTTGAGCATGATGCCATATGGTCTGGAATATCCCTCTGGTCAATCTGGGTCGGCTGTCCCAGCTCTATCCCTTCTCAACTTCTTGTGCATCCCCAGACTCCTTGGGGGTGGGGTAGTATAAGAAGTAGAAAAGGCCATGAAGCTGTGCAAGTGCTGGCTGGCAATAACAAAAACATCTCCACACTATCAACACCATTTTCAGCAGAAATACAAAATATAGCACCATATGAACCACTATGAAAAAAATGAACTCTACCCCAACCAAAACCAGCATTAGAAGGCATGATGTGCAACAAAGCTGGAATCATGCAATTCTAGCTTTTCCCTGGTCATGTCTTTTTTGTCTATAGGCCCCTTTGTCCCCTTGTGCAGAGGGGATAATATATTGTACCAGTGATTTTATGACTTGATGGTCATATGTAGTGCCAATGCTGAGATATCATTGCTGTAAAGGTACCTTGCTTCTTCCTCCCTGCCCTTGCACAAGAGAGTCACTCAATGTCCTTTCCACTCTGGCTGTGACTGACTACCCTGACCTACTCTGCAACCCAGGCTACATCATCTTGAAAAGTTTTTTTCCTTTTATTTTACCATTCCAGTCTAACGAATTATATGTATCTTGAAAGAGAAAATCTGAGCTGAGAAATGTGGAGTGCAATGTTGAAAAGAGCCTTTCTTACTTTTTTGTTTAGCTGTAGTTCAGAAGGGACAACAGCAAATGCTTGAGAGCCAGCCAAATGGAAATTACTTCAAGTACTATCTCAAGTGTAATGGAACTGAGGTACTTTTAGCATACCGTACTCATTAGGTACTTGTAACATCCAGCACTTCTAAGTGCTCTAGCCAGACAACACTTCTGCACAGTGCTCTGAAAAAATCTGCAGTGCATTCTGAGTCAATGAAGTTTTAGCAGTAATTAACTTGTGTTTTTTTAGACATTCATCACATTAGCATGGGAATGAAAGACTACTGAGTCACTAACTTAGATTTTAGAATAGAGGAATACTTTTTATAGCCACATTTTACCTCTGTAAGAATGTGTCTTCCACAGGTTTGCTTTCTCACAGTAAATTAAATAAATAGAAAGGCATTTGTTTTGTATTGCAAACCAAGCCATATAATCCGCAAGGCTTTTGTGGCTTGTGGGTCATACTAAACACCACACCTGTTGACAAGAGGCAGAAGTTGTCTAAGTTTTGGCATGAATATAAACAAGTTTTCTATATTTTGCCTGTGACTTGTACAAGTTATAAATGTGAATGACCGTGTGCTGGAGCTCTTTAAAAAATATGGTGCTTATCTATGAGATAAGGAAGTTTCCTTCTGTGTGTTCTTAGCTCAAATTACCTGAAAACATCCACTTCACTGGAATGAGCTGGTATCTTAACATCTATTCCCAAACAAAAATATACATATATTAAGCCTGTAGTAGGACATTTAATTTATAGAAAATGCAGGGGGAAACCAGAAAATTGGAAGGAATTGCAAGAAGATCAGTAGAAAAAAATTAAAGTAAGGAAAAATTTATTTTGAGGGGTCTAAATTTATAAATCACTATTTTGGAACCAATTTATTAAATCCAAGGTAATGCTAGGAAAGCAAAGGATATAGATCTCATTTAAGACCAGCACATAACTGGGAGAACATATATACAGCACAGAAACTACCTGTAAGGCTTTTGAGTGTGTAAGCAGCACAAAGATATGATTTGAGCATGAGTAAAATTAACAACATGAGCTACAAGAAAATACAATAATAGCACGAAACATTTGCTGATTATATCTATGGGGAATTTTCTGGCTCTGGAAATAACCTACTGAGAAAACAATGAGAGTCCTCTATTGTCTAGTTCCTTTAAACAAAACTGAGAAAGAGCACTGGAAAAACATCGCTCAGAGAACAATCATTTACCAGGAGAGGAATGGAAAAATGAGTGTATTGTCTTAGATCATTTAATCAGTCTTTTATGATTCTGTGAAGCCATAGAGCTGCCTTAAAAAATGTTTCTGGAGGCCTAATTCATTGCATAATATACACTTACTAAGAAACATGCTGAAAAATACTTAGAGAGTCTTTTTCTCAGGAAAGAGCAATGCCCTCCCCTTTCCTAGATAGTTTGTGTAGAGGACACTTTTGGAAGGAAAGTAAGAGTTGATGGGGTTTTCCACACTATACAAATCTGCACTGATTGAGGAAATAAACATGAAAATTTTAGAAAATATTCTGTTCACACTGCAGGAAAATATCTCTCTGTTACTTGTCAGATGAAAATTCAAGGGAAGGGACAATTCAAAATTTATCTCCTTACAAGATACAAGACTAGGAAACAGAGTTGCAGTTCCTGTGGTGACAGGGAAAAAGACTCATTATTTGAGCTCAGATGCTAATCAGCCACTTGATTTCAGGAGGCAGCTTGAAAGACAGCAAGCAGAAGACGTTTATTACTTAGTTGGTATATCACGCCAAAAGCCAGGAAGGAATTTCCTTTGCTGCCATCATAACATGGGTGTAACCTTTTGCTGACTGAAAACATCACATCTCCATTGGTGATAAAAAATACGTAGCAAAAAAGTAAAACTGCATGATGCCCTAGGGTCATGACTGAGAGCAAAGTCCCAGAGAAAGGGGGTTCCAAGGCCTTGCAGGAAGCTTCTGCAAAGGACAAGACCAGAGGCATGGGAATGTGATGCCTTAACCCCAGGGCCCTGAGTTGGGTGAGCACTCTGTCCCTTGAAATACCAGGGCTAGACTATAGACTCCCAGCTCCTGGCACTGGTAGTCTTCATTGTATCATGAGGGGAAGGTGCCAGCATGCCCACCAGCCTCCTTCCCTCTTCTGCTTTGACACTGCACATCTTTTACCCGCCCTCCGGGACTGCTCGTGGCCCTTGACATTCACTGGCAAACCAGGAGTTAACTGGTGCTTAACCTCTCACTGCTACAGTGAGATATAAGGTTGGACAGACTCTAAAATGTGTCGCACCTTGGCCTGGAGTCATGGGTAATAATCCAAAAAGAGACTATCACTTGTGTCCTGGTTTTCAGCCAGGACAGAGTTAATTTTACCACAGCAGCTGTGAAGGGGAGGAGCCTGGAGCCATATGGACATGTCTAGGTTGTTATTCTATCCCACCATTCCATTCACCGCTGTAAAGGCTGTAAATACTTCTACAGCCTGGGTATTCGTGTGTATGTGTGTATGCACGGGTGTATGTATAGATATACGTAGAGGTGTATCCAAAAAACAATGTGTGGATATATAAATTCATTTATAGTCTCTATAATAATACACCATTGTATGTAATTAATACAGCAACAGACACATTAACAGAGGAGCATTAGGATATTAATATGTTGTTATAATTAATAACAATGTGCAACATATACATAAGGCTTTATGTGTAGCATATAATACAGTACTTTAGATTGTTGTAGTATAGCACAATAGGAATACAGTATGATTGATATACATCAGATATATATAATCTGGTACTGAACAGTACAGCAGCAGACTGAGTAAGGAAAGATCTCTTTTTTGCAAAGCTATTTTGGTCAATCTCAGCAAGTCTTTCTGATGGAAAAATCTTTGTGTGACACCTTATAACCTGATGCTAGGAAATTAATTCAGGTGATGCTGTTCTAACATCATGACAGATGTAAGCTACAATTCAAGGAGCAATTTCTAAACATAATAAGCGATTGACAGCTGTGCAGGCTCATCCTCTCAAACTAGTCAAAGTGCCTACACATCCAGATATGAGAAGAAAATGGCAACTCAAAACTGACATTCAGCAAAAGACAAGAATAGGCTGTATAAGGAGCTGAAATTACATTTATCCCATGCTTCTCAGTATTTTTGATGGATAAGACAGAGAACTATGCTGATGATGTATTGGTCCTATGGTTATCAGTTTGTCTCATAAAAAAAAGGTAAGCTGATTTACATAAAAGATAAAGGAGCTCATAGGAACTGATAGTCAGAATTAAATCTGCTTCAACAGAAACAGAACCAGGCACTGAAAGAATAACAAATTCTGTGCAGTTTGCAAGCAATTTACTTCTGAAGTTAAAGCACTTGCATCAACAAAACAAAGTGAAGTAGATAGTTAAGGAGCGTCAGGATTCGGCAGCTGGTAAGGGAATGACCAGAAAATAAGCACAGACGAATCTCCACATTGATGCCCTAAGTTTTAGCTTTCATATTTTTCAGATTCTTTACTGCATTAGTATATAACTCTGAACTTCATATAAAGTGTTAGCAAGTTCTCTTCACAGTTTAGTTAGACAAAGCAATCCTTTTCCAGTCTGAGAACCAAGGACACCATTACAACTTCAAGCCCAAGAAAGTCTAAACAACAGCGAACTGAGGAGAGAAAACTGGGAGGATGGGACTTCATTACCTGAAGCTGTAATTGGACAATTAACTCCAATATGCAAATGGACCAAAACTCATAAAAGTGTGAAAACTTGTGACCGGGTGTCCCTCTTGGATGTATCCTTGTCCAGGCTCTTGTAGTACCCAAGTTGTATCCTTTGAATGCCTTTTAATAAATACCTACTTTATTCCTTTGACTCTGACTAGCCTCTGTTCTAGGTAGCCTCTCAAGGCATCAACATTACCTTCACAAAACTTTTTTTTCTACTTGTATGATGTCAAGATAAAGGTTATTATTGGCAATAAAATAAGAAGCAAAGGAATTAATATGATTGCTTTTATGATTGTTATTTTTGGGTGACACAGTACCTATGTGGACTTCAATTTTTTTCTATTGAACCATCCTGCCTGAAAACTCCAGGAAATATATGAATGTAGGCATGAATTATTCAATGTTTCCAGCTATGGAGCTGAAGTCATCAACTCTTGTGATGTGTACTTAAAATGTCACATGTAATGGTGAGGTTTACAAAAACCAGGCCTGGGCAAAATGTCTGCAGAAATGGTGAATACTTCCACAAAACAGCAGATTGCAATGTACTTACTACACACAGAATCCTTTCTGATTCTCATGGCCTACACAAATAGCTCAATACCTATGAAGCAAAGCACATCTCATTTACCTTCATGCAATCACCATCATGATTTGCAATAATATGGATATTGATATAGAGGTATAATCAAATAATATTTTTACTCCCTTTTATGTAGCACTGCTGAAAAAAAGGTCAGAGGAATCATACTGCAGTAGATTCTTTGTCTCTAATATTATACCTATTATAGAAGATTCAGACAGAGCGCTAGATTTTGTAGCCTTAAAATTTTGTCACATATGTATATTTAAAAAAAAAAATCTTATCTGTATATGTCCAAAACAGGTAAAAAATTATGCTTCTTGTTTTTTTGGAAAATCCATTGCTCCAGAAGCAAAATGCAGCCTAGGAATACATCTTCCCTTTTCAGTGTACCTGTTGGTGCTCCCAAGATAATACAGCCCATGCCCATTCATATAAGATGAAATAATGCAGTACATGATGGTAGCATGTTGCAGAAGATACATATTTAAATAAAAAGATAGAAATAAATGTTCAAACAGAAAGACTCAGACCTTGTGCCTTCATTTCAGAGTATTGGAATTTAACATGACCCTGTACAGCAAGATACTATGTTAGGTCTCCAGCATCTGAAATTGTGTCTCATCCTCTTCCTGTCAGACTTCTACCTGCCTTGTGAGAAGAGGTGAGCTCCACCTGGAAAACTTGTTCTGTTTTTCCAGTTTTTGGTGCTGAACGTATTTGTTTCTCTGATGCTTAGGAAACACACACTCTGACTGAACTTCCTTTCTTATAAAAGACCTCAGTGTACAAGTTATCCTTTCCTTCCTGTTGCAAAATATTTTGACTTGTGACGATTAGGGTTGCTCAGAGAAAGCAACAAAATACTCGCCAACATTATATCTTTCTTCCTTCCCCTCCCTTTTCTACCCTTTAAGAAAAGAAGCTCACCTTTCCTTTACAGTTGATGTTGAAAACTTGGAAATCTGGCAATATTTCCAAGTTATGCTGGAAACTCAAGATACTGTCAATCCCTTTTTAATCTTTAGAAATGATCTCATACACTAAACACTACCTTGAAGTGTATATGTTATATTCATGATTCACTACCTGTCCTGGTCTTCTTCTCAATTTCAGATGAAGCTTGACCTATGAAAGACATAAATCCTCCCTTCCAAAAAGGACATGAATCCTCCCTTCTCCTGCTATTTGCACAGCTGTGATCAGCAGAGTCTTTTGAACAGAAGATCCCTGTCTCCAAGGGAATGGTGTTGACTACAGCAGCCTGCCAGAGTTCACTGATTTCCTGGGTGCCCCTGCTGATCTTCCAGGGGTAGCCCAACTTGGTGTGTAAGCATTTGGAGACAGTTTGTGACCTTCTGAAGTACAGAAATTTAGTCACTCCTTAGGGACTGAATTTTCATCATTTCACCATATTTCAGAAAGGTCAGACATCCTTGTTTACCTAGTTTGACTTTTCAGTGCCCACATGGGTGACAGGCAGTTTGGGACCCACTCAAGTGCCTGTTCAAGTAATTTGTGACATTTTAAGTGCTCTGTGGTACTTGATACATCACAGTTCATATTTTGAGTAGGCCCCTGTTCTTCTGAAACAAGAGGTGGATACCAGGTAGGACACCTTGGTACCAACCTGCATTTTAGATGTTGAGGTTCCTCTCAGTCACAAAGACTTCTTTTCTTTTTCAGAATAGAGTAGTTTTTATTAATCTTCTTCCTTTGATGAGCTGATAATTTTTTACCTCTGCACCATGCTTCTGAGATCTCATGGCACTTGGTCACCCTTGCGTTTAGTTCCAAGTTTTGCTGTTCAGCTCTCTAAATGAGGACCACAGACACTTTGGGACCTTGGCTATGTAGGTTCAGACTTCAGATATTTTCCTCTAACAGTTTTATTTTACATCTTTACCTGTAAAACAATAGCTGCATCCCAGCAGCCTCATCTATCTCACCCAGCATAGCTTCCCAGACCTATCCATGAAGAGACTGTCAAAATATCACACAATGCCTGTCACTTTTACATCTTAAATGATGACCCAAATTCCATGCCATGGTGTGCCCCAACTAGATGTATGAGTTACTGAATGGACAGATTTCAAGTTTCTGAGCCCTAAAAGAAGGGCTCAGAAAGGACTAATAGCATCCTGTGCCCAACCTCCAACACCTTCTCTGTAAAAGCAAGAGCTCACAGACGTTCCTAATCAGAGCTGTCAGACCAGCACAGTCCCCTTTAGAGACCACAGGGTGTTTAAAAGTGCAAAAAAGCTGGTTGCTTAGGTACCTACTTGGATCACATTTAGCTTCTTTCACCTTGACCCTTTCACTTGAGGGGATGGGTAACTGAGTAACCTCATCAATTCTTCCTCAGTCTCTGAAGTGATTTAAGTGATTTAAAGTTTTATATCTAAATGTATTGCATGACTTTGCACACTCAGCTCTGGCCATGAGATCTAGTCTTATATTCAGCATTCTGAAGAATATTGCTTAGGTCCACATTTGGGCACATTTGTTTTTGCTGGGAATTTAACTCTGTGACTGGCTGTTGTGTTTTTGTCTTTGTCAGGAGTGGTAAACTTGTTTATTTATCTAATACTGAATTCTTGGGCTCCAGCACTGTTCTTGACTTAGTTCTTTGTGAGCCAAAATACACATTACCAGTGGCGGGCGAGGGTTATTCACTGATTGTGTCGGCAGTGGGAGACAGCCTAGTGGGAGAAGGTCAGAATCTGGGTTATTTAGGGTGACTTCCTCTCCACTCCTCTGCTTCTCCCACCAGAGGGTCCACATGGGAATGGGTGCACATGTAGAAGCACGCTGGCACATGGGACAATATCAGAGTGGCACTACCAGAGGGCAGCTATTTTCCAGCCTTCATTCTGATTCATCGCAGTCTGGGCCAGGGCAAATATGAAGTTGCTTGTAATGAAATATGTGCAACAGTAAGCACCTCCTCAGATCTCCTCTGCTGCCCTCATGGTGAGCCCCAGGCAATGCCATCTAGCTGAGAAGAATAAACAAACCATACAAGACTTTTGTTTGCCCGTGAGTCATGAGGGGGCTACTCACTAGAGTATTAAGAAAGATAAACATATGGCAAAACTCTAAAAACTATTTCTGGAAAACTTTACTGGAGGGAACAGCTAATCCATTGTTCAGAGCCTGCAGAGAATTACAAGGCTGGGGAGAGGAATGGAAGCAGGAAAGTAGCAAAAAAACAAAAAAAAAAAAAGCCAAGAGATCAAAAATTGAGAATGGTTGTAATTACCACTGTAGGCACAAGGGTTTTGTGGGAAGAGGGGGGTGACTGACACAGGGGACTCACAGGAGGGGTTGGATCTGTATGCAGTCATAACAGGGGGGAGTTGTTATTCGTCTCCTCAGGAAGTAAACAGGGAGTATCATGCATTATTTGATTGTTACTCCAAAGGGAAAGAATATTGGTTAGAAATTATGAAGAGTTATTTGATGAATAAAGTTAGCACAAAACCAACAAGTCATTTCCCCCATATGCTTCAGCTGAAAGGCCAAAGGGAATATTAAACCTGAAAGTCCAAATGTTTCTCTCCTCTTTTTGCCCCTCTGTTTTTGGGTTTTTTTTTTTTTTTGTTGAAAGGGTATCTCTCTATTCCCAGTTTTATTTACTGCTATTTTAGTCATTTTATTTATTACTGTTAATGAAGGCATCACAGATGTATGCAGAAACTTTCATGAGGTGTTGCTAACGAGAAGCCATGCAGCAACCTCAGTGTTTCCTGAGGTGCAGACATTCTCTCTCTCCTCAGGACAGTCCCTGAGAATCTCTGTGAGGCACCTCTGGTTCCACCTCTGGTGCAACTGAGTCTCTTTGCTTTCTCTGTTACGCTGCAGAATAATGTGCAACTACAGGAATTTAATAAAGTAACTGCAGGTGTTCAAAGGAGAAATATAACTTCTATCTTTGTTTTAATGATATTGGTCAAGCTCTCTGGCATGAAACTTACCCATGGCACTGTTTGGCATGAAGACCTTGACAACATATTTCTTCAGACTTAGCGTCAGATAAGTACTCATACACACTGGACAGTAGCTTTTCAGAGCTCTTGATATAGGCAGGCACCTGTGAATTGGATTAGGATTGAAGCCAAAAGATAACACTGAATAAAATTCTGATTATTTCCTCTGAACAAATTTGAATGAGTTAGAGTTCAGGAAGATAAATAGCTTAAGGTATTGGTATAAACATGGCTTGAGTTTGCATTGAGGATTGGTAAACAACAACATAAAAGATAAAGCTGAGTATTTTGAGGGGTGCAGTTCACACACTGATTTACTGGATTTAGTCCTAAGCCCAGCTCCAAACTGCCTGAGCACTACTGCTGAGGCACTGACTGACTCCTAATGTGCTCCTTGCTCACAGACACCTACTGCCTCTAACATCATTGCCAATATAATTGTATGCCAATATAATTGTAAATCCACCAAGTGGATGCAATATAATTGTAAATCCACCCAGTGTCTGTAGTTGAGAGAAAACCATCCCCCGGGCCTGAGCCTCATATTATTTGTTGTGGCCTTCTCCTGCAGCCTTTTACATTGTCCAAAGTGCCTGCCGTGCCAGGTCCTACTCAGGCTCCAGGATCTCCACCCTCTGGAGCTCTCCTTGGCCTGCATAAGTCACCTTTGGTGGTGGCTCTGGCACTAAGCTCTTTGCTGACCTGCAGCCCCACCAGCCCTGAGCTGCCCCCTGACAGCACTGCCTGCCAGCTCTGGCCATTGCCCTGCCTGGAACCCTCCACACTAGCCTGTGCCTGTGGCGATGCAATCTCACCTAGCTTTTGCTAGCCTGTGGTCACTCCTTGGCCTGAAAGCTAATGTCGGGCCTGAGTACAGTCACAAGCTGCACTTTTAACTCTGTAAATAGATTTGAGAAAAATCAAGTACAGTCTGTTGTCAATGGCCTCTTCTCTTGTGCCAAAGAGGGGCTGTTTCCCTGTTCCACCCACAGCACTGATTTGACTCAACCACAACTGTAACACAGAGCTCCTTAATTTACCAAACATGTACTGTACACTGTGCATTGGATTCATCCTCTGTCCCATCCCAAAGTAATCCAGTAGCCAAAATCCTGAACCTAGTCTGGCATGGTTTAGGATCTACCCCAGCTACTTCACGAGCTATAAACTGACTCTCAGCTCTTTGCTTCCTTCTAGTTCTTACTTAACCTAAGATAAAAGCAGGCATTTCCTAAAACAAACCAAAACTATCCTGTGATAACTCCCTACAGTTTAAAAACTGCCTTACGTCTAACCTTAGGTTTCATACAAGTCATAACCAAAGATCTAATGGCTTACGAGTAGGTCACCTGTGGTTTATCTCTTCGCTAGTCTGCCATCACCAAATGAGACACATCATAAACCTTAGCCACATACTGCCACTGGCAGAAAATTTACACAGAGACTGCCTACTGCCTTCAGAACCCAGGTCAAGGTTATTGTTAGACATAACTATATTCCGAATTCTTTGCTGTTTATTGGTCCCAATCCTATCTGCAGCTTCATCTGTTAACTACAAAATTAATTTGCCATCTGTCGATTCCATACTCTGTCTTGACTCAACTTTTTGGCTTGTCAAAGTATAATAATAATGTCACTCCAGCTCTTTGTGGAGAACAAGATTTCACAAGTGTCACTTGATTTGAATTATATTTTGATACAATTGCACAAGAAGGTAGTACACAAAGCTGAACAAAAATTTCTGTTTAAAATGGAATTTTAAGTAGGAATGCTTAGGGAAACCTTGCTACTGTGATAATTTGGTTTTGTTTCTAGTTTGAAATGGAGTAGCCAGAGATTAAATGTTTCTTCCCTATCTGCAAGAATGGTCTAGAAATATTTTTTTTGTTTTCCTAAGGAAAATAGCATGTAATAATTTTGACATGGCCTATCTATTTGATTAAGTCTGGCATCTTTTGAATGCATTCACTAATTTCAACCTGACTTGCCACAAAGTTGAAATATTTAAAGTTTTGTGAAATCTGGTTAGATGAAAGGAAGCAGAATGAGGTCTTTCCAGGACGAGAAAGAGGCAGAGATAAGCCTTAGGAGATTTTGCCTGTCAGCAGTTGCCTGTTCACTCAGAAAAGTGACCAGACAAGAAACCATCCTTTATGTGTGTCTGGATGACCTGTAGTCTCTATGGTCTGTAGTCTGGTATGACTATCATAGATTACAGAAAAAAGTGATTGAAGAGTAGCAGGGAAGAATGGTGGAGAGATAACAATGATTACTTAAGTAGTTTGATTTTGCTTGTGTTAAAGCTCACGGTAAGATCTTGGGAAAAAGGGAGAGGAGTTTCAGTACATGTAAATCATGACTTTTGAGTAATTGTGATTGCAGAGGCTAGAACTTTTTGGGGAAAAAGTTATTGAGATAATTGTAAGAGGGACATCAATGAACAGGACAACAGAACATCTGGGGTGAGAACTGGTTTTGGTTTATACAATCCTAGCACAGTGGCCAGCCTCCTTAGGGCTTTTATATGCAGGTGTTATTATTAACACTGTATCAGAAAAGCAGTAGTAGTAGAAAGGAACAAGCAAATATCTTCTTCCACTCTCATTCTGTGATTATTAAATCTTTGGAAACACAGAGAAGTGAGCAGCTTATGTAGCTGCTTTTGCAGCTGAGGTTCTGGCAGGAAGCATTTCATGGCACAGCGTTCAGTTATCCTGCCTGTGTGAGTGGTGTTCCTGACAAAAATAGACGGACCCTGCTGTCTGCACTTTGAAAAGAGCAGCTGAGGAAAGCAAAACAATCATCTAAGGTGGTCAGCCAGGAGAGGCCAAGGGCGGCTGGAGGTGGTGGAAGCGCTGAGTAAAATCTTTACAGACCTGGCAGAAAAGTCAAGCTGTCAGCGTCCCCTTTACTGATGTTCAAGACGTTTACTTTCAGCTGCTTCCTCTCTGAGCAGGGCTGCAGGCAGGACTCGCCTTCCTCCCCCAGTGACGGTGGATGTTCCTGTGTTTCCATTGGGCTGCCTGCGCCTGCGTCCTTTTCCTGTGGAAACAGAAGATACGGGCAGGAGAAAAGACATATTTGGTAATGTTTTTCCTCAAAGCGTCTTTTTCACAAGGCTGCCTCAGCTGCAAAATGTTAAGGGGAAAAAAAAAAGAGATTTTGGAACTAACTCCAGACAGACCCTAATGCCTACAAATTTGTCTAAGCAAGCCAAGTCCAGAAAGGCAAAACATGAAGAAGGCTCATTATTTGACTGCTAGGGACACTCAAATAACCAGACATGCCAGTACTTATGATCTTCATATTTCAGACAGCTCGTCTTTCATATCCTCCCTCACCCTGCACTCCCACCCTGCTCACTTCTTATATTTCCCTTCATCCCCACTAACTCCACTGCATTTGAAATTGTTTATAGAACATATACAATATGAAAATATTATTTATAATACCTATGGGGAAAGAGTCTGTTCCTTTAGCCATCTGTTTGATGGAGCCATTCACAGCTCCTCTAATTGCTTCAGCTTGCATGATAATTTTTCTTTCTCTCCAGAAAGTTCAAAGTATCTTGCCAGGCTTCTTTTTATTTTATTTTAATAAGAAATCACTGACGAGGTGCTATGGGGCTTAGAGCATTGGGTGTCTCTCATTCGTAGTTCTGCTGGAGCTGTGGCTCAAGACAGGAGGTGGAATGACTGCATTCTGTTTTGAAGTCTCCTGGAAGGTTACTGCTCCTCGAGATGTTTTAGAGCATCACAGGACTGCTAAATTGTCAATCACCATCCCTGGCCAGAAGGAGGGGCAATTTACATTCCCTACATTCTGTACCTATCCAATATATCACTGGAAATCTGTGTAAGACAAAAATATTCATGTTTTAAATGAATTAATAAAATCACTACTACCAAAACCCTTCACAGATTCAAGCAAAATTCCTGTTACTTTAGGCAGGTCAAGGATTGTATTTCAGCTACTCACAAATGTACAGGTATAAAAGTAAAGGGAATATTGATCTAATCAATTTTTTTTTGCCTGTGAGATGCAAACTGAGTATAGTAGTGAACAGAAATTGGTATTTGCTTTTGAAATTGAATGCAGAATTATAGAGATTTTTTCCACAGTTCCATCAAATCTAGTTTTGATGCTTATGGATTCTTATTAGAATGTGTTGATTATCATCCACAATCTCTTCCAGCCTCTAGGAAGCCCGAATTTGTCCCCAAACTATAAAGTATATTCAGTATGATGATTGACTCCAAAAAAATGCAAAACTTAAAAGGGTGCATACAGACACTTTGAATTTGTATTTAATAACATTGTTTATGATACTGAAATAATAGTTGTTTTTATAGCTTTTAATTCCAAAAGCAGCCATTTGAACATCTCATCTGACATCTGTATAATCCCACCCCATAGCATTGGATTATTTGATTAACAAAAGGTAGACTTGTAAAGCACAACTGAGTAACTGTCTGCAGCTGCCTAAGTTACATAAAACATAGATTTTTTTCCTTTCTTGTCCAGTGGACTGCTGAAGAAACTGTAGTTCTGAAATTATTTGTTAAGAATACTGTTTATAGTATGAGTAGTACAGACAGAAATACGAGAAAAGCTCTGGGGCTGCCAAAAATCTCATTTTTTGGAAGAGCAGCCCTTAGGCCCTGAGAAAGTAATGTAGGAAAAATGTTATTTAAATGAGACAATTTCTGTCTCAGTGCAAAATAATTATTCCCTGACATAAAAGTTATTTTGTGGAGCCCCTCCAGCACTCCTTGCTAGGGGCAGGCAGTGTGGCACAGCCTCTTCTTTCAGGCTCTGCAAATTCCTTTCTCCAAGACAGATTCCAGAGTTTGGGCAGCAGCTGAAACTCGTTGATTGTTCCAAAAAAACTGGCAGGTTTTTTGGGCTTAAAGCCTACCTTATTTCCTACCTGTATGCATTTTGCTCCCCAGGACAAGAAGAGTATATAGTATTTTTTCCCTTTTATGTCTTGAAGTTGCAAAATGACTTTTTAATCCATGCAGAGGATGGTCTATGATGGTCTAAGGGGTGTTAATGATAGCTGTCCATTACACAGCAGTGGCTGTGACAAATTTTTCTCCCTACTCACTGTATGGTTTGGCAAAAGATCTGTGGATTTACTGCTGTTGAAGTCAGAGACAAAATTCTCCTTTCTTTCTGAGGTGAGAAGTCTGGACCAGCCCCTATTCCTCTTTTCAGCTAAATGTTCCCAAAACAGTGATACTTTTATAAAAGGGAATTAGTCTAGTGCGAATAAATGTTGATACTTACTTTGTTTCTTCATGAATCATCGTGTTACACATCATGTTACACTACTCTTCTTCTTTGTGTCTCATGCTCTGTCACACTGTGTTTTTCAGAGAAGCTGATCCCCTGAAGAAAAGGGGAGCTGTCAGCATTTATGGGGGTTAAAACCACTTGATGTCTATTAATGATGCACACAGAAAATAAATCATAGTGTATAGGATGTGATCAGGTTCCCATGTACCCACATACTAACACCGGCACAGGAAGAGGTCATGTGAAAAGAAAGGGTGAGGGATCAGCAGAACCTGGTCTTCGGTGGCTGTTTAAGGTCAGAGCAGCCAGTTAAGAGAAGTGATTATTTGCTTCTCCATGGTACTTGTGTGGCTGCACCTGGAGTAGTTTTGGTGTCCACAGTACAAGACATGAACATGCTGGAGAGTCCAGCACAGCTTCACCAAACTGATCAGTGGCCTGGACCTCTTAATGCACAAAGAGAGGCTGAAAGAGATGCATTTGTTCAGCCTAAAAGATGAAGAGTTCAAAAGTGCCTGACTGACACCTACAATTACTTAAAGGGTGTTTGGAGAGAAGATGGACCAAAACTGGACATACACAGTGACAGAGTAAGAGTCAGCAGACACAGGTAAAAACAAATAATCAGATTTACAACACACATGGGATATTGTGAGTATTGATTGCCCATGTTCCATGCAGTTGAGCACTGCATTAATTTAGTGAACTTCAGAAGACTCATCAACTCAGATATCGCTTAAATGGCATAAATGGTTAATTTGCTTCTGCAAACATGCATCCATTAAATTTCAGTATGGAAAACCTAATAAAAAATTTTAGGCATACCATTATATTTCTACAGTGTATTAATGGAGAGACATGTAGTTCAGGGATTTCCTCAACGAGAAGAGGGAAATCCATCTTTGAAGGAAGAGCAGAAGAGATATAAGCTGGAAGAACAAAGAGTTCAGTGATTTTTTTTTCTCAAGATCTAAAGATAAACAATCCAGGACAATCTTTCTTAAAATCTTAGTGAATGGGAGATGTGGGTGTTCTTTAGGTGCAATCAGTGGATACCACAGTGGAGCAATTGATAGGACTGCATCCATGAAACTAATTAACATTTACAAGCATTATTAAAGCACAGCTTTTCAGAGTCCTTATGACACACATATTTCCTGAGACTGCATTAGAAACTGTGGTTCCTGAAAACAAGACCAGTGTCTAGTGAGTGCTCCATTAATGTTTTCATGCCAATATGAGGATGGGAAGCATATTGTTTCCTACTGTAAGCCCTACATTCCCTGTAGGGAGGAAATTGAGACTTGCACTCCAGATGAGAGTCACTGGCCAGGCTCCAAATTCAGCTGAGGGAGGAGCAGGATGGTGGGGAGCTGTGAAGTAAACCTTCCCATTAGTCCAGTTATACATATGGCTTACCCAGTTTTATCTCAGTACATGTAGACATAAGTAGAGCTTGCCATCAAATGATGCATCCTAATGTGGACTTTCCAAGTCACTGGAAAGTAGATTGAATCATTGAACTATGACTTCTCTGTGTTTAAAAAATATTTGTAGTGGTGAATATTTTTAAAAGTAATCAACTTGGATCAAGCCACCTGTCTGATTGAAGCTGTGGGAGACAACAGCACATGAGCCTGGGGGTCTACTTGAGGAATGTTTCAAGTATCTGGATACCATGCAGCATCATAAGATAATATGGGGACACCAGGCAGCAGCTGACAACCAAACAGAAGAGATTCTCCCATCTGGTATTTGTTTAGTTGAATGAAGAAGTTTTGAAGGCTTTATACATTTCTTCCACAGTTTGGCAACGGTGGGCATAACAACTGGAATAAGCTGACCTTTACAACTTTTATCAGACAAAGACAACCTCTGTGCCTTGCCTGCTGTCTCCTTGCCTCTCGCCCCCACTCCCTAGACCAACATTTTTCCTTCCATTTTTTCCCTTCCTTCAGTTTGTTGCCTTTACTATTCTGCACCTGCTTTTAAAATGCAAGTTACAAGTGAAGTTATTTCTTGCTCCTGGGAGAGACAGATGGACTCTGGGAACCAGAGCCATGGTACCTTTGTGTAGGGTGACAGAAATATCTCCCATGAAATACACTGTGTAACTAATGGTCTCTTCATGATAGGACATGAAAGGTAAAAAAAGATGGGAAAAACATACAAAGCAAGTAAATTGGAGAATAATAATTCTCCTGTTGGCTTTAACTACATGGAAGACAGCTTCTGTGAAAGCAAGCTCTGCAGGCAGCAGACTCAAGGATGCCATATAACTGTGAATCATGCTCTTTGCAAATTTCCATTAGGTAAATTTGGAAGAAGCCACCTAACTTGTTGCAGACCTTGATCTGCTTTGACTTCCTAACATTCTTTCTAAAACTCTTTCTAGAACTTTCTATGTGTGAAATTGAAGCTGGGTTTATAATCTAGCATCATAATTGTCAATAATGAAGAAATCTCTGTTGTGTTGTCTGCTAAAGTATGTAGTGCTTTAGCAGGAGTGTGCATAGCCTGTTGTCTGTTAGACATATTGCCATACTTCTGCAAACATGGATTAAGAATTCAAATATACAGAGCTGTGGAGAGACATTGTAAGCACCCTGATTAAAGTGATGAGCAATATACTTGGAAGTAGCTGGGCATTATTTCTAATTCCCTATCATCCAGTAGTCACTAGGACAGTAGTAATTTGCTCAGCAGCCACATTGACTGTTTTCATTATAAAAATATTCATATATTTCATGGCTTTCATGAAATTTTTACCAAACCTACTGAAGCCTCCTTTTGTGTTTGCAGAATTTAAAAGTATAACATTATTTGGAGTTTTTATCTCTCACTCAGTTTCCTGACAGGAAAAGTTTAAGTTGCTGGGAAGGCTGTTCAGATCTTATCAGATGTTACCAAAAAGACAAATAGTGCAGCATCAGTTCATGGTTAATTAACTACTAGCCTTAAGAAGGATATTGGGCAACATAAAACACAGTAGGCGGAAAAGACTTTTTAATTGTTTTTCTGTTTCTTTGATTATTATCTGCAAAAACACATGGGGAGAGTGCGGCAACATCATTATATTTACAGGAGTAGTTTATGGACAGCAGAGGCAGCCTGAAGGATTTGAGTTCCCAGTCCCATTATATTACACTGGCTCCAATGTTACACTTCTCAATAAGCTTTTTTGAACCAGCAGAAAATCTATTTATGCATGTAGCTTTTGATTCCAAGACTGGAAACCTATCACAAAGCTTTGGTTTAAAAATTGTCAACACAATGATGCTTTCACATGCTCCTGAGTATTATTAGAAATTCAATTGCCTTCATAGTTTTAAGATACTGCAAGAGCACATGATCATGGTGATAAAATGTAGATTTTTTTCTCTCCTTTTGGACATAATCTAAATTCAGTCGGTCTGTTTTCCCGTGTTGCTTGTGATCATTCAATATTGAAAATAATACGTAAATTTTGTTTAGAGCACATAAATAGGGACCACAGTTTGGATTTTTTTCAATCTGAATTTGCTCACATTCACAGATTGCAGAAGATATATATCCTTCACTAGGCTGGTTCATCTATCTGTCTATATCTATCTACCTATCTATCATCTCTCATTTTTAATGTGAATTAAAAAGTCTTCAGATACTCACAAATGTGCTACAAAAGTAATGTAAGTTCAGAAAGTGTGTTGGGATCCTCAAACGAAAGGCATTAGAAAATCACAAAGTATTCTTTCATAGTACAATTCATAATGTCTGGCAGGATTTTTTTCACCTGCCAGATTCAAATGCTATGGTATGCAACAATTCTGGTTTAAAAGAATAAAATTACTTCTACTTTATTATATTATAAAATGTATTTATCATATTACTACAAAAATCTGAAACAAGATGCAGCTCTCTCAAGTACAATCTAACAATCACACAGCTAACTGGAAAAGCTGTTTGTTCTGTTGTCTCCAAAAAGCCATTTTTTATCAAATGGAGGCAAATCTGATGATGTTTTCAGTGCAAATGATATCTGACACAGGGCACACACATCCTGAGGTAAAGGTCATTCTCTAGTGTAGCACATGAGTCTTTAATAAACACCTCTTGAACTTGAGGATAAATGTTCCTTTCATAATATGGTAATCCTATTAAGCCATCCTGAGCATAGAAAAACAGTCTAAGTATCCTAATAAGATATCCACAAAATGATTGCGCAATGATACATCCTTGTTGTTTGTATAAATAGAAAAAGGTTCTCACGTCCAAAACCTCTGTGTTAATTCAGTCAGAGCATGGAGCTGGGGACTTTAAGTAGCAATTAGAATATTAGTAATCCTGGCTGTGTTTATGACATGGGGAAAACAGATGGAAATAAAGGTGTCAACACATTTGTTTGCACTCCTTTTACAGCTCTTCTGCAATACACTATAATTTATCAGCATTTGAACTTTTGACCTTTGGTCATCTTGAAAAGACAGCAATAGGCTTTGGAATATGCCAAAGCAAAGGGGAAGAAAGAGACAGATATGGAGGGAAAATCCTAGAGCAGATGGCACGTGGCCTTGGAGCATTCCAGCTGTGAGAACCCTTGACTCAACAAGTGATGAAGAAATGGCAGGAGCAGCAGTTTCTGCAAGTAAAAATCAAAATCAAATCTCCTCAAATTATTCTGAAGAGGAACTTACTAGAATCTTAGACCTAATTTGAACAAAATCCTTAACTGGAGGGACTCATCCGTGTTGAATACATTGTCCCTGTGGAACGGGGAGTTGGTGCAGGTGTGCTATTTCCCACAATATTTCCTACAAATTCTATAATATGACTCGTGAGGAAGAAGAGAGGAGGATTCATAGCTGGCCAGACATGTGACCTCATTTCATTGCATGTAGCATGGTCCAGACTGGCCACTCCAGCTCACTGACAAAATCAATTCATGAGCATGTTTTCAGTACTTACGTGATTAATGTTTTTTACAGCTAAATTGCAAAAACTCCTAAATAACAGTGGGACTGTAAAAGAAAAGGAGTCTTGCTACTTGGAGTTCAATGCATATGTTATTCTTGCTATCAGGAAATCAGACAGGACCAATGGAAAAAGTCTACAAGGCTTTTCACAACATGGAATCTAAGTCCCCAGAAGACAGGCTTTAGTGTGTATTAAATTTTATTAATTAATGCAAGGCACAGAAAAGCATTTCCACTATTTGGGAGTGACACCCATGACTAACCCAACTAACCCCTGCATTCATGTAGTGCTGGTAGACCTAACATGTACTTAACAAAAATGAAAATAATTGAAGGTTCTTAATTACTGAATTAAACACACATGGTGGTTTCCTCAGCTACCCTTACTTCAGACTAAACTACACAGATCAGTGTTTGTATTCCTTGTCAGAATTACTGAATACATCATTCCAGCCCTTGACTGAGCACCATGTATTGTTACTCACACATTATCTCCAGGAAACAGTTGACATCTTTAAATTCCTTCTGCAAGGTGCCAAATTAGCTGGTCTGAGAACTCAAATCCACAACTCACCCACAGAAAAGACACAATCTTCGTCTTGGCAGTCAGTACTTCCCATATTGCCTTCAGATATATGCCATTCCTGGAAGGAGCAATTCCATAAAAAAACTCTAGCACATGTTTAAATCCCTAGCACATGTTCACAGGTATGTCTTTTGAGGAAAGCACATGCTTAAAATTAAGCATGTGGCACAAGTACTTCAATGAACACCAGTGTTTTCCTAAACTGGTGGCAGTAGGAAGGAGAGTCTGAGTTCTTCATGCCCAAGCAGCAGCTGAGATGCTCTCAGTGATGTGGGTACCACTTGGCCCTGTACCAGTGCTAACAGGCTGTCTCCTGTAAATCACTAGGCAGCTGTCAATTAGTGTGCTGCTTGTTTAAAATACATTTACTTTCCTCACTGAAATTTTGCTTTTGGACTAGGTTCTTTTTTCTTGTGTTTTTTTCTTTATAGTACAGGGTTGGTCAAAGGCAAGTGGAATGAAAGAAAGTCCTTGGCTTTTTGTAGGATACTCAATAAGGTTATAGAACTCACAGGGGAAGTTTTAGTTTGCTTTTTGTTTAATGTTGTTTTCCTAAATGTTTCTTAGACTCAGGAAAATGAACCTCAATCCTTTAATGAGTCTGGGCTTCCTGAGGTTTCCCCCTTCCTTGCATCTGAAATACCTTTGCCTACCTCTAGCCAAAAGGGGAACTGTTTTGCTTTTTGTGGTTTCACCATCATTTCAGGATTTTATTCATTGACTGATGTTTATAATGTTCCACCAAGGGCGCGAGGAATCTTTTCTGTCTGTCTTTTCTATTTTTTTTATTTTAGAAACTCAACATAGGGAACTATCTTAACAGAAAAATGACTTCTTATATTAATCAAACTATTATGATTAACCCTGATTGTTTGTTCATTAAAAAATGAAGCAGAACAATCAGTTTCTGCCAAATAAAACCTTCTCAGCTATTTCAATTACTGTTTTAATTGGCTGGGCCTGCTTGTCAGATTATCCTCTAATCTGTACAAGAATGTTGTTTGGAAGAGATGAGGCATGCCTGACTTGGAGACCTCAGTCATCATTCCAGCACATTCCGGTCCAAATATTGTTCTGTTAGTGCAGTGGAGCTACATGACCAGTAACTTCTGGGTCTGCTTCCTTCTAGAGATCCAATGTAAGACACTTTGGCTGTACCATTGGAAATGCCTGAAGACACTGATGTGAAGGAAAAAAGTGAAAGTGAAAGCTCTAAAGCTCTACAAATGGGCACTTTTGGTGTGTTTACATATTATCAGAACTGCTGTTAGGATGGATTTAATAATAGTTATAAGAAAAAATTGTGGAAAAGCAGTCTTGGGACCTGTGAACCCTCACAGAGAGGCCTCTCCATAATCTTGACTCAGATTTACCATTTCAGTGAATCTGTGTTGTCTGTGGATATTAATATTCATTAAGAATCACCACATACTCGTCCTGCTCCTTGCATCCTTCCCCTAAGCTACTTCTTTCTACTGGAGAGGGTACTGGCCTAGGCAGGTCTTTTTTCTGAGACAACAACATGTATCCATTTTTGAGTTCCACTAAACCAGGACTGTACTTTGGAGGTGAATATGATAGTCCTACTCACTTCCTGTGCTTAGGTTTGCATAATGGAACTGGTTTAGGATTAATGAACTTGTTTTTTCCCACAGCTGAACAACGCGATCACAGCAAGCACGCTCTAGCACAAGTCAGACCTGGTGCCAGGCAATAGTTAGTCTGAAGCCTGAAAAACCCTGACATGTGTGTGATTTTGCATCTAGATCCTCAGCATCAGTTAGATAGCTCTGCAAATTGTCTTCTGTTTATCTGCAACCCATATTAATTCAGATGCATACACAAGTTGCAACCACCATAACATCAAGTCATCTGCATGGATAATAAAAAGCAGAGAAATAGCAAAATACAGCTCATAGAATACCAAGTGGAATGAACTGGGAGTTTAGGATGCTTCTTTCTCCCTCTGCCTTTAGGGACAACAAAATTCAAGAGTCAGTGAGCAGGTCATAATGCACTGGCCGCATGTAAAGTAAATACAGCCACTGTTTTTGCCATAATCAATTGGTGCAAGCTCACAGATCAGGAAAATGCTGATGTTCAAGTAGAGCTAGTAACAGACCGATAAATCAAGCCATCAAAAGTCCAAAGCTTCATGCTTAACTTTGACCTTGATAGTTTATATATTTAATTACTAGTGTAAAACATGAAGTTATATTTGCAACCCAGTAAACTATGGAAACACAGCTTTTTATTTTCTACAGTTTATACAACCTGAACAAACCAAATCTGAAATATCTTTGAAGAGATCTGCCATTAAACCAAGTTTTCACTTGTGTGGTTAAGCTTTTATGACTGTGTTTCAAGACTTTCATTTTTTTATTCAGTGTTGATATAATAGAGGAAAACAGGAGAACCTTTCAGAAGTAAACAATGTCCTACAGACTTGTTTTTCAAGATTCTTATGGTTAAACTGCATAGCACCTTTTCATACTCATACAACAAACACAAATCTAAAGATGAGCATGAGGCAGAGGAAGAGCTCAAAGAGGAATTCAGCTCATAGAACTTAATGATTTTTCAGTGTTTAAGTATTTCTCAGAATTTAAACTAGTTGAGTATTTTCAAATAGTAAATTAATTCTCTTTATCTGTTGCTCTAGATACAAAGTAGAAGTTAGATAATAAACAGGGATTATATTTATACCACTATGTTTACGTTGATTTATGTTGATATTTGACACTAAATGAGGCCAAAAATATGCACGAGACAATCATAATCCATAAATTTATTTGGTGATTGTCTCAAGTGATTTGTTGAAGACCATGTTTTATCTGCCTAGAGTTATTCTACACTGTGTACTGATAACCATCACAGTTGGATAGAAGGGACATTAACATCAAATCATGAGCAATGCCAGAACCCATACTGGGCATCTGAGACTTACCAGAGCTTTTTGTCAGAAGAAAAATTTTTTGCAGAAGATTACTTAGTTTATGCCTCAATTTTTAGGGGAGGGTGGAGGTGGATATTTTATTTCATAATCTTTTATTCCTGTTTCTTTCTTGAAACACTAGTGATTTGGAGATCTTGTTGTGTGTATCTCTGTCAGATATTTCAGTAAATGTACATTTTAACCCATCAGTGAATTTCAATCAAACTCAGTAGACTTGAAAAGAGAGATGACATCCATGTAGAAGACAGATGAATGCTCACTATAGGGTGATTGTGGTGAGCTAAACATCAGGCAAAAAAAAAAAAAAATCACAAAAAGGAGACCTGATGAAAGCTTTGCTTCTGGCAGAACCACCAGTAAGGTTACCAAGTAACCTAGGTTTATACCTTGTACCTAGTTTTGTATCATGAACCTCACTTAGTTAAGGTTTCTTTTATGTCTGGGACTAGGACTGCAGAAGAGTGAATGCTGAAGCTCTAGTAATGTGAATTTTGTACTCAGTTCAGAACAACTTCCATTATAAGAGAAGTAGCAATATCTCCCCCTGACTTTGTTTTGATATCCTTAGATAGAAAAAGTACTCAAAAAGTAACATGAAACTTAGTTTGCTTTAATAACAAGAAAGGTTAGGTCCAAACTGAGTTGTGGATTTTTCCTCTCAGGAAATGGGGACTTAGAAAAAAACCAAAAAACCCCAGATGAACTATGAAAAATGAAATTGCAGTGAGCTACCATCCATGCCTTGACTCCCCTTGTTGTTACCCAAGCCACTGAAAGCAGTTTTGATCATACAACACTTTCTCAGCTGAACAGCCCTGGGGAGTCACTCAGGCAGATATTCTACAGCAAAGTCTATCAATCAGGGCCTAACATAGCTGCAGTTTCACCTTTTGACCTGTTCAATCTGACAATAAAAAAATCTATTTCTTTCATGAGTCCTTGCAACACATGCTTTAAAGCTGATTCGAAAGGTGTTTATTTTCCCTTCAAAACAAAGAAGCATTATGAAGTCAACAAAACTGTTCCCACAACAAGCACAGATCCTCTTGGCATGGTGACAGCTCCAAAGAAAGATGCTAACCTGGCTGCCAAAGAGTTTCATATATTTTTTGTATTTTCACATGTGCACATATTGCCAGATATTTGCTGAAAAACAAGAAAGGCAGTGTGCATGACCTGAACTTTCAGCAATTGTTATTTCTAAATATTTACTATGTGAAAGATGGTGATCATGAGGAGGAGATGAAGATGGTAATAATAATAATATTAATAAAAGAGGAAAACGTGTGAGGAAGAAAAGGAATTTGGAGAAGGGTTTGGAAATGCTATGCAATTATGGCATTATAATAAATGCAATAATAATGATGGCTAAATCTGTATAATAAATGGCACTACTACAATTTCTGTTATAGTAAAATCTTTTTAAATAGAACTTTTAAATTTGAACTTTATGAATAATTTTACTTAAAGGTAAGCTTTTAAATTAACCACAAGAGTAAAGGAGACACTTTCAAAATATAAGCAGGACAGAGCTATGCACAATTTTGAATTTCAATAAATGATACTTGTACCCTTTGCAAATATAGACAAAATAATTTATGTGCGGCTGACTGTTTACTTATAGTTAGTCTCTGAGGAGAGATATCAAAAAAAGAATCAGAGATTGTTTGGATTACTAGGAAAAGATCATTTTGGCAGCCACAGAAAGTGCGAGCGGAAAGGGTTTTGGAAGTTAGATAAAAAGGATTGGTTTTAGTTAGATTACGCTTAAGCTGACCTTAAGCCACTCAGGATGCAAAGTTGCAGGGGGAAAGAAAGAATCTAAGCAGAAAGAAGCTGGAGAAGGAAAAAAGGAGCCATTTTTTGAAGCAGGGTTGTTGACTCAAGAGTTTATAGCTAAATGTGTACCAATGGTGACATACAAGTGGTGAGGGGTGGGGAAGAAGAGATGAGCTACAAAAGCCTTGGAGGATGAGCATTCACAGCTGACCATGGCATGTGATGGGCAGACATTCCACTGAGGCACAGAAATGCTGTACAAATGCAGCAAACCATTTAATTTAGGAAGTAGCTGGATTTCAGACCTAGACTATCAAATGGTGTGATGAAGCAAGTTCATGCAGCGAGAGCAAAGGTAGAATACTTTTGAGACTATTTTGAGAAAATGCAGATTCAATCATTGCAAACCTTCAAAGAAAAGTGTAATTTAATGTACATCTTGTTAAGAATATTGAGAATTCAGGGTAAGTAGCTATTAATTTTAGAGGAATATTTAATTGCTTTGCGCACACACCCTTAAAACATACTTTTAGATCATCAATTGAAAGATGCTAAAGTAATGAGAAAGCTTTATTAGCTGTATGTGTAATCATTTTAATAGAACAGTAACTTTTTCTTAAGAAAGAAAAATAAGAACATTATTTGATTTTAGCATACCTTAAAATTCTATTTGATTGAAGTGCCTCTTAAAATGGATCATTTTGGGATATTATCAAACCAACTGAATTGCCCTTGAGCTTTCCATGCCTAAGAGAACTAAGCATGTTTTCAAGAACCATTCAAAGAGCTTACATGTTAAGCAAAATAGTAACTAAAATTAGCTAATAAGAAAAACCAGGTACAGATACTTAGCTAAAATACAATACTGTATTTATACCTTCTCTTGAAGACAAACCCATTTATATGTTCATCTAAGTGCTTTCCTAAATCTAGGAAATATATGCTCATAATTAGGTATGAAATTGGTGATGAATTACCACATTGCATCAACCACACTCTCCCAAATACTGCTTTAATTAGCAAATGGTCCTGTTGGACCTAACTGTGACCATTCTGTCACATTTTTAAAGCAGTAGATGAGAAAAATATTTGGGGCTGGTTTATTAGTGCATTGTTTATAGTCCATACTACATGTGTCTTGGGGGGATAAATGAATGTTTTTTAAACTTTTTTTTTAAACTAGAGTGGAATATTCTACCACTATTTATAAAGCCACACATTTTAGCATGCAGAGCAGTCAGAAACATTCCATAGGCATCTGCTGGGACATGGACTAGTACTCTGCCAACTTTCTGTGGGCGATATTTTTTTACTGCAATGAAGAGAATTCCTTTGAAAGAACAGGCAAATATATGTGTAGTTTACATACTTTTGTAGTTCACATATTTTGTGCCTAAAAATATCCAGAGTCCATACCCCACCTTCAGACTGAGACTTGGAAGCTGATCCATCTGCGGAGTGAAACTCTTGTGTGAGGCTGATTTTCTTGTGTGTGAAAATAATTTATTTAAAAAAATACAACAAAATGAAGAAACTCACACAGAAACTTTAAACCTTGGAATCTGTCATGGAATGAATATTTCTTTCATAATTTTATTTCAGAAGATGATTGGTCCAGCTCTCTCTGTAAAAGGATAAACTTGAATTCTTGGACAGCTGCAGAAAAAATAAAATACAAAGACTTCCTAAAATCTGATGTTTGGACTGACCAATCTGAGGGAAAATATATCATTTGACTTTAAAGACTTGCAATATCACAGCAACAGACTACCCTAGATTTCTATCAGGTTCACTCACTTGTTTGTAGTCTCACAATGACTTTCTCATATAAAGCAAACAAAACTACTTTTACTACTGAATTTAAGTAGGATGTTGATTATGCTCCTGCAGTATTTCTACAATGAGGATTAGCTGCACATGAAGGTCAAGACCCTAGCTGCATTTCTGCATCTGGACAAGTTGGGGAGAGTGGGAACTGCTCCTACAAATTCAAAAAGTAAAGGTGGTCTTTTTAATCTTACTATGCTATATTATTCCATGCCAATTTAGAATCTAGATTTGCAAAAGCATAGCTGCAGAAATTCTTAAAGTGAGAACATTTATTCTGAGCAGTTTTGTTTAAAACGAGTTAATTTATATCTAAAATGATAATCCAAAGGAAACTTAAGAATGAATGATTTATCTGTTGTAGCAAGCTGACATTGGCTAGATACCAGGTGCCCACCAAGATGCTCTCTTTTCACCTCCTTTTCAGCTGGACAAGGGAGAGAAAATAAACTGGAAAACAGCTCATAGTTTGAGATAAGGAAGTTTACTAAAGCAAAAGTGAAAGGTTGTGCATGCATAAGCAAAGGAAAAAATGGAAGATTTTATTCTCTAGTTCCCATCCACAAGCATTATCTGGGAAGCAGAGCTTTAGCACCTGTAGCAGTTGCTCCAGAAGGCCAATGGTGTAAAGAACAAATGCCCACCCTTCCTCCTTATTTTCTTTTTTTTCTTTTCCTGCAGCAGGAAAAATGAACTGCATCTCAGCTAGACCCATTACATCCGGACATTTGTGCAATGATGTGAACATAAGAGCTTTTTTGTGTGTTTTTTCTGTGTTTACAGCAACTACTTATCTTTCTTCCTGTGTCACGTTCCCTTTTTTTAACCCATCCCAAAATGTAATTCAGTGGTAAATAGGGATATGGTGGTTTGCCCAGAGGGTGGAGGGGGTGTCCTGCTGCCAGAGCAGACAGCAGCAGCAGCTATCAACGGGTTGCTGCGTGTCCAGACACCTTGGACCAGCGCCCAGAGCACTGGTGCAGGCTGAGTCTCCAGACACACCAGGCTCCCTGCACATACGTACAGGAGTTAATCTTTGCATCTAGCCTGATACGCCTGAAAACATTCCTGATCACATGTGTTTGTTGCCATTATATTGCAAAGGCTCCAGACTGTTGTCTCCTTATTACAAGAGTTTCATTCTCCTTGATGTTTCTCATAGGCATCTCCTCTAAACACTGACTCTTACTTCTTCTTGTAGTAGCTAACTGACTCCAGTTCCCCTCAACCAACCAATCCACTCTTTTATAGCACTCTTCTTCTTATTGGCTACAGCTGTGGCCTGTTAAAGTCAGGCCTGCTCCTAATCTTTAATAATTAGCCCAGCTGCAACTCTTTAGGGGTAAGATTACTTTCTATACTACCTTTATTTTCTTATCTTCTATCCCCCTACATATGTTAGCCATCTGTGCAGTGCAGGCATGCATCTATTCCAGTCCAGGATTTCCCAGATGAAACACAGGAGCACTGACTGCACACACGCTGGGGCAGCCATTGTTAGGCATGACCTGAGTCCATGGTTGCATTTCTCAGCACACAGACAGCACATCAAATCAGGTTTCATTCACATGGATGCAAGTGCTCATCCAAACAAAGAGCAAAACCTTTAATTATTTCAATATTGCAATAGCTTCCTGTCCTCCTCACAGGAACTTACTGTCAGCAAAGAAATTTATTGGCTATGAGAAGAGGGCAAAAAAAATCTCAACTTTTTTTAAACCAGAAATGTCATTTAAATTGTTCTTAATTTAATTTTTGTACTATTCGCTCTCAAGAAGTACTTGTTTGACCCGAGGTTCAGTTTCCAGGGTACAACTCACATCTGTTGTTTGCATCATGGGAAATAACTTTCTTTTCCTTTGACAGATAAGCAACATCAGGAAACCGCTGTTTAACTGGCCACAGTTGCCACCAATAAATTCCAAACAAGCTGTAAAAAAAAGAAAAAAGTATGTTTCTTGTTTTCTGTTTCTTGTTCTCAATAAGGTACAAGATATCTCATTTATGAGATATCTTGTACCTTATTGTGGTATCCTTTGCCATCATTTGTCTCTAGTTGGGAAGAACATGTTTGTATTTCACTATGGCCTTCCCTCACCCACTCATTAAAGAGTAGCTCAGACTTCCTAAGCAAGTTAACACCACAGGTTCATTGATCATATGCAACCAGCAAATTGTGCTGCCTCTAATCTTGCCAATTCCCTTGCTTTCACTAATTCAGAAAGGTATTATTGTTTCTTCTGCTCTACATTAGTATGATTAGAGGATATTTCTTCATGGGAATCTGGGCAGTGTCAAGTCACAGAGCCTTTCACATGAATTTAGAAGGGAATAGTCTTTCTTTGAGAACATCTGCATGCTCCAGCAGCACCTTCAGTGTGAGGGTGTTTCTTTCTGCTTCCCAGCTAGATTTTCCCTCTTCTCTGTTCAGAGAAGTAGGTCAGCTTATCACGGAAATAGAGAATAAAGAGACGAAAGCACAAGGATGTACTTGTGATCACAGATTTGATTCTGGATGGCATTTGCTGGCAAAAGGATTATTTTCTCTTTTTTCTGCGTACTGGACCATGGAAAACTTGAAGGAGCCACTTATGCATATTCTGAGAGCCCTTGACTGTGAACTTCAATGTTGACTTCATTCTGGGCATCAGATTATTGATATGTATACCATCTCATGTCTATCCTAAGGCTTGTTTTATCCTAAAGATACTCAAAAAGAGAGATCAGTTATGTTGACAGGAATGCCTTTGGAAAGATATAGACTTAGAGCTAGCACATCATAGGAGTAGTCAAAGACTGGCTAGCCAAATCTGCCTGGAGTATCACTCGTTGCCTTTCAAAAGATATGGAGTCCAATGAGCATCAAATAAAATTAAGCAGATCTGAAATAGAAGGAAGACTGATACACAGGGTTTGCACCAAGGTAACAAGGGATGGAAAGGGACTTCCACACACAGTAATGAGTAGACTTCTGAAAGAACATTTGCACCCTACGTGTATTGGAAGTGGAGGTAGTTGAAATACAGCCACTGCAGTGCTTACATATTTCAGAGCTCAGATAGGCATCTGTGGCTCAGTATTAGCCTGATTTTGTATTGCTGAATTGTGTGCCTTAAGGCTGAGGCTGATGCATGTCTGTCCATAAGAAAACCATAGCAGAGAGTGCAAACCCAGCATAGACATACCTGGCACCACAAATGCAGTGAGCTCTTTCTGTGTTCATTCATCTTGGTTCCTTCTGTTTCAGTTTCAGCTCTCCTTCTCCAGCATATCTCATTTATACTGAAGCCATTTATTTTGCTGATTCTAACATCTATTGCCAATAGCAATGTTGTAAACTAAAGAAGTCTTCAAGCGACTTCTAAGGGTTGATTACTGCTGTTCTCAGTAAATATGTGCATGTGTCTGTTTGGCTTGCTGGAGGCCTGAGCTCACCACTCCTCCAAGCAGCTCCATATGCACCAAGACCAGCAGAGCAGCACCTGCACTGATGCAGTGAAATGCTGCTCAGTGAAGAATTGCAAATCACAAGCAGTGCCATTTGTGCATACCCATAAACTCTGCTGCCAGAGTAGGCATCAATTCAGTGACACTGTGGCCACATTGATACCATGAAAGGATATGATTCAAACTATGAGATTTTAATTTCATCCACAGAATCTCCCATTCCAGAACAGAAAAGGTGTTCCAAAACCTTGGCAAACCTTTCAAACTCTGCCTCTGTTCTTCATTTCTTGGAATAAGCAGAATCAAGGTGGTTAATACATAAATCAAATGAGCTCTGTATGTAAATAGGTTCAGTCACACAAGGAGCACTAAATAAAAGATATCTAACAAAGGATCTTCACAATTTATAGCCTGCCAGTCTTAAAGTTATGACAGTGAAGTTTCTTATTTTCTCCAGAATGGTCCTGTAGATTATTACCGAATTAGAACTGCACTCCATTGAGGAATGCTTGCCTGGAAATCTCACACAATAAATGTCATATTTCTTGCCTGATCTATAACAAAAATGAACACTTCAGTAGAGGGTCAAGGGAATGACATGCCATTACTACAGAAATTTTCTCCTATGGCTACTCTTTATTCTCCCAGTGGGATTCTTCCCAGGATAATGATGGAAAGCTGTTTGCACATGAACTGCTTCCCTTTTAGATCCAGCAGGCTGACAGGAATCATTCCTGCTCTAAAGACCCTGAAGTCAAGTGAGCTGAACTCTTTTGGAGTGGGGCTCCAGTGCTTACAGCTTTTCTATTGAAAAATGGCTCTCTATAGGGTGAAAGAATGGAATCTTCATAAAATCTGTTCATCTTAGATAAAGCAAAACTGAACTAGATAGAATTCACAAACATGGGAAAGAAAATGTAGGCACAAGGTGCTCTGTTTTTAAGAGACTGTGAATAAGCAGCTTAATGATACTGGTATAATAGCAGACAGAAATGGATGTGTGCACTATGCAGATCAGAAATGGATGTACACTCCCAGAAAGCAGCATGTGGACAGCTGAGCAACAATCACATGCATTTCAAGTAGCAATTCTAATGCAAGTTTGGCCCAGATAAGTTTGAAATGCAGGTCTGGGGAAACAAGAATTTGGTGTAATGAATTTGTTGACAAAAAAAAAGCAGGAAGCTCCTGTTCTGTCACAGAGGTATGCTGAAGAGAGGAGAAGTTTTCTGAGTCCCCAGTTTTCTGACTCACCCACAGGCACATGGGAGGAAAGACTGAGAATTGCAAAGCATGACACTCCCTAGCTGTGTTTTTCATGTAGAAAGCTTTTGCTACTGAGCTCTGGAAGAGGAGGGTGGAAGGAGGAAGGCTTCCTAAACCTCTTGCTGTGCACCAAACTCTTATCAGAGGGGTCTGTGTGAAAGAAGAAAACTACACTCCATCAGTAAGATGTGCAGGCACTGCAGTTCACAACAACCTCTGCTTCAGGAGCCTTGTACTCTACCTACAGCCCCAGCAGGACCAAACAGCCATTAAACAGCACATACCTGCTGCAAGAGGGGCTGCTGCTCTGCCAGTTCCTACTCACCCTGCTCTGTCCTGTACAAATACCTCTCCAAGGCCTTAAGACCACGTCTCACTTCTTCACCCTAGAGACGCAGCAGTTCTTCCTTCACCCACGCTGCCTACATCACTTCACCCAGCAAACACACTGCACCCACCTTACATCAGCGTTAACAGCCACACTCCCTGTGTTGATGTGTCCCTGATCTCACAGCCTGAGCAAGAAATGTCAGAACTGAGGCATCCTTGCTGCAATCTCCAGCAGCAGAGGAGCTGGGCAGTTGGTTGGCTACAGGTGATCAGCAGTAGATTTCGAAGTGGAAAAATAGAGAAAAAGTTCCCATTATCTCAAATTCAATAAAACATTGATAGTTTTCTTCAGTGACAAAATCTGTATGTCCACAAGAGAACTGCATATCATATTATTTCTGATCTTTTATATCTCATTATATCACTATTATCTAATGAATTTCTGATTATTATACATGTGAAGTGGAATGAATCCACTCCCTTCTTTAAAATATGCCTCACAATGTGGAAGACACAGAAATTATCAATGCTCTCTATTACCTACCCAGAGCTCTAATCCCCACTAAACTCAGCTCTGAGAACAGCTGCACAGTGACTCTGGCCCTGAGGAAAGAGGAGTCCTCAGGGAAGGGAGGGCTTTGGGCAGGGGGCTGCACTGCACCCAATGAGCAGTGTTTGGCACAATGCACAATTGTCTTCCAGGTGTATTCATTTGTCTCCACCAAACAACATTCCCCAGAGCACAAAAGCCTTCAGTGTGGGGACAGCTAAGCATAACAAATGACATACCAGACTTTTCTGAGGTCTTTGATGATTATAAGAGGTCTCTGTTCCACCGTTATTGACTTTGCTGTCTTTGTGTTATTCCTTTAGAATGGACTTAGTGTGTTGCATCATTTCAAGTTCTGGTGCAGGGTTTGTACTGGAAGGTAGGGAAACCAGAGAAGGAAGAGGGACTGTGAAATAATTCTTAGACTGGCACTTTCTGAAGTAGTCTGTTAATTTGTTGTCTTTCTGGCTACAAGTTTTGTTGTCTCCACTCTTTTTTTTTACAAGGCACACATTTTTACAGAATGAACGATCTTCATGCAACTCCCAACAACCACTTATTTTGGTAAAATTTATAACACCATATTCTACTTTTAGCCAGGAAATGCAAACAAAGCTTGGAGACAGCTTGTTCCCTGACCCCAAATTCATTCCATGTTGCTATAGCATCACCCCCTGAGAAAATGGGACCAGCTCTTTTCCTCTCCTTAGACCTGCTCAATGGGCTTTTGTCAGCTGTTGAATTATAGCATTAAAATTCAAATACTAGGGATTTAATGGAGGATTATTATGACACCCTGGTGCATTCTTTGTGTTGCTCTTGGCAACAAACCCAAGGAACGAGTGAAAGAAATAAAAACGAAGAGCTGTCTTGTTAAAATCATGCTGGTGCTATGACATATTTAGGAGAGAGAAAAATGCTTCCCTAACCTTGAGTATTATTGTTGTACCAAATTGACTGAAAACTCTTTTCAGCCAGTAAGCACTGCTTGCAGCTGAACTCTATTTCAAAGCTGTTATCATTTTCTGAAAACAGGTTTCCTGCTACCTTGTGCACAAAATAAATGGGATCAACAGGAGAAGGGCATTGCATCTGCTTACTACTTTCCCTTGCTCACCAGAAAATAGCAATACTTTGTAATATTCTGGCATCTTAAGAGTGCCTGAGGGATTACTTTAAAGCAGAAAGTGTAATCTGTCTCTCTCAGAATATATGTGTAGCGTTTTTTGTATACATACTGCATATGCATGACTGTCACATAAATGCTTAAATTGGTCACATTTTTCGCTAGTGTCTTTAGATTGGAGGAATGTTTGTGCAAAAAATAATCAGCTGTTTCATAGAACAGAATAGGATTTTATGTTGGGCTTTAAATAGGAATTGCAGTCTGCACCATATAATCAGACTGTGGGGTGAGACATCCAAGGATTTGTGGAGGGAGAATAGTCTGCCGCTCAGCAGTTTTCTCTGGAGAAATTGGGCTCAAATTTATCTCCAATGTAACTGCTCTAATTTTTCTATAGGTGTATTCCCACTCTTTTTCTTGATTTTATTTGTATTAAATATACATAACCCCCAAATTTATCTGGAAAAATAGATATTATATTGATTTGAACAATCTAATACCACAGGAGCTTGAAACCTTGGAGAGCAGCTTAACACATCCTTGGCGAAGACTATGAGCACACTATATTTAACATGGTGAAATTAAGACCGTGAGCTGAAGCAGAAAAATGTAGGCAGTTCTTGTTGGGTTGACTAAGGGGGTCAGTCATCCTGAGCTTCTTTTTCTGGGTAATGAGAACAGACCAGGGCAAGTTATTACACATGACCCTGCACGCCTCTGATTGTGTTTGGCTGAGAAGACTGCTAACAGCGAGCATCTGACTGGTGAGCGCAGCTGAGACAGAAGCAAATGGGACAGGAGTTACAGACAAGATGAGGTAGTAGTCAACTAATGACAGCAGCTACAACAACAATAAAATAATCTTATCTCAGACTTGTTCACCTTGGCATTTCAATCCAAAAAAACCTTTGAGTGAGGAAAGGCAGCTCCAGTATTTTGTTTTCATTAATAGAAAAAAAAAAACCACCCTAACCTGAAAGCATTCTATTAAATTTTCTCTGTAGACTACAGAGAAAAAAAAAAAAAAGAAAAAAAAGAAAAAAAATCTCTTATAGGTGGCTGGATTTTGAGATCTGCCTAGCCAAAAACACAGAAGAAACTGGAGAAAATTGCTTCTTATACCCTAGAGAAATCAGTGGTTGTGGTGATGTGTTCCTAGGGTTTTGTGTGAGCTTGACTTACACAGAAAACTTGTTCTGTTTCAGGAGGGCTCAACACACAGGGTTTATCTGGTCCCAGGCTGAGGATCAGAGCAAGTGACATCTTGAGGTGATTAATTAATATGATCTGTCCTCTTGAGGGCTTCAAATAGGAAACTGATTAAGCCCCAGGTGCATCAGGAACCATTGCAAGCTTAAATTCACTTGAGACTTGCCCACTATGTCTGCAACCAGAGTGCAGCTGTCGAGTGAAATCAGTGGCAGGAACTGTGCCAAAAAATAAATCAGCTGCTGGGAACTTCTGGAGAAAAGCTACCTTGCTTACCAGAAGGACAAAGAGAGAAGAGGGGCCTCCAAGGAGGCTCAGGGAATAGTAAAAACATCTGAGAGGGAAGTGTAGGAAGTGCAAGGCAAAGTTTTCAATGTGTTTTTCCAGCACATGAGATATCTTTTATTTTCACTGTGAAAACATGCCTTCCTAAGTACTGATCTTTACTGATGTCTTCCAATGTCTAATGAAAATGTATCATACATGTTAGCCTAAAATTTATGCTAACATGTCCCAAATAACACCTTGCCTGGCCACCCTGGAAAAACTATGTGTAATGAAAATTATGACTGTGTAGAATGAAAGCAATGACCAGCATAATGTGTGGAAGAAAACATATCATAACCAGATGCAGAAACCAAAAGAGTGGCCTTGTTTTTACAATTGATCTGGTTGCTCTGGAGATGCCACCTCTGCTAGAGAAATAATGCAAATGTTTCTCATTTCCATTCTGCCCATTTTAGCACCTGGTGTTTTTCTTTTTTGTTTCTGTGGAGTAAAATTGCTCCTCTACTCTCTGCTGCTTGCTTTGCGCAGTGCAAACTGGGCATGTACAGTAAAGAGAACTACAAAAACCCAAACACACCACAAAACCCAGCAGCTACCACATTATCTCATAAATACCTTCCTGCTTGTGTTTCCAGACTGTTAGAAATTATCTTCTCAGAGTATTGTGTGGCTGGATCACCTGAGAAGTTTTCTTGACTCATTTCCACTAAAAGGGTTTAAGATGTGACTGCAGCTTTTCTTATATATGCAGCTGGTTACATAAACATCAAGGACACACAGTAGTTGACTGGCTCTTGATTATCATTGTTTTTCTACACTAGAAACTATTAAGTCTTGATATATCCATTGATTGAATTTTGTTCCTTTTATTTGAACAGGATTGCTTACTGATATTTGTAGTATCTGTATTTTAAATATGCTTTTAGTTTATTGGTAAGCATTTTAGAGCCTATCATCAAAAACTAAACTAAGACTCTGTACAAGGTTTTAAAAGTATTATTTGCTCTTGAAAAAGTACTGTAGGCTCTAGACCTATCTCAGGTTACTGCAAATGGCATAACCACTGCACCCAATTAACAAAGAATTAGGTGAATTCCAAATTGCAGGAAATATGCTTTTCTCTGTAATTTCTTTCAGTCTTTTATTTCTGGGGTATTCCAAATTTTCACTAATTTGAAAAAAAGAAAAAGGCTTTAGGACACTAGTTATATTACAACTTCCAAAGCAAATTATATTCCTACCACAGAAGTTAACATTTCCTATCAAGAGGAAACAAATCACAATACTGTGGGAAAAACAAAAAGTCCCACATACCTGGCTGACCTCAGAGAAAATCACCTACTGAGAGGGAAAAAATATTATTTTCTTTCAGTAGGAGTCCTTTTTTTTTTCTTTTTTTTTTTTTTTTCTTTTGTGATGATGGGCCATGGCCACACTGAGTCATACCTGTGGAACAAAGAAAGAATTCTATAAATAAGAAAGACTTTATTGATGATTGAACTTTGCTCTTTTTTGATCTTTCATGTTCAAGAATTATAGATAGAAGTGCTATATGTGAGCTTGTCTTTTCTGGACTGGGTTCAGAAAAACTTGGCAGAGAAACCAAATGACAAAGCAAATGGAATTATTCTTCAGACAAGTGTTAGACTACAGAACAATCTCGAGGTTTCCTGTGTATTAACATAAGTATTTTCAATAGCTTTTGGGTATTTTCTATTCTGTCACTGTCAATGAAGACAGGAGTAGCCAGCTTCTTGCCTCTTGCTATCCAGAAGCTGATTCTACTCTAAAAGCTACTTCTTCCCACTGCCTTGATAAACCCTGAAGAACTTCCTCTTCATGGCGAGATGTATGGTGTTATTCTTTTGCAATGCCAGTTGTGAGAAGTACATCTGCTTTTCAAAAATGAATGTTTACAATGAGTTCCTTAGTGAGAAGCACATCTGCTTTTCAAAAATGAATGAGTGTTTACACTGAGTTCCTTACCGACTGTATTCTACATATTTCACAAGGATTTCAGAAATTTGTTATGAGGACAACTGCAGCTGACGATGCTAGCAAAAGGAAATATTTTATTTCAATGTTTGTCATTGAACACCTGATATTTAGCATGTCTAAGTATATTACAATGTGTCTTTATCCCTCTTTATTGATCTGCTGCTTTTAGATTGCACTTAATTTTGGAGGTTTTCTGTGACATCATGTAAATCCATAAGGATCAAATCCTGTCTCAGACCATATAATCCATATTCAGAACACAGAAAAGAGGTGAGAGAAGAAGTAATCATGGAATGATGATGTGACTTACTGAACTTTGGGAACAAGGTAGTATTTTGGGAACAGAATGCACCTCTTGTTTGTCTGCCTAGCAGTTTTAAAGTTGTCTCCAATTTCCTACTGCTTAAATGACCCATTTTACTTTCCTGTAATATTTTATGAGATGTTTGTTTACATAGCTCCCAAAATCAGCTCCAAAATTCTTTTGCAATTTTCTTCCAGGCAAAAATTATGAAAAAAAGGAAAACTACCTTTCCAGTTAATAGTTTAATGTTCTAAAAATTTTACTTATTTTACAAAGAAGTAAAACGTGGATATTAAAACTAGTGGTCTCAAAAATATCCCACTGTTGATCTGTTTTCATTCCAAACTGTGTAACCCATTGCCCATCATATCCATCAGTGTAGCTTAGAATCTTGTCAATTCCTTTGGTCTGCCCCATCTTTCTCAAAGACAATAACACAATCTTTGTAGATCTTCATTTGTAAAAGGTTTCATTTTTCTGTAAAAAAGTCCCAAAAATCAAGTTGCAAATTTCTCTTTACTGTGTTCAGATAATAATTTATTTTTGTTTCATCACTGCTTCTTTCTCAAAAATAGCATCTTTTTCTTTAAAATGGTGAAATGTATTTGTCTAAAGCAACCTTCTCATTCTCAGGCTTTGTGATCATTTTGTGATGCTCTTGAGTTTTTTCAATGTCTCTAATAAATTGTAAGGTTTCATATCTTTTCCTTTCAATAATGATGTTTCCTTTTTGTTGATTTCTCTTCAGTTTTCCAGCTCTTGCTCCAAGGTCGTCTCCAAATTTGGTAGCAAAGTCAATGGGATGCTTCCTGGCAAATACACTGCTTGCATTTTTGTTCTGTGATTGTGTTCACTGAGTCCCTGCTAATATCCCGAGACCCTGTGGGGGCAATAAAAGCCTGTTTTCTGTTGCAATAATGTTTTTGTGCAATCCATTTCCTTCTGCTGAATTAAGAATGACTTTATCTGAAAAAGGTTCTCTATTATTTTTATAACGGGGCTGATGTAATGGTAGCAATTTAGAAATAGATCTGGGCAATGTTTTCCTTCATGTGAACATATGGTCTAATCTACAAACAACATGTAATGGTGATTTATCAAAAGGGCTTCTTTTTGCAGTATTTTATGTTGTACTAGGCATTCATTTAGACTGGAATAAAATTAATTCTTTAGCTCATATGTGGGTGTGCTTTCAGAAGGACAGCTGACTCTGTTGCACTGGCTGAGCAACAAATCCATATCACTTTTTCTTTGACTTGGTGACAGTCACAATATTTCCATATTTCAAAGCAATTTATTGTATAGGGTTTTTTTCCCTTACAGCGTGTGTAATTTATTCAATTCCTCATTTCTTTGCTTTACAAACTATAATAACACTCTTCTATTTTCAAAGGTTGGAAATTCTTTTCCTGTACTCTTAGTTGGCTTTGTCATTTGACCTCCAATGTGTCAAATGATTTTTCACAAACATGTTTTTGATCGTTATTACTGAAAGGTTCATTACACTGCTCCTTTGGCTACAAGATCAAACCATTAAAAAGAAGACTTTTCCCCTAATCTTTTCTCGATTTTCTGTTTAAGGCACGTTTATGTTTGCTTACATCTTCAGAATTTATTGGGAGATTTCATATCACCCTTCCATTTCTACTGAATACCATAATGACTTTCATTTATTGGAAGGTATTTCATTGCACTTTCATGTACTGTGTACATCAAAAATTAGTTCTTTATCATATTAATGGGACTTTCTTGAATCCAATCTGTTCCTCAATCTTAGCTAGGGGATTTATTTGACAGGGGTATCTGTGCCAATTATCAGGACATTCAAATGGGAAAATGGTGGTCAAAATATTTTCCTTATTTATATCCAGTTCAAACCATTTTCTGGAAGAGATGGCATGGGTACAACTGGTTTTAAAAAGTAGTTCCCAGAGAAAACAACAGCAGGGAAATTGGATTTTTGCTGGAATCATACTAAAGCTTTACTGGAATCAGATTCAGTACTCAAAGTAACTCCAGATTTTAAATTCTGTTCTTGCCCAGCTGGTTTTCAGCCAGACTTCATTATTTTTGGTGAGCTCATTTAAATTTTTACTTTTTTCCTCAATCTGCAGACAGCTGGAACATTATACATAGATTTCAGCTCTTGTTTTTTCTTAAAATTTTAGCAAATATCTGTGCAGTTAACAAGCCTTTTAATCTAGCCTAATGTAAGGGATAGCAGCAGCATTTGTCCTCTACCTGAAATACAACAGCATTAAAATAAGGGCTACCCCTAGAAAATCAGAATAAAATTTATTATACCTATTTCTAATGAATCTTTGATAGCAAATCTTTTCAGCAAAGTGCTGAAAACAGTTGTTGCAGAGAGTTTTTCAATTTTTATAACAATTTTTAAAGAAAGTTTTTAATCCTAATTGAAGATTCCATTCTGCACACATTACCTTGTTTTTACTTATTTTGAGAGGAACTTCTTAACCAGTTTCCTCTCAAATACCAAGTGAAACAGATGCAGTCTGCAGAATGGGGAATCCCTAGAGCTAGACATAAGAATAGCTTCCAGGGTTTTCACTTTTCTCCCTTACTGGCCTTGGTTTAAACTGTTGACCTCAGTGATGTCTAGTGTCATTGAGTTCCTCAAGTTAATCAGGATCTCTGAGAACATTTCCATTTGTTTCACATCTGCTACCTTTCAATTCATCAGCACACCATATTTCTTATATTATGAAAAAGGCTAAATATACTAGTCCACATGCTTTCTCTATAACTTCACATATTTTTGGAAGCAACCATCACATCTGCTCAGTATTCTTGCTCTTTTCACTGTTTCATACAAAAGATGCTGGCTCTAACAACAGTTGTCACGAGTTATGGACTCCTTTCCATGTTTTTGTCTTTCCCAGAACTGCTGAGGTGCTTTGTGTGAGAAGGTGTTGACATGTCTCAAAAGGAACAAATTGCAATTTATAGAAGGAACAACTTGCAATTTACAGGTCTGCTCTACGTGCTCTTGGCTCTCTCTTGGGCTGTTGATACAGATGGAGATTTCTGTGGCTGACCTCAGAGGAATTCTTCTGATGGGCAGGAAGGCTGGAATGTTTGCCTGGTGACTCATCCTTGTACCCTCTTTTCCTGTCCTTGCCTATTATATTCAAGTGATATCAGATAACATCCATTAAAAACAAGGCCACAAAAAGGGCTCTCAAAGCTTACTGCTCTTCATAACCACAGCTTTTGCTCTCAGGGTAACTTGTCACAGGGAGTTGGACCAGGGCAACTGGTACAAAGATAGGCTTTACATCTGTTTCTCTGCTGGGTCCATCTCCTAAAAGTCCTTGCTGTTCTGCTACTGCAAAATCAAAGATAGCTCTGACATAAGTGGCTGAACCGAAAATGTTTTAAGTCTAAACACAGTAAAATCAATTCTGGAAAAAAATAGGTGACTGTTTTACCAGGAGAAAAAAACCAGTAATTCCTATTTAGATCTTGATGTTGGGTTCTGAGAATTCCAAATGTCAAAACATTAATGCCACAGAAAATAGAAACAGCCGTATTGACAGTTCCCACAAGTGACAATATAAAGTTATATACTTGTGAGCTAATGAGTGATTAACAAGTCACTCTTTTTAATTACTTTTCCAGAAGGATTTCAAAGACTTCAGATGGAATTTCAGATGAGTTTGGGTAAGTATTGGCAAGAGGTAGTCTGCAAAATTGGTTGGGCAATGCACAGGCACTTTGGTGAGATTTCTAGTTCTTCCATCTGGTCACTTGGAAATCTCAGAACTAGGTTCTAGCTTGGCCTTTTTCTGGCATTTTAAATGCAGCTTAAATCCAGGAAATGGAACAGTAATGAAAACCAAAAGGAAGGCAATTCAGGATGCTTATGAATTTAGATTCTTGATCCTTCTAAAAAAACATTTTTGCTACCCCTAAAAAAATTAATTTCAAAATTTTCCTAGATATTAAAGAAAATGCTGTTGCTATTTCTGTGGCTGAGCAAAGAAATAAGAGTGTGCCTGATTAAGGCCATGAAGCAGATGGAATAGGCATAGATCACTTTTGTCAACAACATAGATTTAAAAGCACATGAAAATTTTGATTTCTAAGACTGAAAGTCAAAAAACGCATCAAAATCACCACCAAATTTGAATTTGGTCATGGGTAGCTCAATAACTGCAACCAATGACATTTAATAGTAAGTTAACAAGACTCTAGTTATGGCTTGCTTTTGGCAGTCAGCAGTTTGAACTCATGCACACAGATAAAGGTAGACTGAATAGAGCACTGACTATGTTCTCTGTTTTGGATCATGGATTAGGCTATTTGGAAAACAAAAATATTAAATGTGGTGTGCCTGATAAATATTGACTTTCTGGAAGGTTTAAAACCTACAATGCTAAATAAAATGTGCAGTTTCTTAGTGACACTTGACTTTCTTAGTGACACTTGATCTATGAAGTCATCTCCAATAATATTATAATACATTGAAACAGGAACAAAAAACAACTTGGATGTCTCCTGGGGCCAAATGACTACAACAGCTTTTGACTAATTTTCTTAATTTTACCTCCCCATGCTGTTTGCCACCTAGAACTCAAAGTCTGTTTCTTATGTTATGAATGCCTGTTTTGTAAATTCAGAAAACATTAGGTGTAAACATGCACATCAATTACAATAAGAATGAACTGATTTTGCAAAGTCATAGAAAGATATAATACAACACTATTACAGAATTACATTTACATAATGTAATCCTTTATATGTTTTTGGTTAAGATAATGGTTATAAATTTATTCGACTCATATAAACCTGAAGCATCCATAATCTGATTTTGGATAACCCTTCAGCATCACATAATCTCCCCCCTGCAATGCTCAGTAGTCATGTTTACAAAGCTCCTTTTGTTTTTAATAATTCTCAAGGACAAGAGCTAAAACTAGCCAATTAGCCATCTCAGCTCAGCTGAAACATTGTATGTATGATTCTAAACTCTATTTTACAAAATCATCCTGGAAGAAGTACAGCTAAACCTAATGAGGCTGTCTGAGAAAGGGGGAAATAGTCCAAGTTCTTTGTGTTAGACTGATGAATTTTTGCATTTCCATGTTTTACAAGTGTTTTTCATGCAATTCCATAGATTAGCAAAAAAACACGATTAATGAGCTGTCTTTGGTCTTGGCTTTTTTTGTCCAGGCTCATGGCTATTTTGAGAAGAGTAACCCAAAGCACCCTTTAGCCTATACCTTGACTACATCTGATCTTCTGAAATGGTGCAGTGGGGGTAGGGATGACAATTCAGCTTCTATTTCTGACTGTGCTACACTGTGATAGACCTGTTACCACAAAATATGTGTTGTGTGCCCACAAGACATGGCATCCTTCACTTGGGGATGAGCTGTGGAGCCCCACCCTACTGATTTGCTCTGCAACCATGCAGCTTTGCTCAGGACCACAGGCCAGGTGTAATCTGCCTGAATTTAGTCATTGTCTCATACATCCAGTTATGTGATCTTAATCAAACAAATCTTTTACATTCTGCTTTCCACAAGATTGCCATGCTCATGTTTTTACTGTTGAGTAGATGCCAATTATGTAAATGATAAAATAAAAAGTAATTTATAAGAAGTAAGTTTTTAATTGAGTTCATCCTCAAATGAAGCCTTTCCATGTATTTTAGAATTTTTACAACTGAGTGGACTATCGCAAAAATCTCTGGGTAGATGACAATTACAAGTGGAAAATCTTGCTGCAAAGTAATCATTAACACTGCTAACCAAATAAACTGAATGGAAAATATACTGAAGAAACAAGAAAAAAAGCAATTTGTCTAATGAAGCAAAGTAACTTCGTGCTTCTTTCAAATTTTCTACCATTAGGTATTGAGAGCCAGAACTAATGTTTCAGATTAAATATAAACAAATGGGATGTAAATTAAATGAATATTAAGCAGAGCAGTAGACTAGTGCTAGGAAAAGGAAAGGAAAAGGCTTCCAGTACAGTGAGTGACTTATCAATGCATGAGATATAAACTGAACCCTTGTGAAGACATGAAAATATAAGCTTAAAACCATCAAACTGCTTTCACTGTTTTGAATCACCTTGGTCTAAATGAATGACAATAATAGCTAGAATTATATCATATTTTTATTGTTTTCTAATCAATTTAAGCTTTTAAAATGGAAAAAACCCCATAGTATCTATGCCAAGCTTTAGCCTGCTGTGAATTTAAGTGTCTGGGTTCTAAATTAGATGCAGAAAGAAGGTTTTAATGGGAATAGCAACTGACCCTTGGCAGTCACAGTGTTAAGAATTGCTGCTGTAGTATTAAGTTACATCTCTGTTCCCTGGACACAGTTTTATAAGTTATATAACAACAACCATTGTAGGATTACTCAATCCCTTTACCTAACCCTAAGTGCATGGTGAATTTGTGGTTTCTGTAATAGTTCTCCAGTGCCATGTTCATAGAAGATGTCGATGACACCATCAAATCCAGATCCTGCTCAGACCAATAATGTTCTGCTTACTAGTACCACCCACCCTAAGGGACATTATTTTGTTTTTCCTTCTCTCCTTTCTTAGTTGGCAACCAATTCCTGCCCAAAATTATCTACTCCCGGAAAAAGTCTGCACATATAATAGACACATAAGCTACAGGTACAGTACATACTGTAATTCATTTCTTGGCATTTGTGTGAGACAACCACCCAGCTACAGAAGGAAAGAATAAGACATATTAAAATATGTGATACAAGTGATTTTTTGTTGGTTTGGTTTTTTTGCTTGGATTTCCTGGAAATCATCTGTACAATAACACCACATCTTGAATGGTTTTTTGTATTTTACATAGGCTTTGATAGGCATAACTTGACAAATTTCAAGACAACACTTTCAAACCTATTCACTTCGCAGTTAGGCAAGCAAAAAGCTATTTTAAATTGTGTCAGTGCTGTGAGTTTTCAGAGAGCAAGTCATCTGATAGGTTCCTGCTAACAGCTGCTTGGTACCACCTTTCAAAGATACAGGGGGGCTGTATCTCATTGTCTTAATAGTCTGGAAACTATGTAATTACTGATTTCTAGTAGTAGCCTCCAAAGTCCTTGATCTGGCACAGCATCCCTCTTTACCAGTATGATGGCCAAGCAAGTATCAAGGAACAGTTTTCTTCTAAAAAAAAATAATGGTTTCTCTTCAGGGAAATCTGCCTCATTCCTTTTAGTTCTTCCTGTTCACCCTGTAAAACCTGGGGGTAAAAAGCAATCTGCTACCAGACTGCCTACTGTGAAGTCAGATCATCAACACTGAAAAATCAAGGATTCAAAGACGAACAGACTCACTGCCATCCCATGGACCTGAGTTCATCTAAAAGCAACTGCATTCAGTGGAAATGTGCCTGCAGGAGAAATCCAGCCCACACAGTTTCACATCTTGTCTGCAGAGTCATCTCACTGGCAAGTCAGACTGGATAAGGGATTTAGCTACTTCATGGCATTCAGGATGTCATACAACAGATGGAGATTTCTGAGAAATCTCTCTGGCATGCTTTCAGCATGCAAAACATCTGTGTGAAAAGCAATAGATACAGTAAGAAGTGGAAAGGTCTCCTTAGTGGTGTGCTCTGGCAGATTTGGTTGCTAATGAGGCAAAAGGCAGAAAAAGGATGCAGTGTGCTGTGCATACCATTACCTCTCCTTAGCCTAACTCAGACATTCCTCCTAACTTGCAGGTGGGTCCCAGAGGAAGGAAAAATTTGTTGTGGAGATGGGCAAAGAAGGATAAAGAAATGTTTGCTCACTGATCAAAAGCTTCTTTCTCAAAAGCATTTTGCTTGAAAATGCTCTTCCTTTCCCTCTCTTCTCAATTTTCTTCTGTCTCAATGTTACCACTAACTTTGCTACTCCACTCTACATATCACCTTTATTGTTTTCTTCCTCCATATTACCCTCTTCTGGTAACAAGTTATGCAAATGGAAAGACCCAGGAGGAGCAGCTGCATATATCTTTCAGTATTTAGCCTGTGAGGCAATTCAAGAACCTAATCTTTTCTCTGGTGTTTTTTGTAGGAAAGGACTTCTTGTTTCTGCATACTCAATACAACAAACAAAATGTCTGTACAGCACTGTGGTGATAGCTGCCCAGTTCTACATTAATCAAAAGGTGATAAATTAAATATAAAAAGGAGTAGACTTTAGGAAGGTGAGGCTGATTGTAATGGAGCGATGTGGTAATTGGGAAACCTGGGTCAAACAAGTATCCTCTGCTTTAATTTGGTTCCCAGTGTCAGCATTAGACATTCTAATGAATGATTCCACATTTCCTCAATTTTTTGAAAAACAAACTCTCATAAAGCAGAGCTACAAGACCTTCATAGGTGCAGTTGTATCAATAACCTTACACCTTGATCTCAACTCTCACTATCTGTGTGAGATCCCTGACATGGGATGCAAATGCTGGAGTTAGCTGTGATCTGTGGATCTGCATCGGTAAGCATATTTAAGGGACAGCCTGTATTTGGAGCAAGAGGGTCTGCACTGTCTCTGCTTCCATGGCTGATTTGACACACAAAAAATTCAAGGTTATGCTTGCCTCACTAGTAAGATGGAACCCGAAGAACATACTCAGTTCTCTTTAAAATAGTGGTATTATAAATAAATGAAATAAATTTAAAATAGTGGTATAATTGCATAATATTTGTCTAAAAAAGTGCAGTGGTAGTATAATTGTCCAGTGACTGAGTCAAACAATTATAACCATCTGAAAGCATAGCATTGTCCATTTACTGTGTCTCCAGTAATTTTCTGCAGTGGCTAGGCAAATTACTGATCTATTTGTTGCTAACACTGTTGCCTGCTCACAAGTTGCCAAGACAGGCTTCCATTTCATCAGCAAGCCCACTACTGAAATTATACGACACATTCATAGGTTGCAGAATATATTTCCTTGAAATACATTGCTTTCAGCATTTACTAGTCATGAACATATCCTCCTGCTTAGCTGAATTCTGTGACATTACTTCAGTTGTTGCACTGAGTACTTACTTTTAGAAACAAGATGGAAGTGGAATAAGTTAGAGAGCTTTAAAGTTTTCGCAAGCTGGAACACTAGCCTTTGCATGGAAATATACCTTAGTTACAAGGCTTTAATTCTCTATAAAACATTATAGAAGTATAAGTTTAGTGGAGTGGTGGTAGTTTCCATCAAGCAAAGATTCATACCATTTGAGCTATTCCAACACAAAGCAAAGGCACTAAGCTATTCAGTCAGTCATTGAAAAAAATAAGTGAGTGGAAACATGGATAGTAATCACAAATTACTCTTTGCAGTGTAAAAACTGGGGCCACAAGCCTTGCTGTATCACAGTGGGGCCTGGACCCCAGCTGAGATCTTCAGGAGCTACCAAAATACATGTCAGACCCAGAAAATAAAGAGAAATCTGTATTGGTACTACTGAGTGATGGTGCACAAGCAGTAAGTGATGTCTGCCTGAGAACTGCTGATGTAAGCTGGGTGCTGGAAAAGTCACTGCACCTGCCCCCAGAGAGACGTGTTTGCTCTGCCTCTGTTTGGAGGAAGAATTTGTAATACAGAGCTCAGTAGGTTAATGAGAGCAGGGGCTAATGGGAAAAGCAGTTGAGTTGAAAGGAGAGAAGGGTTTTGAACTAAGCTGTCATTACGGTCACTCACAGGTGTCAGTGGTGACAGCCCTCAGATAAGTACAGCAAGATGCTCAGGTTCTTTGTTCTCATTCTGACCAACTCCTGGCTCCAAAGGAAGTTTGAGTGGAAACTGGATAAGGTGCCTGGTATTCTGGTATTCTAAAGCTATTAGAGCTGGAAATAGCCCATCAGGGTGTTAGGGAACACTACAACATGTCTATGAAGGTTATATCAAAACTACACAGAAGCAAAAGAGCTACAGGAGGATACTTATCCTTCATGAAAGATTAATCACTATCAAATATTTCAGAACTTGCTTGTACTGTTGATTTCATGTCTGCTGTCTCTGACTAAGCTGCAAAAAGATTAGTCAACTCCTGTGAGACAGTAGCAATCTCCATGTCTATATGCTTCTTCTCAGCAGCATTACTTCATAGCCTAGGTATCTATTGTCAGCCAGAAGCACTGGCCAGCCCATGAGACAAACACAGTAGCCAGTCAATAGCTGATTGCAGACATCTGCCGTGCTCAGGAGCAGTGTTCAGCTGCAGTGTTTGTATTAAAAAGCTTTTGTGGCGAGACAGCAGGACTGACTCGCTCGGAGCTTGCCTATGGTAACAGTCCCCCAAGGCAATGACGCACGGCTTGAGCGAGGAAGCAGGTCCTCTGATTTACAAACCATGCTCCCCCTCCTCTCTGCCAAATCACTACACTTTCTAATTGCACCTTAAAGAGGGAGTGACTGTGTTGTTAAAGAGAGAATACGTGTTGATTGTAGCTTACACTACTCCTGTATTTTATTCTTTTTTCTGTCCTACTAGCACTTTAGACACTACTTCAGGCAGAGGAGTGTGTGTATCACCCCAGAACTGATCCTAAAAGGCAGTGGGACTCAGGGAGGAAATGATGTCCCCAGTCCTCTGAACAAGCAGAGTGTCATGGTGGCAGGATCCTCAAGCATTTGATCCTCCTTGACAGCACCATGAGCCTCACCCATGGAGGGGTTGGTCTTTTGAGAATTGGTATTTCCCTAACACCATCTTCTTTACCAAACAGCAGTAATATCACATGAGGCTTCTTCAAGATTACAACAAATGGCCCATGAAGTGCTCCAAATTTCTAATATAAGTCTACTTCATGGAAATTTGAATATTTTCACCACCGTCATTGGCTTGTTTTGCTTTTGAAGTGTAAAGAAACTTTGCAGCTGGTCTCTATCTTTCCAGGCTGGTGCAATTAAAGCTGAGAAGCTGTGGTTGAGTCCTTTTCCCCTAGTATTTCTCTAAGGATTTGATATGGTGATATCAGAGAATGCCTTTCCTGGCACACAGGAAAACTGGAAGATATAATCAGTTCTCAAAAGAAGAGTTTACTTTGAAAACCAAAAATAAAGTGGAAGGGCAAAGAATGGAGTTCTGCAATATGATCTAAAAGCTCAGGAAACTGTGGCTTAAGGACAGTCACCATTTAAATTTCCATCATCAGTAATACTTCGTGCTCTCAGTCTGAGAAGCACTAAAGTGGGTCTGAATTACTAAGAAAGGCAAAAACATAAGAAAAGTTATCTGACATATTTAAACTTTTTGACCAAAAATCTGCTGTATCAAGCTTTCTTTCTGCATTCCAAATGTTGGTAGTCTTGCCTGTATTATTTGGATTTTCATGAATTTTTGCTTCTTTGGCATTCATTGTCAAGGGGGTGGGATCTGTTCTCTGCATTTTGGTCTCTGACTGGACTGCTGAAAGTTTCTAAAAAGAATAATTATTTGTGCTTAATACCCTTTCCCAGTTATAGACGTAAGTGAAGAACTGACTTGTTTTTAAATAGTGACATTAAAAATAAAGATTCTCTGTGTGAAAATGGTCGAGGGAGAGAATTGCAGACAAATTGAATGCTGGAATGTGAACAAATATTCTCCAAGTCTGTGTTTGCAGCAATCAGGCATCTCTCACTACAAGAAGGGCAGTCATTCCAGCATGTAGTAAAAGGCTCTCAGGTTTAATCTTTCAGTGTTTCTGTGCCAAGCAGGTTCACATAGTTTGGACAACATTTGAATAAGCATCAGTCTTCTGAATACTTATCTAAGACAAACTTCGGAAAACTTTCAACTGCCTCTATTGGAACTAATTAATCCTTTGAGCTAAAGCCAGTGCAGCTGGGTTTATTCAATTTTCCAAAGAAGAGAATTATTACATTAAAAAAAAAAAATCAACAAATTTTTAAGAAAAAAGATAGGATGCCTTATTTAAGAAATAAGTCCCCGATTTTGAAGTCATAGTCATAACAAATACTATATTTTATGGAGTTAATATTAGCCTAGCAGATTACTGTCCAGAAGTGAACCTGACCTTTTTGAAATCAGAAATACAGGCCCCAGCTCTCAATTCACCTTATCTAAAGTTACACAACACTGGCAAAAATAATGTTTTTTTGCTTTCTCTTGGAGCCTTTTCTCAGAAGAAATCCCATCTTCCTCACTGCCTGAGGGGCCAAAAGGAGGTGATCATATCAGCTTTTTGAGAATTCCAGTGCTCCATTTACCTTTTTTCTGCTGGTGCTAATTGATGGTGAAGGATTTTTTCTCAGAGACTCTGACTTTAGGTTCACTTCTACATTCATCAAAGCTCCTTAATTTTGCTTCTTTGTCAGAGCAACCTACCTCACTATAAAAGTGTTAAAGAAATAATTTACTCAGTGCATGAATGAAATTCAGAGAAGCAATGAAGCTGTTTATGTGGACTGGAGTGCTCCCTCCAAAGAATAAGTGTGTTTTTTTGACAGCTTCCCCATATTTTCCTTGCTTGTAAAGCCAAGGAATGGTGGTGGTAAGGCATCATAACATGCAGAGTTGTTCACAAAGTACCATGTCTTATTTTATAGAAGATACTGCTTTTCATTCTACAGTAGAAAGATAACAAATCTTCCCCCTATTTCTGACAAAAGTGAGTTGTGGCAGTCTTTGATTTTCTTTGAATTAGATTCTGGCTTAGTTTCTCATCCCAAATGCATTTAGGTTAGGCAAAGAATGGACTTTAACCCCAAAATTATCTGGCTATTGCACTTTCTCACCAGGCTGTTTTTCTTCATTGGTCTTATTTCCATGAAACATACTGATTTAAGCACATGTTCAGCTGTTCTCCACTGTCTCATTTTCTTTTGAACTGGTGATTATTATATGTGCACTTTTTTGTGACATAGTCTTTCAAATCTTTTTGCTCTGCTATGCTTACATAAATGCATATTCATGCCACTGCCTCCCTCCATAAAAAAAAAAGAAAAAAAAAAAAAGAAAATACATGCTACTTGAAAAATTAATAATTTAGAAAAGAAAGCTTCAACTTTGTGAATTCTTCCCCTCTGTTGTATGACCTTTGCTTATCTGTTGTCATGAGGTACATCATTGTCTATCACATTTCATTTCCCTCAGGAAAAATCCTCATACTCTTTTTAATCCACTTTGTTTCATGCAGAACTGATTTTTTTTAGCTTGTTCTGGGCAAGTGAAGTCCACCTTGATGAAAATATTTCCTCAAAGTTCCTGACTACTGTTGATCAAGGCCAGAGCAGAGCTTAGAGCTGTCTCAGATGTGGGCACACAGACCCTCTTGGGGGAGAGAGAAGGTGTCAGCTGGCAGACTACACCTCTACACTTGGCATCCCTGCACAGCCACATATCTCCCTTTCTCATGTAGGTGTCCTAGGGTCTTCCCAGTGACCTCAGTGTGAAGAACTGCAGACTGGTGGTGGTGAGTCACTCAAATTCACTCGGCTTGGGGCTCTCCTCCTGCAACATCTCTGCTCTCCCTCCCCAGGCTCTGCTGCCTCCCACAGGCCAGTTCTTGTGCAATTCTATTTCTCTTTCACAGGCTTTTTTCAATTTTTAAAATCAGAGATAAGGGGTTTGTTTTAAAAAACATACAGGCATACCCTTTGAGACTCCTCTTGGGACAGAATTTTCCAATGTTCCCTTGGCACTAGAAGTACTTGGTTGTTACTTTTTAGTAGTAAGGTTTGGGATTTTGTTTGCTTGCTTTTTTTGGGGCATCTATGGGGGTTTGTTTATTTGTTTGTTTGATAATGTACTAACCATTGTATTCAAAGTCAGATTTGAATTTTGAAACAGGAAGTCGATGGATGCTTATCTGGAGTACCTGGATATCTCTAATCCAGAATTATTAACATATATCCATCTATCATACCTCATTTAATATGGGGATTTTATCACAAGATTGCTGAATGCTTCAGGTAGGAAGATAGTTTGATACAGCCTGAAAACACTCTAAACTTCCAGACATTAATCTCATCCCAGCTCCAAACTTTTCACTCACTTCTTCTTTTATATGGTTTGTTTCCAGAGTTGCAGTGAGTATATGTTTTCAGGATGTGTTATGGAAAAGTGAAGGTAGGTCAGAAAAGTCAAATACAATTCTGGTTTTAGCAAAGACCTTTGATCACAGGCATGGGAAAAGTAGAATGAGATTAATGGAAGTTACCCTTTCCTTGGATTCACCCTTTTGAAGCCGCATGACTTATGCAATATCTCATATAATACCTGCATCTTTGCTATGAACTAATACGACATTCACATGACAGCAAAGCTCAAATTTAGCCCTCCAAAAGCTGCTTGCTGAGGTCTGAGATGACGTGGGGGGAGTAAAACCTCTCTAATGCTTAAATCCTCCTGCTGCTTCGGAACAGTCAGCACCTCATTAGCCTTAGCTCTTTGTTTGATAGGAAATGTCAGCTCGCCACAGGAAATCTTCTGCACCCAATGGCAGGAGCATCTGTCTCCATCTAGTGTTCATTCCACTGCGTTTGTAACTCAGCTACCCCATGGTGAAAACTGCAAGCTGAGAACACTTGCCCACTGAAGTGTCATCCTCTTACACACAAGAAGTCAAAATTACATGGTGGTCACAGTCAGAGGTAGAGGATTACATATAAACCTGCTTGTGAGCTGCCCTGGCATTCAGGACTCACATCTGCCTTGCCCTAAAAGACTATGAAGTAACAAAAAATGGTTGAAAAATTTTTCCTTTCACAGTATTCCTCTACTCATGACCAAAGTTACATTCAGGGTCTTTCTATTGATTAATGTTGAGGGAATTCTTAGTAAGAGAGGTGAAATATTTAATTAAGGAAAAATATATGGAAACATTTATAGAATACTTTCCACTGTCATTCCCAAAGAGTAAGAGTTACTCAATTTGCCTCACAATGTGACTATGAAGGAGTGAGATGTCACACCCTTTGTGGGTTGTGAAATCAAGATAATTTTCCCCCAAAACCTTCTGCATAGTTTAAGGGCATTCGAAGTGAAACCAGGGACAGACTTCTTCCAAGGCACCCCTTGGCTCCAGAGGCCCAGCTTTCTGATTAATATCTTGCCCAAACACTTTCAAGAAGAGGAGAAACCTGTGTACAAAGTGCAGGACAACCATTTTATGCTGGTAGAAGTAGAACCTGAAGAGAATGGTGGGCCACATAGGCTTTTTTGGGAAGAAAGTGAGTCCCTTCAAAATATTTTTAGAGTCCCAGAGGATCCTTCAGGCTACCTAACTGGAATGGGACCCAGGCTGGAACCACTACTGAAGAGGTAGCACTGAGCTGTCAGCCACAGAGACAATATCCTGAGAAACCCAGGATGGGTACAAACACAAATTCTTAGTTTTAAAATGAGAGGCAGAAGATAGATTCTGCAAGCTCACTATGGAGTGGATTGTATTAAGAGCCTTTGTGGGAGCCATGGTCTTTATCAATCACTCTTTGTGAGATCTTTGTTATAGGACTATAATCACTAGTTGAAGGCAATTAAGCCCGAGCTCAATTTCTTAACCCTTCCATATTTCAGTAAGTGGAACCAATTCCAAAATCTCAGAGAATAATCTAAATGTCAGTGGGGTGAACCCAAATGATTCTGATGAAAGCCAAGAGAGGCAAGCAAGGAAACCATGGAGTTCCATCATGCAGTTAGTGCTGGTACCAGATTCCAATGCCTTAGATATTGTCTCAGGGCAAAACAGGGCTGTGTAAACATGTTAACAGCAACTGTTAACATGTTTACACATCCCAGTTTTCCTGTCTCACATCTGAAAGTCTTCCCAAAACATATTTACCCACTGACAGTCAGAGAACACTGAGGGCTGTAAAAGTGTGAGAGGTCTACTGCCTTTCATGGTGGGGACCAGAGAAGAAGGAAACACAGAGGACTTAAGTGAAGAAGGAATTTAAGACAGATTGTGTGGTCTGTGGGAACCCCTTAGACCTTCAGGGAGTTCTTGAAGTGCCAAGATATAGGGAAGTGGCACACAGGATTCTCCAGCAACAATGTGAGATTCCAGGAAACCTTACAATATCACATTCCTGTTTTTTTGAGAACTAGATCTCTTCTGTTAATTCTGTCTTCTCTACTGCTTGATCATTTCTCCCTTATTCTGAGGGCTCATCTGAATTGTAATCTCCACCACTGAGTTCTTGCTGACCTCCAGTTAATGAGAAAAAGACCACCCATGAAAATACTGCAAGCATTGCTGATGTTGGAACTCTCAGTGAGTGAAAATAGGTTAAAGCTCTCTGTAAGAAGAGAGGCACCAGCATGGCAATATTCAGCATTTGGTATAATTTTTTTTTTTTTGTATTTAACTCCTCCTACTTACCTTGCCATTCCTCAGGCTTAAAAACTAAGTCCTTTTTGTTTAGCTTTTGAAATAGATTTTGCTGGATCACTTTCTTTTTGAACATCCCTAGTTAGCATGATAATGTCAGGAGATATTGTTTCCCCTAGGTGTTAAAGCTAAAGAAGAATAATGTGAACATGAGTTTTACAATGTACAAGGGCTGAGTTTAAACTTTATAATAAAACCAGATGAGTTTTCATACTTCTGAGTTTCACAAAGAAAATTTCACATGGTATCAATCACAAACGAGCATACTGCAAATGAAGTTGTTTTGGTTAAGCATCCAAAAGCTTGGATGCATTTAGAAGCCTCGCTTGGTTTGGAAATAGGCAAACATTTTCATCAGATTTGGATGTCTTGATCATATTCCAGGGATCTTCTGTTTCAGTCAGTTCAGAAATGGTACAGAAACTGTCACTGGATGTTTCTATAGTATGTAGTATATACTATATAGTATATAGTATATACTTGCTGGCAACAGGCAGATACAACATATGATATATTATTTTTATTATCTAATACTAATATTAGTAATACTAATCATTATTAGTATTACTATTACAGCTGGTGTTAGTTGCATATTTATGTATGTCTTCCACATTTCAAAATGCTTGAGCTCTGGAAATTTTGGGGTTTTTTTCTGACCTACATTGCACCTCTGTAAACAGTAACAATAAATCTGTTGACTAGGTAGGTACAAATTTGTGGGTATATGTACAACTTAAAGTGAAGTAGTACTCAGGAACAGGAATTAAGTCCTTCATGTTATTCTCAGGATAGTAAAAGCACTTGTAGTGGCACTGCTGTCTCATACCATGGACATATCTCCAGTCTTTTCTTGTGGAAACATCCTTAGCTATGACAAAAGAGTCCAGAGTCCAGTTTCTGTGGCAATTCAACTCTCAGCTTCTTTGCTGAAGCTGCCAAGAAAGTTTGCCTGATGTGGTTTTGGATGTGAAAAATGATAATGGCAAAAATGATAACAATGTTAGTTTTGAGCAGTTTGGGTACTGGAAATCTCACAATGCTTTTTCCTTCAGTTCCATCAACATTCAGTGTACCAATTTGATGTTGTGCCAATTTATGCAGACAATCTTCAAACAGCTTCTGTTTTGAATAAAATGAAGGTCCAATTGCGTGAGTAGCAGGGGTACCATATAACTGCCATGGGTTAACTAGGATTTCAGGACTTTGGTAGGGAGACACCAAATTACAAACCTCTCCACAAATCCCAGACTTTTCTTAATCAATATTGATGCCACAAATCACTAATCTGTTTAGTGCTTAAGGATGTCACATATGGCTTTACTACTTTCATGGTAGCTCTTCTGCCCTGTAATGTAGGCATGAGGCCCTGAGTAAGCTTATGTGTGATATAAGAAGGCAGACTGACTCAAGAGCAGCTCATGAAATAATGACTGGAAAAAACAATGATCTGTGGGAATTCTGCCCAGATCTATGAGAACTACTAGGATCGCTTTTCCCAGACTAATGAGCCTTGGGCAGAAACAGTTTGAAATGTTGAAACCAAGAGCATTTTTGAGGGAGGACATTTTAGAAGAATGTCTTGAAACTGCATTTTGTAACTGTTGAGAATAAAGTGGAGACTGTGTGTGGGTTGAGACTGTTGGAATCAGGATGCATCTCACCTAACTTCAGATATCCTCAAGGAACATATTTAGTCTAAACTGGTAATTTGTTTCCTCTGTCAGCAGTAGAGAGAGACAAGTCTATGTTTAACCCATATGAAAGACTTCTTGGTGACACCTGTTTTAGGATATGGAGCATTGTCCTTGTAAGTGTCAATCATTCCCCACTCAATAGCACCTAGAAAACTGGATTAGACAGGATAATTATCTTGTAAGCATCTTTACTAAAGTTAGGAGATACAGAGTCCCATTTTCCATCTTCCGGGAGAGGATACTAACTCTTGCATGCTGTGGACCTGGTGGCTGTAATCCAGCAGTACAGACTTGCTTCTTGCTGGTATTTGGCCCTTGTCCCTGTGATGAGCGGAGGAGATGAGGTGGCAAACAGGCAGGCTGTATCCATAAAAATGATGCTGCGATCTCTTCCAATCCTAGGAGATGTTGCTTGCCTCCTTCTCATGAAAGACCACAGGTCTTTAGTCCCCTGCACAATGTCCCCATGGAATGAACCTCACAAGATATCAGTGTTTATCAGTGCTGGGACCCCCATCATTGACACTGTAGTTAACTATGCACAAATATTTTTTTTTCATTGTCATTGTCCATGCACTTCCCAAAGACCTATGTCATCTTCCATACCTTAGGTACAGATCTTCATACCAATTACAATTATTTGTGCTAACTGCCTTGGCCATACAAGGATTTAACCAAAGCACCTGAATAACATGGACAAAGAAGTTGGGTCCTACAGTCTAGGCAGGCACGGTTCTGGCCAAAGCAGCTGCATTATTTTGATTGTAGGAGGGGAACAGCAGGGAATATATTAAGAGTAGGGTTTTCTGTTTTCACTAGATAAATGTTTTGAGAGACTTGTATTTTCATTCTTTAGTTGGACAGGCCATTCAGCGATGACAGTCACACCCTTTGGCACTAACCCAAACCATTGGCTTTTTGAAGACTGCTATAGTTTTGGACTACCTTGGCCAGATTTGGAAGGTGATGAATAAACAGAGGTCTTTGTCCAAAGACTCTCTCCTCTAAAATATAAAATAATTGCCTGTGTCAGTAAAAAAGGGGGATTCATCTCAGTTGTTTTGTAGTCAGTACAGAGAAATAGCCACTCCCTGGAATCTTATCCTAGGCAGGCATCTGGCCTGAGAAGCTGACTCTGAAAGTTGACTCAACTTTGAAGGTGCCAGTTTCTGCCAGGGTGATGAACTTAAGTGGGATGAAATAACTTATATGAGATGATGTGACTAGCAAAACTGGGAATAAGATTTCCCAAACTCTGACCAAGTGGTGATATCACAAACCCATCCTTTTTGATTAATTATCTTTTAGCTTTAGAAGAGTTGCTGTTATCATCTATATCTAGTTAGCTGTGTTTATTTTAGCAGTGAAGGCACTAAGCAGATTGTCTGAATTACTGTTTCTAATCTGTCATGCATAATTGATTTTTCAGTCCTTTGGAATTAAATAGAAACAAAAATAATATTTTCAGTAAAACCAAAATGACAAAGTATCAATGTCAAACATTTGACAAATAAGAAGTGTAAATGAATTTCATGTTAAGTCAAATTCAGTATTTCAAACATTTTGAAAAGAAAAAGAATACTCTAAGCCTTTGAGTACTTTTAAGACTTGCTTAACTTCTTAATTATTTTTTTTAAAGAAACTTTTTCAGGAAGTTTTTTGTTTTCTTGGCAAGTATAAATTGGCAAAAAAATGGTAGTTGTGCAAAACAACTGAGCTGTGGCATCAAATTAACATTTTTTCCAAAGAAAAGATGTTCAATCAACTCTAGCATACTGGAGCTGGAGAAACTGAAAAATGGCAGTTGTCCCTAAAAAATGAAATTCAAAATGAATGTGCATATGTATTACAATGTTCAAACTAATAATCAGATGAAGCCTGTAACTTAGTGAGGATCATTTAATGCAGTGAAAAAACCACTTGCCTAAAAGAAACATTGCACTTATCACATGTTGTGGCAGGAAATCTCCCAAGTAAGTCTGCAACAGACTTGACAACAATTTATTCTGACTACAACAGGTGACTTAGACAAAGATGAGGGAAGAAGGTTAAAAAAGGTGCTAAAACCCCTCAAAGATAGAGGCAAAGCCAACAAATTCCACCTGTATTTTTCATTTCAAGTAATTCTTTTTTAGTGTCAAGAATCCACCAAAAATTATAGGACCTATCTGGAGCTATGCCTGAGCCCTTGGGACACCACTGTGTTCCTACAGCAATAAGTTGCCACTGTTTTCATTCTTTCCCTTTCTTCCCAGAAGGTTCAGATCATTGATGCTCTTCTTCCTGTGCAAAAGTAGTACAGCAGCCTATCCCCAAAAGCCAAGGAGGTTCCGACTACCTGTGCAAATCTAAATAAAGTGAGTGGTATGTTGGCTTGCAAAACAGGCTTCACCTGTGAGCTGTAAAACAGTAGCTTTTTTACAAGGTTGCCTTGTAACAGCTCTGGATCTGATCTGACAATCCCCTTGTTAAAAAAAAAAACCCATTGCAGTGGAGTTGCCAATTTTTCTGGTTTTTTGTTGTTTTGGTTTTTTCTTGGTTTTTTTTTTTTCCTTTGAAATAAATTCATTATCTTTGGAATTGTGACAGCAAATGTGAGTTTGATGATGTTTCCAGAAAAGTGCAAAGAGCATATGGATGAGTGTTTTGACATTACACACAAACTGGAAAAGAAGATTGCATATAATTGTCCAGATGTCATCATCCTTGGGAAAACTTCTGGCATCATTTCACTCAAAATATTTGCTTCACCCTGACCTCCTCCAATGATTAGAACACATTTTGTGATGCTAACAGATTGTTTGTAGGAAGTTTGTAAAGAAAAATATAATCGATGTAAAAAAGGGAAAAAATCCCTTTTAATCAGTTCCTCATGCCAAAGATTAGCAGTGATGTTGACGTGTGCAACATAATCAGTCATAATCAAATCCTAGCTAGAATAGTACCTCAGATGTTGTTAATTGTATTCCTATTAGCCTAAATTTGGTTTACCCATTAAGTGCTGATGGAGGAGACAGAAACTTGTTCAAGATACTGTATATTTTCTGTTAGCAACCTAATCAAATTGATGGAAACACAGGGAATTGTAGCACACAGTGGCAGATTGGAAATGCCCGTAGGGGTTGAATTTCTGCCATGGAGAGTTTGCCTTATCCTCCCTGCTTCTGGGCTTAAAGACTTCAGAATATAGCTGAAAATAATATCATCTCTACCAGATATTTGAACTATCATTCCAGGATTTAACCATAAATTATGGAAATCCCTACATCATTCTTATAGTACTTCATTAATTTCTAAGGCTTTTTCCTAAAAAGGAACAGACTCCCTGATATTTCTCTTGGCTTTTCCACTGCTCTGAGATTTAGGCAGCCTGCTAGCATGTGCAGCTCAATATTGTTTCAACCTACAGGATTCAACATCTCTTTTTGAAGTGAAAATATGCTTTCCTGCAACCTCCATCAAACATGCCCTCTCTGAGACCTCCCACTGTGGCTAGGAAGAATTTTTGCTGAAGTTCTCAGAAAATACTTACTTTCCTTTCTTTGGTTCACAATACTTCTTTCACCATTTTGTCCTATACTCCACTTGCTCCTTCTCCATTTTAACCTTTTCTGCAATGTTCTATCAATACTGCTTACCCAAGATTTATGAAATAATATATAGGGAAATAAAAAAAAAAAAGGCTAGCTGTGGTTTTAAGAAGGAAGACAATTTGGCAAAAACACTTTTGAAAAAAATAGTGTTAACAGGGAAGTTGCAATGACTTCAAATGTACGTTTTTCAAGATTTGAGGCTCACAGACTTTGATACAGTGTAAGTTTGTGGTCATACAATAGTTCACCATATGCAGGTGTTGTACCTGGCTTCACACTTGCATTTCTCCCTCCTTTGGTTCAAGATAACTCCATGAAAAATGGACATAATTTTCAAGGAAGGGCAGTTTCAATGTTTTTGCTTCTCTTCCACAGGTGGGATGCCAATAAACTACATGAAGATTATATCATGACTAAAATGAGACTTTCTCAACACACAATGTTAAAATATGTTTCTACACACTTCCTTCCCAAATCCAAAATATAGGGTGATTGTGCATGTCCCTTCTACTGCCAGATTCTGTAAGAAGTAGCAGCTGCTTCCCAAGATTGCTGGGTAACTAATGGCAATATCTCATTTTGATCAGCTTTATAAATGCAGAGGCCTATTGCTCTGGCCAGAAATGAACATCCGTTGTTAAAGAGGTATCATTTGACCATTTCTTCCAGCTAATCAATTTTATTTTGACCTTGTTTTCCATGGCTGTGATACACATTTTGCCTTTCTCTGAGGTTAGTAAACTACAACAGGAAAGTTTTGCATCATGCTTCTTACTGCTGCACTTCATGTGATCTGGGACAGAACTTGTATGAATCTGACCAAAAGTCCCCAGAGTGATTGCCCTTATCCAGGAGGAGTCAATCAGGATAAACAGAGAAAAGTATAACATAGATGAAGAACACAGAAGTATTTTCCAAGAAAAACTGCCTTCCTATGGCAGTTTGTGGTGAATAAAAGATGCTACCTTTGTATGTAATCCATCTCTTGATGGGTTTTTTTTTCCCAGATTAGTGCAGAAAACATCTGAGTTGGGAAGGAAAAGTTCTGTTAAATCTAGTACCCTACCTCTCTCAAAAATAGTTTGTGGAATTTTTGACCTTGCTGCTACTACCTATAGTAGATATTAAACCATGTGTCATGACAAGTACCATTCCAAATAGTGATTAACAAAATTGATGACACTTTTCTCTCAGCTTGCTGTTGTGAATGTTCTTTTTGGTTCTTACAGTTCAATTTTAAACATCATCTTGCATAAAGAGGGATCAGAAGAAAATCATTTGTAATGCAAATTCTTTGTTTTTAAAAAAAGTCCTTCTGCAGCAATCATTTGGAAACATAATTTGTCTCAGTTCTGCTCTTGGAAGATGGCTTGAGTCTGGTTGCCAAGTTGCTCTTTCCTGTCACACATTTTACTGATTCTGCAGCCGGGCTGCTGAGTACCATCTTCTATTTACTGCTCATGTGCCGGTGTACTACAACAAAATCCACATAAGTGTAGTTAAGACAATTCATTCGGGCTCAGCAAGCAGCCATTGTTCATTGGTGTTCTACAACAGCAGTTACCCGAAAAACCTCAATGTTCACATCTTAAATCTTTTCCTTTTGGTTCCAAGTCCATGAGGTCTTTAAGACTGGTTACACCACAAGCAGGCCAAGAGCCTTCTATGCAGTCATGCCAGAATGCCCAAGATTTTCTTGGATTATCTCAGTATTTAGGGATTTGATTATTTATTTGTTTGTTTGTATTGTATGAACACAGTCATTTCTAGTAGAGAAATGGTGATGCAGAGTAGACTTAAATATTAGTCTTAAATTTATACCATCTACATCAAGATGTGTTTAGACTACCACAGCATATGATGCTTTTTATCTGTACAGATCAAAGAACTCAAATTAAATTCTCAGCCCTCTATCCCCAAACACACTGAGCTGTGGTAAAACTCCAGCATTATTTTAAAGTGTTCACACATTGAAAAAGAAAGTCCCTGCCTATCTGCTAATATTTTCTCTTGGTGCAATCGCTTCTACTTGCTACCAAAATGCCGCTTACATGCTACAAGAAAGGAGTTGAATTACAATGACAATTTCTGATCTGGTTAGCAATCTGTCATTAGGTATTTTGTCTTTCCTCTCCAGTTCTTTACTCTGCTACCAGGCAATCTATGGGAAATCTACCTCAGCCAGTGTTGACCATAGGTCATTTATGGTCTGTGGAGCAGTAGGCAGTGTTTCTTAGGAAAAGCCAGTATATTCTGCTTTGTTCATCGTAGAAAGCAGAAGTCATGAGTTCTTGAGTCATTCACCAAGGAAATGGGATATCATCATTATGTTAGTTACATCATCCTTTTCTTCTGCCACCACATTCTACCCTATCTACCTCCTCTCCCGATTTCACAGACTCTCTCTGAGGACAGCAGCTGCTGTCCAAGATGTTAAGAAAGACTTAACATCTCTACTTTGTAGCTTTATTTTTGTCTCCTGTTTGTTATTATGGGGCACAGAATTTTGCAGACTTTATCACTAAAGTGAATCTGACAAATGGATTTCCTGTCAGTAGGCCTTTTGTCAATATGGCATTGTCAGAAATGGGTTTTTTTTGATTGTATTTTACACAGCACAAAGATTTTTCTGTGAAATTTTTGGAGTTAGGATAGGCTGTGTTTTTCTCATTCAGAAACAAAAATAGAAGACAGAAAACTAAGAGAAAAAATAACAATAAATCCTTTAAATATGTTTATTTTGTGACATCAATGAAACTTATACTGAAGGAAATAGAAAATTCGGTTTTTCCTTAATTAACTAAGATCAGATTTCAAAAGGATCTGTGGAAATTGAACTGTGAATCTCATTCTCTATACTCAGTTGCTGGAATGAGACAGATGCATTTGCAGGTATTAGGAGGACCTACACAGACTGCTTTCAGTGCTCCCCCTGTGCCGTCTTAAGTAAGCCAGTCTGCTTCCAGAAAGTGCCTACCACTTCCAAATGAAAATGACAGCTTCTTCTGAGCACCTGACGTCCAATTGTCCAACTATGACTACTCCAAGATAATAGCACAGGGTCCTGGCTTTGATGTTCTGAATCTCAATTCTGTGGCTCCCAAAAAGCAGTCACAGAGATTTCAAACCTGATGAAATGGGTCAAGTGCTTAAGTATTTCCGAAAACCCAAGGAAAAGTCGGTTACACAACACCTTCTGAAATCAAGCCTCTGGTGTGCCAATGCTGGTGGTGGTGGCATGCAATAGTGGGTGATATTTTTCCAGCAGCTCTTCAGGATCAGACACTTCCTACACTTTGTCAAGTCTGGCTTTGAGGCATTCCTAAAATGCAGGGGGATCATGAAAAAATCTGTGCAATGAGGAACTTGCAACGTGGTGAAAGGAACTCAAACTAGGTCCCTCCCTGAACAAAAACAGATGGAAAAATACAGACAGACCACATCAGTCCTCCGTGACCTACATCAAACCACCCTCCCAAACATCTCCTAAACCAGTACAAGAACCACATCAGAATAAACTTCCTATTGCTGGGATCTGTCAGACCAACAGCTTACAAGCATTGGGGCATGACCCAAAAGTGGGTCACCAGAGGACACCCAACTGGGTTTCATCCCACCAACTGAAAGGGCAGTAAATCCCTGTGGTTGCTAAAACCAAGTTGGAATTTTAAGCCCAGTGAGAAGGAGCAATTCTTTCCCTCACCCACACCTTCCCTTCCTGCTGTAGCTGTGCTTGCCCTGGATTCCATCTTCACTTGCCCACAGCAAAGCAGATGACTCCCTCTCTCTACTGAGTAGCAGCTCTTCAGTTGCCCTCTCAGCTCCCCATTGCTCCTGTTTAGCGCTGACAAAGTGCCCATGTGATGCCGCAGTACTGTGTCAGAGCAATGTTGTCCAGGTGCTGAGGAGCGCAGTAACAGCCCTATTCCATCCCTATGATTTGCCAGGAAAACAGCCTCCAGGGTTGCTCACCTTGCAAACTCAGGCATAGTGGTTTCTGGTTTTCAGCTCGTGCTTAAGATTACCAAGCCCACTTGATTACATGGTATTATTCCCCATATGAATGGTCAACTCCTCATAAAGTTGTTGTTTATATTTTTACGTTTATATTAGATATGAAACTTAAAATGCTTATATTTTTGTTAAATGGGAAGAGGAAGACAGCAAATGCAGTCACACATGAACGTAGCAAGAACTTCCCAGCCAACTCATTCCGTAAGAGTGTGTTAATAAAAATTTAATGGAAAAACTAAGAAAGTTGCTAGGCCACCAATCAAAATGTGAAGTCCAGCATTAGAAGAGCCTTTCAGTATTTAACAACTAGTGCTGACATTTCTCTAGCTGATAAAAGGCTCTCTCAATGGAATAGACAGGAGATTTGTCTTCCAGACTTTTCTGCATAGGGACAAGTCAAAATTCAGCCATTTCTACTTTATAATAATTGTTTTAATAAGTACCAACAAGAAAAATGAAAAAAAAAAAAAGAAATACTAAAATGTTTACTTGCCTGGAGCACTATGTCCCTGTGGTAAATTGCAATGCAAATAGAGAGTGAAAACAGTGTTCCTGCTTTTGTTTATATCCTAAAGAAATGGGCAGGTAATGGCACATGAGGAAAAAAGACAGCAAAATCTGAAGCAGGGTTTACAATACACTAACTGTTACTATGTTTTTCTCTGAATATCACATTAGAAATTCCAACGCAAATCCTACTGTATCACAACTGCTGGCACTCTACAATATTTCAGTAGGGCAGGGACAGTTAAGGGTATTTGTGTTAGAAGCACAGAAGGCATTGCTAGTTCCCTAAAGTGAGAATCATATCTAATGTTGCATTAATACTGCTCTTTTCTCTACTAAAACAGCTTTAGGCCTTAGTCTCAAGGTTTCATAGATTTTATGGTGTTAACTTACTGTGACATCCCTCAGCAGCTGAAGCACAGATAATGCTATCTTGAAGATAACAAGCATGCATGTGGGTAATCCATTTAAGTTCTTTCCTAGATTATCTCCCAGTAGTAAAAGTGCTTAAAAATTAATAATTCTTTCTGTTGTGTTTTGCTCAGAAAATCCATACTCTTCTTATCAGGAGTCAATAAAAGCTTTTCCAAACATTAAGATAAGTATGGCAGGGAGTTTTAAAACATTGTCTTAAAGGAAATTGTAGGTATATACTTTGCATCACTAAGCTTCCCTGTTTCACTGCCTGAGCTCTGGACGGCAACATTGATACCATAGAATTGTGGCTCAAAACCCCCCTGCCCCTTGTCTGACATCTCTCCTGCTGTGTGCACAGACTTGATGTGGATTTTATGGTGTTCACAAGATATTAATGAGGTCTTGATGTGTTTTGTTGCATCAGTGATACAATTTGCTCAAGATTATATGAATGTTTTCATTCTCAGGAAGAGCTCTGTTCTGAGTTCCTGTCATTTGAATGCATATATCTTCATCATTGCAGGGAACAGCTTATGATTTCCTGGGATCCTGAAAAAAGCAAGAAGAGAAAATCCAAAAAATATTCTGTCTTTGGAGAGTAAATTGAAAAAGCATATGATGTTTGGATTATTTTATCTGAATGGCAACAGTTTTCTTGGAAGAGCTCTAGGGTAAAACACAAGCATAGTGACACATGCAGCTCAATATGATACAGATCTGCATGCCACACACTCACAAGAGGTAGACAGCTGCTGTGGTGATTTGCCAGGTGCACAAATCATCTTCCTGTCATGGGATATATAAACAAAACAAAGAAATTCAGTGGAGCTCATTTCTCACTCTTTGGTAAACTCATTTCAGATCTCCCATTTTATAAAATCCTGCTTTTCAGGGTGGCGGTGGTGATAAAAATAAAATCTCTGCTCCTCACCTTCTAACTCCCAAGAATAAGGGGGAAAATCACATTCTTTTGTTCTCTACTCCTTTTCCTTAGGTACTGGAGAATATTCCTCCAGTGTCTTTTTGCAGCCTGATTAAACACATTTCATCTGTTCAGTGTAGTCACTGAAGATTAATTTGAGCTGATTTAAATTAAAACTACTGTTACATTATGCTCAGTTGAGCAGATTTTTACTGAACTGTGTTGATGATATTTATTTATCTTCAACAGCCAGCTCTGGTTACATATGACAGAGTTTAATCTGTAGAAGGTTTACTATGGTAAGTTTAAACCCTAGAGGATGACAAAACTCTACATTATACTGACCATGCCCTGCCATGCCATGCTGTGCCACAACACACAATCCTAATTCCTTTCACTCCCCTGATGTGCTCAGTAATATCTCTGCATTTGGCTAAAATCAAGAGGTCCATTGCTCCTCTTAGAAGCTGGATATAAATCAACCACAGACACTGTTCTATGGGATCTGTCTCACCTCCCTTTGGTCTCAGTGTCCGCTCTCATACCTCACCTCCCCTTGAACCTGTGCAGCATAACATGGATGGAAGAACCAAAGCTAGACACATAAGTATGATATACACAGTGTACTTTCAAAACTCTTGGCTTGGTGCAAAGCCAGCAGTGGGTTGTTGAAAAGCATGATAGAAGGCTGTTACTTACTATATTCCAGCTGCTGTCATAAAAAAAAAACATACTGCTTTAAGTAAATGCTAGTAAAACATCACATTCCTTCCTTCAGTAATAAATTAAACAGTTTATGAAAATATTACAGAGTGAAAAATATTTGGGAGGGTCTGGTTTTTCGTAAAACAGCTGGACCTACAAGTTTTGCAATGTACAGCACCATCTCCACATCTTTTGAAATAAGCATAGTGGTTAATCCCAGTTGGCTGTTTTTATCCTTGCTCAATTCTCACCACAGGAGCCTACTGGATGGATAACTTCAAGGAGAGAAATAGAAGGCATATAATATAAGATATAATACAGTTGATAGAATTAGAAACTAATAGCTAGGAGATCAGTGATCTAATGCATATTCATAGAAAGAGGCTCCCTTCATATATTTCAGATATATGCACTAGTTTCTGTGCTGATCCAGTGCTGTGGTATTAGATATTCCAAATGCATGAAATCCTGTTTTCTTCTGCCTTTGAAGTTGTGGTATGACTTCAAGAGGGAAAGGAAAAGACTAGTAGAGCTTTTGAAAGGCTTACTGCAGGATCTGTAAAATTAGTAATTATTAATATTAATTAATAATTTCATTTGTAAGTACAAAAAAAAAAAAGGACTAAGGTCTATTGCAGAGGGGAATGCTCACTAGAATTCTAGGTTAGGTATAGCATTGGTCTTGTGCTTTACATGTAGAGGTTAGGGTAGAAAAGAGATTAAGCAAAGATCTATTAATTCAGAATCCATCTTCTTGAAAAAACAAGTGATCAGGCCAAACCGAAATTGATGCCCGGTGACTTCAATGATTAGATCATAGTCTTATGATACGAGGCACATCACATAGTAAACTGAGCTAGTGCCAAGAATAATGAACAGAGATCTCATTAACTGTGATTCTGCAAGTTCTAAATTTTACTAAATCATTTTAATGTCACCTGTCACCACTAAGTGGCAAAAATAATACAGTGAAACCACTCTGTGTTTGCAGTACCGGACATGCCTAGCATACTCCCTATGAGTCCACAGAGATTATAAAAATACAAGCAAATGTTTTTAATCAGACCCAATTAATTTATTCTTAATCCTTCCCAAGTTTTTTTTCCCAGTAATAATACTGGTGCTGTCCCTGGAAATTTTTTATCACACACAGGACATAATTATTTTTAAAGCTATGGGAATGCACATGCAAACATGTTTTGCAAATGTGTAGAAAGTATGGGCAAGGTTAAAATTTAACATGGACTAAAAGGAGCACATTCTAATCTTGCAGAATATTTAAGCTAACTCACTGTTCTGTGTGACAAACGATTTTGGAGTGCCACAATGCTTCATCAAATGATAGCTTAAAATTTTGGGAGCAGCAGAGTTATGGTGATCAAAACATAACTGTAGTAGAAAATCTGTGGCTATGTCAAAGAACCTTTTCACATTGTTCACCTCTATCTGCTGTCCACACTTGCTTTGCTGGTATCCTTCTAGTCTGATCCTTGTAAAAGTAGATCCACCAAGGAGAAATATCACACAGAGTTGGAGAATCCTTTTAACAGGAAGGGGGATCATGGAAATATATAACAGGGAAATGGAGTACAATGAGTTCCAGTGCTAATGAATAAAGTGAGAGCAAATTTATGTAAATACAGTCCAAGTAACAATGTTTATAATTTTTGTCTCTGAAAGCTGCATGAAGAATGAGCTGTAGACTGAATTATGATCTAGCTCACCTGGTGTGATAGGAAAAGGAACTAGTTATGCAAAACTGCATCAAATTCAGTTGCTTTAAACCAGAATATATCAAGACATCTTTTACTTAGGGATATTACTTCTGGCTTATCAGGCATTCCCATAGACTAGAAATTTTGCTGTATTTCAGGGAGAAGCTACATCAGTGATGACTGGGGTGAGACTAAACCCAGCAATAGCAGGAACAATAACAATGACTATTATACTCCACAATCTGGATGACTACCTGTTCAAAGATTATCTGATTTCTTAGACCAGGAATAACATCATGATAGACTTCCTGCAGAACGTAATTTTGTTTTAAGCATGTTGATCATTCTCACACCGGCGTTTTTTTGGAGGTCAACAATGTCATCCTCTACAGCAAAGGAGAGAGTGGATTTCAATTGCTGGCTCTTTCCTCTTAGGTGACAAAAACCTGTGAAGCTAAATGTAAGCATTTCCTTCTTTATTTCTAGATAATTGAACTAAAGAAAAGGTAGAAATCTATCTGGAAAAAACAGCATATTTTAGTTTGGCCAGAATTTTCTTGCTAATGAGCAGTATCCTAAGCCACTGAGTAAGTGTGGAACGTCTACAGAAATCAGGAATAGCTTTTCAGCTCTTCACTTTGAAGCTGGCATCTCCTCAATGACTGCAGGAGAAGAGAGGAATTCTCCTTGGGCAGGATTGCTGGAGGACAACATTTTGTGTTTGGTGTTTCAGGTGATAAGTGATCTGTGATGATCCAGGGAGCTTATTCCATCCAGACCCCTCCTGACAGTACCACCTTCTGTAAAATTTCTGCTGGATATTGTGAGTACAATCATATTCCACAAACACTTTGAGCAACTCTAGACCAGCTCTGCCAGGAAATTTATGATGTGCCTTATAGGAAATAAATCTTTTAATGTTTGGAACAGTATACCTCAGTCATGAAAATCAGAAGAGTCTGGAAATCAGAAAGAACAGCAGAACCACAAGCAATTATCTTGGCTCTTTCATTAACTGAAACTGCTGAGTTAAGTAACAATTAGGGCTTTATCCTTTGTTGCAAAATGAGCAGATTGTCAGGTTTCCTGTGAAATTTCTATTCTTTAATGAAACTATACCCATGAGCTCCTTTTTGGCTGGTGTTTTATGGGCATGACCCTCTGCCCTCACTGCATGCGGAGCAGGGAGGATGGGCCCACCCTCCCCGGCCAGGGCCCTAAGCCAACAACAAATCCCTCCCTGGCCCATAGAGACCTGCCCCCAGTTAAGGAGACTGTGAGTGGGAGGTGCAAAGATACCTGAGACCTTTATCTCCTTTCGAAGTCACCGAGATTCAGTGGAGAGCAAGATGCCTGTGGAAGGAAATACACTCTCTGTATCTTGGCATGTGTCAATCTATAACCTATTTTTCACCTGCTCATTTAAAATGTAGTCACTGCAAACAAGAAGGAAAAGCCACTTGTCCATTTACAGCACATCAGGCTCACACACCAGGTCTGATAGAATTTCACCACAAAATACCTGCATTATCAGCATGGCAGCATATGAAAACAAAACTCTTTAATGCATTTTTAAAGAATTGTCTTTTGTTCTTTGCAATTAACTGATCTTTGTGTATGTAAACTATGTACACAGTCATAGACATTAAAATCTGATTATATGTTTCAAATTCAGTTCTTTGAAATCAGTGCAGCCACTGATACTAGCAAAAGAAATAAAAATATTTCTTCTCTTGTGAGGAAAAAAACCACATCAAATGCATTTGTTGTATTTACATGAATATCTTACATTTGAACGTACTCACAACCCGGAGAAGTGACAGTCATAATAATCATACAGATAATTGCATCATACTCACAATAAAGATGTTACTTGGAAACAATTCAATTTTTTGACAAAAGCATATGGCATTTATGATCTCATTATTCATAAATTAATGTCAAGCCTTTGATTCAGTATTGAAAGAGCCATATGTCCAGATTTGTCTCTTATACATCCGGTGATAATCAACATGGATATTCACAGTAATAACATCAAAATTTGAGTACATCAAATGTCAGGAAAAAATGTAAAATCTGGATGTTTATCCTATGTCTGTAACAAAGCCATCTGAACTTCATTCATTTGCAAAGCTGGTCTGGAAATACAAAGGAACCAATATTCTCATAGAAGAAACAGATTGTGTTGTCTTATAAATTGTTTGATGCAAGATAGCTTTCTCTTACTTTTCCCTCTTTTAACTATGAAGTAATGTTAAACTAACCAGTCTTTAATCAATGCGTTCATTACTACTAACTAGAGTCATATAAAAATTAAAAGCAATCAATAACAACAGCAGAACAAGTAGATTCCCTGAGCTATTACTCCTCTATTCAACATTTTTTTTTCTGTATAAAATTATGGTACTTCTTACTTAGCAACTGTTTCCATGATCTTGGAAACATCCATGTATAAAGTTTTGTTCATATGTTTGTTTTGTAAATTGCTTCTGAGCTCCTTTTTTCCAGTTTGAAAGAACAGCTAAGTTTATGTATACAAGAAGAAACATCACCATGTGATTTACAGGTGTACCTGCAATTTTTTACATTGAGAACTCTCAGATCATATAATAACAGTAAATACGATATTGTAAACATTACTGAATAACTTAATTCCTGCCACCAGATCACAAAATCGATTAAAGAATCAATATATTTTTTTAAAAAAATCCTTAGGGAGTTTAAGTATTTCATTGGGAGAGTTTTAGTATTTTGCCCAAATTTTGTGCCCTCTGTAAATCCTCAGCTAACAAGGCAGCCTCTCCCCAGCATAATCCTTGTACAGCCACATACCTCTGCCTGCTCCCGAAGGACATTGATCAGCTTCCACCTTCCACTTTGCCAGTTGTTGCTAATCAAACACATATTCTCTTATGACAGCAGTTGTTCCAATGGACCTCAGAAGAGCTCAGGTTGTTCTCAGGCCACAATTTGGATAGCCACTGATGGAAAATTCCCTGAGGGCTTATTGCAAGGCAAACTGTTCATGTAGAGGTGGAATCAGGGAGCAACTGACAGGATGCACGTGCATTGTATCTGCAAGTACCCCACAGCATGACCCAGACCCTGTCATGCTGCACTCAAACTGCATGACCCAGACATCAGTTTGCTTTAAAATCATGGCTCTTTCAGAGTGCTGCCTGTCTCTTACTGTCATTACTTATCTGTTGGGAACTTGACTCCCTCCCTGTACAAACAGAGCAGCTGACAGCGACACAGAGGATCAGAGGCAAATTCACAGGTACCTGTTGTTCTTAGTCAACTTCAACTACACTAGACCTTTTGTAATAAAGCTGGGCACCAAGTTCAGACTGTGCCCAGTCTGAAGTTCCTGCAAGTGAAACAACCATAGTCTGGGGGAATCAACCTTGTCAGTAAATTACTGTATGACACATCCTTCTTGTAGAAAGAATTTTCACAATAAAAATGGGCCCGAATTCTGGCCAGGTTTGAGCTGAAAGGTCTGCTGGTCATCATTTGGTCAGCGGATCAGGAATGCTTCGAGACAGTCTGTTCTGCTTCTCCTTTGCAAAGCAGATTGTCTGCAGTGGGACACAGATGTTTATGGGTTGTCATACCATGAACCGAGTCTCCTATCAAATTACAGCCCTTAGTCCACAGAGTGAGTGTGCCACTCTCAGTGTGTTTTCATGAAAACTGTGGTATTTAAATTTGGGTCCACCCTGAGGATCCTAACGGGACATAATTAAAAGGGTTGTGTCTTGCCCGGGGTCCCACCACCAATGGCAGGCTTCAGCCTTTCAGAGTAGTGTTTCCAGGAATCTCTTTGATGTGATTTGGACTCAAAGAGGCACATAGTGTGAGTGCAGAGGTTCAGACCATCTGCAGTGTTTGTGCAAGTGGGCACAAGGATAAAAAGTCTCTTTGTTTCCTGCCCTCATCTGCTCCCACACTCAGCTTTCAAATGTGGGTGCTGGATTCTGATGGCACTTTTCAGCACCTACAACGACATGACTGATGCACTTTAAGATTAAACTGTGTAGCCTGTTTGCCAGACTGAGATATTTTGTGTAGAGACTCATGTTTAAAAATCCATCAGATGTTAAAAGTTCAAAGTTGTTTCAAATTATCTACATCTTGAGAAGGAGTCTGTAAGTGAGCGTGTTAGAGTTTCATTTCTTCCTATGCCACCACCAATGAAAGCTTCTTGTTTAAGTTTCCTTAGCTAGAAAAAAACAACAACAACTTAATTATTCACTGTATTAAATGTGCTTTGCACAGCAGCATGGTGCTGAGTAGTCTGAAGCCATTATTTTGTTATGATGCTGTATTTCATTCCAGCATTTCTCTCTGCTGCCTCATAACCAGGTTTCACCTGAAGATCAGAACTTTTTTATCTGATATCTGAGTGTTAGTAGCCTGGAATGGATGGTACTTTGTTTTCCTTTCACAGTACGGTCAGGAAGTGCATATCTGCCCCCCCCATCAGATTAAGAATTAACTGCTAAGGCATCTGATGCTTGCAGGAAACAATATATTAGTGCAAAAATCACAAAGGTCATTGTCTTCACTCTCCAACTTCCAAATATTTACTCTTAATAATCTCTTCATCATCAATATTTCAGCATTTATATCTTTCCCCCTATCTAAAGGACACAACTGGGGGCAAAAAGGCAAACTACATTGTAGTAAAGCTCTTACTCAATGGCTCTTTCTCTAATAATCAAGTGTTAATTGATTTTAAATTAACTAAATAAGCTATCATTTTTGTCTCACCAGGAAGAAGGGGGGGAGAAATTGCACCTCTTTAGCTGTAGCTTTTTGTTTCATCACAAAACACACATCCTCCCTGTCTCTCAGTGCCAATAAATTTAGGTTCTGCTCTGCACTCAGAGCCTCCCACAACAGGAGTGCTGCACCATACCTGGCAATAAGAACAGGGTCAGAAACTGATGGTTCAAACTCTCCTGGGTATGAACAGCCTTGAGGAAAGGGTGCAGGGAGGGGTGTGTCTGTTCCTGGGGAGCTCAAGAATATTTGCCTTGAATGTATTTGGCTTGAACATTGATTTTATGTGCCACAGCTGTCTAACCTTAGCAAGGTTTGGGCTGTCATTCCTTAGGCAGGACAAATTTTAAGACTTTAAATCAGTAACTTCATCTTTCCATATGTTTCTCATTCAACCTAATATGCAATTTCCAGTTAAAATAAACTTGGCCTTGGGATAACAGAGATAGATAATCAAGGCAGCTCACTATCCCACATCAAACTCCTCCCTTCCTCTGTGTTAACATTCTCTGGCTTGGGTCTGATGCCATTCTAAGTGTTCCTGTTAAATATTGTTTTCTTTCACTGTCTCACACTCCTCTTTCCCTAATAATAAGGTTGTTTTACTTGTTCTCATGTAACCATAGTATTGTTCTGTCACTTCCACCCATAAAAAAAATCCCTTTGCAGTAGAAAGAGATGCTGCAAGGAGAAAGCAGAAAAGAAAAGGCAGCAGAAGGGTTCTGAGAGGAAATTCATTAGTTGGCCCAAACACATAAATCCAGAGGAAGAGCAGACCACTCTTCATGAGTCCCTCACATGTAAAGGAGCATGTGCAACATTTCTGTTGGAGGGAGCTGACATGGAGGACTGAAGTGCAGAAGCTCTGTACAGATTTGGGTTGTAGTAGCAAGCTCTAGAGCACAGACAGGGCCTTTATATTGCCCAACCCAACATTGCTGAGACCACTGGTTTGCACGGTGGGGCTATCCTTCTCCCAGAAGCAAGTTTTAACTATTTTTAAAAAACATTTAGCAGAAATCCTTTCACTTCAAAAGTAACTGATGTTGACCACAGCAAAACACTAATGAGTACTGGAGTACTGTCTGGCTGTAAAATAATAATGATGATGATGATAATAATAATAAAAATAATAGTAATAATAATAATAATAATTAATTTGCTAATTAAACACATTTTCAAGGTGAGCAAGGGTCATGAAATACTCATGAAAAGGTCACCTTGTAACATGGCCGAGAATGAGGAATTCTGACCTTTAAGACTGAATGTAGCCCTCTAAGTAAGTCTGCTTTTTCTAACTCTGAATACAACACAGACTCCCAATAAATGGGCACTGGTTAAGGAAACAAAGAGATCCTGAGAATGAGACTGCTGCCTTTCTCCCAAAAAACCTCCTGTTATCAAGAGAAGTGAGTGGTCTGGAAGAAAATTTGTTGATGTCTGTCTTCCCTGAAGGTACTTCAAACAGTAAACGAACACACAAGATCCCATGTTTATTTTCTTTTAAATATATTTTTGAAAAATTTGTGTGATCCAAAATATGTGTTTTTCAATTTTTCATGGCCTGGCCATGAGTGATGTATTTTATCCATATTCATAACAGTGTACAAACTTTCTATTCATAGCTCTCTCCACAGCATAAATTTGGGTGGGCATGCTGGAATTTCCTTCTGTGGCATATGGTAATCCTTTACCTGAGGGCTTGCTCCAAATAAATGTTTACATTCCTCTGACAGCTCACTTGAAATGTAAAGGAACAAGGTATGTGAGTCTTCCATAAAATAACTGACTGCATTTACATGTTTGGGGGAGGAAGGAAGGCACATAGCGTTCCTACACTGGACTGGCTGCAGGAATGTCCAACCTTGTTTCCTCTCATAAATATTTCATAATAGAAAGGACCTTAAAAATATGCCAATCCAAACTGTGGATTGACCCTTCCAACTCCAGGCACCATAGCTAGGAGGGACTGAAATAAACACCACAAGTAAGCAGTGCCTGCAGTGGGCAGTCATCTGTGGAAACCACAGCCTCCTCTTTGGTCCTGGGGACCATCGTTTCATTCCGAGGCTATTCCAGGGAGGGCTGGCTGAAAGGGAGGGTGGTGGGTACCAAGGGTCACACATCAAAGGTGCAAAGAAAGGTGGAAATGATCTAGAGAAAAACTTCCTAGTCTTGGATAGGGTTTCATTTTATTTCACACAGTTCAAGCAAAAGATGTTTTTACTGATGGAGATGAAAGAATGCCTCAGCAGCTAGGGATAAGCACACTGAAGAAGTAAATAGGAAAAATGTCCACACATGGTGATTATATCCAATTTCAGAAGTAAACGTGCCACTGTTTGCTTATTAGAGCACCAGGCCTACTCAAGCTCCTGTGATTCCAGCTAGTCATATGGGGTTTCTTTAACCTTCTAATCATTTTTCATACCACCAGAGCTATTCACTTGGCTGCCCTCATTTAAGCTACTACCAGACTGGGGTTGGCAGGTTACCAACACATCCCCAAGAGAAAGAGCAGCACAGGAAGTCAGGAGTTTGTTATTCCACAGGAATCCAAACCCACAGCTTTCTCTGGTCACTCCTGCCCACCTTCCTTGGCAATTGAGTTCTAATAAGATATCCTTCAGCTGCCTTTGATATCCTTTACTGAGGAGACATGATGTTTAGCCCTGGCAGGAAGGTAAAATACAGAGGCTCTTTCTCCTCTGTTACTCACATTCCTGCACAGTGAAAAATGTCACTTTTCCCAGTTACAAGTCTTCTGTTTCCCATAAGTGCTCATTGAGAGGCCCACATATTTGCTATTTCACTCAATTGCTATCAAGATCACTCCTATGCCTCTCTAAAAGGGCACAAGGAGCTTGTGCAAACTGAGTAGAAATAAAATTAATATTGGTCAAGGCTGACAACACCCCTCAAAACCTGAGAAGTGCCTGAGTGGCAACTTGTCCAGGACACTCAGAGGCTGATTTTCTTCTTTAAATGAAGAAAAGCCTCATGGATGTTACATGATTTACACTGGTATAATACTAGGGGAAGAAAATGGACCCTAGTAGCTGCAGTAAATGATAATTACCAGAATAATAAACCTCAGTGTCTTCTCTGAGGAACAAAATTTCCTCTGCAACCTTTAATTAAGTTGGGATCTGAGCCTTTTGTGGGCTAATTTCCTGCACAGTGGCCAATTTACAGTGTGGATACCAGCTCTCACATATGTAAAATAACTTGTCTGAGTGTGACAGAAGAAGTCAAAGATACAGTCAGGGATGGAAACAAACCAGACCATAATATGAATGGGCACAATTCCCACTAGAATCTGATAGCACATTTATTCAATCCTGGATTTTACTCTTACTTCACAGTCCTACACTGGTACAGTCTCATAGTAGCTCATGCATATCAGCCCAGCCTTTGGATCAAAGCCTCCCAGACTACCCCTACAGGATGTCCCTAAGGTTGGCAGTCTGAGATTAACTTTTTTTTCTAGTGATGGAGATACAAATATTGACATCTTAAGATTTCAGCTGAGTTTTTAAGCGTTCCATTGTGAAGTTCCACTGTGTTTAGCTGGTGAACTCTAAAACCCATCCACAGTCCTTTGCCAAACAGGTTCAGAAAATCATTGCAAAGGGAAAGAACAACCCTTAAAACTGGGCTGAAATGTATCTCCATATTTGGTTTTGTAATCTTAATGAAGACATTGCGACACACCTCCTAAATAATCAGAGCATTTCAAGGCATGCTCCTGTAGGTTTCAGCACAATTCTCACCATATGGTCAGTTTCATGCAATTGTCTCCACAAAAGTGGAATTTAGAGCCCTGTCATTCTAAAACACTCCTCTAGTACATGGATAATCTTGTATATCTACAGCCTGCCTGCATCACCATTAGTCCCATTAGAATGGCACATTGGGCTTCCATGTAATTCTTGTGTGGCAGAAGCAAAGGGGAGGGGCTGCCATTTTCTGCTCTCAGGAAAAAAAATCCGCTCTGGGGACTCTGCATTTCAGTGAAAAATTGTCACTGCACAGTAACACAAACACAAACACAAACACAAACACAACCCCCATCCTTAAAAGAGAGCTGGGCCCACCCCCCAGGTGGTAGCTTCCCACACAAGGGAAGCTATGTAGTCTTGTATGGCAAACCTGAATTACAGATTAAAAATTCCAAAGCAGCAATCAAATAATCTCAGTGAGATTAAAGATGGGAAAATAAGGACTTTAAACAATCCATGTAGACTTTGAAATTATATTTCTATTGTCACATTATGAAGGCAGCAAAATCTGTTTGTAAAGTGCTTTGTTCCTCCCAGCAGCAGTGGCAGCTGTTTGCATCCAAGTATTCAGTATGGGTTGGGGATAGACTGTTTAAAGTCTTTGAAAAAAGGAATTTTATTTTCATTCTTCTTTACCAGAGTGGAAAGTTACTTCACAACTTTTAAATATTTGCAAATTCATCCAGGTTTGAAAAAAAGAGCCCACCCAAAAGACTGTGTGAGATGTATAAAACCACAAATTCCTTGAGGCTTGTTTATTTTCAAGTTAAGAAAACAAAGCATTTTGATGGCTACCAGAAGGACGGCAATGTGCTTTTGTGCTGATTACATCAAAGGCAGTTTCCCATTGTCTGGAGAACAATTTTCTGTCAAGATATTCTTTTGACTGAACTTTGGGTGGTAATGAGCTTTTACTATTCAATAAAGTTCTGCTTATCACTATCAACCCAGGCTCAGACTGTGAACCACTTCCTTTTGGGAATCTGTTGGGATTTACAGCTTTCTGTGAAGGCAGCAAACTAACTCACATACCTCTGTAGGTATCTCACAAAAACCCACAGCAACATCTGCAAATCAAAAAGCAATTATTAGACTAAATATTCTAGAAACATTCCTGGTTTGGTATATTTCAGCTTTTACTATATACATATACACACACATATAAAACTCTGCCTGCATTTGTGTACTTTGGAAATTATCAGAAGGAGCACATGACCACTTTGGTGTATAATTCCAAGTGACTCAGTCTGCCTGTACTGGGAAAAGACAAAGCAGTCCACAAAGGACTGAGTGCCTGCATGTCAGAATATTAGTTGTGCATAGGCTGACATCTGTGCAGCATCAGGTTTTCTGCATTTTCTGTTTTTTCAGTATTAGTGGTGTTTGTCCTCATCATTATCACTCCATTATCATTTGTGCTTTTTTCCTAGACTCCCCAGTCAGATGCTATTGGTAAATGTAAGAAAAAAAAAGAGCAAGCAAGCTGTACTTTTATGCACTTTGGTGTTTTAAAATCTGCCCAAGATACAACTCATAAGCATAATTTAAAAACCATCCAGTTAAAAAAAAACCCCTAACCCACATTTTTCATTATAAATGAGATTTTGAGTGGTGTTTTGGACCCGGAATGGGAGACACACCCACAGAAGTACATTATACAATCTCATAGCTTCTGAGATTTCAGTCAATGTGACCTCAAAACACTCAATGCTTCAGAAGTGTGGAAGTTATGATATGTTCCTTTAAAGAAATCACGTTAATATCAGAAGTCAGTGCATTGCAGAAACAACAAAAGAATAAGGTTAGTAAGAATATCCAGTTAAATATTGCTGCTGTAGACTCTATTTTATAGAAAGTGTGTAAGGAAAATAAAATTTCAAACAACCCATGTGTTTATATAGTAAGTAACATCTTGAACTACATCTGTTAAAGCACTTGGTTTCTGGGTAGACTACAGCTAGCCTTCACCAACCTCTTAAGTGTGGGTGAATGTAGAAGGGGGAAGGCCAAGTTCAGAAAACATCTTTTTTCTGTGTCTTTCCAGGGCATTGTTCCAAAACACAGGGCACTGTATCAATAGTGCTGGTATCAGCTCCCAGACCATCCCTCTATCTCCTCAGGGATGTCATGGCCTGTGCGCCAGCTGACCAGGAAATAAAGAAACACCTTAGCAAAAAACAGGAACAGAAACTAATCCATATTGCAGTCTGCTTCTAACAAGTCCTTCAAACCTCTCTGTGTCTGTTGGACACGAGCAGGACCAGGGCTTACTCTGCCAGGCAGCTTCCTTGCAGACATACTCAGCAGCAAAAGTCTTGTCAGTTATTCCTAAATGCATTCATCCTTCTTTGAGCTGGAGGTCTGAGGTCAGGATAATTAAAATATCATAGTATGTCCCATAATGCACTCTTCTTTGTAGAGGCCTGTTGTCTGTGACACTGTCCTCTCTGACCTCAGTAAGTGAAAAAATAATTCATCCTTTGTGTCCTGCATTATTTTTTGCCTCACAAGGATGCAGAAGCTCTTTTCAGTGTTGTCTGAAGAATCATGCCTACAGCCTCCAGTAGACCACCTCTAAGAGGACATCCTCTTGAGATTCAGCCAGCTCTCTTGTTCCACAGTCTGAATTGCCTCTTTCAGATGCTCATGGGGAGAAGAGTTAAATATCAGCCCTGAATGCTGCTTTCCACAAACAGCCTCCTCATTACTCATTTTAAAGTAAACAACTCTTGCAATGCACAATAGAATGAGCTAGGTGTTTCTTGTGCTATCTATAAATTGGTGGTTTCTTCTGTGTTCTCTGGTTTCTTCATTTTCTATGGATAAAGGTCAGTAAAACATGAAAAAAAACCATTTATTGGTGTACAGCTTTGTTGCAAAACCATTTTTCAACATTAAATCACATTAAATTATGTGTGAAAACCTTATCACTCTCTTTTATTAGAGCAATATTTGGACACAGTCAGACTTCTGTTGAATACATGATGAGACGTAATCTGATCACAAATTTGTTTCACTGGATTATGCTTGAAGGTTTACCATTTTCTTCCTCTTCCCTCAAATTTCTGTCTTATTTTCCACACTTGTCTCAATTAAAAGTTCTGTTATTGCCTCCCTCCTCAATGAGTTTTTCAAAATTCTGCTTTCATGGATTTTTCCTCAACAAAGATAGCTCAGCAAAGTCATCTGTTCTCTCCTCGGGAAGCCAAGAAATGACAGTGACGGCAGAACTCTAATCGCCAATTTAAACAGCCAGGAGTTTAAATGGGTCGTAGATCCTTTTCATAGTTCATCCAGACCCATTCTATGAGCTGGCAAAAGACAGGAGCTTCTGCAGGTATCATTACTGGTGGTATTAATGATCTCATCTCCTCTGACGTAGGAAACACAACAGCTAGTGGTCAAGGTGGCTGGGAGTAAGGAATGTACTGTATTTTTTACACAGAAGAAGACCAAATGACCACACAGCCACTGCTGCTAGTTTAGAAGGAAAAAAAGAGAAAAACGCTTTTTTTTCTTGAGTTTCCAGACTATCTTAGGAAAAATACTATTACTATATGTTTTATATTTAGAAGAGCCAAAATATCCTGGTTCCTTGTGACACTTTTCAGTGAGAATTCCAAGTAAGTGACAATGGTTCATAGCCTGAAATATCTGCTTTACTCCCTGACAGCCATCTCTGTTTGAGGTGCTGTTATTCTGCAAAGTGTTAGAAGGACCATCAGAACACATATCCTGTTTGCCTTCTTCATATAGGTCCATACTTCTACCAAGACAAACCAACGGTATGTTTGATTCATGTAATGCAAAAGAGGGTGAGTGAGGACACATTTAAACATTATATTACACTGAGTTGCCATAATAATGTCTCAGGTCTCTGAATTTTAAGAAGCAACTCATGTCAGATCTGGGCCACAGGGAAAAAGAAAAAAAAGCTGATATAAGATGCAGGAAAAGCAATTCCCCAGGCCCTGTGTTTTCCATGCAGAGATTCACTTCTTGGTGGCAAAGGAGCATTTGAGCCCATCAATTGACTGACTGTTGTAGTATTTGTCGTTGTGGCACTTACTTGTTTTGCTAAAGGAAATGCTTTTGCAGGGAGCGCACACACAGCCTGGCACAAACCGGAGTGTGCCCACATTCCTGACAATGATGGTTTACTTAGCTGTGCAGAGGGAGGCTGTTTTCAGCTGCCTGGGTAGAGTGCCCATTTTTTCCTGAAAAAGGGGAAACAGAGTAATACCATGAAGAATTGTGGACTTGAGCTGCCTGATTTCACCACCAGATCTAAATTCTTCCAAAACAAAATACCTCAAATCTTCCAGTGGGCAACAAGGTGTGTGTTTCTACATTGCTGTGGCAGGCTGTGGAGTGTTATTTTTATGGTGACTTTCAGCTAGCTCAGTGTTGCAAACCAGACACAGTGGGCTTAGGTAACAATTGGTCTCCCTAATATTCATGTAGCATAAACTTTTTTCTCCAAAAACTCTGCTTTACACTACATAAGGGCTAAGTTCTTCATGCATTTAACCCCTTAAGGATTGGAGGAGGATATTTGCAGGTCATTTTAGGGGATGAGATGGCTATGAGGTGCAGCAGGCTGAGATGGCTCACCTGGAGGGAGCAGTATGGGTAAGGTTTGTACAACAAGATAGGAAGTGGAGAAGGTGAGGGAGAAGATGTTCATCCAAATTCTCCACTACGAGAACAGGATTCAGTTTTAAACAGATAAAAGTCACTTTGAAGAGGAGACAGTGCACTTCTGAAACATGCTGCCACTGGAGCCACGCTGAGGAACCAGAGCAAACCTCTTGGTTCAAAACAGGATTAGACAAAACTTAAAGCAAATTAGGTCCAAAATAGACACCATAAGGAATGGGAAAGGAGGGATGGTCCCTGAGGCACCACCAATCTAACGGATATTTTTTGTGCATTTGTTAATCTAGAAAAGTTAATCTCCCCACAATGGTTTTTGCAGAGCAAGTCATAGGGAATTCTGTCTCTTCCAGGTCGCTCCTAGTGAGATCAAAGAGGCTGCTTTAATTTAGTCTAAATTATCTTCAGTTTAAACCTCTCCCCAGATAAAGAAAATTTAACTTAATAAGTCCATGACAAAACTAAAAATGTCATATGGTAGAAAAAAAGAAACCAGCACTATGAGTTATTCTTAGAGTAAAATAAATGTTCAAAACCCAAAACACTCAGTGTCAAATTTTTCTCCCACCATGTCAATCATCCACTGATAAAAAGGCAGAATTCAGACACAGGGGCTCAGCTACATCTTTGTCCTGTTTTGGCGATGGGATTTGAGAAAATTACACAATTTAGCCAAAAAATGGTCAGTATCTTGAGCCAGGTGCTGTGTACTTTTGACTGCTGGGAAACAGCACTGCTAGCCCTTCTTTAGCTGGTGAATGGGAACTAAGTGGATAATATTTTTTACATCAATTTCAGGAATGAGATTATAGCCTTGGACTCAGAAATTACATCAAATATTCATTTTGATACATTTCTTTGAATTTATCGGGACTGACTCCTTCAGCAGTCACTCATTGTTTTTCCCCACTAAGCCCACACCATAAATTATTTTGGCATATTGCCTTTTGGTTTATCTTTGCTTACAGTAACTCCACATTCCTTGATGAATGGCAATCCGTGTGTAAGCTGTTTGAAAGATAATTTCTTACTGGAAACTGTACCATACACAGTTATGACTCAGTCTGAACAACAACAAAGATTGCTTCGGTGTTTTGATTTGTCAGCTCCACTCCATGTTAACCCATTTGATAATCCAGGACAATAACCCAGACTGCCTGATTTCAAGTTTTCTTTGTACCGTATTTTGCACCAGAACAAGCAAAGTTGCCCCCACTGAAGATTACATTAGGTAAAAAAGAATGATAGAAAACAGCTTTACTGCTGGGACATTCTTCTGTCTGCTGATCCTATGAGAGATCAACTCTTCACCCTCTCCTTCTGTAGAACCTGGTGTTTTGGGCCTCGCCTCCTTCCTGCAGAAAATATTTCATTTGGAATGACGCCTTCTGTATTTAGTTCAATTTTATTCTTCCCAAGCTGTAGTGTGCAAAGTAGCCTGTTGACTTTCTGCTTCATGCTTTGCTCTGAATTCCAGATTAGCACAGCTTTCTTGCAAATGCTGGGATTTATTGGTACAGTGCATTTCACCAAGTTTACATTTCCAAGAAGTCTGTCTCACATGTTAAGGGGGAGTGTTGGAAGAAACTGCACATGAAATGAAAAATGTTCTCTTGACAACCGTAGGTATAAACTGCAGTTTAATTGAAACTCATCACAAAAAGTCATCCAGAAAGGATCCAGAAGTAAAATTAGTCATTGGCTTGGTATAGCTGTCTGTACTAAGTCCTCTTTGTATTTCCCAACAATACACACAGTTCAAAAATAATAGTCACTGGAAACCAAGAGAAATATGATGGATGCTGACGTGGTTTATATATAAATGAAACAGCTCAAAAATTTAAAAATATACCTCAAAGATAAACACATCTGTTTGTGTGGTAGCCACCTCTCACATTACAGAAACCCTTTTTATTTCTGTTCCTGTTCTGTTCAGCTTTACCATCCCAAATGGAATCCTGACTTGCTTTAATTTAATTTAATTTAATTAATTTAATTTAATTTAATACAAACACTTTATTTAATGACTTATCTTTATTTAACTTCTAGAAATTTAAATGAACTAGTAATATCATATTCATCAGTCTACATTAATATTGACTGCGGGAATTTATTGGGCCTTACAAACAATTTTGCTGCCAGGATATAGGGGTTCTTGCCAGCCGTGGACTCAATTTGCAATTGCACATAGGCTGTGGACATGCACCCTCATGGCTGTGGCTGCAGCAGCTGAACAGGTCACTGAAGCAACACAACCTTATCCCCATGTGCTCATCACCTTCTCTCTGTGGCCCCTATCCAACATCCATCCAAAATAGAAGTGACAATGTTAAGAATTTAAAGGAGACTGCCCCTGTTATTTTGACTGAAACAAGTTATTTGACTGAAACAAGTTATGGGAAGTCACATGCAGAGCCTGGCCAGCAGTTCTGAGGGGCTGGTAGCTTCCAGTAGCAGAGTGGGGAGGAGGCTGTGGCACTGATCTTTTTGTTGGCACAGCTGCAGCTGGAACAGGGCTTGCATCCATAGCCTTGCGCAAACACCAGCTGCAAGGGAGGAGATGACAGAGCCAGAAGAAATGCCATATGGGCATGTCAACACGCATGCAGCTTGAAGCAAAGCATCTTGGGCTTGCAGTGAACTTATTCCACTCCAGACAGCTGGAGCTCTGCCATTTACGTCTGTGGCAGAAATAATTCTGAGTTCTGAGGATGACTTGAGCTGCATTAAGTGAAAGGACTGTTTATCACACATCATAAGGTGAGTGTCAACTTGCTAAACCACATAATTAGATCATGTATTTGAGCCCTGAATTCTTACTTATGCACCTAAAGAAATAGATTGACTTTCATAAGCACTGGGAATCCAGGCATCTCCTGTTGACTTAGTCATTCCAAGGGCAACTGTAAGGTACCCAAATTCTGGGAAAATAAAACCATTTATATGGCCATGGAACCTACTTTTGAGTGTATTTATGTTAATCTTTTAGACTGCAAAATTGAATGCAAGGAAATAAAGCCTTTTTGGGAGGGAAAATTTTAAATGATGCCTCAATTATTTCAAAATACCACAAAATCTGTAAGAATACTCATATAGACTAGAGCAGCACAATTATAGTGCTTTGGATGACCCTGTTAAGATCTTAGTTTAGTATCATCATGGTTAAATTTCTTCTAGGTACATAATTTCTTTTCAACAGAACGTAAGCCACTTATTCCCATCAAATACAAATCAGCCCCTTATTTCCAAACCTAAAAAGTGTGTCAATCACTTCAGAAGCTGTTATCTTTCAGATGCATGTAAGTAGACCTTTCAGCTTCTATGTTTAGTCATAAAAGAAAATACTTAAATAGCCAATAGTAACCTCTGAACAAAGCAATGACATTTTGCCTCTTCACTGATTTTACTGTATCTTTCACAGTATATTTAGAGGTGAAACTGCCCCAGTGCCAGGGATGGAAAGATTTGTAATGGTCTTGTGCTCTAGACTCAGAAGTTTCATGAGAGTGAGGCAAAAAAATTATTCTCCCAACTTGGTGGTTTCTAGATTTGAACATTCTTGGTAATGGAGACCCAGCTGTGTTTGGCCATAGCAATCCCCTTATCCAAGCTCAGTGTGCAGTTGGTGAGGCAGCTACCAAAGGCTGTGGGGCACCATGTAGTGATCATGGTATAACCAGAGTGTGCTTCAATGTAGAGGGGGCTCTTGAACTTGGAAGGGGAAGACAGGAAAAGAGAAGCAGAATGGGGAGGATGAAACTCTGAGTAATAGGGGATATAAAAAAGAACCCCAGGTAAAGTCACTGTGCATGCTGCATGTACTTAAGGTTTTTTCATTACATCAAAACTACGTGCAATATGCCATAGCACACTCATTTTTACAAGCAAAGTTATAGATATTGCAGTATCTCACTTTCCAACCCTGCTTTCATAATCACTTTCCCATATGTTAGAGATGCCACAGTAAAAAATCAGATCTGCTGTACACAAAGTTCATATATCAGGCACCTGAGTATAATAGGTGGGAAAGGCAGCTCTGAACTGCTTTTATAATTTCCCAGACCCAGACCCAGTGTCTCAAAATGTCTGGAGAGATGAGGGAGCAGTTACTTGACTTTCCTCCTTTATGTTCCCTGCAGAAGCCTTCTGGGGGAATATGTGTTGGCTGAAAGCTGGAAAGAATTATGATGTTGTGTGCATTGCCCAGACAAACAGTGTCCTGACATGGGCCAGGTCCTCCTGGTCCCCATGCCCAAAGCTTTTATTCTTTCTCCACTTGCCACATGATGTCATCAGGCATCAAGCCCCACCTTGAAAGCATGTTCGACCCAAAATACCTTTATTCAACCCATAATTTAACCTTAACACACATATTAATGTAACAATCAGTTGCTAACTTTATAGATCAACTAAAGGATGTCTATTACCAGGGACATGTCCTCTCAGGGACTGCTTGCCACTGGAAATGTATGAGAGCAGCATAAGGTCCTTTCCACCCTTCACCCTAACCTCTTTCTCATACCTTGACTGACCACTGCTATCCCCTGTTTCAGCACGTTCATGCTGTGCTGGGATACTGCCCAGGTCTGTGCAGATCATGTTTAAAGTGGACACTTTTGGAGCATCATTAGGCAAGGTCTTCCTAATTGAGCAATCTGAACATGCATTTGGTAGTGTTTTCCCATGCTAGGAAATCTGGTCCTTCTACATGCCATTGTCTGTGTTTGAAAATCAAACACTCAGTCTCTGCTGAATCCTTGAAGTTCAGATGGAGATTCAGGAATGAGAAGCCTTCCCACTTTTAAGTGTTTTGATTGATTTTTGCAAATTGTCAAGTCAATTCAGCATTAATGAATCAATAAGGTCCTGAACAGAATGTCAGTTATGGATAAATTTAACCCAAAATGTATTATGGTTTGACTCTATGCTGAAAATATTTATATACATGATTGAACTGATTCAAGAACTACTGTGTTTAGCATGAATTAAGTTAAATACAGGTATTAGGACTTGCCAGGCTGAAGTCTAAGACCTTGATTCAGTAGGTGATCTCCTCAGATGAGACACAATCATTGGGCATGATAGGCCCCAAGTTAATGTATCAAATAGGTCCCAACTTAATGTATCTAATGTCTGACCCTGCTATCTGAAGGGTCAGACAAAACATCCAATTTTGCTTAATATTTGCATGAACTAGGTATGCATATCTGGCTAGTGACTGCATTTCATCTGACTCTTGACATCATCTTATGTTATCATTCAATTTCTGACTCTGTGAGCATTAAGGTGTGTTCATAGGTGCAGCAGGTCACAGGTCACAGCAAATAACTCCAACCTAATTGCTTTGGAAGTGTCTAATTTCCAACCTCTCTTGGAATTTACTCATCTGCTTTCAGCCATTGCAAGCACTTCCATTCTGTCAGATTTCTAAATCTTTGTGCAACATATCTCAGGCTGGTCTGCTCTGCCCATCTGATCTGGCAGGTGCTCTTACCTCTGCTAATGAAGTATCACCACAGTAGAAGTTCTTCTACCTTTTTGCCTCAGATAATATTCAGCTCTATCCTCCTCTTCCCACTGAACTGCAAGAAAAGCTCTGAACTGCAATGTGGGAGGTTCAGTTTCAATTCCATCCTCTTCTGAAAGGCCTTTTCATGTCCCAAGCATTTAAAGGTTAACACCCCCAATTCCAGGCTCTGAGATCCTCCTTGATGATTTGAGTAATAAACTACAGTGAATAACCACATGTTCATTAGATCAGAGAAAGAGAATGAACAATTTTACAGACTCTTGGGTCTGTTATTCTCATGGCCAGGAAAGCATCTCACCTGCCATAGTTTTTGACAGCTTGACTATGTTGCTGAAGGTTTTACCTCAGGGAGAGGAGCCCCTCTTCTGTGGTTCACAGTTCCTCAAGGCTCTGCCCTGTAAAATGTTGCTTTTTTGCCATAGATTGTCTTGGAACATCTAATACTCACAGTGGTTTAATGGTTATCTAGAAATACTGCATCTGGTTTTCAAATGCAAAGGAAAGGAATTAAATTTCACATTCTTCTCTCCTCTGGTCCTGTTTCTGTTAGCCCTCATATTATTGAAGAAAGCTCAAAATGGCCATTTCTGTATGAATTTAGCATAGCACAGGCAGCTAGGGATTGAAGAGAGCTGAGGATAGTGAATTCTGATTAAAAACCTCCTCCAGTTTCCTGCAGTTTGAAGATTGTCAAGAAGTAGAATTTCAGATAATATTTCCTCTGGTTTATTTTTAACCACACTGGCTTTGTTTTGATCTAGGTGATGAGGATTTAGAGGTCTCTACATATTGCAAAAGGAGAGTAGGATTCTTACCTTTCAGGCAGTGGAGTTAAGACATCTAAAATACTAAAGCTGCATTACAACATTGAAAATTCCATCCTGAGCAGCAGATTTTTAGTTTAATTCCCACTGATCCACATTATTCTGGGTGCTTTTTTAAAGTTTATCTCTACAGCCTTCAGGGTAGGGATCCACCATTCCATGTGTCTGCAGAACAATATCTATTCATAGGGTTAACAGTAATAGCAAATGCAATGGCAGTCAGAAACTTACTATCAAATTTAGGTATATGAAGTATACCACCTGGCCTGGAAGCATTTGTTTCTCCTGCCTTTCCCCTCTGCATATACTGTTCCACTTCATCTGAGAGCAAAAGATTCATCACTATCTCCCTCCAATGGTAAAGTTTGGTAATTTCTTTTGCAGAATGAAAAAAATATTAAAAGATATTACAGTACCCATTATTTAGAGTTTTTTTTCTAGTCTGATGAGTAGAAAGAAAGACTGATGACTTTATAAGTCATCACCCTTTGCAGCATGCAGTTGCTTCTGAAGAATGATTCTTATTTATTATGTATTTATTTATATATTATAGATTCATAGAGTTGAGCCAGAGGCTGAGCAGGAATTTCTATTCCAAACACCTGCCCACAGCAGGGCCAGCTGTACCCTCAGACCAGGATGCCCAGGACTGTGTTCACTCAGGTGTGGCAAATGCCCAAGGGGTCATTGTCCTCAGCATGAGCTTTTCCTTATGCCCATGCTGGACCTCTCATTTCACCTCAGGTCCCTTGTCCCTTGGCCTCCCCTCATGCAAGAACAGTGGAGCCCCTGGCTGCCTCTTCTCAACCACCTGCTCATGGGTGCAGATCCCTCCCCCAGGCTAAACCAGCCCTTTCTCCACCTCTCTGCACAGGAAGAATGGCTTTTTTCCTAACTCTTCAGAGGCCCCCACTGAGTTTGTTCAATTTGTCCATGTAATTCCCACAGAGGACCCAGCTGAAGGCAGCACCTACGCATGGTCTGATGAGTGCTGAGCTGAAATACCATGTAATCCAGTGTCTGTGCCCCGGTTAATATAAGAAAAATATCAAGCCTGAGAAAGCTCTCATTGTCTTTCTTCCATGCTCAGGAGTGGCTGGATGTCTCTTTCCAACCTTTGGATGAAGGCAACTGTCAGGATTTATCTGATGGCCACAGGGCAGTTGCCTCTCCCAGGCTCTGCCCTCAGGAGAAGAATTCATGTCAGTCCTGACCCTTTACAGGACCTTTCTTTTCAGGGTGTGAAGAGGGGATGGGCCAAGGCAGAAACATTCACTCAAAGCATGTGTCTTTTACTGAAAACATGGAAAATATGAATATAGCTCAGCTGAGAGCACAGATCGCACAAGTCAAGGTCGGGTCTTGCTGTGGTTTCACTGTTTCCCAGGAGAAGCTGCAAGAATTTCCATGCTTTTCTGATCTGAATTTCATTTGGAAAGTATGTAAATGGTTATTTTCATTGCTTTTACTGGCTTAGTCAGAAACTCACGCTGAGGAAGACAGGCATTTTCCAGAATTTTCACAAATAATAAAGCCATCATAGCTCACTCAAGAGATGCTAAAAGAGAGATTTGACAGCATATCTGTGGAACATCTCAGTGTGGCAGAGCTACTGGTTGTCACAGCTCAGTGTGCAGCACTGGCAGGCCGTATGAGGAAGCAAGAGCTGTGCTATTGGACTCAAAAAAGTCCTTGTTAATAGTTGTGAATTTTCTTGCATCCTTTATTTTGATACCCTATTCTGCTCCTGGCTTTCAGCAATTTAGTCAGCAACATGGTAAAAGAAATATTAAGTGTTCAAGTGTATGCAGTTTATACAAAGAAATTCAAAGACTGTGCTCACAGAATTTGCAACTGATTTCAGGGATTAAAATTATGTGTTCAGCATATGTGTATATATGCATAAATAAAGACATTGAATAAAATTTGAGAGTAATTTACTCACAAAATCTAATTTGGCAAGATAAATTTTCAGTAGCAGCTCTGAGAGCTGCAAGTCCTGGTCATTGTCACTGTCAATGAGACTGAAGTGTTACTTCAGCTAGTTAGTCTAGCAGAGAGTTGTCATCCATGAGATACTTGAACATTGTCACATCTTAAAAGGTAAATGTGCAAAAGCAGAGAGAGAGAAGAAAAAAAAAACACTGCAAGCAGGGCCAAGAAAGTAATTTTGGTGCCTATGGTGGAATATAAATTAGTTTTCCTTTCTTCCCCAACCCTCAGCAGACAGCAAGCAGCATACTCAAGGTAACTGAAGAATGAGGCAATCTTGGAGATGGGATCTGATTATATGAAACACACTGGGAATAAAAATTTTCAGCTTCTGTTTGCCAGAAGATGGCTGAAATCTTCATTCCCTGTTCCTTAGTACTTGTAATTCATGGAGGCTAGGATCCTGGTGAAGGCTGTCAGCGAGCCAGCCATGCCTGCTGAGAGGCACTGGAAACGGTTCAGTGTTAAGGCTTTCCCTGGTACTCATCACAAGGGCCACTCGGCCACTCTACTCTAGTACGCAAGCCTGGGAGATGGTTCCTCTTCCCTTACCCTCCTAGAATATTTATTTCCTGTTGGCAAAGGAGCAGATCTGTCTTCTGGTTGATCCATAATGTGATTCTCTGTCAGACAACCCAAGACCATGGCTCCGGGGACACAAATCAGGGCTTCTTACAAGCCCATCATTCTGAGCTGAATATTAAGCATGCAGTGAACTAGATGCTGGATTTCTTACTATCTCTTTTCTAATGTCTTTAATCTGATGGTGCTATTGCCTGTCACATTTCTCCTCACCTCTTTTTGTGATAGATCAAAGTCCTAGGAACAGAATTAAGCCAAATCTAAAGGATGCTATATTTAAACATCTTATCTGAAGAAAAATTCTTATCTCAATCTAAAGATCTATCTCCTAGTCTTTCACAGTACAGTCATACCATTCAAAAGACTCAACACACCAAAATTACATTATTTTACATATACATAGACTGAATTCCGGAACAAGCCAGTCTGTTAAACTGAAAAAAAAACCAAAAGGATGAAACATTAATTAATCATCAAACCATTCTAAATTGCTCACTCCTAAAAAAAGATTATTTTTCCTGTTATTGCTTACTATTCCAAATAGTAAATGATAAATTTTAAACAAGTAATAATAGGAAACCCTAGATTTGTGTCGTCTGAAGAATTGTGTGATTAAATATTTATGGTAGGTAAAAATATTTTACTAGGATAATTTCATATATTGCAGAAAGAAAAGGTAAAGCTGTCTGAAGGTCAGAAGGGAAAATTACATTTTCAGAGGAGGAGGTACATACAAAATTCAAGCTGGGACCAATATTTCCTAGTGCTATGATTTTCCTCTCTGTACATTTCTTATGATTAGAATTGCTTCATAATAAGCTCCCCTAGCAAAATTTCACTCTAAGGAACTTAAAAGTAAAACATATGTTATTCTTAAACAAGAACAGAAAGAGTTCTTGGAAAGAACGCTTGCTTTTTTACTCATGAAGTACTCTTAGTGAATTTACCTGATCATTTAACATGAGGTGATTTGGGGACATTTGCTTCTTTGATATCTTTTAATGACACACAGTAGGGATTGCTTAGGTGACCAAATATTAACAATAAATTTTCTTAACAATGCAGAACTTGCTAAATGTACCTCAATGTGGTACATTCCTACCTCTATTCTAATCTCTTTTTTCTACATCACTTCAGTTCCTAAGTATTGCTGAATTTTATTGTTTCTGGGCAGAGATCCTGTTTAATGTGTCTGAATACATTTCAGCACAGTAAGAGTCCAACCTTTCAAGGAGATACATTTTACCTTATTCAATATACAATTTATAGTTTTTATAGTAGATGACACATTAACAGAAATACATTCTAAAGGGTTTTTTTCCCAAAGAAGCAGAGAAAATGAGAAGAGAATCTGAAGGAAATCCTGCACTGAACAACCAGGGAAAGGTCTGCCCAAGTCCTGCCATGGGCGTCTCTTAAACACATTATAGCACATAGTGTTCTCTATGGCAGGATCCCACAGACATATGAGAGCACAAATATTTATTTCACAAATTTGGACTCTCTGGTGGAACATAAACATTTTGTATGTTGCCTGTAGCTTATTATCACGGATCCAATGTTACATTTCTCAGAAATCAATCACCTAGAGTGCACTTTGTACTGAGATCCAGGGTAGGCAAGGAAAAATAAGGCTGTGTATTCCAATGATTATCCAGATGCAAGTATAGGTGTATCCCCCAGGAGCTTGCTGGAGAGCCCTGAGTGCCTTGACTGCGGGCCAAGCCATTGGTATTGTGCTGTTCATGGTCCTTTCCTCACATTCACAGCCAGCCCTGGAGCCTGCTCTGCCTGGGCTCTCCAAGAGAGCTGGGTGTTCTTGGCCAAGGAGCGGGTGTTTTTCCACAGCTGGGACAGGAAAGGCTCAAGTGGGTACTCATGAATGGAGTGGAGTTGGATGGGTCTCTGCTGCTGGGAAGAGGTAACTCCTGGTCAGGGGTAAGCTGTCAGCAGAGGAAGAGAGGTATGCACACGCCTTTCATGGAAGGAAAGACAGACACCTTGGTAGGAAACACACCCATTTCTCCACGGAGAAGTCTCATCACTGAGATCCACTTGGAGGTCTCAGCTGGCAGCCATGAAGGGTCTTTTGTGTCACATGTATCCACAGATATTTACACACTGGGGAGAATGTCATGTGTGATTTTAATTTGAGATTCATTGGAGTGAATCACATCTAATGCTAATTAGTTGACACTTCTTTACTTTCTCAGTAATTAGAATAATAGAATAATTAAAGTCACTACTTCTCCACCCACAAGACACACTTTGAACCATCCCTCTGCCGTATATTTGAAGAATATTCACTCTGACAACAAGAAGTATGTTTTATGAGTTGAAACAAAATATCCCTCAGTAGTAGAAAAATGTTATCCAACTGACTTTAAACCCACGTGTGCATTGGACTCTTTAAAAATGTATGGTATGACTTTTATAAACTGACTACAAAAAATTTGCAATTTTTGTTCTTAAATTATTGCCCAAGAATAACTACAAATCTCTTTTTGTGTTATGACACAACATAACAGAGGAGCTTTGATTTGTGATTTTGTTTTCTACAGACCATATTCCTCTCACCTTTTCTGAACCAGACATGAATAAATGCTGCAGTTTTTCATGGTCTGCCACAGCTCACCAGATCACTATCTCTGTTTCAGTCCTATTCTTCAGCCATTTTGATTCTTGCCTGCAGTTGTGGTACCCACAGCACAAATCTGGGCAAATTCATGAGCTGCTCTAACGTGCAGTCTCCCATCCATGATATTACCAGACCTTTCTATTACCCAGAATTGGCCAGGAACAAACCACTCTTTGTCACTTGTATGCCATGGGTGTCAGGAGAGGTAGAGTAAGGCACTGAAAGACCAATTGTGCTAACTTTATATTGCATGTGAGAAATCCCCTGAGGTTATATTTGGGAGAAAATGAAGACTATTGGTGTTTATGCAGGCATGCTGAGAGGCATTGATGTCACTGAGGACCAGAACCTGGCTCTCTATTCCCCTGATTGTGCTGAAAGCCCAAAGAATGAATTAATGACACTCCTACTGATTTCTTATGACTCTAGGACCCTGCAGCTTAGGAGAATAAAAAGAATCCCATATTGTACCTTGATGAGAGAAATTATATGATGAGATGAAATCTTCTATGAGGTATCAGTACTAAAATTTGGATTAATGCCCATTAATATAAGGATGAGTCAGGAACTGGCTCCTTAAGTCTCTCAGTGATTAAGGGAAGTAGTAAGCTTATGAAAACATCCAACATTACCAACATAGAGGTAACCTGATTGGCTGCTGCATCCCTTCAGTGTTGACTCTCAACTTGACCACCTTAAAAACTTGCTATTATTGGTAAATTCTGCCACTTCACTTCCCAGCCACTTTCTAGAGAATTTCTGGATATGCTGAGCACAGATGCTTGCAGAACACAATGGATGACATCTTCTATTGTGAGAAGTTGGCACAGCTCTCTTGGTATTAAAATCCTTTTAGACCTGCAGAGACACCAAATCTAAGTACACAGCTGTGGCTCATCCCAGCAGTTATACCCCTCTGTCATGAAATAATCACCAACAGTGTCTTAAAAATATTTGTCACTCCTTAGATAGGTGAACTGAGAGAAGGATAGAGATTAAGAAATCATGAACAGTGCAATAGATTTGAATAAGAAATTATATTTAGAGTCTGTAGGCTGATTTTTAAAGGTTGCATGAGTCAGTAGTCATCATGAGGCTGAATCAGATTTCTTCTGAATATATAGGAAGGTATGAGGAATTTTTCAAAAATTATTTTAGGTTCCTCTTGCCAATGCTTTTGAGCACCCAGTTTGGGTGTCTGTCAGAAATCCAGAGCATCAAAATTCCCTTCAAAGAAATGAAATCGATAAATGATCAGTTACTCATTTCATTAAACAATCAGTAGAAAGATCATCTGAAACTGTCTTGTGAAACTTCAGGAAACCAAAACCTTGAGATGATTACTGTTTTAAATTGTTTTTGTTGCTCTTGTTAATTGTGGATGTAGCAGGTCATCCGTCTTGAAGAGGATCAAAATTCACTTTTAAAATAGCCTCTGAGATTCAGTATAAGATGTTTCTTGTATTGATTTAAGATTGTACTTTTCAAAACTTCTATGACTTCTACAGTCTACAGTCTTCTATTTACGTGGTCATAAATTAATTAAAGTGAGGTTAAATGAAGTGCAATTTCACATGCATTAAAATAAATTGTTCTTCAACAATTGAGATTAAAAGAGAAACTAATTTAGATGAAGAGAGTGGTTAAAGCTCTAATTTAAAATAGGTGTAAACCAATTTGAAGATGACAGACCATCTGGGAAAGCTCAGAAGCAGAGAGAACATCTTGACTCAGTCTGCATTCAGGTGCAGAGGGCCAAGAAATTTCAAGGAGCTAATGACTGATTCAGGCTGAGTGCTAGTTAGAGACTGTCAGATATCCAGTCTTTTCCCCATCTTTAAGTTTCCAGCCCAGAGCCTCAGCTGGCAACTCAACCTGTATGCTGCCATCCTGCTTACAGTCATCCAGTAACACACTGTGATATGTGGTGAGGGAAACAGCATCCTGCAGATAATGAATTGTTGGTTCTTCAACAATGTGTGTATGTGTGTGTACATAGAGAAAAATAGACTGTAGGTGATATAAAAACAGAGAAAAAGAGAAACAGAGAGGAAAGAAAGCATTTGCCATTGATTAATATTTGCTATGAGGATGGCTTCTGTACAGAGAAAATATTTTCCCCATCAGACTGCTTTGGGGTTTTTTTTCCAAACTGTAGCCTGAAGAAAACAGGAAGAAAGAAACTGAAAATTTTTCCAAATACCATACCAGGATGCCAGCCTTTTCCTAGGTCATCATATCAACCTTGCTGATTGTTCAGCCCACTGCGATCTGCGTAAGATGTTTTAACAGTTGTGTATCAACAGCAAACATTTGCCTGTTGCCTTCCTGTGCCACTGAGCTCCTCTCTTTGCCCAGGAACTCTTGGCCAGCTGCCACAGACAGTAGACTCACCATCTTGACTTGGTCATATTTGTTAACTCACTCTAGATAAACACAGCTGATCAGCAGCAGCAGGCATCCCTTACTCAGCTACTTTTCCTGACATGCTCCATACTCATGAGGTGCATTGTGTGATTGATTTGCAGGGTGGCTATCTTCACAGGGCTCTGAAGAAGGATGCAGTCAGAAAGTGTGAAGAGTTAAAACACAAGGCTCCAAAACAAGCCCTGCGAGCCTCTACAACTCCTAGGAAACAACCTTTTCCACACTGACTGATGAAAGCATGAATTAACAGACACAACCTTAATTAATTCACTGTCTCCAATGGAAAATGACATTTCTTGGCTTGCCAAAGAAAGGAAAGAATGTGAGTTTAAAGAAGGGAAAATATTACAGCTAAAAGGGCATAGTTATCTTCAGAGATGGTGATTAATTGCCTGGGAAATACATGGTCTGAGAGCTCATGTATAAATGTTTAGTAAGCACCCAAAACCAGTTCATAACAAATTCCCTTGAACATAACTTTTGCCATGCTTGTCAGTTTTGCTTTTATCTTAAAGATGCACGGATGTGTTGCATTGAAGCCACAGCTGCAGAAAGGAGGAGTGTCAGTGACTGATACAGGTACCTGGCAGAATTGTTGCAGGGAATAGAAGGAAGAGATCATTCCGGCAGCCCCTTCCTGCCCTAATGATGCTTCTCATCTGCAGTGACTCTGGGTCATTCACATTCACAAAAAGAAAATCTAGAGAATGAGAGAGCCAAACAGTGATTTGTCTTGCATTGTCTGGTTTGAATTTTTCTTTCTAATGTGCTGAGCAGGACTGTTAAAGCTCCACTAAAAAAGTCCTGCAAGAGGAGAGTTAGTTTGATAGGTGCTGATTGGTGATCTCCAGATACTACCAGAGGTCTGTTGTGGGAAGGAGAAAGGAGTATTTTCACCACTGACAGCTGTAGCAAAAATCTCTATTAGTTTTATTGTATCTGGTTAAAATAGTTCTCAGCTGGGCTCTGCCTGGAAGTCAAGGCTACACATTGCCCCTGTTTTTCACTCTGAATAGGGATTTTGTTCCTCAGATCCTCTGATGTCATGAGCTCAATTTTACTCTTGATGCAATGCCCACTTGCTTTTTCCCTGGCTGCCAGCAGCACAGAAACAGGCACACAAGGATGAGGGAGCCCACGTGTCCAGTCACCTATCCACCAGGGCACAGGGCTGAAAACAGAAAAGGAAGATGAATAGAAAACAGTCCAAAAGCCAGTCCGAAAGAGCTGAATAAAGCTACAGAACTGGACAAAATGGTCCCTCTTACCTTCGGACCTGCTGTCTCAGCTCTGGAGGCAATAACAAGCTGGCTTTGTTTTTGTGATCCAGCCTCTGGTTTGTGGGAGAAGGCTGGCAGCCAGAGGCCCTTGCCCCATGCTGGCAAGGAGCTGGGGAACGCTCACTTCAGGACAGTCAGTGGGAAGATGAATTTAGGCATATTGTGCAAACCTCTATAAGTCTTCTTTTTTACCATTTTTTTTGTTATTTGGGCAAGTATGAACCTTTCCAAGGAAGGGGTGATACAGTAAAAACACCCCTGTAATATTTTTCAAGTAACTGTTCCTTACCCTACTATTTTAAAAAAGAAATTGATAATCTATTGTTGGCATATGCCCTGGTCTACTGAAAAGTCATTTGAGAATAGAGCAGAAGAGGAAGGGAGGCAAACTAAGTGATTTTGATATGTCATTTTCCAGGTGATTTCTATTTCATTATAAAAGCACAGAATTTGTTAAAATTTGCAATTGAATTAAGAATGAACAGCTGTGGGACAGTCTGGATAAGCCTGCAAGAAACTCAACAAAAATACTGAATTTCAAGTTTTTTGTAGTTCTCACTTCTAATAATCTCAGTTCAGAAAAATCTTCCCAGCTCTTCCCCAGGTAATCAAGATGTTGAAGAACAGAATGATAACAGTGAGTGGTAATATTTTATATTTGGTTTTGAAAAGTTCATTAATTTGTCTCAGCTACTGCTATATATGTCCACAGAAGATGAGTTAGAAGAGAGGTAATTATCAGCATTGATTAAAAAAAGGTGCAAAAGAATAAAAACATTTTTGTTGAATTATTCATCATTCCATTGGGATTAGTCTAAAACTGCTGAACAGAATCAGTTACTACCAAGGTTTCCCCATCATTTCCAATTTGCATGTCCTGTTTTCAGTAGCATATAATGTTTCTGAATGCTTCATTTGGATGAAATTTTCCATGTCTAGTGTCTGCTTTAGGCTGCTTTGTTTGTGGAAAAAATCAGCCAAAATGATTCATTGGTTTCCAAGTAAGAGGTTAGTTAAAAATACATTGTTTTTCACACAGTAAAAATGTTCTGATCCCTTTTCCCTGAAGGCACTGAAGTATCCCTCTCATTTGAAACCTGGGATTGGGCTTGGCACAAAGGCTGAAAGGAGAGGGGTATTCAGTACAGGTGGGCCTAGGGAACACTCTAATATATAGGAATTAAATCAGCAAGCCCTGTAGTTTCTCTTCACTGGGCTTCTTCCAGCAGATGTCTGACAAATCTGTTGCTGGCTCATTCCTCTTCTGCCTATCACTCCTGTGCAAGTGCTGTGCAGCTGTCTGCAAGAACCAGGGAGCTTTGGACTGTATGCTTGGAGTGCTCCCTGGCTGACCAAAAATTGCAGATCCTTCTGTATCCTTGTCCAGGAGAAACTGAATTGTGGGCATTTGGCTACTGGATTGTCAACACCTGGGAAAAGCAGCTGGCATTTCCACGGGCAATACCTAGCAGCTTCTGTCTGATTTTCTTTTTTTGCTATTTTTAAGGATGAAATTGCAGGGGGCAAAAAAAGAACATATTCCAGGTTCTTTTCATCTGTGGTTTGTACAAGGTGTCTGCCTTATCAGTTGTAGAGAATAAACACAGGGAAACATGAATAATTCTAAGAACTGGCTGGCAAGTTTTAAGCAATGCACCAGCTGCTTATTCAGCATAGGAAAAAGTACATTGTTATGTGTCTCATCTCTTTGCACAGAGGAAATACAGAGGTGTGGTGCTGGGGGGAAATCCTAATAATCCATCATAGAAGTGGGGCACTTCTGGGAGACTGCTGGTCTGTGTGCTTGTATGGCCATGCCTGGCACTGCATCAGCACATCCTGTCCTGGCTTCCCACCCAGCTCCACTTTGAGTTATTTCCTTCTCTCTGTGTGTAGGTAAGGGGGCAGAAGTGTCAGGAGCTGGAGCAGGGTCATGTCTCCAGGTACCAGAACCCAGAGTGGGAGAGGGTTTGTGTGTCAGTGTGCAACTATCAGACAGTATCACAATGGCTTAGCTGCTGAGCAGGACAAGGGGCTTGCCTGGGAGTTGAGGGGGATGACTCTGTGTGTTTTTGAACACCAGCAAATGAAGCAGGGTGGTGGGACCTGGGGCCTTGTCTGTGCAGGGGACAACTATCAGAGGGATTCCCATTACGTATATGCAAATATTTCCCACTGATGGGTCTTCATCATGAGCTGCTGGGGGAGGGAACAGGGTTAGGCTGTTTGTGCTGTCTGTGCATGTGCAAGTGTCACTGTTGGTGTTGCTTTTTGGGGTCAGTCTGTGTATTTGTATATAATGCATGCCTCATGTTTGTGCAGGTGTGCCTGTTGGGGATGCACGCTCAGTCTTGCCACTGGCTGGACTTGGGGACATGCAGCAGAAGCAGCAGCACCTTCATCCCTCTAGGGATGCCAGAATCAGCAAACCCAAATAGTTATGGTATTTCTAAATGCAGCGTAAGCACCCTGTGTGCTGATGGGAAGGTGAAATGGACAAAAAAAATAGGCAGATAAAATCGATACAAGTATTTTAATAGTTTCCATTAGGTGACAACTGAAATGTTGTATTTCAATAATGCTGTCATTTATTAATGCTGTATTTTAACCCCTGCGTCTCACACAGCCTATCATTTTTTTTAAACAGTGATGGGTGTTTGAGGCACTGCTGACTGCCAGAAAAGCAAGACCAGGACAGCTGCAGAACTCGAGTAATTCTCCCTCAGTACCACAAGATGGCAGGACCTTAGTTTTAAATCTTTTCTACTTCTTCCTTATTGGTTCTGCTTTTTTTTTTTTTCCCTGTCATTTTTGGGTTGCCTGACACTCTCGGATACTGCTATTTACATTGTTAAACTTAGAAGGTGAGTATGAATGATGTGTCTTTAGTGATGATTCTTTGTCTGCATAGCAGCTTTGCTTTAGCTCTGGAGGGGATTGAACACTTTAAAAATAATTCTGCTTTATAAGTATAACTTGGTGTAGGTAGGTGCACTTTTCTGGTTCTGTTTTTTGTACCAATTTTTCCCTTTTCTTTCTGGGAGTAGGCCAGCCACTGCAAATAACTTTATACTGGTATAAATTACAGATATAACAGTTTACACATAAAATGTTCCGTCTTTTGTCCCTGTACAATACCTTCATAAAATGACTTATTTTTTGAAGAAGGCAGATGCTTAGCAGTTGTTGGGGGGTTTTCTACTTCTGTAAAGTGCATTGATAGTGCCTGATTTCAGCTCTTCCCCTCTGACCTCTGCACCTGCACCTGACACTACATCAGCAGGCACTAAACCAGATGGGCACTGAGGATGGGGTTCTAATGGCTGAGTGTACTTTGGGCCTTCCCTCCTTTCCTTCACTGCCACTGAGCTCTCTCTCTTGCCTGGGAAGGCAAGCAAGGCAAACAGCAGGGTTTAGGGTCGGCACAAAAGACTGGTTAACATGAGCTCTTTGTTTCTTCCAGGGTATGAAGTGTCCCTTTTATCGAAAAGCTTAGAGCTGATAGCATGTGCAGATCTCTCAGAGGACAGCAGAGAGTGCTATTCAATAAGCAGTTATTTTTTCAGTCTGGTTCTCTCTTTTTCAGGTTTTAAAGCAAAATCGAAGAGGAAACCATGAAAGATTGGGGGAGGGGGGGGGAAGTGGGGGCAAGAAATATTTTATTCCTTCTGCTTGTAGGAAAGAGCCCTCCCTCCTCTACAAATTAAGATGGATGTGGTCAAAAAAAGACATGAAGAACCTCTCAAGTTTGGCTGGGTATCTCAGCTGTCCATTGCTTCAAGGCTAGCAGATGGGCAGGGGGGTAAGACCGCAGCATATCGTGGGGAAACTGGCAATTACCTGCTACCATACCAGAAGTCAACACTTTAAAATTCCTCCTCTGCTGCTATCCCACTCTGTAGGCAGGAGCAGGAGAGAATACTTCAAGTATTTGTCACAGCCGAAGAAGCAAAATAACAATGTCTTTGTGCCAGACAGAATAAAATCTGTGGCTTTAAAAAAAAAAAAAAAAAAGACAAAGAAAAGTGAAAAGCTTTCTTAGTAACACCATCATTAGCTGGGATCTTGTGTTACCTGTTTTAAGGTAGCTGAGGACTAGAAAAATTCTAGCTAGGGTTAGAATAGGAATAATGGGAGTGCCAGAGAAAGGAAATTATTGTGGTAAACCAGCTGGGAACTAAATCCAAAGAAATTAAGATATCCCTTAGTCCAACAACTACTAATAGAAGGAGAACAGCAATATTTGAAAATTGAGAGTTAAACTTTGAAGAGAATGTTATATAGATGGATCTATTTTACTCTCCCTGTTGGGGTTGAGGCTGACTAGAGAATATAATCTGTATATTTTTCTAATATGAAATCTTTTCCTTACCTTGCCATTTCAAAAACTTTAACCTGTTGCAATGTCATACAAATATTTTTTAGGGAAAAATAGTGAAACATTCTTAAAAACCCTAATCTGGTTCAAAAAAACCCCAACCAAAAAAATAAAAAACCCAGAAAAGAACAGTTTCTAAGAATCAACTTTGGCAGACAGATACTAGGCCTTTAACACAGGCCTAGTGTTAGAAAAAGGAAGTCCTTAGAAAAGGCATGTTTTATCTTTCTATTTACAAGGGAAAGATCTTGTCTGGTTACCAGACTACCTTCTGCCAAGACAGGAATGTCCCTCAAAGGGGAAAGTTTTTGCCAAATCTAAGATTACCTGTCCCAGATAAAAATCGCTAGGACTTCATATAGGAGAAGAACAAGATGGACAGATTTCATAATCTGAAACTCTTGGCTACTTGTCTTTTCCAGCCTTCCATAATTTTGTTTTGCCTAATTCTCCTCCCAATAAAATCTCTTTAATAATTTCTCTACTTCAGCACCATTACAGTCTCTGTGTATATATGGGAGTTCTCTGTCTCCCTATGGTATCCATTTTCACAGATTTATCCATCATCACCCTGTCTTGAAGGGTTTGGAGACATATTTCTCGTAATGTCATGGATACACTACTGAACTTGGGACTCCTAAGCTCTGTTCAACACCTTAACTATGAACTCAGTTGTTCTTTCCATCCATCGTGCTTTTCAAAAATACCAACAAATTTCATATTCAGCGATCATCTCTCTTCTCTCTGTAGCTCAGCTCTTCCACACCCTAGCTAAAAAGCACTAACCTTTGGAGATATGTTCAGTTGGACACATCTATCTTTCATTTTTTCCCCATGGTCTGGTTCCTGAGATGCCTTTCTCAACTTTCTGACCTACTTTTCTCTGTCTTGCCAGCCTTAGAACACTAACTCCTCAACTGCTGAAGGAGGAGGAAGATCCATATAGCTCTATAATGGATTTGTGTCACCTTACATCAGTAGCGAATCCAACCTGTCAAGTCTAAAAATGTGTCCAGGTTCAGTATTTCACTTAGAGTCTCCCAGAGAGGCACAACCTAGAAATAGCTTCGCTCAGATTTATTACATGATGCTACAAATAATGGCCAACACTCGAGCAGCTTCTATGGTTTGCACGGAATAGTGCAGATTTGTTATATATAAATTTACTGTATTCCCCAGAAATCCTTTGCAAGGTTTTGCACAGGTTATGAAGAAGTTTTCAAACCTTATCCTCTAAAATACTTTAAGACATCTTCTAAAGACAAACTAGTCATGCAATCTCAAGACAACCTGTGAGAAAGAAAAATATACTGCACAACATCCTCTTTTAGACCTAAGAGCATAAACTCTCCAGGAAACCAACAGGAGACCCACAGAAATGCTATTTGTCTTAACAAAGTGGGCATTTTTAATGTATTTTCTCTTGTACTGAGAATTTGCGATCATAGGCATTTGAGATTGTCACATTATTCTTATTTCTTCATAATGCAAAATGTTTCACAGTATCATGTCAAGCTTTAAGAACCTTTTATTCTCTAGTTCACAGGTTAGAGCAGGGGAAGGAGATAGCAGCTTGGATTTTGCCAATTTTTCTCTCAAGAAATTGGAAATTTTTAGTGAAAAATACAGCTATGTTTCTTAAAAATCACTGCAAAGAGGGAAGTTTAAATCATGATTAAATAATGGCAATGTGCTCAGGAAACACTTGCTCAAGCTTCTAAAACTAAAAGACAGAGCAATATTTTTTTTTCTTTGCCATAATTTTGTAACAGCGTTGTAAACTCTACAACTTGTCTGGTCTGGCGTCTCTAGTGAAAGAAGCACATTCAGCTCCCAGCTGGCTTCTTGCTTGCTAGGATGCAAGAAACTCAGCATTTACAAGGTGATGTATATGCAACCCATGGGAGACACCCATAGGAAAGGAGAGAGCAGCCTCACAAAAGGCAATTTACCTTGCCAATAAGTCTCTGAGTCTCCAGGAGTATTTACACAATCTGTTTGTGTTTCACAAGCAGAGCTTTCTGTCTCTCAGAGCTCACCTCCACAGCACACTGTTAGTTGCCATTGGTGGTGCAACTGCAATATGTTGTCCTAGAGCAGATGTGAAGCCCTGGATTTCCTGTTACAGGAGTCTGTTGCATGCAGAGCAAAAAGACATTTTCTTGAAGTAAATATTTTTCTAGTGTGCCCAGAAGCAGACTGTAAGTCACATTTTTAGTCATCTTAAATTTCCCAATGTTTGCCTGGTACCTTACCATTTTCCTGTAAACTGGAAACACCACAAAGCTAAAAATTCAATCTAGGTGAATAGTCTCCTTTGCTTAATTTGATGTGCAAACATAAATTATATTTACATTTTTCACCTAGGTGAGTACCCTAAGCGCCAGGCCTTAGGTGTTGGTTGATGGGGCAACTGCACCTGCACAACCTACACTTTGCAGGGGCTGAAGTAGGGAAACTCCATGGCTGTACCCACCCCCAGTGTCCAGTGCAGGACACTGGTGAGGGGATGGCAACTGCTTGTGAGGGCACCCATGACCTAGGGAGACCTCTCTGGGAGTGGAGGAAGGGGGCTAGAGGGGCTTTCTGTGTCACAGTTGTCATTTTCTTCTCCCAGCTTTACCCTCTGCTAAAAGGTTGAGGATGTTTGCTCTCTCTCTCTCTCTCTCTCTCTCTCTCCCCCTCACCCTTATAGGAGACACAGATGTACCAAAAATCAGAAATAAGAGGCAAAGGGCAGAAGGAATGAAAATTCTTAAACATTCCAGTAGTAATGATTGGTCTAAAAATAGTCACTTTCTGCTTGATGGGAGGAAAGAGGAGAATGAGGCCAGTGTTTCTGCTGGATTTTGTTTATTAAATTTGTGCCCCTATGGCATCTGGGATAATATGGCCAAACAGGCCTCTTTTAAACAAGCCAGACCTCCCCAGTGAAAGGAATTAAGCCCAATACAGTTGCACTCCCACAGCTGGGATTCAGCCTCTCACCCTTGCTCTGGTCCACACTTGCACCCAGCCTAGATGTCACGCTATGCAGCCAAGAATGGGCTGACATGGGGCTGTATAGATGCCTGTATAGGGCCTCCAGCAGGGGAAATGAGATCAGAAAATGACATTCTCCTCTACAGGGACAAATGGTATAGCTACGTAAACACCAGTGTTCCTATTTCAGATGTCCTGCATCCTGTTTTCACTACACACAGGCAAAATCCCAAATGGTTGTCAATTTAGATGAGAGGGATATTTGAGGAGAGCCACATGTTTAAATGGAAGATCTGTAATGGATAAATAATAGACCCAAAAGGGATTAAATACTATAAATAGTACATCTATAGATAGTCTGCAGGTGATAGGTGACTGGATCATTTTGTGAGGAATATTATTAAAACAGAATGGGATTTTCAGCAACTATTGGAGAATGCAATCCACCAAATATTTAATACCACTAAAATATTTACATATCTGGCTTCTCAATAGAAACTTTTAACTATTTTTTTCACACAAAGTAAAGCATGAATGACATAATTGTTAAAATAATGTATTGTGTGTAGTCATTTTTGTGCTCATCATCTACAAGTCATAGATTTTCCAATGTATACACATCTTCACCACCATGGTTTGCTTGATAATAGTACTTACTGTATATGCTTTTAACTATAACTATTATAAATGCTTTGGGTAGAAACACAAAGAACATATGCTTTACTAGAGCTCAATAATGAGAGAAAACCACAGAGATCTGTGTCTGAGAGCTTTTTCTTGTGCAGTGTGACTAGGTGTGTGCTTGCTACATGTTTTTCTTCAGTGACATAGAGTTGGCTCGTAGCATTTCTCACTTTTATCCTTGTTTGAATTCTCAACAATTTCAGACTGGTTTTTATTTGTTTTCTGGTTTTAAGTTTCTGTAATAATGTGTTCACATCTGTCTTGGATTCTTTTATTTGGAAATATCCCAGAACTCTATCACCAATTTCTCTTTTTATTTACCTGTGAAGCAAAATTTTCCTTTCCATTCCCCCAGAAATCATAAAACACTTGTGGGTTAAACAAAAATGAGTGTTTAGTGTATATGACAGGTCTGCCTGATATGCTGGCAGCTATCTCTCACAGACATCCTTTCTGAGCTGGCTTTGCTTTACATCATCTTGTGCCATACTGGATAGCAAAAACAAACACCCATCTGTTCACGTGTTCCTAGGATGGGTGCCCACAGAAAGGAAATCCCTGTAGATAAGAAACTGCATCAAATCAGAGAACAGACAGAATGGAAATTAACCCTAGATCTGATTTATATGTTTTGCAAATCAAGTCAACCCAGGATGGATGCCAGTAGTAGCAAATGAGACACAACACTGCATGTGAAAGGGTTCCCCTATCCAACACAAAAGCTCTTTTCTCATTTCATTGCCTGTTATTTTTCCCCTTGCTCCCTGAAGAAAAGCTGTTAAAACATGCCTAGATTAGGGATGGGTTTGAGCATAAGAAAGGCCAAGGTCCCTGCTGACTCCTGTTAGAATAGGATGCATCCTAGACTTCATGATATCTTAGTAGATGGAGGATGCCCCTCACTTTTTTTACATTCAGAAAAGATCTGTAAAAATAATCAGTCAGAAGACTTTTCTGCCTATAATTCACCATGACTACTCTTTTCAACCAGTTATATTTGGGACTACAAAACAGAAGAACATAGTTCTTCTGGCAGGAAGAAGACACCTACATAGTTACATTTCTTTATTGAAACTTCAGGAGCTTAATCCCAAAAAAACCCACATGCTATTTGGCATACACTACTTCCTTAGCTCATCCAGAACCAAAGGGAAGAATGACAGAATATATCACAGTCCAGGTATATTTAGAGCAAAAACCTGCCCAACAATGATAAAGAATTTTCCCATGTAGGAGTTTTTCCAAGCCAAGTACAGATACAGCATCAGGAGGATAAAGCTGGCCTTGTGAACTTTTATCTTCATGGCCCATCTTAAACTCCCTTTATGCATAAGTTCTCTAATGAGATTGCTATAGCTCCTAGAAAATTAATCTACCCTTGATTAAATCTTTCATCTCTACTTGAGACATGGAGCTGCTTCAGTGCCTCTCTCCTGTCAGCTATCACATGCATTGTAATTTTGGCTACATGCAGAGGTGCCCTACCAGCTCTGTGATGCTTTCCTTTTTACTTTTCAAATTCAGAGAAGACAGCTGCCAGATCCTCTCCTCATCTTCCTTCTTATGTGATATTTCTTTGCATAAAACAGCCTGCCCTGCTTAAGAAGAGGAGCTGCACGGAGAGCTGATATCAGTTGTTAACAGTTAATGAACAAAAATGGGCAGAAAAGCATTTTATCTCAGCTCAGGTACTTGATCTGCTCTGGACTCACCACACTGCACAGAAGTGCTCAATGTCATAAAATGTACATAGCAAAGCCTGTGTGTAACTAAGCCTAAAGAGGTTAGTTGTAGAGCAGGTGTTGCAGCGATCAGGGAAGCACTCTCAGCATCCAGACTAACTTATTTTTACAGCCACACTCCAAAAATGTTTATGCAAAACTGAAAAAATTATAGCTTACTGTAACTGCAGTGGGGCTACAAAAGTGAATGTTGTTTTTTTTCAATGTTCAGTCCTTTTCTACTGTGTGGCATAATTTCACTGGGGAGCAATAAATTTTGTCTCTTTCAGGAATCTTCCCTACCCAACACCATCTGAGTTGAAAAGTTGCCAATTTCAGAATATAAATAAAACTTTGTACATATGAGACAGAAAAACAACCTCTTAATCAGCAGTTTGGCCTATTGCAATGCTCAGCATGTGCTAACAATAGCTGCTGGCAGGCTCAGTTCCCTGTGCATGGCAGAGCCTAAATGTGAGATAAATCTTTATTGCTCCTGCTGTCCAGATCAAATCTAGAAAAGGAATGCCTACTTCTCGCCAAAGATTTATTCACTGTGCAAATATCTTAGGACACAAGCAACGCCCTGAACTACCTGGGATCGGGAAAAAGAAATGCCAACAAAGCCAAAAGATTTGTACAGGATTCACAATGAGGAGATTTGGGGTTCTGCCTGTGTTTTTCATCCCTTTAGCACCCTTAGTTCTCATATCTCAGGAGCTAAGATGGTTTTGTAGTGTGCTGCTCCCAGAAATGTCCAGACTGAATGAATCCTTCCCATAGCTTTATGGCACATGTCAGCCAGACATGCCCAAATTTATGTTTGCAAGTCCTGTCCATATAGCAGTGATTTCATTACCTGCAGATAACAACAATCAAGCCAAAATAATACAACACAGACCAGGCTGATTGTGGTTAACTAAGTTGCTTTTAGTTTATTAATTTTACCCATATACATAGATGACTTTGAAAGCACCACATGAAAGAGGCAGGACAAAGTATAAGAAAATGGTACAGGAAAATATTTCAATATGCAATGTGTCAGTGTACCTACTGTATTTCATACATATTTTACATTGAAAACGAAAAACCCCACAGTTTCCAAAGGATGCACACATTTTGTTTTGATCCAGCAAATGTAGTTCATTAATAAGTAAAAAAATAAATCTACAATAGCAACAGTGCAAACACATCAGAACTTGCATGGCATACAGAACACAGATGAATAAAAATTATTATACAAAGGGCTCAGTGTTTCCTATGGTACTGGCTGTGATGTATACAATACACAACAGGGTAAGGAATAAACTGCAACTTAAACAGGAAGATGAACTGCATATTACTGGCTCTGTCTTGTATGGTCGCTCTATATCAGGAGGTAAAGCTGTCATGCCTTGGATCTGAAATTAAAATAGCAAAAAATTATCAGAGTTTTGTCACATAAGATTAGAAAACTCTTTTTGCTCTCAAGATAATTGGCAGCTTGCCTGATAGTCTATTGATAGTTTTGTACTTGGGCTGTGATTGTCACTGTGGAAACATCAAGCTCAGTAAAAATATTAATATACTGCATGCCAAATGATCAGCCAGTGTGCATATCCAACATTCTCAGCTCGAGAGCAGCAGTACACACTGGCATCCTCTACAGTCAAGCAAGGATAGACTTTGGTTGGTTTATTTGAGTAACCTTATTTTGCTTTGTGGGGTTGTTTGGCAGGTTTGGTTGTTGTTTTCATCTTTCTGTCAAATACAAACGAAAGCTGGCAGTGTCACTCTGCTGTGGGGATATAGGATGATATTTGAATGTGTTCATTTCTGAGTGCAAGGCTCATACTTGCACGTACAAAACAGCTAAAACTGTGTACACAGGTTTTGTTCCACAGAACCACAGAATGGTTGTGGTTGGAAAGGATCTCTGGAGGTCATTGGGTTCCATGTCCCTGCTCAAGCAAGGTCACATACAGCAGTGTCATATTGCTATGTACTGAGCATTTTTCACTCTTCCCATAGAACTCAGTGCAATTTTATGGGATTTGATGTAACTATGTGTTTGCTATCGTTTTGACATGAAATTGGAGACATTTGTGTACACAGCTCAGCTTGCTTTTCCTAAATTTACTCCCTACATGTTAAAGAAAATAAGCTTTGCAGAAAGTAAGCTCCTGGGCACATTTTTGAAAGGTTGAATGCCCACCTGTACAGCATATGCTTGCTTTGGGGACTTCATCTATGTTGCTATTATTCTGTACCCTAGAAAGAAACCCCAACTGAATATTGACTTAATCTTAGAAAACACAACACAAAAGTAAAACTGAAATACAGACCAACTCTATAGAAAAAAGAAGGTATTTTCAACTCAGTTCCTCTGCTTCAATTTTTTTCAGTCTTGTAACAACTGAGGGATTGTTTGGCCATTCAGGTTAAATCTGTCCCTGATTTTGATGAGGATGGTCATTTAAGTGTAATATCACTAATAAGGGAAGGGAAAGGAAAGAGTCCTAATCTTAGCTTTGAAGAATATGCCCATGTCATTTTGAAAAAGGAAACTATGATTAAGGAAGAGCTAAGAACTCCCAGTTCCAGTGAGCTCATTCTTTGAGTTGTAAGTATTGTTCCTTCATCCTGTAAGATAAAGAGCAACAGCATTTTCCAGAAAGTATACCATTAAAAAAACCTCAGCCTATCCCCTCTTGATAAAATTTCTGTGCTTTTCATCATCTTGACTTGTCCTCTGACAAATAATCAGTGAAAGGGTGGCTATGCAATTGCTACTAGTCATCAGCTGTAAAGGTCAAGAAGTTTAACCAAAACTGGTGAAAAGTCACAGTATTGTCTACAACTGTTTTTTTTCTGTCTACAACTACTTTCCACAGGAGGTCTACAATGGGACAGAACCTCTTTCATTACTTATAGCACACAGTATTCCTTTGTCATCCAATGGGCAGAACAGTCTGACCTATGCTGGAAAAACACAAGAACGCTGCTGTAGGAGGGGCAATTTCTTCAACACCTGAAAGGACTGTGTGACACACTATGAGGAAGCATGGGCTATCTTCTAGGGTGAGGAGGATGAGGCAGAAATCCTTTCATAGGAATTACTTCATCAGTAGTATCTCACAGCAGCTCTGCTACACTAGACTGAAATCACAATAGGAAATAAGCTGGTACAGTGAGACTGCCTCTAATTCTGAACAGAAAATCTCAAAAAAGTAAAAGCCTCGAATTTGGAGTCTGTAAAGGAGTTCAAAGAGGAATACATATTTTAAAGCATTTTTTTTTAGGGATGATATGACATGCACTAGCCATTCTTTTTAAACAAACATCAACATTGAAGATGACAACTTTTCTCAGCAGTGTTCTGGTAAAATACCAATAGATATTTAGAATAAATAATAATTTATTGGGGAATTATATTTTCTCTTACAGGTTTTTTCATCAAGACAATAGGGAAAGTAAAACCATGGAAGATAAAATCTTAATAAGTTGCACAAAGGGAACAGACTATCCAATTTTATTTTTCTGGCCCAATACTATAGACAATTCTAGGATCATTAAAAAAGCATGACTTATTGCAAGAATATTCATACAGCTTTAGGTTGTCTAGATGCCCAAGTTAAGAAGGCAGATTCTTGAGGCTTCATTAAGCAGTCAGTAAGCTTCCCCTAGAAGGTGTCTCAGAGAGGAAACCTGATTTAGGGATTTCAAATCATCTGTTGCAAGACCCTAACATAAGTCCCTGACCATGGAGGTAGCCAAGGTAGGACAGTTTCCTGTCATGGTCACTTCACCTGATGTACATGGCTGCTCTCTGACCAGTCCCAGCCCCACTGAAAGACTCCATCTTCCTATTACTGATCCCAGGTGCTGATTAAAGCTCCAACTTCTCTATTCTTTTTAAATGCTTCTAGAACTCAAGTTAGATGAAAGCACTGGTAAAACATTCTCATCATTTGTTATTGTATGTAAATGAAATATAGCTGTGTAAACATCCTAAAGACATATAATCATATAGTTATTCACATGCATTGAAACACAGTAAATCAAAGTAGTTTCATGTCATCGTTGCCTCCTTTTCAGCACACTTACCGACCATTCAGCATTATCTGTTTTAGAACATCTCACGTTCACAGGTAGTTTAAGCACAAGTTGATTATAGGAGAGACCCTCTGATCTGGACCATTTGAATTTGTTCATTGCATCCATAAAAGACAGGTTTTTATATTGCTTAGGACTCTTGATAATGAAAGGCCAAGTCCTAAAGAAAAACAAACAATTAATTTTAAAAAATAGATAAAAAACTATCAGGCTGAAATGAACGAGGAAAACTTCTGGGGAACTTTAGAAAAATAAATGCACTACAGCTATGTATATTATGCCTAGCTCACAAAGTTCTCTTTTCAACTAAGTTCTCTTCTACTGAAAACTGATGCAGTTTCATTGATTTTGACAGACTCATGGAAGGCTATCAGCAGGTTAGTACTTGCTACCAGACGCTTTTGGAAATGAAGGACTTCAAGAGGTACATTGCTCTTTTCTGATCCACAAACTCAATGCACAAGCAATACAAAGCAGATCTGCTGTAACTTCTGAAGAAAACAAAAACAAAAACAAAGGAAAGCCACACGCTCTCCGAGGTTTGGCAGGCCAGGTTGCCAAGGAACCTTTGCCATTAGAAAGCTGCTTGCAGACGGTTCTGCCAAGCTCAGGTCAGAACTGAGGAGTTGCTCTGCACTGGTGGGCAGCAGATAATAACCAGGGTTGTGGACTCTCCCTTTGGCATATTCCTACAAGCTGGCTGCAAGGGCACTTTTGGCCAGAGGTGGTTCAGAGACCTGCTGCACTGCTCTGAAAGATCTGTCTGGCCAAGTGTGGAAATCTTTCCCATGAACAAATGGGGACAATCTCATTTCTCACCAGCCACATGGAAAGGGAAGGAATGAGATTTCATTTAGTAAAGAAAACTAAAAAAAGTAACATAGGAAAATTAAAAAAAAAACAAAAATCCATAACCCACAACCTTTTCAATTGTTTCTGCTTTCTCCTTGTTTGACTTTACTGGATGAACGGAAAAAACATGGTGGAGGAATCAAACTTTTACAAACACAAAATCAATACAGCTAGAGGAAGAACAGAAGTATCTAAACCTTTATCAAGTACCTAATTAATACTGTGATTGGAGCACGAGTTATCTTTTCAGAATACTTTAAACAGATCTGTGTTATCTTGTAGTAGGCTGTCTCCCACTTGCTTTGGGGAAATTGTCTATGCCAGAGTTCTGCTCCACTCAACATCTAGGCATAGAGACTGATTTTAACCAAGTATTATGGTACTCAAGCCCAATTTTATCTCTTCTCCTCATGATTTAAACTGTTGTCTGTGCCACCAAACAGAGGAAAAATGTTTTTAAGTGAGCCACAACGCCTTGATCCTACTCCCAGTTTGCATTTGTAAGTCAAGAGAGACTTTGAAAAAGTCAGTGAAGCAATTCTAGTGTTAGACTGACACAAGAGAGATGAGGATCAGGTCACATATCCTTAGGCTGACAGAGTTTAATGAAACAAGAATTGTGGATTAGGTCATAAATACTAGAGGCATTAATAATCTCCTCTTCTAATTACTATTCCATTTGTGGCAGACAGTCTGCATACTTACTCTATTCAGAACATCTTTATTTCCCCAGGCCAAATGTGCATTTTTTCCTTAAGTACAGTTATCATGAATGAACACTCAAGAGAGCATACATTTGTTAGAATATTTTCTTTCTAAGCTCAGAAAGACTCTTTTAGATAGGACTAATTTAGAAACTCTGTTCTCCCTGCATTAAAAGAGGTTGTAAATGGAAATAGTGTGGAAAATTATGTAGACATTGATTGCACTGTGACTTCCTTCAAACTCTTCTTGAATATAAATTTCAGAACGAAGACCACTAAGCCTGTATGTCAAATTATTTTGCAATAATAGCTTTATAGGGTTTGTTAAGATAAACTGTATAAGCAAAGACAACTTTTAAAATTTGTGATGACACACTATTAGTCTATCCATTTGATTTTAAAATCTTACTATTACAGTAGTTTAGTGCAACTAAAAATACAAATGCAATTCACCTTTCACCACAAAATGTTCATTCAACTTTTTATTGTTTGATTATTTTTCTGCATTTCATTCATTTGGGAACATTCCACTTTTGACTGTTCTCACTGTTTACAATCTCCTGTTGAGATGCTTTAATTTTAAGCACTATAAGGAACATATTTTTGTCCTCGGAATTCCTGTCAACAAAACTACCGAGGGAAATTCAATAACCAGCTCACAAACTCTTTTTCAAAATTACTTCTCTATATATGAAACATTGACATGTTTTAATAAATTGATAGATTTAAAACATTGATATATAGCCTTTTCACAGATGTATGTGGTAAAAAAACAAAAACAAAAACAAAAACAATGTTAACAGTATTATTTCCTTAAAAGAAGAAACTGCTTTTCTATCAGAAGAAAAAAAGATGCAAAATAATTTGGCAGGAAAAATGGCAGCACAGCATATTGACCAAAAGAAGTGGCACAGTGACTATGTTTCTTTTCTTCCTACCAGAAAGAAAGAAAAGTTGTATAAAAATGATCCAAGAATCCCACAGACAGAGAGAGAGGTGCTGCACATATTCATAAAAATTTTACATACCTGACTGGTCGATAGATTTCCTTAACACCAATGAACTGGAGCTGTTCCATTATATCTGGAATGCTCGCACAGCGGGTGAGGTTGATTCTCGGGTAATAGAGCAGGTATGACAGGCACATTTCATTCCTGGTGCTCAGACCACCCTGAAAATGGGATTTTTCATTAATCAGGGTAGCACTGGAATCCCACAAATTAAACCACTGATTAGCATTCAGATGCTAATGAAAGTGTATCAGAAGGCCAAATTTGACAAGTTTATCTCGTACATGAGGTTGTCAAGTAGCAAGAGGCTATTACATAATTAATTACAAAATACTCTGGAAGCTCAAGAAATAGCTTCTAAGTTAAAAGACATCAGAAAGAACACCTGTGAATAAAATAAGGCTCATATTATATTGAAGTGTACTATCTGAGAAGTTCAGGTTTGCTTTCAGTTGCCCCCAAGGTACTTAGATTCACCACATTTCAGAAAAGTGGAACAGATAAGGAAAAAAATCTTGTAGGACAAATAATATGTTTAATAAGAAATTAATTGAGCTTTGCCTAGTAAAACAGAGGCTGGGATGGAAGATTCATGCTCCTTACAACCTATGAACTTAGGTTGTAAGTACATATGCCAGTAAAAAGCAAGAAGGAAAAGAATTATTTCTATTAACAGATAATGTTGACTCAAGAAAAAATGAGCATGCATTATAAAATTAGTTATTAGAATAATATTTCTAGCTAACAGAAGAAACAGATTCTTAAGCAATCTTCCATTGAGAACCATGGGGCAAACAACCAACTTAAAATTAATCTTGGTAAACATGGACAAGATTATAAACTATATGTTCCTAAATCCTGGGTGGGAACACTTCCACAAGTCTCATGGAACCACAGGAATAGGAATGGAGAAAACACATGAGCCAAGAGTTAGTGTGGTCACCACACAAGAAAACAGGACATAAAACTCAAAAGTCTTCATTCTTGCTCTTTTGCTTTTCATTAAATAACTACTGCATATGCCTACGTGCAATCCATTACTCAGGGAGAAGTATCCCTTTGCTCTCTGGATGCCAGGAACAGCTTTTCCCTGCAAAACAGACAGCCCTCAGGTCTCACTTCCCAGAGGTCTGGATCCAGCCACTCCCCCAGGAAGCAGCATCAGACCTTGGCACAGGCAGCTATATCCCTCCCATAGACATAGTGGGTTTGGCATCACTCTATATGCTCCTAGACAACTGGGACAGTGCAGCCCATGTCCGAGTAACCAAATTTACTTCACCTCCAAAAGCTAGTGACTGCACTGCAATGCCCAGTGCCTCTGTTAACCTATCAAGCTGCTTCTGGGAGACTGTGCCAAACCAGAGCTGGACACCCTCAGCAGGGAGGAGTGGTTTCCCAACACCTCTTCCCAACCCAAAGGACCTTCATTCTGCCTGGATTCTGTATTAGGCGCAAAACTAAATAGTTGGAAAACCTTCTGATCTAAAAATCAATACAAAAGAACTGGCAATTACAACTCCAGGAAAAATGCGTAACAACTTCATAAAAATGATTCATTTACAGTACGCAGAATTTGCATGTTAATACATGTTGCAAAGAAAGCACTCCTTTACACTAGAAAAGTTTGACTTCTAAGGATTTTTTATGAGCTGACGTGCTTATTTTTACAAACTAGTCATATGAATGCCTTAAGCAAAAGATCAGACTAAGATCACAATAGCTCAGATGACTTTAAAACCTAAGAATCTATGAAAGGAAAGACAATAAATAGTTATGTGCACACAGGAATTAGTAAGTAAATTCACTTTTTTAAAACAGTGTTCTGTGAAAAAGGTTTTAGTCCCCAATATTATCTGTGTACTTATTTTGATCCACCAAAATATTGCTTACCCACGTCATGCGAATTCGGTCCACAGTACTGTAGTGGCATTCTGTGACTAAATTATCACCCTGAAATACAAAATTTGGGAAGTTCACAGTTCTGAACTTTATCAACACCAGCTTCAGGTAACCACAGATGACAGCAAGCACTCAAGTAATAAATATCAGAGCAGTGGATATGACTTTTTGAAAGAGTGAAGGATTAGGCAATTGCCATATGTTAAGGCCTTGGCACTTAGCATTCATATTATCCAGATCCTCAGGGATCCCCCATGGATTTAAACAGTTTTAATAAGAGTGTTGTTTGACTTTCTTTTAAAATAGCAATGAAGGTACCCAGTTACCATCCAATTTTCTGGAAAATTATATAGTAGACAATGTAAACAAATTATTCTTGCTGCAAAACTCATCCACTGCTACTTAACCCAGGCTAATTTACACTGCCAACTTCAATAGAAATATTTGGCAAATGAGGAAAAGAAGGCTTTCCACATCACAAAAACAACTATATCTCTGCCAAGCCTGGGAGTAGAGGAGTGGCAGGCAAAGACTTCACTACATTGACAGATATGTATGGGAAAGGCTGAATACTTACCTTCTCAAGCACATATACAATTAACTTTTTGGTGTCTTGACAAACTGGTAATACTTACAGTCTGGTAATACTTTAACTCCCTATACCTAATCAAGTACAAATTTGAAAATCCCCGTGATAATCAAGTGGATTTTTTTTGTATCATCTACCCTTATCAACCATTATGCTTCCCTAAAAAGAAACAGATCACCTTTCAAAGGCTGAGAATTTCTCCTTTCCTATAGGCTGTTTCTCCAGATCAAGGCTAGCACAATCTGTACTCCAGACTGCTGGAAGAAGGTGCATCAGCCTCATGTCAGCCAAATGGAGACAGAGGTTTCTGAAGTAGCTTAAGCTGGCACAGTGTCACTGCTTCCAGTGGGAATACTCTGTTCCTGTCAATGAGGTCTCTGGCTCTCGTATCTTACAGACTGGATAACATTCACTAAAATTGTTCCTTCTGTGAGACTAGATCTGCTGCTTCCAAATGGAGAAGAGAGTGCTACTATGTGAGGAAAAAAAATAACATGTGCTCCACAAGCTGAAAGAAGGTTACACTCTTGGGAGAGCTTGTAGAAAGAGAGACTAACAAGAACTTACATGAAAAATCATACTATTAGTTAATTGATTAAACTGTTCTCTGAATTACACCAGATGATGTATGTAAAGTTGCACTGGTAGTTTTGCAGAAGATGAAAATGAAAGGCATAAAAAATGGTTCTCTTCAGAGAAAGACTTCCATCTTCTACTTGACCTAGTTTTTTTTGTTGTTCTGCTGTTACTATCAAATGCTCTTTATAGTTTTTCTGTTGTGTATTCCCTTATGTTCTTGAATTTTAAGAGGCCTTCTGTTATAATTGCATGAATTTTCCTAAAAATGTTACACGCTTTCTCTGCAAACCTGTCATCTTCTGCCAGCCCTCTTCCTAAACCCTTCAACCTTCTTTCTTGAAGGAGGTAACTTTGTCTTTGAGGCCCCTAGATTATGAGCAATTTTACTTCAAAGAGTAAATTCTGCACTTGAACATCCAGGTTTTGCTGTAGAAATTAAACTATAAAGTTAGCATTTTAGCTTCTTGTCTCTAAAGTACAAATATCAAAGTCTCACAGTGTGGGAGAAGAGACATAAGAGAGAAAGGGGCTTGAAGAGAAGCCCCTGAAGTTTAAACCATGGGGCTCCTGACCATACTTGAAGTTCAGTCATTTCAATGTTCTTTTCAGATCTGTCTCCCTTAGTGATTCCAATTGTAAATAAATTCAATTTTTTGGCATTTTGCAACTGACAATTTAAAAACATGCTTGTTCACATGCACCAGGACAAGCTGCTCTCCTGGACAGATATGGAGCATCCAGGCTTTGTAGCATTAAAATTTCTGTCATCATGTCAAAACTTAAATGTAGATACTGGGTAGAACAAAAGAAGAGTGAATAATTTTTAAATGAGTGACACACTAAAAATGCAGACTCTTTTCATGCAATAACTATGCATAGCTACTGCTTTATAATATAATTTTAGTTTGAATATTTCTACAAGTTCTGTTGCACTGTTTTCAGGAATACAGTAAGTGGAGTTGTATGATTTCTTCTTTCAAAGGGTTTTGTTTACTAGTGAAATATTGGGTGGAACATGAGCATGGAGTTTTACTCCCAACAAGAAAAAGTGTGAAACAAACAGAAGACTTGGCTGATTTTTAAACAGGTTTGTAAGGCTGGATACTTGCTGGGTGCAAATACTGAAGATATGCTACTTGGTTCCACAGCTCTGTAAAGCCATACAGAGGCATTTCCATTATTCATCTTTCTGGATGGATGAAGATGGTACAGCCAAGCACACAAGGGATTTTCTAATCTGCTTTGTTCAAACATTTGTGATCATAAAGTTCAGGTTATTATGGATATCAAATGCACCCAAAGAATAGCTTGATTTGGTGAACCAAGCCAGTTCTGCGGTGACTCATGTGGACACTCACTCCCAAGACACTGAAACTTTAATGCATGAGTGACTCTGCAATAAATGGAAAAATTAACAGAACATCCAAGAATTCTATGATGCTAGGCTAAGAAATTCTGTGGCAAATTTAATCCTAAAGGTGAGAAAATGATAGGCACATGATCTCTTAAACACTTCCAGGAAAAGTATTAAGAGTGCCATACTGGCAAGATGGTTCTTTCTTCATTCAGGTACTGAAACTCCTGGAAGTTGAAGTCAAACTCGTCATCATAAGCAAGTAGTTTCTGCTCCTCGCCATTGTGGAAGTGGCGCATCCTGATAGCTCTGCCAGCAAGGTGAGCATGGAGAAGTACTGCAAACACTTGAATCCCAGCAGGTCTCTCAGCACCCAGAGCCTGGCCAAGAGAAACCAACACCATCAGTGTTCCCAAATGAAAAGTAATGTAATGTAATATAATTCCATCTACAAATACATTCATTAATGCATTTTGAATTCACTCAGTTTACTGAAAAATGCAGTCTGGAGCAAAACCAAAATATTAAGTGAAATTCAGGGTTTATGTCCAAAAAAGGCTGGGGTTTTTTCTGTGATTATTTTTTAAAACAAAAACATATTTTTACTCCTATATGAACCCATTTGTTAAAATGAAAATCAACTGGACTGCAAATAATTCTCAATAGTTTTAAGACTTTCAAAGGAATAGTACTAAAACCTGCACATTATTTTGGTGCTAATGGCTAACACTAATGAATGTGGATGTTTATTGTGAAAATGAATTTCTCTGCAGTTATGAATGATGCCAAGAGACACACTTTAAACTGAGAGGTTGCAGTTGTAACATCCTCTACTTTCCATCTTTAAGTGAACTGGTAGGGAAATACCATAAGTTTACATCTAGAAGTTTTTTCCAGGTCAAAAACATTTGCAAATTAACTTTTCCAAATTGACACAAATCTGGCATCACTCCCAATCTAGCTGACATCTACTGATCTAAACTTTATGTTGAGTATGCTCAGCTTTAATTCTTGTTCAGAGCTCAAGGTAGAAATAATCTGTCATCACAATACATTTCAAGAACAGCTCTAGGGTCAGAAGCCTCATGATAATGGATTGCTCAAGAGTTTTAAGGCTGAAAATGCCAGGACAATACCCAACATTTAACACCACCAAGAACAAATCTAAATTTTATATCTAATTTAGCCTTCATTGTAAACCATGTTATTAATTCAACCTTTCCCTATAGATGAGAAAGTATATGAGAATCTCCCATTATACAGTTACCACAGATTTTAGACAATGCTTCCATTAACTGCAGAGATATATAAATTATCGTAATGAAACCAAGAATTAATAAATGTAAAACCTGCTCAGGTCTTCAGTTTCTGTGGCTGGTGTAAGAATACCTTTCAGGCTTTAATTTCATCATTAGAAGCCTTTTGCACATTCCCAGGTCTGAATTAGTCTAAACTTTTTTTTCTGGGCTAGCTATACCAAGTTATTAATAGCTTTGCCACAGAAAGCAGTGCATGCTTACATAAACACAAAATAAAAAGCCCTGTGTCATCCATTATTACTCAAATAAATAAAGCAGCCTGAGTAGTGAGCATGCCAAGTACCCAGTTCAAAAGGACAACATTTTGGAGGACAACATGTACCATCAGATGTCTTTGCTCACATCTTTCAAGTGAAACTATCAATCTTTCTAAGAAGCTCAAGTGACTCTTCCAATTATTTCCATGAATGAAAACCAGTGGATTCAGGCAAGGGACATACCTCTTCCAGACATTCCAGTGTGCAGTGACCCTCTGACACAAATTCAGGCATGCCTGGTGGGATATTGTGGAACAGGCTGACCCAAAGACCAGCTTCAATAACCCCAGCATCGTACTTCCTTAAAACTGGAGTATAAATTAGCCTCAAACCAGAGTTATCTATCAAGCCTGCAACAAAAGAACACAGTTAGCTGTGGCTAAAAATCAGATTTTTAAAGGAGAAAAAACCCCAAGCCATATTGCTTCATGTTTTCCATGCTGTGTCATAAGTTTTCTACATGAAAATCAAGGAATCAATCTCAATATTATGGAAATGTGTGAAACCATATGCAGAAAGTGTTTTTTCTCTTTAAAATTTTCAAGCCACATGTTCTCTTCTAGTTGACAATTTTGTCTATTTCTTCATCTTGGATGCTACCATTAATTATATTTTCCCTTTGCTTTGGATTGCCTGTTACATTACAGACTACCTGAGATGAAAAAAAATACATCCCTTTTACAATCTTTCCAATTAAGAGAGCATCAATTAAACCTGAAAATTACCTTACTAAATCCCACACTTGTAGACAATACCCCCACCTTGAGTGAAGCAGACAAGAGAATTACAGAGTACGTTAATGTTGCTCTGACTCAAGGACTTATCTTGATTTCAAAAATTGGTTTAAAGAACCGAAGCCTGCTGTTTGGAGGCTGTGTTTCTAAGAGTCAAAATAATACAAATCTATTTTGTTCACCCACATATGTTTAGCCATATGTGTTTGTTTGTGCATCTATTAATAATTTATGTTGCCTTTATCATCTAAATGCTTAGAATACTTTTCTTCTTTTAGTCATTTTTATTTGTAAAGATATACACAAAAAATTATTAATCTGTTTGTGCACAGGAACTAAATTCTGTTAGCTCATCTATTCATCTCTTTGTATTTTTGAATAATACCTGAAATACTTTCAATTTTGAAAATGAAAAATTCAAAAACATATCGAATATCTCAGAGAAGGTAAGATGCTTCCTAATGACCTATATTAGTCTTCTGAAAAACAAAGCAGACTTAGCAGTGCCTGAAGCCAAATTTTACATCAATATGATATCAGCAGTCTATTTTAAGATAAGCAAATGTCAGAGGTACAGAGCAGGGACTGTTACACAGTCACTAAAATAGCTAAGATGGAGTAGTGCATATAAATATTAAGGAACAAAGGATATGAACTGTGCATAGCCAATTAAGAATGGTAGTCATACACTCTTCTGTATGGCAAAACTCTGGTATGTCAGTTTCTGATAAACAATCTCAAAACAGGCCACCTTTCAAATGAGAAGTAAATGTTAAGGACTACAAAACCAGAAACAGTGAAACCCATCCATGTTAAACTAAAAAATGTTTCAACTCCTCCTAACTGGGAGCCAAAAGCCACTGCCAATCTGAGTCACTTAGGAAAACATTACCCCAGGTCACAATGTGAGGCAAACTGTTCAGCCTTTCACCAAACTGGGAAAATGCAGATGCCAAAACCCACAAAGGAAGGTGACCCAGTGGCAGGTTTGCTGCTGTGTCAGGAGAACTCATTTGTCCCCACCAGAAGCAGATGGAGCACCCAGGTCTGCTCTCTTGCACTCCTGGCACAATCTTACACTGTGTATTTTGCCAGGGAGGAGGAGAAGCATGACCTGGATTACAAACACCCTGCTCTGCCTATGCTGTCTGAATTTTCCCAGGTCTTTTGGGACTGTCCCAGCAAGGCAAAATTGTTCCTATAGCTTAAAAGGAAACAAAACATTACCAATTTCCAGTTTTTCGTATGTGCCACTTCAGCTAAACCAACACTATCATACAGCACAGTAAATTAAAATGATGGATTTAAGAACGCAACCAAATCAAAGGGACACAATTTTTCAGCACATGATTTCTTGGGCTTTCATGCAACATTTGATGAAAAAGCATACAATATCAAGGATGCAAATTAAGTTTATTGCATCCCACATGCTGAAAGCACAGTCTGTCACTAAATTAAAAAAATTTAATTAATTTAAAAGGTGAAGATGGGAAATGACAGTAAGGCATAGCCCACATAGAAAAATTTCTTTTAACACATAGGGCTGTAAAGAAAGGCCAGTATACTATGCTGCATTGGATTTTACTCAGTTCATATGTAGCAACCACCACAATATTCTTGGGTACAGTAGGTTAATAAACTTCTGTTTCAGAACAAAAAAGTATCTTTCCAAGAGGCATCTTCAAAGTTCCCCTGATTTTCCTGGGATTTTTTGTTTCTCCCTTTTACTTCTTCTAAATATAAATTAAATTCAGGAAGAACAATTTTAAAACACTATTACAAATTAAAAGCTTATCTTTTAAGATAAACTGATTTTACCCAGTGAATGGTCTAGACACCTGCATTTATATTACTTCAGAAACTGTCCACTGTTCAGGTAGATGTATATCTAAAAAATACAGAAAAAAAAATTCAAGGGCAATGAGAAAAACACTGTAAACCAGGAACTATTGATCAGGACCAAAAATAACCCTCAGCTTTTTATTTGCTCTGTTTGCCATGCAGTGCAGGGATGAGCACTTGTGTGTAGTACATTTTCCAGTCTGGCATGTTTTAAAGCCTGTGGGGCTACAAACCTTCTGTCTCTGATGGATTGTCATAATGCACCTCCATAAGGACAAACAGAGGGTCAGCTGCTGTGCCGATGGATAAGCCAACGTGAGGAGGGTAGGTGAAGCCCTGGAAACCAATACACACAGAAATCAATACAGAGTTAAGGCATTTTTTGCCAGAGTTAAGAGTTAATTTCTCTTTGTAAGTACATTGACTCCTTCTTGCAATGATATCATCACTGCAAGATATCATCATATTAATAATAAAATTTACAAATACCACTTATTTTACAGCTTTCTGAACATGGCATTGTGATAAAATATACTTATTATGTACTCAATAAACTTAAAAACTATGTCAATACAAAATAGTAGATCTAATGCTTCCCAGAGGACAAGGCTCTGGGCAAACTAGTCTAATTTCACCTCTGACCCTGCTTTGAGTAGGAGGCTAGATTAGAGACTTCCTGAGGTCCTTTCCAACCTGCATTATCCTGTGATCTTATGATTATTTATTCTGTATTTATTGCTTGAGTAGAAAAGGAAAATTCCATTTTAAACTTACAAACATTGCATCATCAAGCACTTAGTCTGACAATAAAACCCTTATGAAGAAATAAATCAACATTTCAAATGTTCCCAGCTTCTAAAAGCAGTAATTTCCAGGGAATACTGAGGTTGCATGTAATTAACTTGCTTTTTGTGCACAAGTAACTCTATTCTAAGTAAAATTATTTGAACGATAAAGGTGATCTTTATGGCTATGTTTCCATTAGCAAGCCAATAAAGAAGCAGCTCTGCATGGTGAAACAGCTTGTGCTGGACCCACTGCCCCCAAATGATGCTCCTCTGGACAAGCGCTGGTCAGGTCCCATTTATTGCTCAAGGTGCTGAGTTCACCCCTGCACATTTATTTTAACTTCATCCCAGAGAGGCCTGTGCAACTTCTCAAACCACTTATGATGATAAACAAAGATCTGTAAGTGGGAATAACTGGGAGATTTACTTCAAAAGGTCACTCCTGATTCAACCCAAAATACCAGTATCTCCTAAGTGAACTCATTTACCAAATTCACTTTAATTGGAATTAATCTGCACCATTTTATAGTATATAGATAATATTTTAATGTGCAATTTCACATTCTAACTTTCTGAAATGTGCAATTCGAGATTCCAGCTTTCTGGAATCCAGCTTGATGGACATTAATGAATTAATTGTAGTATATATATAAATAATTATCACCTTCATTCTACATAATGGTAAGCTAAAGTTAGTGAAATGGGTACTTGGGCAAACCTGAATGTAACCCAGATCTGTCAGATTCCTCTCTACAGATCTTTAACAGCAGGATCATCCTTGCAAAAACCTCCATAGGGCTTGTCAAATGATAACTTATTTATATGAGTTTTTAATTTCACTTAGATTAAGACAGTTAAAAGTACAAATACTAGGTCAGAGCATAGCTGATGGCAAAAATGCACAAAGCATACACCAGGGATAAAGCTCCTAGTGGACTACACTTCTTTTGATGGGTCCATGTAACAACTCTTGCTTCCTCACACTGCAGCACGTGCAAATGGTTTTGGACTGCAGGCTGGCAAACAGAGGTTCCAGAAAGTTTCACCACCCCAGTCGCTCTCTGTGCCCAAGCCATCATTTGGGTGGGCACACAGTGAATCAAGGGTGTAAAGAGCTGGGATTCTTTTGATAGTCATGCTGTGTTATGTCAGCTGAAAGCATTTACTTTAATGCAGCCTAAATTAACATGAAATAAGCTGCAAACACAGCCTGGGGTGAGCATGGCATCACAGCCTGTATTTTCAGTAGATATGCCCCACTGCCTTATATAAAGTGGTCCTTATGCTGGCCCTGCACTGACACAGGATCTCTCCGACACAGAAATGATGTTTCTTTGCACAGGTAAGAAACTTCAGAATGATATGCCAGAATGGGGCAACAGTGAAACCAGGTCCTGGTGAGGCACCAAATTAATTAAATTCATGTATCACTTCATTTGGAGAGTTGTGCCTCTGTGTCTTTTATGAAGCCACCTAGAGACACTGCTTTTCTTTCTGTCATTATCCACAGGTAGCAGATACTGGTCATTGCTGGACGCACTGTATTTCCATGTCAGATAAGACAAGCTGATAGAGCAAGAGATTTCCATGCTCCAAAGCTATTTTTCTCCCCTAAGGCATCAACTCCCTCTCTACTATTTTCATTACTTTTGGGTTGTCACTCAGGATTACCACAGCACTACATATTTGAAAGGCCTAGAGGAGGTTGAGTAGTTACTGCTGAGGCATTTAGGGACTGTGATCCCATACCCTTAAGAACACACAGATTAAGTAATCACTAATATACTAGGAAGAAATTTCCTGATGATACACACTCTCAAAAAGCCCCATTGATGAACCATGCTAGACAGACATTCATCCTACCTCTCCTCCAATGGCCCAAGCAAAAATGACTGTCTCACATGTAAGAAAAGAGTCTGGCATGTTGGGGTGGTAACACTCGTGCCCATAGTCCAGAACACTGTCATTCAAATTGCTGCTGCACTGGTACAGGAGGATATGGTGCACCAGGTTCTCGTGGCCTTTTTGGATCAATGGCTGAACCTGTCAGTGGGAAAATTAAAAGAAAAAAAAAAAAAAAGAAAACATATGTCAATGTGACTATTTCAATACAGGTATGAAGACAGGACTAAAAATTCTATGGTATTTTCATTTTAGAAGAGGAGAGTCGATGTTAGATAGTACTTAGCTTGAGATGTAACCCCAGGACTCTGCAAACTCAAGGAGTGAAGTTTCCAAAATTTTCATTTTGCCCAAGTTTTCTTTTGCATCTCTGAGGGTCAGGAAAAACATTCAGCATCTGGACAAAACCTCTGTTACAATCTTACTTGTTCTCTCTTCTCCCATCCTAGCCTTGCACTGTCACTTTTCTTTCTCCCTGCCCAATCTTGTTTAGCCACATTCCAGCAGGAGGGGGGATATAAACCAGCTGAAAATGTGTTCTGCTGAACCAGCTTGGTGTCTGAACTACTCAGAGGTTTTCATCCCTGTTTCTGCCTCTTTTGTACTGTTTCAAAAGATGGCTGCCCATAAATTCTGTATATCTAGGGTGAGCCTAGAGGTATACCCCACATTCCTCAGCAGATCAAAATGGACTTTGAAATTTTTTTGACATCTACAAGAAATTAGATTTTTTTCTTTTTAATTCACTCAGTTGTAAAGACTTTATTAACATGAAGTCATTCTTAGAAGTTGGATGCTCCAGCCTGTTTATGGCAGGGATGAGCTGGAGGGCTCTCAGGGGTGCTCCAGTGCCCCCAGTATAATTACACCACAGAATTTCTGCATAGGCTAGAATTATTTAATTTCCATGTAAGTGTTCACTCCCTGTTTGGATGGGTGATGTTAAATCATCTCTGTCAGAGATGATGTTCCTGGGGCAAATATGAATACTTCTGAAAATAATTATTTTGCATTTCAGAATGATCATATTCCACAAAATACCAGCATATAGAGGACAGTATTAAAATGAAAGGAGTTTTTCCCTTACTTTTCCTTTCAAAGATTTCATCCCATTCTATCATATCTACCTTCAAGTTCAATAAAATAAAGATTAATACTTTCACAAGAAAAGTAAAGCTTCGACAACGCAATTCTTAAGATGCAGGGTGCCATGCAGTATTTCATTTCGGTATTAGAAAAGAGAGGGTTACTTTAAAAAGGAGAAGAATATAAATGCATCCTAAATTTGCATCCATTTCATTTTGCAGGCACATTTTCATGTGCTACTGGAGGACAACAACAGGGTAAGCAGGAGCAGTTTATTACATTATTAAAATATTGTCAAAACAATTTCTCTCTCTTCATTTTGTTCAAACCACTAGATTAATTACAAAAGAGGAAGGGCAGGAGGAAGCACCGAGAGCCTGTGTGCATCAAGGCCACCCTTGCTTACAAGAATCTGCAAAGTTCACTGAAGCTGGGCTCTTGGAGGGGTCAGATGCTGCTGAGCACCTGCAAGAGATGTCCGCCCAAGAAGAGCACAACCCACTTCACCTGCACTTAGAAATCAGTGGAAGGATGCCAATTGATTCAGATGCACCAAAGTTTTATTCTGGAGGCAAGACTGAAATACTCCATAGGGGATCATCTGTAGGGTTCTCAGTAATCCCTGTTTCCGTTAGCATTACCATTATGGTGAATTACTGCACTGCGGAAGTAAAAGGTATTTTTGAAGAAGATGAGTCAGTTTTTCCATGAAATAAGAATGTATTCCTCAATATATCAGACTGAATGACAAAGATTCAGAAATCCATTCCAGCTTGATGCGGCTTCTTGCCTCTTTCCATCACACACCTGCATATTTATCCAAGTACTGCAGAGCCCAAACACAGTCAAAACAGGGCAGCTTATATATTAAATAACAGAATGTGCCTCTAGATTTTTGAAGCTCTTCATACTGTATATGTTAGTCAAGAAAATGGTTGTGGGAATATTATCCCTCTATCTACCAAGAAAAAAAGGGAACTTTTGTCCCAACATGTGATAGTTCTGCCTGCTGCTACAAGGTCCCAACACCTGCTGTGCTTACAATCACTACTTCAAAACCAGCTTCCCCTCAAAACAATGGGGCATCACCAAAATTAGAAACTCACATCCTGTCACTAGTTTTTAGTGTCAGTTACCTAAACAATTACAGCACTTCAAAAAGCAGTTTTGTTCAGCTTTCTTTAGTGAAGAAAAGAAAAACAAAAACTAAAACAAATCCTTACACATCTTTCCAATGCATCTTGTAGGAAAACTTACATTCTTCAGATGCAGAAATAAATAACGAAGAGCAGCAGTGAAGTTATGCTTTTCACACATTTTTATTACAAGGTGGTTAAAGAGAAATTTCTTTTTCCACTTTTAAATAGCATATAAATAAGAAAGAAAGAAAATACTAGAGAGGTCGAAATTATATTTAAAAAAATCTTAGGAAAATCTCATTAATCCTGCATTATTCCAAAATGCATGGAAATATTTTAATGGCTAGCTCCTTAAGGCTCACAGCACTACTGCTAAATGAAACTAGAGAAGGAAGAGGACCAGAGCTCTTAGACACTTCTCTGATCTGAAGAATAATTAACTGTATTTACATACTAGGATAACTTCAGCAGAAAACAAAATTAAAAAGTACAATCCCATACTCTATTGTAGTGCTTAACTGGAGCAGGAGTTTCAGTATGTCATTCTATATTCCGGGTGAGTGCTGCCCCATTTGCTCAGCTATTGGTCATTTTAGCTTATAGAATAGATTAGTTATTTAGGCTGCCTCACACTTCCTCTCTGACTTTCCACAAAGTACATCTGTACAGATCACTTTGCTCCAAGCCAGAAAGGAATTCCCAAATCTCATTTTTTTTCCTCAAATAAAAACAATCTTGTCTTCTGGCCAGCCTTACAAGTAATGATGAATAACTGAGTTTCTCAAATAAGGAGCCAAATTCAGGAAATTGTAGTGCATTCAGAAGTGCACGTAAGTAGTCTTAGGTGTAAAATTAGTTGCTAAAGTAGGTATCCATAATTAAGTATCTAGATCAGGGTGGCCTGTTTACCAGAGTACTTATAGCCTCAATGAATGATAACACAATTTTCAGAGCTCTACTTTTCCTGGTCTCCAGTCACAATGATAGGGGACCAGCCCTGAAGAGTCACCAGGACCATTTTGTTAATTTGTGTAACTTTTAGGATAATTATGGAAAGAAAATAATTCAAAGTATGTGCACACTAGGGCCACTTCAGGAGTGAAGTATACAAAAAAATTGATAAAAACAGGCATGGTACATAATATTCAGTAAACTCTGCACATGTAAGTCAACAGCTAATTTTTATTTGGATTCTTATTTATACACAGCCTTGTTTGCTCTCTTACTACAAGGGAACACTAAAACGACACTTGGAGCCAAGCAATAAGATAAGCAATAATTAAGTAATTTAGATGGGATGTAGTGAAAAGGGGAATCCACCTTTCATTTTCATTAATTATGAAGAAACCTGTGACTTTGAAATGTATTTCCTTCCTCAGTCCTTGCCACTTCCTACCAATCTCTTGTTAGGCAAAGAAGTAAAGGAAGAAATTGAAAGGTGACTAAAAATGCATAAAAATGCACTAATACATACTAAAATGGAATATGCATATAACTACCTATCTTCCCCATTTTACCTCATTCTTTGAAGACCATCTGTGGAATTTTAACTGTTGCTGACATGCAAGGAAGACCCAGCTGTCAGGGTTCATCTCTTTGCCGTGTTGTGAATGAGCCTGCAGGGATACTGCACCACTGGGCACCTCAGTGACTTCTTCTCCTGCAGGCAAAGTGCATTTTCTGCTTTACATTTCCTAACTGCCAGAGGCATGGAGAACGAAAGCCCTACATCAACTCTATATCAAAATGCCCAAAGTGTTTGGGATTGCAAAAACATAAGTGCATGCAACAAGGCACAACCTCTTCTGTTTTCCATGAAACTTGCAGGAAGAAGATCATTATTTATTATTCATGATTGTTTGCTTTCTGCTTCTTTCTCTCCACCCTTCTTGAAAGCTTGGCCAAAAAGTCTTTCAAACTGAGCAACTGACATACATGAACAACACTCCCACTAACAGAGGTAAAAAAAAATTAGATGTACTATAAACCACCAGTACTTCAAATCAGGGCTCCCAAGGAAGGAGGTATTTAAAATATATCACAATCAAATGTAAGTGAAGGTAATGCCTTCTGCAACCAAAAGTATGGGTTATGGTCATGGTGCTTGGTTTGTACTCATCAGGCAGGCTGAGAGGTTTTACAGAGCTCCCATCATGGCAGTGAATCTCTTAGGACTTGTGAAAATGCTGACTTTCAAAAAATACAAAATAAAAAATTTTATAGTCATTATAATGTTAAGCCAGATGACATGTGTGCTGTTCACCTCTCATTTTTACAGAAGCCTTGTTTTAGTCAACAGGTTGACATCACATGAACAAAGAAAATGTTTATATCCGCCAGGTCTGGCTTACTCATCTTCAATTCTTCTTCCTTTCTTCTCTGTTTCCCATTATCACTTTATCTAATGCACAGTCTGAGCATTGTCATATGTTTAGGGTTTTTTTCCTTATAAAAGAAGCCAAAATTTTAACATAACAGTGCTTTGCATGTCAAGCTGATGATAAGCAGGGTCAAAATACTAATGTGTGATGTATTAAACAGGAGGAAAATGCAAACAGTTCAAGTGGTTCAAGAAGTTAAATTTCCTACAAGTTAAAAACATCTCCAGAAACCTGGAAGTCTTTCTTGCTTATTCCTGTTTTTCTACCTTTTTATTTCCTCTGATTTCTTTGATGATAATAAACATGGTTTGTTCTTTATGCCTGCTTGTGCAAATGATGAAAGTTACTAAAATATATCCATAGTCTCACCATAGAGTTCCTATTTAGAAAATATGGCCCACCAAATGTCAGAAAACAAAAACCTGACTTTATTTTTATATATGGAAATAGCAGCAGGTGTCTGATCTCCTTGCACCAATGTTACTACACTAAAATGTCAAAGAAATTAATGATTTTTTTTTCTGGGGCTCAAACAGATAATACCAAATTAATCTTACATTTTAAAGACACAATGGTATGATATATTGCCATGTAAATGATTCTGAATAAGGCCTTACACAACACCTCATGCAGGTAGACAGTGGTGACACACGGAAGAAAATTTAATTCTTTCATCTCAAAATGGAAAGTAAAAATTTGATTTTTATGCTAGCACTGCTACATCTAGGACAGTTGTTTAATTCATTTATATGAACTTGCCATGTCTCTGATTAACTCAGAGCAAAAAGTGATGGCTATGAAACTGAGTACTGGCAGAGTTCACTTGAAAATTTTCACTACAGACCAAGTCATAGGGTCTCTGCTTCCTGTACTCCTCATCAGGAAGAACTATTACATGCTTACTGATTACTTTGGTGTCTTTGTACTTTTGAAAATGGGTACCAAGCATATATATTAAATAATTATCTGACTTAGAAAACTTTTTCAAAGGGGGACATGATTTCTTCTCATTAGAATTCATCAATATTTTTCTGAGTTTTTTAAAGTGTAATTGTGAAATGAACAAATATTTATCTAAAACATTACCTTTCGGGTTTTAGATTTTTCTTTAGAAAAGCAAATACTTAAAATATTTGGCTTTATAAAGTTAGGTCTTTTTCAGAAAAAAAAAATCTATGTATTCCAGAAAAATATTCTCAGTAATATGGCTTTATTTTCCCATAAACATTCTGAAATAAAACCACCAGACATTTGTTGCCTAACACTGCATCTTGCACAAAACCCAGAGGTGTGCTGAGCTAAAACAAGAGCTGGAAATGCCTTTAGGCTGGGGTAGATGTTGAAGTCCCTGACTGCAGGGTGGAGCAGGATTTTAGCACCAACAACTGAACAGCTATCTCACGTTACCAGGAGAGCCTGCCTACACCAGTGTCACATCTGGGACACGAATCTGCTGCAGACTTTCAGCCCAGAGTTAAGGCGTTCTGAGGTCAGGCGGGGACCACCCTCCCCATGCCTCCACCCTACCCCATCTGTCAGAAAGCATTAAATTAATGCCACAGAATAGTTAAAGCTGAAAGAGACACTTCCAGTGCTCAGCTGGCTGCAGTCTAGTGTTGACCAGCTGCTGTAATCTTTCCTGAGATCATTTGAACATAACACAGCTTAGTGCTCATTCTGTTTTCCTCACTGTACAATCCAGATCTTAAATTCAGTCATCACCTCTAACAAATCCCTTTAAATCATTCTCTATTACAAGGGCTTCTGAGTTTATACTGTGCCACTTAGAAAGGTGCATATTTTGGTGAGTTAATTGCAGGAAATAGAGCAAAGCCACTGCTTCTGGTTCCCTCATGGTCATCAGGGATGATTATTTCTGAGGTACAAGTGGGAGCATTACTGCTTAACTTGAATTGCCCTTCAAAGGTAAAAATGTTAAACCAAATTATTCTCATACACATTTTTCGTACCTTCAAACTGGAGAAAAATCTAACCTGAGCATTTAGTGGCAGCTCCTGATTTTTGTATTTGAATAAAAACAGAGATGTAGACAAGAAAAAGGCCCAGGCAACAGAAACCATCCCCAGCCCTAATCTCATAATGTGATTAGGTATGGTTTCCTTGGAGGATGGAAGTTTTCCAGACTGAAAGTTCTATGCAATGTGTGGAGGTTTTCCCCCCCTGAAGTGAGATTAAAATAATAATTTTAATTTGAAATAACAATGTAATCTGATTGATTGATTGATTGATTGATTTAAGCTGTATTGTTGGCATTTGGGTTTACCTGGTTTTGGGTACTCTTTTAAATGTAGAATAAAAATTCTAACATAACTGAGGAGGAAAGATCCTTACCACGTAAATGGAAAATCTAATTCAAAGCACAGATATTTCCTGTTCTTGGTGTAAAAAAAGGATTTGTTTACTCTGTGACTGTGTTGTTCAATGAAGGCTGTTATTTAGGTTTTGTTTCTCTACAGCATTAAGAAGTAATTACCATACCTCTGTTTTAAGCTTTAGAATTTTTATTGGAAAAAAATATGTGCTTTCAGGTAAAATTTAAGGGCTGCTGTGCTTTTAGCTTGGAGAGAAGGCTATATATCTAAATTTACATAAATCTTTCTATCCCCATATAGTCCTAATAATAATTACACTGTATATCCAGAATTTCTGCAGCACAACTTAAATATTTTAATTAAGAAAGAGGAATCAAAAAACATAATAAACAATAAGCCCAAACATTTAAAAACGAGAGTTAGAAATGGTTTCTTGTTCTCTCTGTTATAATGCCCATTCCTAAATTTTTATTCCTAATTAATTACCTGGAACTCTGCCACTCATAAAGAGTTTCAGACTTTAAAGACTTACAGTAATTTAGACTAAATCCAAAAGAAGTTTAGCTCAAAGAAATACCAATAAAACATTGTTTCTGCCTGACGTCTGCCTGAAGATTTAAGATAATGCATTTACTAATAGTTAAGAAGTATAACCCTGAGGAGAAATCTCATAAAAAGCTCAAGTCAAGCAAAAACATGTTTCTTTTGGTTAAGCATCCTGGCAGTACACTCATTGTACTCCTAAGCAGCAGAGCCACTGGCAGTGGTTGTGGTCTAAAGGATGACCATAGTCTCTCAGCACAGCTGACACACTTCAAGCGGAATTAATTGGCAATTAATCATGAGCATCATTACTTCCTTATGAAAACAGTATCATAATAAATTAACATGTAACCAAATATGTATCAGGTCTAAGGCCAAAGCAGGTAACCAATAAAGAGTTTATGGTTATTCAAGAGGAACGTACAATTTGAACAGTATAAATAATAAAGTCAGCGAAGGTACTCCCATTTGTTCCTGGAATCACCATTCGAGGGCAAAATGGCAGAGGTTTTGATTCTATTGTAGAACTGCAAAACAATCCCCTCAATCATGCAGCTAAAATAACATTACGCTTTTTCTCCTCCTGCTTACGAGTGAGCGCGCAGCTTTGCCTGAAGACAGAACACATGAGAATTGACAGTGTGTCCCTTTCTTGTTTTGCATGTGCAGAAGTACACTATCAGGAAACATGTTTTCTGAAAATGACATGCTGACTTCTGTGAAGGGCTACCAAAAAGGACCATATGTGAGAAAAACCTTAGGTGTTTGGGTATGAGCTCCTAGAGGAGCCACCAACCTGCACACCCCAGCACCTTCAGTTTGAAGGGAAAGCAGGGGATAAAGTAAGCACAAGGCTCCTGATTTTGACATAACAGACTCCAGAGAAACACTCAGGAACTACTGCTCATAGCCCTCTAAAAATTTGTATCTGCAGGGTTAATATACAAACATAAGAGGGCTTACAAGTAAGTAGTTAAGTAACAATCACATTAATACTATTTCCACATTTTCTCACCCAGAGTCACATCCTGGTATACCCTTTTGCAGGACTTCATCACTCATCAACACATGCAGGAAGTCACACAACAAGGGCTATTATCAGATTACATGGTTCTTTGAAAGTCTGCATTAAAATTACTGCTATAGCAATTCTCTAGAAACGAAAACTGTGATTGGCATTTCATAAAACAGAAAGACACAGTTTCAGTCCCAGAAGTTCCAGTCACAGTAATGGAAAGGTCACAGCAGTGCAAGAAGAAGGGGAAAGGGGGTTACGGTCAGTTCATCACATCTTGTTTCTCCCACTTCTCAGGGAGACAAGTCTTCCTCCTACTCCAGTGTGGGGTCCCTGTCATAGGTGATCTCCATGAGCTTCTCCAATGCGAGTCCATCCCATGGACAACAGTTCTCCACAAAGTGCTCCAAGTAGGTCACTATTCCACAGGATGCAGTCCTGAGTCCATCAGGCACAGCCTGCTCCAGACACATTTCCCACAGGGTCACAGTCTCCTCTCAGGCATCCACCTGCTCCAGCATGGGCTCCTCCACAGGCTGCAGGTGGATCTCTGCATCCCTGAGATCCTCCATGGGCTGCAGGGGCACAGCTGCCTCACCACGGTCTGCACCAGGGGCTGCAGCAGATTCTCAGCTCCAGTACCTGGAGCAGCTCCTGCCCCTCTTTCTTCAGTGACCTTGGGGTCTGAACAGTTGTTCCTCTTCTCACTCTGCTTTTCACTAGCCACAATTACATCTGCACAATAATTCTTCTTTTTCTTCTTCTTAGATCTGTTATAACAGAGGCATTCCCACCATTTCTGATGGGCCCAGCCTTGGCCAGTGGAATGTCCATCCTGGAGCCACCAGGGATTGGCTCTGCTGCACATGGGGCAAGCTTCTGGTGGCTTCTCACAGAAGCCACCCTGTAGCCCCCCTGCCATCAGAACATAGCCATGCAAACCCAATACAGTCTGCTATGCATGGACATGGTGAAGAGGCCTTTTCTGACCATTGTCTGTCTATTTTTTCACTGTTACTAATGTGGAATTTATGAATCTATGCTTTGTTCATAGCTGTGACTACTGCGCACTGCAAGTGAAAGCAAAGAGGGAGAGAGTCATAATATCATTTTCTGAAACTACCATCAGTAGCTGGGGTTGCAGATTAAAAGATTGGTATGGAAGAGAAATAATTCAATTAGATGGGGATAGTTGTGTTCCATTTAAATACCATAGGAGCAATTTAATTTGCCTTATTGAAAATCTGTTTAAGATGCTGCTACAATGTGATTTGTCTGAATTAGAAGGTTGAACTTCAGAAACAATGCCAAGATGCTAGCAGAACCAAGCTAGGTTTGTTTTGTGATCCATCCACACAAGTCCCATCAAGAGAGATTTTACTACCTATGAGCTTGCTGTTCTGGTACTCCCACAAAAGATGCTTTGGAACTGCTCATCTAAGGACAAATGCTACTCTGAAGTGTTTTGTTGCCTGCTATGATAAGATGTTGGATGCTGGATGTTTGGCTGCAGACAATTTTCTTATCTTTTCAGTGCATCACCTAGTCATAGGTTTACTTTAAAATCATATATAAAACTAAGAATAAGGAAAAAAAAATAAAGACATGGGACTAGACAAAATAGGGTCAACCAATAGCAATGGTCTCCTGAAGATCACCCCAAAAATTCTCTCAGAATTGGGAGGTAAAACTCAGAGATCTTCACAAAAATTGTACTTCCCCCTTTTCCATGCTTACTTTTGGTCACATTTTAAAATAAGGTTGACTTTTATTTAACCAAAAAATCACACAACACACATACTTTCCTACCACCTGCTGGCATAGTCAATACATTGCCATAATGGATGATGTTGCTTTTATTTAGAAAGCAAAAATCAAAGAAAATGGATTAAATTAACTAGACATTCAACTTTGCTGATGACAGAAGTAGATTATTTTTGCATGTCAAATATGGAATAAATAATGCAGCAATAACTGCATAATTTAATAATTCTTTTAGTTAAGATATTCAAGTGAAATGAAAGAAGACTACCACAAAATAAAAATATGTAAGAAATATAAAGTTTGGTAGGACAGCAAAATCTGTGGTCATGTATAATTTAATCTGTGGTCACAGCATGGAATAATACATTAAACAATTTTGTATATTAAATAATTTAGCAGAATATGAGAAAATAATGCATTTCTGTTATTTCTTCAGACAGTGCTTGGGAAACTTTTAATTTTCAGCCTGTTCAGTTACATGAATCTCAGCACTGGAAAGCCTAATGGGCCAATTCAGGCTTGCACCAAAGAGCCAGCCCTGCAGATCAAAGGGCAGATAGCTTACAAGCTCTGCAGCGTAAGATGATTGTTTGGTTGCCAATCTAATTTACTTGGGCTGAAATTACTTTGTAGGGGAATGCATGGGAAAATATAGAACATTTGTTTATGTCAGGTTGCATGATGCAATTTGCTAGAGTTATCACATTTAGCAAAATGTAAAAGTTCAGGCCAGAGAGTAACAAGCAGTTACTGTCTGCTATCACTCAAGTTAAAAATCAGTGCCCTCATTTAGGTACTGCAGGCTACAAGCTGCCCTTCTGGCTTCCAATCAATCAGTCTCTTAAACTGGAGTCCCTTTGTATTTTCACACTGGGGTCTTTGGTATTACTAAAGCATTCCACTGTCAAAAAGCACAGTTACCCATGGCAACAAGTTTTCTGGAGTTTTTACTTCCTTATCAGTTTGCCCCAAAACAGAACATGAAGATTAACTGGCAGCTGCTGGTGTGTTCTAATACAGGCCTTCCTTTAATTGAAAAGAGGCTCCCTCTTCTAAGGACATCAGCAATGGAAAACTTTAGTGCTGATATAAAAATACGCCTAATGTAACACTTCTCAGCTATTGCTAAATAATTAGGGTTTTTTTCTGCTTTTATGATTAGCCTGTTGCACTAGTCACATCACAGGCTTAGTGCCAAAAAATTACACAGGGCTGTGGTTGAGAGAAGATCATTTTTCCCACGGGCAATTTTTTTTTAAAAGTATTATTTTGCAATTTTTGCTTTTATCACAGTCTCTTCTCTCTCCTGACCTTTTTGGTTGAGATATATCTTCCCTGATTCATTCATCTGGGCATTACTTACCTAACACAGGCTGGTGGTCTGGGTTCTCTCATCCATCAGTGGAGAGAGAGATTGAACCATACACAGGATGCTTGAGCTCATACATTTCTGACAACTCCTCTAGGATGATACAAACAGCAAGTGTTGCCACTGTGAAGTCAATTAAGCAGCTGGCTCAGGCCCACAGATAAGTCAGGTTAGATGAGAGGAAGCCCCTCTCTATGGCTGAAAATTTACTGTCTCTAATATGTTGCCTGAGTATCCGTAAGTTGTACTGAAGAGATACTGCATTTTGACCACACAGCTTAATCCCCAGTGTGGGGATTCTTCCCCATTTCAGCAGAGCTAAACCTGCTCACACCATTCTCATAAGCAGGTTCAAATAATGCACGTGGAAGGACTGCTTTATACAAGAACCAAAGATTCTAAGAGCTTACAAAATGCAACTGCCATCCTCCTTTCCAATGCCAAATGCCCTCTAATACTAGATGTCCCATGTAAAAAGTTCTCTTCCAGAATAAGGAATATTTTATGCTCTTGGGCACAGCCACATCACAGCATTTCTCCTCATATTTCTCTGACTATACTAGTTTTGAAACAACCTATAAAGTTTAGAACGAAGGAAAAATGAGTTATTCTTAGAGAAAAGACATGCAGATACAAGTGACTGTACTACCCAATTTTGGGGTTTATTTTACATAAAATTTTTTTCCTACTCTTGGAGGAAAATTCAATATTTGACATGTTTTTGACGAGGGGATTATTACTAATGAAGCCTGAGGAACTACTTTTCCTGAGGAAAACACAGTGTTTTTAAAAGAAATTAAGAAAACATAGTGGGGAAATTTAGTGTTGGAACTAGCACAGGCATGCTATGCTGAAAAGTCTCACACAAATACATTATGGCACGTCTGGAATGTAGGATATGCATACCAATCTTTCACCAGTATATACTCTAAATTTCCAGTTTACACACAGCATTAAACACTTTGTCAGGTGGAGAGGGAGACCACAGGTCTATAGGATTCACAGAAAATGTAGACAGTAGAAGAAACATTGTATCTTAAGGTCTTTTAATTGAAGCAGAAAAAACAATCAAGCACATGGAAGACTTGATGTAAATGCAAAGACAGAGTCATGAATCCTTAGCAGATGCAGTTATTTGAATAAGCAATACAGTTAAATTGAAGTGACAGAAGACATGGAGTATTGAAACCTAAACTAAAGATAGTAATAAAAAAGAGCTGTAGAACCACAAGTAGAAAAAGCAGTTAAGAGCAAGCTTTGAATATAAAGCAAGAGCTGAAACACTGGGAAGTATTTCTCATGAATGTGGAACAAATTTTCACTTTCTTGGTGCTGGTAAATACCTTCATGATGCCTGCTCACAGCAAGGAAAAAATAAATTCGGCAAATAGGCTGAAAAAATCTATCAGCAAATAGTCTTAAAACATGTTAAAATAGAGAGATGTGTGTCAGCACACACAGATCCACACACAGTGACAATCATGAAAATCGGACATCTCAACAGTACAAAAATGACAAGAATTCAAAAGATCCAGTCGACTGTCACTGAATAACTTTTTTTTTTTCAATTGAATGAGCAAAAAGAAAGAGACAATCCAGGTAATTTACAAGGGGGAGGATATTGCAGAGACCTGTTTTCAGGATATGCTCCCTGGGATGATCACCTCTCTCAGCCCTGCTCCCAGCCTGGTGCAGTGGTGTCTCTGCCTGTGTGGGCTCTTCACACCCAGGAACCTGCCCTCAGCATGGCTTTAGCAGGGAGACAGAAAGACATTTTCATGCAAAGGTAGGTGTGTGGACCTGCCTGGATGTCTGCTCTACCAGTGGATCCCGCTCTCCCTCCTTCTAAGAGGTCCTGCTGGAGTGGAGTTTCTTCCTGAGGTGCAGTTGGCGAAACCAGAGAATTTTCTTTAGGAATGTGATTAAAGGGCACATTCAAGACCAGTCGGAATAATGACATTTACAGAGAACTGCAAACAATCCTAGCAAGACATAGTCTTAAACCCATCACCAGAAAGTCTGGGCTAATAAGTGGAATGCACTTTTCTAAGAAACCTACTTCTGAGAAAGCTCCTAGCTAATTTCTGCATGTGAGAAAAGTGAAAATCCCTTGGGTAGTGAGCCTGAGGCGCACACCACTGCCTGAAGCTCAGAGCAGCAGAACAGGTCAATGCACAGTATATAGCTGCAGGAGGAGTTTGCAGACAGGCAGCCGACTGCATGTGAAGAGCAGCCAAAGTCCACCACTTTGGGACCACTGCAGGGCCATCCTGCAAATATCTGATTTGAATGCCCACTATTACCTCCAAGCAAGCCTTTCTATCTGTTCTGCCTATATTATTTTCAAAATTTACCTATTACCCTTATCATTAGTTCTGTTAATAGAAAATGCTCCGAGGGGAAATCCTATAGAAATTTAATAAATTTTTAAGGAGCCACAATTCAGCCAGGTAGACAGTTTAAAGCTGAGGAGTGATGCAAACCATTAGAGCCACAAAACCAGCTCAGTGCCAGGTTTTGGTTGTTTCCTGTATCACTATTGTCACTATTATGCCCAGCTATTGAGAAGCTGTCTTATTCTCTTTCATTTCTTAGCAGTCATGTTATTATGAGCTGTCTCTCCAGAAGTTCCTGGAGCCATTAGAAACAGAAGGCATTGTAGGGACATGTAGGAGGAAGACACAATCTCTTCCCTGAAGAGAATGTTGCAAGAAATGTGAAACAAAAGAAGATTTAACAGAGAAGTTCTAAACCTGAATGGGTGTCCCCGTATTGCAGTGAAGATCTTCTCTCCACTGGTAAATGCAGCATAAGGAGAAATTACTTGTCCATGTCCTTATTCTACCTTTGAAATGAACAGAAGATTACAATCTTATCTGTTGCACAATTTACATATCTTGTAGAGCAGCTTGATCAATGAAAATATGCTGTTTCCCATTACCTGTGATTCCTGGAAAGTAACATGAATATTATCTAAAGAGAAAGAAAAGACCTAAGGTCTTACATAATTTATCTTTGATTAGTACTGAGATCTCTTGCACTAGTTATTTCTTCCTCTTGTGCAAACAGAAGAAACTAAAACACTACTGCAGGTGAACCCTAAGACCCATGTGTTATCAGGTACCCAGCTTTGGCACCATTAGACTGTATTTACAATACATATTTGTAAATACCTTAAATATATTCTGGTTTAAAGACAATATTTTTTTTAATAATGCATTTTTAATAGACATTAAAAAACGCTTTAAATTCAGAATCTGAATTCAGAATCTGGTATTTGTTAACCAGAGACAATTAAAAGTCTTGACCTCTACCTTTAATGACAGGTCTAATTTTTTTTCAGTGTCCTTCTTAAAACATCATGCTTTCCAGACGAAACTGATATTTAAGAAGTACTTTGTTATAAAGTGCTCATAGCAAATTTCAAGAAGGAAGAAATGACAGAGAACGGTGGAACATAGGAAAAAAAATTCCAGTTATGGCTGATGCACCTCCTTGAGACCCCAGGTCACCGTCAGATTTACACACCAGTTCAGCTAAGTGCACACTGTTGATGCCACACATTGTCCAGCAAGTGCCAAACTGAGTAGTTCAACACTCCACAAAACCCTACAGGAGCACAGAAACGGCCAAAGCCAGCTCACATGTACACTGCTGAAGTAGACTAAGTTATGCCACAGAGAAATTTGCACCATGTCTACACCTCTTTTTTTCTGTCTGCAAAAATGAGATGTGTAGGTTTGTGTGAAAACTGTGCTACAGAGGGAATCCAGAATCAACATCTATGTAAGTATTTAACTAACCCGGACAGTTTGATCAGGGCAGAGAGCTCATCCGCCCTCCCCTTTGTGGAACTCAGGCTCTGTTTGCACAGCTAATATCTTCCCCAGTAGCCATAAGCCCCATCCTTTGTGTATCAGTAGGCTTTAGGAAATGTTTAATCAGTTTGCAAGAGCACATAGATACAATTCCACAACAACCCTCTATGTGGCATCTAAAAGTGCCACTTAAAGGAAAATAGAAGTTGTGCCCCTGAAAAGAAAGGCTATGGAAGTGTTCCTACTTAAATCTACTCTCTTTCTGTATTCATTTTTCGCTCTCTAAAAATTTTTAAGCAACAAAATGAAATTTTCTTGCTTTTGTGAAGATGGAAAATCACTGAGGGTTTTACTTTAATTTTTAACTTTATAAAATATATGCTGATTTGAAAATATGACTTCTAAAACATTAATATTTTTTATCCATTATTGTAAAAACAAAGAATATAAAATTATCTTTAAAAATCAACCAGTGTATTTCTGAGCTAAAATTTTGTTTTAGCTTCAACCAAACACTATTTTTTAAGGACTGAGCAACTGTATGTGCAGTCAGGCAAAGCATTTAGAAAATAAAATCAGAAATTATAAATAATGAATACTTCCGGGGAACTTTTTTAGCAGAGCAGCAAATAACCACAACTTCCACCAAATTTAACATGAGAAGCTTGATTCTGATACTACCATTTTGAAGGTCTCTCACTTTAAAGCAGAAAAACTAGGGATCTTGACATACATATAATAACACAAGCAAATTCTCTATTTCATACAGTGAAAGTAGCTGTCACAAATTTCAAATGTGATCAAAGATCAAGTACCTGAAGGCAGAAATTTGGGTCTTGCAATTGTTCATTCTGATAAAGTGTAGAAACATGCAATATTTCAGAGTAATTAAAGGTATTTATCATACAGACATTGATATCACATGTTAAAGTTCTCTGAATTAATTAAAAATTTCAGCCTTACTGAATGCGCTGAAGAAATAAGACTGACAATGGTAACAAAACAGAAGAAGTAGAATTCTACACAATGCATCTGTGGGTTCAAACAAAGATAAAAATGAGGGCCAGAACTATCTCACTGTACTATCCTCAGCATATTAGAAGAATAAGAATTTGTTGTTTCATTAGGTCTTCAGTATATTGCTTTTGGGGAGAAATGTGAGAATCATCTTTCCCTCAGCACTCAAGCTTTCGATTTAAAATAGAAAGAAAAGTTACAAAACGTGTTATAGGAAAACATGCTTATGCGTATGAGTTTTCAAGTCACCTAGGATCCTGGTGAGCCTTGTGTAAATGTTTATTCACACATTTTCATTATTTTTTAAATAAATGGCAATGTTTGTCTCTTTTTGAAATAATATTTAGGTTTTAAACTGCTGAAAACACTGGTGGGTGTTCTTATGTGATGTATCCTGGCTCCACACTGGTCATCACAAGAAAGACGACTGGAATCAAATAAGAGCCTGGCCCTTTATTTAAACAAACATCACCATTTAATTATTTTTTAAATTTAAAATTACTATCTGTTAAAAGAAATTCATTAAATTCCTATATAAAAGTAAAAACTTGATGTAACATGCTTTTAGACAATTTTACTTAGTCCTTGTCAGAAATATTTACAGACAACAAATAATTTTCAACCTCATTTTCTTATGGGAGAGAGGATGAAGGAAAAAAGAACTGCAAGAAAGAAGCTCTGTCACTGTTCAGGGCAGTTTGAAGGGCGCACCTGAGCCAGTTTCTGGGCTCACATACACAAACATTTGATCCATATTTGTGAATACAGAAAGAGGTTTTGTTTCCCTCCAGTAAGCAGTGAAAAAAACTTCAAAAGTGCAAGAACTGATTTGAAGTGTAACTATAATCTAAATTCCTCTAAATTTTCTGAGTCTGAATCACTCACCTTTGTCACGTGATGCTTTTCATGTTGTACAGGAATCTTAAACATTTGGCACCAATATGTTGTGTCCTTGTCTGGCACAGGCACCTGTCTTAATAAAAAGGGCACGAACACAGTATTATCATAGAATCACAGAATGGTTTGGGTTGGAAGGGACCTTAGAGGTCCAGATCCAGTTCCAATCCCCTTGCTTTGGGCACGGACACCTTGCACTAGACCAGGTTGCCCAAAGCCCCATCCCTTGAACACTTCCAGGGATCCACAGCTTCTCTAGGCAGGGTGTTCCAATGCCTCATCAACCTCGTAGTGAAGAATTTCTTCCTTATGTTTAATCTACATATAAAAGTCACACTACTCGTTGTGTGAGTCAAGGCTTTGGCTACCACCTTATTCCCATGTGCACAGAAACCCACAGCACCTAGGAGTAACTTACGTCTTTGTTTGTCAAGTCAAAGTATGGCAAAGAGGCAGATGGGACTTCCTCTCTCTCAGGGTTCAGCAAGCGCAGACTCTTTGTACCACGATTCGATCCATGGTAATTTTGCCCTGCTTCTCCCATATCTTTGTGGTGGTAGGCCCATATTACCCGCATTGTGCTCTCCTGAAAAATCAAAGCAGAATATCCTCAAGGGATAGGAGCAACATCTTCCTTACACAGTTCCTATAATTCCTACAATAGCTGTGACACAGGTGTATTTAAGCAATCACAATGTATTCTAGAGGAGCAGTCATCTACCTACAGAATTTGGCCTTTGAAATAAATAACGTTTTATACTCAGTGGGTTAACTGGAAATACACAGAAATTAAATTGTTCTCTGAAAAACTCCTTCCCTAATGTTGTGAACTGAAATCATATCTTCAAATGGCAGAAAAGACTCATAAAGAAGTAACCCGCTAAATGCATTACAAACATTTCTCTAGAGATGTTATTTATTTGATCAGCAACCAGAATGTTTCCCCGCCAGACATTTTCCAGGCTCAAGTCTGTGAAGATGTGAATACCTTCAGTGAATTGTTGTCCTTAGATATTATGGATAATTAACATTCAATTACAGAACAGATTTACATCTTAAAAATCAATCTACAGCCACTATACAGATCAGTTCTCTGTAAACCATTCTCAGATTACAAGAATGACCCTTGAGACAAAGTGCTATAATAAATCCTGAAGTGTCTCAAAATGCTAAATTATACTGAGAATTTGGAGCAGGTGTGCAAACCAGAGATCCACTGACTGCCTGGGAAACTGGTGGTTTATACAGGTGGCGTTTGCTTCCTGCATTTTCAGCCTCTCATGTTGCTATAATTGCATATATTGTAAAAACACAGATAATTAATATAGTATTTTACTCCTATAGTAATGCTTCCAAAAGAAGAAGTAAACAAGCCAAAGCAGAGAAAGCCTTGCAAATCTCTCTAACCTTCCTGTCATTTCCAATACCAAAGTCATCACCTTCATGTAATTTAAGATTATATTTAGGAAATAGCACAGCAATCCCTAGGGCAACAGAAGAATTTACCATGAAAATTATTTTACCATGGAAAGCTTTACCATAATTTTTTTTCACTTTTAATTTTGAATAAAGCAAACAGACCCTTTAAATATATATTCTCAATTTTTTAAAAAAAATCTGTTTCTTAGATCAATTAAAAGTTAGTGCAGAATCTTAAAAATATTTCTCAATTTGGCCTCCCTTGAATGGTTGTAACAATGGCATATAGGACTTGATGGCACAGAAGTATCTATTCCAATCTTGTGTCCACGTGTTAGAAATTACAGAACATAATGTATTAAAGTACAAAAACAAAAAAAGCTGAAATTTAAACATAATAGTTTAAAAAAACTAGCACAAGTATTTTACCTGAGCAAACAGATATTTTGGAAAGTAAATTTCTCTAATTCTGTCCTTTTACTAAAAAGATATTTTAATTACCAGCTTAATAAGCACACACACATTTATCCTGTGTTAATTACTTCATCTGTCTACATACAGTCAGAGACTCTTACCGTTATGCTCTTGTCATTTGTGTCACAAGTGTGCAGCTCTCTGCTAAAAGCCAGTATTGTATGTGTACTGTTTTCCATGGCATATTCCAGATGGTAATCCTGTTGGGGGTCCTTTTTTAGTACTCTATTTTCATCTGTAAAATAATCCTGTTATGAAAGAAAGGTGCCCCAATATTAAAATCTAATATTAAACATGAAACTCGATGTCCAGTACTGAAGCCTTTTTCAAAACATGTAAAATTCTGCAGTGTCAGTTTTGAAATAAACAATAAATTTGAGGTGGCACTGAACTGTTTTTCATACAAAATGTCCAAGAAAGCAACCCTCCTTGATAAACAGCTTAAAGAATGTTTAAGTAATTTTAGCGACATGCTGCCTGTATGTAACTGCAGAAATAAAGGTTGAACCCAGCAACCAAGAAGCTTTATTTATCATAACTGGGATATCATAAACACCAGGAGAAATTACAGAGATGTAACTGCAGAAATAAAGGTTGAACCCAGCAACCAAGAAGCTTTATTTATCATAACTGGGATATCATAAACACCAGGAGAAATTACAGAGAGAATGAAATTCACTTAATACTTGCATCAACAATAGTGTCACTCCTTTTTTCCACAACTTTTCCTATGCTTTTTTCTTTCCCACAAAAAACAAACCTCTTGAATGAACATTGACTGGAACCAGAAACCCCACGGCTTAACTAGCACGAAAAGTGCTCATTTCATACAAAAGCTGCTGGGATTAGGCTGAGGTTTTGGAAGAGGCAAGGGAGCTGTTTGTAAGAAAGATGCTTCCCATCCAGGGTTCTGCAGAGGCCCAGCACAAAGGAGTAGCATGGCAGCAATGTCAGGTCATTAACCTCCTCACCCCGGATTCCTGCAGCCCCGCGCAGCTGGGACCCGTCCCTCCCTCTCCTCCCACCCTGGCCACCTAGGAAGGGTTGGCCACTGCCTCAGATGCACCTCCTCTGGTCACCCTCCTTTGAGTTTTAGGCTGTTTCTGCTTGCTTTGGGATAGGGAAGGGTCTTTGGGGTAGAAAGTAAGCAATGTATTTCTCATGCCAAACAGGCTACTGGCAGACACCATTAATTGTGCGGTGTCTTTGCAAAATAATGCAGCACTGTCTGGTCCCAACAGGCATTTATTTCTGTATCTGCTTGGACCTCTGTTCACTTTTGGACATTTTTAACTTTCCCCTTTCATTAAGGTTGAGGTAACCATCTGAAAAACAGTAAAAGATTATGTCCAAGTATTTCGATAGCAGTAAAAAAAATAACTGAAACTTCATTAATTCACTAAAGGGTCATTTAGGAGCTGTAATCTTAAACTTAATTCCACCCTAGAAATCTGTGTGTGGGCAAGACACCAGAGAGTTCTTCTTTTCCTGTCACCACTTCTTACAAATACAAATGATTAAGTACATACATGAGAGAATAGGCAAATGGAAAAATAATCACTAAAAAGAACAAAACACAGGCCTGGGACCTGAAAGAAAGTGAACTGATGAGCTGTATTTGTTTAGAGAAATAACTTGGATTTGCTGTTTTCCAGACAGAAATAGTAAGAGTTGTTTTGCGCTGGTTCTTTGAAGATAGATACTTTATGGGATCAAAACCCTCCACTTTTACCATGCATCAGAACTTGGAAAGAGGCAGTGTATTGCCTATACATAATACAATTCCTGCTCTGAAAACACTCTTTTGTGGAATCTCTGTTTCCATCTTTTAGTAAGCGTTTGCCTGGACAAGAATTGTAACCCTGTGAACATCAGTTTTATTGAACTGTGATATCTTTGCTTAAATGTTACCTTAAATTGGAGGAAGAGATTCTCGGTGAATGTGCCTACACTTTGAAATATTGAGGAATACAAATTCAAGAGCAGCTTTTGCTCATGTGAACAGACTCAAAGTCTCTGCCTGAAACCAGTGTGAAGGGAAGCTGAGAAATGTGAAGAAAAGATGTGCACACTCAAATGTTTTGTGGTGAGCTTCAAAATTTCATCACAAGTCTAGAGGACACAGCTCTAACCAGAAAAAACCCTCTTGTGATATAGTCCTGATTTCCATGAGCCTGAGGCAGGAATACAACAACGATGCAAAGAAGTTCTGTAATTAAGGTATAAGCTCAGATGTGCCTTGATAACGTGCTTGTCAGTGTAATTATCTCACCCAGCTGGATGACAGTCATAGACAGGTCACAGTTCTGGCTCACCAAGAGGGGCCCATTTTGTGGCTGCTGGTGAATGCTTTGGGGAAGGTGGCCCCAAATCCCAGGTCCCCAGAGAGGACCAGGCTGCTCCCCATGGGATGAGAACTGTACTGAGCACTCACACTGCTGCCTGCTCAGGCACTGGGTGCCCACACCTGCTGTCAAAAATGAAGAGAACCTTGCTGATTTCAGTGATTTCACTGAAATTATTTAGTGGCTCTATGTAGTTAATGCTATTTTTACTTCCTTTGTTGAAAATTATCCAGATGTTCATCATAAAAATAAAATCAAATTATGTCACACAAAAAGAGCCACCAACAAAATCCCCCAAAACAAAACAAAGAACAACAACATAAAACAGCAAAAACAAAAAGCCTGAACAACTAAAAATTTGATTGCTCAACCTCTCACATGAAAACGGTTTGTGTTCCAGTTTTAAAACAAAATAATGCCACATTGTCCAGGAACCAAATTAATCCCTCTCTGTTCACACAGAAGATTTTAAGTCTAACTATGGAGACTTTGCTCAATTTACTCATCAGAGCTTAAAAGCCTTTAAGATGTGTTTGTGTACAAAACAGAATGAACAAAAGGTTTTCAAAAATGACAACACAGTGACAATCTGTGATGCCACATCTTTTTCAGCCACAATTTGCAAAAATCTGCAATCTGGAAAAGTAAAAACATGTTACATATATCTATCTAGCTATATGTCTGTATCGTTATATATATTCTATGGTTCATTTCAGAGTAGAAAAATAAAAATGAAGTCCTGCTGCCAAAAGTCCTGGTGCAAATGCAATCAAAACCATCACATTTGGACTGCCTACACTCCACTCTTTTGTCTAGTCAAGGGAAAAAGCTATATAGCTCTGAAGGCCTTTGAAATGTGGCAGTACAGAGGATGGATCTACCAGAGCCCAGAGAGGGTAAACTGGGCATCTGGGTTTCAGTTAAACTAAGGGAATATAAATTTAATTTGAAACTCTCTCAGGCCCAGACTACTATAACACAGAGCTCATCCAAATTCACAAGTTTCACTTATTTAATTCTGTAAAGAAAGGAGTGGGATGTTTTAATCCACAGCATTCCAGTGCTTTGATATCTATCACAGATAGTTCTAAAATGGGCTTTGTACTGGAACAGTTTATCCTTCCCAACAAGCAGAAAAAGGCTCTAACATGGTACAATCTTTTCCTACACAGATCTGGTTTTGCTACCCCAGACAGTTAGCCAGAAAACCTGTGTCTTTTGTAGGGTAGATTATACTGATACAAGTCCCCTGAATTTCATGAAGTTCCAACAGATCTACAATAATTGTGAAGTCCTGGAAACTGGATTTCTAAAACACTCACATGTATGTGGAAAAACCCACAATATGGTTTTATATACTGATTCTGTACTTGCATCCAGGTTCTCCAGTTTCTTATACACACAAAAAATATGTTTAATTAGGTTTTCAAACTACTCATCAGCTTTACAGAAGTATAAGAATTAGTTGAAGAGAAGAATGAATTCCCTATATTTTTCTTTTGGTCCTTTAAAAACTAAGTGTTTAAAAAAGCTTCAGAAGTGTTATTGGTCATCCTACATGATTACGAAGATGTTTGTTTCAGGATTTAGGTATGTAAATTGTTTACATGCGAAACATTTAAATTTATTGTACTTCCTTTGATAATATTGCAAAAAATGGCATATTGAACTCTGGACTAAGTTATGCAATCCATCAAATAATTAAGTATCTCCTTCCTCATATTACCTAAAAGTTGAAACAACATATGGAAAATGAAAAATCTTCCTGACATTACAAGATATTGTATGCTCTTTTCCAGATGTTAGGCAGATCATGTTATACAGTTTTTCAGATACCATTAGCCACTCTCCTTCTTAAAAAAAATACTTTGTGGTATATATGGTTTCTGATTTCTGTTCCACAAACAGTCAGGGAGAGTAATTTCTTAAGGATGTGAAAAGACGCTGGTTTCTCCTTTGAGAATGCAAGCACAGCTGCAGAGGGAAGCCCGACCCCAAAAGCCCCACCAGCTGTCATCACACACTGAAACAGGTGCTTATGGGACTCTCCCCCCAGATCTTTACAATGTACAAGATTGTTTTGTTTATGATATCAATTTCCCGTCCTAAATTATATATATCACCTTTCAACTTCAAGGAGCATAAAATAATTCTCAGATTGTGGCCCCATCCAGTAATCACCTCATGAGCTCAGCTTGTGGGAAACTCAGCCACCCCATTTATGTGCACTACCTTTCTCTAACTGGGCCATCACTGCTGTTCCAGCACCAGTCTAACACTCAAAAGTGGAAAAAGGGACAAGTCAGGAACTGGCAAGGACAGGAAAATAAGCTGTGTTTCCATTTGTCCTCACTGATGTTCTGTAGCCAATCCATGGAATTTGAAACATCCCTGTCCTGGTTTAGGGCAAATTTGGGAGGAAACTTCCAAAGGGACTCCTCTAGAAAGCAGATTCAAGTGGCCTCTCCCCCAACTGGTTCAGGAAAAGATTTCCTGGGAGAAAAGCGGAAAAAAACTGTTTATTTAGCAGAGTATTCACAAGCATAAAAAATTAATAATATCAAACAATAAAACCTCTTGCTGTTCTGAAGAGATGGCAAATTCAGGAAGTCCTTTTCGTGGGGTTTAGCTCAGCTCACTCAGTCTCTTATCCATCCCTCCTGTGCTGGAAAATGCCATGTCCTGGGCCACAGTGGGCCACAGGTGTGAGCTCCCGGTGTTTTTCTGCATTTTTTGGTCCAAAGCAGGCTGATCAGTTCCAAGAAAACAGTCCTGGGAACTTCTCTGCCTCAGCTAGCTAAAAACTAACCAAAAGCAAAGGAGAGGTCTCTCCTGCTCTCTCCATGCTGCAGACACCACAGTGAGCAGGAATGCTGAAGCTCTTATCTCTGCTTTTGAATACAGTCACCTCAGACATTCCACCCTTCTCCCCACTTCACTCTCAGATCTACTTTTAAAGGTGCAGAAACTTAATATCCAGCATGAACAGAACAGACAATTTCAGATACAAGCATCATAAAGGCACTCTAGGACAATCCCCAAATTATCAAGCTGATGCCAATGACCAGGACCAGAGACCTGGTAAAAAGGATCATGAAGATGTCACAAAGATGAAAGTTGGTGTACGAGAGGATTTATCTTAGTATAAATAGGCTGGATAAACTGCTACGGTAAGGAAAAGAATGGAACCAAACATTTGTTTGAAATAAGCACCAAGTTATGCCTTTCTGGGTTTCCAAAAAAATAACTGTGGTTAACATTTCTCTTTTTTTTATTGTTGCGTTCAATTTAAATGGAATCCTGCTGCTCAAGGTTCCAGTACACACTAGATGTTACCACCTAAAAGAAGCTGGTTTTACACTGTATTTGGCAAGAACCAAACAGAGCATGAGTTTACAAATAAGCAAACCGAACTGTTTTGCAACCTCAAATAAATTTCAGCTTGAGTTTCAGGCAAAGATCTTACTATGCTCTTATGCTGGGGAAAAGCAGAGCCCACTCACAGCAGCCAAACATGAGGCAGGAGCCTGAAAGCATCACTGTTCTGCGTAAGAACACCTTGAGAGCATTCCAGTTGACTGAACCAATCTTGAGATTGGCTGCAAATGAAAAAATAACCATACAAAAGGGTACAACAACAGCAATCAAGTAGTTACAGTAAGTTCCTAAAGTAACTGAGATCAGTAAGTTCACAGCCACTGTCCCATGGGCAGTCTGTTTATAATTGATTTATTAGTTTGAGGGGGGGTGGGGGCATGTTGCATTGGTTTTTTGTTCAGGAGTTTTTTTATTTGCTTCTGGTTGTTTGGGTGGGCGGGTTTTTGGGGGGGGTTGGGCTTGGGTTTTTGGGCTTTGCTTTTTTATCTACACAGCAGATTAGTAGAAGTGATTCAGTCCTTGCTAGAAAGCCTGGATCTCGCTCACATGGGCAGTTTTGAGAAGCTGTACACAATTCCTGGTACAACTCCAGGAATTAAACTAGCTGACATGTACTAGGTTGTGGACTATTTACTTCAGTTGTACTACTAACTCTGACAAGGACAGAAAATTTTTATCTCTAACAAATAATTGTGTGTGTCTGTACTTTAAATGCAAACATAAACATATACACAAAGACACACATTTCCATTTGTGTATTTACAGAAACAGATAATGCCTGTGTGTGTGTGTACATGTTCATATATTTTCTTCACAAAAGAGGGCTTGTGTTTTTTAATACATGAAACACAATTATTTATTTAGAAATATGCCTTTTCTCATTCAGACTTTAATACACTTCTGTATATTTCTTATATCCAGTTAAATGGTGCCCAGGGTGGCTTACAGCTGGCAGTGACATCCCTTTGTTTTTCTGAAATTCATGAGAAGTAAAACACATCACTTTCTCTGCACACAAATGAAAACACTGGAGTGTGGAGACCTGTCTAACTTAGCACAAGAAGGTATAAGAGGCACTAGTGGCTACAGGCTGAAATATGACTGTCCTGGTTTAGGACAAATTTGGGAGGAAACTTCCAAAGGGGTTCCTCTGGAAAGCAGATTCAAGCTGCCCCTCCCCCAGCTGGTTCAGGAAAAGATTTCCTGGGAGAAAAGTGGAAGAAAACTGTTTATTTAGCAAAGAAAATATTCACAAGCATAAAAATTGAATAGTATCAAACAATAAAACCTCTTGCTGTCCTGAAGAGATGGCAAATTCAGAGAGTCCTTGTGATGGGCTGTAGCTTGGCTTGCTCAGTCTCTTATCTGTCCGTCCTGTGCTGGAAAACGCCGTGTCCCGGGCCCCAGTGGGCCACAGGTGTGAGCTCCTGATATTCTGGTTTTTTTGATCCAGAGCATGGCCAGTCATTTCCAAGAAAAAGAAAAGCCACAGTCCAAGGTACTTCTCTGCCTCAGCTAGCTCAAAAAAAAAAACCTACCCAAAAGCAAAGGAGAGCTCTCTCCTGCTGTTCATGCTGCAGGCAACACAGTCTGTGAGCAGGAATGCTGAAGCTCTCATCTCTGTGTTTTTGAATACAGTCACCTCAGACAATCCACCACTTCTCCTTCTCCCCCCACTTCACTCTCAGATCTAGTTTGAAAGGTGCAAAACTTACTTCTGGGCTGAAAAGACAAATGGGGATACAATTCCACATCATAAAGTCACCCCATGACAATGACATTGCATATTGACATGGATAATTCGACATTGTGGTGGAGTCCCAAGGCCCTATACAAGTCTTTACATCAAGAATAAATGTCAGTTTAAGAGTTTATATTCCAGTTATATCAGAAAATATAAAGCTAGATTAAAGGCTGTCCTAACAGAAAGAGACTAGACAAAACATGTAACAAAGTGTTTTAAGGGAAAGAAAATCTGTAATGAGGAGATACTGCACGATACAATCTTAGAACTGCAGTTTATCACAAGGAACATTCCTTACATAGGAGCCACATTTATTCAGTACAAGTTTTCTCGGTTTAATTATTTTAATTACTTCAATTATGAGGAAGATTAAAAACACTTAGGGGATTTTCAAGCACAACAATTAGGGATGCTTGTTCCCAAAATTTCTGGATCTGCCTTAGAAAATCTCCCTTCCTCCCTTTCCTACTTCTGTGATACTTGTTTATATGGGGAATTTAATCATCCCCCCACTATTTTAAGTCTTTGCATCACTCACAGTGGCTAAAATTCCATTTTTTTGGGGAGATGTGAGAAAATTTCATTTTCTTGGTGTTTCCAAAATCCAAAGGAGAACAAAATATATGACAAAGGAAAAAAAAAGAAAAAACAATCCCAACCAAACACTTGAAAACAGTCCCCTGAAGGCCTGCAAATTACAAGCTTCAGAATTCTTCTCATCTTTTGTTCACCAACTGTTGCTTCCTTGTCCTAACTATTGTACCTCTCAAAGGGAACTACAAAGCACCCAGCCAGTGGAGATGTACACTGGAGTGTCTCTTTATGCCCCACATTGAAGCCAAGAGGGAGACATTAGTCATCTGGAGATTCTGCCCCAATGCCCAAAGGCATTAAATACCTCCAACAAAACACCGACTGAGATATGTCAGTGTGGCACTCGCTTCGCATCTCTCTCTTGGTGCCTTTCAAGTTGTTTTCTAAACACTTCTTTTGTTGCTGTTGGCATGAGTGCACTTAAAAGCGGCATATCGTTAAGTACTGAAAATGCTCACTGTTTTCTGTCCTTTAAAATCTCTTCCAAGTACTTCCCTGTGAGCAATTAAGCTAACTCTATGGGATACATTTGATAACAGATATTCTTTAGTTTGGGTGACAGTTAACAAGCAAGGCTCTAATGAATAATAAAGTACTTTTTAGTGACATACAGTCCCTATTCACCCTGAGTAGGGACTATTTTTGTGCAAGTTCAACAGAAGATTCTAACAATGCAACCCTCTTGTATAACTTGCACAAAATAGGCATTCATCAAGGAGGATTACTCTCCCCAAAATGGGGCTCTCAGAAGCTACGTGCTGTGGGTGGGGATGCACAATTCCAGACAGGGGTGGAGACCAAGGAAAAGGCATGGGTCTAGCAAGAAAATGCATGCTGTGTCAATTCATAAGCACAAAAGAGATGCATTAGGGGAAAAAAAAAAAGGAAAAAAGGAAAAGAAAAAAAAGAAGAAAAGAAAAAAAAGAAAAGAATGAAGAAAACTAGATGCAAAATATAAGGCTGCCCCAAGATCTTGTATGAATAGTAACACATGCTGCAAATGACCATGGAAATATTTCAAGGTAACATTTTGCTAAGAATGAGCTCTCCTAAATCCAACTCCTCCCTATAGAGACAAAGACAGCTCCCAGCTTTCCAATACCGACCCCCATGGGCATCTTCTTGTTCTCAAACATGCTCAGCCAAACGCTACACAATCTGCTGCTCTGACAACACAGGCTCTCAGTAATGTGTGAGAACAGTCTGTTCACTGATCTCCTTTTTCTCCTTCTGCTTGGTGGAGGTGCCTCCCTCATGACAAAGCACTAAGTCATGCATGTATGTATACACATATCCATTCTATGACTTCCCAAAATATGTCAAGGTTCCCATTTCAAGTATCAAACTTCTTAAATGTTAGGACTGTAAATGTATAATTCCCTGATCATTCCAATGCTCTTCAAAAAACTTTTTCTTCTTCTTTCATGACATCGTAACACTTTCCATCCTGATATATTTAGACAAAACTAAGCCACAGGCTTACAAACTGTTTTAGCCTTTCCTTATGTCAGACACCTTTTCAGATTAAATACAGCTCCAATACAAAAAAGCAAACCAAACAAACAGGTCATTGCACCCAAGTTCAGGATACACTGAAAACTGAGAAAGTAAAATCCAACCCAGGATATCCAGAACTTTGAGTTTTTTCAAGGCAAACACTGCCTGCTGATGGTAGTAATAGCATTTACTTGCTCTGAGAGGATGAAGACTAAATGCCAGAGGAAACATTTTTTTTTCTTTTCTCTGAAAACTACCTGGCAGTTTTCCTCTACCCCAATACATGGATCTTCCACAGACAGGATTATGTGCTTTTACCCGAACTGGCAGCTGTAGTCTAACTATATTTACATGTTTATTCCCAGAAGAGAACTCTTACCTCTGAGAACACTTTCTATTTTTAAAGAAGGTGAGAGAATTTGGGGGGGGGGGAAAAAAAGGCAAAACTGACCCAAGGGACTAGGAATTTCAATGCCCACTTGAAAGGCTAAAAAGGTGTTTCAGAATATCTGAATGTCAGGCCACTAACAAGCATCTCAAAACTTTCAAAGAAACCAAAAAATGACCCCTCTAAGAGTTTAGACCACGATGCACATTTTCCAACAGATGGTCATGGAATAAAAACATATTTCTAAAACCAAAAAGAAAAGTAAGTTCATTCATTATAGGGTGTACATATTTCATGGAGTTCAGCTAGGCATAAAACCACATCTTTCAAGGGTGCTATCTATGAAAAAATCTTTTTCAGTAGTAATAATCTAAATTATGATGGTATACACTTAACACAGAATGTATTTTTAAAATATTAACTGTATTTGTTTGTCCAGTAGAGTGAAGAATTGGATATTATTGAAACAACATCCGAGAACAATTTGTTCATTTTCTAGCAATCCCTGCTGCCTGACCAGAAAAAGCCTCTGAACAAATTTTGTTTATCATCTTTGTTTCTGGCCTTTCCTTGTTGGTGCAAGTATGGAAAAATTTTAACCGAGCAACTTTTAAAAAAACCTCAGTTCAGTTTAGAAAGAAACCATGCTCCCTAGAACTGAAGAAGGAATGGGGATGGAGCAAGCCTCAAGTGGCAAGCAAGCATAACAAAAGTATTTCTTCTTACCTGCTCAAAAGTGCAACAAAATAACTCATAGCTCTTAGCATAACAATTTGTGTACTAAATTAGTGTTTCAGGAAAAATATCAGTAGGTTTCTATTGGTGGGCATTTGCTACAGTCCTTTTCTATTTGTAACAGAATGTTGGTGGACAAAACCTGGTGGAAGAATGGAGTTAGCATGGGGCCATTTTTAAAGATATTGAAAACCTGTGAAGGGTGCTGAAAAAAGCCACAAAAGTGCTCTGAGTGCTGGGGGAAATGTCCTGTGATGCTAAAGAGCTCAAACTATTTATTTAACAAAAAAGAAAATGGAGCAGCGACTTGTCTCAATTGCAGTATATAAATAACTTTATGAAGGCGGTATGCAAGGGGAGTCGAGTTTTTAATATAGTAGAGAAAATGCATAGCTGAAAGCTAAACCAAGACAAACTAATCCTGGCAATCAGGAACAGAAGAGACACAAACTAGCAAGGGAAGTGATGGATCCTCCACCACTGGATGTCTTTACACTAGGTTTGGATGCCTCTCTAAAATACTTGCTTTAGCCTAACAGAATCTATGAACTAACCAGAAAAAAAAGCTGGGGTTTCTTTTAATGGTTAATAGGTGTGTCTTCTGAATTGCAAAGCCTTTCAGAAAGCCTTTCATTCTGTGAGTGAAGAGCTCACTGCTCAATGAACAGCCTAGAGTGGGTTTTTTTTACTATTATTAGTCTTTTATTTATGCTTCAAGAAAAATTATCTTCATTTTGAAATATGGAGAAAGCAATATTCTGAAAATCACTGGTCTGCACTTAAGGAAGACAAATATTTGCCTAAACTTCATACAGCAAATGAATAGAGAAAAGAAAAAGACATTTTTAAAGGAAAATATTTGTACCAAAAGCTCAATTCTTCTGGAAAAGTTTTGATTTTATAAAACCTTGACAAACAGTAGGGACATCATATTCTGCATTTTGTTTTCTTATGGTGAATTGTTAATAGAAAATCCATATTCTTATGGGAAAACCTCTTAAATTTAAGCAGCAGCCTGAAAGATCATCTAGCTCTAGCATAAAGAAGGAAAGACAGATGACTTCTCCTAGGCCATACTCTAACAATCACTCTGCTCTTAAACTGCGCCTCTGACTTACTCAAGCATCTGGGGTGACAACATGTCATTCCAGGCCCGACTGCCCTTTCAGTCATCCATGGGACAAGCTGTCTCTACTCCCCTGACCCCAGAGCAACTCCTGCCAGCTGGATCTCAGGTTGATGAGATGGGAGGAAAGGTGTGGGTCCCCTCCCCTGTCATGGCTCCTACTTCACCAGCCCCCAGTCCCTCTTGGAGGGGATGACTTGCTGTAAGCACCAGCAAGGCCTCTGTTCCACACTCCTGTTCCCAGACGTAGCCCTGACAATATCCAGACTACTACAGAAACATCCCAAGGAAATTATACCAGTAGAGTTGGGCACCTCTGAGATTGCTTTGCCAGACCAAGGACATGTACCAGGAGTCCTCCCAGTGGTTACTCTGCAAGTCCTTTCCAACTTCTGGGTCAAAACACTTCCAGGGGAGGAGAGGAGGAACACCAAGAACAGGAGCAGCACCGGCTGTGCGCCAGCAGAAGGGGACGTCAGCAGGCTTGGAAGCTGGTGGGATGTTGCCCTCATGCCGGGGGGATTAGAAAGAGCAAGCTCAGGCAGCACCGGGAGGGCCAAGCTCCACCAGCTGTTAGCAAGGTGAAAGGAAAGGTGCCCCACCTCCCTGGGAGAAACTCTGCCCTCCCATCCCTCTCCTCCGCGGGTCTAGGCTCAGCGGGCAGGCAGGAGAGAGTGCCCAAAGGAGAGAGGATAGAGCTGTTAACATCTTCTGGATAAAGAGCAAAGAAACCTGACACCTCTAACGAAATCTATGTAGAAGTTTAGAGGGAAGGTTGGCAAGGAGAGGATCGAAAAGAACTGTCTCCTCCAGGGGAAAGGAAGGCAGAAGAATAGGGATTACCCGAAGAGTAGAAGGAAGAAGTAAAGAGGTACAGGGATGCAGGACAAGAAGGCTGCAGAAGAAACGTGGGGCAGGGAAAGAAGGGCGTCCCGAGAGAGGGATAGCGCGGGGAAAGTGGGCGGACAAGGAGGACCCGGCTCGGCGGCCGAGGGGAAGGAGCAGGGCCTTACCTGCAGGTAGGGCTGGCCCCTCTCCACGCCCCCCACCACGATGTCGGCCGAGGCCATGCCGCCGCTGGCCGAGAGCCCGAAGCCCACGTAGCCGCGGGTGCGCACCTCCAGGCGGAGGGCGAGGGCGCTGCCGCGGCGGCCCCAGCGCAGGCGGTAGGCGCCCGCGCCGTCCAGCACCGCGCTGTGCGGGTAGCTCCGCGCCGCTGCACCGGCCCCGGCCCCGGCACCGGCCCAGGCACACAGGAGCCCGCCCAGCACCAGCGCCCAGGGGCGCAGCCGCCGCATCCTCTCGCCGCGCACCAGCGGCCGCCTGTGCGTCTCGGCGTGTGTCCGGGCGCGGTGTGCGTGTGCGGGGGCTGTGTGTCTGTGTCTGTGTGTCTGTGCGTGTGTGTGTGTGGGGAAGGGGGGCCGGGTGCCCCGGTCACCCCGCCCCCGCTGCGGGCGGCTCCGCGCCGGCCCCGTCGGGGCAGCACGCCCTCGGCAGCGCTTTGTTCGCCCCCGCCCCGGCCCGGCGCTGCCCGTCGGGGCTGGGCCGGACCCCGCCGCGCCGGGAGCACCTGCCGGGCGCTGGCCGCGGGGGCTTCTCGCCGAGATGCTCGGAGTTCGCGTTAGCGACCAAAACCCTCCTCCTGACCGAGGGAGCGGAGGGAAGGCGGTGGACGGGAGACCTCCCCGGCCTCCCGGCAACTCTAACTCCGCTGGAAGAATTCACGGGAGGAAGCCCAGAGGCAAACGAGCGCTTCCCCACTCTCGGCCGCCTCCTCACTCAGTGCGAGCGCACGGTGTTGCGGATGGACGGAGCTAAGCAGGAGATTCCCCCTTCGGGAGAGTTCTTTTGCATTTTAAGTGGAAAACGGGGACCCCCCCCCCGAGTGGTTTGCACTGAGACGGCTACAAAAGCACATCTCAAAACCGCACTCGCGTCCCTTGACGGCCCCGCAGTCATCCCCGGCGGCACCGCCGCTCGGCCAGCCCGGCCACGCGGTCCCCGACGCTCCCGCAGCAGAAGCTGCCTCCCCTTGCCCTGCTCACAGCATCACCGCCGCGGCGGGGGCGAGAGCAACGAGCAGAAAGATGCTCTTGGAGGAATGTTCCCCAGCCCTCTGCAAATCTGGACGGAAACAAAAAAAAAAAAAGCGTGGCACCCAAAACGGGAAAGTTAGGGACCACAAGAAGTCATATTGACCCTTGAAAGCTCTGAGCTGTATGAAATCAGTTTTAAAAGGAAGGTATGCTACTTGAAATGTGTTCCCATTTAAATGAAAGAGCCTGGTACTCAACCAAAAATGCATACTAATTCAGTAAAAACCGATCAAATTAGTACATAAAGGAAATTAGTAATGCTTCCCTTTTTTTGGCTTTTGCATGACAATATTTCACAAGTGTCACTAGGGTTTCTAGAATACAGCCACCCATTGTAATGTGAGGAATGTATCAAACTACAAAACAACTTTTAGAAAAGAAAATGCTTATAAAAGGATAAGTGCCAAAAATTACTTTTACCTAAGGCATCATAAGAAATTAGAGGAAAAAAATTTAAAGACTGGTGAAATGAAAGCAATCTTTAGAGGGAATAGATTAGTGTGACTATTCTTGCAATTACAGCAGTAACTTCAAAGGTACAGACTCAAATTACTGACAAAACAGAAAATTGTGAGATGCTGAGTGTTTAGATTCTCTTCTACAAAATCGTTAACACCTGCAAGTGGATATGGATTAATTTAAGGAGAAATTGCAGGTGTGTGATAGGCCCTGCCAAGGCCAAAGGTGTGACCTTGGCACCTAACTGGGGGCACTCAGCCTTTGTAAAATTGTGTGCTAAAGGAGGGATCCTTAGGACAATTCCAAAAGCGCACATTTATCTTTTCTGAGGGCAAGGATGATGAAGGAATGAAGAATGTTTCTTAAATGCAGGTTTTTTTCTTAATTTTCTAATAAGACTGTGCATTATGTTCTTAGAAACCCCTAGATAAAGTTTCAATCACACAGAGATGACAAACTCGCTCTTCAAAAGAATGATTGAATCTAGTACAAAATTAGTACAAAATTTGTACATCTAGCACAAAATTGCTACCTTTAAAGCACAGCAGTGGTATTGAAGTCCAACTAGTGTTTCCCAGAGCATGCATTGCATAAGCATTTGTACAAAAGAGTGCAAAATGTACTTTGAAGTACTCCAGCACTTCTCAGTTTGGTAAGGGTGGTGCTGATGACATTTTAGGAGCCTGTACACAACATGGGATGTTGTAGCACAGGGAGGGTTGATGGACTATCCCACACAGCATGCTGGGCTACACAGCACAACAGATAGAGATAGGGTTTCCCAACTAGCCTGGATGCAGATGCCATGAGGGAAGCAGAGCTGGAGATAGGTGTGCACTGCAGAGACTGTCAGAGGAACAGCTGCACACCCCCCCATACAACCCTGCCCCCTGCATGTCCAACCCCCTGCTCCTCTCACAGCAAACAGGCACAGAAAGAAAACTCCAACACACACAAACTTGTGGTTGGCTGGGTTCTCCTCAGTCATTCTGCCAAAAGCCAAAGCAGCAGGACCATCTAGTGCCTTGGACACACTGCAGTATGTCAGGCAAGACAGGCCAGAGTTTTGCTTTACTGGGTCTGGTAGAAGTGGTAACACTCACAGGGAACAGCTGTGCTATTTCTGGTGAGCTGCAGTGGCCATGGAGGGTGGGCAGTTCCACCCAGCCCAGCATGGGAGTCCTGTGTTGGCAGAGCCAGTGGCCAGGACATCCCTATTCCATGGCTCTGGAGCTACCACCAGATTGCTCCTGAGCTTTACTTTGCCTATGCAGAGAAATTTGGCATTTTGGAGACTGAGAGTTGGAATAGAAACAATGCTTGAATTCTTGAAATCTCCTATGAGACTAGATGATTTTGTCTGTGCAGAGCTCAAGGGTCAGCCTGCTACTTCTTTGCAGCTCTGAAGTCTGTACATCCCAAATCCTTGTGACTTTCTACCAAAACCTGGTGGCGATGCTATCCTGTCTTCCAGAGTTACACCACACTCAGCAGCACTGCTCACCCCATCGTGATGGCAACATTCAGACCAGTAGAAGTGCAGGAATAGCAGTCCTATTCCTTTCCAATTTCCAGCAAATATTTTTCCATGAAAATAAATCATCCAAACAGTTTTACAGAGCTGCACACTTGATCTACAAATACTGTGACAAAACCAACCTTTTTCAACTTGCTGCTATTTATAATCCCAAGAACAATGCTCATGTAATAAAACTTTCCTAGTAGAAGAGGCACTTTGTGGGTAGGGCTGCACAATTCCCAAAACTCACATTAGGAGACTTTGGCAACTTCATCAGAAATTTTTTGCATCATTAGGAGACCAAACATATGAAGAAAACACAGTCTATATAATTCTAAATCTAATCTTGGCCTATAAGTAATGCTGCTGGCAGGAGCACATGGATACATCAGGTTACCACCTTCTCTGAACTGAACCTCCTCTTCTGGAGGAAGGCAGTCACCTAACCAAGTCCAGAGAGATTCAGCAAGTGTTTTTCTTTTTTAAAAACTCTTACTACCATTACTAAATATCAGCTTGTCCATTTCTCCCTCAAACCATTGCATGACATGGTTCATATACTGAAATACTGATTAAAAAGTCACAGAATAATAGAATGGTCTGTGTTAAAGATTGGAGAGTTCCAACTCTCCTGCCATGGGCTGGGACATCTTCCACTAGACCAGGTTGCTCAAAGCCCCATCCAACCTGGCCTTGAACACATCCAAGAATGGTGCATCCATAGCTTCTCTGGGCAAGCTCTTCTAGTGCCTCACCACCCTCACAGGGAAGATTTTTTTTCCTAGTATTTAATCTAAACCTACTCTTTCAGATTGAAGCCATTCTCCCTTGACCTGTCATTACGTATCCTTGTAAGAGGTCTCCTCTTCTTCCTTGTAGGCTCCCTTGAGGTACTGCAAGGCCAAAATTAGGTTATCCCTAAATGTCTCTTTTCTAGACTGAACAATCCCAATTCTCTTAGCCTTTTTCTCACAGGAGAGGTTTTCCCTCCCTTGAATCAGCTTGGTGGCCTGCTTGGGACTTGCTCAAACAGAGTGATGTCCTTTTTGTGCTGAGGACCCCAGAGCTGGATGCAGCTCTCCAGGTGGGGTCTCACCAGAACAGATAGAAGGAAGGAATCCCCTCCCTCACCCTGCTGGCCACACTGCTTTTGAGACAGCCCAGGATACAACTGGATTTCTGGGCTGTAAGTGCACATTGCTGGGTCATGTCCAGCCTCTCACCCACCAGCACTCCTAAGTCCTTCTCGGCAGGTCAGCCCTCAGTCTGTTCATCCCCCAAACTCTGTTGATACCTGGTGCTACCTCAAGCCAGATACAGCATCCTGTACCTGGAATTGTTAAACCACATGAGATTCCATGCCTCAGGATAGCATCCTGTTTTTCAAGTGTGTGCTTCTCTACTGTTCCTTAATGAGTCAATTAATTATGAAGATTTGGCCTGATGATGGGTAGTGACCTATCACCTGGTTTATCCCTGCTGGTGTATCCTGGAATTGAGGTGTTCTTGCTAGAGAGCAGTCCAGCATGATCTGTGTGTCCCGTCCATTTGCAGGCAGCAGGATTTCTCAAAGGCATAAAAAGGTTAGGTTGCAGCCTATTTCTAATGTATACCTTGTACTATGTGACATGCTTTTAGTTAGTTGTTTGCTGGCCTTTCTCTTACACAATTTAGCCTCCATGCAGGAAATTCATGAATATTGAACATTGATTTTATACTAATAAAAATAATTAATTATTAACTATTAATTATTAAAAATTAATGCAAAGTCTTATAAATTTTTTTTGTAAAGTAGATAGCCAATAGCTATATCATCTTTCTAATAGAGGGCAACAAGAATTCTTCTCTCACCTGTGAAATGTAAATTAATCACCATTTATTTATCTTTTAAATGTAATGATTTTTATCATTGTATTGATCTCCATGAATCCAGATTTTGACATCAATGCAATGCAAAAGGGTTAGAGAAGCATTTTGCAGATCCAGCTGGAAGATTTTTACATTGGGGTAATGCTTATTCAGAATAAAACCATCTTCACTGACAATCCAGTTTGTGTTCAATATGGACAGGGAACTTAGAGCAGGAAAGGTTTTGGGTTGAACTGGATGTTGTCTTTGGAATGCTGAGCCAGCAGGATGAGTTCCTAGGAAACATTACTGCCAGCACAGGTTGAAGGGGTTAGAAAACTTTTCTGTCTTGATCCAAGTCCAATGCTTCAAGAGCAAGGTGGACACATTCCCCACCCATGCCTCTGTCAGCATCATACATTTCCTCAGGCACACATGATAACCTGACTGCCCTTAAACATGTTTTAAAGTATATATCTTAAAGAAAAAAAAACTTTGTTTGAAAAAAAATTTTGTTTGTTGTCTTAACCTCCTTAACTAAGGTGAAAGGACAAAGCACCATGCTTATTTTATTAATGCTGATTAAAGATGCACTGGGGAGAATAGCAATATAGCCATGTAAATGTGACAGAAGTGTGTATTGGTTTTTTAAGCTTTATTCCCATCTTGGCCTTTTCCCAAATACTTGAATTTTTTTTTTACATTTTAAAGTGGAAAATGCCTACGATTTAAGTGATCACTGTAAACAGAGTACTTGTATGAAGGTTTTTAGAAATTTTTAGTTCTCATTCTATGCATTTTATGTCCTTGTTTCGAATTTTTCTTTTCTTTTGCAGGGAGTACGAGAGAAGAAGACACAGTTGGTTTTGCTTTCTGATAGGCATACTGAGGAGATGCAAATTCTTCTTATGAAGTGATATACATTAATCACCAGAGCTGGAAGCAAAGTTTGAGACCAGTAGGTACAGAGGTGAACCATTTCTACCTTTCTTTCTTGATTCAGCCTGACTTTGGCTCAGGTTAGGATAATTTTGGATCTTTGCTGTGCTACCTACAATCTGCATTTTAAAAGTTCTGTTAATCTCAAACTAGTATAAATAAAGACTAGTTTGCTTTCAGCTATTCTTATGATGAGTTTGGACTCATGTCTGTTGATGTTTTAAATTACTTGCCTGAGGAGACAAAAATAAAATCATTGTTAGAAAAAGAATATTTATCCAGCCCTGTGCTCAGGGCAAAAGCAGACTGATTTAGCTTTCTTTTCCTCATCAGCAGGCTGGTTTCTGCAGATGTTGCCAAATTTCCAAATACCTTGACTCAAGTTCATAAAAACTTCTTACTTGTCCTGGGAGAGAAAACTGGAGGGCAAGAGTTTTATTAGACCAGTTGGAAAAGCCAGAAGGCTTTACAGCAAAGAGTTTCTCACTTCCCTTGGTTGTGGTTGTGGTCTTTTCCCCTCTTTTATGAGCACCTCTGCAAAAGGAGGCACTTAGATGCAGTGTAATCCTGGGCACTGATTCATAGCAGGTCCCACAAGTGGATACCTCAGCAAAGGCATTTTTACACAGGTCTCCTCAGGTGTGGGGAAGAATTAATTCCCTTTCATTTGAACTAAACGTAATTTCAGGTTTTTTACTTATCACTGGGTGTATCTGCTCTGGTGCTGATGTTCTGTGAGGTGGAATAGCTTTTAACATATGTACTTTTAAGGATAAAGTACCATTTTAAAATGGTTGCTTATGTTTCATATATATCTTTGTTAAATTATTTACAATTCCAGCTGTCTGTCCATCTGCCACACAGGACATAGACAGTTTAAATGCTTTTTAGCATTAGATATTAGATATAGAGATCTAGATATATAATATTTACATATTAGGAAAAAAATTCTTAATTGTGAGAGTGCTGAAGCACTGGAACAGGTTGTTCAGAGACATGGTGGATGCTCCATCCATGGAAGTGTTCAAGGCCAGGGCTTTGAGCAAACTGATCTAGTGGCAGGCATCCCTGCCCATGACAGGGGGGTTGAAACTTGATGACCTTTAAGGTCCCCTCCAACCCAAACCATTCTATGGATCTATGATCTTTGCTGTTTGCTCCTCTGCTCCTATCAACATCTGGGAGCACCCTCACTAAGGTAAAACCAGGAAGCTAAGTGCATTTCACATTTCCAGAACTCATTAAAAGTCTTTATCTGAGTAATGCACTTCTCAGGTAACAATTAACTTTCTGAGACCACCTAAGCCAAACCCTGACTCATGGGCAGGATCACCTTTTTCCTGTATCAGACCTGAGAGGTGTCTGTCTAGCCTTCCAATTATGATATCTATCAGTGCAATTTTTTTTTCTCTTCTCCTTTCTCCTTCTCCCTTTGTGTAGAATTAACTCTGATCCATCATCATTCCTCTTGTTAGAAAGCTGTGTTAGGTGGCTGATCTTGGAAGCAGCAGTTTAGGCCCATGACTGCTGTTCTGCACCTTATGTGTGGGAGCCAACACGGCTGCTTTTGGAGGGGAGGAGGGCACTTCCTGGCCCCTACCTCTCACTGCCTTGTTTTCTGTCTTGATCTTGTTCAGAAAGCAGCTGGTGGATATAGGTTTTCAGCCTGTGTGATTTTTGCCAGAAAATGAAGAGCATCCCTCCTGTGCAGCCTTCACAAAGCTCAATTGGCATCCAGTATTCTAAATCTAGATAAACAATCTCTACTTTTTTTTTCCCAATTGGACAGATGGATTCAGAGAGCATAATTGACCTTTGGGTTTAGTTTCCTCCTCTTGTTTATAATGTTAAAATTAGCAGAACAAACACAAAACAGAAGGCAAGCAGAAGGAGGAACTTGGTGCCTTTGGGGGCATGTGTTGCTCTGCAGAAAGGGAGAGCATCCCCATGCTCTACCCCCTGTGCAAACAGCCTGCATAGCCAGTCAAGCCTATAAATGCACACAAAAACCAAAAATGTAGCAGGGTGCCAAATCTCTGCATCTTCTGGACAACCGCAGAAACATCTGTCTTTCCCACAAATTAAGATTAGCTCGCAGTTACTCCATCTAAGGAAAATGTCTCCAGAATTTTTCGACACAGCAAAATATCGAACCCAAACCTGTTTTCACTGAAGTCAGTGCTAAATTCCTAATGCAAACAGGAGAAGTAACTTTTCTTTTGAGAAGGAGGACGTTTTGTGGTGGAAAAAAAAATACCCATGTCTACAACTTTTTAAGCATTTTGATGAGCTTTTTTTACTTTGAACTGATGCTATACATTTTGTTCCTGCATGTAAAACACTCCCATCCCCGCCCCCAGGCACTTATACACACACAGGATGACTTGTATTAAAGCAAAGAAAATTCTGTTGAAATGTGGAGTTTATAAATAAATGTGTGTATATAAAGTGTACATAGGTTGAGAGATAAGATTCTTGCCTGCTGATTCAACAAGGAGTCTAACATAAGACTTCCAAGAGATGATGTTCAACATGGCCATCATGAAAGTATCTGGACATTTCTCCTGAATTTCTTGAGTTGCTTGTCATGGTCATGGATGTTTTTGTCAAGTTTACAACCTAGAATGACAAGCATTCTTATTGTGAAAGGAATATGACAAAAAGCAATGAAATTAAAATCCCTGAAATTAGCAAATTATATCACCTATTGACATTGTATTAATAACATCCATGGATACAACAGCCTTGAGAAGGAATAAAAAAATGCAGAACCACAAGATCAAGTGTAAAAAAAATGAAGCCACAGGTATATGATAGAAAAAGTAGGCTGAAAGCTGTGATGCTGAAAGAGACTGACCCTTGGTATTAACCTTTGGTAAAAAATCTGCTGAGCAGGAACTTCCAGTGTGAAACAATGAGACAAAGTAGAACTGGCTCTGCCACCTGGGAAGAAGACAAGCATTGTTGTGCTGTGTCCCCTCTGCCAGGATCTACCAACTGAAAAGGCAGTTTCATGCTCAATCTGGTTATTTAAGGGTTACTTTAATAGAATTATTTATACGTTTGTGTTCTTATTCTTTTATAAAGAAGCTATGTTGAGATACAGTGTTACCAATACATATTATTTTACAAATCACTGACATTTTTTCAAAGACACTATGCAAGTCCTGCAGAAAAACAGTAGGTATGATGGACAGATTTTAGAGTTTTTCAGAAAGTTGAACTCCAGACTACTGCAGATTTTTCTTCTAAACATCAGGAGAAAAGCAGTTGTCTGATGCTGCCATATGAGCACTACAGTACAGATTTGCAGCTGCCTGACATTCCTAGGCACAAACTTATTCAAATTAGGGCTCGCTTCACCAAAGTTGGAGTATTCCAAACATAACTAAACAAATCTTTGCTTGGAGCACACAATACGAATCCAATGCATGAATACATGTGATTTCAGTTTTTGGTGATGACAGGTTTGTTACTATACCCATGAGAGTGTAGCCTGAAACTCAAACTTATATAAGCAACCTTTGGACATGTGGCTGTACCAGCTGAACTCAATAACCATGGACTATTTGTGGGGACTTCTGGGAGGAGCTGTAGTCAACACTTTATATAGAGATCTAGATATATAATATTTAGGTATTTAAATATTAATATTTACATTTATTTACATATATAATATGTAGGTGATACCGGTTTGGGGTCCTTGCTTGATTTATAAGCACCTTGTAAATAGAAAGTTCTTCCCCACTCGATGATTTCTTTATGATACAGCATTTTGAAGACAAGTGATGTTTTTATACACTACTCTATCAGGAAAAGAAGCTTTTTTCTTTTTCTTCTTCTTTTTTCCCTTTTTCTTCAATCAGCAGGAGAAAAATATCACCATAGTGAGATCAACATTTTTTCCTGGCAGCATAACCCTCTGGAGGTCACATATCTAGACCCATAATGGTTCTGCTTTAGAAACTCCTAAAGGAGTTTTAGTTCTTGAGAGCTCCTCAAGGAAAAAGTGAATTCAGCATCTTTTCCAGACCCTCTGGAAGGTGGAGAAGGCAGTCACAGTATACATCCATCTGTGGTCACAACCTCAGAAGGCTCATTTGATACCAATGCTGTTGTTGACCTCTACTTTCCAACCTAGATAAACAGTGTGTCATTTTCAGTAAGTAGTGCCATTTTACAGACTTTAAATCAAAAAATACTTAGTTTTTTCTTTAGTTTCATTCATCTCTCTCTATTCTTACAAGCCTGATGTCCCAATAGCCAAAATCTCAGTTTTCAATTAAATAGAAGGTCTACATGTGATGGATTTTAGTTTGTGGGTGCTGTACTGCAATTTCACAGTGCTAAGTATAGACCAGAGTCTGATTCCTCAGCATTTTCAGGAGCATCTGTGTTATTTTAGCACCATACTCTTGTTATCCCTGGTAGGATGTGAGGTTTCAGTCCAAACCCAGACTTCCCTGCAAATTACTAGTTTACTGCTCACAGCCTCTTGTTAGGGTTTTCTCTGTGAAGTACATCACTGCCAGCTCAAGGGATATCCACAGTCACCTGTTTATTCTTCCAGAAAACCTGCATCTGGACTAATAATTTAAAACAAAAGTCTTTAGGGTTTTTCAGATAACATCTGCAGATCTTGGGCAGATCTTGCACTGTGTGTCACCAAACCTTGCTCTTACATCTGGTGGAAAAAAAAGCCATCAATAGAGCGATTGGTGTGGAGCTTATCCAGGTTGTTCTGATCATCCTTGAGGGAGAAGACAGCATAAGTAGGAATGCCACAGCCTCTCAGGCTTCAGATTCTCCTGCTAGGCTGTTGCCTGAGTTTCAAGCTGACACTCTGGGTTTGTTGACTTGCCTTGTTGGTTTGTTGGATTTTTAAAATAATGATTTCCCCATCACTACCTCAGAAGCAGCACAATTCAGAGGTGCAGTTGTCGCATACTTGTTCTCATCCAAGATGACTCCCATGCAGCAGCCCAGACTAGCCCCAGTCCTGTGCCATCCTGTTAAGTCTTCTTCCTCCCCTTGCCCACAGCATCTTTCACAGAATAAACATGCAAGTTACCTTGGCACCCATTAAAAGCAAATCAGTACTATTAGCACCATAATGACTAGTGGTCATTAGGCACCACTCAGCACAGTGGGAAGTATCCTTTAATGAGTATCCATGGAAAATTTTGCAACCCTGCATAAGTAGAAAAAACAAAACAAGAAACTCCTAAAAGAAGCTTGTGTTAGAACTGGGTTAAACAATTTTTAAACAATTTGCATTCTCCTTTCTCATTTTGATTTACATTCCCCATAAGTCTTTTTTTCTTCATCAGTCAGATAAAGCAAATTTTATCAGACAAATGGTTTCCTGGTAAAGCATTTGATAATGTTGTACTTTTTGCTTTCCTTAAAAGCTTTTGGTCTGATTTTGTTAAGAACCTCATCAAAAGATCCTCTGCGTACCTACATGGCAAAACCTAATGAGGAAAGACACAGCACTTGGCTGAGGAACCTCCTCCCTTCTCCCTCTCGAAACAATTTCAGAAGACCAGCTCAAATTTGTGTCTGAAAAAAAAAAGAAAAAAAAGTGAAGAAAAGAGAAGAAAAGAGAAGAAAAAGGAGTCTAGTTGCCTGATGAAAATATTCAAGGTGTCCTTAGCATCAAAGAGCAGCAAGTCAGATTAGCATAAGATTTTACTACCTCTTCCATACCAGCCATAGTGTTTTGTACACACCTTTCAAATTATATCAGTCTTGAAGAGTCATGTCCTTGCATTCCTTTGGGGATTGGAATTGTTGCATACAAGCAGAGAACACAGCTTGGGGCAGAGTTCTTGTTAGAAACATCCCAACAGAATGGAACAGGAGTATTGGAGATATGATTTTTGTGCAAAGGAATCATGTTGAAAAGCACATATTAACAAACTTGCATAGGGAACATCTCATATTTCAACAGCACCTTCCTGGCAGAAGAGATGAGGCATAAAAGTAATGACGAACAAAAAGTAATTAAAATACAACACCCTCTGACTTTGCAACCTCAAGGATATTATCAAGGCAAAAATATTTATGCCTTCTTGAAATTTTAAATATGATTTAATAAAATATCTGACTTGTTAAGTGTTTAAGTTTTTGAGACTGACATACATTTGTCTCATAACACTTCATGCATAGCCAAACTGAATTATGGCTGTATATCTCAATTTATTTATATTACTATAATGCCACTACTTTGGTCTTAATCCTTTTGCAAACCTTCCTAACATGTCCTGGAGGGCTCCAGCCCTCCTTGCATTTTTACTCCAAATGCAGTCCTCCCAGAAAACAAGAAAATAACTGGCAAGTCAATAAAAGTTCAGGGAATTGACCACTTCCCTAGAGTCATAGCCAAAATGACTCCACCAAACTACTGAATTCTCAGGAATCAAATGAAACACAACATGCAGAACAGCTTCTGTTTTTCCCCTCCCAAAGCCGTAAAAAAACAACAGCAAAGATGGTTTTTCTGGCTGTAGAGAAGGCCAGCTTCAGAAGACTATTCATAGAAGAGTAATTTCCAAAATTTGAGACATCTGTACAGTCAGCCACCATTTATTGCCCAGAACAATGTTGCATAGTGTTATTCAGTACAACCCTCCACAGTCACCTCCAGTTTCTCTGACCTACAGTTGATATATTTGTTTCTGCCCTTCTCTGTAGCACAAACTATAGAAAGATCCTTTTCTGTCTCCCCTCCTCATCCTGTCCTCTCCTCTCAAATATTTTTCTTACTTTCATTTAGTCATGTGGTCTTTTTGTAATATTTCTGGGTTTTCAGAACTCTTCTAGTCTATGTGCATGGCTTACAAAATATCCCTTTAGCCTTTTTTTCTTTTTTCTGGTAGAGCTGTGTTTGCAAATGGATGAATCATAAACCTCATAGTTTTCTTTTTTTTTTTTTTTTTTTTTTGAGAAATAATTTCTACCTAAAATGCAGAGGAGTTGAGGTTTAACTAGAGTGTTTATGGATATCTTATGTCCAAGGGGAAAGAAACTTGAGGTCAAACTTCTGTGGTTCTGGCAATGCTCAGAAGTAAATTTGGGACTGGGGGTGGGGAGAGGAGATGACACGAGGGCTGTCTTGCAAGGAAATGCTTGGCTCACTGGACACTTGCCTTTTTTCAGGTGCATCTCTATCATAAAATTAGGACTGCAGGGATTAAATAACAAAAAAAATCTCACTCTGGTATCTGCTAGAATAAACAATCTGACCTTTTCTCTTTATTGGGAAGAGTGTGCTATGATCAAGGCTATAACTGGTTGAGAAGTTCATGGAAGTATCTGAATTGATGATGTCAAATTGCTTCATCACTGAATGCTTTTGACAGTGAGTGAATAAAATGTTTGTTCCCAGCCTAGAACTACTGACTTGTACAGCAATCATGTAGCTAAACTAACTGACCTTATTTGCAGAGAGTTGTCACAGTGGGGTGAGCACAGCCTTAAAGCAGAGTTGGTTCTGCCTGTACAGTCTGCCAGGCAAAGGCTGGAGCAGAGGAGAAGTTGCCAGTACAAAAGGTAAGATCAGGAAAAGTCATGCAGTGTTGTTATTTTAAAAAATTACTTCCTGTTTAGATGAATTGACACAATGTTAAGATCTGATTATGCTTATTAGAGAGATTCCTCTGCCCGAACCAAAGTGCAGGTGAGACGATGTGCCAAAGTCAATAGTACAGATTTTATTTAAAAGTAAATATCAGGTGGAGAGAGACAGAGAAATAGAAGAGAGGATGAGAAACAGAATAAGTAGGAAGAGAGCCACCACCCCCACAGATCCAGTGGCATCCTGTTGCTCCTCTTCACCCTGCTCCCAGTGGGGGCCCCAGTAAACATGGAGTTAAAGGGATTATTATATGCTCAGGTCTATGCAGGAATGCCCAAGCATCTCCTCCCCGGCAGGGAGCAGACCTCTGGTGGAAGGCCAAGGAATGAGTCTGAGGGTCTTTCATGATTTTATGACCCTTTCTAAGACATGAGAGCTGCCTCCTTTACAACTGAGCCAAACTTCCCCAAACACCCCAAAATGCTCCTGAAGACACTAAAACTCCCAATTTTCTGCAGTTTATTGGCTTTTTTTCGTTTGGATTTCATTTGATCCCATCTCCTTTCCAGAGCGTTTGTTGGCCTTTCTTTTTGGGTTCATTTCCTTTCGGGAAGGGAAACGGAATCTTGCGATTTCAATGGCGACCAAGAGAGGAATCTTTGGTGCATGTCCCTGCCCTAGATGACATGCCATGACTTTTGATGCCTTTGACTTTGGGAAAGATTTTTTTCGTTTTTTTTTCATTGGTTTTAAGCATCCATACCATGTCCCTCATATCTTCCCCTCCATGTTTTGTCTTCCTCCTTGACTTTTTTTCCTGCTTTTGCAATGGCTGGGAGCTTAGTTTTGGCATGTTTTGGTATTTTGCACTGCTCTGCTATAATCCCGGTCCATTTTCTTATAGTCACTAAATTGCCAAAATTTCCCAATTTGCTTTTTTTTCTCTTCCAATTGCAATTCCTTTGATGGTATCTCCATTCCAGCCTGTTTGTAAGTCCTTCTTTTCTCTTTTGGCCTTCAGCAGGGATCAATTTTGGCAAGCTTTCTGCATGTGCCTGCACTAATAGCATATGGGAAAGATTTTTTCCTTTTTCAATTTTAGATCTTTTAAGTGTCCTTACCATGTCCCTCATATCTTCCCCTCCAAGTTGTGTTATAGTAGAGGAAATGTATTGTATTTGAATATCTGTATAGAGGCTTTGCCCCAGAGGTCCCAGTGGCCCTTGATGGGCTGCAGCTGCAACCAGTGAAGATAACTGGGATAAAAGGGGGCGGGTTAGCCAGTCAGGGAGAGCCGTGGAGGAACCCTGAGCTGGGAGAAAACCGTATGCAGAAGAAGGAGTCTGGTCTGTGAAAATCTGCAGCCATGAGAATACACCAAAGAGGTATGGACTTTAGAAGTCTGATAATATCATTATGGGACTCTAGAAATAGAACAACAATTGGTGTCCCTGATGAGATAGTTAGCAGAAGATAAGACAGCCGAGAGCTGTGGCAGCAAAAAGCTGTGACAGAACACAGCCTTTGGGTAAAGGAGCTGTGAAAGAGTATGACCTTTGAGCAAGGAGCTATGTGTGTTGTATACGGTCTCTGAGTCATGAGAGTATATGGGTGTTGTCCATGGACTGTGAGTCATGGGAAAATACCATTGTTGTACATGGCCTATGAGTCCTGGGGAAATGTATGTATTGTACTTAAACATCTGTACAACACTTAAATTGAGTAAAAGAAAAGGGGGAAATATATTAGAGGAAATGTGCTGTATTTGAATATTTGGATAGAGGCTTTGCCCTGAAGGTCCTGGTGGCCCTTAATGGGTGGCATCTGTGAGGTCCTTAATTGGGCTGCAGCTGTAATCAATGAAGATAGCTGAGATAAAAGGGGGTGGGTTAGCCAGTCAGGGAGAGCCTTGGAGGAGCCCTCACCTGGGAGAGAACAGCATGCAGAAGAAGGAGTTTGTGCTGTGAAGATCTACAGCCATGAGACTACACCAAAGAGGTATGGACTTTAGAAGTCTGATAACAACACTATGGAACTCTAGAGAAATAATAGAACAACACCATTGTGACGTCCTCCTTGAGTTTTTCCCCTACTTTTGCAACATTTGTCAGCTCAGTTTTGACAGGTTTTGGTCCTTTGCAGTGCAGCTCATTTCCTCACAGACCATTTCTTGAAGACACTAAAACTCCCAATATTCTGCATTTTTTTGGCTTTTTTTCAATTGGATTTCATTTGATCCTATCTCCTTTCCAGAGCGTTTGTAAGCCTTTCTTTATGGGGTCGCAAGATTCCGTTTCCTTCCCGAAAGGAAATGAAATTTCCTTTCGGGGAGGGAAACGGAATCTTGCGATTTCAATGGGGACCAAGAGAGGAATCTTTGGTGCATGTCCCTGCCCTAGATGACATGCCATGACTTTTGATGCCTTTGACTTTGGGAAAGATTTTTTTCTTTTTTTTTCCATTTTTTTTAAGCATCCATGCCATGTCTTTTATATCTTCCCCTGAACGTTGTGTCTTGCTCCTTGCAATTTTCCACTGCTTTGGCAATGTCTGGAAGCTTAGTTTTGGCATGTTTTGGTATTTTGCACTGCTCTGCTATAATCCCGGTCCATTTTCTTAGAGTCACTAAATTGCCCAAATTTCCCAAATTTTTTTTTTTTCTCCTCCAATTGCAATTCCTTAGCTGGTATCTCCATTCCAGCCTGTTTGAAAGTCCTTCTTTTCTCTTTTGGCCTTAAGCGGGGATCAATTCTGGCAAGCTTTGCTGCATGTGCCTGCACTTCATAGCATATGGGGAAAGTTTTTCTTTTTTAATTTTAGGATTTTTAACTGTCCATATTATGTTCCTCATACCTTCCCCTCCACGTTGTGTCTTGCTCCTTGCAATTTTCCACTGCTTTGGCAATGTCTGGAAGCTTAGTTTTCGCATGTTTTGGTATTTTGTACTGCTCTGCTATAATCCCGGTCCATTTTCTTAGAGTCACTAAATTGCCCAAATTTCCCAAATTTCTTTTTTTCTCCTCCAATTGCGATTCCTTAGCTGGTATCTCCATTCCAGCCTGTTTGAAAGTCCTTCTTTTCTCTTTTGGCCTTCAGCGGGGATCACTTTTGGCAAGCTTTGCTGCATGTGCCTCCATTTCATAGAATATGGGAAAATTTTTTCTTTTTTAATTTTAGATTTTTAAGCCTCCATACCATGTTCCTCATATCCTCTCCTCCACGTTGTGTCTTCCTCCTTGCCATTTTCCCCTGCTTTGGCAACGTCTGGGAGCTTAGTTTTGGCATGTTTTGGTCCTTTGCCATGCAGCTCATTTCCTCACAGACCATTTCTTGAAGACACTAAAACTCCCAATTTTCTGCATTTTTTGGGCTTTTTTTCAATTGGATTTCATTTGATCCTATCTCCTTTCCAGAGCGTTTGTAAGCCTTTCTTTATGGGGTCGCAAGATTCCGTTTCCTTCCCGAAAGGAAATGAAATTTCCTTTCGGGAAGGGAAACGGAATCTTGCGATTTCAATGGGGACCAAGAGAGGAATCTTTGGTGCATGTCCCTGCCCTAGATGACATGCCATGACTTTTGATGCCTTTGACTTTGGGAAAGATTTTTTTCTTTTTTTTTCCATTTTTTTTAAGCATCCATGCCATGTCTTTTATATCTTCCCCTCCACGTTGTGTCTTGCTCCTTGCAATTTTCCACTGCTTTGGCAATGTCTGGAGGCTTAGTTTTGGCATGTTTTGGTATGTTGCACTGCTCTGCTATAATCCCGGTCCATTTACTTAGAGTCACTAAATTGCCCAAATTTCCCAAATTTTTTTTTTTTCTCCTCCAATTGCAATTCCGTAGCTGGTATCTCCATTCCAGCCTGTTTGAAAGTCCTTCTTTTCTCTTTTGGCCTTCAGCGGGGATCAATTCTGGCAAGCTTTGCTGCATATGCCTGCACTTCATAGCATATGGGGAAATTTTTCCTTTTTTAATTTTAGGTTTTTTTAAGTGTCCATATTATGTTCCTCATACCTTCCCCTCCACGTTGTGTCTTGCTCCTTGCAATTTTCCACTGCTTTGGCAATGTCTGGAAGCTTAGTTTTGGCATGTTTTGGTACTTTGCACTGCTCTGCTATAATCCCGGTCCATTTACTTAGAGTCACTAAACTGCCCAAATTTCCCCAATTTTTTTTTTTCTCCTCCAATTGCAATTCCGTAGCTGGTATCTCCATTCCAGCCTGTTTGAAAGTCCTTCTTTTCTCTTTTGGCCTTCAGCGGGGATCACTTTTGGCAAGCTTTGCTGCATGTGCCTCCATTTCATAGAATATGGGAAAATTTTTTCTTTTTTAATTTTAGATTTTTAAGCGTCCATACCATGTTCCTCCTATCCTCTCCTCCACGTTGTGTCTTCCTCCTTGCCATTTTCCCCTGCTTTGGCAACGTCTGGGAGCTTAGTTTTGGCATGTTTTGGTCCTTTGCAATGCAGCTCATTTCCTCACAGACCATTTCTTGAAGACACTAAAACTCCCAATTTTCTGCATTTTTTTGGCTTTTTTTCAATTGGATTTCATTTGATCCTATCTCCTTTCCAGAGCGTTTGTAAGCCTTTCTTTATGGGGTCGCAAGATTCCGTTTCCTTCCTGAAAGGAAATTTCATTTCCTTTCGGGAAGGGAAACGGAATCTTGCGATTTCAATGGGGACCAAGAGAGGAATCTTTGGTGCATGTCCCTGCCCTAGATGACATGCCATGACTTTTGATGCCTTTGACTTTGGGAAAGATTTTTTTTCTTTTTTTTTCCATTTTTTTTAAGCATCCATGCCATGTTTTTATATCTTCCCCTCCAGGTTTTGTCTTGCTCCTTGCAATTTTCCACTGCTTTGGCAATGTCTGGAAGCTTAATTTTGGCATGTTTTGGTATTTTGCACTGCTCTGCTATAATCCCGGTCCATTTTCTTAGAGTCACTAAATTGCCCAAATTTCCCAAATTTTTTTTTTTCTCCTCCAATTGCAATTCCGTAGCTGGTATCTCCATTCCAGCCTGTTTGAAAGTCCTTGTTTTCTGTTTTGGCCTTCAGCGGGGATCAATTCTGGCAAGCTTTGCTGCATGTGCCTGGACTTCATAGAATATGGGAAATTTTTACTTTTTTAATTTTAGATTTTTAAGTGTCCATACCATGTTCCTCATATCCTCTCCTCCACGTTGTGTCTTCCTCCTTGCCATTTTCCCCTGCTTTGGCAACGTCTGGGAGCTTAGTTTTGGCATCTTTTGGTCCTTTGCAATGCAGCTCATTTCCTCACAGACCATTTCTTGAAGACACTAAAACTCCCAATTTTCTGCATTTTTTTGGCTTTTTTTCAATTGGATTTCATTTGATCCTATCTCCTTTCCAGAGCGTTTGTAAGCCTTTCTTTATGGGGTCGCAAGATTCCGTTTCCTTCCCGAAAGGAAATGAAATTTCCTTTCGGGAAGGGAAACGGAATCTTGCGATTTCAATGGAGACCAAGAGAGGAATCTTTGGTGCATGTCCCTGCCCTAGATGACATGCCATGACTTTTGATGCCTTTGACTTTGGGAAAGATTTTTTTCTTTTTTTTCCATTTTTTTTAAGCATCCATGCCATGTTTTTATATCTTCCCCTCCACGTTGTGTCTTGCTCCTTGCAATTTTCCACTGCTTTGGCAATGTCTGGAAGCTTAGTTTTGGCATGTTTTGGTATTTTGCACTGCTCTGCCATAATCCCGGTCCATTTTCTTAGAGTCACTAAATTGCCCAAATTTCCCAAATTTTTTTTTTTTTCTCCTCCAATTGCTACTCCTTAGCTGGTATCTCCATTCCAGCCTGTTTGAAAGTCCTTCTTTTCTCTTTTGGCCTTCAGCGGGGATCACTTTTGGCAAGCTTTGCTGCATGTGCCTCCATTTCATAGAATATGGGAAAATTTTTTCTTTTTTAATTTTAGATTTTTAAGTCTCCATACCATGTTCCTCATATCCTCTCCTCCACGTTGTGTCTTCCTCCTTGCCATTTTCCCCTGCTTTGGCAACGTCTGGGAGCTTAGTTTTGGCATGTTTTGGTATTTTGCACTGCTCTGCCATAATCCCGGTCCATTTACTTATAGTCACTAAATTGCCCAAATTTCCCAAATTTTTTTTTTTTCTCCTCCAATTGCTACTCCTTAGCTGGTATCTCCATTCCAGCCTGTTTGAAAGTCCTTGTTTTCTGTTTTGGCCTTCAGCGGGGATCAATTCTGGCAAGCTTTGCTGCATATGCCTGCACTTCATAGCATATGGGGAAATTTTTTCTTTTTTAATTTTAGGTTTTTTTAACTGTCCATATTATGTTCCTCATACCTTCCCCTCCATGTTGTGTCTTGCTCCTTGCAATTTTCCACTGCTTTGGCAATGTCTGGAAGCTTAGTTTTGGCATGTTTTGGTATTTTGCACTGCTCTGCTATAATCCCGGTCCATTTTCTTAGAGTCACTAAATTGCCCAAATTTCCCAAATTTTTTTTTTTCTCCTCCAATTGCAATTCCGTAGCTGGTATCTCCATTCCAGCCTGTTTGAAAGTCCTTCTTTTCTCTTTTGGCCTTCAGCAGGGATCACTTTTGGCAAACTTTGCTGCATGTGCCTCCATTTCATAGAATATGGGAAAATTTTTTCTTTTTTAATTTTAGATTTTTAAGTGTCCATACCATGTTCCTCATATCCTCTCCTCCACGTTGTGTCTTCCTCCTTGCCATTTTCCCCTGCTTTGGCAACGTCTGGGAGCTTAGTTTTGGCATGTTTTGGTCCTTTGCAATGCAGCTCATTTCCTCACAGACCATTTCTTGAAGACACTAAAACTCCCAATTTTCTGCATTTTTTTGGCTTTTTTTCAATTGGATTTCATTTGATCCTATCTCCTTTCCAGAGCGTTTGTAAGCCTTTCTTTATGGGGTCGCAAGATTCCGTTTCCTTCCCGAAAGGAAATGAAATTTCCTTTCGGGAAGGGAAACGGAATCTTGCGATTTCAATGGGGACCAAGAGAGGAATCTTTGGTGCATGTCCCTGCCCTAGATGACATGCCATGACTTTTGATGCCTTTGACTTTGGGAAAGATTTTTTTCTTTTTTTTTTCCATTTTTTTTAAGCATCCATGCCATGTTTTTATATCTTCCCCTCCAGGTTTTGTCTTGCTCCTTGCAATTTTCCACTGCTTTGGCAATGTCTGGAAGCTTAGTTTTGGCATGTTTTGGTATTTTGCACTGCTCTGCTATAATCCCGGTCCATTTTCTTAGAGTCACTAAACTGCCCAAATTTCCCAAATTTTTTTTTTTCTCCTCCAATTGCAATTCCGTAGCTGGTATCTCCATTCCAGCCTGTTTGAAAGTCCTTCTTTTCTCTTTTGGCCTTCAGCGGGGATCACTTTTGGCAAGCTTTGCTGCATGTGCCTCCATGTCATAGAATATCGGAAAATCTTTTCTTTTTTAATTTTAGATTTTTAAGTGTCCATACCATGTTCCTCATATCCTCTCCTCCACGTTGTGTCTTCCTCCTTGCCATTTTCCCCTGCTTTGGCAACGTCTGGGAGCTTAGTTTTGGCATCTTTTGGTCCTTTGCAATGCAGCTCATTTCCTCACAGACCATTTCTTGAATACACTAAAACTCCCAATTTTCTGCATTTTTTTGGCTTTTTTTCAGTTGGATTTCATTTGATCCTATCTCCTTTCCAGAGCGTTTGTAAGCCTTTCTTTATGGGGTCGCAAGATTCCGTTTCCTTCCCGAAAGGAAATGAAATTTCCTTTCGGGAAGGGAAACGGAATCTTGCGATTTCAATGGGGACCAAGAGAGGAATCTTTGGTGCATGTCCCTGCCCTAGATGACATGCCATGACTTTTGATGCCTTTGACTTTGGGAAAGATTTTTTTCTTTTTTTTTCCATTTTTTTTAAGCATCCATGCCATGTCGTTTATATCTTCCCCTCCACGTTGTGTCTTGCTCCTTGCAATTTTCCACTGCTTTGGCAATGTCTGGAAGCTTAGTTTTGGCATGTTTTGGTATTTTGCACTGCTCTGCTATAATCCCGGTCCATTTACTTATAGTCACTAAATTGCCCAAATTTCCCAAATTTTTTTTTTTTTCTCCTCCAATTGCAATTCCGTAGCTGGTATCTCCATTCCAGCCTGTTTGAAAGTCCTTCTTTTCTGTTTTGGCCTTCAGCGGGGATCAATTCTGGCAAGCTTTGCTGCATATGCCTGCACTTCATAGCATATGGGGAAATTTTTCCTTTTATAATTTTAGGTTTTTTTAAGTGTCCATATTATGTTCCTCATACCTTCCCCTCCACGTTGTGTCTTGCTCCTTGCAATTTTCCACTGCTTTGGCAATGTCTGGAAGCTTAATTTTGGCATGTTTTGGTATTTTGCACTGCTCTGCTATAATCCCGGTCCATTTTCTTAGAGTCACTAAATTGCCCAAATTTCCCAAATTTTTTTTTTTCTCCTACAATTGCAATTCCGTAGCTGGTATCTCCATTCCAGCCTGTTTGAAAGTCCTTCTTTTCTGTTTTGGCCTTCAGCGGGGATCAATTCTGGCAAGCTTTGCTGCATGTGCCTGCACTTCATAGAATATGGGAAATTTTTACTTTTTTAATTTTAGATTTTTAAGTGTCCATACCATGTTCCTCATATCCTCTCCTCCACGTTGTGTCTTCCTCCTTGCCATTTTCCCCTGCTTTGGCAACGTCTGGGAGCTTAGTTTTGGCATGTTTTGGTCCTTTGCAATGCAGCTCATTTCCTCACAGACCATTTCTTGAAGACACTAAAACTCCCAATTTTCTGCATTTTTTTGGCTTTTCTTCAGTTGGATTTCATTTGATCCTATCTCCTTTCCAGAGCGTTTGTAAGCCTTTCTTTATGGGGTCGCAAGATTCCGTTTCCTTCCCGAAAGGAAATGAAATTTCCTTTCGGGAAGGGAAACGGAATCTTGCGATTTCAATGGGGACCAAGAGAGGAATCTTTGGTGCATGTCCCTGCCCTAGATGACATGCCATGACTTTTGATGCCTTTGACTTTGGGAAAGATTTTTTTCTTTTTTTTTCCATTTTTTTTAAGCATCCATGCCATGTCTTTTATATCTTCCCCTCCACGTTGTGTCTTGCTCCTTGCAATTTTCCACTGCTTTGGCAATGTCTGGAAGCTTAGTTTTGGCATGTTTTGGTATTTTGCACTGCTCTGCTATAATCCCGGTCCATTTACTTATAGTCACTAAATTGCCCAAATTTCCCAAATTTTTTTTTTTCTCCTCCAATTGCAATTCCGTAGCTGGTATCTCCATTCCAGCCTGTTTGAAAGTCCTTCTTTTCTCTTTTGGCCTTCAGCGGGGATCAATTCTGGCAAGCTTTGCTGCATATGCCTGCACTTCATAGCATATGGGGAAATTTTTCCTTTTTTAATTTTAGGTTTTTTTAAGTGTCCATATTATGTTCCTCATACCTTCCCCTCCACGTTGTGTCTTCCTCCTTGCAATTTTCCACTGCTTTGGCAATGTCTGGAAGCTTAGTTTTGGCATGTTTTGGTATTTTGCACTGCTCTGCTATAATCCCGGTCCATTTTCTTAGAGTCACTAAACTGCCCAAATTTCCCAAATTTTTTTTTTTCTCCTCCAATTGCAATTCCGTAGCTGGTATCTCCATTCCAGCCTGTTTGAAAGTCCTTCTTTTCTCTTTTGGCCTTCAGCGGGGATCACTTTTGGCAAGCTTTGCTGCATGTGCCTGACTTCATAGAATATGGGAAATTTTTACTTTTTTAATTTTAGATTTTTAAGTGTCCATACCATGTTCCTCATATCCTCTCCTCCACGTTGTGTCTTCCTCCTTGCCATTTTCCCCTGCTTTGGCAACGTCTGGGAGCTTAGTTTTGGCATCTTTTGGTCCTTTGCAATGCAGCTCATTTCCTCACAGACCATTTCTTGAAGACACTAAAACTCCCAATTTTCTGCATTTTTTTGGCTTTTTTTCAGTTGGATTTCATTTGATCCTATCTCCTTTCCAGAGCGTTTGTAAGCCTTTCTTTATGGGGTCGCAAGATTCCGTTTCCTTCCCGAAAGGAAATGAAATTTCCTTTCGGGAAGGGAAACGGAATCTTGCGATTTCAATGGGGACCAAGAGAGGAATCTTTGGTGCATGTCCCTGCCCTAGATGACATGCCATGACTTTTGATGCCTTTGACTTTGGGAAAGATTTTTTTCTTTTTTTTTCCATTTTTTTTAAGCATCCATGCCATGTCTTTTATATCTTCCCCTCCACGTTGTGTCTTCCTCCTTGCAATTTTCCACTGCTTTGGCAATGTCTGGAAGCTTAGTTTTGGCATGTTTTGGTATTTTGCACTGCTCTGCTATAATCCCGGTCCATTTACTTATAGTCACTAAATTGCCCAAATTTCCCAAATTTTTTTTTTTTCTCCTCCAATTGCAATTCCGTAGCTGGTATCTCCATTCCAGCCTGTTTGAAAGTCCTTCTTTTCTGTTTTGGCCTTCAGCAGGGATCAATTCTGGCAAGCTTTGCTGCATATGCCTGCACTTCATAGCATATGGGGAAATTTTTCCTTTTATAATTTTAGGTTTTTTTAAGTGTCCATATTATGTTCCTCATACCTTCCCCTCCACGTTGTGTCTTGCTCCTTGCAATTTTCCACTGCTTTGGCAATGTCTGGAAGCTTAGTTTTGGCATGTTTTGGTATTTTGCACTGCTCTGCTATAATCCCGGTCCATTTTCTTAGAGTCACTAAATTGCCCAAATTTCCCAAATTTTTTTTTTTCTCCTCCAATTGCAATTCCGTAGCTGGTATCTCCATTCCAGCCTGTTTGAAAGTCCTTCTTTTCTGTTTTGGCCTTCAGCGGGGATCAATTCTGGCAAGCTTTGCTGCATGTGCCTGCACTTCATAGAATATGGGAAATTTTTACTTTTTTAATTTTAGATTTTTAAGTGTCCATACCATGTTCCTCATATCCTCTCCTCCATGTTGTGTCTTCCTCCTTGCCATTTTCCCCTGCTTTGGCAACGTCTGGGAGCTTAGTTTTGGCATGTTTTGGTCCTTTGCAATGCAGCTCATTTCCTCACAGACCATTTCTTGAAGACACTAAAACTCCCAATTTTCTGCATTTTTTTGGCTTTTCTTCAGTTGGATTTCATTTGATCCTATCTCCTTTCCAGAGCGTTTGTAAGCCTTTCTTTATGGGGTCGCAAGATTCCGTTTCCTTCCCGAAAGGAAATGAAATTTCCTTTCGGGAAGGGAAACGGAATCTTGCGATTTCAATGGGGACCAAGAGAGGAATCTTTGGTGCATGTCCCTGCCCTAGATGACATGCCATGACTTTTGATGCCTTTGACTTTGGGAAAGATTTTTTTCTTTTTTTTTCCATTTTTTTTAAGCATCCATGCCATGTCTTTTATATCTTCCCCTCCACGTTGTGTCTTCCTCCTTGCAATTTTCCACTGCTTTGGCAATGTCTGGAAGCTTAGTTTTGGCATGTTTTGGTATTTTGCACTGCTCTGCTATAATCCCGGTCCATTTACTTATAGTCACTAAATTGCCCAAATTTCCCAAATTTTTTTTTTTTCTCCTCCAATTGCAATTCCGTAGCTGGTATCTCCATTCCAGCCTGTTTGAAAGTCCTTCTTTTCTCTTTTGGCCTTCAGCGGGGATCAATTCTGGCAAGCTTTGCTGCATATGCCTGCACTTCATAGCATATGGGGAAATTTTTCCTTTTATAATTTTAGGTTTTTTTAAGTGTCCATATTATGTTCCTCATACCTTCCCCTCCACGTTGTGTCTTGCTCCTTGCAATTTTCCACTGCTTTGGCAATGTCTGGAAGCTTAATTTTGGCATGTTTTGGTATTTTGCACTGCTCTGCTATAATCCCGGTCCATTTTCTTAGAATCACTAAATTGCCCAAATTTCCCAAATTTTTTTTTTTCTCCTCCAATTGCAATTCCGTAGCTGGTATCTCCATTCCAGCCTGTTTGAAAGTCCTTGTTTTCTGTTTTGGCCTTCAGCGGGGATCAATTCTGGCAAGCTTTGCTGCATGTGCCTGAACTTCATAGAATATGGGAAATTTTTACTTTTTTAATTTTAGATTTTTAAGTGTCCATACCATGTTCCTCATATCCTCTCCTCCATGTTGTGTCTTCCTCCTTGCCATTTTCCCCTGCTTTGGCAACGTCTGGGAGCTTAGTTTTGGCATGTTTTGGTCCTTTGCAATGCAGCTCATTTCCTCACAGACCATTTCTTGAAGACACTAAAACTCCCAATTTTCTGCATTTTTTTGGCTTTTCTTCAGTTGGATTTCATTTGATCCTATCTCCTTTCCAGAGCGTTTGTAAGCCTTTCTTTATGGGGTCGCAAGATTCCGTTTCCTTCCCGAAAGGAAATGAAATTTCCTTTCGGGAAGGGAAACGGAATCTTGCGATTTCAATGGGGACCAAGAGAGGAATCTTTGGTGCATGTCCCTGCCCTAGATGACATGCCATGACTTTTGATGCCTTTGACTTTGGGAAAGATTTTTTTCTTTTTTTTTCCATTTTTTTTAAGCATCCATGCCATGTCTTTTATATCTTCCCCTCCACGTTGTGTCTTCCTCCTTGCAATTTTCCACTGCTTTGGCAATGTCTGGAAGCTTAGTTTTGGCATGTTTTGGTATTTTGCACTGCTCTGCTATAATCCCGGTCCATTTACTTATAGTCACTAAATTGCCCAAATTTCCCAAATTTTTTTTTTTTTCTCCTCCAATTGCAATTCTGTAGCTGGTATCTCCATTCCAGCCTGTTTGAAAGTCCTTCTTTTCTGTTTTGGCCTTCAGCGGGGATCAATTCTGGCAAGCTTTGCTGCATATGCCTGCACTTCATAGCATATGGGGAAATTTTTCCTTTTATAATTTTAGGTTTTTTTAAGTGTCCATATTATGTTCCTCATACCTTCCCCTCCACGTTGTGTCTTGCTCCTTGCAATTTTCCACTGCTTTGGCAATGTCTGGAAGCTTAGTTTTGGCATGTTTTGGTATTTTGCACTGCTCTGCTATAATCCCGGTCCATTTACTTATAGTCACTAAATTGCCCAAATTTCCCAAATTTTTTTTTTTTCTCCTCCAATTGCAATTCCGTAGCTGGTATCTCCATTCCAGCCTGTTTGAAAGTCCTTCTTTTCTCTTTTGGCCTTCAGCGGGGATCAATTCTGGCAAGCTTTGCTGCATATGCCTGCACTTCATAGCATATGGGGAAATTTTTCCTTTTATAATTTTAGGTTTTTTTAAGTGTCCATATTATGTTCCTCATACCTTCCCCTCCACGTTGTGTCTTGCTCCTTGCAATTTTCCACTGCTTTGGCAATGTCTGGAAGCTTAATTTTGGCATGTTTTGGTATTTTGCACTGCTCTGCTATAATCCCGGTCCATTTTCTTAGAGTCACTAAATTGCCCAAATTTCCCAAATTTTTTTTTTTCTCCTCCAATTGCAATTCCGTAGCTGGTATCTCCATTCCAGCCTGTTTGAAAGTCCTTGTTTTCTGTTTTGGCCTTCAGCGGGGATCAATTCTGGCAAGCTTTGCTGCATGTGCCTGAACTTCATAGAATATGGGAAATTTTTACTTTTTTAATTTTAGATTTTTAAGTGTCCATACCATGTTCCTCATATCCTCTCCTCCATGTTGTGTCTTCCTCCTTGCCATTTTCCCCTGCTTTGGCAACGTCTGGGAGCTTAGTTTTGGCATGTTTTGGTCCTTTGCAATGCAGCTCATTTCCTCACAGACCATTTCTTGAAGACACTAAAACTCCCAATTTTCTGCATTTTTTTGGCTTTTCTTCAGTTGGATTTCATTTGATCCTATCTCCTTTCCAGAGCGTTTGTAAGCCTTTCTTTATGGGGTCGCAAGATTCCGTTTCCTTCCCGAAAGGAAATGAAATTTCCTTTCGGGAAGGGAAACGGAATCTTGCGATTTCAATGGGGACCAAGAGAGGAATCTTTGGTGCATGTCCCTGCCCTAGATGACATGCCATGACTTTTGATGCCTTTGACTTTGGGAAAGATTTTTTTCTTTTTTTTTCCATTTTTTTTAAGCATCCATGCCATGTCGTTTTATATTCCCCTCCACGTTGTGTCTTGCTCCTTGCAATTTTCCACTGCTTTGGCAATGTCTGGAAGCTTAGTTTTGGCATGTTTTGGTATTTTGCACTGCTCTGCTATAATCCCGGTCCATTTACTTATAGTCACTAAATTGCCCAAATTTCCCAAATTTTTTTTTTTCTCCTCCAATTGCAATTCCGTAGCTGGTATCTCCATTCCAGCCTGTTTGAAAGTCCTTCTTTTCTGTTTTGGCCTTCAGCGGGGATCAATTCTGGCAAGCTTTGCTGCATATGCCTGCACTTCATAGCATATGGGGAAATTTTTCCTTTTTTAATTTTAGGTTTTTTTAAGTGTCCATATTATGTTCCTCATACCTTCCCCTCCACGTTGTGTCTTCCTCCTTGCAATTTTCCACTGCTTTGGCAATGTCTGGAAGCTTAGTTTTCGCATGTTTTGGTATTTTGCACTGCTCTGCTATAATCCCGGTCCATTTACTTATAGTCACTAAATTGCCCAAATTTCCCAAATTTTTTTTTTTTCTCCTCCAATTGCAATTCCGTAGCTGGTATCTCCATTCCAGCCTGTTTGAAAGTCCTTCTTTTCTCTTTTGGCCTTCAGCGGGGATCAATTCTGGCAAGCTTTGCTGCATATGCCTGCACTTCATAGCATATGGGGAAATTTTTCCTTTTATAATTTTAGGTTTTTTTAAGTGTCCATATTATGTTCCTCATACCTTCCCCTCCACGTTGTGTCTTCCTCCTTGCAATTTTCCACTGCTTTGGCAATGTCTGGAAGCTTAGTTTTGGCATGTTTTGGTATTTTGCACTGCTCTGCTATAATCCCGGTCCATTTTCTTAGAGTCACTAAATTGCCCAAATTTCCCAATTTTTTTTTTTTTACTCCTCCAATTGCAATTCCTTAGCTGGTATCTCCATTCCAGCCTGTTGTTCTTCTATTATTTCTATAGAGTCCCATATTGTTATTAGATTTTTAAAGTCCATACCTCTCTGGTGTATTCTCATGGCCGCAGATCGTCACAGCATGGACTCCTTCTTCTGCATGCTGTTCTCTCAAGTCAGGGCTCCTCCAAGGCTCTCCGTGAATGGCTATCCCGCCACCTTTTATCCTGGTATTCTTCATCGGGTTACAGCTGCAGCCCAATTAAGGACATCGCAGCTGCAGCACATCGAGGGCAACCAGGACCTCTGGGGCAAAGCCTCTATACAGATATTTAAATACAATACATATCTTCTATTATACCAGCCTGTTTGAAAGTCCTTCTTTTCTCTTTTGGCCTTCAGCGGGGAACAATTCTGGCAAGCTTTGCTGCATGTGCCTGCACTTCATAGCATATGGGGAAATTTTTTCTTTTTTAATTTTAGGTTTTTTTAAGTGTCCATATTATGTTCCTCATCTCTTCCCCTCCACGTTGTGTCTTCCTCCTTGCAATTTTCCACTGCTTTGGCAATGTCTGGAAGCTTAGTTTTCGCATGTTTTGGTATTTTGCACTGCTCTGCTATAATCCCGGTCCATTTCCTTATAGTCACTAAATTGCCCAAATTTCCCAATTTTTATTTTTTCTCCTCCAATTGCAATTCCTTAGCTAGTATCTCCATTCCAGCCTGTTGTTCTTCTATTATTTCTATAGAGTCCCATATTGTTATTAGATTTTAAAATCCATACCTCTCTGGTGTATTCTCATGGCCGCAGATCTTCACAGCATGGACTCCTTCTTCTGCATGCTGTTCTCTCTCTGGTCAGGGCTCCTCCAAGGCTCTCCGTGACTGGCTATCCCACCCCCTTTTATCCTGGTCATCTTCATCGGTTACAGCTGCAGCCCAATTAAGGACATCGCAGCTGCAGCACATCGAGGGCAACCAGGACCTCTGGGGCAAAGCCTCTATACAGATATTTAAATACAATACATAGCTTCTACTATATTTCCCCCTTTGTTTTTACTTAAGTTAACAGTTATACAGATGTTTAAATACAATACATTTTCTCATGACTCACAGGCCATGTTCAACACCCACATTCTCCCATGACTCACAGGCCATTTATAACCCACATAGCTCCTTGCTCAAAGGCCATACTCTTTCACAGCTCCCTGACCCAAAGGCGATGTTCCGTCGCAGCTCTTGGCCGCCACAGCTCTCGGCTGTCTTATCTTCTGCTAGCAACCACCGCAGCTCTTGGCTGTTCTGTCGCAGCTCTTGGCTGCCAAAGCTCTCAGCTGTCTTATGTTGTCGCAGCTCTTGACCGCCACAGCTCTCAGCTGTCTTATGTTCTGTTAACTATGACGTCGGGGTCACCACTTGTTCTTCTTCTATTATTTCTCTAGAGTCCCATATTGTTATTATTAGATTTCTAAAGTCCATACCTCTCTGGTGTATTCTCAGGGCCGCAGATCGTCACAGCATGGACTCCTTCTTCTGCATGCTGTTCTCTCAAGTCAGGGCTCCTCCCAGGCTCTCCGTGACCGGCTATCCCGCCCCCTTTTATCCTGCTATTCTTCATCGGTTACAGCTGCAGCCCAATTAAGGACATCGCAGCTGCAGCACATCGAGGGCAACCAGGACCTCTGGGGCAAAGCCTCTATACAGATATTTAAATACAATACATATCTTCTACTATACCAGCCTGTTTGAAAGTCCTTCTTTTCTCTTTTGGCCTTCAGCGGGGATCAATTCTGGCAAGCTTTGCTGCATGTGCCTGCACTTCATAGCATATGGGGAAATTTTTTGTTTTTAATTTTAGGTTTTTTTAAGTGTCCATATTATGTTGCTCATACCTTCCCCTCCACGTTGTGTCTTGCTCCTTGCAATTTTCCACTGCTTTGGCAATGTCTGGAAGCTTAGTTTTGGCATGTTCTGGTATTTTGCACTGCTCTGCTATAATCCCGGTCCATTTTCTTAGAGTCACTAAATTGCCCAAATTTCCCCAATTTTTTTTTTTCTCCTCCAATTGCAATTCCTTAGCTGGTATCTCCATTCCAGCCTGTTTGAAAGTCCTTCTTTTCTCTTTTGGCCTTCAGCGGGGATCACTTTTGGCAAGCTTTGCTGCATGTGCCTCCATTTCATAGAATATGGGAAATTTTTTCTTTTTTAATTTTAGGTTTTTTTAAGTGTCCATATTATGTTCCTCATACCTTCCCCTCCACGTTGTGTCTTCCTCCTTGCAATTTTCCACTGCTTTGGCAATGTCTGGAAGCTTAGTTTTGGCATGTTTTGGTATTTTGCACTGCTCTGCTATAATCCCGGTCCATTTTCTTAGAGTCACTAAATTGCCCAAATTTCCCCAATTTTTTTTTTTTTTTCTCCAATTGCAATTCTGTAGCTGGTATCTCCATTCCAGTCTGTTTGAAAGTCCTTCTTTTCTCTTTTGGCCTTCAGCGGGGATCACTTTTGGCAAGCTTTGCTGCATGTGCCTCCATTTCATAGAATATGGGAAAATTTTTTCTTTTTTAATTTTAGATTTTTAAGTGTCCATACCATGTTCCTCCTATCCTCTCCTCCACGTTGTGTCTTCCTCCTTGCCATTTTCCCCTGCTTTGGCAACGTCTGGGAGCTTAGTTTTGGCATCTTTTGGTCCTTTGCAATGCAGCTCATTTCCTCACAGACCATTTCTTGAAGACACTAAAACTCCCAATTTTCTGCATTTTTTTGGCTTTTTTTCAGTTGGATTTCATTTGATCCTATCTCCTTTCCAGAGCGTTTGTAAGCCTTTCTTTATGGGGTCGCAAGATTCCGTTTCCTTCCCGAAAGGAAATTTCATTTCCTTTCGGGAAGGGAAACGGAATCTTGCGATTTCAATGGGGACCAAGAGAGGAATCTTTGGTGCATGTCCCTGCCCTAGATGACATGCCATGACTTTTGATGCCTTTGACTTTGGGAAAGATTTTTTTCTTTTTTTTTCCATTTTTTTTAAGCATCCATGCCATGTCGTTTATATCTTCCCCTCCACGTTGTGTCTTCCTCCTTGCAATTTTCCACTGCTTTGGCAATGTCTGGAAGCTTAGTTTTGGCATGTTTTGGTATTTTGCACTGCTCTGCTATAATCCCGGTCCATTTACTTATAGTCACTAAATTGCCCAAATTTCCCAATTTTTTTTTTTTTCTCCTCCAATTGCAATTCCGTAGCTGGTATCTCCATTCCAGCCTGTTTGAAAGTCCTTCTTTTCTGTTTTGGCCTTCAGTGGGGATCAATTCTGGCAAGCTTTGCTGCATATGCCTGCACTTCATAGCATATGGGGAAATTTTTCCTTTTTTAATTTTAGGTTTTTTTAAGTGTCCATATTATGTTCCTCATACCTTCCCCTCCACGTTGTGTCTTCCTCCTTGCAATTTTCCACTGCTTTGGCAATGTCTGGAAGCTTAGTTTTGGCATGTTTTGGTATTTTGCACTGCTCTGCTATAATCCCGGTCCATTTTCTTAGAGTCACTAAATTGCCCAAATTTCACAAATTTTTTTTTTTCTCCTCCAATTGCAATTCCGTAGCTGGTATCTCCATTCCAGCCTGTTTGAAAGTCCTTGTTTTCTGTTTTGGCCTTCAGCGGGGATCAATTCTGGCAAGCTTTGCTGCATGTGCCTGAACTTCATAGAATATGGGAAATTTTTACTTTTTTAATTTTAGATTTTTAAGTGTCCATACCATGTTCCTCATATCCTCTCCTCCATGTTGTGTCTTCCTCCTTGCCATTTTCCCCTGCTTTGGCAACGTCTGGGAGCTTAGTTTTGGCATGTTTTGGTCCTTTGCAATGCAGCTCATTTCCTCACAGACCATTTCTTGAAGACACTAAAACTCCCAATTTTCTGCATTTTTTTGGCTTTTCTTCAGTTGGATTTCATTTGATCCTATCTCCTTTCCAGAGCGTTTGTAAGCCTTTCTTTATGGGGTCGCAAGATTCCGTTTCCTTCCCGAAAGGAAATGAAATTTCCTTTCGGGAAGGGAAACGGAATCTTGCGATTTCAATGGGGACCAAGAGAGGAATCTTTGGTGCATGTCCCTGCCCTAGATGACATGCCATGACTTTTGATGCCTTTGACTTTGGGAAAGATTTTTTTCTTTTTTTTTCCATTTTTTTTAAGCATCCATGCCATGTCTTTTATATCTTCCCCTCCACGTTGTGTCTTCCTCCTTGCAATTTTCCACTGCTTTGGCAATGTCTGGAAGCTTAGTTTTGGCATGTTTTGGTATTTTGCACTGCTCTGCTATAATCCCGGTCCATTTTCTTAGAGTCACTAAACTGCCCAAATTTCCCAAATTTTTTTTTTTCTCCTCCAATTGCAATTCCGTAGCTGGTATCTCCATTCCAGCCTGTTTGAAAGTCCTTCTTTTCTCTTTTGGCCTTCAGCGGGGATCAATTCTGGCAAGCTTTGCTGCATGTGCCTGCACTTCATAGCATATGGGGAAATTTTTCCTTTTTTAATTTTAGGTTTTTTTAACTGTCCATATTATGTTCCTCATACCTTCCCCTCCACGTTGTGTCTTGCTCCTTGCAATTTTCCACTGCTTTGGCAATGTCTGGAAGCTTAGTTTTGGCATGTTTTGGTATTTTGCACTGCTCTGCTATAATCCCGGTCCATTTTCTTTGAGTCACTAAATTGCCCAAATTTCCCAAATTTTTTTTTTTCTCCTCCAATTGCAATTCCGTAGCTGGTATCTCCATTCCAGCCTGTTTGAAAGTCCTTCTTTTCTCTTTTGGCCTTCAGCAGGGATCACTTTTGGCAAACTTTGCTGCATGTGCCTCCATTTCATAGAATATGGGAAAATTTTTTCTTTTTTAATTTTAGATTTTTAAGTGTCCATACCATGTTCCTCCTATCCTCTCCTCCACGTTGTGTCTTCCTCCTTGCCATTTTCCCCTGCTTTGGCAACGTCTGGGAGCTTAGTTTTGGCATCTTTTGGTCCTTTGCAATGCAGCTCATTTCCTCACAGACCATTTCTTGAAGACACTAAAACTCCCAATTTTCTGCATTTTTTTGGATTTTTTTAAGTTGGATTTCATTTGATCCTATCTCCTTTCCAGAGCGTTTGTAAGCCTTTCTTTATGGGGTCGCAAGATTCCGTTTCCTTCCCGAAAGGAAATGAAATTTCCTTTCGGGAAGGGAAACGGAATCTTGCGATTTCAATGGGGACCAAGAGAGGAATCTTTGGTGCATGTCCCTGCCCTAGATGACATGCCATGACTTTTGATGCCTTTGACTTTGGGAAAGATTTTTTTCTTTTTTTTTTCCATTTTTTTTAAGCATCCATGCCATGTTTTTATATCTTCCCCTCCAGGTTTTGTCTTGCTCCTTGCAATTTTCCACTGCTTTGGCAAGGTCTGGAAGCTTAGTTTTGGCATGTTTTGGTATTTTGCACTGCTCTGCCATAATCCCGGTCCATTTACTTATAGTCACTAAATTGCCCAAATTTCCCAAATTTTTTTTTTTCTCCTCCAATTGCAATTCCGTAGCTGGTATCTCCATTCCAGCCTGTTTGAAAGTCCTTCTTTTCTCTTTTGGCCTTCAGCGGGGATCAATTCTGGCAAGCTTTGCTGCATATGCCTGCACTTCATAGCATATGGGGAAATTTTTCCTTTTTTAATTTTAGGTTTTTTTAAGTGTCCATATTATGTTCCTCATACCTTCCCCTCCACGTTGTGTCTTGCTCCTTGCAATTTTCCACTGCTTTGGCAATGTCTGGAAGCTTAGTTTTGGCATGTTTTGGTATTTTGCACTGCTCTGCTATAATCCCGGTCCATTTTCTTAGAGTCACTAAATTGCCCAAATTTCCCAAATTTTTATTTTTCTCCTCCAATTGCAATTTCATAGCTGGTATCTCCATTCCAGCCTGTTTGAAAGTCCTTCTTTTCTGTTTTGGCCTTCAGCGGGGATCACTTTTGGCAAGCTTTGCTGCATGTGCCTCCATTTCATAGAATATGGGAAAGTTTTTTCTTTTTTAATTTTACATTTTTTTAAGTGTCCATACCATGTTCCTCATATCCTCTCCTCCACGTTGTGTCTTCCTCCTTGCCATTTTCCCCTGCTTCGGCAACGTCTGGGAGCTTAGTTTTGGCATGTTTTGGTCCTTTGCAATGCAGCTCATTTCCTCTCAGACCATTTCTTGAAGACACTAAAACTCCCAATTTTCTGCATTTCTTGGGCTTTTTTTCAATTGGATTTCATTTGATCCTATCTCCTTTCCAGAGCGTTTGTAAGCCTTTCTTTATGGGGTCGCAAGATTCCGTTTCCTTCCCGAAAGGAAATGAAATTTCCTTTCGGGAAGGGAAACGGAATCTTGCGATTTCAATGGGGACCAAGAGAGGAATCTTTGGTGCATGTCCCTGCCCTAGATGACATGCCATGACTTTTGATGCCTTTGACTTTGGGAAAGATTTTTTTCTTTTTTTTTCCATTTTTTTTAAGCATCCATGCCATGTCTTTTATATCTTCCCCTCCACGTTGTGTCTTCCTCCTTGCAATTTTCCACTGCTTTGGCAATGTCTGGAAGCTTAGTTTTGGCATGTTTTGGTATTTTGCACTGCTCTGCTATAATCCCGGTCCATTTTCTTAGAGTCACTAAACTGCCCAAATTTCCCAAATTTTTTTTTTTCTCCTCCAATTGCAATTCCGTAGCTGGTATCTCCATTCCAGCCTGTTTGAAAGTCCTTCTTTTCTCTTTTGGCCTTCAGCGGGGATCAATTCTGGCAAGCTTTGCTGCATGTGCCTGCACTTCATAGCATATGGGGAAATTTTTCCTTTTTTAATTTTAGGTTTTTTTAACTGTCCATATTATGTTCCTCATACCTTCCCCTCCACGTTGTGTCTTGCTCCTTGCAATTTTCCACTGCTTTGGCAATGTCTGGAAGCTTAGTTTTGGCATGTTTTGGTATTTTGCACTGCTCTGCTATAATCCCGGTCCATTTTCTTTGAGTCACTAAATTGCCCAAATTTCCCAAATTTTTTTTTTTCTCCTCCAATTGCAATTCCGTAGCTGGTATCTCCATTCCAGCCTGTTTGAAAGTCCTTCTTTTCTCTTTTGGCCTTCAGCAGGGATCACTTTTGGCAAACTTTGCTGCATGTGCCTCCATTTCATAGAATATGGGAAAATTTTTTCTTTTTTAATTTTAGATTTTTAAGTGTCCATACCATGTTCCTCCTATCCTCTCCTCCACGTTGTGTCTTCCTCCTTGCCATTTTCCCCTGCTTTGGCAACGTCTGGGAGCTTAGTTTTGGCATCTTTTGGTCCTTTGCAATGCAGCTCATTTCCTCACAGACCATTTCTTGAAGACACTAAAACTCCCAATTTTCTGCATTTTTTTGGATTTTTTTAAGTTGGATTTCATTTGATCCTATCTCCTTTCCAGAGCGTTTGTAAGCCTTTCTTTATGGGGTCGCAAGATTCCGTTTCCTTCCCGAAAGGAAATGAAATTTCCTTTCGGGAAGGGAAACGGAATCTTGCGATTTCAATGGGGACCAAGAGAGGAATCTTTGGTGCATGTCCCTGCCCTAGATGACATGCCATGACTTTTGATGCCTTTGACTTTGGGAAAGATTTTTTTCTTTTTTTTTTCCATTTTTTTTAAGCATCCATGCCATGTTTTTATATCTTCCCCTCCAGGTTTTGTCTTGCTCCTTGCAATTTTCCACTGCTTTGGCAAGGTCTGGAAGCTTAGTTTTGGCATGTTTTGGTATTTTGCACTGCTCTGCCATAATCCCGGTCCATTTACTTATAGTCACTAAATTGCCCAAATTTCCCAAATTTTTTTTTTTCTCCTCCAATTGCAATTCCGTAGCTGGTATCTCCATTCCAGCCTGTTTGAAAGTCCTTCTTTTCTCTTTTGGCCTTCAGCGGGGATCAATTCTGGCAAGCTTTGCTGCATATGCCTGCACTTCATAGCATATGGGGAAATTTTTCCTTTTTTAATTTTAGGTTTTTTTAAGTGTCCATATTATGTTCCTCATACCTTCCCCTCCACGTTGTGTCTTGCTCCTTGCAATTTTCCACTGCTTTGGCAATGTCTGGAAGCTTAGTTTTGGCATGTTTTGGTATTTTGCACTGCTCTGCTATAATCCCGGTCCATTTTCTTAGAGTCACTAAATTGCCCAAATTTCCCAAATTTTTATTTTTCTCCTCCAATTGCAATTTCATAGCTGGTATCTCCATTCCAGCCTGTTTGAAAGTCCTTCTTTTCTGTTTTGGCCTTCAGCGGGGATCACTTTTGGCAAGCTTTGCTGCATGTGCCTCCATTTCATAGAATATGGGAAAGTTTTTTCTTTTTTAATTTTACATTTTTTTAAGTGTCCATACCATGTTCCTCATATCCTCTCC